>NW_023416318.1:50345493-51545493 GCF_014108235.1 Myotis myotis | reverse complement strand
GGGAACAGTTTGTATTCATGCTGTCTTTTCCTTCCAGTTACTAAGTATAGCCTCGTCTTCCTACAGCCATCATAGCTGAACAATCACATCGATAGTTCTGTAGATAGAACCAGGTAGTGTCAATTTCAAACCGAGAATTTCCATTTTTCACAAAGAACTAATATTGACTAAAAGAATGATAATTTAAAAAAATAACAAACTCTGTTGTTTAACTAACAGAGCATCTTTTCAGTTACTACTCTCCCTGGGTCTGCCAAACAAGGGAAGTCCACGCTTGGAGCCAGCGACGCGAAAGGAGGCGCTATGAGTCCGTGAGGAGCCCCCCTCTCACATGGCCTTGCTCGGGGACAGGGTTCTCTGCGCCTCACGCGCTTAATGACGGGCCTCCTTGGGGTGAGGCCCCATGTTCCATCCGCTTGGGGCATTTAAGGAAACTAATGGCATCTTATAATGTTTATCTTTAAATTAAAATTATGTGCATTTGGGAGATTTCAATCTCCTGGGGAGAAAATAGCTGAGTCATTTCATGAATCTTACCTTTGGCCCAAGTATTTTTCATCTGAAAAATCATGACCTTGATGCTAAACTATCATAGCAAGTCTTAGGGGCACCCTGCCTACTCCCTCAAGATCTCTCTCTCTCTCCTTCTCTCCTCTCCTTCTCTCTCCTCTCCTTCTCTCTCTGTCTCTCTCTCTCTCTCTCCCCCCCCCCCCCCCCCCCTTACTCTTTCTGCTGCTGCTGCTGAATGCTGCCTGCCTCCCAAGTGTCCGGCCTGCTCTGCTCCTGGGTGACTTTCCTGACAGCCCTTGTCCTGACTAGACCCATTTACCCACTGCCAGGCCTGCGCTCCCAAATCCCCCTGTACCGCCCTTTACAATTTGTAAACAGTCACCCTCCCTTTATCTCCTTCGCCCAAAGCTGCATGTAACAGATTAAGTTTCTGTAATCGCCTTTCCTGTGTCATTCCTCTAATCCTCCGTACTGGTCTCCGTGGCCTTGGCGGCATTTATTGCTGCCATTGTCAGCTTCCTTGGCTGTGTAAAGGAGACGGCCGCGGCGGCAGTGCCCAGGTGAGGGCAGTGCCCAGGTGAGGAGGAGCTGTCTCACACACAGGGGCGCAGAGAGACCCTGGGAGGAAGGCGGGAACCTGGGCTAGGTCACACTGCCCACAGGCTTGCCGTGTCACCTTGATCAAGGCCGCCATGTGCTACCAGCCGCGCTCACTCAAAGCCTGCCGGTGTCTCTGAAGAAGCAGGGAATGGAATCCGCATCCACTAGGGAGTTCCAGATGACAAGTGGAAGACTGCAAAGGCGTGAAAATCAATCTCGGGCACTTGTTCCAGCCATAATTACTTACCTTCAAGATCTAATTTTCTTTTTAGAAATGACCTCCTCATAGACTTCTCCATGTCACAGAGTGGCTGTTTGTGTAGCCTGATAATTAATGTACATTTTGAGATCAGCAGGCCGCTTCCTCGGGGAATCAGATCAAAGGCACCCCACCATCTCGCTCAAGTCCTTCAAACGGAAGGAGGGAAACAAGGAGCTTAGAAACCATCTTGAGAAGGTCAGTCAGCTTCAGTCTTCTCAAAAAAAATAAATAAATAAGAGAGAGAGAAGAATGAGAACCGGAACCCAGGCTGCCTTACTGGTCATTCAAGGTCCTTAACCAAAGCTTCAGACCAGCTTCTAATCGCTGCCTCCCCGAAAGCCCTCTGGGGCGCAGGCATTCGAGGGCACATTAGATCAGGCCTTTGCTGTACTTGGTCTCTGGTGGGGGCCATGTAAGTCCTCGGCGTTGTCACCTTTGGTTCTTTCCACGCCCGTGACCTTAGCTCACTGACAGTGACTTACAGGCGGCGTGTCAGGGCTCCCGAGAACAGCTCCATCCGCCTCACAAGAGGTTGAGACCAGGAGCACTGGGTAGTCACCCTTGACAGCAGGACCCCCTCCACGGCCCGAGTAAACAATTACAGGACAACAGCAGCTGTGACCTGTGCCAAGGGGTGGCAGGCAGCAGGCGAGTCACTGGCAGGCTAAGTAGGGAGGCTAAATCAGAAAGCTGCCTCTCAGGTGACCAGACATCCTCCCCTCGCCTGCCTGCCCAGGTTGACCAAGTGACCCCCCAGCTCTGTCAGGGGGAGAGGGGCCTGTGTCCACTAGGAGTCCCGTAGCCAGCTCCACTGGAAAGTGTGGCTGCGATTTTTTGTGCATTTGTGTGTGTGTGTTTGTTTTCTTTCACTGGGTTCAGGGAGTCAGGAAGGGATGCAGACCATCCCCCTAAGGAGGCTGATAAAATCAATAACAATTAACAAAAAAGCAAGCATATTAATTCCCTGTCTTGTTTAGTGTCATCATTTTCACCTGGCCATGCAGATCATAAAGTTCCATCTCCCTTACAACCCACATCCTGCTACAATTTCCTATCAGTTGTGTCTCCTGCACATTTTCCAGCTCACCCCTTCCTCTTATTCTACTGCTGTCGCCTTCTGGGACCCAAAAGCCTATTTCTACGGCTCTTCAGAAAACATCCGTGTCGTGGGATTTCTTCTAGTGCAGCGAGTTTTAACCGGTGTGCCACAAGAAAACATATAATGCCTGACTATTTATTTAGTCAGGAGCACTGACCTCTTTCCTTTTAGATTGTCAAATAAAGAAATGAAAACAGCCAACACAACAATAGCTGTCTGATGTAAACGAATCAAAATTATACCTATTTTTTGCCAGATCAGCAAAATATATATGGGGTGTGTGTGTATGTGCGCGCGCGTGCGTGCGTGCGTGCGTGCATGTGTGTGTGTGTGTGTGTGTGTGTGCGCGCGCGCCTGCGCACTGCAGAATTTTAGCAATTCATTTGTGTGTGGCCTGAGACCAAAAAAGGTTGGAAATTGCTGTTCTAGTGTGTCCCTCTTATCCATCCCTGTGCACGTGGGAACCAGAGAAATTCTAAAAGGTGAAGTTGAGACAGACTGAGGGGTTGGGGGTCAGCAGACAAGTGAGGGCCAGCTAGAAGAGGGGGTGCAGGCCAGAGCGCCCCGCTGTCATAGGCCTGTGGAGGGAGGGGGCTGTCTCAGGTGTCACTAACCAGACACCTGCTGAACTTGTTTCCATCGTGAGACACAGGAGCACTCAGCATCCCATCCCAAAATACATTTTCATCCTCACCTTTTATTTCTCCCCCAGAATCTCCCAAAACTCTAAAAACCAAATGTAAAGCTGACTGCCTTTCAAGCCTTTCTTGCCCATATCATCATCACCCCCGGGAATCCTGGTTCCCTCACCCAACTGGCAAGTTCTACTTGGACTTTACAGTTTAATTGCAGGACAGCTTCCTCTTTTGAGGTCTTCTTTATCCAGGGGCACCTGCCTCTATACATCCACTGATGCTTTTTCATCAAAATGGTGTGTTGTTACATGACTTTAATTATTTCTTTATATTTTTTTCCTCCACTAGGCTGAGTTTTTCCTGGAGGAAAATCCTAGGTTTGCCAATGATTTCATTCCTAGCATCCATCACCATGACTGGAATACAGTTGCATAGCACAGACTTTTACTTAAAGTTAATTAAACTGCATGCAAGGATGGATTACAAAGAGGAAGCAAGTGAGAAAGAGAAGGCAGGCAAGCATGAGCATTTTAAGGACTAAAGATTATTTTCCCTGCTATTCCACACTGTGAGCTTAGCAGCACAGTGAGGAAGGGAGGGGACACGTGATGTGATGAAGATACATCACATATCTTCAGTATGACAAATCAGTGTGCCCGAATCCCCACACCCGCCTTGGGACTTTCACTGTGTCGCAGAAAAAGAGTTTATTTGAGCATAAATTGATGCCAATCAGGCAGTGCCAAACCAAAAGTGGTTAGGAGCCCTTCGTCAACAAGAACGAGGGGCAAGGTTTTTATAGAGAAGATAGGAAAGCAAAGCAAATAAATAGATGGGTTATAGTTGCAGCAGCTGTCTTATTCGGGAAAGCCTCGTTGGCTATTTCTGAGGCTCCTTCTTAAGTTTCTTTATCAGAGTTGAGTGCTCAGAGTCTTGGGTTCTGGCTGACTTACATAAGCTGCCAAGGCATCTGAGCCCCGTCTGTGGCCCCGTGTTTAGAGACTAACCGTGCTTCTGTCCTCTATCCAATCTAGAGTAATCTTTTCTTTTCCCTCATTTAATGGATTCACTGCAATAGAACTATTTTAAGTGTCTAAAGTATTTCATAATTTGTCAGAATTTGAAAGATCATGGAAATTAAAATTCGCCACATTCAATGTTGAAGCTGGATGGCTTTAGTTGAGTTTGCCATCCAGTTGGATTTTTTTTTATCTTAATCTCCACTAGTATCTGTAGCATACTGAAGATATTTTAGTAGATATGTTATATGAAATACTTAATACAAAATTTTTAAATCATGGTAATCCTGCTTTTTCCATAAGAAAACCACAGTTCAGGAAGATGAAATCACTTGCCCAGCTTTGCACAACCAGTCAGTAGCAAACTAGGAATCAGACTGAGAGTGCGCCCAGCCCAAACCATGCATCTCCCTCCCCCCCCCCCCCCGCCCTTTCCTTATGCTCCTTCCTATAACCAATGTCAACGCCAGTCCTCAGGCCTTCACTCTTCCAAAATCACAATCTCTATCATGATTCACTTCAACTTCACTGTTTTGTTTTTTTTAATGCATGTTTTCTTCTTGTTTTTTTCCCATGGAAAAAATTCTCTCCTGTCCACTCAGGGATTTATAATTCAGCTTGCAGAACCAAAGCACATTTCCTTCTTAGGCAAATTATCTGCAAGCTTCGGTGGAGAGTACCTAAACATTTTTCTTCTCAAATGTGTTTAGCAGGGGTGTGCTCTATGGTTGGAATATCAGATAAAAAAATAGGTTGGGAGTTTTGAATCACTTATCCACTAGCCAAAATCACTAAGAAGATGGAGAAATTAGCTCCTTAGCACTTTTCTAGGTACTCTGCCTGTTTGAGTGTATTTCTTCACTTAACATGTATTTTGAGCTATGTGAACATATTTTAATTGACAACGTAAGTGTCTAGCTGAACTGGATCTCTGTAAAGTGGAGAAGCGCTGGGCTACATGATCCTGCACTAGGTTGTCTCAGGCCCCACTCTCCTTGGGGACCATACAAAGTCCTGCTCACATGGTTCTTTTAACAATACATAATTTTTTATTGATTTCAGAGAGAAAGGGAGAGAGGGAGAGAGAGATAGACACATCAATGAGAGAGAATCATTGATTGGCTGCCTCCTGCATGCCCCCTACTGGGGACTGAGCCAGCAACATGAGCGTGGGCATGTGCCCTGACCTGGAATTGAACCTTGACCTCTTGGTTCATGGGTCGATGCTCAACCACTGAGCTATAACAGCTGAGCTCACGTACCTCTGTAAAGAAGATCTGACTTTGACCTTACATGGTAAGAGAAGGACATAGAGAAAATGTCCCTGGCTATACTCAATATCTGTAAATTTCTGGATTTCCTCCATATCATATATTGCTATAGAATATAGAATTCAGTCTGATTTAAGAGCCTAAACTTTATTGGTAGGATGGAACAAATTTCTTCCGTATAGCCTAGGAAGCAGAATGAAGGCTAGAGGATAAAATGTGGGCTGTAAGAAAGACTTTTAAATTGGAGGCAACTAAGTGCAATAAAAACCACTGGAGCTCTTATGGATTGTGCACCTACTGTGTGTCAAGCATTTAATTAAATAATGCATAGAAATCCACGCCACGGCTGGATCGGAGAAAGGCATGGGTGCCATTATTTAAGGAGACTTCAGACCTATGAGGTATGTTACATTGAGGTATGTTGCCTTTTTTAATTACTAGATTTGTATGAGCAGAGGAATTTGTAGCCTAGCTCAGTACCCAGGCCTGAGAGCTGAAGGGAAGAAATGCTTCCAGTTCTAGAACATGTTTCCTCCTGGCAGCAGCAGCTCGTCTAGAGAAGGACATGGTCGCTGGGAGACTAAAAATAACTGCAATCCTTACATCCAAAGCAAAAGTTTGCATGGGACCCAAACAAAGGGGCAGAACAAAGGGGATGTCCCATCTAAAAGAGCAGAATTACAGCATCCAGGGCTAGCGTACATGGATTCCAACAAGTGAGAGTGGGAGAAAGCAGCTCACAGACAGAGTTCAGAACTCAAGTTGGGTGATGAGGACCCAGAGCTGGGAGCTGTGGCCAGTGCAGAGCAAGGTGGCCCTTAACGCAACATGGCCAGTGTCCTCATAAGAAGAGGGAAGAGGATACAACGACAGACAGGAAAAGCGCCGATAGGACCGGAACAGGGACTAGAGGGACAGCCTCAAGCCCAGGAGAGCCCAGGACTGCCAGCCCCCATCAGAAGGTAGGAATCAGCCAGGAAGGACTCTACCCAGAGTCTCAGAGGAGTCATGGCCCTGCTGATACCTACATGTTGGACTGCTGGCTTCCAGAACTGTGAGCCAGTGGATTTCTATTGTTTGAAGCCACCCAGTTTGTGGTCATTTCTTACAGCAGCCCCCGAAAACCAACAGGACAGCTAATGATGGGGAATGAAGTGCCTCTTTCCCAATCTTCAGAGTCTGAGCTATTCTTATCTCTTGACTGCGAGAGCCTGGTTTTGAGATCTCTGGGGACACGTGCTAGTAAATCAAAGCAGTGTGTTCCCAGAACACTGATGAAATCTCTTGACTCTTCCAGCCTGCCCTCTCCCCCAGGGCCCCCCACGAATCTCCTCTGGAGATCACCTGTGTCTCCTGCTGCTTTTACTGTGAAGGGGGTTCCAAGACACAGACACCCCTGCTGTAATGTCCCTGCGAGGGGGCAGCAGGCTACATACCAAATTGCATCCAAACCAGCGATTCTGGCACAGGAAAGCTTTCTCTCTCCTGGGAGGAAGGAGAGAGCTATGCCATTTTCAGAGCAGGGCCTCTGAGGGCCACTCAAGGGAAGCAGCCTTTTGAGGGTGACATGTTTGTGCAGCCTGACTGGACCTGAACATTTGTAAATCGGGGACTGAAGCAAACACAAATGACAGGAAGAAAGGCAAGGCCAAACTCCCACTTCCGTCGGCT
The DNA here is from genome assembly GCF_014108235.1 of Myotis myotis. Classification (NCBI taxonomy): domain Eukaryota; kingdom Metazoa; phylum Chordata; class Mammalia; order Chiroptera; family Vespertilionidae; genus Myotis; species Myotis myotis. Next base: position 51,538,426 of record NW_023416318.1, on the reverse strand, counting down.
CAGAATAAATGTCAGTCCTGCTGAAGGCACATTTAAAGCCCGAATCCTAGGATGAATCAGACCAAGTGTTCCTATTTAGATAATAGCAAAATCAGGCTTCAGAGAATTGTTAGTCAGCAAACCGCATTTTGGGGAAGGCCATGCTCCCAGAAAGGAAATGAAGAGTTGGGATTCCAGATTTAGACCTGCAAGAGACCAGAACCGCAAGGTACAGAGAAGAAAGATCCAAGCTGCGTTCCTTTTGCTTGAATAGAAGGGAAGCTGGAGTAAGCACCATGAAAAGCAAGGTTCGCTCACTTTGCAAAGTCCTGTCAGCTCCTTCCAACGACAAGATCAACACCAAAGCACTGTCTTACAGTGGCCTCAGGCGGCTCACCCCACCGAATGACCTTCCTGTTTCTCTTGGCCGCAGCCCCTCCTTCGGCCTCTCCTTCTACCCTGGCTCACCCCCATGACAGTCAACCCCACTCTCCACGTCTCAGAGGCTGCAGCCCGTGCAGTCTTGACTACTGTCCGGGTCCCTGGAAGCAGAGGCAGCTCTCCACTGAGCCTGGGGAAGGCGGGGGCTGTAATTCCCCTTTCTGAAGCTTCTCCCATCCGAGGATGGATGAAAACGGGCTTTGGAGGAAGAGACACTGCTGTACATCCTGTCCTTGTCTGTCAACAGGTGCGGGATGACTGTAAGTGATGGCAAGACATGTTCCATTGTATTTCTCTAACAGTCCACAGTTCTCCCAGCCCTCTTAGAATAACTCCAGTAATGAATGATAGATGTAGCTAGCAGATAGGAGCACTGATATGTAATTTTAAAATGACTTTATTTTTTGTTTCTGGTCCTGAAACAGATTTATTTGAATCTGCTCTCATTTCATTTGGTGGTTTATAGGCACACCTCAGAGATATCGCAGGTTTGGCTCCAGACCACAACAAAGTGAATATAATAAAATGAGTCACACAAATTGTGTGGTTTCCCAGTTCCTATAAAAGTTATGTTTGCATTATACTGTATTCTACTAAGTATGCAACAGCATTATGTCTAAAAAATGTGTATATCTTAATGAGAAAATGTTGTATTGCTAAAAAAAATAATAATGCTAACCATCGTCTAAGCCCTCAGCAAGTTGTAACATGTGTTTGCTGGAGAGTCTTGGCCTCCAGGTTGATGGCTGCTGATTGATCAGGCTGGCCGTCGCTGAAGGTCAGGGTACTGTGATGATATCTTGAAATGAGACTACAATAAAGTTTGTCACATTGATTGAGTTTTTCTTTCACAAACAATTTCTCTGTGGCATGAGATGCTGTTTGACACCACAGTAAAACTTATTTCAAAACTGGAGTAGGTTCTCTCACAACCTGTTGCTGCTGCATCAACTGACTTCACACAATACTCTAAATCCTTTGCTCTCATTTCAACAACTCTCTAATGTCTTCACCAGGAATGAAGTCCATCTCAAGAAACCACTTTCTTTGCTCATCCATTAGAAGCAACTCCTCACACTTTAAAGTTCTATTATAAGATGGCAGCAATGCAGTCCTATCTCTCAGTTCCACTTCTCATTCCAGTTCTCTTTGATATTTCCACCACATCTGCAGTTACTTCCTCCGCTGAAGTCTTGAAAATCTACAAGTCATCCATGAGAGTTGGAATCAACTTCCTCCAAACTCCTATTAATGTTGATTGATATTTTGACCTCTTCCCATGAATCACAAATGCTGTTAGTGGCATCTTTAATGAATCCTCTCTGGGAACTTTCGATTTACTTTTCCCAGATCCATCAGAGATATCACTGTCTATGGCAGCCTTGTGAAATGTGTATCTCAAATAATAAGAATTAAAAGTCAAAATTATTCCTTGACCAATGGGCTGTAGAATGAATATTGTGTTGGCAGGCATAATAATAATGTTAATCTTGTTGTACATCTCCACTGAAGCTCTTGGGTGACCAGGTGCATTGTCAATAAGTAGTAATATTTTGTAAAGGAATCTGTTTTTTTCTGAGCAGTAGGTCTCAACAATGGCTCAAAATATTTAGTAAAGGATGTTGTAAACAGATGTGCTGTCATGCAGGCTTTCTTGTTCCATTTCTAGATCACAGGCAGAGTATAATTCTTACGGGCCCTAAGATTCTCAGAAGAGTAAATGAGCACTGACTTCAACGTCAAGTCCCCAGCTGCATTAGCCCCTAACCAGAGAGTCAGCCTGTCCTAGGAAGCTTTGGAGCTTTTGGCTTCTCCTCTCTAAAGGTGAAAATTTTAGATGGCATCTTCTTCCCAGATAAGGCTGTTTTGTCTACATTGAAAAACTGTTGTTTCATGTAGCCACCTTCATTAATTACCTGAGCTAGGTCGTCTAGATAACTCGCTACAGCTTCTACATCTGCATTCGCTGCTCACCTTGCACTTTTGTGTTATGGAGATGGCTTCTTTCCTTAAACCTCACGAACCTCTGTTAGCTTCAGACTCTTTTCTGGCAGTTTCTTCACTTCTCTCAACTTTCACTGAATTGAAAAGAGATAGGGCCTTGGTCTGAATTAGACTTCGGTGGGGAACATCCGGTCCGTGGGCCATAGGAGGCCCACAGAATCATTTGGTCTGGCCCTGAGAAGGGATTAGGGGTGAGCTAATTAAAAGGTTGACCAAATAGAGCAGGCTAATTTTTAAGTTGATAATTTTGTATGGCCCTCGAATGATGTTATAAATATCCAAATGGCCTTGGGCAGAAAAAAAGGCTCCCCACTCCTGGTTTATGGGAATATTGTAGCTGGTTTGATTTTCTATCCAGACCTCTACAACTTTCTCCATGCCAGCAATAAGGATGTTTTCCTTTCTTATCATGTGTGTGTTCACTGGAGTAGCACTTTTCATTTACCTCGGGAGCTCTCGCTTCCCATGCACACCTTGGCTAGCGCTCAGGCACCAGAGGCCTCGCTTTCAGCCTGTGTCAGCTCTCAGCATGCCTTTCCCACAAGCTTCATCATGTCTAGCTTTTGAGCTAAAGTGGGAGACATGTGACTCCTCCTTTCACTTGAATACTTAGAAGGCACTATAGCAGCGGTTCTCAACCTGTGGGTCGCGACCCCTTTGGGGGTCGAATGACCCTTTCTCAGGGGTCACCTAAATACATCCTGCATATCAGATATTTACATTACGATTCATAACAGTAGCAACATTACAGTTATGAAGTAGCAACGAAAATAATTTTATGGTTGGGGGTCACCACAACATGAGGAACTGTATTAAAGGGTCACAGCATTAGGAAGATTGAGAACCACTGCACTATAGGGTTATTAATCGGCCGAATATCAATATTATTGTATCTCGGGGAATAGGGAGGCCCGAGCAGAAGGGGAACAGCTGGTCGTGGAGCAGTCATCGCACACACATTTATTAAGTTTGCTCTCTTCTATGGTGTGGGTCATGGCGCCCCAAAGCAATCCCAAAGGTAGCACCAGAGATCACGCTCCACCAGATCACCACAGCAAACATAATAATAATTTAACCATTTGAATTATTGTGAGAATTACCAAAATGTGACACGAAGACACAAAGCGACCAAACGCTGTTGGAGAAGGTACGACGGACTCGCTTAACTCAGGGCCACCACAATCTTCAAATTGTTTAAAAAAAAATGCAATGTCTGTGAAGTGCAATACAGCAAAGCACAGACACCCAATATATAATTTTTATTATATAACCTGGTTATTATATAACCAGGTCTGCCTATACTTCACTTTCAAATTATGATGAATCTTACTAAGCAAACAAGAGTGGCTCAAAATGTTTAAGAATCACCCAAATTAAGTGTAAGCACTGCAGCATACATCACATCCCCATTTTCCCAAGTCATTATGGTTATGTATATCCTACTTTATTGACTATATCTGATAAAAAGCTTAGAACTATATAAAAAAAAACTAAACCTATTTTCATTCTGTTATTCTCCAAGCAGAGTATCTGGCAGGCACTGTGCCAGGCTATAGGGATGAAGAAAACCCTGCATTTGCCCTTAATGTGCAAGTACCGGTGGAAGCAAAATGCACAGTGAGAGAGGCTATTATAGGGAGGACAGCATAGAAGTGAGGAGAGAGAGCAGGGGCGGGAGGGTAGACAACTCTGCTCAAAGGTTTGCAGAGGTATTGACACGGAAGAGGAGGAAAAGAGGTGGGGGGTGGAGGGTGAGGATAGGGAATGGTAACAGAGAGCTTAGGTCCTAATCAAAGTGGGAGCAACCCTTTGGCATTTTCGGAAAATAATAAAAAGTTCAATGTAGATGAGGGAAGATTTAAATAAGAAAAATAAAAGGGTTATGCAAGCGCTTGAATATGAAGACTATTTTGAAATAGAAAGTGTAAATGTTCTCTTGCACTGCAAAGCCATTGACGGGTTTTAAACACAGGAGTGAAGGATCACATAAGCTTCAGAAAGGCCTCTGGCAGCGGCATGGGGGAGGGTGATTTAGAGAGAACAGACCTGGCGGTGGGGTGGACAGACCGGTTTAAATACTGTTGCAATGATTTAGTGAGCAGGCGATAAATGACTATGATGAGGACAGTGGCTTAAGGAGGCAGTGACATTACCCCTGCTCCTCTGCAAAGTCTGTACACTGTGAATCAGTCTGAATCAACTTGCTAGTCGGGTAAAACAAGAAGAACTGCCCTGGCCGGTGTGGCTCAGTTGGCAGTGGCATCCCATGCACCTGTAGGCTGTAGGTTCCATTCCTGGTCAGGACACACGCCCAGGTTTCAGGCTCTACCCCAGGTAGTGGGGTGAGCAGGAGGCAGCCGATTGATATTTTGTTTTCACATCAATGTCTGTCTGTCTCTCTCTCTCTCTCTCTCTCTCTCTCTCTTCCCCCCCCCTTCCTCTCGCTCTAACAATCAATTTTTAAAAAAGAGCCAAAGATAAAGATTTCCAGAGGAAGGTAAATGTTTTTCTCAATCCCTTCTCCTGTCTAAGCAAGTGAAAACACCAGCATGAATGGAAGGCTAGAACTAAAAACAAATCTGAGACCGCATCTATGCCAATCTTCCTATGTAGAGGGAAAATAGTTAAAATATTAACTGATGCATAACTTTCCTCACTTGCCAATATTCCAGCATTAAAGTGTGAAGCTGAGACTTATGTTTGTAAAAAACAAAAAGGGGTAGAGATCACCAACAATTCCAGTGAGAACCACCGATTAAATCCTTAACTTGACTTTCTGACTCAATCTTGAAAAATCTGTGATGCAGATGCGGTAACCAATCCACTGTAGCACAGTCTGTAGGGGGGACTTTTTAAATTTTTTCCTGATAAATGCCCTGCTCTTTAATGACAACCCAAGAAAACCCATGACCTGATAGCCACTCTTGGTTTTGAGATCAAGTCCTGCTTTAGTAAATCAGACTCCCTTCTGGTACCACAAATGTTTCCCGGAGGACAAACCAAAAGACCCTACTCTCACCCAGTGACAGCTCTGCACTCTGCCCATCCCTAACCCAGCAGGGACCTGAAGGACTTCCCTTCCCCATAAAGCAGTGGTTCTCAACCTTCCTAATGCCGCGACCCTTTAATATAGTTCCTCATGTTGTGGTGACCCCCAATTCCACTGTTACAAATTGAACATAATTAAAGCATAGTGATTAATCACAAAAACAATATGTAATTATATATGTGTTTCCGATGGTCTTAGGCGACCCCTGTGAAAGGGTCGTTTGACCCCCCCACCAAAGGGGTCGCGACCCACAGGTTGAGAACCGCTGCCATAAAGGCTCTTACAGAAAGGCAGGCAGGAATATGGGAAAGAGGCAAACAGTCCCCTTTGTCAATTCTTAGGTCCTGCTCTCAGGATCCTCTTGTGGCTACAGCTGACTGGACAATGCTGTCCCTCTGTGTGGCAGGTGTCACATGTGTATTCTCCATGTATGGGTTTTCCAGGACCCCATGTGAGCAGCTCACCACTGCACAGATTCCCGACACTGACAAACTGGGCCTTTAATCCCTCCCTCCCTCCTCGATTTCTGTTTCTGGGAAGGCATCCCATGGTCTCTGCTGGCTTCCCTTTGTCCCCAAAAGACACCGTGTTGGATTTCTACAAGATGGCTCAAGTCCAGCTACTTGCCACAGCATCCACTGGGACCATGCTCAGACACCCTGCTGCACCGAACAGCAGGAGGGAGGGCAGTCTGCCCTTGGCCGCCCTGTCTCCTGGCCTTGCGACCCAGGGGCTTTAACCACCTGCTGCTTCTGGGCTCGCAGCAGGCACCCATTTCTATGGTTACCAGGCCTCCTGTGTTCTTGCTTTGTTTTTTTGTTTATTTTTTGTGTCTCTTTTTTGAATTTTTCAATTACAGTTTATATTCAATATTGTTTTGCACTTGTTTTAGGGGTACAGCATAGTAGTTACACAATCATATACTTTTCAAAGTGTTCCCCCAATATTTCTGGTTCCCATCTGGCCCAATACATCGATTTTACAATGTTATTGACTATATAGAATTCCTATGCTGTAAATTTACATCTGCAGGTTAGGCCACCTGCCACCTGCATTAAGTGCTGGGAAGAACCACCTCGTAGAATAACCTATACTCTGAGGTCTGCACTGCAGGGACGTGAGAACTGTGCAGCTCAGCCCCTATCTTGCTGACCGCCTAGAAGTCTCTATCTAGCTCAGCCGTGGGCAAACTACGGCCCGTTTGAAATGAATAAAACTATTGAAAAAAAAGACCGTACCCTTTTATGTAGTGATGTTTACTGTGAATTTATATTAGTTCACACAAACACTCCATCCATGCTTTTGTTCCGGCCCTCCGGTCCAGTTTAAGAACCCATTGTGGCCCTCGAGTCAGAAAGTTTGCCCACCCCTGCTCTAGCTGATTCTCTTGGAGAGCCCCTCCCCTCTCAAAAGCTTCAAGTATGACTGACACTGAAAAGCTTCTTGTCCTCTAATGCCCTAAGCATGTCTAGTCTCCTGCTTGCAGAGGTTGTCTGGGAAGGGAGGACGGGGGATCACCAGGCAGCTCTGGCACTGTCTTTCCAAGCTCGGAAGAGCTGACCGGCAGCCACTTAGGCCTCTGTTAGAATGTCACAGTACGTACTGGTCCACGTGTGGGCCTTCAGCCAAAATTCCAAGACAACAGGCAAAGCCTCATGCACTATCCCAATTTAAGAACTTGGAAAAGTTAAGAGGACTGTTGTCCTTGCCGCCATTGTTGTTGGTGTTAGCTGTTCCAGAACTTACTATCTAATCACAATACAGAGTTTTTCTATCAAATAGGGAGAAATCGGGCAGAAAATGCAACCTAGGGGCTGTGTACCATGAAAAGGTAAGAACGAGTTCTGCAGTGGACACGGGTGATGGGGGCAGCGTAGGGATAAGATGTCAGTGTGTCTATGTGTGAGGATCAGGTATGGGGAGGACTTCATGCTCCACTTTGGGGCCAAAATCTTGGGGTTGGTGAATTCCTGTGCTTTGCAAGGAGCCAGAGGGTGGAGCAGCAACAGCTACAAAGAGACCCAGAGAAAGCACCTGGGATCTCCCGCAGCCCGGAGAAGACTCAGTGTGTTACAACCGGAGGCCATGGGGAGCTGGGGAGCTGGGGAGCTGGCGAGCACGTGATACAGACCAGCCTAGACAGGGTGGTGACCAAGACCCAGCCAGATGAGACACAGCTCAGTGGTGGCCCACCATGCACTGGGACTCAATGCCCCACCTCCCTCCACACCTCGCCCCGCTCAAGCCTAGAGCTGAGTAGACTCTACACCAGTGATGGCGAACCTATGACACGCGTGTCAGAGGTGACACACGAACTCATTTCATTGGTTGATGTTTCTTTGTTAAATGGCATTTAAATATATAAAATAAATATCAAAAATATAAGTCTTTGTTTTACTATGGTTGCAAATATCAAAACATTTCTCTATGTGACACGGCACCAGAGTTAGGTTAGGGTTTTTCAAAACGCTGACACGCCTAGCTCAGAAGGTTCGCCATCACTGCTCTACACCCCGCTGCTGCCCCAGAGGAAGAGGCAGGAGGGAGGGACTCAGCGGTGGACTCGATGCAGTGGTTGCCTCCATGAGACTGGGTTTTAAACTAAAGGACTGCCTGACTTACTGTGCACATTTTGGTTTTCTGCATCAGGAGAAAATAGGTGGGTCTTGAGCGAGGCTGAATTCGATATTAAGAAGCATCAAGGTGTCCTGTGGCCACTCCAGGCTGTATAACTAGGCGGTCCCACTTCACACTCGGTTTTAAAGAAAGGTGCATTGAAAACTGGGCGGAGTTTACCTTAGAGCCTAAACCATCCATCCGCATCGAGGCCAGGTTGCTATCCTGATTCTAGTCATTGCCTTACATCAAAAGAAGTATTTCCATAAATTGACTTGGAGCATTTATAAAAGGAAGCATTTTGCCAACACAATAATTTGATGGGATGAATCCTGCCCTGCCATAGCCAAGCCTGCAAACAAAGCCAAAACCCAGATCTCTAAATAATGGTTTCCTTTCCTTAATCCCCGCCTATTTGGACACACATCCGAGGGCATTCAAATTGCCATCAGGATTCTTGGAAGGGTTATAAGCCTCATTTACAACAATCAAGATCCACTTCTCAGGTGAGGAGGCAACAGCACTGATGTTCAGTGAGCAAGGAGGGTCTAGAGCAGCGGTTCTCAACCTGTGGGTCGCAACCCCTTTGGCGGTCGAATGACCCTTTCACAGGGGTCGCCTAAGACCATCCTGCATATCAGATATTTACATTATGATTCATAACAGCAGCAACATTACAGTTATGAAGTAGCAACGAAAATAATTTTACGTTTGGGTCACAACATGAGGGACTGTATTTAAAGGGCCAGAAGGTTGAGAACCACTGGTCTAGACTCAGCCTCCTGGGGTCCACTGGAATCTAGAATCCCAGATAGGTCTCCTTGAGCAAATGCTGAAAAGTTGTGTGCCTCGGTGTCGTGACTACAGTATTTCTCTCATAGTTGTCAGAAGTCTTAAGCCAACCTTTCAGCATCCAGGACAATGTGCAAAGGAGTGAGTTCTCCATCAGTTTCAACTGTAGGTGGGCCACACGTGGCGGGATGTTGCACTGGACTTCGTAACTGCCGAGATCTTTTCGAACTCTGAGTTCTTCTGAAAAGGAAGGCTCAGTGCCAAAGAACAGAATGTCCTCTGAGATAAACACCACCGGTGGCTCTCATTTGGAAAAGGAGGCCAAAGACATGCACTCTGTTTAAAGCTGGGATAGAAAGAGGCCAAGTCACCCCGGTTGCTGAGTCAGCAGCCGGGGAGTCATGGCGAGTGCACTGGATTTCAGTCAGGAGGCCTGGGCAGGAGTCCCAGCACTGTTCTCAGCTGGGCGGCTCTGGGTCGGCAAGTAATGGATACGCTTTGAAGTTTCCTCACTTGGAAATTGGTTGTACTTTTTTCTTCTTCTTCTCAAAAGGTACTCGTGAGGACTCAATGAGCCAACATGAAATTGCTTTGAAAATGGTAAATCACGGGATGAATATAGGTCTTATCATTTTCAGAGCTCAGATTATACTATACATCATTAGCTCTGAAAATAACATATGTAACCTCAGACCCTGGCTGAGACGGAACTATTATTTTAAACATCATGATGGGTATAGAAGTTGGGAAAATGGCTATTTCAAAATCTCTTGCTTATTTTCTCTATTACTCTAGAGTAGAGATTCCAATTTACCTTGAAGGCAGGTAGCGGTTTTGTTCTGAAAATTAAAAATAATAATCAAAACAGAAACAATGGTACCGGGCCATCTATATTTATGCAAATATGCCAGCTCTCACTTATTGTTTTAGGAAAAGGGAGGTCATTCTCAACTTGAAGGCTAATGTCTTACACTCAGTACTTGACTGTCTCGTCCCTAAATATACCTTTTATCGAATATTTTCTATACAAATTTTCACTCAAATATTTATGGACAGTAACACTATTATGTCAAGTGTTGAGTGAAGAGTTTTGATGAGTCAGATACCCTCCTTCAGGTGTTGGAGGAAAGATAAAATAGACAAGAATTACACAAATGACTTATAAGCATCGGTGAGAAAGTAAGAAGTGCTCTGAGGATCTAGCAGGGGGTCCTCATGTGGAGTTGGGAAATTTTCCAGAGAAAGGAATGTGGAAGTCGAGCCTTGAAAGATGAACAGGAATTATCTAGGTGGGAGAAGCCAGGTGAGGGCAGAATGTTCCAGCAAATGTTTCTTTAGAGTCTTTTTGAAGATAAATGTTTGCTCCTCTGGGTGAATTCTGACTGCTGTGTCTATAAATAATTGTTTATTCTTAGCAAGTTTTGTGTGCTCTTCTCTGAATAAATGTTATCAGGAGAAGCAAGCTGAGATGAGAAGGACTCTGGAAGGACAAGGATGTGCCACCGTACTTTATATCTCATCCTAGAGGAGTTGCTATGAAAAGAATAAGACTGTCCCAACCGATGTGGCTCAGTGGTTGAACCAGGAGGTCACGGTTCGATTCCCATTCCTGGCACATCCCCGGTTGTGGGCTCAATCCTCAGTAGGGGGAGTACAGGAGGCAGCTGATCCATGATTCTCTCTCATCATTGATGTTTCTCTCTCTCTCCCTCTCCCTTGGGCTCACTATTGACTGGACATGAGATCCTTCATACAGGGCCTTATGGAATGTAGTCTTGTGGGTTTGATAATCTTTATAGCTTCACTCAGAGCCTAAGGGCAAGATCCCTGTCTGACTGAGGCTGGACTGTTACCCTATTTAAGTGGATAATCCCCCTGTGTCATCCTGGGGCAGGACATGGAGACTCACTTTTTGCCTATTTCATTAAGGGCCATCTGGGCTTGATTTGGAACCTAACAGTAACCCATGAGCAGACCTGGCTGTTAGGAGGTGTTCTCTGCCATGCCCTCCCTTCTTTTCCCCCCTCCCCTCGCTTTCAATCCATTTTTACTGAAATTCAAAGCCTGGGCTCAGCTACGCTCTGCTGAATCAGTGGCGCCTTCTCCTTCATGCTTGGCAAGGTGTGGCTGAGGGGAGAGTCCCCTATGGGGGCCTAAAGCAGGGGTGATGGGAGCATCATCTACATGAGTCCAGTGTGCCAAGCAACACAATGATCACACTGTAGTCAAAACTGCGAGGACAACATTGACGCTTCCCCTAGCTGTGATTCTATGAAACAGCCTGCCACCCATTCTTGTGTGTCTGGGAAACAGCTTCCTGCGAAGAAGCATGCTTCTCCAAATGACTTAAGTAGGAGTCACAGATGCTCTTTTGTTGACATGCCTCAGGGCCAGACACAGAACCTTCCAATTCCCATTCTTTGTCTCAGTAATTACTAGCTGTGAAGTCCCCCAATCAACCAAACAAAATGCTTGCTAACCCATCTTTGGTTAAGTTTCTTTCCTCCCCACAAGCCCCTGAATTCTGTGAGCCAGGATACAGCCTTTTCTTAATAACCACCCCTTCCCCCAAGAAAAGGCTGACCTCATAGTCAGACATTCATCCCTTCCACACACCTGGTTATTTCTAGCCTTGTGTGTTTCCCAGATAAGAAAACTGGTTTTGCCTAAACCTTGATCATAAACCTTGCAGATCAAATGGTCAGAGAGTTCTATTTGTTGTAATAGTTGAACTCACTGATCACATGATGAGAGAAATAAGCCTTGAAATAATATTTTCAAATGAAGTCTCTCTTGACTAAGTTTGGATTTGTTTTCCATTTGACGGTGATGAGCGAAAATAAGTCCCGAGCAGAAGAACATGAGGGACCCCTGTCTGAACACACATGAATAATCTTCCTGGAAAACCCCAGAACAGATTTTTAAAATGGGATAAAGAAGGGCAATTAGGTTACAAGTTCTCATGCTATCGTTTTGGTCTTAAATATGAAATGTACACTTATTTTGCAGACAGCTTTTGGGAACAGGTCACTTGGTTTATACATAGAAGAATATTTGATGGGAAAAACACCACGGGTTATAGAATCCAGCCAGCTGAGAGCAAGCTATTCTTTCTCAGATATTGGAAATTGCTCTCGCATTAAAATCTAGCCTATTATGAAGAATAAGCAGTTCAGAAAAAAAAAATCCTTATCCCCACAGGCAAAGATTCTGCCTTTGGCAGAACACAGCCAGGAATAACTCCACTTTCCCCACCTGCCAGGAAATGCATCCCTTCTTTTCTCAAAGGTGACCCCCATACCTCTGAGAAACTTTAAAACTCAGTACATTCTATCGCCACCGCATCCTATATTCTGACCTTCTCTGGACATTGAGGTTCTGTCAATCTTCAAGAAAAGCAGAATTATTAATGCTTCAACTTTTTACTGACTTATCAGTTAAATGAAATAGAAGGACTGGGGGTCAGGTAGTGGGGAGGCCAGCTTTGACATCAGAAAATCCAGGTTCCATTAACATTTGCTCTGTGATCTTAAGGGCAAGTCACTGAGTTAAGTATGCTCATCTCTAAAGTGGAAATAACAATAGGCATTGAAGAGCATTATTATCAGGATGGATCAGTGGTCAGCAAACTGCGGCTATCGAGCCACATGCGGCTCTTTGGCCCCTTGAGTGTGGCCACGAAGTTTCAATCGCACTGTACGTGCGCGCCCGCACGTGGTATTTTGTGGAAGAGCCACACTCAAGGGGCCGCAGTTTGCCGACCACTGGGATGGATAGTCACTACATACACTATGTATGAAAAAGTGCTTGGGCCCAGCCAGCGTGGCTCAGTGGTTGAGTATTGACCTATGAATCAGGAGCTCACAGTGCAATTCGTGGTCAGGACACATGCCCGGGTTCAATCCCCAGTGTGGGGTGTGCAGGAGGCAGCCAAAAAATAATTCTCTCATCATTGATGTTTCTCTCTCTCTCCCCCTCTCCCTGCCTCTCTGAAATCAATAAAAAATATATATATTTTTTAAAAAGTGCTTGGTACTTTTCATCCAGGGCTTCCATTTTCTCTTTATCAAGCCCAACACGATAATTGGTATCCATCACTCAAAGTTGATTATTTAACCAACCTTACAATTATTGTGCTTAGAGTATACTGAAATAACCTCCTGATTTTCCCTCTTCCCGCCTTTTTTCATATTCACTGTGGTAGTTACGTTGATAAGTCTGAAACTAAATGGGTTCGTGTTACTCTTCTTCTTAACATCCTCCAACAACTCCCGTTGGTTCCAGGCCAACATCCAAGCTCTTCAGCCGTGAGAGACCCTCCAGGGTCTGGCTCTTCCCAGCCATATGCCCATGTGGAAACTGCCGGCTCATCAGAGCTTGATATGAAGTAGGTGAGTACTCTTTCATTGTTTTTTTGAATGAAAGAATAAGGGACAGACAAATAAACATATGAGGCCATTGGTGCAAGGCCAGCTGACTATTTCACATGGGCTCGGAGTCACTTTCATTTTGCGGGAAAGTGTTTAGAGAACAAGGAGCCCCCTGGCTAGATGTGCACTCACTACGGTCAGCATCCGCACAGCTGGGAACAAAAGGCAATTCTGCTCGTAGACATTTTCCCCCAGATGTTGGCTCCGGAGAAGCTTTAATAATAGAAAAACCTCAAGGCTAAGTCTGTTGCTTAAGCTTCCCTTTGTTCATATCAACATCTGAACGGAGATAAATATGCCTTTTCCCCATGTAAGCGAAACTCCCAGGGAGCAAATGTCCACCTCCATTGATTTCAAACCGTAGCTATGAAGAAATTATACAGTAGTTCATTAAACATAGTCTCCATCCTTCCCTCACTCCCAATATATCTTCCAGACAGTAAGATTTAGCTTCCCATAACACCAATCTCCCTCCCCCCTCATCCTGCCTTAATAATCTCCTTCCCAGTTAGTATGTTAGCATTTTAATAGGAGCAAGCTAGTAATTAACCAGAGGCCTAAATTTGTAGCATACATTAGGAATGAACAATGGCAAAATGTTAGGAACCATGGTAAACAACTACAAAACATCATTAGACAGAGAATGGTCAGAAAGGGGAATGGTGCCTCCTCTTACTTGGATCTTCATTCATTATTCTTAGAACATTTAGCTATTTGTGTGCAGCGAGTGTCCTCTGGGAAGGGTAGGAGCAGCCTGCTTTGCTTCACAGTACGGACCGCGTTACCGGTGGCAACCCCGCGCAACTGATTCTTCCCCTCTCAATATGGCCCTGGCAATAAAGCCCTACGTTCCTGGCTACTCACATTCCCTCTAAACGTTGGCCTTTTTCGAAACCCATCTTTCTGAAAGTACCCAGAGCTGCTATGTTTATGTATAACAGGGAGTGAGAGATGTAATAAAGCCAAGATCGATTGCCCGGTAATAGCCATGATTCCATAGACATTAAAGGGTATTTGTAATTTAGGTCTCATAATGTGGCCTAACTCCCTATCTTGTGTAGTTATTGATTTTTCAATACTAGGACAGCCCCAGCAAGCCTTTCAGGGCTATGTTCTCCCTGCTCCATGCAGCCAAGAACAAAAACCCGTCTCTCATGGGAGGCCAGCCTAGAGAAGGGTCTTCTACTCTGAAAGTTACAAGGACTCTCTGGTTTTTGAACTTGCTAATGTGGTTCCTGCTTACTCTTCACACACACACACACACACACACACACACACACACACACACACACACAATGTTTTCAGTTAAAGAAACAGTACTAGGAAGAGGTCTTTACTATCTGGCGGTTGCCAGTGAAGAAGCGCTGAAAAGCAACAGCCGCCACCACTGAGTGACAGTGATGCTCTAACAGTGACGTCCAGAAATGACCCATCACCTGTAACGACATTCCCAAGACCCTGCCGCACTGACCCAGCAGCTGCCAGGCCTCGGAAAGCATGCAGACAGACTGGCTTTATTATAGGCGAAATATCGGCCCAGGGCATCCTTCAGGCAAACATGTACTACCACCATCCTCTTCCTCCTCCCCCTCCCCCTCCCTCTCCCCTCCCCTTCCCTTCCTCCTGCTCTTCCTCCTTCTCCTTTCCCTCCCTTCTTTCTCCTCTTCCTCCTGTCCTTGCTATTCCCAATGAGTCCTTCAAGAGTCTTTGCTATCATCGCTGGGTTCCAGGTCAGATCCTTGCTCTGGAAGGATTTTACCTTTCTGTGAAAGGCCAGATCAGTTCTATTCTCCCATAGCTCTACAGTCGCATAACTGAAGCTTTTGGGCTCCCACCATAGTGGACCTATTAGATAAATACTATATTAAGAGCTCAAGATCAAAGACTAAGTAGTACTTGCCACTATATCCATGCCGGCCTCGTTTTGTGTTTCTCTGAATGGGTCCTTGCTCTATATTTGTATAATGGAGCTTTTTGTTGTTGTTGTTAACCCTCACCTGAGGATATTTTCCCATTGATCTTTTAGAGAGAGTAGAAGAGAGAGGGAAAGACAGAGAGAAACATCAATGTGAGAGAAACACATCCATTGGTTGCCTTCTACTCCTGCCCCAACCAGGGCCCGGGTCAGGGAGGAGCCTACAACCAATGTGTGTGCCCTTGACCAGAATCAAACCAGGGACTCCTTGGTGCTTGGGCCAACGCTCTAGTCACTGAACCAAACTGACTAGGGCTGTATGATTAAGCTTTTACTCTTTCCTAAATCATATAAGAAAAACCTCACAGGGAAATGACATAAATTCATATTCTGACTCTACTTCTGGCCATATCCCATGACCTTGGGTATGTCCTTTTAACCTTGAGGAACACAGATTCCCCATCTGTGGTGAACTCTTCTCTGCCTAACCCAAAGGCTAAAGCAGCAGTTCTCAAATATTTGTCTTCAGAAATCCTTTTAAATCTTAGCAACTAGTGATGGCCTCAAAGTGATTTTTTTCCTTCAAATGTGGATTTTTTTTTCTATTATTATTTAATTAAAAGTTAATAGTGAGAATTTAAAAAATACATTTATTCTTTTAAAAATAAGAATTTGCCAAAAACCGGTTTGGCTCAGTGGATAGAGCGTCTGCTTGCGGACTGAGGAGTTCCAGGTTCAATTCCGGTCAAGGGCATGTGCCTGGGTTGCGGGCACATCCCCAGTGGGAGATGTGCAGGAGGCAGCTGATCGATGTTTCTCTCTCATCGATGTTTCTGACTATCTCTCTCCCTTCCTCTCTGTAGAAAATCAATAAAATATATTTAAAAAAATAAAAAAAATAAAAAATAAAAATAAGAATTTTATTAGATTAACAAATATTTCATTAAAATATGTCTTAATCTTTCTAAAAACAAGAATTTCATTATGTTAACAAATATTTTTATTAAAAACACTTTTTCAAAATATTAATGAGAAAAGTTAGCTTATATTACATATTGAAAGATCTTTTTAGTGCCTGATTTAATAGAAGACAACTAATTCTCACATCTGCTTCTGTATTCAATCTGTTACAATCTGTCCCTTTGGTTGAAGTACATGATAAAAACTTGGCCTCCCCAAACATACAGTTGGAAAAGGGTGGAGTATTATTATAGACACTCTGCCATGATACTGCACTAAAACGAGAGAAGCAGTAGCCCATTAAAGCTTAGTTAAATGTGGAATCTGAAACCACATCAATGAACTTTTATAATCTAGTGAATTAAAATCTATTTCCACATTGAATAGGTTTTTTTACTCACACATATTTTAGTTACACTGGTCATTTGAAAAATGTTGGTTTTGAAGATTTTCAACATGTTGACATTTTAATATACTATATTTAAAAATCACAGTTGTAAATATCACTCACTACAGATCTCAGCGGAGAAGTCTAAATAAAAGCTGTCAAACTTACTGTGACAGCTATCAGTTTTACAAATCCCAATATTTATCCAAAAACTTGGTTTTGATCATTGGTCAAGAAGGCTGTCAATTGCTGTCCTTGATGGAGAGAACTCACTGCACTTAATCTGGAGAAACGATCTGCCTGGTCCTCGAGCCTGTAGGGCCACTGTCTGTCAGTTATTCTTCTAAGCAAAAATGGTATTCTGTGAAAACACAGCTGGTTCAACTTGTAGCTCAAGCAACTGTACCGTGCTTTCTTGTACACTGCACTCTGGTATGCAGCAGAAATATTTTAGCCCACATTTCCCAAACTGGGTGCCGGAGCACCCCTACGGCACAAGAAGCTCCGCACACATTTCCAAGGCAGACACAGTGGCATCTACTGGACATCAGGCACAAATCAACAAGCGACAGGAGAAGACACCGGCGCCCAATCTGATCCCAAGATTTGAAAAATTGGTGCAGGGACCAACAGGCACATCCCATTAGCAGTTGATTCTATTCATGACATATATTATTCCTTCTTTCAATTTATATGTATATATTTTTTCAAATGGCCACTAAATCGTTTTGACCTAACCACTTAATAAATGGAACTGGTGGTTCAGTTTGTTAGCTTACTCCTTTGCTCCCATAAAACACGAGTGAGGCATGGAGAAAGCTGAGGAACTTGATCACACAGACTATCAGGCAGTTACATACTCAAAGTCAGATATGTAATAAAAGTAACATTTTCGCCACTTTATCAAAGACAGTCTTAACCAAAATTGCCTCTCCTTTTTTTCCTGAAAGTGCATGGTGGTGAAAACTAAAATAATTACTAGAATAGTTTGGTGCTACTGCCTTGATTGATGCTAAAGTGCCAACAGTTACACCAGCCATTGCTTTTGCTGCACCAGTAAATGTCAACACTGTGAAAAAGGCAACTGATTTCTCACTGTTGCTATGAAAATAGCTTTGACCTTACAAACCCTTTTGACCTTATAGGGGCCATACCCTGAAAACCACTGGATTAAAGAAAAGATCAAATATAATCAAGGTGAGAATGTTCCATGTCACATAAAACGATGGACACCTTCTGCTCGGTATAATGTCTTGCTCTCTCATGTCTTATTGCGTTAAGTCCTTGCCTTGGAAACCAGTGGCCTCATGCTGGGTGTATGAAGCTGTTCTTGTCCTTAGTTCTGAGAAGGAATCATCTAACCCAGCCGTGGGCAAACTACGGCCCACGAGCCGGATCCAGCCCATTTGAAATGAATAAAACTATTGAAAAAAAAGACGTACCCTTTTATGTAATGATGTTTACTTTGAATTTATATTAGTTCACACAAACACTCCATCCATGCTTTTGTTCCGGCCCTCCAGTCCAGTTTAAGAACCCATTGTGGCCCTCGAGTCAAAAAGTTTGCCCACCCCTGGTCTAACCTGAAACTCTAGATCTGGGCTTCTTGCAAGTTATTGACAAAGGCCCTGGTTTCCTGCATGTTTGTCACTCTCAGACTTGTGCCAACAAGATCCACTGACTGAGGCTGAAATCTTGACATCAAATAACAGAATATAATGGTGAATTTAAGCAAAAAAAAAAAAAAAAAAGGAATTAATTGAAAAGGAACTAGGGAGCTCACAAAGCTGACGGAAAGGCTGGCAGGAACCAAGGGAGGAGCAGCAGACAAGATCACGCCCCAGATAAGGGCGTCGGGAATGTCACAGCTGCCTCGGGACCCCCACCCTCTCATCACTGAGTTCCTGACTGCACTGCAGCCGCTGCAGATAACCTCTGACAGGCTGTCCACCTCGGCGTCACTCTTGCAGGATTTAACCTCCTGGCGGAGCAAGTGATTGACTGTAGGTCCTTCATGGACCCGTGCTCTGTCAGGAGGCAGTGAGAGCAAGAGTCTTTCCTCTCTCAATTGCTGACTTCCATCCGTTGAGAGCTTCAGCTAAGATAGAGAAGGTGTTCGATGCTGAACAGTTAAATTGACAAACGCCAATACTGTTCACTGCAAATATACATTCTCTCCATCCTACAATTTTAAAAAATATCCTGCATAAAGTGGCTCCTAAGGAGAGAGATTTTAAAAATATATTCTGTGGTTCCATCTCGCTACAATCTCAGTGTATCCTGGTGATACCTCTTTCTCCTACAGGTGGCTGTGATTTTCCCATAACGCTCTGTATCCATCACTCTTAAACTCTTCATCAAATAATTGGGGGAGTTGAAGGAAATCTGAGACATTTGTTAAGTGATGGAGCTACATAATTAACCCATCAAGGAAGGACATGTAGATAGATGCTATAGTACTGAAATGTGCAACTGTTCAGTATGTATTGTAGTTGATACTTAGGGCTTCTCTCTTCTCTCAGCCAGCATTTTGGTTCTTTAGAAATGAGTTACTTTAGCTCGTGACTCAAATGTTTATGCCTGCAGGATCTGAACACTTCAGACGGAGGTTGTTTACCAGTAACTGTTAATACTAGTAGTGCCAGGAAGTGCTTGGTGACCCAGGGAATCTCTGTATGCCACTAATACTCTTTCTTATCCCCATTGGTTAGCAACAACCCTATTTTCCCTGAAGAGCTGGGCTCAATCACGCTAGGCAATGCCATAATCCCTATTGTAGCTTGTTTCCGTAGTGTTAAGAGGAGCCTGAAACGGTCCGGCAGAAGCAATGAACTGTTTTTCGATCCCCAGGTAAGTGCATTCTTCCTTTGGTACTAAAATCTGTAAACCAGTAGAGGAAAGAGTAGCAAGGATGGAAAGCAAAACGTACACAAATGGTTCATTAGAAGCAATTATCACAGAAGCCTTTCCCAATGCTGCCTGTCATGGTCCTGCCCTGTCATTCAGAGCCAGGGGAGGGTCAGCACTGCATGCTGATGCCTCTTCAGAATGTGCTCAATTGAGAAGACAATGAAGTGTTTTCCCAGCCAGCACCACAACGGATCTCTGATATCCTACTTCACTATCACACAAGGCCAGCTCCTTCAGAATGATGTGTTATGTCATGCATTCACTAACTTTTTTTAACTATAAAGTGTATTTGTTGAAAAAAAATAAGTAATGCATAATTCACCACGTATGGGAGATCGTGATGGGATAAAAGGCACCCAGTAGGTGTTGAATTCGAGTATTACAAACAGGAAATAAAGGGACGCACGTCAAATGACAGTGTGATGTTTATTCCAGTAGATTTCCCTCTTCCGTGATCAGGGTCCGATATAATCAGTCTATGTTCTGCAAGAACATAACACACTGGCTGGAGCTCAGATCTGGGTGTTGCTTATGAGAGCTGGGGCGCTCAGCAGCGGAAGGGAGGAAAGTGTGGACACGTACACTTCCATCGCTCCCATGATAACCCAAGTGGCACCTACTGGGAAACCACTTGGGTGAGTGAAAAATGGGGTTGACTCACGTCCATTCTGTTCGAACAGTAAATTCTCCATCCAGGATGTTTACTGTTGGTCCATTTGTTTTATCTTGTCTTTGGTCATTCATATGGGACATGAATATGACTGCATTATAAGCCTATGCTAAGGAACGTATGCATATATCTTCTGTTCAGATGATTAGCTGATGCCAGTGAATGTCTGTGGGTTATTTTAGGTCATAGCTTCTTTGAAAAGTGAATATTGAGAAGCATTTCCAATGTTCTACTCACTGGGGAGAATTTCCCTCCCCACTCTCCTCCAGTGTCTTCTCAGAGAGAGACCGTGATGCTCAGTCCACTTCTAATTATACAAATCTTTGAAGCAGAGCCACGGATAAACCAGACGTGATATATTTTCCTCCTGAATTAGTGATTTATGGTTAACTTGCCAGGTGGCCACAGATGTGAGCTTGAGTGAGACGCGCTGCACGTAAGTAGGACACTGGGAAGTGTGAAAAAGCTTTCAATTTACTCACAAAATCCGAACCTACGTGACCCCAATTCTGCAAACGCACTGGCAACTGACAGCAGTGTGCTGCTAGAAACTCTCGATTTAATGCCAAGGTGAATGAAACGACACCCAGGGCAGGATAGGAAGCCGAGGTAGCATAGCTTCCTGGTGACCCATAACCAAGCATCAGGTAAGGGATTGGCAGGCTTCTTTTGTAGGGGCCACCTATTTTAGTTTTGGGGGGTCATACAGTCTGTTTCCTCAACTCAGCTGTGCTGTGGTAGTGTGAAACCAGCCAAGGATGAAGAAGAAAAAAAAAACACCTTATAGACAGACAACAGCACGTCATTATCAGAGGGAAAAGGGGGTGGGGGAGGCAGGAGATGGTAAAGGGGGGATAAATGGTGATGCAAGGAGATATGACTTGGGGTTGTGAGCACACAGTCCAATATTCAGATGATGTATTATAGAACTGTACACCTTAAACTTATATAACTTTATTAATTAATGTCACCTTGACAAATTCAATAGAAATAGACAAGGAAATTAGTTACTATGTCCTAATAAAAATGTATTGACAACTGTCCAATCTCAGAGGGAAGGCAAAGGTGGGTGAGTGGATGGGAAGAGATCAACCAAACAACTTATATGCATACATGCAAAACCCATGAACACAGGCATAGTATGGTGAAGGCTGGGGCAGAGGGGGCAAGGGCAGGCAAGAAGGGGTCATGGAGAAAGAAAGGGAACATATGTAATACTTTCAACAATAAATATTTAAACTTAAAAATATGTTTACTGGGGGAGAAACCAAGATGGGGGCATAGGTAAACACCGAAATTGCTGCCTCCTACAACAACTTCACAAATACAACAAAAAGACAAAACAGACACCATCCAGAACTACAGGAAGGCTGGCTGAGTGGAAATTCTACAACTAGAAGGAAAGAGAAAAGCACACTGAGAGCCAGAGGAGCTGCGGAAGTGGAGTGCAGAGGTACGGAGGCTCGAGCGCACGCGGAAAGGGGCTGGCACCTGAGGACTCGGCTGTCTTTTTGAATCGGGAGAAAGTCACAAGCTCCCAACTGCTCTGAACTCCGGTTCCGGGAAGTCTCTGGGGACCCAGGACTCATACGGGGAGAAACTGGACTGTCTGGAAGCGGGCAGAACTTGGAACTCAAGGGCGGCTTTCCCTCAGAGGTGCTTGCAGCAATTAAATTACTGGGACACTGAGACGTGCAGCCCCTTAGGGCAGGGCTGAGAATTGGCCATAGCTGCTTGCTCTGCCTTGTTGATTCCTTGAGACCCCACCCCACCCAGGCTGCCACAGAGGCTTTTGCATATGAATGCCCCAGCCCTTTGCAACCTGAAAATTACCTAACAAATTACAGCTGGGCCAGACAGACCCAAAACTTCCAAGAGAAGGGCCAAGGCCCCACAGCAGCTTGCATTGCTTCACAGCTGGGCCTCATTTGGGCACCTCCAAACTCCAAAAAAAAGGAAGGGGAATCTGCAGATCTTTTCGTAGCTCCTGCTGGGTAACCTCAGGAAGAGACTAAATTAGCACCTCCTTAGATCCAAGAGCCAGTGTACCAAGTGGTCAGAGTGGGACCATCCAGATTACAACTCCTCAGATGCATAAGGTACACACTCAGGGGGCAGACTCAGTGAGCACCAAAGCCCCACTGAAGCAAGTCTTGCCCCATAAGGGTGTCTTCAGCACAGAAGTTCTCCCACTGCAGACACAGCTGATTCTCACTGCCAATTGGCCTGGAGGTCAATTCCTCCCAGTGATATCTACAACAATCAAGGCATAACTACAACAAGGGTGTGCACAAAGCCCACAAGGGGGTGCACCAAGAGTGTCCACCTCAGGTAACTGGGGAGGCTGAGCCACTGGGCCCTATAGGACACCTAGCACACAAAACCACTCTACCAACACAGGGAAGCATAAAAAATGCGGAGACAAAGAAACAGGTCACAAATGACAGAAATGGAGGAAAGCAAACGACTGGATATAGAGTTCAAAACCACGTTTATAAGGTTTTTCAAGAATTTTATGGAAACCACCGATAAATTTAGTGAGACCCTGGAGGATATGAAAAAAGACCAACGAGAAATTAAGCATACACTGACTGAAATAAAGAATAATATACAGAGATCCAACAGCAGACAAGAGGATCCCAAGAATCAAGTCAAAGATTTGAAATACGAAGAAACAAAAAATACCCAACCGAAGAAGCAAAAAGAAAAAAGAATCCAAAAATATGAAGATAGTGTAAGGAGCCTCTGGGACAACATCAAGTGTACCAACATCAGAATTATAGAGGTGCCAGAAGAAGAGAGAGGGCAAGATATTGAAACCTATTTGAAGAAATAATGACAGAAAACTTCCCCTACCTGGTGAAAGAAATAGACTTACAAGTCCAGGAAGTACAGAGAACCCCAAGCAAAAGGAATCCAAAGAAGACCACACCAAGACACATCATCATTAAAATGCCAAGAGCAAAAGACAAAGAGAGAATCTTAAAAGCAGCAAGAGAAAAAAAGTCAGTTACCTACAAGGGAGTACCCATACGACTGTCAGCTGATTTCTCAACAGAAACCATGCAGGCCAGAAGAGAGTGGCAAGAAATATTCAAAGTGATGAATAGCAAGAACCTACAACCAAGATTACTTTATCCAGCAAAGCTATCATTCAGAATTGAAGGTCAGATAAAGAGCTTCACAGATAAGAAAAAGCTAAAGGAGTTCATCACCACCAAACCAGCATTATATGAAATGCTGAAAGGTATTCTTTAAGAAGAGGAAGAAGAAAAAGGAACTCTTACCATTTGCCACAGCATGGATGAAACTGGAGATCATTATGCTAAGTGAAATAAGCCAGTCAGAGAAGGATAAATACCACATGATCTCACTCATTTGTGGAATATAATGAACAACATAAACTGATGAACAAGGACTGATCCAGAGAAGGAGAGGCATTGATTGAACTGTCAGGCCTTGGAGGGAAGGTAGGGGAGGGTGGAGGTAATGGGGAAAGATCAACCAAAGGACTTATATGCAAGCATATAGGCCTAACCAATGGACACGGACACCAGGGGGGTGAGGGCATGAGTGGGGGGGGGGGGGGTAGGGGGTAACATGGGGATAAGGACACATATGTAATATCGTAATCAATAAAATATATTAAAAATAAATAATAAAAAAATATGTTTACTGACAGAGATTTGAATTTCATGTAATTTCAATATGCCAACATCATCGCCAACAACAAAAACAATTAGCCACTACTTCATGGGCATTTTCCATGGGACAGAATTGTACTTATTGCCTAAAGAGTATGGTCACAAATTCTTACCACTATGTCTCACTGATCAGGAAACTGTAATGAATTTCTGAAATTCATATAACTTCAAATTGAGGGATCTGTAATTTGAATTTAGGTCTCCTTGATTCTCAAAGACTCAATCCTTTGAGCTTTTCTCTCGCTCGCTCTCTCTCTCTCTCTCTTTCTCTCTTTCTCATCTACTCTCATTACCTTGGTGATCTTAACCATTTTCTCAAATTTTAGTAGCTGTTATAAGCCAAAGACTTCCAAATTCAAGTATCTGGCACAGACCTCTCTCCCGAACTTCCTACTCATTTATCCAATTGCTTGTTCTGACTATGTATCCAATTCCTAACTGACTTCATATATTCTCTTCATTGCAAGAACAAGAGAATTTCATTCTTACCTCCATTCCCTCTAACTCTCTCTTGCATCACTGAGCACTTTAATATTTTTCCTTGTCATATAGGTTAAATGAACACAAGCAAAATGCATGCTGGACTCTATCACACTTATTTATTTGTGGCTTGCTTTGAACTCCAGGCTGGGTACATAGTGCAATGAAAATCATAAGGGAAGGTAAAAGTGATGTTTTCCTTAATTGATTCATCTTCTTGCTCAAACTGAAAATTGAAAAGGAGAGTGTTGCGTAAAAACTTAAAGATATTGAGGAAGTTGGCTATGCATGTCCATGAAAGGAGCTTTCCAGGTGGAGGGGCTTGAAACAGAAGCTTGCTTCGTGTGCTCAAAACACAGAAGAGACCAGTGGGATGGCAAAGAGACCCGTGAAATGGTGAGAATGATAGGAGATGAGGCAAGAAAGGGATTTGGGAGACTCAAAACATAAGAGGTCTTGTAAATGATTGTAAGGAGGCTGGTTTTTACCCTGAGAGATCTATAAAGCCCCTGGAAGGCTCTGAATAGAGGAATGGCGTGTTTAAAAACATAATTTTTTAAGACTCTCTGGTGGCTGGGTTGAGAACACAGTATAGAGATGAAAGGACGAATGAAGGGATACTCCTGCGGTTTTCCTAGGTTTCCAAGTTAAGAAAAGATGGTGGTACCAGGCTTAGATGACAACTATGGAGGTGATGAGAGGGTTCTTGGATTCTGAATATATTTACAGGACAGAATTTACTGATGGGTTTTATTTTGCATAATAAGGTAAGTGAAGTAAAACCTGACTCAGGTTTTTATCCTGAGCAAAGAGAAGGATGGAGTTGGCATCAACCTAAATGGAGAAGAGTTTGAGTAGATTTAAAGTGAGCAAGATTAGCCCAGCCAGTGTGACTCAGTGGTTGAGCATCAACCCTATGAACCAGGAGGTCACGGTTCAATTCCTGGTCAGGGCACATGTGGACTTGATCTTCAGTAGGGGGCATGCAGGAGGCAGCCCATCAATAATTATCTCTCATCAGTGATGATTCTATCTCTCTCTCCATCTTCCTTCCTTTCTGAAATCAATATATATAATTATTTTACATATACAATATACTAGTGCCCTGGTGCATGGTTTCATGCACATTGAAAGGTAACTAATTAGAAGGTGGCCGGCGGGGCAGGACTGGGCAAGATGAGCTGGACACACCCTGGAGCCAACCTCCCTCCCCGGCCAGCCGCACCTGGGGTGGCACCTCAGCTCAAAGGGCATCTGCAGAGTGAGTGGGGTCCCTCCAGCAGGTAGGGTCCCTCAGCCTGGCCTTCAGGGATAAGGTCGAAACCAGCTCTCCAACAACCCCTGAGGGGTCCCGGATTACTAGAGGGCAGTTCACCACAGCTAGGCAGCTCCTGCATTGAGCGTCTGCCCCCTGGTGGTCAGTGCGCATCATAGCTACCAGTCAGACAGTTGGACAGTCACTTAGCCTTTTATATGTAGAGCAAGATCAGAAGTTCCACTTAAGCTATGTTGTCTTCTTTTTAAAAAAATTTAAATTCTTTATTAAAGTATTACATAAGTCCTTTTTCCCCCATTGACCTCTCCCTGGCTCCCCCCACTCCCAGCACATGCCCTCACGCCCCTCCACCCCCATCTGTGTCCATTGGTTATGCTCATATGCATGCATACAAGTCCTTTGGTTGATCTCTTACCCCTTCACTCCCCACCTTCCCTCATAGTTTGGACAGTCTGTTTGATGCTTCTCTGACTCTGGTTCTGTTTTTGTTCAACAGTTTATGTTGTGCATTATATTCCACAAATGAGTGACATGTGATGTTTATCTTTCTCTGACTGGCTTATTTTGCTTAGCATAATGCTCTCCAGTTCCATCCATACTGCTACAAATGGTAAGAATGCCTTCTTTTTCACAGCAGCATAGTATTTCATTGTGTAGATGTACCACAGTTTTCTAATCCAAGTCATCCATCTGCAGATGTCAAGTGAGCAATTGGATAAATGATTCAGCAAAGTGTTACTCAGTGCCCCTCGAGGACACATCACGGGTCTCTCCTATTTGTGCCAGCCTCCTCTGTGTGTCCTGCTGTCTTAACTATCCTAAATTTGACTGCTTAACTGAACAACAACAAAAAAAATGCATTGATAGGATTGAAAGGGGAGGATCCTATAACCGCCTTCCCTACAGTGCCATCTGATGCTCCAGCCACTTCTTCCATAGAGAATGAATTCACATCAGTAAGTTTACTAAAGACCTTCACAAAAGGGAGAGAATAAATGCTTATAAGCAAACACTTCCAGAAACCATAGCCACAAGCCCTGGCTCATTCTTTTATAA
This sequence comes from Myotis myotis, assembly GCF_014108235.1. Lineage (NCBI taxonomy): Eukaryota > Metazoa > Chordata > Mammalia > Chiroptera > Vespertilionidae > Myotis > Myotis myotis. The sequence goes on along the minus strand of NW_023416318.1, from coordinate 51,511,756 downwards.
ACAGGCTCCTAACAAAAAAATGTGCACCAGATTAGAAAGTATATGTCTGAACTGAATAGGTTAGGTAGAGCAATTCGGATGAGGCCCAGCTCCCCCCTTGTGGCTTCCCACTAGCTCTCTGCTCTCCTGAAACTAGCACGCATTGATAGCCATTCATTTTACTTAAAAATATGTAAATTAAAAATAATCTATTAAGTGAGCAAACTTATGGTATTGCCCAATCAAAAGTAATAGTTTTATAAGGACTCTCAATTCAGAATTTTACCAGGAAATCTGGTCCCCAAGCCCAGCAAAGTGGGACAATCTGTGCAGTACAAGTGTTCTCGCCAGTAATGGAAGTTCCTCCATGTTACACTGAAGGATACTTGGTCAGATATAAAGTGTCAAGACTGCTATGAGTTAGTTGTAGTTTTCAGTTACTACTATTCTTACTTTTTAATCTAAAAAAGTGCTGTTAATTGTCCTCTGTTATTGTCAATGTTTTTTGTGGGTTCTTTAACTCTGTAAAGTACAGTGGTTCACATTTAAATTAACAATCATTTAAGCTTCAATTTGCTGAATGACACGATTTAAAGCACAATTTTCACTGTGAGTCACTCCATCACAAAATACTTCCCCGAGCATCTGTTCTGGGCCAGGCGCTGTTCTGAGTATGGGGTACAGCACCGAGCCAAGCAGGCCAAGGGCGCAGCCCACATGGAGTTTACGTGAGCCATCCACGCCCCACTGTGGGGTTTTTAGTGGTTTGGTTTGGTTTTATTGATTTCAGAGAGGAAAGGAGAGGGAGGGAGGGAAAAAGTCAGTGATGAGAGAGAATCATTGGTCAGCTGCCTCCTGCAAGCCCCACACTGGGAATCGAGCCCGCAACCCCGGCATGCGCCTTGACAGGAATCAAACCGTGGCCTCCTGGTAGCCGCTCAACCACTGAGCCACACAAGCCCAGCTCCACACCCTACTGTTCAAGTAAATGTATAACAATCTCTGCTAAGGTGTGCTTTTATTTTGACATCATTTCAATAACTGAGTTCTTTTGCAAGTGGAACAAAGGATGGCATAGGTGACGTCAAGGGAATTCCTTCATGAAAGTGAAATACAGTCAAAACTGGCTGCTAATTCAACACTAAATGACATTTACGTTTCTCTGGTTCTCTTCTTCAGGGATGCTGCTCAGGGAACTCTTGTGGACAAGAGACTAAAACAGCATTTTTCAAATAGACTCCAGCTAAAACCCACAGAATTCTGCTTTACTGCCTGCCTAAATGTACTCATTTAAGCCCAAAGTTCCCCTAATAAATTGAACACGGCACACCCATCACGTAGCCCAACAGCAACAACTGAGCCACACAGGCTCCCCTTTGAGCCCGTGCCACCTCCCTCTCCCCCAGACCAATCTGGGCTTTTGTTTCCTGCTGGTGCTTTAGCTGAAGCGTCGCTGCATGTTTTCTGGGCAGCAAATATAATTCCAATACAGGCAAGTCGCTTGGTGGAAATTACTCATGGTTCAGCAAATGTGAGCTGCACAACAGAGGAATGGGCTCCGTAATCATTCCATTCACTGGTCTGAGCTGAACTTCTGATGGGAAATGGCATGAGGCTGAGTCACTGCTACTCCCCAAATCACCCAGACACTCCAACGATGGGGAGAGGAGAAGAGGAGAGGTGTTTCCAAAACTAATCCACTGTCATAAATATATGTCCTAGTATATGTATTTTAATTCCTAGAATTCATTTTTCATTGTCATCCTCAGAACACAGGTTTTGAGGATGGTAATTCTGCTTTCTATTAAGGTCTCACCTCCTCTTGTCTGTTTGATATGCGGCATCCTAATCCTCTCTGCTTTGTCATATGTAAAGTGGGGACATTTATATCCATATTGCAGATTTTAAAATTAGAGATAAACTAATAAAATTTATAGCACTTGAGACTTAATAGGTGCTCATAAGACATATTATTTGTTTAGTAAGTGGTAGTTTTCTGCCCTTTCATTTCAGAATTTGAATAAGCTTCATGTCTGGCCCATTCACAATGGAACAGTATTGAAATTTAATGTGTGTATGAGTATGTCAAAAACTCGAGACAGTGAGAAAGAAAAGGAGCCTCACAGATTAACTAATCTCATGGCTTATTTGTTTAATATACAGGATATTTTCTTTAACTGAAAATACCTTTGGCATTCTGATATGAATAAATGAAAAGATGGGTGATGATGGTCAGAACAGGAGATAAAGCCTAGAATTACATTTCCCCCCAGAATTGAGCCAGAAGAACTTCACTCAACTTCTTTGGCTCCGTGCAGCCTAGTTTGAAGGCTACTGACCACATCACATCTTCTATTGTACAGATGAAGCAATTTAGAACCAAACTAAACAAAAGACTTTCCCAAGATCTATAGATACCATCTGGGATTAGAATCTAGGTTTGCAACTCAGAGACCAAAGTGTTATACTCAGCTTATCTATTTCATTGATTCAATAGATATTTAAGGACAGACCATTGTTCCAGGCACTGTGCCACGTTTTGCAAGAATTAAATGTGATAAAGTCTTAGCCTTGCTCTTGAGCAGATGAACTAAAGAGGACGCTGCTGACCACACCCCTGAGGAAGTTCCAGACGGAAAGCGGGAACTCCTCCTAGAGGACACACAAAGTACCATGGACAGGCGGCAAGCGGAGCGATTTGTGTGGTGCTGGAACTTACATTCTGGATGCCAAGAGTAACTGCTTTAAAGAGAGCCTTTAAAGAATAGAATCATTGCCGGGCAGAGATACAGAGAGAACATGCCAAGAGTAAGACAGAGGCTGCACAAAGGCATGGAGTCAGGGAAGCATCTTCTAGGAATAATGAACACTTCGCGTTTGGTGTGCCAGAATTACCTAAGGGAGATGGTGAGAAATGAGAATTCAATTTTAATTTTGTTCAAAGTTATGTAGGGTCTTGAGTGCCTGGCTAAAAGGCTTGGACTGGATCCTGCAGGCAGTAAAGAGCCATCGAGAGATTATGAGGGCTTGAAGGAAAGATTTGGAGCTGTGTCTCAGGAAGGCTAATTTGAAGCAAAATCTGCATTTAACAACCTGAAACTGTTATCAATGGAGAACACTCCACCTGTTGCTGGGGGGGTGGGCTTCTCTGATGTCTTGAGAAAAGGAATTTCCTGAGCCTTGCACAGGAGGATAAGATATTGTAGAAAGTTTTATTTCTGTGGCATTAAACCCCTGAGTTCCCAAGGTCCCATTGCCCTCTGTCCTGCCATGGAACAAGTGGAGCTGTGACTCCAGAAGAGCTGGGATTAAAGCCATTGTCCAGAGTTTCCCTTCCATGTTGCCATAGTCCACCCAGCATCAGGCTGGCTTAAGTCAGTGTGTGTTCCCTGCGCAGCCCATCCGTCCATTGTGTGGGGGGTCCGCATGGTCATGGGCCATGTGGCTTCTAGGAACACAAGACAGCCACAAGGGCCAAAAGTGCCAAGAGCCACAAGAGAGCAAACCCCTTTGGGGAATTATGTTCCCAAGTTTCATGGGCTTGCAGTGGCCCCACCCCCTCTGGTCAATTCAGGGTTCCCCAGCTAGATTGACAGGCACCTTCCCTATGTCACTCCTACTTCACTACACATGTGCCCATCTCCTCTTTGTTGAGCCCCTGCCCCCATTTCTTTGCCTGGAATGGACCTGTGTTTCCCTGGGGAGTGTGAAGTTGCAGCTTCCTGGTGAACCTGCCCAGATATATGCTTATAATGTCTGGCTTCCCTTTAGTTCCTTTCCTACTATTAATAACCAGCTAATTAAAATGTTAATAAAAGTAATTTAGATGAGTCTGTTATCTGTTTTAATGCATATATTCTAATGAGTTAAGTTTTCAGTGGTCCATTTCTTGTTTTCTACACCAACTGATCACTAAATGTGCTGCTTTTTTTTTCTCTTAAGTCTAGGAAGAAGAGAAAGATGTCACTATTTATTCAGCACTTACTACCTAATAAATGTTAATATTTATTCTATTCTCTCTCAATGTGGGAATTATACCTGTGGTTTTCAGATAAGCCAGTGATACAATGCGTTGTCCAAGTCACACCGTTAGTACAGGATAAAGGCGAGGGCCTGTGTAACTCTACAGTGTTTGCCTCTGCTCTGTGGGTTTGTAGGACACGCTAGCAGAGTCGCCGTGGTCTACAGCTGGGTCTGGAAGCTGAGATTCCCTGGAGGCAGGAGGATAGATATTCCCTTGGTAAGGAAAGCATTTCTTCAGCAAAGGGTAGCAGGAATGCTCAACGGTTAGTCACCGAAGGTTCACACCCTTCAAACCCTGTGGTGAGGTTGCAGTAAGACCTGGAAACTTATGCAAGGCCTTGAGAACAGCAAGCCAGATAGGCTGGGCCACAGGCCAGGGAGGCCTGAGAACAAAACAGAAATGCCCTCTGGGAAACGCATGCAGGGAGACTGGCACCCTGACTAGTGAATGCTTTTTGTAAAAAGTTTGATGTTATTGAAGTCTGAGCCACAGGCTCTGCTCACATGATCTGAGTTTGTCTGTTCAGGGAAGGTCAATGCATGGGGTGGGGGGGCGGAGGGGGGGTACGGGGGTGTACTTGGACTTAAACCCATGGAAAGAGAAACTGTCAAGCTCATGATCCAGGACCACTTCTTTCTCATTTCACGCATGTCTTCTGCAAACAAATTTCTAGACAACCTGAAACACTGAAATGTGAAATCTTCCACCTCATATATTACACTCACACTGCACCAGCATGGGGTATTCATGAAACCAGGAAATACCTGTTTTGATTGTCTGTGATCAAAACCAACTCTCATACTTGCTAGTTAGATGACTTAGTGCTTGTTAATTAACTTCTTTTTTCCTTAATTTACTCATCTGTAAAATAGGATGCTAAAACCTGTTACCTCATAGAAGAGAATTAAATAAATTAATATATGAAAAAGCTCTTAAAGCAATTCTTGGCATGTAGTATGCGCTATATATTATATATTTTTTCTATTATTTTATTATTATTATTATTATTATTATTTCCACTAACAATGTGATGTTGATGATGATGATAACATAGTCTCAATGCCCAGAACACAACTGCACAAAGTAGATATAAATGATATTTGTTTAGTAAATAGGTGGATTAATGGAACTTCTACCAAAGTAATTTCTACCAAATTAATGTCTACCAGAAATCTAATTAATTTCCATCCAAGTAATATCAAAAATTTTAATACAAAGATTTCAGGATTGACTGCTCAGTGAGGCAAAGCATTCAATAAATTCAGATTCATGGTACACAAGGTGCAAGGTGATTAGCATTCATATTCTTCTGGCCCTTTATAGAGCAGTTAAATCAAAAGTGATATTTGGGAGAAGCATCACGACTAATGTTGCACTCTATGTAACATCTGAAGACTTCCAGTGATGACCAAAAAAAAAAAAAAAAAAGGATAGTATTGATTTAGCACTGTTAATTAGCTACAAAATCCTTAGAAAGCTTTCTTCCTCTGAACCAATCATTCCATTTATAAAATAAATATACCCACAAAAGAAAAAAAAAGCTTATGCACAAAGATATTCTCCATAATATTATTTATAATAGGAAAAACTCAATTAGCTAAACATCTTACTACAGCAAGATGAATAAATAAGTTGGCAAACATACCACAAAAGGAATATCAGCCAGACATAGGCTAAGAAGGTTGGTCATGTTACACTAAGTTCTCTTAGAAGATACTTCTATCAGTATGTAGGAATGATCGCCAAATTCCTGAGCGGGGGGATGGGGGGGGGACTACAAGACATTTTCCCAGGACATGTTTTATTTAGCCTATGGTTTATGAAAGATCGAGACATCCTTTGAAACTTCTGAATTTTATGCTGTTGACATAAGAAAACACTCGCACCTGTAAAGAATTTCTGTGAGTTTATTTGAGCCAAATTGTCGACACCTACCAGGAAGCAGGATCTCAATGTATTGGGATAATGCGCCCACGAATGGCAGTTTTTCACCTTGTTTTATACATGCCAACCAAAGGAGCAGACATAAGTGGGTTACATGAAACCCACTGGTGCTAGATTAGGGAGGTGGAGGAAAGCAAAGCGGGGGAAACCTCTGGGATTGGATAGAAAGTAAAATAATAGACACACTCTTCTTCTACATAGGTGGGTAGAGGATAGTTAACAGTCAGCAGTTACCAAGGTAACAATAATAATGGGGGAATTTGGGGTCTCTGCCCTGGCACCCTGGGTCATTGGTTGTGCCCTGAGGGGTCAGGTAAAAGGGAATTTACAAGTTACCCTGACATTCCAGAGATATGATATCTTAGATGCAAAAAAAGACAATGGGTTCAGTAAAGATCGAAGTTGATCTTTGTCAGGGAAGAGACTGGCCTAGGACATGACTACCCATTATAACCTGCTTTTTAATTAAAAGGTTTTAATTTCAGACCCTCCTTTGTGATTGCTTTAGGTCTCTGAGTTTGCAAGCTGCCACCCAGGCCTCCCCTGAATTAGTCAGGTTGGCATGTGGCCCCTTTTTATCCACAATGCAATATTCTATGTGGAAAAGGGAAGTGTCCATGGTTTACATTAAATTTTATGTCTACATATATGTTCCTTCAACAAGATAGGCATAATGCTTGGGAATACCTCTAAGTCCAGACTGATGGACCACCAGGAGATCAGCTACAGATCCATGTATTAAGAGAAGACAAAATCTATCTGATATAATTCTATAGGCATGGCACTCAAAGGCTTATGCAGGGATGGGCAAAGTAAGGCCCATAGAGCAAACCCGGTCCATACCTGTTTTTGTGTGGCCCATAAGCAACAATGGTTTTTACATTTTTATTAAATAGTTATGGCAGGCGGGAGGCGAGTAAGGAAGAAAAGGAGATGAGACCACATGTGGCCTACAAAACCTAAGTATTTATTCTGACTCTTCACAGAAAATAATGTGCCAGCCTCTGCGATTTGAACAACGCCAACATACAGAAGAATTTCAACAGAAAAACCCCATATCTGCCCTTTAGTTTTGTAGAGAAAGTGAAATTTAAAATAACGTTTCTCAAAGTGGGTTGCACTTGTTCATTTGGCAATTTGTAAACCAGAACTTCAGTTATGACATTAAAGGCCACTGAACTGAATTGTCTGAAGTTAAATTTTCCCAACATACAGTTCAATGAATCTTAGATTGTAAAACAAAAAGGAGGAAAAAAAACAATGCTCATTCTTCATTTTTGTACAAATATAAATTTTGTACAACCAAACTGAGCCTCTGGTATAGAGCTAGTAGAACCTTCATTAAGTAATACTTTAAGAATGCTAAAGGCTAGTGACTTTGTTCAGTTGAAAAAATTAAGAACTTTATTTATATTTAAATATTGAATATTGAATAATTCAGACTAATTTATTACTTACCAAGAACTCTGAGTCTTCTCCCAGACAAGAATAAGCTAAAGGAGTTCATCACCACCAAACCAGTATTGCATATTATGAGAAATGTAAAAGGAACTTCTTTAAGAAGAAGAATTTTAAAAATCCAAAATACAAATAATAAAATATCAATAACTACATACCTATTAATAATTACTTTAAATGTAAATGGACTAAATGCTCCAATCAAAAGACATGGGGTGGCTAAATGGATAAGAAAACTAGACCCTTACATATGCTGCCTGCAACAGACCCACTTCAGATCAAAAAACACATACTGACTGATAGGAAAGGGTTGAAAAAATATACTTTATGCAAATGCAAACAACAAAAACAGCTGGGCAGCAATACACATATCAGACAAAATAGACTTTAAAACAATTTTATAACAAGAGACAAAGAAGGACCCAGCAATTCCACTTCCTGGTATTTATCCAAAGAAACCCAAAACCCGAATTTGAAAATACATATGCATCCCTATGTTCATCACAGCACTATTTACAATAGCCAATATATGGAAGCAATCTATGAGGCCATCGATAGATGAATAAAGATTTGTAACATACATACAATGGAATATTACTCAGTCATAAAAAAGGAATCTTGCTGACTGCAACAAAATGAATGTATCTTGCTAAGTGAAATGAGTCAGAGAAAGACAAATACTACATGATTGCATTTATATGTGGAATCTACAAAAACAAATTAAATAAGCAACAAAACAGAAACAAACTCATAGATACCTAGAACATTTTGATGGTTATTAGATGGGAGGGGGTATAGAAGGATGAGTGGAAAAGCAGAAGGGATTAAGATTTATAAACCAGCAGTTATAAAAATAGTCACAAAGATATAAAAATACAGCATAGGGAATATAGTCACTAATATTGTAATAACATTGTATGGCTATTACATAGGCAAATACTAGATTTATTGGAGTGATCACTTAGTGAGTTATAGAAATGTCTTATCACTATGCCATACACCTAACATAATATGGTATGTCAACTATAATTTAAAATTAAACATTATTTTAGAAGAGGAATTTGATCCTAATACTTGAGAATGTATTGGTTCTATAAAGGGTGTCCCAAAATTCACGCAAGAAGTAAATTTGATAGAAAACACAGGTTTATAATGAAAAATTATAAATTTTTTATTGATTCATAAAGTATACAGTATAGGGTTATGTATGGAATAGCATATTGGGTAAATGGCCTCCATGGCTTTGCTGGCACATACGCACTCTTTTGTTGAAATTTTCCATGACCGTTTGCATAAATGTGGCTGAATTTCGATGAGGCTCATTTTCATCTTGATGGCTTGGTTAATCGACAAATTGTTGCATTTGGGGTTCAGAAAATCCATGAGTGATTGTTGAGAAACAAATGCATCCACAACGTCTCACTACTTGGTGCGGATTTGGGGCTGGAGGCATCATCGGACCATTCTTCTTCGAAAATGCGGCTGCTCAGGCAATAACAAATGAGTGCATATATGCCAGCAAAGCTGTGGAGGCCATTTACCCAATATGCTATTCCATATATAACCTTATACTGTATACTTTATGAATCAATGAAAAATTTACAATTTGTAATTATAAACCTGTGTTTTCTATCAAAATTACTTCTTGCGTGAATTTTGGGACACCTTTTAGTTCAATAGATCACCATCTGTGTTTCTTCACACTAAAGAGACCTCCCCTGGTGGGGGGGGAGAGGGGTGAAGGTTTAGTTTGGCTCAAATGTTTTATTTGTTAGAACTGCACTGATTCACTCAAGTTAATGAGGATTTCCTGTATTTGGCTAAGGAAAGGTCTTTGTAAAGCTTATGAGTTCTGCTCTACTTGTCAATTGTGACCAGAAGATTCCTAAAACCTTCAAGCAGGGAAAGATCATCATCCGATGGCACAATGTGGGGGGTATTTCAGAAGAAGGCAATCTAGCAAGCACTGTGGCAGCCATTGAAACGGCCACAGACCCAGGGCCTTTCTGGGGTCCTTGCCCATCCCTGGGGGAGCCAGCATGAGGCGGGGACACATGCTCCAGACCAGGCTCTGTCTCTGTATCAACCTGAGCTGATCACTTTACTCCCTGGGGCCTCAGTTTACCGTGGGCCTCTACTGAGGGGCGTGTTGGGGTCAGTTACATGACTGAACAATCTCCAAGCACTCACCTGGTCCCTTAGTGCTGGAATCCCATACCGTTTGGAGACTATCCTAGGACCTCACAGAAGCCAGTTGCAAAACCAGGACCAGAATCCTGTTTCTCTGGCCCGAAGCCAGGTCTGAGCTCAATCCACCGCACAGCAGAGACTGTGTCTACACATCAGGGCCGTGTATGTCCTCAGCAAGCTGGCCTCCCCCACACCAATCCCAGAGGCCATCCTCCCAAAGGGCTCTCTCCTCTTTCTGCCACTGCAGCCCACATCCATTCTCTGTTTAGACTTTTCCCGAATTCTTCTGCAGATGTTAAAAATAGGGTCCGTCATTCACGTACGCACGCATTCAATCGGGTTTCTGAAACCCCGAATCTGCAGCTCAAGGTCAGCAACATCAACTTTCCGTCTCAATGCCAGGCTTCGGGAGCCTGAGCTCCCTCCTCACGCTGGTCTCCAGACAACAGAACCCATTCCAGTTCCCTCAGAGTCCAGTTCCATAGTAACTCCTGCCCCAGGCGACCGCTCCACCAGTGGGATTCCCTCTCCTCACGCTGAGTTGACATTATATCAGAGGAACTTCACACTAAAATATTCTTTAAAACCTTGGGAGTAGTTACTCTGCCCATGGCTGTCATCCTGGATCACGCCACAGATTTTTCGGTTCTTAAAGTCAAATATTCTCTCTCCACCTTGTTCTGTGCTTTCCTAAACCTCCTTCTTGGGTTCGTTCTGCTGTTTCATTTGAATCTGTACTTTTCGGGTCAACAACGTAAGTAATTACTTTGCTATGTATCTCCCCCGATCTAACCACGGCTGGGCTGGCCCTGGGAATGCCACTTCCCCTGACGCTCCCTCTAACGAAGGACCTTAGGTCGGTATCCTTCCCCATCCACACTGGGCCAGGTCTTTCTTCTGCATGCTTACGCAAAGCCTTGTCCCAGGAGAAAAACATGTATTTGCTTCCAAATACATCACATGAAATAACGACTAACGTTTATGTGCTTTTAACTGGAGAGTCACACTGGTTATCACAGTTTTATCGGAAGCTGAGATTGCTGTTTGTTGACACAAATACAGGAATATCAATTACAGGAATAAAGGTTGCATGACAAAACTTTACAGTAAAAAAAAAAAAAATTGCATGAGGGGGACAACTTAACAAAAACAATCCTTAGTGGTGAAAATTTGGAAACCAAAAACTTCAATGTCAGCATGTTTACCTACTCTGAGACCACCTGGTGTAGAAAGATCTATCTCTCCACGTGGGCTGAGAGCTTGGGCTTGAGAAGGACTGCCAGGAAGTTTAGGCATGAGCCAAGCAGGCAGCCAAGCCCAGGTTCTAGGCCGGAAAGATATCAGGCAGATCAAACCCGCCTGGCTGGTTTAGGGACTGGAAACCTCCATGGCTAATGTCAGCACACTGACCCAGGGATACCAGCACCACACTTTTTTTCTAACCCAGAAATTGGAGAGTTGGCGGAATGGTAACACATACTCAAACCAACTCATGTCTTATCGATGAGCAATCCGATACATAGGAGAAATTATTTGTTCAATGTCACGAAGTCAGTTTGCGGTAGAGGGGAACGAAAAATCAAGTCCCTTGTTTTCTCGTCCGTTTCGGTTACAAAACATGACAGTGGGTTGAAAACAGAAAGGTTTCACCACCATGAAAGAAGCCAAAGTGAATTACCCAATAACTACTTAAATAATGATAAGTATTAAAGAGTCTATATGAACCTTTACCACATATAATTAATAATGATATGAAATACATGGAATATAAAATAACAAATATAATTATTTCTAAAGCAACTTTATCAAAAATAACAGATTCTTTGCAAAGATAATGAAGAATAGATATTGTAAAAAATGTAGGGCTGAAGTTATCTGGTAAAAAAATTGGTTTCTTGCTGTATTTGTAAGCGTTCATCTTATACAGTAAGTAAGCACTAAGCCTTTCCAGTAGGAAATCATCCACATTAAAGCCACATGTCCACTTGGTTCACCATCGTGAATAATGCAATCCACTGATTTGCTTTTCTTAAAGTTGTAGAAATGCCTAGTTGTTTATTATACTGTAGATATAGTCAGATTTCTTAACTTATAATTCAGTTAAGTAAATCAAGATTCTATATTAGTATCTAGTACAGTGGTTCCCAACCTTTTTTTGGCCATGCCCCACCTAAGCATCTCTAAAATCCTGGTTCCCCCCTGTGATATATAATTCCTGTTATTCAAAAAGTGAGCTCCTATTCACGTGGAGGAAGCCTAAAAGGCCATTAACATGGTCTAAACAAGCTTCCAAGGAAGCTTGGAAATTGCATCCATGAAAGAGAAAAATAAAAGAATGAAAGGGCAGTTGAAGTACTGAGGAAGAAATCACTAAGAAATTGTTAAAAATTAATAATAATATGAAGTGATATAAAATATAGCAAATAAGGTTTCAAAACATATAATAGAGAACTGAAATACATGAATATGTCAAAATATATATTCTGTATATGAGGCCCCTAGAACCACAGAAATGCAAAAAATTCACTGTTAATAACTCATTCTCAAATTGCCCCCCTGTGGGGCGTGTGCCCCATGTTGGGAACCACTGATCTAGAACTTAGGGGAAAATATTAAAAAAAATAAACCCTGCCAGCCCCGAGTGGCTCAGTTGGTTGAGTGTCATGCTGTGCATGGAAAGGTTGCCAGTTTGATTCCTGATCAGGCACATACTTGGGTTGCAGGTTTAATCCCTGGATGGGGCACTGCAACTGACCAATGTTTCTCTCTCTCTCTTTCTCTCTTCCCCTTCCTCTCTCTAAGCATGTCCTCAGGTGAAGATTTTTAAAAATACTGATTTTTTTTAATAAAAGTAACCCTGCATGTTCTCAAAGACTTCTCAGTGTGGTGTGGGAGAAAGACACAGCAGACCATGGCATTACAAGGCATGGTCTGGGAGAATCATTGCCAGGAGGGGGTTGTATAGAACACAGGACATAAACAGCTCAGGTTATACATGTGAGAACAGATGACATCAAGGCAAAATAATGAATTTAATTATCACCTGCAAAAGAAAAATTGCAAAAGAAAAACACTATGAATCGTATCTTTCCCAGAGTATCCAAAAAAAAAAAAAGTTTCACACATGTGTTAGATCACAGGACTCACAGCTGTGGAATCCACTAAGGAGATGACTTCAATTAATAAACAAGAGAGAATTCTCTTCTTCCTACTGAGAGAACGTGTTACACTCCATAGTCTAATTACCTGGCCCAGCCTTTTGGGAAACCTGGAGGTGGATGATCCGACTGCGTGTGTGTCTGTGAGGAGGATGGGAGCTCTGCTATTGGCACCTGAGATGTGGGGGTTGAATCAGGACATGCAGTAACTTTGTGCTCATGCTCTCCCGGCAGCCTGATGGAGTGGAAAGAACAGGAGATGCAGAGCCAAGGAAAGTTCTATAAAAAAGTAGTCTTTTCATACTTGTCCAACTTCAGTTTCTTCATCTTTAAAGTAAGGATGATGGTATCTACTACGCAGAAACTCCAGAGGTTGAAAACAGGGTCATGTATGTAAGACCTCTGGCACCTAACGCACCTACACACTGGCTCTCCTGCTCTCTTCCCTCACTGCTGGATCAATGCCACAACCTTCCCGGCTGGACACCCTATTACCTGTCCCTCCATCAACCATGACTAGTGCTCTTCAGACAATGCTTTCAACTGCCATGAAAGAACGAAAAGAAAGAAGAGAAAGAGAGAGAGAGAGAGAGAGAGAGAGAGAGAGAGAGAGAGCGAGAGAGAGAGAGAGAGAGAGAAAGAGAGAAAGAGAGGAAGAGAGGAAGAGAGGAAGAGAGAAAGAAAGAAAGAAAGAAAGAAAGAAAGAAAGAAAGAAAGAAAGAAAGAAAGAAAGAAAGAAAGAAAATGAAATCAAGAGCTTCCTTAACTGTAGGACCAGGTATAAATGCTTACAAGAGAACTCAGGCCCTGCTGATTAACCTGCCTTTTCAACCCCTTTCTCATTCTTCCCTTTAAAAGCTTCAGTGTCATCCAAACCTGCTTAGGGATACATGTGAATGGGCACGTAGCACCCCTGATATCTAGAATACCCTTGTTTCAAGCCTCTATCCCTTCAAATTCCCCCAATGTTCTTAATGTTTATCTTATACATTCACTGCTTTCTAGAACATTCCCAGGGAACTGTGGCACATAGTGGTAGCACTGTCTTTGGAAATATGAGGGCATGCATTGTCCATGCCATGAATTTAGCAAAGTCTCTTTTATAACCAAACTAGAGGTCTGGTGCACAAAATCTGTGCACTGGTGGGGGCCAGTCCCTCAGCCCGGTCAGTGCCCTCTCACAGTTTGGGAGCCCTCAGGGGATGTGCAACTGCTGCAAAGGCAGGAGAGGCTCCCGCCACCACAGCTGCACTCACCAGCCATGAGTTGGGCTTCTGGCTGAGCAGCACTTGCCCCGTGGGGGTGCAGTGACGACCAAGGGGCAGCTTCTACATTAAGGGTCTGTCCCCTGGTGGTCACTGTGCATCACAGCGACCAGTCATTCCACATTCAGTCAATTTGCATATTAGTCTTTTATTATATAGGATAACTTCCAGGTCCTTACTGTGGTAAGCCATCATGGTAGATGCCTAAAGTAGCCTTGGATTTTTCCACATGTGAAAGTCCCTTCTCCCCAATTAGCTGACACGTTTCTCAGGTCGGGAACCAGTTAGCAAATGCGTTTAATATCATCCACAGAATGCACAAAGTGGTGCGGTCTACACAGAAAAAAAGAACAGTGTTCTCCTCGAAACAGGAAGCACCTGCTTTGAGAACACTGGTTCTATGCAATTCAGATGGTTTCTATGAATGAATGAATGAAGGCCTGGATTTTCTCACCTCCAGCTTCTTGGGGATAAAATGCTTGGGGCAATAATGAAGGACAGGGAATGTCCTTCCCAGGCTCCTTGTTCGCCACCTTGCCTTCTGGGTGAGCATGCACAGTGGTGGAAGGAAAGCAAAAACCCGGCTGACAACTTACTTTGGTCAAGTTCAGACGAGCTGGTGTGCTGGCCACCCTTGTCAGTTCCCAGCACTGTGTAAGGTCACCCGAGCAATGGACTGGAAACACAATCGAAACAGAGTTGGTGGTGAATTTCTAGTCTGACTACGCCTAAGCCTGTTCTTTTGTGCCTCCCAGGCCTCATGAAACTTCCCATAACACCTCCCACATTCTGTAACTTTGCAGAACGCGCCTCAGGAGAGCACACACACATGCCCCCTGGAGTTCTCCGTGACTGTGTGGGCCTTGGTTTCACAATCCTCCTGGAAGTGTTATTTGTGAAGCTTAGAATATGTGCGCTTGCAGGGGGAGGAGACAAGTGTTCCGGAGAACACAGCACACCAGGAAAGCCACATCGCATTGTTAGGACACAATTTGTTCTCGGAAAATGTCCTAACAGCCTCTGATTTCAATGTTTCTGCCTATCACAGCTCTGTGCCGGGGGAAAGACAATGGCGTTTGATACGATGACATTGCAGTGAAATAATAGACCTTTGGTACCATTAGAAGCAGATTGACGTACAGCATCTATTCAAAATGGTGAGCAGTGAATATCTAATCCATCAAATAGCTCAGTGCACAGAATTGGTCTCATGGTGGGATGGCGGGGGGGCGGGGATTTCAGAAACTAAGGTGTGATGCAAATTGTAGCACAACACCAGCTGCTTTTTTTTTTAGTCCAAAATGAAAAAGAGGCGCAGCTCGTTAGGGAGGCTACATGGTACACTGGAAAGAGCACAGGCTTTGGTGGCAAAGACCTACGCATTGATCGGGGCGCCGCGACTGCTGTTCACACCAGTGGGCAAGGAAGTGGGCTTCTTTGTGTTTCAGTTTCCTAATTTTTTAAATATATTTTTTATTGATTTCAGAGAGGAAGGGAGAGGGAGAGAGAGATAGACACATCAATGATGACAGAGAATCACTGATTGGCTGCCTCCTGCATGCCCCTACTGGGGATGGAGCCTGCAACCCAGGCATGGGCCCTGACTGGGAATCAAACCTTGACCTCCTGGTTCATAGGTCGATACTAAACCACTGAGTCACACCAGCTGGGCTCTAATCTTTTGAATAGATTGACTAACATTTCCCCCCTAGGAATTTTTTTCTTTCTTTTTTGGGTGAAGATCAGAAATAATGTACAGCACCTGAAACATACTAAACGATGAACCACCGTTATTGTCACTGTCTGATGAACTGCTGCCACACCCCACTCCCTCACTGTCATTGTGACCGACCCTCACACACAGGAAAATGTGACTGGCCCCTTACATTTCCATAACCACTTGGCTGTCTCCCAGAGTCTGCTGATAGATAAAGGTAAAGGTAGGAAACGTGCAGGCTGGTAGGTTTATGTGCCGTGAGATTCATGAGCACCTCCAGAAATCTGGTTCCTCACTTCACAGGCAATTTTGTTTAACTACCAATACAATGTCCTATAATCAGGACATCATCAGGCAGTCAAATGCTTTCCTCCATGTGTGTATTCATGTCCTGTTACTGCTGTGACAAATTACCACTGGCTTAGTGGCTGGAAACAACTTATTAAAAAACACATGTGTTATCGTACAGTTCTGCTAGTCAGAGTTCTGGTGAGGCTCTCACTGAACCAGGACAAGATGACCGTAGGGTCTCATTCCTTCCGGAGGCTGCAGGGCGAACACATTCCCTCGCCTTTTGAAGTCTCTAAGAAGCCACTCACATTCCGGGCTCATGGCCCCCTTCTTCCACCTTCAAAACAAGCAACATTACATCTCTCCGGCCCTACTTCTGTTGTTACATTTCTTCCTAGGACCCTGGCCTTCTGCCCCGTCTTGCCCTTTCAGGGACCCTATGGTGACAGTGATTCCATTGGCATACCCCAGGGTAATCTTGCTATTTTAAGGTCAGCTCATTAGCAACCTTAATTGTACCTGCTCCCCTAATTTCTCTTTGCAGTATGAAGAAACAAATTCACAGGTTCTGAGGGTCAGGACGTGGACATCTTCAAGGTGGCCATGACTCTGCCCAACACTCTCTTCCAAGAAAAGAGACAGCCTACAAGAGCTCAGTGCTGCCAGCATCGTTGACAAGACCATCCAAACATTTCTCGAGCTTATGTCAGTCCCTTTATATTTGTCAACTAGAGGCCCGATGCATGAAATTCGTGCAAGAGTTGGCCTTCCTTCCCCAGGCTGCTGGCACCAGCTTCCCTCTGAGACCTGGTACCCAGCTTCTCTCCCAGCCCCAGCTTCATCCGGAAAGTTGTCTGGAAGGATGTTCAGTCTAATTAGCATATTACCCTTTATTATTATAGATTTCTTTATGCCTCAGGACAACACCCGTGGGTGAGCTACCTGCCTGTCTCTCCCTCCCTCTCCTGTAACCCCAGCACAGACCTTCATTGGATGACATATAAATTCTGCAACCCAGGGACAAAAGAAAAGTCTAGAAGAGAACAGAAACCAAAGAGTATGTGATTGAGAAGGTCAAAAAATATTTTAAATGTTTTATGACTTCTAAATGTATTAATCAACATATATTTACCATTCCCTAAGCTAACCACTTCTTTAATTCTTACCAAAACCTTCATTGGCAGTATTATCTGTATGTTAAAGAAAGAACTAAAAGAGTTAATAGTTAGGGAAATTGTTCAGGGACACATACCAGTCATTGGCAGGATTCTCATTGGAACCCAATTTGCTTGACTTGAAAGTGTGTGTGTTAAACAATTACACTAACTGTCTCCGATATGTTGGGACACAGGGCATGTAGTACAGACTAAAGCTTGAAAGGATTTGCATTTGCATTTAGAACAATGTAGTTAAGCTGTATCTGAACCTGTGTCCGGCCCGAAATGATGATTTCTTGGAAAAAAACAACAACACTCCTTTGGAAGGATGACCCCAGGGCATTCACTGGGGAAAATAAGGCCTTGAGCCCAGCCAATGGGGAGAGGTATGCCTCTGGGATGAGTTGATGATGGAACAACCAGGAGGAGGAAGGCCCAGGGTACCAAACAGAACAGCACATGTGAAGGTGCAGAGAGGCCAACCTGCACAGCACAGGCGGGGACGGGAAGGTTCGCACTCATGGAGCACACAGTGAGGAAGGCAATGAAATAACAGGTAGACAGAGGCCCAAACGTCTGCGCCTGTGAATGCCACGCGAGGATTTGAAAGACTCTGAGCAGAGAACTACCAGGACCAGGTTTGTGGTGAAAAAGAATGTCAGACAATGTGATGGAGCGGGTTGGGGCCACATGTCAGCAGGGACCTGCCAGAGTGGTGTCAGGGCCTCGAGAAGAAATATTAGGGTTGAGCAGAGATTAAAGGGCAGTGATGGCAAGAAAAACCCAACCAAGAAGCAGTCCCGGGATGCTAGACCACAGCCCCTGAGTCCAGCAGGCCTTCCCGGGAGGGCCAGGCCCTCTGCTCCCTGGGCGAAGGGCAGGCGCCTGTGGCGAGGCACACTGAGGTGACCTCTCACGGCCCCTTTTGCTCTGAGACTCAAATTCAATCACTTTGAAGTGGCAGCCCTCCTCCGAACAGGCATGATTCAGAGCCTGTCTATCTCCGCAGCAGCCCGCAGCCCTGGGGGGAAGATTCCACTTTCCCACTAAAGCCAGGCAGAGAGGCTTTGGTTTTGCCACGAGGCCCACGAAGGAAACGCTGTGATATTCTCCTCCCCCCTTTTATTTCTGTCTAAAAGAAGAATAAATTCCCTGTAGACCCAGAACACACCAGTAGCAGGGTGTGGTACAGAGCACTCAGAGAAGAAACAGGAACTTTGGGACTTCACAATGGTGAGACTTTATTTGTAGTTAATCGGGTTGCACACGATCACGCGGAGGTTCTGTTTGTTCAGGGAGAAACACAGCCTTGGACTTCCCTGCACTAAGAAGGGTGAGGA
Organism: Myotis myotis; assembly: GCF_014108235.1. Classification (NCBI taxonomy): domain Eukaryota; kingdom Metazoa; phylum Chordata; class Mammalia; order Chiroptera; family Vespertilionidae; genus Myotis; species Myotis myotis. The sequence continues at coordinate 51,493,233 of NW_023416318.1, read as the reverse complement.
AGGCCCAGGAGCCCCCCTCCCGCCCTGCATTCTCACACGCCCCCCAGGTGGCTTGACTGTGCTTCAGAAATGGACAAGGATTTTACTGGAAACAAAAGGAGAAGCTTTACCCTCCAGCTAAATCATCCAGCACGCCTACCACTCAAAGATTTCTCTGAACACGCAATTAATCTAATCACCACCTAGTTGCACGCTAAGTATTTGCTGAATTTATTAATCAACATATATTTATCATTCCCTTGGCTAACTATTTCTTTAATTCTTGCCAAAACCTTAATTGGCAGTATTATCTGTATGGGAAAGGAAGAAAGAAAAGAGTTTAATAGTCACGGAAATTGTTCAGGGACACATACTAGTCATTGGCAGGATTCTCATTGGAACCCAATATGCTTGACTTGAAAGTGTGTGTGTGCTAAACAATGACACTGTCTCCGATACGTTGGGACTTACTGAATGAACAAGCATGTCTTGGCCCCTCTATGAATCAAACTAGGGGCGGATTTAGTAGCTCCAGGGCTACACCGCACACGTGCTGAACCTCTCGGGGCCGCGTTCCTCCTCCTCCAACAGGGGCACAGGGACTAATGGAGCAAACAATTCGGGCAGAAATGACGAACCAGCAACCCACCGACAGCTACAACCCTGGGCGGGGGAGGGCTGGAAGAGAATGTTGGATTTAAATATTCTTGTACAAGAAGCATCAAGGCATAAATTTCTGCCGAGAGTTTATTTCTGTCTAAAAGAAGAATAAATTCCCTGTAGACCCAGAACACACAAGTAGCAAGGGTGTGATACAGAGCACTCAGAGAAGAAACAGGAACTTTGGGACTTCACAATGGTGAGACTTTATTTGTAGTTAATAAACAACGAAAGACAGGCATTTGTAATTCTTTTTGGAGAGGATAAAAATAATGATGCAATTAGCCATATGCATATGTTGAGAGCTTTCTATATGCCAGGCACCTTGCTAAATGCTCCTCCTAGAATGATCTGAATTTTCATCTTCACAATACTTAAATGATTATTTGTTTTCCCATTTTACAGATAAGAAAACTGAGGCTTGCATACTTGCCCGACATTGCACAGCCAGTATGCAAATGAGTCATGTTGGTACAACTCCAGAGTCAGGTGCTCACCATAGTCTGTCATGCAAAACCTTGGCCATATCATTGTCTCGGCTCAAAGACCAAACCTTTTTTCAAATGACCCCCAAAAAGGAAAAATAAGTACACACAGAGCAACGTGGGTTAGGAACTAGGTTAAACACATATAAGAGAATCAGGAGAACTGGGCAACACCAAAAATCAAGAGAAAAAGGATTTGCTTAGAGTTGTCCTCTGTTCCTTAGTGAAGAACAGTTTAGAAATTGATAGCAAATATAACTTCATAATAGCTTGTGTGCATCTGTGTAGTATGGGAATACGGAGCAAGATCGTTTTTTAGAGAGCACCCTTTTTTTAAATTTTTATTGAATTTGTTGGGGAACATTGGTTAATAAAATTATATAAGTTTCAGGTGTATAGTTCTCTAAAACATCATGTGTCTATTGTACTGTGTGTCACCACCCCAAGTTAAGTCTCCTTTCATCACCATTTAACCCTTTACCCTTTCCTCCCTCCCCCTGGCAATTACCTGTGTCTATGAGTATGTGTTTTTTTTCCTCTGTTTAATCCCTTCATCTTTTCATCCAGTCCCCAACCCCCTCCCCTCTGACAGCTGTCAGTCTATTCTCTGTTTCTATGAGTCCGTTTGTATTTTGTTCATTAGATTCCACATGTAAGTAAAATCATGGTATTTGTCTTTCTCTGACTGGCTTATTTCACTTAGCATGCTATTCTTTAGATGCATCCATGCTGTCGCAAAAGGTTTAGAAAAGGGCGGTGGTACATTTACACAACGGACTATCTTTTTAAAAATAGATGCAGGAAACCAGATCTGATGGTTGAAGCTTCCCCTTTGGATAAAGTCAGGGGTCAGGGCATGAAGAGTGAGGCAACTTTCACATCTTTGCACTGACGATGACTTATGGGGGGAAAAGAACAGACAAAATTTTCCTGAGTTGCAGGCTCGCTAGGCTGCTCAAAGATGAGAAAAGAAGTAGACGACCCTTTCCTGTGACGAACACATTCAAGAGCCATTCGGAGAAGACGGAAAGCTAAATCCTCCAGGTGAAAACAAACAAGCAGGCAAAACACACTCAACAAACACCTGCTGTGGGCGACTGCCTGGCAGCTCTGCGGAGTCCGCTCTGGGAAAGGCCGCGGGGGAAGGTGTTTGAGCGACGAGACCCCAGGGAGACGGGCATCCCACCCGGGATGTGTCAGGGAAAAGTCTGACACCAGTGAAAGGCAACTCTGAGTTGTATTCTTCTTCTGTGTTGTTTGTAAAGAACCCCAGCTACCCTGTGCTTCCCGTCATTAAGTTTATATATTTCCTTTCCGGGCATAACTAGCATTGAATGTTATGTTGTTCACCCCGCTGCAAATTAAAACCCAGTCGCTGCCCCCAAATCTGTAATAAGCCCGTTTTACACCCACGGACGTGGCTTAAGAGAAATCACGGAGCATGAGTCGCCTCCCGCTCTCAGCTGGGCGAGGAGAAAACGAACAAGGGCCGGCAGGGTCCATGCGGGCAGAAACCTGGACCGACTGCATCCGTGTCTCAGAGGACAGATGGCCCCCAGTGAGATCTGGCCTCCACAGTTATACTAAAACACCCAGGTTACACGGTAAGACGCATAAGCACCAAGAAATCCCATTGCTGAGCCTTAGGATCCTAAGCAGAAAAATCCCAGTCATTCCCTCAACATCCCAATCTCTTCTCCATGTGAATTACAGCAAAGTATCGAAATTACATGGTAAAACCTCATGGGCCCCAGGCGACCCCATCGTCAGCCCTTACGATCTAGAAACGGCTTCCCAGGCACCGGGCAGGCACCGGGCAGGCACCGCACTTGGAGAAGGGAATGCAGAAGGGAATGCGAGGGGAACCTCGGAGGGCGGACAGCCCAGGAGCAGGGCGCTCGGCCACCCTGTCACCAGCGTCCCCTGCGGGAGTCCCTGAGCTGCCCGACACGTCGCCCCCGCGCTGGCCTTCCTCCCACGGGCTGCAGGAGCCTTAGGTGGCCTGAGAGTGTAAACGACTTGCTCTAGAGCCCGGGAGAGAGCGCTCGGCCTGGGGGGGCCAGCGGGCGGTGTGACCGGGGCCCGGAGCCCAGCTCCCTGCGGGCCCTCAGGACAGGGCCACCCGCCCACGCGGGAAACCGCACCCCACGCGCTCCAGGCACCGCGTGTGCAGGGCGTCCTGTCAGCTCTCCACCCTGGTGTTCCTGTTGCTCTTTCCCGGGGACGCGGGCTCTACCGTAAACTCCTCCAGACCTGAGACCTGGAGCCACGTCTGTGTTGCTGCCAGGAGACAACCAGAACGGCTGACCACCCAGAATTTTTTTTTCAATCTTGCTATTACTTTAATCAAGAAATAGCATGTAATGCAACAAACGCAAAAGGGACTTTTGTTTTCAATGTCACTCCTGCAAAGAACAAATTTTCTTCCCAGTTCGTGTCCAGATAGCATAAATTGTACAGAATTATAACTGTCGAAAGGTGTGCTAAGTCTAGTTTTTTACTCTTAATTACATGCCTGTATTATTTTACATCCAGTATTATTTCCCATGCTGTTCTATATATAGCCTTTTAGATTATATGTTTAAATGGTTATAAAATATTTCATCAAAAAGAAGAATCATCTGAAAACATTTGGCTATCCTTTGGGAATTCTAGTTGCTACATATTCAGAAAACTTTGCTTTCATTGAATGCAAGTAGAAAACAAACATCTTCAGTGGGTAACAGTGGCCAAATTTAATGTCTCTTCCTGGCACTTTAAAAGGCCTGAATGAAAAGAATATCGTAAAGCACTTAGAGCCCCATCAACCCCACAGAAGAGAAGAAATATGGGATTGGGTTTTCTGGAGAGATTGCCCTTCATGGTGGAGGATGATGAATGACAAGGCTTCAGGCAGATCAGATAACCTGAAGCAGAGAGAGTGGTACCAAGATTGGAAGGTTCATTAAAGAGCCTGCGGTCCCATCCGCACAGCATCACATGTCCCAGGGGCCGTCGCGGGTCATGACATATAGGCACTTGCAATTCCCTCTTGGGACTGTATTTTTTTTATCTTGAATTATTTACCACCAGATTTCCTGACAGTGGAGACAGGCTAATTATGTGGGTTTTGTACGGGGTGGGGTGTTCTGAAATTGTAATTCATCCAAGAGATTGAATGGGCCTGACAGAGCCACAGCCCGTAAGTAACTACAATCAGTGTCTTTACGGGATCATGCAAGTTTCATGGCATGAGACCACACTGGCAGAGAGAACAGAGCGTGGGGCGCTCTGTGGGGGAGATTGCCTCTGGTTCCTGTAAGGTGGCATTTCTTTCAGGTACATTAGGCCCCATCATTACGGTGAATGCTCTCCACGGGGGGAGATGGATGACAGGATTGTCAAGCAGGCAAAAGCGAGATGGCTTTTCATCAAAGAGTGTGTTCTAGCCCCAGAAACCGTACATACAGAAGGTGGCCCCGTGAGGAATAATTACGATTTGAATGTGCAGACCCAATAGCGCGTGACCTTTCAAAGATTCTCCCTGTCACCTTCCGAAGGGGGTCCGAACTCTGCAGCCAAACAGAGAAAGCAGGCCCCTCGTGAGCGGGCTCCCGCCTCCTGCTCCCGCCTCCTGCTCCCGCCTTCTCCCTCAAGCCCCCACTGAAACACTGCTCTCTGGGTTGTACCACGCTATCTGCAATTCCCAAACATGGCATGTTTTCTGTTCTGGGCCCGTTTTTCTTCCTTTTTCCCGTGCCTGGAATTCTTTCTTTTGCATCTGCCTTGCAGAACCGAGCGCTCAATGGCTGGGTTAGAATCTTGGCTCCTTTGCAGCCCATCCAGACCCCCACCCTCACCTTTCTCACGGCGCCCGGTCCCCTGCAATGCCAAGGTGAATGTCTGTCTCTGCAATGAAGCATGGGCTCTTTTAGGACAAGGACACAGTCTCCCCTTTCCCCCCAAAACCTGCCAGAGGGACAGACACGCGACAGGTGGTCTGACACATGATAGGTGGTTTGGACGAAGAAAGCTGATGATGCCACAAAACCCAAGCAATGCTCAAAATAACGCGTGTCCAATAAACCAGACATGAACTCCCAATCAGATGTGAAAACACAGGGCTGGTTTCGCCATAAGACAAAATGACAACAGATGCCATGGAAACTAATCGTGTCCTGTAGGGTTTGCGCTGGCCACTATAATTGAGAACTGTGCAAAGTATTAGGTATCGAACTAGCTACACATTCGTGGGTAATGTGTTCCTTCCACCTGGAATTTTCTCGCCTCTACGTGTCCAAACCTCACCCTTCAGTCAAGGTCCAGTTCACCCACCAGCTCCCCTGTGAGGTTTTCAATGTTAGTGTCACCTCACCTTCCTCTGAGTCCCTATAGCACTTTAACTGCTTTTCTCTGTGGCACTTACAACTGTCTCCCTCACATCATAACCACTTATGTAATTGATTATGTAATTCATGGATGTGATTAAGACAGATGTTTCTCACTAAATTAGAACTTAAGGGCAGTATTTGCTGTGCTGTTCTGGTGATCAATTTCTGCGTAACTGCCCCACTCCCCCGAAAGCATCTTACAACAACCATTTCTTTCTCATGATGCCAGGGGATCAGGCATTTGGGAGTCGCTCAGTTGAGTGGCTCTGGCTGAGAGTTTCTTCTGTTCTCCTAGGCCAGTGGTCGGCAAACTCACTAGTCAACAGAGCCAAATATCAACAGTACAATGATTGAAATTTCTTTTGAGAGCCAAATTTTTTAAACTTAAACTATATAGGTAGGTACATTGTTATTAACTTAATTAGGATACTCCTAAGGCTTAGGAAGAGCCACACTCAAGGGGCCAAAGAGCCGCATGTGGCTTGCAAGCTGCAGTTTGACGACCACGCTCTAGGGCCATGATGGCGAACCTATGACACGCGTGTCAGAGGTGACACATGAACTCATTGTTTTGGTGGATTTTTCTTTGTTAAATTGCATTTAAATATATAAAATAAATATCAAAAATATAAATCTTTTTTTTACTATGGTTGCAAATATCAAAAAATTTCTATATGTGACATGGCACCAGGGTTAAGTTAGGGTTTTTCAAAATGCTGACACGCCGAGCTCCAAAGGTTCACCATCACTGCTCTAGGCAGACAGCGGCTAGAGCTGGGCTGTGGAGGGATTTCCTCCAGGTGCATTAGCTTGGGCTTCCTCACAAGATGGAAGCCTCAGCCTTCTTGAATCAGCTCAATGCTCCCTGGTCAAGAGAACCAGAGGCCAAATTGCATGTATGACCTCCCCCTGCCCAAAGCAGAGGGGCTGTGCTCTATTGGTTAATCCCATTGCAATGGTCTGAATAAGTTCAAGGGGGTGGTTATAGACTCTACCTCTCTACAGGGGAGATAGAACATTCTGGAAGATCATGTGGGGCAGGAAATAGTGTTGTGGCCATTTTTGGAATATGTAAACTGTTTTACGCATATTTTTATTCTTATTCCTGAACACTGGTCCTATGTGCCTGGACTGGAGCTCAGTAAATGTCTTTGGAATGGATGGATTCATGATCGCTGAGTTACAACAACAATGACTGGGACTAAATGTTTGAGCCAACAAACTTCCCATATCGCATCCTCACTGTCAATGAGCTGCTTGTCCACAAAGGGGGTGGGGGGACGCAGAAGAGGCAAGTTTCTTTGTCCCTAAGGATTCAGAAAAATTGTATATATATTACTCCTCCCAAACAAACTCAAGTCAGGCCAAGCAAATATCAATTTCAATTATTTTAGTTGTTATTTTGGGTCCTAATTAGAAAAGTATTTGGTTATTCCTCTGACTTTCCTAAGAGTTTCTTTCCTTTTTTATTTTTTTAATACATTTTTATTGATTTCAGAGGAGAGAGAGATGGAAACATCAATGATAAGAGAGAAACATTGATTGGCTGCCTCCCGCATGTCCCATACGGGGGATCGAGCCGGCAACCTGGACATGTGCCCTGCCTGAAATTGAACTGTGACCTCCTGGTTCAGCGGTCAACACTCAACCACTAAGCCATGCCGGTGAGTTTTGTTTGTTTTTTTAATTTATGATTCTAATATCTACCCCGTTGATAGTTTCTAAATATTTCAATATTTTTAATTACTTAAGTGTGTATTGCTATAGCCCGTATGGGTGTGCTGTGTATCTCTGTGTGTGTATGTGTGTGTATTAGTTGTCAAGGCAAACATTTTTCCCTGTGACAAGAGTAAATTTCACTGAGTTCAAGAATGTTCTGCACAGCTATTCTATGTTTTGAAACATGCATTTGTGCAGTGTATATGTGGGTGTGTATTTTAATTCTGCATTTAAAGAAACATTAAAACACACTATACTCTCTCTCTCTCTCTCTCTCTCTCTCTATATATATATATATATATATATATATATACACACACACACACACACACACATGCACACACACACACACAAATACTGGTATATATCTGAGCAGAAAACCTAAAGTAACAAACTCCCATATTGTTTGTTTACAAGTTCTGTAGCTGAGACCAGTAGTTTGAGGAACGTATTCCCTTTTACCAGAAGTTACGCCCTAATGCTGCCGCCTCTCATAACACGTCAGTTTCTGGAGTGCAGGAATTAGGTCTGACGTTCACTGTTACCTGGGCGGAGCCTCCGTATTCAGTGAGTGAGCAACTGGCCAAATGAGCATGAATGGCAGTGAGACCAGCAAAGCACGACCTGACGACCTGACGCACAAAAGGACGCAGATCACAAAATCCAGCCGGAGATTACTAGTGAGTCATAACAGACAAAGCCTGGTTTCAGAGTGAGCTTGGAGATTAGAAGGTCAATGCAAACACAGTGCTATAATGTCTCAATTTTTATTCCTCATTGTAGATATTTTTTTGCTTGCCATGAACATCATGAAAAAGTATGTAACATTTGGAGGATAACCATTTAGAACTATACAACCTGCTCCAGAAGATTCTGGTTCCTTCTACAAGCAAGTAAGTCTACAGGCAAGTAACGGAGAGGCACCCTGCAGGACTGTGTAAGTGGACACCAAACTGAGCCTGTGTTCAGACTGGCAAAACTATCTAGCATTTTCTACCTCTTAGGTAATTAAAAAGATGAAAACCTATAATATCCACAAGAGCACTTTAAATGTCAGTGAGCACAATACAATGTGAAAGATGATTGCAGAGGGTTATGATCACAGCTGTCTCACGCATATTTTAGGTGCCGCTAGCTAATCGTCGAGACCCTCCAAAACCAGAGCCATCCACTCTCTCCCCGCATAGGCGCTAACTCCAATTAAGCAAAATGCATCATTCCCGCCCACACGCACCAAGTCCATATCCAAGTTCCATCCCTCCCCTGACCCTGCCTCAGTTTTCATTGTCTGGGATTTTCTCCCATCTTTTCTATCCTGATGGAAGTTTGATCAATTTTACAAATTTGTTAAGCCCCAGCTGCAATTTCATATCCTCCCACACAGCCTTCTCTTGTATGGATTGTGTAATATGAATAAAGGGTGTAGTATAAGTAACCAGGCTAGAGGTAATTCCACTGGGGCAGCTCACTAGTTTAGAGTCCTTGGTCAAAACGCGGGGCCTCCCTCGTATATAATGGGGATAAGGAATATCTCTTACTGGGTCTCATCCAACCAGATCAGTCAGTCAGTCAGTCAGTCAGGCAATCCACCCCAGATACTCTACTAGGACTGCGGAAAATAACGATGACTGTGGCAAAGCTCTGTCCTCAGAGAGATCAGCCTCCTGGAGAGACAGATAATGAAGGTAACAAGAACACCACTGATTCTGGGGTACACCAGCTCTGGGAGGACAGAGTGACATGCCAGATATTTTCAAAAAAATATTTATCTTAATAATAAGATGGATCCACACACCGCCAAGAAAGAAGGTTTAGTTAAAGTCTGAGTTCACCTACTATCGGCAAAATAGATGCAGCAGGAGAAATGCCAAACATAGGGGAAGCTCTTTCAAATCAGCGTTGGCACGTCAGTGTGCGCCTCGTCCCCTCCATCAGTCCGCAAAGGGGACTGATGGAACCTGAGGGAGGGGGTGGAGGGTGGTCAAGAATCATGCGTCTTCTGGGTGATGGAGACAGACATCATGTCCACTTGCCACTTGGAAAAGTAGAAGCAAAGTGAGTGATTTACCTTGTTGTTAATGCAAGCAGATGGCAAGGTCATGGGAACTGGTGTAGAGCATTAGCCAACTGTCCCTTCAAATTAAGGACTTTTGAGAATTAAGAGAGTTCTGAGAAACCCCCAGGATTCAGAAGATTGTATGTTCTCGCTGAGTGATCAGCCATTCCTTGTGAACATTAAGCCACAATGAATATATAAGGGCATGGCTGATTGCTTCGATGAAATGCAGGTATTGGGATTCGAGGTAACATGTGGTGGAAGAGATACAATGAGAGACAGCAAGAATTTCCCATTGAGCTGCCGTCTACTTCATGGAATCACAGGCTTCCAAGAATCGCAGAGATAGCTGGTAGAAGTAAAGAAGCCTTCAAAGTGAACGAGTTTGAATTATGTTTCAAAGTTTCTTGGGCTTCTGCAGTATATTCAGAATTGCACCATCCTTATATATAGGGTGTTCCCCAAAAGTGTACACACTTGAACAGATGATAGCTCAATTTTGAAAATGAAATGTATTTTAAGAAACACCACCTTTATAATTTTTCAAAGTATATGTATATACATTTTTAGGACACTCTATATTGAAATGATTAAGCATCTACCCTAAATAATGCAATTTAGCTTTAAAATGAATTAATTGATCTAAAATTTCATGAGGCTTTTGCCTACATCTATAAAAATATATATGTATTGACATAATATATACATATATATAAATATAGATGTAAATGTAAGTATTTGAGTCATTATTAAATAAACAAAATAAAATGGCAGATTATGCTTTTATATGACCTCAGAAACCATTACTTACCCTGGTAGAAAGTAACTTTACTTTGTGGTCTGTTTTAGAAACCACAAAAGATAAGAGATACCCAAGATATTTACACTAAGTCACTGTGTATGAATATTTTATACAAGAAGATTTTAGATTGGTAATTTGGAGTTAGCATGAAAAATGTTAGACCTGAATAGGACTGACCATTAACTAATTCAAATGTTTGTTATAGATGAGAAAAAAATGAGGTAGGATAAAGGAAATAACTCTCCTTAGGCCATGAAGCAATATCTGATAGACAATATAACAGGAAAAAAAGAAAGTAAACAGAATTTAGGATCATGGAATAGACAATTTCAAATCCAGGTCTGATATCATCTAGCTGAAATTACATAGCTTTTGTAAGCCTTCATTTCCATGTGAGATAGGCATTTTGTATTAAATGCATCTAAGAATACACAATCCACTGGCTTAAATAAAAAAACAAAACACACAGAGACTAACCAAGAGAAATAAAAGAAATCTAAACGCAATTGGTTTTCTTTATTGAATACAGTAAACCAAAAATTGGTTTAAATTATTCAGAAGCTAAAATAACCCTCTACATGAATAACATCAAAATTAAATTCTGGTCTAATTCTAATTATTATCACAATCGTACCATCTGGAAACCTGTGTTCTCTAAAAGAATTTTAGCATGAAATTGAAAGTTCTGTAGAAAACACAATATCTCCTTTCCTAATCTAAGAGCTGAGATCAATAGCATACTTTTAAAACATGCCAATAGAAAAAGAATCCTCAATCTTAAAATAATTCAATTCATTTCGTGGGTTATAATACCCCCAATTTAAGACCGCTCCATAGAAGTTGGGTAGTTCCCATTCTGCATGAAAGCTTCCCTGATGAAGAAAACCAACGATTTGAGACTGTCTTCTAAATGGCATCTCTCAACCCTGATCAACCCTGACAGGAAGGTTTGGGACAGGGCAGGGTGAAGGGCCTGCTCCTGTGGTATTTAATCAGTACCAGCCACAAATCTGTGAGGAACTCCGCCATTTCTTGGCTGTCCATTCTCAACCACCTCTTAGTAACTATGCGTTAGAAAGAAATACACTGAAGGAAAGCATCAATAGACGAGAGACCTTCAAGGAGCATAATAATGGCCCTGCGAGTAACAACATGGTTTACCAAACACTTGCATATATATTACTTCTTAGTGTTCCCAGGAAGCCTGTGAATGCAGTTTTTTATTTGAATTTACCAGAAGAGAAAGCTGATACACAGAGAGAGAAGGTGATTCACTTGATGGTGTCCATGTAGTAAGTGGCAAAACAAGGCAAGGCTTCCATCTCCCGAGATGTTGTAGTAATATATAGAAATGTTTTAAAATGCCTAAAAATTATTAGGAAGGTTTTAAAATGTTTAAATTAACTTTTCTTGAAACTTAAAGCGTGATATTAAGGACACATTCCCCACTGCCCTGAAGCGTGTGTGCCTCATAGATAAGGATTCGAACTTCAGTCAATAACTCAGAGTGACTTGTCAAGATAACCATTTGAGTGAGTGATGTACTCTCCCTAGATAACCACACGTAGCCTCTTGCCCTGTTTGAGATAAACATGTGTGCATTGACGTAATTCATTGATAGCCACCTGGACTGCTGCAAATGGGGTACAGGCTTTAAAAATGGGATCCTGACCAGCCCAGTGCTCGCCTGTTGAGACAGCCACAAAGGCACGTCCTCTTGTCAGTCCGGCAAGCGACACCGCTCCACGCTCCTCTTCCTGCAAGAGGACAGAAGAACGGCCAGTACCTCCCGATTGAGATGCGACCGAGCTTTTGGGTGAGGAACGCCGGCCCCCTGCATCCGGACCGGACCAGCCCAGCTGCCGCACCCCAGAGGACAGCACCACCGGGATCCCCATTTAAGCCTGTACCAGCAGCACCAGGAATTGTGTGAGTAATAAAGTGCTGTGTGATTTGCAGTTGCATATGTTTCATGTGGTGTAATTCCTCCGGTAGTTAATTGAATTATTTTGTGTACGCTTAAAATTAAAATTAAAGCTTCTGGTCTTTTCGGTCCTAGGCCTGTCCTTGGTCCTGTTTGCGTAAAGTAGCCTCGTCGCTAGCAACTACTTGAATGTCCCACACCTGCACAGTTAAAGTTCATCTCAAGGGACACCTTAGATAAACACTCCAGATCCTTTTCCGGGACTTACCTGGGACATGTGACAAGCTCCACACGCGGCCACTGCGCCAGGCTCACTTCTGCAGTGGGAACGGTGAGCCCTACAGAACGTGAGATTCTCAAAATCGTGTCCTGTCTGCTCCAGGAGTATTTTAATTTCTAAGGTCTACTCTTTCTGCTCTCTCCTCTTCCTAACAATGTCTTCCTCTCCCTCCTTCCTCCACTTTCTTGTACTCTTTCTTTGGCTCTCTGTATAGCCTGCTCTCTTCTCCCTCTTTCTGTAACAAATCCCTAGCTTCAGGCAGGGAGAGCCTCCCTTCCCCGTCCCCCACTGCATCAAGAATGCTGGAGCACCCCCCTGCCCGTTTTTTCCTAAGAGTTCTATTGTGGTCCTTGTGCTGCTTGACTGGGCCCAGATGCCCTTCAGTCACTCAGAATTCCTCTCCCCAGGCACTGGGCCCAGGCCCCCAGTCACCACTGGGCCTGTGGGAACGAGGACACAATTCCCAACGTCCAGCCCCCACCTAGATGCTGCAGTTGTCTTTCGGCACCTGGGTTCTGTGCGGAACATTGCCCCTGACCATCACTTGAATTGATGCTTGAAGTTTTCATGTACTTTGCCCACTCTGCTTTGGGCTTTCAGCCAACCAAATATGGCCCCTTTCTCTGGCTGCATCCTCCCATCCATCCAAGAACTCACTACTGAGGCAGAGACCCTTCTAAGATAGGATATTTTTCCTCTCTCTCTCTCTCTCTCTCTCTCTCTCTCTCTCTCTCTCTCTCTCTCTCTCTTTCTCTCTCTTCTTGAGCTCTGTATGACTGCTTTATTTCCAAATCTTTCACAAGCTCCAGTGTGGTACTGTAATTGTCCCAGGCTAATGAGAGAAGAACAAAGCAAATTCAGCAGCAAGTGATGAATTCCTGCCACACAAACTGCAATGACTTCACTGCGAAGGGTGGGGCTGAAGGTTCTGAGGGAGTGCGACAGTGGCCAAAAAATTGACTTCCCCCAACAGAGTAAGAGAGGCATGGGAAAATGAGTCCGTGCCACAGCCCCAGAGCAAGCAACTACTTAGTCTTAGCAAAATTCATTACTCTTGACAATCTTATTTTTGCTTTTGTCATTTGTTTGGCTTTCGTTTGTCTGGCATTTCTTTTGACTTCCGAGTAGCAGGAAATAAAAGCATAAGGAGTTTAGACCTAGATTGATGTATATGCACATTGAAGGCGTGTGAGGGCAGGATGTGGGGTCTAGCTCCACATTGTGTAGAAACTCCATCAAAGTGAAAATACTTACCTTTCAAAGGCTCTGCATGCTCTGGACTTTGATTCTCAGCAGCAGGGAAGCTTGGCTCCCATGCTTCTGGGCGGGTTCCCCGAGGGACCCTGACCTGCCAGAATCCGCTCCCCAGGGCCAAGGATGACACACACATGGCATACAGCCCCTCGAACTATTTCACTGGCATTTAAGAGATTTGTTTTAAGTTGTTAACCTAATTTTTTCTACTCTCAGGCTCGTGTTAATGTTCCAATTAAGTAGAAAATGAGGAAATGAAAAAGGGATGTGCTTTTAGTAAATTGAATTTCCATTTGGGTTTTATTAAAATTGCCACGGAAAAGTTTGTCTCAGAAAATAATAATAGCAATCGTTTCTGCTCTTGTGATTCAAAAAGAGGCAATATTAGGTGTGGCGCTGGTCCATATGTAGACAAGACAGCAAACGTTGCCTCTCAGTGGGGAGCAATCCCAGGGCAGGAATGACCTTGGCCCCTGTGAGCTGCAGCCCAAACAGGTCCTCACACCAGCCAGGTAAGTGCTTGTTCAGGAATGACTTTGCCTTGCTTGGCAGGCTGCCCTTTAGGACTCACGGCTGGAATGCTCCCACAGGCTCAGCCCCAGCCCTCAGGTTAGGATCCAGTGAAGTAACCCCAATACAAGAATCCAGAGCCCAGGTTCAAGTCAGCCTGTAATGCACACCCCATTCTCTGCTCCCCATAACTTGCCCGGATTCTGAGCCTCCAGTTCATGGAAACGACCCTACACTGAACTGTCCAGTTGTCTCAGCAATCAGGGCTCTACCCTGAATCTAGCCACCCAGGAAGTCTCCGTGTGGCCTGATCTGCTGGATGCCAGTCGCCTGCCCACCTCTGCCCACTCGGCTGCCAGGTTATGCCATCACTCGTGGAGGAGGTGGCAGGTAGAGAAGTTAAGGCTGTGGGCTGAGCAGACATGCAATGCTTTGTTCAAGTGCAGAGACAGCTTTATACCTGCCTGGTCCTGGCCAAGTTACCCACCGCTCAGCGGCTTAGCTATTTCGTCTGTAAGATGAGTATAGAATGCAATTCATTGAACAGTTATGAGGAATAAATAAATTTTTAAAAAACATTTTGAACAATGCCTGATTTATAATAAATGTACATAATGTTGGCTGTATTTTTTTCTCTGTTTTTTTAGGTCTCTCGTACCTTAGCATCTATGCCAATATCCCTGGTACTGACAACCTTACCCCAGGAAGGCTTTTCGGCCACCAAATTCTGGTTTTCTTACATATTTTCTCCTACGTCTTTTGGCTAACCCTGACATGCTGCCCTACCCCAGGGCCCTCCTATCAGCCAAGGCATCATTAAACAATACCTAAGCACCAGCTGTACATCGCTAGTCCTCGTAGGGCCCTGGCGCGGTGTGGCCCTCCCTGAACAAGTTGGACACTTGCCAGTTCAGGTGTAGAAGTCAGGACTTCCCTACAATTGAGCACACCCCTACCTGGAGTGTAGGCTCACACTCCCCTGGCCCCCAACGTACACATGCCGTCACTGCCCTGTAGGCAATCCCCGAGGAGTGAGGATCCAGACACGGGCTCCACACAGCTTCCTGTTGGCACTGAGTAGAAGATCACAGGTGACAGTCTGGAGCAAAAGACAAGAGACGCCCAGGAGAAGGCAAAGAAAGCTTCCTAATGCCAGTGCCAATAGGAGCAGTTCACCTTTGTCATTTTCCGGAGCTTTTCATTTTTCAAAGAGCTGGATTCTGTCATTTTAGCCTCACAGAAACACAATGAAATGACAAAATGTGCTCAAGTGATTGGGACAGTGCTTGATACAATTGCACCTTTAAAAGGAGACAATATGCCGACAGAATGAGGGTCAAGAGTAGCACAAAAGAGCAGCTGTAGCTTTTTGCACTTTTGCTCATCAGGTTAGCTCGCTGGATGCTCACTGATGACTTGAATACTCTCCTTCTCCACCAATAATTTTTGACTGTAGGTTTCAGTTCTTGCTTTTCTGTCTGATTCTTTCAATTTAGCAGTCTCTTTTTTGGAACTTTTTCTATAATACCCCCTTTGACTCCTTATATCTCAACTTACAATCCTCCCCTTGAGCAATGTGAATTTAGTTCAAAATTGTGGTGGATGGATCCTAAGGTAACCCCCAAAGATCGTCACCCCCCCTAATGTTCACAGGTGTATAAAAATTTCCCTTGGATGTGGGAAAGACCTATGATTGCTTCCAGACAATAGCGTATGGCAAAGGTGATGGATTCTGAACATATAATTAAGGCCCCCAAATGGGTTGACTTTCAATGAATGAATAGTGAGTATTTCCTGGGTCAGCCTGACTTAGGTCAAGGGGCTGGGCCATACTTGAGGTGGGAGCCTAACTTTCCTGGCTTTTTTTTTTTTTTTTAAATATATTTTATTGATTTTTTACAGAGAGGAAGAGAGAGAGATAGAGAGTTAGAAACATAGATGAGAGAGAAACATCGATCAGCTGCCTCCTGCACATCTCCCACTGGGGATGTGCCCACAATCCAGGTACATGCCCTTGACCGGAATCGAACCTGGGACCTTTCAGTCCACAGGCCGACGCTCTATCCACTGAGCCAAACCGGTTTCGGCTTTCCTGGCTTTTTTATGAGTGGAGAGGTTGAGGAAGCCCATATGGAAGGAACCACAGGCCTCTCTCAGATCTAAGGTGGCCGCCATCGTCCAGTAAAAAGCTCAGGCCCTCACTCATACATCCACAAGGAAGTTAATTTTGCCCATAACCTAAACGAACCTGGAAAAGGATTCTTCCCAGTCGATCCTCAGATGAGAACACAGCCTGACCGGCACCTTCATTGCGGCCTTGTGAATACCAGAGCCAAGGATTAGGCTAAGCCGTGCCTGCACTCCTGACCCACAGAAACCACCACCATCATATCAGCTGATCAACCACATCACACTTCTTCACAGAAACAACAAAATGCTACCACATTATAACAACCCAGGTGTAAGCCTTAGGGAAGAAACACAGTAACAAAATAACAAAATCCAATTCAATAAACAGGAAAAATAAAATAAAATAAATGTAGAGTGGCCAGTTCGATAAAATCATATTGAATTTCACTCGAGGTTTGGAACATGTGCTATTTTGAGTTAGTCCCCACATTCCTTACCAAAATGCATGGCTACGTGCAGCCTTATTAGAGGAGCGAGTTGGAGCAGCAGCCCTGTGTTGACAGGCAGGCAATGGGCATGTGGGGACTCACGAGGATGCTTAGACTACAGAGGACAAGGTGGTACAATCTCATGGTGGTTATCAGGAGAGCCAGGCAGCTCTGTAGTCCCAGGCAGGGGCAAGAAGGGGAATGTTTGTGGAAAGGTAGACACACAGGGGAAATATCACCGAAAGGCCCGCTTTGCCTCTAAAGACATTGTAAGCACACACACACACACACACACACACACACACACACCCCACAATACCTACAAGGTACTCTTTGTTCTTTTGCCAAGATTTCTCATGACATATAAAAGGGGGCTGAAATTAAGCAAATGTATGCTATTTTATTTTTTAAAGTATATCTGTATTGATTCCAGAGAGGACGGGAGAAGGATAGAGAGACAGAAACATCAATGATGAGAGAGAATCATTGATCGGCTCCTTAAAAGCCCCACACAGGGATCAAGCCCCCAAACCGAACTGTGCCCTCCTGGTTCACAGGCTGGTGCTCAACCACTGAGCCATGCCAGCCAGCAAATGTATGCTATTTTAATAAACACAGCACATTAGAAACTGAATCTGGTGTTTATTAATATTTATAAGGTTGAGATTTAGAACTTAGCTTAAAGACAAATGTGCTTTAGGGGTCCCCATCATGGGCCACTCCGCTGCTCCACTCCCTGGCTCTAGCACAGACAGTGAGAGGTGGGGAAGCAGCAGCGGAACGCTGGCCAGTCCCTCTCACAGAAGAGCGATGTGTGTGCAGTAGCCACACACAATCCACTGCTGGGCTGGACCTTGTGTTGTTTACTACAATTTTTCATTCAGGGCAGGCAACCTACCTACTTCCAACCTTTGCAATGGCAGTTTATTCCCCTATTGGTCTTGTTTTTAAAATGTTCTTTCCTCTGATTTGTTTCATCACTCTCCTTCTAGATCTATATTCTGGAATGATTAGAACTATTCTTATCAACTTCCACATAGCAACCCTCCCATTGTGCAAAGACAGTTGTCCTTGCCCCTGAGTATTCTAACTTCCTCTGGGGGGCACAGGGCAGCTGGGAACAGAGTAGGAAAACCATTGCCCAGGTCAGAACCCTGTCATTAGGATCATTGTTTCTCAAGTTTCTCCCTCTTCTTCCTTCCGAGACCAATACTGAAGAGCAGGATCTTAATGCTGCTCCTTGTAGATGAATCAACTCAGGACAACTCACGGAAGAGGCCGCTGTTGCTCAGACTCTGCTCTGAAGAAAAGGGAGCCATGGGCAGGGCTGGTATTCAGAATCCCAAAGCAGAACTATTTTATGTGTGTACATACTGAGTTCCTATGCAAAGCTTCATTTCAAAAAGGTTTTCTCCTATAACTTGACTCAGTCAGGAATGCTAAGAGTTAGATGTGCTATATATGTAGAACAAAAATGTCACAACTAAAAGCAAGTGACAGAGAAATCTTAAAAATAAAACCATGAGCACAGGTTAACAACAACAAAAAAAGCAGGGATCATAACATGGGTCGACTCAAATATAAAGAACTGCTTGATAGAATTCCACTCACTAAAACCAGAGACACATCTGATATTGTATTGTCTATGATTTTATTTACATGATAGTCTTAGAAAATCAAAAATTTACGGATAGAAAATAGTAGTGCAAGGGATTTTGTTGGGGTGATGGAATTGCTCAATGTCTTGTAGGTTGGGAATACAGGACAATATGTATTTGTCAAAATTTACAGAACTGTGCACTAAAAATTTTGAACTGTCCTGCATTCAACTTTTATACCTGCCAGATGACATGATTCCATTTATAAAATATATTTATTTTGTCAAAATTAAAAACTGCTACAAATAACACCATCCAGAAAGTGCAGAAACATCCACAAAATTTAAAAAAAATGCAAATCATTTGTTTGATAATGGAATATATAAAGAGTACTTACAACTCAATAATAATATTAAAACCCAATGAACAAAGTATATGACTAGACATTTTTCCCAGAAACACAAATGGTTAATAGGCACATAATAATATAATTACCATCATTAGACATTAGAGAAACAAAGGCAAATCAAAACCAGTGAGACAGTTCTTCATCTCAATGAGGATGCCTACATTCAAAAGAAGAGAAGATAACGTGTCGATGAGGATGTGGAGATTATAACCTTCATACACTGCAGGTAAGAATATGAAAAGATGTAACTGCTACTTTGAAAAATGGTTTGGCAAGTCCTCAAAATGTTAAAAACAGAGTTTCCATGAGACTCAGCAATTCCACTCCTGGCTATATGCCCAAAAGAACTAGAAATCTATGTATACACAAAAAACGTGTGTATGAATTATTTTCTAATTATTTTATTCAGGTAAAATACACATTGACATGAAATTTACCCTGTTAACCATGTTAAGGGTACAGTTCAGTGGTATGAAATATATTCATAATGTTATAAAATGTAACCACTATTCATCTTCAGAATTCTTTCTGATCTTGTACAACTAAACTCTACCTATTCAACAATCTCCCCATTTCCCGCTGTCCCCAACCCCTGGCAACCACCTTTCTACATTCTGTCTCCAGGATTCTGACAACTCTAAGTATAAATGAGCTAAAGCTACAACTACTCACTGCCAATGTTAAGGAACAAGAAGCTGGACAAGGAAAGCGACTGTATTCTGAAAGCCATCAAGCCCAGAACACGGTGGACCAGAGTCCTAGGAACCATCTTGAGAAAATAGAGAGTTCAGGTGTGATTTTTATGCCAGGGGAAGGGGGAACTGGAGGGGTTTGAAGTCAGGAGGTGATGATGGCTACAGACATCTAGAGATCAGCTCATGTTGATGGGGGGGTGGTGAAACTTCTTTCCTTTCGGTCAAACAACCCTGGCGCCATGGTTTCAGTCAAGAGGTCCCCATAAATCTCTCCAGAAACGATTGTAAATTCTGTACATGCCTTCCTTATCTCCTTGGGGAGGGAGCTTTGGGAGAGGAGGTCATTTCAGCCCTCCCTAGGCTCCAGCTTAGATCTCACTAGTGATTAGCATGTCTATCTGCAGGACGAAGACACAGGTGCTCAGGGGCATGTTGCGGTAACTGGACAGGCTCCATCGAGCAAGGTGGAGTTAGAAAGAGTAATTGTTTTATTCCATTATATATCATATAAGTGGGATCACAATGTATTTGTCTTCTGGTCATGAATTTATTTCATTTAGCATCATGTCCTCAAGGTCTATTCATGTTGTAGCACGTGTCAGAATCACCCTCCTTTTTAAGGCTGAATAAAACTCATTGTATGTGTAAAGCACATGTGGCTTATATGCATCCATCCTCCCATGGGCACTTGGGATGCTCCCACATTTTAGCTATTGTGAGTAAAGTCACTGTGAATGTGGTGTACAGATATCTCTTCGGGTCCCTGTTTTATTTGTTTGTTTTGTGTGTGTTTTTAACGTGCCTGGGGGAGGAGAGTAGGGAGAAGAAAGGGGGAGAAGGGGAAGGAAAAGGGAAAGGTGTGGGCATGCTCTTGGGAGGGAGAGCACCTCGGGACCCTGTTTTTAATTCTCCTGGGTATATAGTCAGAAGTGGGATTGCTGAATCATGTATGTGAATGTTTTTAGCAGTGTTTATTCATATCAGCCCAAAGTAGAAACAACAGAAATTCAATCAACTGATAAATGAATAGGTAATTATGGCATATTCTTAAAATGGAATATGATCGCACAATAGAAAAGAATGAAGTACTCACACATGATACAACATGGGAAAACCTAAACATTATGCTAAGTTAAAGTAGTCCATTCATAGGAAATATTCATAGTTGTCAAGTTTCTAGAAACAGAAAGCAGATTAATGCTTGCCAGGGACTGGGGTAGAGAGATAATAAGGAGTGATTGCTAATGGGTACAGAGTTTCTTTTTGGGGTGAAGAAAATATGCTAAAATTAGATGGTGGGAATGACTGAATTAACCTGTGAGTGTACTAAAATTTATCCAACTGCACATTTTAAGTAGTTGTGTTCTATGCTATGTGAATTATCTATAATAATAAACGGGTAGTATGCTAATTAGACCAGACATCCTTCTGGACGTCATTCGGATAAAGCCGGGGCTGTCCCAGGTGCCTGCCAGTGGCTGGAGCAAAGCCTGGGTCCCGGGTTCCAGAAGGAAGCCGGTGCCGGTAGCCCAAGGAAGAAAGGCCTACTCTTGCATGAATTTCATGGTTCGGGCCTCTAGTAAATCAATAAAGCTGTTAAAATAATTATACTTCAATAAACCTGACTCAAGAGAAAAAAAGAGAACTGAAAACTTCCACAGTCCAAAAAAAGAGGGCAAACACAGGAGCATCAAGTTCCTCTCCAATCGGAATATAAATGAGCAATAACCATATAAAAGGATGCTCTGTATCAATTATCGAACTAATGCAAATTAAACAGAAGTGAGCTATATTTCCCCAATAAAATTCATAACAATTAAAGACTGGCAATCCCCAATGCTGCTGAAGTTATGATTACATAATCTTCCCACCCTTGGGGCTTACAAATGTTCAAATGAAGCAAATTTTCTAGAAAGAACTTCTGCAATGTGTATCAAAATAAGGAATATGAATAGCTTTTTATCTAAATTTGAGGCCATAGTAGGAAGAAATGTCAGATTTCGTGTTTTTTTTAAAAAAAGTACTAGGCTGCTGGTTAGCGATTTACTGTCAGGAGTGGGTGGGCAGGGTAGAAGCAGAGAACACTGGGTGTCATTCATGATTACAGGTGACGGGTGCTGATGAGCACGGGGATGCCAGCTGTGGACACACTAAGGGAGTGGTAAGGGTTCAGATTTGGGGCATTTTAGAAGCGGTGCTCACTGGATTGCTGATGGATTGGATGTGGGGGTGAAGGAAAGAGAAGAATCAAGACTTTCTGTTACCTATTCGCCTTGAACGACGGAGCAAAGGATGGTGGCACTGACAAGTGAGAAGCAGGTTCGGGTGTTTGGGAGAGCCCAAGAGTTCTTTTAAGGAAACATGACATTTGGGGTTCCTATTATTTATCCAAGTGGAGATGCTGAGAAGGCTGTTTGCTATTTATAGGCGGAACTCACAGGGAAGGGGTCAGAACGGTCAGGTCAATGTGCGTGGCATCAGCCAGGAGGTGGGAGCTAAAGACAGGAGACTGGCTAAGATTACTTCATGTGGACAGGAAGAGAAGATGAATACAAGACTGAATTCTGGGGCCCTCTGAAGTCAGGAGGAGGAGAATCCGACAAACTAGACCATAGGTTGGGAAAATTTTTTATTTTTCTAAAAGGGCTGACAATAGATATTTTTACTCTGAAGGCCACACCGCCTCACCTGTTGCTACTCAATTCTGCCACTGTCTTGTGAGCGTGGCCACTGACAATACAGAAACAGTGGGTGTGTCTGTGTGCCAAGAACACTTTATCCACAAAAGGAGACGCAGCACAGGGTGGCCAGAAGCAGTGGCTTGCCAGCTCCGGAGCAGGGAGAAGAAAGAACACGCAGGCTGAAAGGAAATCAGTGGGTGGTGGTGCCATAGAAATCAGGAGGTGGCGCCTGAAGATGGCCAGGAGAGTTCGCCAGGGCACAATGAGCAAAGAGAAGCCTGAGAATGAAAGGTTTCCAGCTCCGCAGGCCTATGTGCTTTCCTGGACTCACTACTGTTTTCCACAAGGTCCTGGGGACACAGCGCCTTCTGCCTGTAGTGTCCTCCACCAAAAACTACCACCGTTTCATGAAGTTCCCCTCGTCCTTTAGGTCTTCAAACAGACCTGATGCAGTAGCCTTCTGTGGTAGACAGAGAGGCAGCCTCCTCCCCCTAAGGAATTCCACATTCTAATCCATGGAACCTATGAATACGGTACCTGTTACCTTGCAGATGTGACTGAATTAAAGGTCTTAGAAAGGGAGATACTCCTGGATACCTGGATCAGCCCTATAGCAATCCCAGGGTCCTTTTAGAGGTTGAACTGTGCCCCTGGGAATTCATGTGTTGAAATCCTAACCCAAAGTAGCTCTGACTGTGACCTTATTTGGAAATAGGGTGACTGCAGATATAATTAGTTCAGACGCGGTCATACTGGAGTGTGGTGGCCCCCTAATCCAATGTGACCGGTGCCCCCCTAAAGAGGGAAAATTTGGACGTGAACAAACATACCCAGGAAGAATACCACATGCAGATGGAGGCAGAGATCGGAGCGATGCTTCTACAAGCCAACGAATGCCAAAGATTGCCACTTACCCATCAGAAGCCAGGAGAGAGGTCTGGGTGGGACACATCCTCCCTCACAGCCTCAGAAGAAGCCCACCCTGCGGACACCTTAATCTCTGGCTTCCAGCCTCCAGATTGTAACACAACAAACTGCTGTTGCGTAAGCCACCATGTTTGTGACTTTGCACTTTATCAGTACAGCCTTAGCAACTTCATACAGGTTCTTAAAAGTGAAAGAGGCAGACAGGAGAGGAGGTGACAGTGACAGGAGGGAGCAGGACTCAATCTGTACTTTGGAGATGGAGAAGGGCCGTGAGCCGAGGAAGATGGCTCCAATGAGCATGCCAGCACCTCGATGTTAGCTCAGTGAGACGCATGTTTGGACTTCTGCCCTACAGACCTTCATGATAGTAAATTCGCATGGTTTTAAGTCACTAAGATTGTGGTCATTTATTATGGCAGCCGCAGAAAACAGATACACCACTGGAGTTTCGAATCCTTCACATACACCCCCAGCACACGGTTAATTCCTGTCACTCCAGCCAAACTAGGACTAGCTCCAAGACAAGGGCGAGGTGTTATTCATTTTCTGACCTCTAACACACTGGAGATCAGTCAATAGATGTAGGCCAATGCATGCAGAAGGAATATGCCTCGCCCCATGCTCTTCACTGCGTTTTCTGGCTGACTACAAACACACTCAACCTTTAACTTCCTGGCCTTGAAGCTCATGTTCTTTGCATTCCTCATCAATTTCATTAGATGCTAGTGGACTACTGTAAACTGTCTTAAGCTCCTCTGACTCAAGAACAAAAACAAAAGAGGGCTTTGAAGACCCAGCAAGAGACAGGACCCAGCAGGAAAGTGTCCTTAGCAAAAGGCTGTAACGTGAAGTCACTTGAGCTAATTTGCTGCAAATCGGTCCTGAATGGATTGCAGGGGGCAGATCTGAATGGGCGATTTCACAGGAGTTGAGCTGACTGATCCTTTACCACCTGCAAATGTATTTAGTTCTAACGGTGGCATAATAATAAATTTCATTATGGTCTATTGAAAATATCTTTAACAAATACAGATATATTTATTGTTGTTGATTTTTTTTTTATGTTAGAACTGCAAGCCTAGTTATGCATTTCCTTGTGCTAATTATTCCAAAGAATGAATGAGATTCTACTGAACCCTGAGTTAATGATGGAGTCTTGGGGACGTCCTTGATCGCAGACTCAGCAGCAGCCTTGCCACTGAGTTAAAATGTGTTAGAATCTATCTCTGCAACAAAAGGACCCGGAGAGTGGGCTGATAGTTACAGTTACGTCAAATCCAGGCAGATGAAACCTCCACTGTAACGACTGCTGAGCATCTCCTTTGTGTGGCTGCAACTCAAGTTTAAAGCCATCACATGTGCTGTGCTGTCCCTTTACATTTTATCTCATTGAATCCTCCACAATAAGGTGATCTCCTACGGGGGGAAGCCAAGGCTAAGCCTGTGGAAAGGACTCATCCAAGGTCATGCAGAAAGTAAACAGTCGTCTGACCCCCTTAGGGAACCTCCGATGAGAGAGCACTTGCCTCTTAGGAAGTGGGAGGGCACAGATCCCGAGAGAAATCGTGGGCTCACACTCCTACTGTGAATGATTGCACTCCAGCAAAATCACAGGCTCCTGCATTTCAGATTTGGGGGGGGTGCGGCGGGGGGGCATTTGACAGATCCTCCCAGGTCTTGCCAGGTAACCGAACGGTACCTGAACCCAGAATCCAGGTGTTCCGTAACCCCACTTGGCTTTCCTTCGGCGCACACACAGATGACAGGGTCTGCAGAGAGCTACAGCAACTGCCCCACCTGCCAGGACAGCACAGTAGGAAGGAGGGCTCAGAGCTGGCTGGGGTAGATTCAGGAAGGACTCCTGGAAACAGCAGGCTCAGAAGCAACCAGACAGACAGGCAGACAGAAGGAAAGCCACCGAAGCAGAGGAAGACGTGTGTTTATCACGTTATACGCCGTGCAGGGCTCGCCACGTCTCAGCACGGAGGCATCAGAGGGGAATGGCCGGAATTGAAATGGGTAAAATAAAAGGACTCTAGTGCCAGCTCCGAATTTAGAACTAAAGCCATCTGGTGGGCCCTGCACTCTGCCCTCAGAGCCCCTTCCTTTCACCCCATGAATTCCTGGTGCCACTGACCCAGCATTTCTTCCCAGGGGGCGGGGAGGGGTGTGGTGTGAAAACTCTGACACACCTGCCCATGAAAAGGTAGTAACACTTACAATTCGCTCCATTTCGGCCCATTCTGATTGAAAAGGTCATAATGGGGCAGGCGGCAGGCGGGAGTGATTAACCAAATGGATTAACCACGAATGGTGACGTGTCACCCCTCAGCGAGAGTCGTGGTTTCCTGGGCCTCTCCGATGACAGAGAAAAGGGCAACCCTAAACTTCATCTGTGAATAATGTGGCAGGAGGACCCCTGGGGCCATGGGTTCAACGGTACAAGGATTCCAGCTTCGAGGCCAGTGCAGAACCTGGGGCCCCAGCACCCAGACCCCAGGCCCAGCTGCACCTCGCTGGTGACCGTGGACAGAGCACCCCCCTTCTAACCTCGGTTTTCTTCCTCCTTAATGGGAAGGCCTCGCATGGCCTCGAAGGCTCCTTGAGGACCTGACTATATGATTCTAACCCTCTTCCCTGATTTGGGAAAGTTCATTTATTTGTTATATTAAAATAATAAGAGTCCTACACTGCTAGCCTCCTCCTGAGAATGAAACTAGGTAATCACAGCATAAAGGGCTCAGATGAGTTCCTGGCACACAGCCAGCACCGATGGCTGGTAAATCCACGTCGTTCCAAAGGATGATAAATGACAAATCCGCGGGTTTTCAACTCCCCTGGTTTTCTCGATGGGGCGTGATCATCATTTTCAAAGTGCACATTTAAACCAACTTATATTGGGAAGAATAATTCCCTTAAAACAAATTGACCATATACAACACCCCCTCCAACTACGTGAAACATCTTCAGGTCGCTGCCCATTGCCCTTGAGACAAAGTCCACCCCGCCCCCACCCCTGCCCCCCCAGTTGCCTCATGGTCCCTCCAAGCTCAGCAAATTGGAGATGCTCCTCGCAGGTACCAGGGAGCTTGCACCTTCAATTCCTTCCTGGTTTCTGCGAACATCCCTTTATCAACAAGGGCTTCCCAAATGTTAAAGTGAAAAAACACATCTTCCCTGTACCCACCCCTCTCTCTCATTTCCCTGACCCTGTCTTGTCAGCCTAGGCATTTCATCACCCGGCTTCCTACACACTTACTTAGTCATTTATCTCTGTCTCTGGCCCAGAAACATGTACATTTTCTAAGGGCAAGAACTTGTCCACCTCGTTATCTAATGTATCCAAATGCCTGTAGCAATGCTCAGGTCACAGTCTGCACAAAATAAACATAAGCCACATAAAGAAACCAGCACGCTCCGCTGCTGCTAGCCACAAAAAATCATTGTAGGGAAAACCGGTGCTGCCTGGCCCTGTCTGCGTCCAGTTCTCCAGCCCGAATGTAGGTGAAACTCGCTGCCTGCCTGGACACCGTCCATGTCCAAGTGCTGGCGTCTCAACCCTTCAGCCACTTCAAAGGCCCCGGCTCTAACTGAATTGTAGCCTTCGCCTCCCCTTCTGTATTCATTAGTCCCAGCACACACTGCCGCTGGGCCCACCCCGGTTATTACAAAAGGGTCTCAAGCTCTCAGGATCTTTCTTTTTCCAAAGGAATTGAAAGAAAACAGCAGTAAGCACCCGCTGGAAACCACTCGCGGCATTCCTGCAAGCATCCCAGCTCACTGCGAATGGAGGTTGATAAAGATTGACTACCTTTCTGTGGTAGCCATTCATCATACTTAAGGTCTCTCTTTTGAACATCAATCTTATACATTTACCAGGAGACATAATAGTGTAAATATATTATTCATAAACTAGAGTGAATCCCCACTCACCACCATAGCCATTCTGACAATAAATCATCGCATGTAAATGTTTATTTTTCTCCCTATTGTTTCTCATTTGGAGACTCAACCACATACAGTACATCGATAAGCAGAGCAAAGAGCAGCAGAAAGAATTCTCCGAGCAGGAGCAGAAACTCATAAAGGGGAACCTGGATTAAATGCACGAACGTGAGGGAGCACAGTTGAGCTGAGATAATTCTTCCTTTCAGAGCTGCTAAACCATCATAGAGTCTTTCTTATTGTACCTGTTAGTTGTACAAAAAGCTGCAGTTACTCTGTGCCACTGAGCATTTTGGGTAAATGCCACACACCTAAGAATTCTCAAATGGTTAGAAGTTAAGTCCATGATTATAACCAGCAGCCAGAGAAGGGGTATCTTAAAGTAGACAGCAAACAGGTAGAGTAGATATAAAATCCTGTATGAGTCCTATAGTTGGCAGAACTGAATTCAGGGTCAATTTCTCAAGTTTCTTACCCCTATTAGCAACGATCTTACCACTTTTTCTCATGTGTAAAGAGAGACGCATGCTATAATGTGTTCTTATCACAAGATACATGGCAGTTAAATTAATGCACATGGACATATAAGGTATAAATATGACAGATCATAAGTACATTTTGGTGCGAGACTATAACAAATTAATAGAGAAACTCTAACTTCATTAGTAACATATTTTGAGAAAGGTTGGAAGGAAACACAACAAACCAAGACCTGAAAATGTTCCGATGAACCGGCTCCACCTCCCTGAGAGACAAGGGGAAATGTGGGTGGACCTGGGACAGAGATAGCTAATTTGCACGTTTGGTTCCTTTTTTATAGCTCCTGTTGGAATACAGCAGCCATCACCCATTCAGAACAATGCCTTTTTCAACATCCAGAGTTCACAGGCAGGTGAGAACATCAGACTGAAGTAAGCTGCCACTCTGCAGGGTGAGACAGATGGGTAGCTCAGAAATCACCTGTATTTAAGGACTTAATTTGGTGACACCTCGGCTTGGGAACTATTCTTTGTCATTGAGTGGAACTGAATTTTAAGAATCCTTTGGATTGATGAGATCATCTTTCTTTGTATGTCTTGATACTTCCAAGAAGAATGCAATCAGTATAAATAGGGCAGACCCTCTGCTTGTTGCCTAATTTCTGTCAATTCTATCAAATAATCCCCCCAGCAAAGCTGACGAATCTCTAGAGATCCAGACATAATTAAAGAAATGTGAATACAATTTCCAATGCATTAAAGAAAAGAGTTCAGAGAATTGGATTCTTGAATCCACTACTTACTGTTTCCATGAAGCTGGATGAACAATTTACCTTCTCTGACATTGGGTTTCTTCAACTTTCCAATGGGCTGTAAACAAAATTAAAAGATTAGTCGACTTGGAAGTATTATTCTTGGGGACATGACATTATATGACAAGTGTTTTGAACAGCGAAGAACACCATAGACATGATACTAATAATGGTCGCCCTTGTCCATAAACAGGAAGCCAGTAGAGTAGGTAGACGTGGTCATTTAAAATTCCTGGGTCTCAGAGGCACCCTGAGAAAAGTGGAAAACAACCCATGCCTGGCTGATTCTCAGGGAGCTGGGAAGGTCAAAGCAGATCCTGTTTCTGAAGGTGCTTTGTAAGCTATGCGTTTGACAGGGCGGTTAGTAGGCCACTATCTTCTCACAGGCACTGTCTTAAGGAGTTTGCATTGTCCAGGCCTTTTAAAGCCCGAGGAGCCGATCACAGCTTTGGCTGTCCCTCCGTTCACTGAATATTTACTCCTCACCACTCTGTATAGCTCATCAAAAGCAAAACAGGCAGGAGGTAGACCAGAAGTCAATGTTGCTGGGAAGACACACAGAACATTGTCCTTTGGAGAAGAAAACAGATGGGAATTAACAGACGAGGTGCCACTTAATTGGCAAGAGCTTGGAGATAAAAGCTGAGGCCAGAATTCAAGCCCAAGTCTGTCTCCCAAGAATCTGTACTTGGGAGGACATTAAGGCCCGCCGTATCGTATCACTTCCTTCTTCTTTTTAATGCCCACCGGAGGATATTTTCCATTGACTTTTAGAGAGAGTGGAAGGGAGAGGGAAAGACAGAGAGAAACCCTGATGTGAGAGAAACCCACCTATTGGTCGCCTCCTGCACGTGCCCCCACCAGGGAGGAGCCTGCAACCTAGGTACGTGCCCTTGACTGGAATCAAACTTGAGACCCTTCAGTCTGCAGGCCGAAACTCCATCCATGGAGTCAAACTGGCTAGGGCTCATATCACCTTCTTTTGCAGGTCAGTGAAATAGGAATTTTTAGGGGTGAAAAAGACAGGTTTTAGGAAATTTAGGAATTAAGGGGACCATGGAAGTAACACAGGGCTGCAGAGCAGCAGACGGTATATTTCCATAGAATAGAAAAGCTGAAAAGCTGCAACAGGTACATTTCCATAGAATGAGAGCTGGGAACAGCAAAAGGTCTATATTTACAAAATAAAGAGAAGAAGCCCTTCATCCAGAAGAAGAACAAAGCCCAAAGGGAAGAGGAAAACAATAAGGAAGGGGGGGGGGAACCTCACATGATGTCCCATGTGAGGTTTAACCTTTGAGCTCAGGAGTTACTATAGTAACCAGTCCAAGGGAATAGTGACCAATCAGAGGGGACATCAAGGCACCAAGATCTGCAGCCTTTATAAGCCATAGGGAACAGGGACTCAGTGGGACTCTTTCCCTCTCCCCACGTGGGAGTTTGTACTTGTTCTTCAATAAATCTCCACCTTTGCTATACCACCTTCTGTCCGTGGATTCATTATTCAACTCTAGCGAACAAAGAATCTGGGTTCCAGTCCAAAAATTCCGTATCACCAGTAAATTGAAGATCAGAGAGAGAAACTGACTTGCCCAAGGTCACACAGCTATGGATGAGCTGAGACTAAAACCCCAATATCCTGACCCCACCTCACACCCGCAGCCAGTACACCTTCCTGTCACACTGTGCTCAGGGTTAACTGTGGCTAAAGCACCATCTCAGGCTGAGGGGTAAGTAATTCAGATGCCACCCCTGCTTCCTGCCTGCGAGTCACTCACAGCTAGCAGCTTCCATTCGGAAATATGCCTCCTGTGTGCAACTCAGGAGGGTCTCTCTCAACTATACCTCTTCCTGTATCATTCTATCCATTTCCAGCGAGTGTGGGTTGGGGGACAGTGAAAGTGAGGGTGAGAGGACTCAATACGTCTGAGGTGATTTGTGATTTTTAAAATTCACAACACCTGATTCTGATACACACTGCCAGGAGTAATAATCACAAATGTGATTAGTTTTACATACGTTCATGCTCTTCTGTACGTCTTTCGTTTTTTAAAGAACTTTAAATTGTATTTTTCAATTAAAATTTGCATGCAACATTATTATGTATTCATTTCAGGTGTGCAACACAGTGGTTGGACAATCATATACTTTACGAAGTCCCCCCCCCCCCCCCCAATTGCAGTATCCACCTGGCACCATAGTATTTATTACAGTACTAGAGGCCTGGCACACGGAATTCGTGCATGCAGAAGGTCCCTAGGCCTGGCCTGTGATCAGGGCCATCTTCCCGGCTGCCGGTAGCTGGCCCCGCCCCCCACCGCCACCCACCCCCGGTTTCCCATTCCCCATAGGGCCATCGGAGCCTGCCAACCTGGGGAAGCGACCAAGAGGTTGACTGACAGGTGGGGGCTGCAGGCTGGGGACAGCTCCTGCGTTGAGCATCTGCCCCCTGGTGGTCAGTACGCATGATAGAGACCGGTGGTTCCGCAGTTCGGTAGATTTGCATATTACCTTTTATTATATAGGATTATTGACTATATTCCCTATGCTGTACTTGATATCCCCGTGATTTTGTAACTGCCAATTTGTAGTTCTTAATCCCTTCACGTTTTTCACCCAGTCCCCTAAACACCCTCCCCTCTGACAACTCATCAGTTTGTTCTCTGTGTCTATGAGCTTGTTTTACATTTCAGTGAAATACTACGGTATTTCTCTCTCTCTGAGTGCCCTACTTCACTGAGCATAATACCCTCTAGGTCCACTCATGCTGTTGCAAATGTAAGATTCCACTCGTCTTTATGGCCTAGTAATATTCTATTGTATATGTGTACCACACATTTTTTTAGTTATTTCTTATGGTCTTATATCCTTAGTAAAACTGGGGACTAGGACTAGGCATTATCTTTTTAGATTTTGAAAACAGTTACATGATGTTTTAAAGCTCCTTGCCAAGAACCACACTGTGAGTTCATCACGGAAAAGGAGCTAGGACACCTCCTGAGTCCTGACGAAACCACATCACATATGTACACATATAGATTGCATTCAAGTAAAATGGTTTCGCAAGCTTTTTAGACACATGAACATATACACTGAGTGGCCAGATTTTTATGACCACCCCATCAGTACAATGAAGTGAATTAGTTATGCAAATAATAATAATAATAAAACCTTGAGAGTATTTGCTTAGGAAGTTTTCAATATTCAGTATTTTTGGAAGTGTCAATGAAATACCTGATGGGGTGGTCATAAGAATCTGGCCAGTGTAAATGAATCATTCAAACGTGTCTCATCAAAGCATCTGAATGCTGTATATCGTTTCTAAAATACAAAACAGCTCACAAGCTCCATCATTAATTCAATGGAGCTCTTCCATGCAGTACAGGAGGGTGGTTAATATCTTAACATGAAAAATAATTTCCAATTAGCCTGCATCTCATAGCTGAGGACCTTGAGGGTGTCAACGGGTTGAATACATGAATGAATAGTGCGTGAGGAATATGTTCTGCTTTTTGGCCATTAGGCGGCTGTGAAACTGAAGTGGGAATGCTCACTGTTTGGCACTGGGGAGGGGCAGATTCCTGGGAGAAATACACCCTGATGAGGCAGACCTTAGTGCATATACTGAAAGTCTAGAAAGAAAACTCACATTCACTTAGCACTTACTCTCTATGTTGATCTCATGGCAACCCAATGAGTAGGCAATATGGTGTCCCTTCTCTAAAGGGGAAAAATAGGACTTATGGTGAAAAGAACTTGCCTCTTATTTTATACCAATAAATGGCGAATTTGGGCTTGAATTGATGCATTTGTCTGTTGCCAAGGCTCCTGTCGTTTAATACTTTGAGGACTCCTGTTTATTCTCTGCCTACCTCCCCTCCCCCACCCAGGGACCAGGTAGCACAGCTGGAATGACTGGTTTTGCAGGAAGATTACCTCAAAGGGGAAAGAAAGTCAGAGCTCATCCTCACACTATATATATATATATATATATATATATATATATATATATATATACACACACACACACACACACACACACACACACACACACAATAGAGGCCCTCAGCCTGGCCTGCGCCCTCTTGCCACCCAGGACCCCTCGGGGCATGTAGCAGTGCTGAAGCTGAAGGGGCAGGTGGCCAGGGAGGAGGCCCAGCCAGGGCCTGGGGCAGCTCCACAGCTGCTCATCCCAGCCCCACTCCGCAGCCGCTGCCCCCCCTCCGCCCTCCCCCCGCAGTGCTACTGCAGAGGCTGGAGAGGCTCCTGCTACTGCAGCTGCACTTGCCAGCTGTGAGCTTCTGGCTGAGGGGCACTCCCGCTGTGGGAGCGCACTGACCACCAGGGGAAGCTCCTGCATTGAGCGTCTGCCCCCTGGTCGTCAGTGTGCATCACAGTGACCGGTTGTAACGGTGCTTAGGCTTTTACATATATAGATATGAATGATTTCAAAGACAGAGGGAGAGGGAGAGATAAATAGTTCAATGATGAGTTCTGCTGCCTCCTACACATCCCCTTCTGGGGATTGAGCTGCAACCCATACATGTGCCCTGACCGGAATTGAACCTACAACCTCTTGGTTCCTGGGTTGACTCACAACCACTGAGCCACACCGGCTGGGCCATTCTCACACTTCTTATCTTGTTAATCCAGGCATGAAGAAACTCAACTGGTGAGTAAGGATACTTACTGGTTGATCCTCACCCCTTCTAGGCAGCAAGCTGTCAGCATGTGCACTGTGATTAGTTGGAGATTATAACTGTATCTAGTATTTAAAAGCCTGGTCGTGGCCTATTCAGAGAGATCAAAGGCAGTCTTAATGGTTGAATGTTGCTTCTAAAAAGTTAAGGGAGCGGCCCCTAATTAAGGAGTGAAACTCCAAGACCCAAGAAAGAACTAACAATAATAGTGAGACCTTTGATGTTTCTGCAGCACTTTTCATGCCTCACGTCACTGGCTGAGGGCCTCCCCTGTTTCTGCTCACCAGGGGCACTTCACATGTGCTGTCTCCTGGCTGTACGGGGGGAGGCGCAGGTCGATGCCAGGATGCCCGACTTGCCAGCAATGAGGCTGAAGATGAGGCAGAGAGTAGAGTGACGTACCTGCTCTCCTCCCACCCCATTCACGGCCCTCCAATGTACCAGCTGCCAAGAGCTGCCTACTCTTCTCTATCACTTCTTCGACTCGTTTCTAATTCTAGAACCTACTGAAAAAATGCCAGTCCTCAAAATCTAAGCGTATGTCTCCCAAGTCTGTTTTGTTTCAACATGACTGGAATCAGTCTGAAGCTGAGAAGTTACCTAGGAACAGTTGGACACATTTCATAGGCAAGATTCCAGCGTGGAAATCAAAGGCAAATGGCTGTCATGAATTCAGGGAGCTGTGCACAGTCTGGGGGGAAACACCGTGCTTCCATCCTAAGAGACCTAAGCCAGATATGAAGGCAGGGGGAGGGAAAGGACATTAGCTACTCAAAATAGACAAAATGGAAAAAATTAAAAAGCATGCAATATGTGGTGACTATGAGAAGAGACTGTACATAATACAGGATTGATTTTAGAGGCACAAAGAACTATCCCAAGCCCCCACCCCCCAGCCCCACCCCCACATGTGCTGCCAACCACAAACATAGCCACGGGTACACGTCATTGCTTTACTGTGGAGTAATGTTGTCACAAACAAAAGTGAGCTTGTACGATATAGATCAGCAGGCCTCCTAAAACCTCTCTCTTACCGGTTGTGTGGCTGCCTATGGATCAAAGAGCCTCTTTCAGCCTTCGTTTCATCAGGCGTAGCTATATTACCTGCACTGTCTCGTCCATGAGGTTGCTGTGACATTAAAAAGAGGTAATACACAATGACTAATCACCCAAATGAGAACAAAGCAGGTGAGATGGTTCAGTTTACAAGCAGTTCTCCAAGCCCTGCAGTAAGCTGCAATTTTTAAAAGACCTGAATAATTGATGACACAAACAAGCTCAAAAGAATAGGATTGAGGAAGCTAAGGAGACATCAAGATTTTTCTTTTTTTTTTTCTTTTTTTTTTTTGAGAAAAATGTTTCTAGAGTGAGAATAAAGGATTTAATCTTTGGCATAAGACAAACAAAAAGGAAGAGGGAACAGGCTGGCTTGGGCAGGGGACACTGGGTGAAAATGGGCCAAGAGAAAGCGGAATGACTTCGAGTTCATCCTGCCCCCTCGCCCCTGGAGTTGATAAAGGAAACTAGATGTTTAGCAATCAGGACGTTGCCAAGGAAATTCCCTGTGTGTGAGATGTTAAGGCCTATCACTTTTAAGTTATCCTGTAAAAATAAAAACAAAAAAAAACCGGTTTGGCTCAGTGGATAGAGCATCGGCCTGCGGACTCAAGGGTCCCGGGTTCAATTCTGATCAAGGGCGTGTACCTTGGTTTCGGGCACATCCCCAGTGGGGAGTGTGCAGGAGGCAGCTGATCGGTGTTTCTCTCCCATCGATGTTTCTGGCTCTCTATCCCTCTCCCTTCCTCTCTGTGAAAAATCAATAAAATATATTTTTTTTAAAAATGGGGGGGAGGGCAAGTTGCCCTGACCAGCATTCAAACCAGTGACCTTTTGGTGCACAGGTTGAATCTCAACCCACTGAGCAACATCAGCCAGCGTAGGTTGTCCTCTAATCTTAAGAGTCCACAAAATGCTACAAAGTAAGGTAGGATCAATTTCTAAATGTGTTTATCAGCGACTCAGATAAAAGTTTATGAAAAAAACTCAGTTCACACTAAATATATTGTTGAATTAATAATGATCCTTGTGACACTGAGAAAAAGGCTACTTGTATAAGACATAGTATAACAAAGGAAAAAGACAAGATATTCGATCATTAACTGGTTGTATCATCTTGGGAAGTTAATTAACCTAATGAGGCCTTGGTCTTCTCATCTCTCAGAGGGGCTGATCATCGCTAAGTCACTCCAGCTCTTACCGTCTCTCTAGGAATCTATTATTCTACAAAGGACAGTTGGACAGAAAGCAGAACTGTTCCTTTGAAAGAAAAAGTTATCTATGAGTTGAAGAAGGGTCACCCTAAATTTGAGGCAACAAAAGGATTATCAAATCCCTCTCTGAAAATAACATCAAAGAATTAGGCATAGGGGAATACAAAGAAACTGTTAGTGCAGTAAACATCCAGGAAAGCTATGCCCAGAGTCCCTGCTCAAGAAGGTGAAATGGCTTGTTCTCGATCAAGATATATCTAGATGGCTGGCCCGTCATTTAAACTGAAGTCTTTCTGACTCCAAGATCCACATATCAGTTCTACCCTAAGACAGGAGAAATGTTTTCAATAGTTGCTACACCACAGTAGACCAGTGACTCCCCTTATGGGGAGAGGGTCGCTGGGAGTGCAAAATGCAGAGGGAAGCTGTAGCTCATTGGCAAGACCTGACTGGATCATGACTGTGCTAAAGACAATTTCCCTGGACCAGTCACTCTCCTCTCAGTCTGATCTGTGACATGGGAATTGCAATCCTGCCCCCGCTTCCCTAGCAGATTGTGGGGAAGATCAAAGGCGGTGCCATGAAGTGGAAGAACTGTGTAAGCAGAGAAGTGCCCACAGCTGCCATCAGCCCTCACGAGTCCACAGGCGCCCGACATCACGGAGTGACCGCCGTGTGTAACAGTCCTCCCCCCGCCACAGCGCTGCCTGCAGGTTTGATCATATCTACACACATCTTCCCCTGCATGTGTGTCCCTTCTTATCTCCTAATGTTTCTAGCCCCCTCCCTTCTCCTCAGCTGAACACTTTGATCACTCTGCTGCCTTCTTGTGAAACAGATCTCTGGAATTCATGTATGTGCAAACTGGTTTTACAAGCTGAATCACTCTTGCATAATGGCCAAGCATGCCAGAGCAAGCCCGGGGAGCGCGCCTGGGAAGCAGCAGCAGGCAGCAAGACTGTTCTTTGAAACCAGGATGTCTGCCTTGAGTCAATATTCATTTTGGATTTCATTCTCTATTTCAAGAGGTGGGAGGTTAAGCATCAAAGCATTAAAAGATAATTTCATTGGTTACACATCCATAATGATTTCATAATTAATCCAGCGGATGGCTGTTCCTCAAGTTCCATGTTCTAAGTAAACTTTAAGGTTTTGATTTTTATTGAGTCCATCTTCCCGTTACAAGGCCTCATTCTGAGGTTTTAGTTGGCTCTTTTCAGACAATAGAAATGCACGTTGTTATGCCAAAAGGTTGCAGGTTTGATTCCCTGTCAGGGCACATACCTAGGTTGCAGGTTCGATACCTGCTGGGAGCCGGTCCATCCTTGCTGTTTCAAGGGACCTGGCATATATGGCATACTGTTCTTAATATGTTTGCTCACCTTCTTGGCACTATGTGTTTTAACCAAGGTCTCTGAGAAAGGGTGTTTCCCCAGGTAGGGATTTTCCCCTGAAGTTAGGGAGGGAATAAAACCTCTTAACTAAGTGCCAGGCAGGTAATTAATCACTTTAACTATGAACAATCATGCTTAAGCTACATAATCTTTACTCCCTGGAATGGAGATAAGAAACGCCCTAACCTTTGTAATAGAGATTGATAGGATTGAATCAACTGGTATAAATACAGATGTAATAAGACAGTAAGACACAGAACTTAGAACACAGAACTTAGAACACAGAACTTAGATTGAGAGAACATGGCAAAAGATCCTGGACTGAACCTGACTACAGAAATTGGCAAGAGAACCTGACTAGAACCTAGTGACTGAACCTGACTGGAGAACCTGGACAGAACCTGGCTGGAGAACCTAGCGAGGGAACATGGCTACAGAACCTGGCTGGGGAACCTAGCAAGAGAACATGGACACAGACCCTGGCAGGAGATCCTAAGCAGAGCTTTGCTGGAGATCCAGACCAGAACTTGGCTGGAGATCCTGGCTAGAGATCCTGGCTAGGCTGCTGATCAACTGAACGCTGTCTCTGTGTCATTCCTTCTTCGCCGACTCCGTCCACACCTTTGGGGACCCCTGGACCCACTGGGGTTGGACCCCGGCAGATACCCAGTCAGGGCACATATTGGGTGGGGGGGGGGAGGCAACCGGTCGATGTTTCTCTCTCACATTGATGTTTCTCTCTCTCTCTCTCCCTTCTTCTCCCTCTAAAGTCAATAAACATATCCTTTGGTGAGGATAAAAAAAATGCATGTTTCTACCATCAAAGTGTGTCTGCCACATTTACATGAACAGCTTTCCTTTCAAACTGCCTCCTCTATCTTCCCATCTGGAGCCCGGACCTATGGAATGTTGGCCCATTCCCAGCAGGACCACACAGGTGAGTTGTAAGAGTGGGAAAGTGAGAAAGCCAAAGCTTGGCACACGATCTGCCCTCCTGGGCAGGACACACACTGGGAAGATTAACCTGCTGCAGAGATGAATTCTGGAAGCCCACCGGGGCAAGGAAATGGCAGTGTGTGAAGTATGTACGACTACGCAGAGGGGTGAGCTCAGCACTGAGCACACAAGAGGAAGGGTCTGTCCCAGCAGAGCCAGCCATTCGTGACAGTTCTGTTTTGGTCTATTGTTATCCACTGGACACAGTCCTGGCCCCTTCACATGCGCACTGCCAACCCTACTCTCTACCAGCAGCTGCCCTGGGAGGATGAACTGCCCCGGTGACTCCTCAAATTCCAAGAGAACATGAAACCCGGAAAGACCTTCAGTGTTCACACAGCTTAATATTCTCCACTTACCAGGCTCCAGAGAGCTCTGCGGGTACTATAGAAACAAGGACCCCGGCCCATCTAGCACAGCCCAACGTAGCATGGCTGCCTCAACTCCTTCTGGGGCCTGGTTTCCTAAACCCAGTCTCACCATGTGAGATGGAAGGCTGTGTATCAGAGTGGAAAATGTGGGGACAGGAAACAAGAAGCCTTCCAAGGTCCCCCTAAAACAACCCTCACCGCCACCAGAGGCAATTCCCATACCGTAAGTCAATCAATACAAATAGAGTCATCACTAGAACAGGTCTCAATATTGCATCGCAAAGTCAGGAAATGGCGTCATTTCTCCGCTTTCAGGATCCAAGGTGAAATCCCAAGAGGACTTTGGCTAAATTGGTGTGTGGTTTGCATCCCAAGTCTCTATCATCTGTCACTCGAGATTCGGTCATGGGGACATGGGCCCAGCTGGGTGAGAACCCAGCATCTAGGCTTCTTAATGAGTCTTCCAGTGTCTCGAGGAGGAATTCTTCAGCACTTGCTCTGCTTTCCTTCTTTTCTTGGGGCAACCAGCTGTCCTCAGACCCCAGCTACAGCCTCCTCTACTCCTTCCCCAGCAAAGGCGCAGTGTGTGCAGAGGTGCGGTGGTTAAAGAAACACACACCGTCCACCTTCACACCACAGCTCAGGCCACTGCACCTGTTTTCGCTACCAGAAATGGTAGATTATTTGTACACGTGTGTGACTTCTAAGCATTTTTGTATCTTTTATCTTATTTCAGTTTCACAACCACCCAGTGAGAACGCAACTCAAACACCTCAAATTTGTCAATGATCAAGTCTAATAAGACAGGAAAGCCTGACTTCAAATCGCCGGTGTCCACACCAATGTCTGACATGTTTTTGATCCCCTCTTAGAAGAGGCCTCTGTTGCATGAATGACCTGATCTACAGGATGCATTCGGTCCTAAAGTTCAAAGAATGGGACGTTTGGAACCACTGTCAGCGCTGCTCTCAAGGCCTGACAAAGTCCATCCTTTCTCACCCTGAAAAGCTATGTAAACATCTTAAACTTAAGTAGCCTTTCCTTTAAAAGCTAGTAATTACTAGCTGCCGTGAAGGCAGTTAATCATAATTAACTCCTCATTAATGTGCAATTAAATTGCCTGTCACTCCATCACTAGCGAAGAGCCAGAAATAAATGAGGACAAAGCTGATGACCCCAAACCTCTAGGATCGGGATTAGGAACCTCTACCTGAAAATTGTCAAAATGCTCTAAGAACTTGATTCAGAGTATTTTCCAAAAACATAATGGAGAACTGTGTGTGTGTGTGTGTGTGTGTGTGTGTGTGTGTGTGTGTGTGTGTGTGGTCTGCTTCCCATGGATGCAGAAGCAATAGACAGCTGACAAGAATTTCATAGACTTCAGGATAATGTCAACCCTACAATGGCTGCAGGCTGGGCTGGTCCTTAGACACCATCTAACCCCGCAGGCGCAGAACAATGTCTTGACCAGAGACATAACTGAGTGGCGAAACTCAGATAGCAGCTCCAGGCTCCACATTCCAAGCCTCCTCTCTTTCTGCTCCACTCAGATAACCAAAGGTGGACTTCGGAAATCAAAGCATTTTCTAACTGAATATATCTTATCTGTGTGTGGACCCCTTATCTCTCTCCAAATCCTTCCTTGTGTCATGGCATGCTCTGGAACGCAGGGTAATCACAAGGCAGGACAAAGAGGCAGAAGTCCTCAGGGCTTGGGGACATAAATGCTGAACTTCATTGACACACATTTTATATGAATACAATGCAAATATAAGGCAGCTTAGAAGGTCAGGCAGCATTTGGCAATTACAAGAGTGGAAGAGATCTCCCTAGAAGCTCAGGAACACCCAACGCAATCAGGAAACCTCCCTAGAGAACAGAACCCAAGAAATGCCAAGATGCTGCCAGAACTGAAGCTGGAGAAGAGAAAGGGCATGGGTGCCAGCTGGGCCCCAGCATG
Organism: Myotis myotis; assembly: GCF_014108235.1. Taxonomy (NCBI): domain Eukaryota; kingdom Metazoa; phylum Chordata; class Mammalia; order Chiroptera; family Vespertilionidae; genus Myotis; species Myotis myotis. The sequence continues at coordinate 51,453,339 of NW_023416318.1, read as the reverse complement.
ACTGCAAATGACCGTCAACAGTGCGGAGAGTCCCCTCGCTCTATTCATGAAGACCAGAGTAGGACCTAATACTGCTCCGTATTCATTCGGTTCTTTGCACCTTTCCAAACACGTACTGATCTGTCTGCATCCTGTAGTTCTCCAGTCCTCGGAGGCTTAGACAAGGCTGCTGTGACTCTCCTCTTTGAAAATGTAAGAAGCTTGGAGAAGGAACAAGTTGTCCTGGAAAGACCACTCAACTGGAAGCCAAACCCTGGGGTTAGGTCTGGGCTGGGTTTGGAGCGATCACTGGACTTCACACCCTCATCTCTAAGCCCGCACTCCCGGACTCAGTGTCTCCGAGTCCTCAGTCACGAGAAGATGCGGAGAAAGTAACAGTCACCTTGCCGGCAACATGAGTGTGCTCAGGCGCTGACTTTGAGATGCACGCATTTCCTAAGACACTGAGTGGCACTTCTCCTTTTTAAAGGCGGGTTTGTTTCCTTTGAAGTGGAGTGTGACAGGAAGGGTGAATCTGGACTCCTCACACGAGTTTCCACTCCACTTGGATGACCTTGAACGAGCTCCTTGATGGTTCTAAACCCTACTTCCCCCACCTGCACTTCCCCACAGGGTTAGTTTCAGGCACTGAGTGAAAGTGTTTTGTAAAATATCAGTGCATCATAGACACATAAGGGATTATTTCTAACGTCTCACTGTTCAGTTTTCCTTGCACCTTGTCTGTACCATCTGCGGAGATGGTAGGCATCAGAGAAAACATCTGCTCCCGCCACCAGCCTGCGAACCGCCTGCTTTCTCACGATCCTGGGCACGTCCAGGGGAGGCTAAAAGGGTTTGGGCCCCTCAGGTCCAGTTCCCTCCGCCAGCCCAGCGGCGTAGCCTGCCTCTCGCTGTGCTGATCACACACTGTTCTAGATGAGGCAAGCGTGCAGGCTCTGCAGCCCGGCAGGAAGGAGGAGCTAAAACATCACTGCAGTGTCCTGTCTGCTGGAAGCATCTCCTCTCAGGAGCTCAGTTACTGACCTTGCATTTTGCCTGAACAAATAAGAACGTTCTGGATTTTGTTTTTTAAATATTTACTTGCCTCCCTTTCCAGACAAATGACAGACGTAAAAATACCAGACGTTGGTTTTTACAGGGGGCTCTGGAATCTCTCCCGACTCAAGGCTATTGTCCCTGCCTGGACTCCAGCTGTTCCACAGTGTTTCTGCCGTCAGAGAATGAAATTGGTATTTAAGATGCGATCCTCTGTCGGCTCAAAGCTGGAGAGTGAATCTACTTAAAATTACCATTGAAAGTAATTTTCCCCCCTCATGGATTTCCCATAATTCTCCTGTGGAGACCCGGCTGGTTTTATTTACCTTCATTTTCAATGCTCTAATAATTTTTAAATAAACTTTCCTTCCTACACACTACAGTACCCAGACGGACCTTATCAATAAGGTGGAAAGGCATGTAATAAGGGTTATTAATCAATTGAGTCTGTTGTGATTAGCTAATTAATAACAGGAAAGGTACTTGACAAAAGAGATAGATTTTTAATTTTTAATGCCTTTGAAGGAGTGAGTAGAATTTTAATGGGCCATTCGGCTTCCTGCTGTTGGGTTTGGCTCAGAAAAGGGAAAGGCAGCTAGCTCCCCACGCTTTCTCGCACAACAGCCAGCTGGGACAGCCCGGCCTGGGAACCAGGGGCCCAGGGCCTGAGCCATCATCACCTAGCGCAAGTCCTCTAACACCTCCGGGCCTCGGCTTACCCATCTGTGCTTCAGAAGGTGCCAACAATGGCTAATGTCCCTTCCTCGCCCCACACTCCCCTCCAGCTCGAGGTGGCTACAGGGCTCCTAGGAGGCAGTTACCTGAAATACATTTGCCACCGAAAGAGTTTTCAGTTATCTCCATTTCATAAACATTGCTTAACATCACAGGTAACTTTTGAATCATTTATTTTTAAAAGTACATACTATGGAATAATATTTTATAAATAAATCCAAAAATAACATCTTTGGGGGAAGAAAAAATGGGGTTCAGGTTCTTTTACGCTGAAGTTTATAGAGAATGCATTTGTTGCATAAAGGGAAGAAGTCCAGAAGACACAATTCTGGAATTTAAAAATAAAAAAGCAGAGAGAGAGAAACCTGAGTGAGACCCTGAGAGAAGCGGGGCAAAGGGAAGAAGAAAGCAAGAACATGAGTTCCAGGCAATGGGTTTGAAAGTGTCAAAAGCAAGCGAGTGGTTTTCTCTGCCAAATGTTGCTAAAAGCTCAAGTAACAAAAGGCGTCAGAAACACACATGTGAATTGCGTGCCAAGACCACGGATGCCTTTGGCAGGATACCGCCCATTAACCTCATGTCTGGATGCAGATATGAGGAGTTGAGTGGCCCTAGAAATCTATGGAGACACCGGGCCTGAGCGGAGGAGAAACCCAGGCAGCAGGTGGATGAGAAGGGGAGGGAGGATGAAGGCAGAAAGGCTGGCGCCTACTGACGAGGTGATGAGAAGGCACCAGCCAAGAGGAATGCTTAAGGGGACAACCCCTCCCTTAAGGGCTGAGATAAGGGGACAGTAAACAAGAGAGGAGCCCAGAGGAGAATTTCACGGACAGACAGACAGAGACAGGACAGACGGAAAGGCGGCTGAGTCCCTAGCTTTCAATGGAAGGAAGAAAGCTTTTCCCAGGGGTACCCACAGAACAGCAGGGCTTGGCACCCCACCCACGCCTTCTTAAAATATATATATTTGTATTGATTTCTGAGAGGAAGGGAGAGAGAGAGAGAGAGAGAGAGAGAGAGAGAGAGAGAAACATCAATGAGAGAGAATCATGGATCAGCTGCTTCCTGCACGCCCCACACTGGAGATCGAGCCCACAACCCCGGCATGTGCCCTGACCAGGAATTGAATCGTGACCTCTTGGTTCATAGGTCGACGCTCAACCACTGAGCCACACCGGCCAGGTGCCCCCGCCCCATGCTTTTTAACTTTTGTTGTGAAGAGCATGTGAAACATACACTCAAGGATCACTCAGGTGACCTCTACCATGCCAGGCCCTTAGACGCCCTCCGGGGGCCCCTCCCCTTCACCTGCTGTATGTTTATTTTTGCTTGCTTTCTCATTTCCTTTGTGTTGAATATTTTTAATTTCATTTTATTTACCCACAGTGTTTTTGAATATATCACTTTGAATAGGATATGTAGTGGTTACCCGAGGTATTACAACATACATACATAGCTATGAGAGTCTGGTATTGACATTTTAGCACCTCAAGTCAAAATACATTTTTCTAAATGCCTGTGTGTCCTATGGCTGTGACAAGCAAAATGAAAAGGAACCTAATAAAATATGCTCAAATTGAATGGTGATGACATGCTCAATAGAGAGAAGTGTGATCCTTACAACTGTCTGATTAGATCACTAATTATAATTAGTAATGCTATCTGGTTTAGCTCATCTCAATATGATTAAGATAGTAGATGGTCAAAGCTGTCCAGTTACACCTGGGCAAGTGAGGTAAGTGGGACTGAAATGTTAGTAGAAATGCAGTGTAGCTGGAGATGAAGCCTCCCTCCTCATCTCGCCACTCTGCATAGATCCCTCCCGCTTCGGAATCCTCATGATAATGTCACACAGAGGAGAAGAACTAAAATGACCCGGATACCTGGACTCCCATCCTGACTGGCTACCTACAAGCAGGGCAGCCCAAAGAGGCTATGTAACCTCTCTCAGCATCAAGCATCTTAGACTGGGCTGCCATGAGGATTGAATGAGTTCATGTATGTACGCCACTGAGCAGAAGTGGTTGCCATATGGTGATCTCTCAATAACTAGCAGCGATTAACCCCAGCTGACCTTCTTCGCTATTTTCCCCACGCGTTACACTTGCTTGCACACCTGTGGTGACCTGAGCCTCCTCTAACCACCTGGAACCCAGTGCTGTGTCCCAAGCTGGACTGAAGTCGTGGTTAGACTCATATGGGCTGCCTGGGTCCGTTTTCAGTTCTTAATGGTGTGATCCGCAGAGTTACCATAATAGATATGTACAGAGGAAAGGCAGAGAGGGAGGAAAAGAGAAGAAAACAGATTAAAAAGGGTGAACATTTGAAAGTTATAAGAGAAATGTCTACCAGGGGTTCTACAAAGATCTGGGGTGAGGTCTGTGCAGAAGCTCATACACAGATATGCCAGCCCTTGTCACCCCCTTGTCACGATATATGCAGACTAATGTTTTGAACACACGCTTCCTAAGTCACAACGTGCACTTTCCATCAAAGGTAAATTGAAAAACAATTAAAATCTAAGGGCAATCATTTTAGCCTTGGCAATATAGTCTACTTTTCAGAATACTCTCTTGAACCACCACACAGGACTTCGGATGACTGCAGACAATGGTTTTCTGTATAGTTTTTAACAGTAACGGAGGCATACGTGATAAGCTACAAAAGTGATGAAATAGCGGCATCATTGTCTGCCCTAAAGTTTACAGCTCTAATGCACCACCTTACGATGGGGCTTAAAGAACAAACATATCTTTCCTTCAGATTTGAAAGCTAATTTATTTTGAATTTATCTGATACAACGTTAAGAGCAATTTCAACTTTCATTTTGAACAAGTGTCTCGGGCCTACAAGCTAAGTAAACAATGTTTAACACATTTCGTACCGCTCAGGAGTTTGCTCGTGTTTCGCGCCATCTGTTAAGGATGGCTCACGAGTGTTCTCGTGTTTCACGCCCATGGAAAAAGGAGCGAATCTAGATACTTATGTAAATTTTGTTTGGCCCCTCTTCATAGAGGGAAATGTTGTACGCAGTACCATACGTTAAAAAAGTACTAGGAACTTTAATTGTTTAATTGTTTTTAATAAAAATGTTATAATTATTGAAAAACAACACCTAAAGTGCATTATGATGATTTAAATAACGTGCAGTTTGCCCAAAAACGTGCGGTCCCTGGCGTATGTCTTAGAGATTTCTATGCGGTACGCAATGTGTTAAGGTACGCCAGTGGCCAGTGGTGAGAGACACAGCTGGGGAGGCAGACAGACCTGCGCTGAAAGCCTGCATCTGCTCTGTACTAATTCCGGAGCGTGAAGGATGAGAATGCCGGCCTGCTAGACGGGTGGTTCTGAGGCTCACATGAGATAACGTATGACTTGTGTAGGTGGTGCCTGGCATGTTATAAGCATCCAGTAAATAGTAACGATTGTTCTGCCACCAAAATTATCAATTATAGTGAAAGCATTCAGATAAATGGTGCTGAAGGCGGGCTGAAACAGGAATCGGAACAAAAATTAAATGCTGAGACGATTGTTGAAATGGGAGCTCCGGGAGGCCGGGCTATTTGTCTGCTTCGCTCACGGCTTCATCTGCTGCACTGGAGCAGCCTCTGACACCCGGCATATGTATTTGTCGAATTAACGAATAACGCGCTCTACAGAATTACATCCCCACAGAGGACCCTCTGGAATGGGGACCACACCCCGGGGTCCGCTTCTCTCCCCCATCCTCCTGGCATGCTCTGCGCTGGGGCACTGACCCCTTCTGTTGTGGTTGTGAAGCGACCACACTTGAACAAGAGGTTCCTTTACAGGCGAAGCTCCCCAGTCAAGGGTCGCTGATGTGTCTGTAGTCTCCTAAATGGAAACAATTTCAGTCCTTCTGGATCTAAAGTGCCGTGAGTGCCAAGAGCAAAGGAGAAAGGGCACCTGGCTCAGGCCTCAGGCCTGCCAGTCACCAGCTCTGTGGTCCTGAGGGCACCACAACCACCGCCCATCAGTGGACTCAGGGGTGGATGTGTGGTCTAGGGCAGTGATGGCGAACCTATGACACGCGTGTCAGAGGTGACACGCCAACTCATTTTTTTGGTCAATTTTTCTTTGTCAAATGGCATTTAAATATATAAAATAAATATCAAAAATATAAATCTTTGTTTTACTATGGTTGCAAATATCAAAAAATTTCTATGTGTGACACGGCACCAGAGTTAAGTTAGGGTTTTTCAAAATGCTGGCACACCGAGCTCAAAAGGTTCGCCATCACTGGCCTAGGGAGTCAGAGATCTAGCTAGTCAACAGGAAATAAAGATAGGAATGTGAATCGGGCTCCTTCTCACTGAACAGAAGGAAGCCCTGACTTGTCTACACCACAAGGTTCCCGCACAGATCAAATAAAAGCACTGGAAAAGGAACGCTAGACAAAAGTGTTCTCTCTTTGTCCAGGAAAACACTACTTTATGCCTGCAGTTGCTACAGCTTATTGTCAAGATATTTTTTTAACTGTTGAAAAGAAAAAGAGTGAAATACCTGGACAGCTGGTATAGAAGCAAACAAACAAAAAAGGCTGCTACTAATGACAAAGAAGGTTTTAAAAACTTATTTCCTTTCAGAACACTCTCTTAGGAGCATACTTTAAAAATGAGGCTGTTGCAGCAACTGATTTTTTTTATATGGGGGACCTAAAATAATATGCCAAAAAATCTTTCCGCTGACTTTTTAACCTATAGTGAAGGAACAAAAAGGGTGATGGGAGAAGAGAGGGTTTTGTCTGGAAGGATTACAGGCATAGGCTATTCCTATTCATCTTTTTATCTCAAAACAAGAAAAAAAAGGGGGGGTTCATAGAGTTCAAAATACCTTTTGCTATCTGAGGAAAACTAGCTGAAAAATATGCTGAATTCAGAAAATCACAAATACTCAGCAGATCAACAGGGTCAGGTCTGCCTCCTTAATCTCCCCCTTCAGAGAACACGGTGCCTCCTGCCCTCAAGGTTGCCTGGCCCAACAGATGCAACAAAAGTGTAACAAATGCTCAAAAACACGGAGATCTGCTTTTTCAAAAGAAGGGAAGCAGACATCAAAGCTTGGCCCGGTGCGAGCAGCCTGTCTCAGGGAGAAACAACAAGGCAAGGACAGCCCAGGACTATACGGAAGGCCCCGGAATGTCGTGGGGGAGGTTGGCAGACAGTCACCTGCGCGTGGGGCTGGGCTGTATGAGATGAAAGCACGTTCATCCGGATTCTCAACAGTGATTTCACCTGGGCAGTGGGAATTAGGATACACGTGGGTTTGCTTCCCACATTTTCCAAATCTGTAACAAACCACACGTTTTTATACCAGGACTGGCAAGTAAACATATTAGAGCTCAAAAATGTACCCCAGTGAGACGGATGAGGTTTTAGCAGAAAAGGCTCTCTGTATCCATTTCAAAAACACTTCGTCCTTTTAGCGCACAGATTGATTTCTTGAAGCTACTGCTTCCTACATGAACCCCCGCCCTCCAGCCCCCACTGTAGCTCCTCCAAGACTTGATTAGGCGGCCTGAGTGTTTTCCCAGGAATTATTTAAACATTCTCCAGGCCGAAACCGGTTTGGCTCAGTGGATAGAGCGTCGGCCTGCGGACTGAAAGGTCCCAGGTTCGATTCCGGTCAAGGGCATGTACCTGGGTTGCGGGCACATCCCCAGTAGGAGATGTGCAGGAGGCAGCTGATCGATGTTTCTCTCTCATCGATGTTTCTAACTCTCTATCTCTCTCCCTTCCTCTCTGTAAAAAATCAATAAAATATATTTTAAAACAAACAAACAAACAAAAAACATTCTCCAAATGTGTAGGCAACACGTGGCTGCCATCTGCTCCTAATGAAGACGATAATGATGAAGACCACAGCCCGGTGGATGAAGACTCCGTGAAAGGGCGTATGTGTTTACAAAGCTGTGCTATTCATTTAGGTCACGCTCGGGTAGGATGAGAAGTGTTTTAACACCCTTACGCATCTGCCCTTAAGGATTTCTATTTCCCTCCTCCACGTGCTGTTGGTGTGGCTGCCATGACCTGTCCCGCCCCTGTATCCCTCCCACACACATATCAACTGGGTTTAACCCTTGCATGTAATTTCAAAGAGCTGATAATCAACTGGGATCTATGTAACAGCTTTATTAATTGCAGAAAATGCTTAAGAACCACCAATGCAGGGTTTCTTAATAAAGGTGGTTTGGAGAATACTACTTGGGCCTCAGAACAAGTGGGACCCCCTCCCCCCCACACACACTTCACCCCATTTAGGGTCATGGGACCCGCAGGCAGCTTTTATCAGATTTTTCCCATCCGCTCAGCTCATGAGCTGGGAGGCTGCACTGGCCCAGTGGGTGGGCGTGGTTTTATTGCACTGAGACAGGCAGCAGAAAGGAATTCACGTCCCTTTTACGGATCCACAAGACAAGCAAAGAAAGAGAGAAGCAGGACTCTCAGCAACTGGATGAGTGGGGACCCACGCAAACTACCGGAGAGAATCTGAATTCGCTCCCTACAAGGCCCCCACGCAGGGGGAAGGGAGCAGAGTCTTGGCCCCGGAAGAGAAGGTTGACTGCCTCTCTCTCTCCTTCCCCACTTTTGCGCATGTTTGTTGTCTCTGGACCCACTGTGTTCAAAGGGGAAGACTTCGGCCAGCCGGGAGCATTGCTTTACTCGGGAGAAAGGTGATCAGGGCACTGCGGGTCCTGCTTCTGCCTCTGAGCACAGACCCACAGCCGCCCCTCCTATGACCTTGGCCTTCTGCTCTTGTCCCCAGGGGTCCTTGAAAAGAGTCAGGATAGGACATCCGTTACCTTAGCATCACAGGCAAGCCGCATCCTTAGCCCCAAATCCTTCCTCACCAGTTCTCTCTCTCATTGCACGGCAGGCCCACCACACCATGCAAATCTCACCTAACAAGATACACGATCAGCAGGGACATAAAATGCCTCAAACGTGAATGTGGGTCTCCTCTCATTGTTACCTCCCAAGAGAGACAGTGAAATAAGAAATTAAAACTCTGCCATTTCGATTAAGTTTAGGGGACTGAAGTCCAAGTTCCTTGCTCCTGTGTTAGGCAGAATGACATCTCTCCCCCGCCCCCGTTGCAGGACCCCAAAGATGGCCACATTCTAATCCAGTGATGCCGAACCTTTTGAGCTCGGCATGTCAGCATTTTGAAAAACCCTAACTTAACTCCGGTGCCGTGTCACATATAGAAATTTTTTGGTATCTGCAACCATAGTAAAACAAAGACTTATATTTTTGATATTTATTTTATTATTTAAATGCCATTTAACAAAGACAAATCAACCAAAAAAATGAGTTCGCGTGTCACCTCTGACACACGTGTCATAGGTTCGCCATCACTGTTCTAATCCCTGGAACCTACAAATACGTTCCCACCAAGACTTTGACTTTAGCCTGGTGAAGTTCATTAACTAATGTCCATTAGGGCATATAGAAACCTGAGCTAATACATTCGTACTGTTTGAAGCCATGACATTTGTGCTAATTTCTTACAGTAGTCTAGAAACTAACATGGCCTCAGTCGCCTGTGTCACTCAAAAGGCATCTGAGTTCCTTGTCAGAAGCGGCAGCTGAGCCGCCCTCTCCTGGAATGGCTACAGCTTTTGGCGCCTCCAAAACTGAACTGGAGCAACTCCAAGCTTCTCCCGATCGCCATTTTTCCAGTCAGTCAGAGGGACACCTAAGAATGATCACAGCCTGAATCCATGCCAACAGCACGTAGACAGCACCAGGAAATGCCCTGGGCTCAGGAGCAGCCACCACACACCGACAGGGGCACCTAGGTCCCTGCACACGGGCCAGACACCGACACAGGCGCACAGGGCCTCTCCGGCCTCAAGAGGACAGAGGCCTCGTGCTGGCTGAGAAGAGGGACACAGGAATTGGGGTTTCAGTTCTGCCAGGATGCTGCTCTGGCTGTCCCAGGGGCCCCCATCTAGAATCAGTGAAGAGCGATCCTCTACTGAGAAGTTCACCGGGACCCTTGATTTCTTGAGGGGAAAATTCCATCCTCCAGCCTCCACTCTCCAAGAGTGGCATTTGGGCCTCACCTAACTCCTCCTAAGACTCAGACCAGCACAGTTAGATGCTCCCTTGGGATCTGGCCCCCGACACCCCCTCTCCCCTGTGAACTGTGCACCAGCATTCAACACTGAACCGCGCCCACTCCGTCCAGCGAGGCCGTTTCTTATAAAGTTCCCTCGCATTGCTAAGGTTTGTAGCAGGCAGCTCATCGAACCAACCTCAGCGCCTGGCTTTCTCTGCTCTGTTACCCACACCCCAGAGGCCCAGGCGGAGCTTCTTCCTGCGGGTGAAAGACGGTTGCTTCTACCCCCTGCTCTTGTTACCCAAAGCTTAGGAAGCGCACCGCTTAGGGCAGCCTTCTGGTTCTCTGCATTTGTCTCATTTTCAAATCACCTTCAGCAAATTCATGAGCTTCCAAAAGCATGGGGACCTCTGGGGGCCAATGAGAATCAACATGCCCTGGACCACGGGCGCTCCCCGCAAAGCTTCCCAATCAATCCCTCTGCTTTTGAATTGTCCAGGCCTTGACCAACCTGTTCTGTTTTCCTGGCGGCAAAATGTCTTTCTTTGCTTGGTTTTCTATCACAGAGGGGCCCGTCTCCGAGGGCTCCGGCGCCTCTGTTTTTCCTTCTTGGCGGCCAAGTGAAGGTTTGAAACGTTCACCCTACTTGCTAAGTTGCTTCCCTTTGTTCTCGGGCTCCTGCAGCGCTGGCCCTGTGCTGGGTCTCTGGGCTTGCCTGCCTGCCTGCCTTCCTCTTTGCTCCGGGCCAAGCACACATACCTCCAGATTCCATCCTGGGCTGTGCCCAGCCTGAGGGATGAACGCGGTCAGTTCCAGGTCAGCTAGAAAGAAGCGCTGCCCACCCCAGGAGGCTGGGCACAGCACAGTGTCTGGAAGCGGACAGAATCTAAGTCTCCACAGTCCCCTTTTCCTAAATGAAATTAAAAACAGAATCGAGACAGAATTCTGGAAAGCTGATCAAAGTCTAACAGCCAAAAAATCACCTATTCACATTCCAGGTGTACAATTTAGCTGCTTTTTGTCATTAAAATTCCCAGTAATATAATGTCACTGTAATACTGCACACAACCTTCTGGGCCAAAGCTTGGCTTATCAGCTCATAGGAACAAACACTGTTTCTCCATAAGGTAATTTGCTTCCCAAATGGCACAAAAGCTATAATGAGATATTTGATGCCCAAAACCTAGTACTCACCCCTCTTACTGTCCTGTCCAGAAATCCAGGGAGTAGAAGTACCGAATGGTGAACTTAGACTGGAGGTGGCTGCCTGGGCCCCACTGAGCTTCCTAGTCTCCTCCCACCCCCACCTGAGGAAGCAGCTGGCCCCACAGGAAGGTCCACGTGGGCTTACACACGTGGTCTTAGGTTGGAAAGCTGGAGCAGGGCGCCTCCCCCCATGAAAACAAAGCCAGCACAGAGGAGATCAATTCATATTTAAGGAAAGCAAAGGAGAGCCCACTGAGCCCACCTGGAAGGCAGCAGGGCAGCAGCTGACCAGGGAGTTCGGGAGCAGTGACGGGGACCAAGGAGAAGGTTCTGGTCCCAGCCCCAGAAGAGTCAGCCCCTCCCCAGACATCATAGGCTTCCAGGAAGGTCCTCGCTTGGACCCTAGGATGGAGGAAGGCCCCTGTGGATGCAGCACTCCCCTGTCCTCAAGCAAAGGCCCACGAGTGAAGGACCCCTTCTCCTAGCCCAGGATCTGGTCTCGGGGCCTGGCGTCTCCCTCCACAGCTCACAGAACCCCCAACCTGGAGCGGAGGCCGCCCTCCCGGCACAGACCAACCACACAGCGGCCCCAACCCGACCCTCCGTGCCTGCCGCATAAGGTTATTTTATTTAAAAACTCAAAGAAAAAAGAAAAAAACAACATACTGATTCCTGAGACTGCCGGGGAAAGGGGGTTTCGGCCTAAGGGAGGGTTCACATGCGGCGGTCCCTGCAGGTGCAGCATCAGCGTCCTGGGAGCTTGTAGGAAACGCAAGCTTATTGGGCAGCAACTCAGACCCACCCAATCAGAATTGGGGGCGGGGCTAGCCGTCCAGGTCTCACACCCTCAGGTGAGTGCACTCAAACTTGAGAGCCAGGGGACGCACCAAGGTCATTGTGCCACCAGCTCACTAGCAAGTTCTCCACAAACAGGGGCAAACAAGCAGAGAGAGACAGTGCCCCTCCGCGATTCTCTCTTCGTGGGAGAGAGTGGAAGCCTCCGTTGTGTACATCAGCCGTTTTCCTTCCTGTCGATGATCTTGCAGCAACATTACACGATGAGAAAGAGTCCTTGAGGGCCCGTTCTGGGTTTTGACTTGCTCTTCTCACTGATGCCCGTCCTCCCCTTTGCTGCCGGGATATTTTTCTAAAAATCAATCTGGTATTTCACTTTGCCCAAAGAGTGTCTCATTAGCTACCCATTTCCTAGGGAGTAAGCCTCAACTATTGGGCATGGAAAGCAAGGCCAGCCACACTGGCCTCCAACCATTGTTTCAGTCTAATTTAAGCTCCAATTAAGTCCTATGCATTAAAGGGAATAAGTGGCTTTGAATAAAGAAACCGAAGAGTCTCCATCCTCCACAACAGTCCCCTGTACCAGAGCCCCCAGGGAGGAGGTCAGCTGTGCACCTGGTCAGACACATCCCAGGAGGGCCAGCTCCCGTGGCCCCGGAACCGGGTCTCGACACCGCATTTGTCAAGCGCGCCAGGAGTCAGGTGTTTGTTGAAATCTCCTGCTCTATGCACTTAATAACACTGGCAACATTAGACTAATGTTGTGGCCCCACCCCATAACAAAGAAACAGAATTTCCGGAGGGTGAGGCCCAGAACTCAGGATTTTAAAAAGATTCCCAGGTGACTCTAATGTGCAGCCAAGGTTGAGAACCACTGGCCTAGCCTCTAAGCCAGAGCCTGGGAAGTGAGTGCCCATTACCTGCTGAGCAATGCCACACATAGTTAATAGTTTCTACTTTCAGATGCTTTCATCTCAAGAACTCCCCCGTCATCCCTCACCAAAGTAGTCTGACATCTTAGAGCATGCAAATCACATTTTGCCCATTTAAGAAACACAGTGCATTCAAATGGATTCCACCCCATTGTGATGGAGGCGCATAGCACTTAAATGTCTTAGCATTTCAAAGGTGGGGACCTCCAGAGCTAGCCTAGCCCTAAGAGGGAAGGAATAGTGTGGTGGGGGGGGGTGATCGAGGGGGGGAATCCCCGATGCACACAGAGATCTGCTCTCAGCAGTGTTTCCTGCGAGTTCCTTTTCCAGCCAAGACTTCCATGTCCAACTTTAGATGGCCGTTCAGGATTGTGCAGCCAGGATCACGCCTTCTCTTACTTTTGCCATTAACTTTTTTTTTCCTCTGAAAAGTCTCCGAACAAATAGATTCTGTTTGCATGAATAATTCACCACGTTCCCAGATACAAAGGGGACATGCAAGTCCGCAGAGCTGCCAGGGAAACTAACCAAGATCCATTTCCACCGCTTCTCCGGCATCAAAGAGCTTCGGGCCCATGGGGGGAAAGCTCTCTTTTTTTGGTTAATCTTTTGAAATTCTCTCCTTTCCACCCCCAGAATTTTAAATGCCACTCCATCAGACCCAGCACAGCACTTTGTGGAAATGGACTGGGAGTCCAAAGCCTGCATTCCAGTTCTAGTTTTGCTGCTCGCTGCTGCGTGCCTTTGGGCAACACTTGTATTTATCTGACCCTCTCAGAGTTAGTCCAAGTAAGGAGGAGAATGGGGCGGCCCCGAAAGGCCTTTGGCTCTAGTCCAGCGGTTCTTAACCTGTGGGTCGCGACCCCTTTGGGGGTGGAACGACCCTTTCACAGGGGTCTCCTAAGACCATCGGAAAACACATATATAATTACGTAGTGTTTTGTGATTAATCACTATGCTTTAATGATGTTCAATTTGTAACAATGAAATTGGGGGTCACCACAACATGAGGGACTGTATCAAAGGGTCTCAGCATTAGGAAGGTTGAGAACCACTGCGTAGTCAGTTGAGAAGGAGATAGAAAATGTTACATCGGGGTCCAGACAGTGTGAAGCATTGTATTCTAATGAGGATGCTCCGACTCCTCCATGTTTCACTTCTCCGATGGTAACTTCAGGCAGAGGTTTCTGCAAATGCAAGATTTTCAGGGCTGAGGAAGAGGGGTGTCAAGATATCCGTTATTTAGGAGCTTGAGGACAGGTTTTTGAGAATTGCCCTGTCACTTACTGTGTGGGAGTGGGCGGAGCACAGGCGATTGGGTCCTTAAGCTTCTTTCATTCTAATTTCAAGAGAGATTCTGGCCAAAACCGGTTTGGCTCAGTGGATAGAGCATTGGCCTGCAGACTGAAAGGTCCCAGGTTCGATTCCGGTCAAGGGCATGTACCTGGGTTGCGGGCACATCCCCAGTGGGAGATGTGCAGGAGGCAGCTGATGGATGTTTCTAACCCTCTATCTCTCTCCCTTCCTCTCTGTAAAAAATCAATAAAATATATTTTAAAAAAAAGAGAGAGATTTCTGCTCAAGCTTCTCCTCAAAGCTGGAAACTCCTTTAGCCTGGGATGGAAATACTACCCGGAATGAAAGCCCCTGCAGCCGGCAGCCACTGACCAAGTGCATGAATATTTGACTCCGTTTCTGCAGTTAATGGCTGATTGGAAGGCCACGTGCAGAAACCGTTTCATTTTATTTGACCAGGCTAAACTAATGTAGGTAATTAAGTCTCGCTGCCTAATTAACTTCAAATGGCTACACAGAGAGTCACAAAATTCTGTTGCTTTCTAAATGTCGAGGTTTATCTATACAGTGAAAACAAAATTAAGTGTGATCGAAGGAGTCACTACTTGCCCATGTTGTGTCGTTAATGACGTGGCACCCTTTTAGGATTATAGAATGTGTATGCCGCAGCCTCTGTTTACTAAGAGAGGACAAGAGGGTCCAGAGGTTAACGAGTGTGACAGGTCTCACAGCTAGTTGGTGACAAAGACGGGTCTCCAAGTAGCTCTCCTGGTAGATGAGCGCTCTTTCAAATTAGTCATTGAAATGATCCATTTTTAGAAAGAGACATCGCTTCTGTTTTATTGTTCATGGTTGATTGAGCAATCTGGGATCAAGGGCGTTTTTGCAGTTGGCAGTGGTGGGGTTCGAGAAGAAAGGACGGAGAGTCCTGGCTTGTTTTATTCAAATGAACTCAGGTGCCATTTATTTATTGTTCACAATCTACCAACAAAACAAGCTAGGCCCCGGCCCCATTCCTCATGAAAACATGACTTAAAAAGGCACACTTTAGAAATAAAATAAGTCAGAAATTGTGCTGCCCAGGGTTTATTGGGTTCCAAACAATTTGTCACACAGTAAGACACAGAGTAAGCAGTGGCCCCTGTGCAGTGCTGAGGGAGGCTGGCTGGCCCCAGAGTGGAATTTCAGAAGCTGCCAGAGGGACCAGGAGTGCAGAGGGACAAAGGAATCCAGCACCGGCCGTGACCTAGGGGTGCCCAGCCTCAAGCTGGGGAGACTTTCTTCAGCCATCAACTGTGATGGTCAAGTCACAGATGATATCTTACTTAATCACCTATATCTCAGTCTTCACAATGACATCATGAGGAAGGAAAATTGTCCTTATGACGGATATAAAAACTGAAGTTCTAATTGGTGGTCAAGGTGATGCTGCTGACAGGTGCTGGAGTCTGAGGTGGCCCCAGGTCTGCTTCTTGGAAAAACAACACAAGCGAGAGCCATGTTTGCTCACACAAATCCGAGACTGGAGGATGTGTTCAGAGAATGCGGTGGCTTTGAAGGAGGTCTGAGCCTAGCTCCAACAGCAATAGAATCCGTAATAGTAGATCAAGGGAAAACTTGCTACATAACCACAGAGGCACATAAAAGACCCGAAGTCATGGTCACAAGGCATGGAAACTACAGCCAGAGCGTTCTTAGGGGACTTTTAAATCACTCCTGATCTTTAACCAAAGATAAAAGCTGAATGCCCAAAGGCCCTCTATTGAGAAATGCCCTTGGGTGTTCGCCCAACTGAGTGGGAAAATATCAAACTCAAAACCCTCAAAATATCTGGGGATGTCAAGATCCCAGTATTTTTGCTGAAAACCAGGAAATGAAGGATCAGCACTATGAGGAAGGTTTGATAACTCTATGAAGACCAAGCCCACAGGAGCATGTCCCAGCCAGGACTCTCCCCTTCTTGGACCAATGAGATGGCCAGAGAGAGCCTCGGGGAGCTGAGGAAAGAGAAGAGGAATTCCTGGTAACCTCACCTGTTCCTCACCTGTTCCCCACTCCTCCGGAAGCTCTTGCCCTGCCAAAGGGAGAAGGCACTTCCATCCTGTGTTTTACAGACTTGCTTGACTATAAGGGGCTGAGACAGGGAATCCCATCCTCCTGCCTCCAGACTCTGCCCGGCAAATAGCAATTACTGTATGCTTTAATTTTATTTCTTTTAATAGGAGGAAGATCATTGCCAGCAATGTAAATGAAAGTGCTTGGTAATAAACAACAGTAAAGCGTTAGACAAAAGTATAGGGAATGGTGATAATCATCATTATAAAATAGACAAATGTTATGCAGCAAAGAAAAACAAAACCTAAATTTTAACAACAGAAGAATAGTTAAGTAAACTATGGCTTATCTATATGCTAGAAGGCTAGACAGCCATTAAAAGCGGTTTTATGAAGAACTTTTTATGATGGAAGATGATGTCTCTGACATAATATTAAATGAAAATCTACATTGGGTGCCTGCAGGTATGCTTGATGGGCGGATGGACAGATGGTTGGGTGAATGGTGATAAAAGCAATTAGAGGGGAAGGGGGGGGAAGGAAGAAAATTATAGCAATATGTAAATAGGATTTACCTCGGAGTGGGTGCACCCTGGGTGTTTTAATTTCTCTTTTATTTTTATTTGCTTAGTTCTACCCTGTCTTGTTCTAAAAGCAATTTAAAGTGTATGCAATGTACATTCAAGGTAAAATTACGTTTGAGAAAAGCAGAATAGAAGAATGACCAGTTATCGGCAGCAGGTGACGGGGGTGTGGAATATACTCCCTGAAGCCCTACAGGTTAGAGAGAGACCCGCCACAAATTCACCTGTAACGTTCTAACCATCAAAACAGGATGGAGACACAGTAGATGGTGAGGCTCATGAAGACAGAGCATCACAGGAAAGAAAGCGGGAATGATTCCATTCAAGGAACCAGGGAGGAAAGTTCTCCCACAGTTCTCTGCTCGGGAGGACACTGTGGAAGGTGGTGACTCTGGCTGGGCGACATCTGGCCCCCTCGGTGACCCAGAGAGTCACCTCCAGAAGGTACAGGTAGCCTCTGTGTAAGCTGAGGGCAGAATGCCCACGTCCATGGATAACAGCTACCACATAGGGATAGTCACTAACTCCCAAGCTCTGTGCTAAGTGACTAACATACTATCTCATCTAAGCCTCCTGCAGCCCTGCCTGTCTCATCATCTTGCTGACAGACCCAGACACGGGTTTAGAGAATAGCTGGAATTCAATTAGCGACCAAACGGCTGGGCCAGAATTCTGACTACACAGGCCAGACACGGGTCACCATGACAAACTTGGCTTCCAGAGCCAGACAAAAAGCCACACTCCGTACAGGCCAAAGGCACAATCCAAAATGCAGCGCGGTGGAAGCAGCTCAGAAGGGATCGTTTTTCTCCTCATACCTTTTCTGTTCCCAAGTGTTTGCCAATGATTGGGGCTACTTTTAATGGCCCCCTCCTTAGGCTTTCCGGCACCACTCAAGCCCACCTGGTTCCCACTACTTCCAGTTGATTTAAAAGTTCTTGAGGCACCTCTTTCTCTCCACCTGATGAGAGACAGCCCTCAGAGTGCAGGCAATCACCTTGACCTGTAAGTAATCCCATCCTTCTTGTCCTGTAAGTAACCCCATCCTCCTGCAGTCTCTAAGAGTGCAAATGTACAGGCCATCAGTGAGCTACTTCTCCAAGGTGGGTTCTCAAAATGAGCTTAAGTCAACTGTGAGCACCTACTGAATCCTCACCACATCCCCTTGAGAGTGAGTACATTCTACAAGACCCAATGAGTGGAGGAAGGTATGGAGGCCCAGGCATTTTAAATGATATTAAACTGACCAAAACATTTACTAGAGCTGGTAATAGTGATTGGAAATAAATGTCCTGATATATTCACATTTGGAGTATTAGTGAGAATTGCCTTCCCTCTTGAGGACACCTTTACAAAGCCCACCAACAACGGTGATGGTGTACAGAGCCCTTGACACAGACATTGCACTTGAGTAGACTTTCCTAAGGGGACGAGTACCAATGAGAGCGAAATTAGGATGTTTCTTAGAAATGTTTATTACAGGGCAAGATGGGAAACCAAATGTCTGAAAATAAGGGTCTGCTTAAATAAACTGGAACTTATCCGTATAATGAAATAGCAGGTGCCCACGTAAAACTATGTTGTAGAATGATTTCTATTTATTGATGTTAAAATTATTTTTGGTTTTGATGTGTGTAAAATGAGAAAATTGGGTTATGAAACAATCTGTGTAACATGATTTCATTTCTTAAATAAATATTGTAAGATGTGCGTGTAAGAAAAAAATCCGAAGGATGTAAGGATTGATTCCAAAACGTTCACAATCATTACTTGTGGGAGTAAGGCATTACTAGCAGCTTGTAGTTTCTTCTTTATGCATATAGGTATCTTTAAAAAGTATCCATAGTGAAGATGTATTACTCTGTGAAAAAGGAAATTTAAAACCAAAACAGGCTTCAAACATACCACAGTCTCAGTTTTGCATACCTGTCTACATGGCAGAAAAGAGGCAAGATATGGGTAGGAAGGCTGATAAGCCAGGACAGAACATCCTGTGTTTGTCTGGGGCATTGCCTTGGACAGAACTCAGGATTTAAGAATCCCTCACATCAGGTGGGGGTTGATGGGAGACACTCATGTGGGCACAAAGCTGCCCCTTGAGGTATCCCAGGTAGGGATGTCAATAAAAGGAACCCAAGCTGCCAGAACCAGTTTGGCTCAGTGGATAGAGCATTGGCCTGCGGACTCAAGGGTCCCAGGTTGGATTCCGGTCAAGGGCATGTACCTTAGTTGCAGGTACATACCCAGTGGGGGGCGTGCAGGAGGCGGCTGATCAATGTTTCTCTCTCATCGATGTTTCTAACTCTCTATCCCTCTCCCTTCCTCTCTGTAGAAAATCAATTAAAAAAATAAAAAATTAAATTAAAAAAATAAATAAATAAAAAGGAACCCAAGCTTTTTCTCTCTGATGCTTTCAAGTTCCAGTTTAGAGGCAAGGCTACCCAGGGAGATGGAAATCAACCCACTTTTTATGTTTGTAAGAAATTTCCTTCCACCCAAACCTCCCCATCTTTGATTCCCCAAGAATGCACTTACCCCTGTGCACCCAGCAGTGGCCTATTATTTATTACAGCTTTCCTGTAAGCAGAAAGCACTTAGTAATAAGATAATCCTGCTTCCACATAAAAACAAACAAACAAACAAAAAACCCCAAAACAAAACAAAAAACAAACACGGACTTGTCTGTCACTAACAGGCCTCAAAAGCCTAGAAAACATAAAGAAGCATAATTTTAGTCCTAAACGTTTTGTTTTGTTTTGTTTTGTTTTGTTTTGTTTTGTTTTGTTTTGTTAATGCTTCCCAGCACGTTAGCAGAGTGAGCTCATGTCGCCAGCACTTCTTTTTCTGGAAGGCTGCTTCCCCGGGTTCCTGAGTAGAAAGACAGGTCCAGGCCTTCATCTAGAATAGCATCCCAGCAAGTGAATGCTTTCACCGCCCCTCCCATTCTCCCCAACTGTGGGCAGCTTTCCTCCTCTAACACTACGTTGTTGAGAGCCCACTAAAAACACAAGTGTGACCACATTCTGCTCTGGTGGTTTTCCAGGAAGGAGAAAGCCAGTCGAAGCTCCCTCACCTGTGTCAGCAAGACAAGCCACCAAGTACATTGTGGCTTCCATGCAAAACGTCAAGGATCTTCAAGGCTGAACATGTTAGGAAGCCACTGTCCAAAGGGCAGTAGAGATGCCAGGGTCCTCAGGACTGACCTCAGGTTTCCTCTCTCCACATTGTCTATTACTGACATGGATGATTGAATTGCTCCAACATGTGCCTTGGTCTCTCACGCCTCAGTGACTTTCCATATTCTGCCCTCTCTACTGGAACCACCCTCCTACCCTGACTGCCCAGGAACTGCTGAGTCACTTGCTCAGACATCTCCCAGTGACACCCAATGAACACGGCCCTTCCCAATTTCCCCAGCAAGGCCAACTGCTCCCTGCTGCTCTCTATACGTTGGAGAGAACCCCACTATTACATAAAACACAGTCAGTTAGAACCAGCTGTTACATGTGCATCTTCTTTCCAAAAAGGGAGATCTTTGAGAGTGACATCTAGACCATTTCTCTTCTTCATCCCAGAATTAGCACAGTGCTCTCTGCAAAAGTAAGGACTCAGAAAACTTGGTCCACCTGGATGAAAAGACTATGTCGGGTCATCAGAGATAGTGAAGGGAAAGGGAAGAGGGAAGTGGGGGCAGGAAAAGAAGATGGAGAGAGTGGGTGAGACAGAAGAGGAGGGAGAACCAGGGGGAGTACAGGTGAAATGCTTTAGGATCTTAACATCTGAATTTTTTATGGTCAAAATGTTCTTCTTGTATAACACCTATTGTTTAATTCATGCCAAAAGTCAATGAGCAAATAGGACAGTGATATTAACATTTGTATGTTTGAAAGCTACTGAGGAGGGATTTTCAATCTCAGTGGAACAATAAAGAATGAGGGGTTAAGGAAGAGGAAACAGCAAGAATGCCAGGCTTGCTAACTTGTTCCCCGACCTTCAATCTCTCATCCATCCTCCTCAAGTCTCATATTAAGCCTCTTGGGCAGACTGTCAACAGAAGGCTTCATGGAACAAAGAAGCATTGAAAAGAACTGTAAAAATAAAGGGCATTTTAGCTCAGTGAAGAGCCCTCTGATTCAGAAGGGAAATGCTTCCCATGATCTTTCCCTTTGAAAAAAGAATAAAAGAAAAAGGAAAAGGAACATAGAGTCAGTTCACCTGATGCTGAAAACAGCAATGACAGAAAGTGAAGCTATCCTATATAATAAAAGCCTAATATGCTAAGTGTCCAGTTGTCCGTTCAACCAATCAAAGCATAATGTGCTAATGATATGCTAAGGCTGCTCAACCGCTTGCTATCATGTGCACTGACCACCAGGGGGAAGATAGTCGACTGGTCGACCAGTCGCTATGATGTGCACTGACCTCCAACAATAGGTTAGCTTGCTACTGCGGTCCAGCTGATCCGGACTGAGCAAGATGGGCCAGACATGCCCTGGCACCCTCCCATGGTTCTGTCCCAGGCTGGCCAACTTCCCGCATCCCTCTCTGACACTGATCATGCACAGGTGGGGTCCCTCAGCTTGGCCTGCACCCTCTCACAATTCGGGGCACCTCGGGGGGATATTGGAGAGCCCATTTCAGCCTGATCCTGCAGGCCAGGCCGAGGGACCCCACTGGTGCACAAATTTGTGCACCGGGCCTCCAGTTGTATATATTTGATCACCATGGAATTATCGATAAAAGCCTGGGGAATCCTGACATAATTTCAAAGAAGTATGAAAAAGGAAAGATAGGACATTCATGGATTGGCACTCTGAATCTAAGTTCTAGAGAATTCTCTCTGGAATGGGGAACTTCTAGGAAAAGGCAAAATAAGCTTCAGTGTAGTCTGTTTAGGACAACCAGTGCCAGAAAAAAAAAAAAAAAAAAGAGCTCATTTGCTGGTATTTCTCTGAAGGAAAAGGACTGACGAGCATTTTGGTTGGTAAAATTCTTCAGTGTATGAAACGTTTAACAAAACGTACCTGGTCTCAGGCTCTCGCACTGCCTTTAGTCATTGTGGCAGCCAGAGACATCACCATAATTCCCCTCAGCCCCTAGGAGAGGGGCACTGTTCCCTGTCTGTTCCCCCTCAAGAACCACTGAGGCTCCTGCCCCTCCCCCTTAAACCCTACCTCATTTTTACAGATAGAATGAAGTTGGGTCCAGAGAAGAAATGTGATTCTGGACAGTAGCTGAATTGGTTGGTAGTAGAGCCTGGCTAGAATCCAAACCTTACAACTCAATCCATTGCATGGTGTCTGGTGCTTATTGAGAAAGGCAGCTCAGGACCCTAATACCTCCTGGAGAAGCTTCATGGATTACCTATCCTGCCCCACATCCTGGACAAGGCAAGGAAACTCCCAGCAATCTCCTTACTTAAGAGATGAACATCTGTGGGTCTGTTGATCAAGGGTGAGAGAGATCAAAATTTTATTTCTGATGTTCAAAAGCCACTTAACATTTTCCAGAAAGAAAAAAAAAGTAGAGATAAAGTACAATATGATGTCCCAAATAAACTATAGTTTTTAAGCATTAAAGTATGTATTATTCAGTGTCGGCTTCATCTAACCAGTGACTCGCTGCATCAATTTAACCTTAAAGTCTAAATCAACTTTGGATTAGCCTCGGATGAATGAAGCTTTGTTCAATTGTGACTCTTGGTTGGAACAGCTGCTGTGGGTTCCTGAAGTGAATCCTGCCATACCTAGCAGAATAACAGACTGATGGAGATTTTCCGCATGAGGCTGCACTGCTGTCATTTTGCTAAGTTTGAGAAGTCCTAGAAAATGGAGAAGGCTTGTGGAGGGGGAAGCATCATACTCACTGAGAGGGAATTTTTAAAGAGTAAGTTTGGTTCTGCAATTGAGAAGTATATTGGGGACAAAGGACTGCAGCGACAAAATCAGGAATTTGCCCCACTTCAAAGAGATGGGTCTCACTATAGAAAGATACACCCAGTTCCCAAGGCACACAGGGCAGGAGACTGAAGAGTGGGATTTCCTGAAGGTTCACAGAGTAGTAAACAAAACCCACTGGGGGAAGAGCCCTGAGAACCATGGAGGAGAACAGAGGAGGGGACCCTGCCCTGAGGTTCCACCACCTTTCCCAGGGGCACCGGCCGAACCGGGAGAGTCAGAGGCCGACAATGCCAAGGGCTTGATGAACTGATTCGGCCACGGTGTTGTCTGAGGTGACAGAAGCAGGAACATACAGAGGGCTGGGCACCCACCGCCCTTCTCACCTTAGGCCGCGTCACTTCCTCCCACTGGCCTTCCCCGTGCACCGGGCGCTCTGTTCCTCACGCACGCATGTCTTTCGGGGTCTCGTCAGTAACTATGCGTTCATTTTTCATAACAACTGCGCACAGCACCTGCTGCCCTGGGTCTTCCTCTCTTAATGGACTGTGAGCGCCTTGCCAGTGGGTGGGCGTTCCGGCTCCTTCATGTCTGCGCAGCCAAGGTGTAGCATACATGCCACTAAATGTTTGCCCAGTGGAAACAAGAAATGAAGAAAGGATGAAAAATAAAAAATCTGTCCAAAAAGAGCATGAAGAGTCAAAATAGAGAAATCAAACAGGTTGGAAACGGAAACCAAATAGGAAACAGAAGGTTGGTATCCAAGAGATGAAATAGCAAAAGGGTAAGTGGAGGATGAGAAGAAGAAGCGGGTGAAGACTCACCGAGAAGAGTTGCACTGTGTTCCTTGGGGACAGTGTCATGTGCGAGGCGGTGAACCTGCTGACAGCAGAGGGGCAGGTAGAGAATGGGGAGCGGGCCGACTCCAAACCATTTACCAGGGACACTCTGGATGGACGCGCGTTTTCTCCCCATTCTACGCTTACCTCCCAAAGCCAGGGCTTCCAGGCTTCCAGCCCCCACACACCATGGTCCCCTCAGGGGTCTGCCCAGGCTCAGTGTCAGGGCCAGCACTACATACAGAGCTACAAGGTCATGACTTGATGTTTTCAGCTACAATCAGTGATTCTCAACCTTCTGGCCCTTTAAATACAGTTCCTCATGTTGTGACCCAACCATAAAATTATTTTCGTTGCTATTTCATAACTGTAATGTTCCTACTGGTATGAATCGTATTGTAAATATCTGATATGCAGGATGGTCTTAGGCGACCCCTGTGAAAGGGTCGGTCGACCGCCAAAGGGGTCGCGACCCACAGGTTGAGAACCGCTGAGCTACATGAAGAGCATAGGGGAATACCCAACCAGGCTGACAGAAGCTAACCCTTTAGGCATTCTCAAAGTAGGAGAGATCTTGTTCAATGCCCTTCCGAAACATCTAGTTCTACATTGGTGAGGACTCTTGTTTAATTGGGTCCATTCACTAATTTTTAACTTCCAGGAAACCCTGTGGAACATATAAAATTGGCCATAGAATCACAAAGCTGGATTAAGATAACAGTCCCTTGAGTACGGGGTTCAATCTTAAGTGCACTGTTCATGAGGAGTATATATCCTCAAGCAATGTAAGTTTCCTGGGCCTCGGTTACTTTATCTGTAAAATGGGTAGAATGGCCTCTACCTCGTAGTATCTACTGAAGAGGGTTGTTATGAAGATTCAATGAAATAATATCCATAAAGCACTTAGTACCTTACCTGGCAAAGGTCAGGCGAGGCGTCACACTTTATCTGGCTTATCCTAAAAAGCACTTAATGGGGGTGCAGGAGGCTCCTAGTTCGGTACTACGGGCCGTGCTTTTCTTTCGGGGCACAAACCAGCCCCCCCTTGTGGAAAGGCAGTGAGACTCCTGGGAAGACTGTGACACCTGAACAAGAGAAGAAATAGGAAGTACGTACTGATTCGAATCAGCCTCCATCACCATACATTTGGGCCCTTTACCTTTTACTACCGCACACAATGCAATATGCAGGTCATAGAAATGTATACTTGAAACCTATGTGATCTTATTAACCAATGTTACCCCAATGAATGTAACTTAAAAAATAAAATAAGAGCCCTGGCCAGGGTTTCTCAGTGGTTAGAGTGCCAGCCCAAGCACCTAAAGGTTGTGGGTTTGATTCCTGGTCAAGGACACATACCTGGGTTGCAGGTTCCATCCCCAGACCCAATTGATCTTTCTCTCTCTTTCTCTCTCTCTCTCCTTTCCTCCCTCCCTTCCACTCCTTCTAAAAATAAATGGGGGACAGCGGGGAATCCTCCAATGAGATTAACAAAACAAAACAAAAAAAGAAAGAAAATTAGAAAGTACTGATTTGATATTAAATGAAAGGCTCTTATGTATTCATCTACGTTTGTTGTTTTTCTTTCTCCTTGTGCATTTGTTACATTGCTTCCTAAAACTAATTACCTAATTACAGAGGGTGAAAGCATTTAAAGGATTAACGTGCGTTCCCTCACATATAATGTGGCAGAAGAGATGTTTATTAATTGCTCCACTGAAAAATGCTCCAACCCCTTTCACAGCCGCTGAGTCATTCATTAATCTGCCCCCTCCACCCATGTGTTTAACCAGCTTTAACCCCCCCACCCCCAAGGTACCGCTAAATACCTACTGTCGCGTATTCTAAGCCCTTTAATTAATCACATTAGCGGTCATGTGTTGACCCTCTTCCCTCCCGCGCGCCATTCCTGCAATTTCCCGCGGAAAGAACCAGTAAGAACACACGTTTCTAGCAACGGCTGAGCGGCACTTTGTCAGCAATTATTCCTTTAAAATCGGAGCCGCCAACACGTCAGACAGGAGAGGCGAAAATGTGGCCATTTTTATTGTGACATGCAGATGCGGTTGACGTTTGGATTCTGCTCTGTGTAGAGGAGAACCAGAGGTAAACACGTGGAAGAACCTTCTGCTCAGAACCACGGGCTCTGCCAATCAGAGGTCCACGTAGACTATTTAGGAAGGAATTCGGGGAAAGCAGTTGGGAAGGAGCAAGGGTCCCGCCAGAGGAAATGCGTAGATGGGGTTCAGCAATTGAAGGGACAGGATCTGGACAGTAGGTCCAGCAGGGGACAGGACTTGGAGAGGGGCAGGGAGGGAGCCAGGGGCAGAAAGCAGAACAAAAGTAGCACAGAGAGCAGGCAGATGTAGAAGACAGACATTTGTGGACTTTGCAAGGAGCTAGGAAGGTCACCTTGCCTGCCACTGAGCTCCCGGTAACCTCGTCTATAGCTGGCTGTGAATCCAGACACATTCACTGAATTTTCTGGAATGAAGAGTTAGCACATACACCTAAGGTTTTAAGTAACTCCCATGATGTAGTTAGCATGTTGACTCAAGTAAATATGAACTTTAAAGAAAGCATCCCCTATATTATCATTGTGTTTTAAAGCTGGAGCAAACTAAATAAAACATTTAAAGAGAAAATTATGTTAAAACAAACTGCTACCCCACAAAAGATAGAAATCCACAACCAATTACTAAAGCTACATAGCATATTTCAGTGTTTGAGGTTAGGCTGATATAGCATTACTTTTTTTATTCTAACAACAAGGAAGTTGGCTTACTGTGAAATTCCAGGAGGTCCTCCATAAAGCAAGGAGGCATGGTGTAGTGAGCAGGTAAGCACACCTTTGCCCACACATGGTAATACTGCCTAGCAGGTCAGCCTAAGCCACTGGCCCTTCCCTTTGTATTTCTAGGGGCTTGGTTGGGGGTGGGGGGGGAAGGAATCACTCTGCTTAAATTGCAAAAACTAGATTTGAAATGTCCTTCCCACTCTGCCTTGTCAATTACCATCACACCTGCCCTTCAGAAGCCAGCTTAGAAACCCCAGCCCCATAGGCTTGCCAGCTAGGACCTGCTGATAACACTCTTTTATGACAATGACAACTACTACCATTTCCTGGGATGTGCCCAAATGCCTCCAAAACACATCTCCAGGCCTACAGATAAGAATATGATGGCTCAGTGGATAGAGCGTCGGTCTGCGGACTGAAAGGTCCCAGGTTCGATTCCGGTCAAGGGCATGTACCTGGGTTGCAGGCATATCCCCAGTGGGAGATGTGCAGGAGGCAGCTGATCGATGTTTCTCTCTCATCGATGTTTCTAACTCTCTATCTCTCTCCCTTCCTCTCTGTAAAAAATCAATAAAATATATTTAAAAAAAAAAAAAAAGAATATGGGGGGCTGGACCTTCTACCACATTAAGGTACTGATCTGTCTGCACACCCATTATCCATGGCACATTTCTCACCCTCAGAAGGGCAGAATCCCCTGTCATTTCATCTTTGGTTTTATACCCAGTAGTGTTGGCCACATGGCAAGGACCTGATAATGTCTGTTAAGAGAAAGTGCAGGGGAGAAAGAGAAGAGAGAGAGAGAGAGAGAGAAGAAAGGAGAGAAAGGAAAGGAATAAGGCTCGTTAGAAACACATTTTCCACTGACAGAAGGACCCAGGGATAGAACTGCAACTCTTCCCAAGCACAGCCACGTGTGAAGGCACCTCTTCCCGCCGGGAATCACGTAAGCCCATGGGGTCTGACTGGGCGATGAGGGTGGTGCTCCCAACTTGCCTCAGGCCGCAGGACCACTGCCCTGGTAAGAACACTTACTAAATGCTTGCTTGTTGACAGTGCTTTACCTGCTTTGCATGCACCAAGGAATAAATTCACACTTGAAAACTGCAATAAATATGGCACAGTGAGGTGCATAAAACAGTGAACGTTTAATGAATAATCAGAAAGTGATCGGCCACATAAATGCCTCCAAGTTTAAATAAAGAAGAAATAACCCTGCCTGGGTGGCTCTGTTGGTTGGAGCATTGTCCCACACACCAAAACGCTGCAGGTTCAATTACTGGTTGGATACATGCCCAGGGTGTGGGTTTAAGCCCCTTTTGGGACTCATATGGAAGGCAACAGGTCTCTCTCTCTCTCTCTCTCCCTTCCTCTCTCTCTCAAAAATAAAAAGAATGACATAGAACTAATGTTTTCTGAACCAGAACCAGAGGGCAGGGTTCCTTGCCTCCCTCTCACCCAGCGGAAACCACTGTGCTGTTATCACGATAATAACGTTCTTGCTTTTCTTTCCCTTTCCTCTCTGCGCCCTGCATTCTTGCCTAATTATCCAGCCCCCTAACTGGTAGGTACGCGCTGTCCATCCCTGCCTCAGGGACAGCGCGTCTGCAGTACAGAGCTCAGGGGTCGTGGTGCCCACAGGGGTACAGGAGGCAGAGCAGTCTTCTGGCGGCAGGCGAGGGGGGTGAGCTTTGCAGCTCATATGGCCTGACTCCGATCTTTGCCCAAGCTTTGTGACTCACAGCTGCTAAAGAGCTCACACTCAAGGCTTCTGAGCTGCTGTCACCTCTCCAAGAGCACAGCGGGCCTGTGTTCCAATCAAGGCCACTCAGCTCAGCACAAGGCTACGCAGGCGCCTCCCTGAAGCTTAAAGCACCAGTGCTGGAGGGGCCCTGACGCTGCTTCATATGTGAACTGACCCTTCACTTAAAAACCCTTCTTACGTCACCAGGACAGACAGAATCCAGAAATCACCCCCTCAAACTCCTAAAATTGGAAAGAGCAAGAAACTCGAGCTCAGAGAGGGAAGTGACTCGTTCAAGGTCACACGCTGTGATAACGCAGGGCCCTAATAAGGACAGAGAAGTAAGACTCCTTTCATGCTGTTAAGCGCCCAGCAGCGCTGAGGCCTGATGTTTCACTTTCCGTTCTGGCTGGCCAACCCCCTTGGTTCCTGCTCTGTTTTGATGAGGTTCTGGGAAGCACGCCAGCTAACTCGAGGGATTCAGCTAAAGCCAACAGCAAGAGTTTCACTTTCCCCCCCTAAGCCCAACTTTGAGGCCAGAGTCGAGTGATCCTGGCAAGGGTAGGGGTCACTGTCCCCATAGCCACACGGATGACCAGAGGCCACAATAACTAACTTACACTCACTGAAGCCTTTGTACAGGGCTCGACAGCTCACCACATGCTCTCACATAGGTGATCTCACGTGACCCTCATAAGACTTCCCTGGCAAGAGGCAAGAGACGAGGCTGGTCATTTTAGTCCTGATTTTAAAGGAAGAAACGGAGCATGTGTCTGAGGTCATCAGGCTAGTGGAGCCGAGGTGACCCACTATTCCATCGCCAGACCTGGTGACAGGAGAGACGAGAGCCTGGGAGTCAGTGGCCCATGCTTCATCCTCACTCCATGATCACATGACATTGACAAATATTACAAACAGCTCCAATGATGACCTCTGTATCTCAATCATCTCTCAATCATCTTTATAGGCCCCCAACACTGAAGGATCTTGGTGGGGGGTGTAATTTGATTTAAATATAATTTTACCTATAAAGAATGCTTTGCATCATAAAAATCAGTCAAGTATGGCATTTTTCGGAGATAATTCAGGCTGTCTTTGTCTTCTAGTATGGTATCTCCATAGATTTGTGTCAATAGCATATTTGAGCCACAAGTAACTACAAATAAACTATTTCTCTCCTTTTGTGGATAAAGAAACCGAGGCCTAGACAAAGGACAAGACACCCTTCCCCAGTTGACGTAAGTCTCTGGGAGAGTGGGGACAAACACCTAAATCTCCTGAGCTCCAAGTCCATGTCCCTTCCACCCCACCCACCTGCCCCAGCCCCCCTGTCTGCCATTGAAATGTCTCCTACCTGTGCATTCTCATGCAATTCAGACCAAGTATTTTGTCAGGACCTATCCTAGCTGTGAATGTGTCTTGTTTATTGTAGCATCATTTCACTAAGCCCCCATCTCCCTCAATAACCTTTCACCTGACACTGCCCCTCTCTGAGCCTGAGGTCCTCACCTGTAAAACACAAATAAGCCACGTGCCTCCCCTCACACTGTGGCGACCTCTAAACTGAAATGCAAATGGGAGAGGTTATGATCAGTATTTAGCTCTGGATTTGCATTCCATGCGATTGTGTCTCAGGCTTCCACCTGTGAAGGGGAGCGGGCGCTGTCTAGGATCTAGCCCAGAGCGACGCTAGGGAGGCGTGTGCAGAGGGTAACCTCTCCTGGGCCCTTCCCAATGAAATGCTGTAGTTACCAATGTCCTCAGCCATGAATCATGAGTATCCCACTGATCTGCATGAATCATTTTATTTATTCACCTGCATCAATGCCGCACTTACTGTGTGCCCAGCACCGTGAGGCGAGGCAGAGCATCGAAGCCGCGGCAGAGCCAGTACCTCCCTTCATGAAGCAGACAGTCCCGAGAGGAAATGACACAGACCTGCGGACAGACAGCATGGCTCTAAGAGGGCGCATGCAGCATTTCAGGGAGGACCACATGGTAAGGCCTTCCTCTTAGATTAGTCCATTAGGAAGGAGTTCCTACTGCTTGAGACAAAACAAAATAAAAGAGCCAGTAATAATTAGAATTAGAATCTTCCTCCCGGACCCTCCCAAAGTCAGCACAAGAGAATCCTGGCCCAGCGGACAGGTCCCTTTCTGGAAAGCTTCCCCGCTTGACCGGCCACAATCAACGGCCCCTGCTCTGCATCCCAGGCTCTGTCTGTACTGGCTCTGGCCCTCTTACTCCTTCTCGTTACCTTACAGTGGTGTGTAAATCTCTCTCTGCTCCCTTCCCAGCCCAGAAAGACATTGACTGCCCTGCTCCTGCCTCCCTCCCTCCTTTTCACTCTGCCCACACTAAAGCCACTGCATGGAATGGCACCTACAGATATTTATCGATGCAGGCTGCCCAGCATGGAGTCGCCTCCTGACAAAGGGCGGGCTTACCGGTTTTCACAATCTGGTTCCACTCTCTCCATGCCGCTCTAATTCTTCTGTTAGGGGCCCATCTAAGACAGGTCGCCTAACTGGATGAGGTGCAAACGGGTTTTACTCCATCCTTTAGAGCTGCTGGGGACCTGTGGAGAGGCCCAGACTGTATTTTAAAAACAATCATCATCACTTCAAACAGACACTATAAAACATACACACACACACACACACACACACACACACACACACACCCTGGCCAAGATGATGGAGGAGGTGTGAGGCCTAAGCTTCAGTGTGCCCAGGCCTGTTGGTGACCCATTTCTGCAGCCATCAGCCACTCGGGCTATTTATACGTCCCCACTGAAGACTTTGTGTCCTGGCCCCTGGCTCCTCCCTCCCTCTCCCGTTCATCACCAAAACTTTATGGAATGCTTGCATCCATAGGATGCTGACTCATGGATCCATGCCAATCTGGTCTAAAACGCTCTATAGACTATCGACATCTTGCTCCCCCCTCCCTTGGTGCTCTGATTCAATAGGTCCCGAATGGAGCCCAGGAACGTGGGATTGGAGGATGTTCTCTGATTGATTCTGTGCGCTCCTGGTGGACTGCCACATGGAGCCTCAGAAGCTACCTAATTCACATGATCAACAGAGGACCCAGAAGAAGGCATGTGTAATGCAGCGCCACCCAGAGAGCCCATGGCTCAGCAAGGGCCCAAGTCTCTTGATTCCCCATCCAGGTCTAACCTCCTCCCCCCCACCCCACCCCCACCCCCCCACTCTCCTCCCCTCCTCCAGTTAGGACAACAGTGTTGACAAAAGGAAAGAAGACAGACTTTTAGTTCATCATCCTCCCTCCCTCCCTCCCTCCCTTCCTTCCAGAAAGACCCCTCAGCAGAAAAATATATATATTTATATATAAGCATACACTTTCTAAAATTTTCTAAAATCAGAAGAATTTGGTTTCAACGTGCAACTTGCATTTAAACACAAGACAACAGAAACACACCAGAAAGTGCTCTGGTTCAAATTTTCTATTGAAACCAGCCCTGTGAGTTACCTGAGCATTTCCGCCTGTACCTCAACCTGGGAGAAGATGGCTGGAGGATTTTATAAATAGCTACTGTCATCCAGACGGGATTTCTCCTTTGCTTTTCAATCGTGTATTATTATTTGGTAATATTTCTAAAATCACTTTTGAGATAATAAACTTGAAAAATCACAGTCTCCTGGATGCATGGGGTTTTATGACAAAATAAATACAGGGCAGGAGGAAATTGTGAGTGTCTCATTTTAGTTAAAATATCTCATTTTGACGAAGGTCCTCAAGGGCAGGAAGCAATATATACACATTTCAAATTGGTGGCGTTACATCCAAACAGAGATATTAAGGGGGAATGCAATAAAGGGTTGTGTTGTACACAAGTAGGGAAGTGGCCCTAGTCTCGCTGGTAGCATAGCAACGCCTAACTACACTTTGGCTCAGGTCAGCATTCCCAAGTCCCTTTAAAAAAATTAAAATACAAGTACAAGTTTACTTCTTCTACCAAAGGACTTCAGTAATCAGAATGAGACAAGTTTAATTTTCTGTATCTCTCTTCTGCTCATAAATGCAAAGGGTAATTCAGTGGAATATGACTAGCAGAGATTCTGAAGGTCTGACCAGCTGAGATGTTCATTTTCTAATCTGAGGAAACACTTGCAGGTACACAAGGCATTAAATAAAGACAGGTAAGTATTTTTTTTTTTAAGTGGAGCAAACAAAAGTGGGATGAGGCTGTAAATACTGGGTTATCACTTTATCTCCCATCTGAGAGTCTTTTTTCATTAAGTCATCAAACCAAGGTTCAATTTCATTCAAAAGATATTTACTAGGAGTGAAGAAAAGCACAGTGTGAAATGACAAAGGGATCCCAGGTTTGTTCCTACGCCACAGGGGACACCAAGCATTAGAGGTCAGATTAGTCAGGATAGGTCATGCTTTGCTGTGTTAACAAATGAATCTCCAAATCTTGGTAGTTTACTATAGGAAGCTTTAGTTGTTCTTGTTTTTGGTCACTCACATAAAGCCTAATTTAAAGTCAATTATCACCAATCGGAAAGAATGTATGTACCCCTATGTTCATAGCAGTGCAAGTTACAATAGCTAAGATTTGGAACAGCCCAAGTGCCCATCAGTAGGTGAGTGGATAAGAAAAGCTGTGAGACATTTACATCATGGAATACGATGCAGCAGTAAAAAATAAGGATCTCTTACCCTTTGAGACAGCATGGAGGGACCTGGAGAGCATTATGCTAAGCGAAATAAGCCAGCCAGAGAAAGACAAGTATCACATGATCTCACTCATATGTGGATTCTAAAGAACAAAATAAACTGAAGAGCAAAATAGATCCAGAGACATGGAAGCCTGGGACAGACTGATGAATCTCAGAGGGAAGGTGTGTGCATGAGAGAGGGAGGGGGAGTGTGAGAAGAGATTAACCAAAGAACTTATATGCATACATGCATAACCATAGACTCAGACAATAGTGTGGTGAAGGCCTGGGGCTGAAACAGATGCCAGCTAGAAGGGGTCAATGTAATACTTTCAACAATAAAGATACATTTAAAAATAAAGCCAATTATCTCTCTTTGGCCAATTGAAGTGAACTTATCCATTCTCCTCCCTTTTAGAACTCTTCCTTCAAAAGCACAGACAGAAGAGACAAAACCGGAGAGCTCCCCACATGCTTAGCTGCTTCTGCTCACATGCCCCTTGGTGAGGACGTGGGCACATGGGGTGAAAACACTTACTACAGAGAAGCTGGAGCTAAGGCACCTCCCTGTGTGGCCGGGAAGAGACACGGTGGTGAGAACATAGTGCTGTATGTGCCACGGAAAACCAGATGCATGTACTGGGCGGTCAGATGGAGCAGGGAGCGGCTCTTTCTGAGTGGCTGGGAAAGCTCCCTGAGGCAGGTGAGAGCAGACTCACCTGCAAGGAGAGAGTAGGTGGAGAATAGAGAGCGAGTGCCATGTGGACTGAGAGCTGTGATCAGAACTCCAGAGGCGGGAAGCAGCGGTGTGGGAGGGGGGGACAGCAAGGAGACAGCCCCTCTGAGCCACGGCTGGGGAACAGGGAGGACAGCTATTCAGAAGCAGGTGCGATGGATCATATCTGGGAAAGTCGTGAGCCACAGGGAAAGGAGTTGAAATCCCTTCTCATGGAGCAGCGCTGTGGTCTGCTCCTCTAGGTCATCCAGGTAACCCCAGGGGTGACCAGGTGTCCAATCCAGAAAGCTGGAAGTCCCTCAGCTCAGCTCATTACCCCATCACCCAAATGCCACTAATTCCTATGGATTCTGCTTTCTAGGATGTCTCAAAGCCACACGCTCCTCTGTGTCCCCATTCCTCTGCCTTTTCTCAGGCCCTCGGGTCACTAGCTGGTACCAGGAAATGAATGTTTGTGTCACCCTGAAATGCGTACATCGGAACCCCAATCCCCAAGGTGACAGTACTTGGAGATGGAGCCTTGGAGAGGTGGAGCCCTGATGATAGGGTTAATGCCCTTCATGAGAAGAGACAGGAAAGCTGTCGGTTCTCTCCTCCCGCTCCTCCTCCCTCTCCTCCTTCTTCTCCCCCTCCCCTTCCTCCTTTTCCTCTTTCTCTCCTCCTCCTCTCCTCCTCCTCTCCTCCTCCTCCTCCTCCTCCTCCTCCCTCTCCTCCTTCTTCCTCCCCCTCCCCTCTCCTCCTCCTCCTCCCTCTCCTCCTCCTCCTCCTCCTCCTCCCCCCCCTCCTCCCTCTCCTCCTTCTCCTCCCCTCCCCTTCCTCCTTTTCCCCTTTCTCCTCCTCCTCCTCTTCCTCCTCCTCCCCTCCTCCTCCTCCTCCTCCTCCTCCCTCTCCTCCTTCTTCTCCCCTCCCCTTCCTCCTTTTCCTCTTTCTCCTCCTCCTCCTCCTCCTCCTCCTCCTCCTCCTCCTCCTCCTCCCCCTCCCCTTCCTCCTCCTCCCTCTCCTCCTTCTCCTCCCCTCCCCACCCTTCTCCTTTTCCTCCTCTCCTCCCCTCCCTTCCTCCTTTCCTCTTCTGCTCCTCCTCCTCCTCCTCCTCCTCCTCCTCCTCCTCCTCCTCTCCCTCCCCTTTCTCCTTCTCCTCCTTCTGTTTCTCCTCCTCCTCTCCCTTCTTTATCTTGCTTTCTCCCCCACTCTCCCTCCTCCTCCCTACCACGTGACTGCACAGCAATAAAGCAGTTTCTGCAAGCCAGAGCCTGCCCAGCCAGCACCCTGATCTTGGACCTTTAGCCTCCGGGTCTGTGAGATACAAACGTCTGCTCCGGGAGCCGCCCTCTGTGCACCTGTCAGAGCCCTGCAAGCTGACCCAGACGCCTGCTCTCTTGCCACACCCTCACCAATGATCTCCGTCTCTGGCCTCTTTCCCCTTCAGTATCAACTGGCACCATGGGCAGGAGGGCCTTCCTAAAGCCCCTTCTAGCAGAAGGGCCCCTTTCCCTCCTGGCCATGCATGTCTGTGTTCAATGCTACCACACCAAACCACGGTGAGGTTTCCTGAGAACATTAGATTGTTCAGGACTCTAGCAGGTTCTATACGCTGCTCCTTTTAACGGGAAGGACTCCTCTCTTTTCTGGTCAGAAACATTGTATTCATGCAGAGCCTCTCCGTGAGACCGCCTCCCACTCCTCCCGTAGTAAAGGCCTTCCTCCTCGGTCTCACTTTCACGTGTCCATTTATTGCTTCTACGTGTTTGCAGAGGATCGCATCCTGGTCAACACTCCACACACAACGTGAGCTCCGCTGAGAGCAGGGAATGTGTCTCTTCACCTTTGACGCCCCAGGCCTCAAGCCCTGTGTCGGGTTCAGAGTATCAGCTCAATGAATTGTGAGCTTATGTGAAGTTAATGTAATGGACATTAGCTAAGCTGTGTCCTGGGTCTGATCTCCAGGCTTAACTATGTGCTCCAATGGAATAAATAATGATAATGGTAATGATAATAATAATAACAATAATAATAATAAATAATACAGAATATTACAAAGGAGGAATATGGCAAAGGAAAATGCCATGGACCCAGTAGGACAGAAATCTGTAATCCTACCTGACAGTTATGAAGACCTTCTTCTGGACCACATGTTGTGCAAGGTGCTGTTAATATAGTATCTCACTTCATACTCATCAAAGTCTCTTAAAGAAGAACACGATTACTACTCACATTTTACAGATGAATGAGTCAGGCATTTTACCCAAGGCCACGTGGCTGGCGATGGTGGAGGCAGGATCTGAATCCAGGCCCTCGGACACAGAACCCACACAGGAAAGCTGCCCAATGAGAAGAGCACAAGCTGGGGTATTAGGATCAAAGGCCAAGACACAGATAGCAATTAGGACAACATTAAAGCAAGAGGGATGATGGAATGGGAGCATGAGAACACCCAGCCCCAGTGCTCCTCGCCTTGGTCATTTAGAAACAGGTGGAGTATGTGAGTGGTATGTTAAGTACATGTTTTTAAATAGAAGCCATACTTCATTAACTGTGTGCTATGTGTGTAGTTAGATCTAAACGTTTGACAACTGGAAAATAAATAAATACCTCATTGCGATAAACCTAGGCCTGGGCAAGGAAAACAAAATGAATCAGCACCGGTCGTTTTAAAAAAAAAACACGACACCAAAGGGAACGCCTCGAAGAACAAGTGAAATGCAAACCAAAGCGAATACTTGACTCTGTCCTGTTTTCCAACAAGCACTTTTCCTTTTTCACTAAACTCTAAAGCGTCTCTCTCCCTATTATTATACGGTTACCATAGACATCCTGCCCTCTGGGATAGGTCTAGGTCAGTGGTCAGCAAACCGTGGACGAGCCACATGCGGCTCTTTGGCCCCTTGAGTGTGGCTCTTCCACAAAATACCATGTGCAGGCGCACATGTACAGTGCAATTGAAACTTCGTGGCCCATGCGCAGAAGTTGGTATTTTGTGGAAGAGCCACACTCAAGGGGCCAAAGGGCCGCATGTGGCTTGCAAGCTGCAGTTTGCCGAGCCACAGTTTGCTGACCACTGGTCTAGGGAAATTTAAGTGGGATATGGAAGGGTGAGTAGAGGAAAGAAAGAGAGAGAGAGAGAGAGAGAGAGATCCTCCCAACCCCAAGAGCTGTTGCTATCAATTCCAGTGTATTCAGTGCCTACGGATTAAAGTGCGGCCTGCAGCCGGGAGAGAGCTGAGTGCTGGGGTAATGGCGGGAGCATGCAGTCCCTCCTCCTAAAGAGCTCACCATGGATACTGACATGGAACTCGGCAACGCCAACACAGTCTGAAAGAATGGATGCAGTGGGAGCTGGGGGTGAGTGAAGGAGGCTGCCATGAGGAAAAGAAATCTACAGGAAATCTGCCCGGGAGCATGGCAGGGAAGAATTCTAGCAGAGGAAACAGAGCAATAACACAAGAAAGGGCCTTGGTGCTCCGCCAGCGTGGCTCAGTGGTTGAGCGTCGACCTATGAACCAGGAGGTCACAGTTCAACTCCCAGTCAGGGCACATGCCTGGTTGCAGGCTCAATCACCAGTAGGGGGTGTGCAGGAGGCAGCCAATCCATGATTCTCTCTCATCATTGATGATTCTATCTCTCTCTCCTTTCCTCTCTGAAATCAAAAAAATATATTTAAAGAAGAAAGAGCATGGGTATCACAGGAGCAGGGAAACAGGTCAAAACAAACAAATCAGCGTAATCAGTAAGGCAGAAGCAAGAAGCAAGACCCCCTGAGTAGTCTAAGATGAGGGGAAGCAGAAAAACACGGCCTTGGTCTTGATGTAGCACATGGACTTCAGATGTTTTCCTAACGTCAGTGAGAGTGATTGAGGAGGGTATAGTGTCAGGCAGGAAGGCACCCCCAGATGTGCATTTTATTTTTTAATATGTTTTTATTGATTTTAGGGAGAGAGGAAGGAAGACAGAAAGATAGAATCATCAATGATGAGAGAGAAACATAGATTGGCTGCCTCCTCCATACCACCTATTGGGGATTGAGCTGGAAACCTGGGCATGTACCATAACCAGGAATCGAATCAGTGACCACTTGCTTCATGGGTTGACACTCAACCACTGAGCCACACTGTCCAGGCCAGAATGTACATTTTAGAAATCCCTCTGGCAACAGTGGGAGATGGCCGTGGGAGCAACACTGGGGTCAGGGGTCACAATGAGGGGGCTGCGGCAGCAATTTCCATGGGAGTTCCCGGTGACTGGGACTAAGGTGCCCCAGTAGGAATGGACTAAAATAGACAGGTGAGAAAGATATTCATAAGGGACAGACAACAGGCATTGGGAACAGTGATATTGGGCCTGGGGACAAGGGAAAAGTGACCCAGAGTGCCCAGGCATTGGCTCACAAAACCAGGAGGGTGACGGGGCCTGTTCACAAAAGGAAACACCTGAAAGGAAGCACGTTCCCAGGTACAAGAAGAGCTCGGCCTGGGACAGCCAGCCCTTTCGGGGCCTGTGGATAGCCAGAAGACACGTCTTCCAGGCGGCTGGGTTTGGGTTTGTAATTCAGGAGAGAATGCGGCCTGGAGATTTCCATCAGGGAGTTGTCACAGGGAACTATGATGAAAGACAGAGAAGCAGACAAGATCTCACCATGACAATCCACTGGGAAGAGAACCTGGAAACAGAATCCGAAGAAAACCCATATGGAAGGCACACGTTGACCGAAGTGAGCCCACAAAACATGCCAAGAGGACTAGCCAGGGGAGGTGAAGGGAAACCAGGAGGCGCAGTAGACAGGGAGGGGAAAGAAAGAAGAACTTATCACAACAAGGAACAGATCATCAGCTGTGCATCAATGGAAAGTCAACCCTACCAGTGCGAACAGACACCAAGAGAGCAACGGAGGGGGGGTGGGGTACTGTGTGCTCTGAGTTCGTTCTAAAATAAAGGGTAGGCTAACCTCTGTAACAAATAGCCACAGCAATTCTTGGTGGCTTAACCCAACTGTATTCATTTCTCCCTCACATCACAGTCCAATGCGGATGTTTGAGAGGGGACAACTTCTACTCTACACAGTCATTCGGGGACCCGTGTCTCCTTCCATCCGGGGGCTCCTCATCGTTTAGAGTCTGGGAGCTCTACCATGCATCCCCGCATACGGCCAAGTGGGCAATGAAGGTGCATGGAAAATCTTCACATGGCGTGTCCATTGAAAACCGTGTTAATGGTTTCAGGGGCCCAGCCTGGCACCCATTTACCAAACTTCCACCCACATGCCATTGGCTAGACTTGGTCACCTGCTCACCCCGATCAAAAGCGTTGAAAACGAATTATAACCAGCTGGCTTCCAGAGTTTGCTTTTGATGAATATATTCTGCTTTTGGTGATACTGTGTTTGTTTGTTTTTCCAGTGCAAAAGCAGGCAGGAGGGGTGGGAAATAACAGACGAATGAAACAATTAGCAAACAATATGTTGTGATGAAAAGAAAAGTTAGGCTCATCACCAACCTTCTGCTGAGCGGCCCCTTTCTTCCTTCTTTGTCGTAATTGCCAAAAGGCTACAATGGCAGGTGCATTTTCCTTCCTTTACTTTAAGCTCCTCTTTCCAGTGTCTCAGAGTCAAGGTGTTCTCTGCCTTATACTTCAAAGCGGGGAGGGATGTCAGGGAACTTATTCTCCCTGGTGGCTGCTCAAGCAGTAAGTCTTTTATCCTGGCAGACAGGGGAGGGCTGGGAAGGAGATGCGCAAAGTTGCATGTTGATGTTTGAACCTTTTGACGCTGTGTTTGGAAGCCCTGGAAATAGTATGTGTTGATTATCCTCAAGAATGCTGAGAACAGCCTGTTCTTCTGTCCCCCGGGGCACAGGGAGATAGGACAGGTAGGACAGAACACAGCATTCCGAGCAGATGCATCGTAAATGTTTGTGTACAGATTGGATCTGGACACGGACAGAGGGTTTTTTTAAAAAGCTACTCCACAATAAACCCTGAGCTGGTTTCAACATGTTCCCCTCAGACCCCAGCCATGAACTCTCAGACCCTCCCTCCCAGAGACCCCGGAAGTCCAGGTCATAGGCAGGTATGTAATGTACTTCTTGATCTTTGCAGCCATTTGTTCAATCCTCTTAACTTCAGGGCCAAAATAAGTTGTTTATTATTTACAGCAAATATATATATATTAAAGATCATCACAACTTGTGTTCAGTTCCAAGGATGGCAACTTACATTCTCAAAAGTGACCCCCCCCCCCCCCAGAAGCGTGAAGATTAACTCATTTGCTTAACCCTCTGAGCACAGTGCCTAGCCACCTGTCCATGGTCCATCCACATGGGCTATTCCCATTTTTATTTTTGCTGCTGGAGCCTGCTGTCCCTGGCACGTGAAAGGGGCCCGGGATGCAAAGTTGTGCAGAGCACAAGCCAATCCACAAGGCGTTCACTTTGTGCAGAGGAAGGAAGTCAGCACAGGTTGGCACTTAAACAGGATAAGAGACCCAAGAGCGGGCACAGCCTCCAAGGGGCACAGAGAGGAAGCCCCTGCTCTCTATTGGGAAAGAGGGGACATTCGCAGCAAAGCTGCTGCAGCCAGTTGTTTTGAAAAGGCAACCAGATGCCTAAGAACTCTTTAAGGCTGAACTTTACAAGCTTCCTTAAACCGTCGATCTAGAATTCCATCTGTATGAAAGTTACCTTTCGGCATCCAGCATCCACCCAGAGCACATTCACTCATGAACTCTCCATCCAGAAATGCGATCATTAATTACTGCTGGGCACTGTTCTCGCACGAAAGCTAACAAAACTTCTTTAGCAAAGATGGTGCTGGGCCTCAGAAACACTATGATGTGCTGCCCTCGGCGTTTGTGATCACCCTTTTCATAGACAGGAAGGGGCTGGCCAGGGCCCACTTTCCCGTGGCATTTCACACGGGGCTCCTTTTAAACCCTGCGCCGATGCCCGGAGAGGAGCCTCACGTCATAGGTGCAATTTCAAAGGCGAATGCACCTGGCAGGGAAAGGTCTGGGGAACCAGGACCAGCCCCGGGGCCATCAGGAACCCAGGCCCGGGGGCCCCAGCAGGGCCCAGGTGCCTGCCTCCGACAATGTGGTTCCCAGCCACTGGCTGCCTCAGCGCCCGGAGTGCACCGGGGTCTCTTCCCCATCCCCACCCCCAGGCTCAGCTTCATCGCTGGAGTCCTCACTCCCTGAACGCAAACCGCGGGCGGAGAGGCTCAGGCACAGCGGGTGTTGGAGCTGGGGGCGCGGGTGCCGGCGTGTCCCTCGCGCGCTCCCGCAGCGCTCACGCCCCCAGCCCCCCGCTCCCCGAGTGGCGCGCGCCCGGGTGCGCGGGGGACGGGGCGGGAGGGGCGGAGCGCGCGCTGGAGACCCGCCCCCCACTCCCCGCCCCCTCCCGCGGAGATTGACAGACCTTGGGCACCTGCCCCAACCAATGAGCGCGTCGCAGGGCGGGCCCTGGAACGCCGGGCTCCGGCTACTTAGAGCCGCCGCCTCCGCCGTGGGAAACCAGAATCCAGTCGGGACTGTGCCGGTGGATCGGGCGCCCCAGCCCGGCGACCCGCAGACGGAGGGGCTCCGTGCCGGGCGCCCCACAGCACCGTCCGCGCGGGGCAGAGCGGAGCCGCCGCAGCCCCACGCGCCGCCCAGGACCCACTTGCCGCCACTGCCTCCGCAGTACCCATGGGGACCAGGAGACTTTAAAGGAGTTTGGGGTTTCGGGAGCAGGGAAATCACGGGTACGGAAAGGCGGCTTTCTTTGCCTTGGAGACGTTTTCTCTTCGATGGTTTGGACCCTGTGCCCGGTAGGAGGGAGAGGGATTGGGGGGCTGAAAGTGGGCTCCCCACACAATCCACACCCACACCCACACGCGTACACCGCGCTGGCTTCCCCCTTCCTTCCCTTGCCTCTTTGTTCGGTTATTTTAGACAGAGCAGCCTCGCCCTGGCGCAGCCCGATCGACTGTGCTGGGGCGAAGGCGAGAAGTCAGGGGCGGCGTGCACCCGGTGGCCAGATGTGCCGTGCAGGGGTGTAGGTGCACAGATAGGGTGCGTGCCAGCGTGGGCCTGGGACTGTGTACGGATGTGGGGGTCGGAGTGGGCCATCGCGAAGGTTTGCCTTTGTGTGCTTATGTGGCAACATCGCACCAGGGTACCAGCCTGTGTTTAGACCCCAAGTGTGCAAAATGTTGCTGGTGTGTCAAGGAAGCGCCCGGGAGTCTGTCCCAGTGTCATTGTGCGCCGCGCCGGCAGGGAAGGCGTGCGACCCGGTGCAAAACTGAGCGGTGGGCTGGAGAGGGCGGGGACCGAAATGTGAGCGCAGCTCTAGGGCCTTGGGCGCCCCTTCTCCCTGCCAATGGACCCCTCCGCCCTTTCCTGGGAGTCGGTCTCCCACGCCGCCACAACCCACGCTGTCCTCCCCACTGGGACCCCGCACACCCTCCAGCCTGCCTGCCTTTCTCTCGGGGGACTTGGACCCAGTTCCCGGAAGGAGTCCCAGGCTGTCTGGTGGCGTCCACTCTCGCTCGTCAGCCCGGTGACTTCCGTGCCAGGCATGCCCCCTGGGGTGACACGGGAGATTCGCAGGGACTAGAGTAAGGTCTCCTGGGTGGGCGGGCAAGTCCCAGGGGCACCACACGTCCCGCGGGGGAGGGGCAGCCTGACTGATCGCGTCTCTGCCTCTCCTCTGGATTCGCAGATCCCCGCTCCTGGCCCTTGCCTCGTGCGTCATTGATGGGCAACCAACTGGACCGCATCACCCACCTCAACTACAGCGAATTGCCCACGGGGGACCCCTCTGGGATCGAGAAGGACGAGCTACGGGTCGGGGTCGCCTACTTCTTCTCGGATGAGGAGGAGGACCTGGACGAGCGCGGCCAGCCGGACAAGTTTGGAGTGAAAGCGCCCCCGGGGTGCACGCCCTGCCCAGAGAGCCCCAGCCGCCACCACCACCACCTGCTGCACCAGCTGGTCCTGAACGAGACTCAGTTCTCCGCCTTTCGGGGCCAGGAATGCATCTTCTCCAAAGTGAGCGGCGGCCCCCAGGGCGCCGACCTGAGCGTCTGCGCCGTCAGCGCGCTGCCTGCGCTCTGCGAGCCGGGCGACCTGCTGGAGCTGCTGTGGCTGCAGCCGGCCCCCGAGCCGCCGGCGCCCGCCCCGCACTGGGCCGTGTACGTGGGCGGCGGGCAGGTCATCCACCTGCACCGGGGCGAGATCCGCCAGGACAGCCTGTACGCGGCGGGCGCGGCCAACGTGGGCCGCGTGGTGACTAGCTGGTACCGCTACCGCCCGCTGCTGGCCGAGCTGGTGGTGCAGAACGCCTGCGGCCACCTGGGCCTCAA
Source organism: Myotis myotis (assembly GCF_014108235.1). Lineage (NCBI taxonomy): Eukaryota > Metazoa > Chordata > Mammalia > Chiroptera > Vespertilionidae > Myotis > Myotis myotis. Next base: position 51,410,582 of record NW_023416318.1, on the reverse strand, counting down.
GAGCGAGGAGATCTGCTGGACGAACTCGGAGAGCTTCGCCGCCTGGTGCCGCTTCGGCAAGCGGGAGTTCAAGGCCGGGGGCGAGGTGCCGGCCGGCGCGCCGCCGCCGCAGCAGCAGTACTATCTCAAGGTGCACCTGGGCGACAACAAGGTGCACACGGCCCGGTTCCACAGCCTGGAGGACCTCATCCGCGAGAAGCGCCGCATCGACGCCAGCGGCCGCCTGCGGGTGCTCCAGGAGCTCGCCGACCTGGTGGACGACAAGGAGTAGCCGCGGGTGCCGCCGGCGCCCCTGTCTCCCCGCGCCCGCTTCCTTCCCAGCGCCAGAGCTCCCCGGCCAAGGATCCACCACCTCAATCCTCTCCTGCACCTGCCGCCGCCGCGGGGGCCAGCGCCCAAGCGGCCCCCGCGCACCCCTCTAGCCAGTGGCCTGAAGTCTCAGGAACCGGCCACGGGACTGGACTGCACGGACAGCCGCGCGCGGCGGAGCCCCCCAGTGGCGGCGATCCTGCTGGGAACCAGTGTGCATTTCCCCTCGCCTTAGAAGGGGGAGAGGGAGGATGGGCCGAGGGGAGCAGGGACTCGCCTGCCCCCACGAGTCACTGCTTAGAAACGACCTCCCCACCTACTAGAGAGGCACCATCCCCGCCCCCAATGCACAGAAAGACCTGTTGGAGGCGAGGGTGGATCTTTTCAGGGCGCAGTTCACTCCGGTATGGATATGTCCCCAGATTGCAGGATTTCCAAGAAATCGAGCCTGTCCCTTAAGCACTTGTGAATCATTCCACCACGAGAGAGCACCTAGGGACTCCGGGTCACCCCGAGGCTGCCCGGGACTGTTCCAGCTCTCCAGCCCCCAGGCCTGCTGGTTTTGTATTCCAGGCTGCGGGCTAAGCTAGACAGTGTTTGTTTCCTATGATTTCCACCCAGGGAAGCGCACGCCACCCCCTCGCACCCCGCATTCCCTGTGAGGCCCCCCAGCCTGACGGGAGGGAAATGGCGCAGGCCCGGCCCAGGCCAGGCAAGAAGGGCGCTTGTTGCTCTTCACCCTACATTGCTTCCTCCTTGGGCTGCATTTCAAAAATCATCCTATTTCTAAAGGGGTTGGAGGAGAGGGAGAGAGAAGACGAGGCAGTGTTCCAGAAACCAGCATTATGACAAAGCCAGCGCCGGTCTATTTAGTTTGGCTTTTCCTAACAGAAATCTTAGAAGGTGGGGAAGTGCAAATAAAGTTTTAAACAACGAGGGGGCAGTGCTCCAACTATGTCAACCAAGCATATCGTGTTGATGTTTTTATTGACCATTTTAGCAACATGCTAATAAAATTTCAAATTGAAATTTTTATTTTCATGGCTTTACTCCATGATCGTTTAAATACTGGGGGCCATTAAGAGTGGACTTAGCTACGAGCTTAGCTAGCATTGCCTTTTCACTCTGTTCTCAAATCCTTTGAGAATTCTGTTTTTGAATATTGTTTCTTTAAACAGCAGCCCTAAGTGCTGGTGGCGTTGCTAATTCATGTGAATGTTGTACTGAATCTCTGCCAGCGAAGGGGTTTACTGCTTTGGTGGATGTTGCTAGCAGGTTCCATGATGTTCCTTTTCTAGGTGGTGGAAACCATTACCATCCCACGTTCCCATTTCTGTTTTTCTTCCTCCCTCCCTTAATCTCCTTTTAAAAAATGAATCTAGAGTTAGTGGCTTTTCCCCTTCTCTGTGGTCCGTCCCACAAGTCATTCCTGAAACACCAGAAAGGACTTGTAGGATCTGTATAAACGTGTGTTTTTAAAAAAATTAAGGCTGTTTGAAACCCCTTCCCTGGGCAACAATGTACCACCTTCTCTCCCTGCTCGGCAGCCCAGCCGGGTGGACTATTACTTACTAATTCCGTGTGTGTCAGACATCGACAGCATCTGCGTCCCTTGTCAGGGAACTTGTCAAATAATGGTGTTTAGCTAATCATCGCAAGCAATTGCCTATTGACAGCTATGATTTAGTTGGACAGCAAATATTATGGCCAAAGCCAGTTTCTTGGCATTTCAAAAATAATGCAATAAACACTAGTCGAGGTTAGCTGAGACTGGAACTGCCTCTTCCGTGGTCAATGATTCATTTCTGTTTTGTGTTTTGGTTTTCATCCTGGAGTCATTCCCTGATCTTGACTCAAAAGGTCAGGTCAATGGACTATGAACTAGAGTATTTTTCTTACAGCTATCAAGTGATTTATTTTTTAAGAAAATGTTTTAAATGCATATGCTTTCCTTTCAGCACATACAATGGCAAAACTTTTGTACTAGCGCGCTCACCTTTGCATGTATGGAGAACTGAGAGTCCTCGAGTCCCCTCACTTATGCCTCTTTCAAGTCACAGATGGCAGATCACCAGCCGCGATCCGTTACTGTGTCTGCACACTCCGCATTCTTTCTGTGCCCTCCTCCTGTACCTTGGCTCTCTGCTGTATTAAACACCATCCTAAGCAACTGCTCCAACAGGACTCCTTGACATTTTGTCCTCCAGCTGTCACTCAGAGGGTGGGACTTCAGCAAAAGAAATGAATCGGTCTCTATCGCACTAGCACTAAGATTCACTTCCTCTGATGGCACATAATCTGATTGGTCTCTTTAAAAAATATTTTTATTGATTTCAGAGAGGAAGGGAGAGGGAGAGAGAGATAGAAACATCAATGATGAGAGAGAATCATTGATTGGCTGTCTCCTGCATGCCCCCCACTGGGGATTGAACCTGCAACCCAGGCATGTGCCCTTGACTGGAATTGAACGTTGGACCCTTCAGTAGGCAGGCTGATGCTCTATCCACTGAGCCACACCAGCTGGGGCTGATTTGTCTCTTATGAAGAGGGCCACTCAACAGAGGAATGGCTTATTGGGTCTATACTTGCCGAAACTAGACTGGCAAAAAAAAAAAAAGAAAAAGAAAGAAAATGGGCTTGGCAGCCAACATAGCATTCAGGACTATATTGCCTGTTAAGAATTGGGTTGATGATGACACTTCTACAAATTCACAACAGTAACACTGGTTGCACAGGGAATTTGAAAAGTTTGTAAGGTTTCTCAGATTCCTGTTGAAATAATCATTGATTATCTGTGGGCCAGTGTTAATAACAGCCAGTGTCAGAATAATTCTAATCATAGTGAATCATAGGATAAGATATTATCAAAATATCATCTAATAACTTTATCCTGAAAAATATGTATATTTTAAGGGTGTTGTTAATGATGGGAGTGAAACCAAGAAGCTAGACATTCCTTTTGAAGGTGGCAGGGGCACACTTAACTTTTATCAGAAGCGAATATAATACCGCTGGGTTTTATCAGGGTTAGAGAAATGGAGCCTGAAGCCCCTTAACATTGAATAGAAGCCAGGCATTTAGTTTGGGTTTTAGTTATCACCAAGCAACAGAACTTCCCAGTAGCTTGGTGATGCGCTGAGTGAGGCTGAGCTGGGGGGGTGGGTCCTGCCCCCTCTCCAGTGAAGATGAAAACTATCCTTACACCTCCACCTTCTCTCCACTTTCAGAGCATGATTCTGAAATAGCAAACTACAAAAAAAATATTTTTCTCCAAGGACTGCATTGCTACACATCTTGTTATTTTTTTTAAATGCTGGGGGGGGGGGGGGGGCACAGGAGGGGAAGGAGGGCAGCTAAGCATACTTTAAATGAACCAGCCCTGAAATGCTGTTATTCCCAAAGTGTATTCCTTTATTTTTTAAAAAGAAATTCTATAGAAGTTACATGTATTGCATTTATTTTTCAAAAATAATTAAAAGTATATCAATGAGTCAAATAGATATATGTATCTATTTGACTCATTGATATACTTATATTGATATATATATATAGTTCCTCAATATTTAAAATGGAAGTACCTGTCATGACTGTTTCATTACCAGAAAGAGCGATATAGATTCACTTATGGTTAGAAAGCATGTGTGCCAGATCAGAACATCAAACACAGAAGCAGCCATAAGTTCAAAGATGTTAATCGATGGGATTAGATTTTTTAAAATGTTGATGTTTTCATCCTCTCTGTGTTGTTTCTAAAATGAACACTTTTGTTTGAAGAATGATTTTTTTCCAGAAAAGCATGCTACTGGGGTTTGCAAACTCATGCATTACCCGAGTACTTAGTATACCCTGACGGTCTTCACAGATGACCTTTACGAGTACGTTCTCTGTGTGTGTCCAACATGCCTGAGACTTGAGTGTGTGAGTCCTCTTCTAAATGGATGGGGTCTAGTTTCACTGCGACTAAATGAATTGCACAAAGCAGAGCAGAGCAACCTCGTTTCCTTTTACCCACGTGGATATCTTCCAAGTTTTTTGCTTTCTCTTTTTTAAACAGATGAAGAAAATTGGATTAGGTTTGCCTTTCATAGATGTTTTGCCACCTGCACATAAAGGGTTTGCAGGTGAAAAGTATGGGCTTTCTGGTTTCCAGAAACATCAAGAACTGTGTTTAGGAAATGTCTAAAGCCCAGCTCAATGTCATTGACAATTGTTAACTATCAGCAATCCTATCTAATAAAAGGCTAATATGCAAACTGTCCCCTCGACTGGGAGTTCGACCACGGGGTGGGGCCAACTTCCGTGTCCCCTGCCCCCCAACTGGCCCAGCCCAATCGGCCAGATCAGGGTGGGCCGGCTGGACCGCACCCATGCACGAATTTGTGCACTGGGCCTCTAGTGTGTATATATAATATACGTATATATAGTATATATATAATGTAATACTGCCAATATGTACATATATACTTACATATGTATATATGTGTACGTATATATATAAATATAAAATTTCTAACTACAGCTCATAATTGTGGTATCATTCAGAGATACATTTATCTCGATATTTACCTGCATGCATACGGACTATTTTAAAACGAAATAGAAAAACAAGAGGAAAGGTTTTAGGGGTCAAAGCACTAAGGAGGACCTGGGGCAGCAAGGTGGCTATGCCTAAAACTAAGTATAAAAAGAAGAAAATACGGGACTTGCAGATAGTTTTAGTCTCACATTTAGACAAATACTCTCCTTGTTTCTCTAACCAAAAGACATAAGATCCAAAGGAAAGCTGTAAAGATTAGGAAGTAATTGAAAAATAAGACGCAAGATGATGTGCGGAGGTTAGGCGATGAGAGAATAAGCTAATAAGCTTTTTAACAGGATTCCTGTTTTCCATTCTAACAGAATAAGATAGTAAAGCTCTTACTTCCCCGCCATTTAATAATTTATAAATTCTTCATAGTATCATAGCTCATATGTTGCATGTTTACCTCATTGGAGCTTGCAATGTGAAACATTTAAGTATTTGAGTATGTTGGAGAAAAGGAAAAATAGTCTTGTCTGCCCTTTTTGCTGAAGGTGGGTTTTTCACTAGCAGGGCCCAGGTGAAGGATTCCCCATGGTGTGGCCTGTAATCCATCTCTGGCGCTGAGTAGGTGCTCAGTAAGTGTCAGTCTGTGGAGTCTATTAGAAGTGGTCCTCAGCAATACTTTATCCCCAGGAAAACCAGGAATCCCACAACCCAGCTTAAGTAAAGGGGAGCCTAAATTTCTCTAACTGAAATTGTTAGGGTTTTCCCACCTTGGAAGGCTCACGGACATACAATTTATAAGGCTTAAGGCAAATTTCAGTTAAAGTGTATTGTGAATATTCTGCTTGCTTCTAGAAAAAAAAAAATACAATCAAAGAATCCAAAGAGAAAATGTCCTCTGGCCATTTGGTTGGAAGAGGAAAGAAAACGATTCTGAGTAGAACGTCTCACAGCTTCATCTCTCACTTACCTCCAGGAGAGATTTTCCTTGCATGAAATCACAAAATTATTCCTGCAGAAGGAAGCTTATTGAAGCTCTTGCTAAAAATTCTCTCCAGTTATGTAGGGGGAAACCTACTAGAATATGAGCTTACCTCTCCGGGAAAATTAGATTTGATGGCGTTTAGTCATGGAAGTTTTTCTAAATAAAAATTATTCATTTATATATTAAAATTTCCAAATAATTGCTATGCCCAGTGGCTGTTATGATCCAATTATTTTTTATGTGAACTTAACTTTTTATGAGCTCTGAACTTAACTTGGTCCAATGGGGAGAGGCTTGTAAAGTATTAGGTGTGAGTAGGAGCAACGTCCTACATGCCAAGCACAAAATCAATGCTCTACAAGCTAACGTGAGCTACAGCCAGTGTTCAAAAACCAGAAAAGATCACAGAAGGCCACCGCTTGCATACTTCCTCAGGAAATTCTTGCCATCAACCTGTGATACAGACATCAGCGCTCTGAGCATGCTGGGAAACTCCAGGGCTTCCTTATTTTAAGTGTACTGGCATTTGCTTGAACAGATAAGTTATTATTTAAGTTCAATTATTTTCCCCTCCAGCAGTCCCGCAACATGCCAGCTCTTTGTTCAGTGCCAAGCCCATTGTTTTCAGATTTCAGATTCTCCTGGGGAATGAGCAGATCAGGGGGAGATCATACTGACCATGATCCTGTAAAACATCTCCCGACTCCTAATAGCACAAGCTTTATTCCTCCTGGTCCTGCTTCTCAGAGGCAGTGTCCGCTCTGGGCCTGAGCCAGAGAGAATCCAAGGCTAGCGTTGACCCATTTAGCAAATAAAAGTACAGGCCACTCAATTGCATTTGCATGTCAGAAAAACAAGGGATAGTCGTTTCAGTATAAGTATATCCCAAGCAACCCTTGAAACATCCTTATACCCAAAATCAGTGCCCTCCTCCCCCGTGAGCATCTGTATTATTGTGCAAATTTTATGAGACAGGATTTACCCAAGGGAATGGGAGGAGAGGTAGTTATTCTGTCCTCTACCGACTAACAAAATAGGTTGCTTGACAGCCCAGATCTGTTTTGCCCATGTTACTTCCTGAATGCCTTCCAGGGCTTTCTATACGTTGCCAGATAAAATCCAGGCCGCGTGGCATCAGTCATTGCTGCCCCTTCTGCCCCCTGTGCCCCAACCTCTGAGGCTTCATCCCCTGATCCATCGCAGGGCATTCTCACTATGTCATCTGCCCTGAACCACCTGCCTCTAGCAGCTGGCCTTTGCTCAAGCTGTTTCGTGTGTGTGTGTGTGTGTGTGTGTGTGTGTGTGTGTGTGTGTGTGTGTGTGTGTGTGTGTAACATCCTTCGTCCCTCCTGGGCCACAGGCCAAAAGCTGCCTCATCCTTTGCAACCCAGAGGTTATTTATCAGCCGTTCTGTGATGCTTCTACCCCCACAAGGCCCTTGACTTCAACAGCATCAGCAGACACACTGACCCATTCTCACTGAGCTTCTTTATGCAAACACTTACCATTCACTCTAATCACTTCACATTTCAATTTTCAGCACCTAAGCTATGTCAGACACAAAGTTAATGGGTATCATAATCAGATTGCATTCTGAAGTAGGTTTTAATCTTGGCATTTTGAACTTTGGTTCCATAGTAGTGAATATCTGGTCATATTAGATGCTCAGCTAATGCTGACTTAATTATTTTTTAAAAATTATTTTTATTGTTCAAAGTATTACAGCTGTCCCCTTTGGTTTTGTTTTTTTTCCCCCATGGACCCCTTCCACCCTGCACCCGCCCCTCCCAGGCCTTCACCACAGTATTGTCTGAGTCCATGGGCTATGCATATATGCTTATAAATTCCCTGGTTAATTTCTCCCCACCCACCCCCACCTTCCCTTTGAAATTCCTGTCTGTTCCATGCTTCTATGTCTGTGGATCATTTCAATTCAGTTAATTCCAAAGCAAAGATCCTTCCACAAGAACAGGAAAGTGCTATTTTTAAACTAATCTTCTAATGGCAGGTCAACTCTTTAAACATGTGTGGGGTCCCTAGTAAAGGCAGGCCTTTGTTTGGGCCATGTAGGTCATCTAAACGTCAAGAACTCAAGCTGGTAAAGAAGACAGGTACACGACTAGCCCTAATTCACGACAGCCTGGAATATGGGTCTCACCAAGGTATCATTTCAAAAAATACTGTTAAGGTCAAAGGAAGTAGCATTTGGAAATGACATCAGTTTCAAGAAATGAAAGTCACTGACTGCCACAGAAGAGCTGAATGAAGTTTGTAAGACAAATACACAATTTTGTTGGAAAAATAGACAATTTCTTCATGTTATTTAAATGTAATAGCTTATCTTCTATCATTTATGTGCAGAATTTTTTAGAGTGAGTTTTGTTCTCCAAGTTCTGTAGAAGTGATATTTAAATAGACTGTAGTAAAACCTTTTTGCTATAGAACCCTGGAGATTGGCAGGTTATTAGCATTTAATTTACCAATTAATTCACCTCCCAGTGTAGGCAAGCTCTTTGATTGACAGGTGAACTGATTGCCTAAGTTCAGTTCACAGCGTTAGGACACCTTCTCCAGCAGGAAGCTGTGCAGCTCAGGGGCTTCATGGAGTTGGTCTGGGCCCGAAGCAGTGATGGTCTTAGCCCTTCAGAGATAAGGTGGTCTCACTCAAGGAAAGAGGTCAAGGCCACCGACAAACCGCCAGGGCCACAGGTTATTTCTGAAGGGCAAGGTGAGCTATAAAAATAAGATAGCCAGAAGTCAGAATCCATGAGGACAGTGGTCAGAGGCAGTGTGCAAAATGTTTCCAGATTAAGACCATTTTCCCAGGTAGAATTAGCAGTTGAGGTGGAACTATTGCAAAAAGGAAATTGGCATCTCTTATATGATACTGGCTGGCAGTCTATGTAAATATTTCAGTGGTAAAGCATACTGTGTTTAATTTCAAATGGCCTTTGAAAAAAACCGGAAATCTATTAACTTTGACAATATTCCTTCAATAAAAATAATAGAATTTCTTTGAAGAAAAACAGATCTAAGCTTCTTGTCTAAGGAAACCCTGAATTTGCTCAGATGCTTCTAATGGCCTCTAGCACAATGCATCAGCTTTCTGAAGTTGCCAATACTTTATTAAATACTGCCATGAAAATTAGCATGTAATGCAGGCAAATTTTTCCGTTTTGTATGGCCTTCTCATTTGCTTTAAAAAGGAAAAATCCCACATTATATGCAAAGATTGAGAAACAGGTTAACTCTCCAGATATACAGGCATCAGTGACTGGATTGAAATTTTTAAGTATTGATTCTCATGTTAATGAATTAAACAAAAATTGACTTTATGCATTTATTTTAATAAGCTGGTGAAAACAGTCCACTTACAGTATAAAAACCCCTTGTCTTTTGAAAACACCCAATAGAATTTTTAAAAAATATGTTTTTATTGATTTGAGAGAGAGAGAGAGAGAGAGAGAGAGAGAGAGAGAGAGAGAGGCAGGGAGAGGGATAGAGAGATAGAAATATTGAGAGAGAATCATTGATCGGCTGCCTCCGGCACAACCCCTACTGGGGATGGAGCCCAAAACCCAGGCATGTGCCCTGACTGGAATCTAGCTAGGGACCCCTTGGCTCATGAGTAGATGCTCAACCACTGAGCCACACCGACTGGGCCCAATAAAATGTTTTAATAAATTTAAATTGTCTGCCTGTCAAATCTGTCAAACTGACAAGAACCCTCAGGGAGTACTGCTGATGTTGTAGCTCTAGTCTTCCAATCAGATTATATTTGGAACCTAATATGGGCTGTGTAGAGGAAGACTCTATCCCTCAGAGTAATTTTAAGGAACAAATACTAATAAAATCCTGCGTCTCCAACCTTACACAGCCAGGGTGATTCTGTCTCCACTGCAGGCTCTTTTCTTACCTACAATGATATCCTGTATGTGAGATTTGCCTATAATGATAAAATAACCTAAGGGGCACAGAAGTCCACCTGATCTGAAGACTGTCTGTTGACATTTGCTCAGACGTGCGTAGCTCACGCAGTCACCGCCATCCTCACACCCAACCTGTGTCCCCCAAGCCTTACTGTCCCAGCGGACAGATGGGCATGCGAAGCTGGGCAAGGGCAGACCCCCGGCCCAATAGTACATGCCTTGCATTGGGTAGAACACCAGCCTGACTGTAATGCAGGTGTTCTGATCCTAGGCCATTATATTTGTCTCTCATAAGATTTCCCTAGAATAATAAAATGTCTCCTTCCACCCTTTACTCAGGAAAAAATCCACTTAATGTTTCCAACTAACACGTGGGAGAATTCCTACTGAACCTCTGGTAGCAGCTGATGAACAATGATGAACTTCTAAGTTTTTCAAAACATGGACCTAACAGAAGTAGATAGTAGGGTGTTCAAAAGCACAAACCCATTCGCCCTGGCTGAGTTGGTTGAAGTGCCGTCCTGCACACCAAAAAACTGCGGGTTGGGTTCCTGGTCAGGGCACATACCTAGGTTTCTGGTTAGGTCCCAGGCCAACGCATATATGGGAGACAATACACCGATGTTTCTCTCTCTCTCCCTCTCTCTGTAAAACTCAATAGAAACAAACACCAACCTTTTCAGACTCTGGACCTACTGTGTAACACATGCACTAATAACCTGGTTTGATATTCTGTGTCCCGGAATGAAAGTCTCAAAGGCGTGTCTCTGAGTCAAAATGGAATTCGGCCTCAATGTTGAGATTCTTTGGTTTTTCATCCTGAACTTTAGAAACAGATGCACTAGTTGAATGATATCACCATGGATCCAAGGCAGTCCTTAGGGGATTTTTTATTTATTGATTCAGTTGAATCGGATGAATCTAAGTTAAGGTATTAATTTTCTTTTACCATCAAGATTACAGAGTCCCTCATTCTTGAAAGGTTTTGCTTTGTCTCCACTTGAATGATAAAATCTTTGGGGAGAATGGATCTTGTCTTACTCTTTTCTTATCATCCCTTGCAGAATTTCAAGTATGCAGCAGTTGTTCAAAAACTTTTTGATAAAAATCAAAGGACTACTGACAATGGAGGTGCTCTAAGGAAGGTGAAAATGGGTGTGTCGTGTTTTTTTTTTTTAAATGAAAACAGAAACTACTCTATTAAAGGAAGGTCATATTATGCTGCTTATAGTGAGTGGGGGGAAATGCAAGCAGAACAACAACAACAAAAATGTATACTATTTGCTTCTAATTTCTTATAAAGAGCCTAAAATTCTGGATTTAAAAATATATACATGATTTCCAATAAATTTTTATCCTAGCAACAGCCTGAACCAACTGCACAAAATACTGCCTGTTTAGTGGCTGCCCAGCCCTAACAGCAGGGTAAGGACACGTGACGGAGCCTGCACAGACCTGGCCACAGGCCACATTTACACTTATACAGAGACCTGTTGAGCTTGGCCGAGCGAGCACTACCGTGCGATGCTGCAGGGAATCAATGTTTCCCCAAGTCCAGTCTCATGAACGAGTATCTTATGACTCAACCTGTGGCACTGCCATTTCTGAATGAGATTAGTTATTCCTCATGAACCATGAACTCACTAGAAATTGAAATAGCCCCGAAGAAACAAAATTCAATAAGTGAACCACACAGCAGAAGAATGGCATAATGGAAAGGACATCGGGTTCTGCAAGCCACAGGGCTGCCCGTCTGAGACCATGGATTCTACCTAACGCCGGGTGAAGGTGGAGCTAAGGTTTCAAATGGCTGTAAAGCTACCCTCCCACAGTGCTGGGTGCATAAAAGGCAGCTCGTCAAATCACATGAGCCTAAGCGAAGGTATGACGTGAATTTTCTTTTACCATCAAGAGTACAGATTTCCTAATTCTTGAAAGGCTTGGCTTTGTCTCCACTTAAATGGTAAATCTTTGGAGAGAGTGGGTCTTGTCTTACCCATTTTTTATCTTCCCCAGCAGAATTTCAAGTATGGGGCGGTTGCTCAAAAACTGCTAGATAAAAATCAAAGGACGACTGAAATGTCATCCAAATGGAGGTGCTCTGAAGAAGATAAAAATGGCTATTTTTTAAGGGAAAATAGGAACTACCCTAGCAAAGGAAGGGCAAATTCCTCCTCCTGGGGTTCTATTCCATGGTTGCATCTACGTGGAATGGGAGCCCTAAGGAGAGTCCCTGTGGCCCTCGCCGGTTTGGCTCAGTGGGTAGAGTGTCGGCCTGCGGACCGAAGGGTCCTGGGTTCGAGTCTGGTCAAGGGCACATATCTCCACTGCAGGCTCCTCCCCGCCCGGGCCCTGGTCAGGTGCATGCAGGAGGCAACCAATCGATATGTTTCTCTCACATTGATGTTTCTATCTTTCCCTCTCTCTTCCAGTCTCTCTAAGAATCAATGGAAAGATATCCTCGGGTGAGGGTTGGAAAAAAAGAGTACCTTGTGGGTGTGTGTCTGTGGTTCGAGACATCTCCAGCCGTTCTTCTCCCACCGTCCCCGAGAGCCAGTTCCCTCTACCTGGCCCCCCTGCTTCCAAGGGGCCCGTTGCTTGCAATTAACACCCCCACCCTCTGTACTGAGCATGCTGCGTGGTTTGCCTCTGGTGCATTGGGAGGGAGATCTGAGCCCAGTGATGATCAGAATAGCTGGTTTCCACGTGTGCGTTCACTTTTAAAAGGAAGAGAGAACTTTTGTGCACATGGTGCTCCTCCATCTGTTCCCAGAGGCGCAGTCGCTCCTGTGGGGTACCTGCTACCAGATTTCATAGCACAGCAGTTCTCAACAGTCTTGGTCTTTGGGGTCATGAAAATTAGTGGGGAGCCCGAAGAGCTTTTGTTTATGTAAGTTATACCTGTCAGTGTTTGCCATGATAGAACTAAGGTCACATTGGCATTTAAAAATAATCTTTACTTAAATACCAATACCAGCCCTAGCCAGTTTGGCTCAGTGGATAGAGCATCAGTCTGCGGATAAAGGCTCCTTGGTTCGATTCCAGTAAAGGGCACATGCCTGGGTCGCAGGCTTGATCCTCAGTAGGGGTGTGCAGGAGGCAGCCAATCAATGATTCTCTCTCATCATGGATCTATCTCTCGCTCCCTCTCCCTTCCTCTCTGAAATCAATAAAAAAATATTTTAAAAAATAAACTACCAATAATAAAGTCATTACATGTTCCATAAATGATAATTTTCATAAAAATAACCGCATTTTCCCAAAAGAAAAAAAGAGAAGTACTGTTTTACAATTTTACAAATGTCTTTAATGTCTGGCTAAATAGCAGGCAACTGGATCCTCATGTCTGTTTTGCATTCCCTGTTTCAATCACACACAAGTAACTTCTGCAAAACTGTCATCAAAGATTTAGACTAGAAAAGCCAAAATGTTAGCAGAATGCCTGTGCACAGCCCCTGAAGGGACCTCAGTGACCCACGGACTCTGGAACCTCACTTTGAGAACCACTGCAATTGACCTCATCTGCCTCCAAAGTGTCCACCCACTTGCCTCCAGTGTTCACACCCAAGAAGCACCTGCCAAACCACCAGCCAAACTGCCGTTGAAATACACATGTCACTGGCATGAGTAATAAAATCAAAGGCATCTTTCTAAAGCCTGTATTGGCTTGTGAAGGGTGGTTCGTCCCCTCCACCGGCTGAAGTCAGGCAGGTCCCTGAACTTTCCTCCTCTTTCTTAGATAACAGGAAGTCCTACTGTTGCTCTGAGCCTCTAAACGAAGTCTCAGTTGGTGCTTGGAAAACACAGACCTGGGAAAGAGCGCATCTCCAGCTTTATTCCAAGTTCCCAGGGTCCTCCTCCTAGTCTGTGGTCGGCAAACTGCGGCTCGCGAGCCACATGCAGCTCTTTGGCCCTTTGAGTGTGGCTCTTCCTAAGCCTTAGGAGTACTCTAATTAAGTTAATAACAATGTACCTACCTATATAGTTTAAGTTTAAAAAATTTGGCTCTCAAAAGAAATTTCAATCGTTGTACTGTTGATACTTGGCTCTGTTGACTAATGAGTTTGCCGACCACTGATCTAGACAAGTCTCAACTGGGCTGACTGGGCACTTCAAGTCTCTGCCACGTATCTGTTCCAATCCAGTAGCTACCTCAGGAATGTCCTCATGGAGATGACAGAAACACAAGAAAGAGCAAGGCCTCTCGAGTTAGAAGCACCATACTTGCACTTCTGCTTCATTCTCTTACCCAAAGCCAGGCACATGGTCAAGTCCAGAGACAGAGGCAGAGGACACTTCAAAGTTAAATGCCCAAGGGGTTGGATGCAGAGAGGGTAAAAGATCATTCAACCCATCAGCAAGACCTATCAATTCTACCTTAGAAGTACTTTCCACACCTGTCCAATACTCCTTCTATCTTATTACTACCACCACTTCAGTTCACCATGATCTCTCTTACCTATCACCACCTGACTGCTCTGTCCAAATCTTTCTTGTCTATTCCTTCTCAGACCATTGCCAATGCAGCAACAAGAATAAACTTAAAAAGAAAACCTGCTCTGACCACTCATTTAATTAAGTCTGCCAAATGGTTTCTTATTGGTCTCAGGATAAAGGTGAAAATCCTGACGAAGGCCTGAATTGTTTTCAATTTTCAATTGAGGGGTTATTTTAAAGCAAATAGGTGAACCTGGTGAAAGGGAGAAAGAGAGTGAAGAGGGAGTGTGAGAAAGAGAGGCTTTGTAATGACTTGCATGTGCGGACAGCCTGGGACCCCTGTCTCAAACCTCATCTCCTTCCATCCTCTCTTTCACTTTATGGTTGGAACACATCATAATTCCCCAAATTGTACACAATTTTAAGCCTCTGGGGTCTTACTTGGGCTGCTCTGTGTCCAAGTAGAGAAGTAGAGTTCTTTATCCCTCCTTTTGGTATGGCTTGAAAACCCTCTGCCTTATCCCCTAAAAAAAAGAGGAGAATAGTATAGATTGGTTTGGCTCAGAGTGTTGGCCTGCGGACTGAAGGGTCCCAGGTTTGATTCCGGTCAAGGGCAGAGGATGACTACTTTTTGGAGATTGAAGTCTAGAACAGATAGACATTAATAATCTCACAAATACAACCTTATAAACTGCTCCAAATATTTTTTTTTATAAATGCCTTGTTTATGGTGTTAACAGAAGCTAAGAGTCAGGGAAGGGTTCTTATTTGCGTTGTTGTCTTAAGTATGAGTCTGAGTTAACCAAATGAGCAGAGTAGGAAGAAGATACTTCTGGCAGTGGAAAAGCATATGCGGAACTCTGGGGGTTGAGGGAGCAAAGGACTTGAGAAACTGAAAGGCTACGAATCAGGCTGGAGTATCCATAGAGCTGCATTTGGGGGGAACCAGGACATGGACAAGGCACATCTTCAGCTAAGAAGGATGGAGCTCCAACCATGGGTTGGGGATGGAGAAGGGCAAAACGATTTGGAGGCAGCGTTATATGCAGGAGAAATGAAATCAGAGAAGGAGACGCTCAGAGGTGAGAAGCTGTCCTGGAACATAAGGAGGCCTAAGGAGAAAGATTTTGAAGATTAGCTTGTAAAGGAAGTGAGGGTATTAGAGACCTGCTTTCTTTGATGCCAGTTACAAAATCCAGGAGCTTAATAGGGTCCTGTGGGACCCTGTGGGATTAAACAAGCCTTTTGAAAGGCCCATCATAAAGGAGAGGGGACAAGCAAGTTCCTGCCAGTCCCATTGTCCTGTATAATGACAGCACCTGCTTTTCCTCCTCCGCCCCAGAGCCTGAAGGCCACATTGGCTAGTTCGTCAACATATGACTACTTCTATGGCGATGAAGAGAATGACTAGCTCTGTTCCCATTTTCATGCAGTTTATGGAGAAGTGGGAGAGACTCTCAATGAAATAATCACAAATGTGATCAGTGTGATGAATAAATGGTCCAGGTAGCTATATTTCTGATAGTCTGAGAAGTCAGTGGTTGGTGGTGGTTGCTTCGGGGACATTTAAAATAAGACCTAAAGAATGAGAGAGGATTAGGCGGGTGAACAGTGGCTAGTAGGGTGGGCTAGGACGATTGAATGTGGAAATACATAAATGCACAGACCCTGTGATGGGAGGTACTATAAACAGTACAAGGAATGGACAGGGGGTGTGTGTGGCTACAGAGAAGAGGTCCATTGAGAGAATAAACCAAACAGGTCACCAAGGTTTGGACTATGTGGGGTTTTCAGCCATTGAGTTTCTGAGTTCTTTAGAAGGAAGATAAACCAACCTCAAAAAAGAATGATGTGTATAACGGATTAATTTCCAGAGCATTCACATGTGCCATTTATGTTGCAAGTCTTCCTTCCTGAATTGTTTTCAATTTTCAATGGAGGAGTTATGTTAAAGCAAATAGATGAACCCGGTTTTTGAGCCTGAGTCTGAGATACAACTGTTAAATTTGCTTTTTGGAGAAGAAATCTAAGGGAATGAGGTCAGTGGAATGGGATGGAAAACATACACATGGTGCAATTTCTTTACTAAGTTAGGCAACCTGCTCTCTAGAAAAGGACTGTTAAGCCAAGACATTCTTCAAGACTGAGGCTGAGCAGAGATGCCTTTTGGTCCACAGGGAGTTCTCCTGTTCTTTCAGAGTTTGAGAAGGCTTCTCAGGAGCTAGGCACACGTAACCTTATTCCCCGTCTCTTCTTCCCAATATTAGAGACATGGAAAAAAGTGCCATATTCTCCTTTTCTCTCTCCTCATGTAGGGATTTCGCAATTGAACTACATGGGCCCTGTAGAGTTCTTTCTCTCTCAGTGATCAACAAGAGGCAAATGTGAGTGCTCTCACCTCAACAAGTGGTCTTAGTTGAATCTACCAGGAAAAAGAAGGTGATTGAAACCCTCTACTTTTGGCCCTAAAAAAAAAAAAAAGAGAGAGCAGAAGGGGGGAGCACCGCCGGGAAGGAGGGAGGGAAGGAGGCGCTGCTCCTTTATGGCGAGGAGGAGGAGAGGCAGAGAGGGTAGGACCTTTTTGGCAGGAGGCTTTTGGGAAGCGTGGGGAGGCTTTGGAAGATCTCCTGTCTTCTGGATGCCCTGGGAGGGGTTCCTGTCTGCCAGGAAGATGAAACTCCAAGTGTTCCTAAAGCCCCTCTCCCCCTGCTGGGACTGAGGTAAGACAGGTTGGTTCCACCACCTTTTGGGGGGCCGGAATTACAGTGCACCAACATCCCTCAAAATCCTCTGTCATGGTGTTCCCTCCGTATGGGGTTAAGCCTTGTCTAAACTAGTTGTCTACCATCTCCAATGGGTTTTTCTAGTTCTCACTGTAGTCGCCCATCTCCTGCGATCTCGGTAACTTCGTCAAAGCATCCAGCTTAACATACTGTTACTCACTTTAAAGACACCAGCACCGACTACCTGCTCCCCAGCCCCAGGTGCTCGGTGGCCTCATAATTTGTTCTGTCTCCTCGCGCTCAGAAAAAGCACTGACAGCTCATAATTGGTCATGTTTCTTGGGAAATTTGCATTTAAACTGGGAGCAATGCTTGCTTTGCTTGGTATAATTTGTCTTACATTTCTGAAAGTAGTAACTATTCATTAAATTACATTTGAAAAATGCAGGAAGAAAGATAAAAATTGTCTAGTCCTACCACCCATATAAAACCACTCTTCATTTATGCATATACTCCTCTAGTAATATTTCAATGTGTGTCTCCACTTTAGCTGTATTCACATATATAAAGTTTTATATGCGTTTTACTTATTAATATGCTATAAGCATCACCAATGTCAATGCAAACTCTATGTAAACATCAATCTAATGATTGCAAAGTATTATATGCCATGGTTTCCTTAATCATTATCTTTATTGTTATGTTTTGCCTAGTATTTTTGTTTAGTATTGAAAACTATGTTATAATAAATATCTTTGGGTAGACTTTTTTCCCTATATTTTGTTATTTTCTTATATTTCTGGAGATGGGATTGCTGGGTAAATGGACATGAAAAATTCAGGATACAGACATGATATAAATGATGGATATAGAGATAGAGATAGAGATAGAGGTGATAGAGATAGAGATAGAGATAGGTATACAGAGGTAGAGGTAGAAGTAGAGGTAAAGGTAGAGGAACACACAAAAATTCACAAAGGAGCTATCTATACCCACATGCAGTTTCTCAAAGGAGCTAATAACTAAGGATGCTCAACTATGGAAGGTGAGTTTATCATATGCCTGTGTTCATGGTACATCATCATGATTGATGCAGGCAACCTCCCATTCTTTATTGATTGGTTTCCTTTTATTTCCAGTCTTCATTCCTCTACCAGTCCTCTCACCATAGGAAACCAGTCTACTACAACTGATAAATACTTCTTTATTTTTTATGTGGTCATGTAAGCATGCATTTATATTTTGTGTGCACATATGTCAAATGCACATACTAGGTGACCAGTTAATAATGGCGGATTTTGTAATATAAGAAAACATGATAATTTCAAGAGAAACATCAAAAGTGCTTTATTGAAAGTAATGTCCATTGCTAGCTACACATTTCCCCCATCTTTCAGGTAATTTGTGGATACCGTCCCAATAGAACTTTTCTTGTTTTGAGGCAGACCATTCAGAGACCCAATTTTCCACTTCTTTGTGTGTTTTGAAGTGCTGTTCAGAGTGTGCATGTGCCATCGATCAGAATAAGTGGGAATCTGAAGGAGCCAGGTCTGGTGAATACGGTGGGTGGGTTAATACTTCCCAGGCAAGATCTTTGAACGTGTCTTTAACTGGTTTTGAAGTGTGTGATGGTGGGTCATCATGAAGCAAAATTACTTTGCCATGTCTTCTAGCACATTCTGGTTGTTTCATGATCAAAGTGTGGTTCAAATTGATTATTTGTTGTTGGTAGCGATCAGTATTAATGGTTTCACCTGGTTTTAGAAACTCATAATACACCACACCTTCCTGATCCCACCAAACGCAGAGCATTGTCTTCTTTCCGAAGCGATTTGGCCTTGCAGTCAATGTTGATGGTTGACCTGGATCAACCCATGATTTTGTGAATTTGGGATTCTCAAAATAAATCCACTTTTCATCGCCAGTCACAACTCAATGCAAAAAAGACTTTCTTTCGTGCCGTTGAAGCAACGTTTTACTGATGATTTTTCAGTTTTCCATTTATCTTTCATTCAGTTGATGTGGCACCCATTTTCCTTCCTTAAAATCTTTCCCATTGCTTGTAAACGATCGGAAATTGTTTGCTGAGCAACATTTAATCTTTCTGAAAGTTGTTTTTGAATTTGACACACATCTTCATCCAATAATGCTTGTAATTGTTGGTCTTCAAACTTTTTCGGTTGACCTGGACGTTCTTTGTCTTTCACATTGAAATCATCACTTTTAAAGGGTTTAAATCAGTGTTCACAAGTATCTTGAGATGGAACATGTTCACCATAAACTTCTCAAAGTATATGATAACTTTTAAAAAATATATATATTTTATTGATTTTTTACAGAGAGGAAGGGAGAGGGATAGGGAGTTAGAAACATCGATTAGAGAGAAACATCGATTAGAGAGAAACATCGATCAGCTGCTTCCTGCACACCCCCTACTGGGGATGTGCCCGCAACCAAGGTACATGCCCTTGACTGGAATCGAACCCGCGACCCTTCAGTCCGCAGGCCGACGCTCTAGCCACTGAGCCAAACCAGTATGGGCAGTATATGATAACTTTATCTTCAAAATAAAGTAATGAATTAAAACTTCCCACAAATGTTCTTTTTTTTTGGCACGAAATTGGACATTTTTAAGCATAAAAATATCTATGATATTAACACCTTCAGCAAATTTGACATATGAAGTTTTGAAGCTTGCTGTCAATACAACAAAATAGCATACATATCAAATCACATATATATCAACGTATGTGTAAACTCCATCTATTGAAAAAAAAATCCACATTATTAACCAGTACACCTAGTAAATGGTTTTGTGGTGTGTACCTCAAATTGTTTTTCCCTTTGTGCACCCAGCACTAGGGTTTTAAGATTTTGCACTTTGTTCTGTATAGATCCAGTCTATGACTTCCAAGTGCTGCATGATGTTCTATTCTGTGCACCCATCATATCATTCTTCTCTGTCCTCTAACTAGTGGACGCCATAGACTGCCTCCAGCGCTGCACTAGGGTGTTGGCAGGGTCTTCCCTGGTCATGCCCCTCATGGATCTCTGGGAGATGCGCACCCAGAAGAGAGAATGCTGAGTTTGATTTCTCAGTGTCACTGATATTGTGTGGTTGAAAGAAGCATGAGGACCAGGAAAATCTCATTATCAAAGATTCCTCCTTTATTCAGTTATCAAAATTTTTACTATTTTGTATTGTTATATATATCAGGTACCCTGCTAAGTTGTAAGGATCCGGAATAGAATATTTCATTACCTCATCAATCAGAAAGACATGAAAGAAAAATCATTACCACGCAGTGCAGTAAATACTGTGAAAACTCTGAGAATGGCATGCCTACTTAGGAAAGGTATCCTGGCGACAGAGGAAGGGCAATGCTTTAGGAGCAAACGGACTTGTATTCCATTCCAGTTGTGTGTTTTGCTGTTGTTTTGTTTTTGTTTTTTTATCTAGCTGTGTGACCTCTTTGGAATTTAGTTAACCTTTGTGAATCTTGGATAATACCTGCTCACCAAGTAGTTATAACATATAAGGGAGAGGCTGTAAGTAAAGCACACGGCGTAGAGCCCCTAGCACATAGTAGACACTCAATAAATAGTAGTTTTGTGTTAAGGAAAATTTGAGACATTTGTGATAACTGCTGAAATTTCTGGTCATCAGATGTGCAAAAGAGGCAAGACAGAATTCTATGTGCTTCGTCAAAGAGGCATGGAAGAAAGCATAACATCTATGGGGATTACATCATTATTTTAGGTACCAACAAGGCAGAAACAGTGTCTAGATTAGTGTATGATTCTATTAATCATAACACATTGTCTGAAATCAGAGATGTTGAAATAGGAAAAATATTTATACTTTAGAATCAATAAAATGTGATACTTAAATTTTTTGGTGATAAAGCTGGAACATAAGATATAGAAAAGAATGGCAATAAAAGAGGCTGGATAAATAAGCAATAAGCAGCCGAAACCGGTTTGGCTCAGTGGATAGAGCGTCGGCCTGCGGACTGAAAGGTCCCAGGTTCGATTCCGGTCAAGGGCATGTACCTGGGTTGCGGGCACATCCCCAGTGGGGGGTGTGCAGGAGGCAGCTGATCGATGTTTCTCTCTCATCGATGTTTCTAACTTTCTATCTCTCTCCCTTTCTCTCTGTAAAAAATCAATAAAATATAAAAAAAAAAAGCAATAAGCAGGTCATGAAGTGTGTGTCGTTGCTTTGTTATTATATTATTATTATTATTATTATTATTATTAAGAAACCAGGACATTATCCTGTGGGCAAAGTAGAGCCTTTAGAGATTCGACATAAGGAAGCGAAAGGAGCAGACTGGAGGTTTGGGAGGTGAATTAGAGAAATGGTCTGACGCCAGTCACTTAGGAATGCGTGGTGTCTTTTTGCCCAGAGATTACCAACTTGCCTGTGCTTTTTAATCACCCGTGAAGATTTCCCAGGAATACGTCTGTTTGAGTAAGTTAACTTCATTGCCATAACATTTTTATAATGCATACTTATTATCTTGGAATGTCGGTGGACTCCGTGTGATGTTTCCCCTTTCACTGCTAATAATTTCTGTTTCGTGTCCTTTTTTGCCTTAATGAGTCTGGTAAGAAATTTATTGGGTTCATTAGCCTTTTTCTTTGACCCAAGGGTTATTTAGAATTATCTTCCTTGGTTTTCAGATATTCTCAAGATATCTTATTGCTTCTGATTTAAGTTAAATTCCAGTGTGAAAAGAGAATATATTCTATATGAGTTCAATAATTTGAAATGCATTGAGACTTAGTTGATTACCAATAAAGTCTATCTTGGGGAATGTGTCATGTGCATTTCAAAACAATGTTCACAGTTAACCATAATTGACCATTAGCCTAAATGGGAAATGTAGGCTGAAGGTACAAGTCCAAGTCCAGAAATTGAGAATTCACTAGAGTGTTTTCTTTTATTGTTATTTTTGTTTATTTTTCTTATCAAATGTAACAACTGTTTAAAATCTTTTACTATTAGGCCATCCTAAAACCTTATAAATAAAAACTATATTCCTACCTTGGCAATATTTATTAATCTTTCCTATTTTTACTCCTTCTCCTTCTACATGTTGTACAGCTATACCCATAATAGGCACAACATTTTTTACCCATGGAGGGTGGCTTCTCTTCTTTCTACCAAGACTGCAAAGTCTTTCTTATTTTACAATACTTGTTATAATCTAAAGTGTTCTAAACATCTGAACTTTGAGATTATTTCTCAAATTTCAATATTACAAACCCTGCTATCAATAGCTTTGCACATCTTGGGTTTTTATTTTCTTCATTTTCATTGTTTACCTAAAATAGTCCTCTAAAAATAATGCTAGAGGACACATGGGTTGGGACACATTTTGGATATTGATGCATTTTGCTCAGTAGTCCTTCAGGAGGCTGAACTTATTACTATCAATGATCCCAATAAGTCACATTCGTCCTTGCCGTTCTGCCATTGCTCTGGCCATTTCTGCTCTCCGACATTCCCACCCTTCATTAGTAAACTCCTTTTTTTATTGTACACTCTGGGATGGACTTCGGCTCTACATGCAAACTCAGATGTCATCTATAAAACTATCAGACCCCCAGTAGTGTCGTTCACCACCTTCTCCATTCTGGTAACGCTCTATGTCCATCTCAATTGTAGCAGTTACTGCATTGAAATTTCACCAGTTCTTTCTCCCCCAATATGTTGTCAGTAGTCTTATTAAGACCCCGAATGTCCACAGTGAGTAACACATAGAAGATATTTGACAAATTTTTATTGACTGAACTTATATGCCTCTACCAATAATGAACAGACCCTGTCGCCTATAGTCTGACTGGCTGCAAATTATTTTTATCAATTTATTTTCTTATTTAATGGTTTCTACTTCAGTTTACTCAGTAAAAAAATTAGATAAACACAAATCTGGGCTATCATAATTGGCTATGTATGAGAAGCAGCTGATGTAAAACAGAGATTTCTTTTTATTTTTTAAAAAATTTAGCATGTAAGAAAGTAAGGTAAGTCACCTCTAAGGAATTGTTATTCTATTTGTACTTCCAAAGTGGGCAATCTTCAGATAACTATCCAACTGCCACCCCTCCCCCAGGGCAGTCAACACAGCACTTCAGAAAGGCTATTCAAGGTGCTGAATTGAGAAAGTCAAGATCCCTGTCTGGCTGGCTATGCTTGTCCTTTAATCTAACTCATTCACTGTCTCTTCAAAATCCATTTGGATTTCTATAGAGAATTAATCATTACAAAATGACCTGTATTAAGCGGACCTACCATGAGGAAGAAAGAAAGAAACGATAGAAAATGTGCCTTTGCATTTTTTTCTCCATTTAAATACGACTCAGATTTTGCTCAAAATTTGGAGGAAGGGAAGATAGGACATTTCAAAATTGCTACAGCAATGACACGGAATCCATTGATTCACAAATGAGGATGGAGGAATCTTACTTCCTCAGAGCAAGAGGGATTCAAAAATATCTGAGGGGAATAGTAATCACCTACAAAGCTTAGAGAGAAGCTCTAGAAAATACAAAGAAATTACATTTTTGAAAGTGGTCAACAAGGGACAGCATATATGATTGAGTCACATACAACAATATCAAAGGAAGGAAAAATAGTATTTCCAGTTATGCTTATTCTCAAAGCTACATATTAACTTTTGCATCTGGCAAAACTAGTCACCTTTGGACTTGGAGTGGGGGCTCTTTGACTATCCTTGACTACCATGCAGAGGAGGATGAAGAGGGATGGAGAGGAAGTCAGCCTGCTGCATGGGGTCAGGATCTGCAGATGAGGACCAGGCTGTGGCTGTGGGTGGAGAAATGGAGGGGCCCTCATTCTGAGACTGAAGGTCACACTGGGAAACTAGAGCTTCGGGGTTTGGGATGGGGCGAGATGTCAAATCTAATCTGAAAACCAGAGACATCTGGACAGTCTGGCATCACGGAGGATCCAAAAAGCTCCTGAATCCAAAGTTGATGTTTGGATCTGAGACTCAGTGGCCAGGCAGAGCTCTGCAGAGAGCAGCAGTTGGAATAGGCCGTGAGCAGCCAGGGCAATTGCCTGAAATAGATTTTGTTCTTAAGCTGTTTTCTATGTTCAGACCACAGCTTGAAGCATGGTTGAGTGGCCTGCTTTTAAAGTCAGGAGGAGACTGCATAAAACCTCGGTAAATTTTACCAAATTGTCCTCCAGAATGAATTTACCAATTTATATCCCCACCAACAGAGAATGAGTGTATTTTCTTGTGCCTCCTTATCAGAATAAGGATAAATGCTTCCTTGCCAGTTTGGCAAAGAAGAAAGATGATACCTTGCTTTAAGTTGCATGTTTAAGTTACCAGGAAACACGTTTTATATACTGTAGTAATGATGTCAATTATTTGTTAGTGTTTTTAGATTTAGTTTCTTGCTGCTTTAATATTTTATAATGCTTTATATAAACTCTAATATGTTGAGTATGACCATTGTCACAATTGCTCAAATCTGCATGGCCTCCTATATGCATTTTAATTCCAGTTCTGATCTTTAACATATAAATCCTGTGGTTTCTCATAGAGACTTGCATGAGAAATTTCTTGTTATTCCTGGGTATGATAGAGGCTCAATAATTTTTTCTATTGTATTTTATCTTTCTCCCTTATAATTTCTAGCTAGTCATATCTGATCTCAACTTAAAAGGCTCATTGTATTTTTCAAATTCAGCCACATTAATAAACACGTGTGTTCATTTGAACAGGTTTCTGATTTTCTTGCATATCCTAGATAATTAATTCTCTTTGGTTGACTACATGAGCAATTATATCATCTCCTGTCAATGATAATTGTACTTTTCCTTTCTAATCACTGAAACATTTATGCCTGTTGCATATATTACTGAATTATCTAAAGTTTCTTGAAAGGGTGTGATAATTGGCTTTTTCTTTTTTATCTTGACTTGTTCCTAATTTTAGTAGGAGTGCCTATAATAGTTCAGCATTCATTAGTTCTTGATTTTAGATATTCTTAATGTTTAGAAAGTGTCTTTATATTCCCAGTTCCCTACATATTGTTGCGTGCGTGTTTCTTTATCTCATTAATCTGGAATGGGTGGGTGATAAATTATTATTAAATGACTTCTCAGCACTTTTTCAGAATATTAAATTGTTCCTTATCTAATACATTAATAATATGTATTAAGATAATACAACTAGTTTTATAGCTACATTTTTGTTCTGAGAATAAAACCTAAACAGTCATAGTATACTAATTTTTAAATACAATTCTGGGTTCAATTTCTTGGTATTTTATAAAGGTTTGTTTTCCCCTCCTGTTGTCAAAATTATAGGTGAGAGCCTGGTCCCCTTCTCTATACTATTATTGTCAGGTTTTTCTGTAATACATTTGTGAATATTTCTGACTTTTTTCTGCTCTGGAACAATTTCAACGGCCTAGGAATTATTCAACGAAAACACAAAGTATGTGAAACTGTTTAAACCTGGGATCATGTAGAGGCAGACTTCTTCTAATGGGAGCACACATAGTGCAGTGCTATGCAAATGTGGAAAGTTGGGATCTAAAACCACATTTGGTAAATTATAACAAATAGTAATATCGAACTTTTTAAAGATGCTAATGTATTTTTCCAAATGAATTTTTACTAAGAAGAACAATTATTACTTCTCACAAGTGTGCTTCTGGAGAATTTCCAAAGTATGTGTTCATCTGTTATTTCATACAACCACTTTAAAAACCACTG
Organism: Myotis myotis; assembly: GCF_014108235.1. Lineage (NCBI taxonomy): Eukaryota > Metazoa > Chordata > Mammalia > Chiroptera > Vespertilionidae > Myotis > Myotis myotis. Next base: position 51,384,910 of record NW_023416318.1, on the reverse strand, counting down.
TAATGTAATCATTTGCATCATTTGATGGATGAAACATGAAGCAGCCCTAGCCGCTGTGGCTCAGTGGATAGAGCATCGGCCTGCGGACTGAAAGGTCTCAGGTTCAAATCCGGTCAAGGGCATGTACCTTGGTTGTGGGCACATCCCCAGTAGGGGGTGTGCAGGAGGCAGCTGATCAATGTTTCTCTCTCATCTGTGTTTCTAACTCTCTATCCCTCTCCCTTCCTCTCTGTAAAAAATCAATAAAACATATTTAAAAAAAAACAAAACAAAAAACATGAAGCATCCGAAAACAGGTGAAATATTGCATTTCAGCTCTGTGCTGCAGCCTAGGTAACCTAGGGAGATGGGAGAGATGCAGGTGGCAGGAAACTTCCATGCCCTCTCCAGGGGAGTCCCTCTCCCCAAATCTCCAGATGTTCACCAACCTGGAACCTCTCTGAACCCTGTTCTCCTGGGTTTTTAGGGAGGGCTTCATTACATAGGTGTGGTTGACTAAATCACTGGCCTTAAGTCAACGTCTAGTCCCTTTCCCCAACCTGGAGGCCAGAGGGGAGAGGGAGGAATACAAGTTCCGACCTTCCCATAAACCTTGCCCAATGCATCTCTTCCATCCGGCTGTTCTCAGTTATATCCTCTTACAATAAAGCCTTGCTCTTACTAGTAAAAGTAACGTGTTTCTCTGAGTTCTGTGAGCCTTTGCTTGGATCCACTGGCCACCACCCCCATCCTTAGGTGCTTTCCAAAAGTCACCTCATTAACATAACGAAAGACAACTTTAAACAAGCTTTAAGGCTTAGGAAATGCCAAGAGTTCTGGGAGCTGGGAGCAGGAATTATGTGTGGATAAAGACCAGATACTGGTATATATTTCTCATAAACTGAAATATTGTGAATTCGAGGACCGAGAAAATAAATTCTATGCTTAATTTCACAAAGATAACAGAAACAGTAGAAAATAATGACATTAACCTTGAGCTTTTGTAATATTCCTTTGAAAGAGAGCCCAGGACCTGCCTACAGCCCAGATCGAACGAACCAGGAGTTAGCATCCCAGGACCAGACTAGCTCACCATTGCACGTTTTAGTTGTTACAACACTCCCATGACATTGTGGATGAAAGGGGCCACATGCTGACCTGACCAGCTCAGGGGAGGCCTGCATGGCGGTCTTGCAAACTCAGAGACCTAAAGTCATCACAAAGGATGGTCTGAAATTAAACTTTAACTACAAGCAGTTATGGTGGGTAGTTACGTCCTAGGCCGGTATCCTCACTGACAAGGTCAACCTTTACCTTAACTGAGCCTATCTGTCCTTTTGCATCTATGATAACAAACCCTTGAAATGTCTGGGTAACTTGTAACTTCCCTTTTTCTGGACCCCTTGGGCGCCAGGACAGAGACCACAAATTCCTTCATTGTTATCATGTTCATTGTTCCTGCACCCACCTAAGTATGTGTCTATCATTTTACTTTTATCCAATCCCAGGGGTTTCCCCGCCTTGCTTTCTCCCGCCTCTCTAATCTATCACCAATGGGTTTCATGTGACCCACCTAAGTCCCCTCCTTTGATTGCAAATGTATAAATACAGATGTAAGACCTCCATTCTCTGGAGCACTATCCCAATCCTTTGAGATATTGCTTCCCAGCAATTGTCGACAGTTTGGCTCAAGTAAACTCACGAAAATTCTTCACAGGTTTGAATGGTTTTTTTACATTAACAACATTCCTATAGCCACTCTCATTTCTTGTCTCCTCAGCTAGAGAGTGAGCTTCATCAAGGAGTCTGCTTTCCCGTGGTGTCTAGATGAGGGTCTCCTTAGAGAACGACCATGGGTGTCTAGAACGCTTCCCTGAGAGAAACAGGGCAAGAAAATGGATGGACTGATGCCAAGCTTGGTCAGCGAGGTGTAGGCCATTAGAAACAATCAGATCCATTTCTTAGGCAACGCAGGCCAAGGAAATAGGAGGGCATTTCATCCATCTCTGTTTAAGGAACAGTCCCCAAAGCTTAATGGTAGATGACAATAAGCTTTATTTTTCACTCAGAGTCCGATGAGAGTGGCCCTGCTGACCCCAGCTGGGCTGGCTCCGCACCCTGGAGGCGGCTGGGGCTGTCCTATGCTGGGCCTGTCTGAGCAGCCGGGCTTCAAGTTGTGGGTCCAGTGTCTCATTCTTGGGTAAAGGCTGAAGTGATGCAGCTACCTGATGGGCAGGAGGTCTTCCAAGGCCATGGTGGAGAAGCCAGAGGACGAGGCCCTCACACAAGCATATTTCAAATGTGTCACATCTACTAAAAGTCCACGGAGGAAGGCAAGGTGTATGACGGACCCTGAGGGCAGAGGAAACGCACTCTGTGGGAAGGATGGCCAAGTTCCACAGGGAAGGGCGAAGAAGGAAATGCGTCTACAACACAGGGAGGCTGAAGCTCAGAATGAGAAGCAAACACCAGAGACAAGTAGCCCACTCAGATAGAAACCCTAGAGAATGACAGGCTTAAGTATAAGGAGATGAAGCAAAGCGGAAGCTTGCAGAGCGGGGCCTGGGTGGAGGCGAGAACGCTGCATCACTCTCTGTATAGATAACAAGCCTTTACACTGAATATTGAAGCCCGTGAGGATAACTGATCTTTATGCTCTACATTTTAGCAATCCTGAACTATTTGCCACATCCGTAATGCATGCAGCTTTCACACTGTGCCTTCAAACGTATATTATCTCTTCCCAAACAACCCCCATGTTTTCCTCTGATTAATTCCTACGTTAACTTCAGTACTCAGGCCACACAGCCTCCTAGAGGAAAGGAAGCCTTCCCCAGCTTTTATTTATTTATTTTTTATTTTATTTTATTTTTATTTTTTTTACAGAGAGAAAGGGAGAGGGACAGACAGCCAGAAACATTGATGAGAGAGAAACATCGATCAGCTGCCTCCTGCACACCCCCCACTGGGGATGCGCCCACAACCAAGGTACATGCCCTTGACCGGAATCGAACCCGGGACATTTTAGTCCGCAGGCCGACGCTCTATCCACTGAGCCAAACCGGTTACGGCTTCCCCAGCTTTTTAAGTTTCTCTAGGCACCCTATTGTCTTTGCTCCCATAGCATCCTGTATGACCTTATACCCTAATTATCTTTCTTGAGGGCAGGGATCAGGTCTTAACTTTCTCTCTATCCCCAAGACTTGTCAGACCGTGGACAGTCATGTATTGATTAGCCAAATGAGTGGAAAATCTGAAAGGGCTTTAGTACCTAATGAGAAACCATACACAGGAACGAGGGTCAAAATATCAGCTTGATTACAGGTAAGATGAGACCAGCAAAGATGGTGTTGGTTTGGACCAAGGCCAAAATGGGCTTCATAGTCTGGTCCCTCCGCCACTGCATTTACTGCTCAGTCACATGCTACTTCTGGGGGTCAGTGGCTTCCCACACCAGGAGCAAAAGATTGATAGACTCTCATTTAATCCTTGCAACAGCTCTATGGGCTCAGAATAATATCCCCATTTTACTGATGAGTAAACAAGCTCAAGGATGGGGGGGGGGGGGGGTGAGGGGGGAGCAATTTGCCCAGGGTAGTTGGGAGAACTGGGATGGAAACTCACAGCTTCCTCCAAAAGCCCCTCTTCATTTTACCACACCCTCCTTTACACACAACATTTGCAAAACGCTCACCATTTTAAAACCTGAGTTTCTGTGATCTCCATGAGCATCTGGTTTTAGTCCCACTTTTCAAATGAGACACTGAGTTGCCCACGGTCATAAAGGTTGTTGGAAGCAGAGCTGGAATTTCTCCCGTGTGGGGTGAGCAAGCAGAGGCTGCCCACTTCCTCTGAGGAAGACCACACTGGGCCACTTCTCCCAGAACCCAGAGTTCCCCAGAAGCCGATCACAGGGCAGGCTTTCTGCAGTGATGCTGACCAGGCGGACAATTCCATTCATTTCCTGGAGTGGAGTTTTCTGAAAGAACCCTCTTCCTTTGACACAGTCATATCTTCACGAGGCAGTATTCTGCCTTTTTGATTAAATCCATTAACTATTCAGACACAACTGCCCTTCAGAAAGGCAGCCTGCCTCCAACACACACACATTTGGCAGCGGAGAGATTCTAACCCAGAAGACAGTGGCGGAGATGAGCAGAACATACAGTATCAGAGTTGAAAGCGGCCTCAGAAATCATGAAAAGTACACAGATCCCTCATTTTATAGGTGGGGAAACTGAGCACCGGAATCAGGAAGAGGTAGCTCAAGGCTGGGCAACGATGGGACCAGGGTCAGCAGGACCTTCTGATTCAGAAGTTCGTGATTTCCCCATTGAATTGCAGCGTTTCTCAGCATCACACAGGGAAATTCATTTGGACGGGCACTGAGAACTGTTAAAATTACCAGCAGTACCCCACAGTCTCATGTAGGGAAACACAAGGTTCAGAGCTCTTCATGGACCTTGTCTCATTTGATAAATAAAACCATGGAATTGTTTTGTTTTGTTTTGTTTTCCTACAGCAATAAATAATGCCTAAATCTGAGTGGCTTGTACCCGCAAAGATTTGCCTCTTGCTCACATGTTCAGTATGACCATGCTCTACAACAGTGGTTCTCAACCTTCTGGCCCTTTAAACACAGTTCCTCATGTTGTGACCCAACTAAAAAATTATTTTCGTTGCTACTTCATAACTGTCATGTTGCTACTGTTATGAATCATAATGTAAATATCTGACATGCAGGATGGTATTAGGCAACCCCTGTGAAAAGGTCGTTCGACCGCCAAAGGGGTCACGACCCACAGGTTGAGAACCGCTGTTCTACAATGTTTCACTGCAGGACTCAAGCTAACAAAGCAGATCTCATCTGGGCCATTGCTGGTTGTTAGGGGTTGAATTATTCACCCAAATATTGAAGTCCTAAACCCCCAATACTTGTGACTGTGACCTTAGTTGGGAATAATCTTTGTAGTTGATCAAGTTAAGATGAGGTCATTAGGATGAGTCCTAATCCAATAGGACTGGTGTCCTTATAAAATGAGAAAATTTAGACAGACACACATGCAGGGAAAACCCATGTGAAGATGAAGGCAGAGTTTGGGAGGATGCTTCTACAAGCCAGGAAATGCTAACGGTTGCCAGAAAACTACCAAAGGTGTGAGGAGAGTCCTGGAACAGGTTTCTCTGCACAATCTAAGAAGAAACCATCCTTACTGAAACCTTGGGCTCAGACTTCCAGCCCGCAGAGCCGGGAGACAAATACGTGTCTGTTATTAAAGCCATGCTGCTTATGGTCCTTCATGAAGGCAGCCCAACAAAAGCATACGCTGGTCTTGTTACAGAAAGAAAAGAGACGATGGCAAAGCACATGTCACCTCCCAAAGCCTCTGCTCATGCCCCCTTGGCCAGAGGACATCGGACGCTAAGTCTGACATCTGTGAGTGGAAGGAGGGTTCTCAGAGAAGGAGTGTCATCTTATAGAGAAGCACCCCAGGGAGGCCAGGGGGTGTTTTGAACAATAACACCACAGACCACAGCACTGTCGTCTTGATGGATGGATGGATGGAAGGATGGATGGAAGAATAGATGGAAGGATGGATGGATGGAAGGAAGGATGGATGGATGGATGGATGGATGGATGGATGGATGGATGGATGGATGGAAGAATAGATGGAAGGATGGATGGAAGGAAGGAAGGATGGATGGATGGATGGATGGATGGATGGATGGATGGATGGATGGAAGGAAGGATGGATGGATGGATGGATGGATGGAAGGATGGATGGATGGATAGGGAGGCTCCTTGAACTGAGACCCAGAGGCAGCAACTGAGCAATTCAGGCATGGTCACTAGTGGGGCCAGCGTGGGGTTTTCTGCCCCAAATCCTAGGCTGGTTTTACTGCGCCCCAAGGAACTCTAAGCATACCCAGGCACTGACCTCTCTTCTGGAAGATCTAGTGCAACTTCCCTTCATAACATCAGCCACTTGGTTAAGGATCATAGAATCATCTCCCAAAATAAATGAAGTAATTCAACTCACACCACAGTCCAGCTCCAATTCTCTTTCCTTTGAGCGTGCTTAATTGCCCACATTAGAAAACCGGGTGAGCTTCTTTCCTGTGCAAACGCAAGCATGGAATCAGAGCCTTGGTTTGACTGGTGTCTTATTAAATATTTCTGTAGAGATTTGCCCAGGAAGCCAAACTGTTGAAGATCTTACCAATAGCTTCTCAACCCTGCCAGCTCAGCCCTTCCTACTTACGATGCTTTGAGATGGGGGAGGGGCGTGTGTTAGGCAGGCTAGAAAAGGCCAGGCCTGCCACAGCATCCATGGCACAGAGCCCTGGGAGGTTAGAGCCGCAAGGGGCCTTCCCAGCAGGGCGACCAGCTGTCCTAGTTTGCTCAGGACTGATGGATTGGCCGGGACACGGGACTTTTGATGCTGAGGCTGGAAAATGGGATGTTTAGTGACCAAAGAGCTCAGTTCCCTAGTGAATCCAAATGTAGAATTTCACAGATGGAAAACCCAGTTGCAGGGAGAGAAGGACTTAGTCTGAGATTTGAAGTGGGGGGTGGGGGGGCATTGCCATCCCATATCCTAATGTTAGGGAGACCAAGCATTCTGGTTCACCCAGGACCGAGGGGGCTCCCAGGAAATGGAAGCTCCAGTTTTAACACTGTGACAGTCCTAAGGAAACGGAGAGGCATTGGTCCCACTACCTACTAACATCTTGTTTTACAAATAGAGAAACTGAGGCCCGGAGAAGTGAGCTGTCCAAGGTCGTGGGAGCCGATAGCAAACTAGGAGCAGAAGGAGCTTCCTCCCCCAGCCCATGAGCTTTCTGCAGCGTAATGCAGATTTTCATGTATCATTAAGTGTCTATTTATTCCCATTATTCAAGCAGGCTTTCAAATTTAGTCCAAACTGCTGGAAAAGCCTGGAAATACATCATAGAATGGGAGAGTGGCTCAAAGAAGGTCTTTTTCTGAAAGCAGGTTGCTGACGCCAGACGAGTGCAACCTGGCTCTGGGCCTCAGGGTCTCTCATCTCTAGAATTTGCAAACCCAGGAGCCACCTACACTCAGTGTCCTGTGTCACCGGTCACAAACAGAGAAGCCAAGCCTTTCCTCACTTCTCCTCAAACTGAAATCACCCCCATTTTCACTGCACAGATTTACAAGATACTCGCATGCCAGCAGCTCCACTGCTGCTCCCTTGGGTAAGTTCTGGATGCCTGGGGTGTGTTCGCAGTTTTCATACCTGGGTGTCTCCTCAATGCCAACACCCAAGGCCCTAATGCGCAAGGGGGCATGTTGCCTAGAGACCTGTGAGAGGACCCTCCCTATGTCGTGGAAATAGTACACATTTGGAGCTAGCAAGAGCTGGCTTTATACTCCAGCTCGCCCATGTAGTGGCCATTTGGCTTTTATAACATTATTTCATCTCTATGGGCCTCAGTTTTATTATCCACAAATAATTGAAAAAAAAATTGAAAAAAAATCATTGTGATGGACCCTATACAGTACTGGGCCTACAGTAGGTGTGGAACAAACAGCAGGTTGGTTGGTTTATTTTTGAATGACATACTGAAACAAGGGCTGCTCAGATCTGAGAGTCATCTGGGTTTGAATTCCAGGCCTGTCACTTATTACCACTGTGACCAGGAGTGATGTACTTAAAATGTCTGGGACGCTCAGTATCTTTGAAATGGAGAATATGTATCAGAGTCCTCACTCGACAAGGCCATGCATTGTGTTTGAGTTACTACAGAATGAGTACTCAAAGTACGGCGACCATTACAGGCAGATTTTCAGGATGGCATTTGGTGAAAACTTAAACTCTCTTGTTCTGATTTTTACTACCCATCCACCCAATAATTTCCCATGCAAAAAGTACACACTGAAACAGTAAACACTAAGTAAACACCGTTAATTTGAGGTTCCCACCTTCCCGAATTCCCACGGCATGGCGAGGACCATGCAGCGCTCCTGTGGTTTTACCCAGAGAGAATAAGACTTTTTCTTTGTTTTTCTTTCTTTTTCAGGTAAGAATTGGAGCACAGCGTTCTTTTGAGATTGCCTACATATCTTTTAATTTGGAGGGTGGGTAACAAGTTTATTTGAATTACTTATTTTTTAAAATATTTCACCTCACTCGTTGTATGGCTGGTTATGCATCGTTCAGATTGGTTCAGCTGCATTTAACAAGAAAGCCTTATGAAACAGTAAACAAGATGGAAATCTATAAAAGTAAGTTGGCAAGGGCAGGCGAGGCTGCCCATCTTCCTCAGAGTCATGGACCTTTCTCTCTTCCTATGTGGCCTCCTTCAGTACGTGGCTTTCCGTCCTCAAGGATTCCGTGGTGAGAAGGAGGCTGCTGGGCCGCCAGCTATTGCATCTAGATTTCATGCAGGAAGAATGAGAAGGGGTAGGCCCCAAAGCCTCATTCTTCCATCACCAGGCACATAGCATCATCTTCCTCTAGCTACAAAGAAAGCCCAGAAATGACACCCCCTTTTTTTCTGGGTCTCAGTCCCTCAACTTCTAAAATGGGTAAGTGGTGTTGGAAGGAGACTTGACTTGGGTGGTGAACACACAATACAGTGCACAGATGTGTTGTGAAATTGTGTTCCTGTATAATTTTGTTAACCAATGTAATCCAATAAACTCAATTAAAAAGGAAATATATAAAGTAAAATAAAGCTGTAGGCTGTGTCATCTCCATGTCCTTTGTCATTCATAATACCTGGCTAAGAAGGCTGCATTTTCCGGATTTTTTTTAGTAGCTACGGAAACATAATCTTTCTGTGAGTGGCCACAGAAGGATGGGGCTTCTGAAGAGTGCTTTAAAGGCGTTTGACTCCCATGAGAGACCTTTCAGTTGCTAAGAAAGAAGAAACAATAGACAGTGAACAAGCAACTCATGGTTTCTGACATATAACCCTCCCATAATAATATAGTCATCTATATATATAAAAGCCTAAGCGACTGTCCGACCGGTAGCTATGACATGTAATGACCACCAGGAGGCAGATGCTCAACACAGGAGCTGCTGAGCAACAGCAACTTTGCAGAGTATCCTCTTGCACTCCAGGACTCCTTGGGGGATGTGCCAGTCAGGCTGAGGGACCCCACCTGCTGGAGGGACCCTGCTCACTCTGTAGCCATCCTTTGAGCCCTGGCACCACCCCAGGTGCAGCCAGCTGGGGATGGACCACAAGAGGTTGACTCCAGGGTGTGTCTGATCCATCTCGCCCAGTCCCACCCCACCAGCCACCTTCTAATTAACTTCCTTTCAATGTGCATAAATCCGTGCACCAGGCCTCTAGTATTTTATATTTAGTTACTTTCCGTAGCTAAATCAACTGAACCCCCTACCTCAGCTGCATTTAAAAGAGCACAACAGTGCCCTGCTATCGCCCTAGCTGGTCACTGCATTCCCACTCTTTGGTCTGAAACCTCTGTAGGGTCAGCTGAATTCTGATCAGTTGTGATCCAAGTGGAATTATATTCAGTCAGCAAAGCACATTTCCAAGGTTATCCGCTTCTGCACAGACACAGAGCAGTACAGCTTATGTGTCACATGGTACATAATTGTTTCCATTTGTTCTCAGTAATTATCTTATGATGTTCCCGTGGCTACGTTCTATAGATGGAAAGCTCCAGCGATAAACCCAATCTCTCCCTGCCCCAAAATAACTCTTTCCCCAGAGAAGAATAAGCACCCGCACAGCCTGCATGGGGTTTGTTCTGTCTGCTTTCCTAAACTGTCTGCACTATTCCCTATTATTCTACCCACATGAAAACATCCCAATTTTAACACTGGATAGATGAGGCTTTTATCTTAAAAAAATTATTTCTGAAATACAAAAATTTACAATAACCATTAAAATAAAATAGACTGTACTAATAGCCTATTACATACCTATAACACTTCAGAAACAGTGGAAGAGTAATACCACTCCTGCAAATAATATAGCCCGATAACCAGGCGATGGCTTCGTGAAATTGGCTGTACAGCTCTTAGGCTCCTATTGTCCTCCTAATTTTAACCAGGAAACAAGCAAGACCTACAATGCTAAGTGGCTTATCTAAAGACAGTGACCCCGGGCCCTGGCCAGGTAGCTCAGTTGGTTAGAGCCTCATTCCAAGACACCAAGGTTGCAGGTTCAATCTCTGGTCAGGTCGCATGCAAGAAGCAACCAGTAAATGCATAAATAAGTGAAGACAGTGACTCCCCACCCCCCACCCCTCTTTGTGGACCATCTGAAAATTTTGAGCTCATTCAGTTTGGCTTTTTTTGTGTATTTGTTGTTATAGTGCGAATCAGATACTTTTGACAATCCCTGTTTATGAAAAATGACTCATAGTTTTCGGCAAAAATGCCGAGCTCAACTGTGTGCAGCATAGCAATGGGAAGGGAAAGTTAATTTATCCCCTAAGCGAGGAAATGCAGAAAAAAACAAACCCACAAACTGCTCTCTGGAGTCCTGAATCAATGCCTTGTGTGGTCTGTGCTTAGCCATGAGCAGAGGGGGAAAAAGACAATTCGTACAATGGACTTACAAAGGTGAAGCATGCTCTGCGAATGCACTGAATGCATCTGAGTTACTTACGAAAGAAAATAAAACCCCTGCGAAACGAGACACAGGACAGGAATCCAACAGTGACCTACACTCTCGCCCTGTAATTTGAACCACGTCCTGAATTCTATCAAGCCGCTCTTCAATGACTGGAACATCTCATTGTTGTTGTGTTTTTGTGTTAGGACCCTCCCATTCCGCCCCCCCCCCCGCCCCCACCTCCTCAGCAAGGAGGAAGGGCCAGGCACAGAACTTCACCCTCAGGGTAACCCGTCCTCCCCTAGCTTCTGGTCAGGCAGTTTATGACCCTCTGACCTTTTCCTCCCTAGAGATAACATCTAGGCCTCAGTGCATTTCATCTCCAGGTCCAGAAAAGCACCAAAACCAGACAAGTGGCGCCATGCCTGCCTCCGGACCAGCTGCACTGACTAATGACCCCCCTTCCCTGGGACCAAGCAATCAGCGGAGACCAGGACCCTGAAAGAGGACACCTGGAAAGCTGATGAATATTCTATTAGACACTCCCTGTGACCTCCCCGGAGATTTCCACACGCAAGAGAGAGATACAACACACAGGACAAAGGACCCAGTGCACACTCTCTTCCAAGGAGCAAGCCACACCATTCCCTTCCCCCACAGGCACAGATCCCCTAACCCAGGGGCGGGCAAACTACGGCCCGCGTTCTATCCGGCCCGCAGAGCCGAAAGAGCGGAGGGTTCTCTTGCTCTCCCCTCCGCTCCTTCACCAGCAGCAGTGTTAACATGGGAACGTCGGGAAACACGGCCACAGCTCCTTCTGAGTCCAGTTTAAGAACCCATTGTGGCCCTCGAGTCAAAAAGTTTGCCCACCCCTGCACCCCTAAGGGGCCTCATGAGAGTTGCAACCAGGGGAGCAATGGGCAGCAGCAGCTCGTCCCTGAGCCTGTCTCCAAGGCCCCCTTTCCTCTGACTTCTCAGTGAGCCAAAGCAACCTGACCCAATACCCTTTGGCTCAGTGCTGTGTAGCCCTTCCCGATGGATACCCCCCATCTCCCATCCTCTTTTCCTTACATACATTCAATGTTTTTTAAATCACCATCTGAGATGACTACTTAGCCTGCCCACACACTACCAACTTTAACCTTTCAGTCTGCATGTGTGTGTGTGTGTGTGTGTGTGTGTGTGTGTGTGTTTTATCCTGAGTGACAGCTGTTATCTGCATATCAGCTCACAAAGCTTTTCACACATTCTCTCCCCAAATCCATCTGTCCAGGCAGCGTTTGTCTTCTACTTCTTTCCAAGGACCTCCTTAAGCTGAGCTTGTTTCTTGGACTGACTGACTCTCACCACGAGGAAGCACAGGGGGAAGCCAGGCACATAAGGCAGAAGTCGATTTTTGTGAAACACACCGACAGCCAATCATCAGCACAGGAAAACCAATGTGGTGGGAAGGGCGGAGGCTGGGAAGTCTGGCCACTGAATCCTGGAGTCACCACTTGTCACCTTGGGCAAGTCAGGCTCTGAAGTCTCTTTCCGAAGCTGTGGCGTAGAGATTAGATGAAGCGATAGGTGTGAAAATGTTTTGTAAATCGCTATGCATGTGTCAGGGGTTACACTCATCTGCAACCAGTGTCCACTACTGGGAGGTCTTGGAAGGTCTTGGACTTATTCATCTCCATGAGACCCAGCATAAAATAGGCCCAGGAAATTGTTTGGAAAAAATGACCAAGTGCACAAATAACTAGTATATCAATAGGTGAGAGGGGACTGAACTGCTGATTGGGGGAAACAGTGTTTGACAGGCAGGTGGGGGAGAAGTCAGCTGGGTAACACTCTCTCTCACTTAGAAAGGGCTTTACGGTTTGGAGAAAAGCTTCCCACACACATTCCCATTTGACTCCATCCATTTGGGGGATTACAGACGGACACTGAGAGAGATAACTAAGAAACTGGTCCAGGGCGCGTGCCTGGAAGAGGTGGAAGTTAAGCCTGGGTTACCATGATTGTGATTTTCTTGCTCACACTGCGGTTCACTGGCATGTGGATGAGGCATTCTAGGCTCATGGCCCCAACTAGCTCTGGGCTCTGTTTCTCTCCCAGGCCCTACATATCACAGGTTTGCAGCTAGGCCTGAGCTCCAGGAATTGGTCAGCCTCCTGAATTTTTACCCCGCGCATGAACACCTCAATATTCAGACAGAGATCTGAGGGGGGGGCGCTGTAGCTCTTTCCAGCTCCCTTCTTCCCGGTACTTTGCCTGCAAGATTCCAGCTGCCTGTCAACCTCTGACTCCCTGATTCAGGGAAACGTGGGGTTCTGTTTAGTCTGGAATCTGGAAACTGCCTCCAGGCAGAAAACTGGGGTGATGCTGGGCTCCCTCGACTTGTTTTCCTTCTCTTGGAGATCAGTCTCGCTCAGCCCAGTGTCCCATGTCTGAAAGCAATCCTTTCCTATAGTTTGACCTACTTCCCGGAGTGTGCGGAGGGAGGGCAGTGCCCACGTGCAGTCATTTCCAGGCAGGCGTGGGAGCCAGTGTGACTCCTTCCCATGAGTCTCATTGAACTGGAGTCCCAGAGCCTCAGAGCCTGTTCTCAGCCGCTCCTTTTGTAAACTTTGCCCATGGTGATGTGGCTTTGACACTTTGCATTTTATCTGAAGCTGCTCTCTCTAGGGACATTTTAATTTCACTCTCCTCTCTTATAGAAGCTCTGAAGGCAGTAGTATGGAAAAATTATATGTATCCACCTAATAGATGAGGAATTAAATTTGCTTTTACTATGTACTTATTTTATGATCTTGGGCACATCACTGCTCAGATTCCCCATAAGAAAAGGTGGGTAAGAATAATTAGGAAATGAGCATAGTACAAATGAGGGGATCAGTGACTTAGCACTTTGGGAAGGGCCCTGCTTTAAACTGAGGAAAGTAGAAAGAGAATGTAACCATCTCCATGCCCCCCACCAAATACCCACAACTCTACAGTGATTAACATTCATTATTTCATGTGGACCATGTACCTGCCTCCTAAGGAATGGGCAATATTACCCCCTTGCTTTCTTATTGTTAATACAGCAGGTGAGGGTATGAACGCTGAAGCCACCTGCTCTACTGTACAGAGTTACTAAAGAGGAGAGCTGGAATCCAAACCTAGATCATGCTGCTTGGTTTTGAAACTTACCTTTCTTGGACATATAATTCTTCCTTTCCCTTGCCCTCAAAGGATGTCTTTTTCAGCCTTTTGTGGCCTGGGTGACGTGCCTGCCATTTAATGTGCACTGTGGATCTGTAAGAACACTCACAAATACATTGCAGTTTATTCGGCATCTCACCTTTAACATGTCTGTTGTCAGAATTTCATCTTCATTCCCCAGAAATTCTAGCTTACAAATTACAGCCCTGACAGCCCTGAACCTAATTCTTATTAGGTTCCCTGCTAGGGGGACCTTGAAACATTGTCGGTAGAAGTCAGATCACTGCTTATCTTAAGTTTCAAGACCTCTGTTAACCATTTTCTTTGCCTAATAACTATCAACCCTGTAACCTACCTCCTCCGGGAGTCAAACTCATGTCCAGTGTTTGCACATCCTTTCTAGGGAAGAATAGCAAGGTTGGTGAGGAATGCTAAACACCAGGGAAAATAAGAACTGGACAAATTCAGAGTAAACTTAAAATAAGACCCAGGATTGACTAGTAATTCTCTTGGCAAATGTATCTGCAGGAATACAAGAAGTAGGGAAAGGACATGTGATAGAATTGGAGAGAGGTATATTTCAACTCTATAAAAGGAAGAACATGCAAAGAAGGAGAGCAAGAACAGACCTGCTACTTGAGGAAGCCCAGGTCCTTTCTCACTGGAGAAAGATGGGGTGGAGAACAGGGTGGCCACTGTGTAGGTGATTTGAATACAAGGAGAAATCCTTCATTTGCAAGTCCAAGAGGCCCATAAATCCCTTCATATTGTGTGTATGAATGCAAAGGTCAGGTTTTCAGGGAAGAGGGTGGATAGCTCTTAAAGCATCAAGAATTTCCAAGATCAAAGATCGGACAATAAGTTTAGGAAGCACAGAGATATCACATTATAATTTAATACTTAGAGGAGAGTCTTATTTTGGCAAAGAGATTAGATTCTTTGATCTCATATCCTTCTTACCTCTAGCATTGTGTTTTCAAATGAAGTGCAAGAGGGACTAAATAAATCTTTAGGAAACATAGCTATAGTTCAGATCTATGGCAAATACAACAGCGAAAGGAAAATTATAACCTGTGCCTTAGCCACTTCCTAGATCCACTTACAGTATGTCAAGGTGTCCTCTCCCTAGTAGAAGAACAAAATTCAAGCCTGCTTCTGGCCACTGTCTGCAAAGTCCCAGCCCTCAAGAATATGATTTGTAAAAAGTCAGCCAGAGGAACAAGGCCCTAGAATTGAAGGAACCAACTGAAAAACAATCTAAATTCACATTTTCCTTGTGAAAGAGTAGGGCCTTTGAAATGCAACAACATATTTAGGAAACATAAGCATCAAATTTAAAAATATCTGAGAATGAAAGAACAGATTCCAATTGAACATCTGAAACTGAGACACCGACAGTTTTCCTTGTTGGAGCACAGAGCTCTCATCAAAGGGATCTTGAACTACTTCCCTCCCCATGGCACTTGGCTTCTCACCCCAGCCCTCCTGTCTTGGCCCAGAGACAAGTTTCTGTAGAACTGCGCTGTGACTGCGGGTGCACCCACTGGCTCACCTGTCCCTCCAGAATCAGTATCTTAAGCCCAAGTGTAGAATATACATGACAAAAATGGAAGCGGATTTCCAGAGCTTTCAGTGGGTGCAGCATAAGATTTAAAAATATGCCTTGTACATTTCAATTTCTCATTTCAAAAGATAAAAACCATTTGCATTAAAACACACACACACACACACACACAAAACCCCTTCACTTCTATTCACCCAGGAGAGTGACTCACTTCCCTAAGCTCTTAAGATTTTTTTAAGCTTTTGTATTGCAGTTATAATAAGAATGCTTTACCACAAGCTGCCCTAACGAAATACCCTGTTTTGGGCCTAAAATATCTAAGAATCTTACAGCAATAAATAATATAAAAAGTGAATTATTGAATAATAAACAAATTACATACAAGTTTAACATTTTTTTCAGTTACAGTTGACATTCAATATTATTTTATTTTAGTTTCAGGTGTACCGCATAGTGGTGAGACAATTACATACTTTACAAAGTGTTCCCCCTGATATTTCCAGTCCCCACCTGGCCCCACACACAGTTATTACAATATTATTGACTGTATTCCCTATGCTTTCCTTTACATCCCATGACTCTTTTGTAACTACCAAGCTGTACTTCTCAATGCCTTCACCTTTTTCACCCAGTCCCCCCACCCAAGCACACATTTTTAAACTAAATTCTATGTGAGATCTGGAAATTGAGACTTTAGAATCAGGATCTGGAATTTGAGGTCTAATGCTGCAGGACAGTTCCTGGCTACAACTATAAAAAACAGTAGGTGAAGTTAATTAAAGGAATAAAAAATAAGTTTGGAAGATAAAGAAATTTTTGCCTTAGGTAGTCAACTTAAATCGTTTCATGACTGAGAACAATATTCTGATGAGACTAAAATGTGGAAAATCACTGAACAATAGTTAGCACATCAGTTGTAGAAGAGAAACTAAAAAAACAATGAACTCTGGCATGTAGCAGTTCTATTTTATTATAAAAATACGGATAAGACATGTCTAGCTATGTTCGGATTCTGAATCCTGAAACGAGGAGTCAAAGAGGGACCAAAGTGTGTAGACAAATAAAGATTCCAAAAGGGCAGAAATAACATGAGACACCCAAGAGAACACCAAGAACAAATTTTTCTATCAGCATTTACTTCCAGGAAGAAATGTTAAATATGAAGAAAAGGAGACAAGCTAACTCGAGGACGCCTACTTACGATGATTCCACTTTCAGAGAAAAGATTGCCCCCAAGAAGCCTTTCATTAGGATTGATGCAGTCAGTTGATAACCCACTAGATTCCTGGGGATTTGTACTAAGATTCCAAATTCTCCATTAATTATATCCAGACACCACAATCTCAACACCACGGTTAAAAATGTTTGCAAAGGAAATAAAACTGGCTTAGTTCTGAGTTTGTTTTGATTAGAAAGATGCCCAAAGGATTTTTACTAAGAAAAGACAATTCATTTCTTTGAAGAAATAGCCTAGTTTGCCTTCTCTCTTTAGCGTTATTACCATTATCGTTATTACACTTACGTTATTTCTTCACCTGTCTGTTTTCTGCCAGTTTAATGAGAGACTGGAGAGAGGTTCTTGACAAAGAGATGAATGTCTCCAGTAGGTTCCTTGTGATATAAAACTGACTAGAAACTTCTAAAAATAAGGAACATACACACACACACACACACACACACACACACACACACACACACACACACACCCTCAATGCACTTCAGCCAGTAAATAGTGTAAAAACTAAATTGGTAAATGATAACACTGAAACTTTTCGAGGAAGCAACAGCTTATGAGATTTGGTGCCAAGATGAAGCATGTATATGGGTTTCTTTTTCATGTGGCCAAAGGAGGTGGGTAATAGATCATTTTAGAAGCACAGATCAGGGACAGAACAGCTCCATTAAGGAGAGTCTGCAGGCACACTTTCTAAGCAGCACAGATAGTGTGGAATGAGTCCAGGAGGCGAAGGCCAAGATTTTCTGGGCTCCACCTTGCCCTTTCTGTATCAGAGATCTGTCTTCCTCTTTGACAACGTAACATAGGAGTCACCTCCTAGTTGACCGTCTCCACATCCCACGTCCTCCCTCAACTCCATCACTATCTCCATTTGCACTCTGCATGTGCTCAGAGGAATCCTCCCACAGCTTTACAATTGTTTGTACATGTCCTGCTCCTCAATTAAATATTCTTCATTCCTCCTATAAACATGTCTTAAACACCTGCGGCTCCAGGCTTCCACTGTGGAAGTCCAGGCTCAGTCCCTGAGCTCTGAGAAGAGAGGGTGCCCCAGACAGAGCCTGCAGTCCACCGTGTGTTCCCACGCGTCTAGACTGGCTGACAGAGACAGCAGGTTGATGCCGAATCTACTCATGCCTTGGCTGTTTGGATGACTTCTACCAGCTTGATCTGCATGCTGCGAGGTCTTGAGGATGGTTCTGAGCCAGGAATAAGGGCCAACTAGGATTAGGAAGGGGGTCGGGGCATTTGGGCTTGGCCTTGAAGGCTGGGAAATAATTTTTATACAGGGAGGGAAGGAAAAAGGACCTCCCAGACAAAACCAAAATGTATACATGGAGACAAAGAGATGGTAGGACAGGAGGCAAATTAGAAAGAGGAAATGAATCTGCTTTGCCGTAGGACAGAGCTCATATGTGGGAACGGTAAGAATATGGCCTGGAAGCCACACTCGGAGGAAACTTGAACTCTGGGTGACAAAGTGTGTGTTTCGTGGTGGAAGGAATAAGGAACAATGGAATGTTTGGGACTAGCCCACCGGCTCAGTTTCCTACAGCTTCTGTAGGAGTCAGTGGCTTGAACAGACACCGCTACTGCTCATTACTCTTCAGTTCCCAGGTCGGAAGTCTCCCTCAGCCGGGTGCTGGCCGGGCTGGAGGACCCAGAGAAGCAGCTCCCTTGCTTTCCCAGCCTACGAGGCTGCCTGCTCTCCTTGACTCAGGCTTCCTTCCCTCTTCCCAGCCAGCCCTCCGCCCTCTGCTTCCTTCCTCACATCCCCTTCATGACTGAACCTGTTTATGATGACTAAGTTGGGCTGACCCATATGATACAGGATCACTTCCCCACCTCCAAACCCTTCACTGGGTCCCAGCTGCGAGTCTCTCTGCGATGGAGGGGAACATCCACAGGGTCAGGATGGAAACATCTTTAAGGCCCTTTCACACCCAATCACAGCCAAATAAACAGCTAAGATAACATTCATAGAAAACACTGGTTCAATATGTCTTGTGATGTCCAAGACATGATCCTCAATTCTTCACATATGTTAGTTCGTTTAAACCTCTGGGGTATCTGAGACACAGAGAAGTTAAATAGATTGGCCAGGGTCACCCGGCCAGGAGGGAGTGGGGCAGGGAGACAAACCCACAGAAACCACAAGGGTAGTCACCCAGGATGTCACTTTTGAAATCATGTGACAGATATCCAGGGAACTGCTTGAGAAAGCATCTTTGCTCCGATCTGATTTTTTGTCCTGCTGTATATTGAAACCTCTGCCTTTATTAGTCATGAGACATTCTTCCAGCCAAAGGCCCAGGGACAACAGCCCAGTGGAAGCACCTCTCCAGCAGTTTGGCTCACATGAGTGCCCTCACAAACCTGAATTCTATTCGGGAGCAATAAGACAATGCGTGTCTCCCAGCCAGCTAGGATCTGAGGCGCTGGCCTAATAACCGCTCAAATACTCACATTGTGGCGGAGCTTAAAGTAGCTATTGGGAGGGGCTCGGCACTTAATTGCATTCTATTTTGCTTCTGCAAAAATTGAAGAACGGAAGAAGAGCACTGATGGTTTCCTCTGAAAACCTGATTTCCCTCCACTTAGGGACGGTTTTGATATAAATTGACTGCCTGCAGTTGCTAACGTTTGTTAAATACAGTGAATTCTGGAAGCAGATTAGAAAGCAGAGAAAGTAGCCCAGAAGAAAATCTACAATGAGCTGCTGATAAAATGCACGGAGTGTTTCCAAGAGAATCTTTCGAGTTGGTGGAATTAAATTACTGTGCTGGGTATCTATTTTTAAAGGAAAATGTGTATTTGCCTAATCCAATTTCAGCATAATTCATATCCCTGTAACACTCCGAGAACACTGGCATATGGTTACATGAGATATAAATTGGGAGTATGATTAAAAATCACTGGCGTTTCGATTTCAATTATATTTCACAAAATAGACTCCAGGGGGGAGGGGGAGGGGATGCACAAGACCACAACCCACTGCAAGATGAGAGTGGAGAAAAATCTACACACACACACACACACACACACACACCTGCAGATCTGACCAGGGACCGTATTCCCAGGGTGAACTGACACTGCTGGCGTCGCCTCCACAGCCATCAGCCCTGCCCCATCTGACTTGAAGCCAGAATCCATAGAGGGTGGAAGGCCACCTATAATGTCTGAACCAAAGAACAGCCCAGTCTTCTAGAAATCCAGAGGCAGAGCTGAGGTCAAATCCCCATGATCAGCTTCACTTTTTTAAAAAAATATATTTTATTGATTTTTTACAGAGAGGAAGGGAGAGGGCTAGAGAGTTAGAAACATTGATGAGAGAGAAACATTGATCAGCTGCCTCCTGCACACTCCCCACCGGGGATGTGCCCGCAACCAAGGTACATGCCCTTGACCGGAATCGAACCCGGGACCCTTGAGTCCGCAGGCCGACACTCTATCCACTGAGCCAAACCGATTAGGGCTTCACTTTTCTTTAAAATGACCTTGAAGAGCAATTTTGAAGACTACACGAGAGAGTGTTGTCAGTCTCTGGACACATAATAGGTGCAAAATACATTTTGCTTAGGACTTCGATCATTCACCTTGTTTTATTCCTTTTGTCTTCCTAGAGCCTGGGAGGATCCCGGCACATGCTCTACGCTCCGAGTGTTTGCAGAATTGAAAGGAAAGAGTCAGGCTCCCCGTGTTCCCACGCCTAAGCC
This sequence comes from Myotis myotis, assembly GCF_014108235.1. Lineage (NCBI taxonomy): Eukaryota > Metazoa > Chordata > Mammalia > Chiroptera > Vespertilionidae > Myotis > Myotis myotis. Next base: position 51,364,662 of record NW_023416318.1, on the reverse strand, counting down.
CTCTTAACTCTTCATGGGGAGATTGCTCCCAAGTGATAAAAAAGGGGAAAGGTAAAAAGGAATCATTTTCATTAAGTAAGATTTAAAGAGCAAAACAAAATTCTCCCCTCCTTAATCTTGACAGATGGGAATTTCAAGTTTCATCATTTTGTCTTAAGGAACTAATAAGGAGTTCATAAATCTCAATTACTTCTGTGGCGTGAGGAGCCGCTGCAGGTCTGCTCAGCACGATTCCAATCTCTGATCAGCCGGAGGACCTTTATTAAAACACGGGGGGAGGAGAAGGGCCAAGTCATCTTTCAAGTTGAGCTGACATTACAGCAGCACAATCTTTCTTTATTTTCTTCTTCTTTTTTTTTTTTGTCATTCTGGTCAGAGAGAAGGAGCACCGATCAGCCACATCACCTGCAAGATGCGGTGTCGCACATTAAATTATAAGCTGCCGGCAGCTTTGGAATTGGCCAATCTCCATGAATAATCAATGGAGAGACCAATTAATAAATATGTATGCCCTTCACAAAACTCTCGATCTTTCCCAGCCAGCTACTCTCTTGAACATACACAATTATTCTTTCTTAACTTGCCAGATAAACACAATTGTGGGACCCCCTTTTCCCCATCGTTCCTTGTATTTGTTTTCCAGGGTTGCCACGACAAAGTAGGATAGGCTGGGTGGCTTAAACTCCTAAACAGCAGGGGTTGGTTTTCCCACTATCAGGTTGCTAGAAGCCTGAGGTCCACGGTGTGGGCAGGGTGGGTCTCTGCGGAGCGCTCCCACCTTGGCTTGCACAGGGCCACCCTTCTGCTGAGTCTTCACGTGGTCTTCCCTGTGGTCTGTGTTCTAACTTCCTCTTCTTGTAGGGACGCCAGTCCTACTGGGTTAGGGCCTGCCATGATGCCTTCATTTTATCCGAATTACCCCCTGAGGGACTCTTTTTCCAAATACAGTCGCCTTCTGAGGCCCTGAGGCTTAGGGCTTCCACATGAATTCTGGGGAGGTGCATTCAGCCCATAACACTCCTCACTGCGTAATCAGCCCCCAGTTCTGGTTTATCCTGTTTCCCCAATGACTCGGAAGTTTGTTTATCCCCTCATTGGGCTGCTCTCTCCCTGCCTTTCCAGATGCACTTCCCATTTCAGTCATCACTCCTTCCCCCGTGCACAGACTGTTTTCTTCACCTGGGTCCCCCCTCCCCCAGTCTCTCTTATATACTGTGTGCATATGTCAAGCTCCAGACCATATCCTAGGTCAGTGATGGCGAACCTTTTGAGCTCGGCGTGTCAGCATTTTGAAAAACCCTAACTTAACTCTGGTGCCGTGTCACACATAGAAATTTTTTGATATTTGCAAACATAGTAAAAGAAAGATTCATATTTTTGATATTTATTTTATGCATTTAAATGCCATTTCACAAAGAAAAATCAACCAAAAAAAAATGAGTTCGCGTGTCACCTCTGACACTCGTGTCATAGGTTCGCCATCACTCTCCTAGGTTCTTCTTTAGTCAAGTCCTCTTGACTTCCTGTTCTCTGTTCTTCTTCATCAGTTAGTTCACACCGCACTGAATTACCTGCTTCCAGGAGGTGGTGTGAGTGTGGCATAATGGACAGAAAGGGCGCTCTGGAGCCAGGCAGTCATAGCTTAGAAGTGCAGCTCTGCCCCCACCCCCACCCCTGCCCAGCCCCCGCCAGCTGTGGAAGTTTGGGCAAGTCAGTAAACTCTCTGAAATTCCATTTCCTTACCGATAAGCATGGGATGGCAATGCCCATCTCACAGGATTATTGTAAGGAGGAAAATAAATTAAGTACATTAAATGTACTAAATGTTGGCACACGACAGGCACTCAGAAACACTTGTCATCACCTGTTATTACTACTACTATAGTGCTTTTTAATCACTTCCTACCAGACTGAGCATCATGAGCAATTGCACTAAATAACTTGGTCACCTTTCTACGCCCTATAGCAGCAGGAGCAGTGATTTTCCTATTTTAATGCTCAACAAATATTCATGGAGTTCAATTTGAGCTCCTCTGCGGAGACCCCTGCTATCCACGATGTATCACTTGGCACCATAAAAAAGGTATTCGTCTCCATAATTGGGCTGATGATCATAATAAGTCAGGACTGCTTTGGGGCTTAAATAGAACAATCTTTATAAATTATAAAGAACTACACAAATGGTAGCAATCCTTCAGAAATAAGGCTACAAAAACAGAGATCCTGCCCTGGCTGGTTTGGCTCAGTGGATAGAGCGTGGGCCTGTGGACTGAGGGGTCCCAGGTTTGATTCCGGTCAAGGGCATGTATCTTAGTTGCGGGCCCATCCCCAGTGGGGAGTGTGCAGGAGGCAGCTGATCGATGTTTCTCTCTCATCCGATGTTTCTGACTCTCTATCCCTCTCCCTTCCTCTCTGTAAAAATCAATAAAATATATTTTTAAAAAAAAGAGAGAGAGAGATCCTAAGAGGTGGAGCTGTTTAAAGGCAAGGTGGGAAGACCTGTCCAAGGGGAGAGAAGGTGGAGCCCCCGGGTGGAGGTCTCCAAAAGTAACGCATATGGAGAGGCAGGGAGATCAACCTAACAGATGCTCAAGACAGAAAGCATAGAAACTTGATAGATTTTAGTAAAAATCTAATTTCCATGCCTAGCTTACTTCCTAGTTCGATATTGTCATTAATGACCAGCTTAGACATTAGAATTTGGATTGATCAGCCTTTCAGAGTTGTCAAAGGAGGTAGCTTCCTAGAATTTTCCAGGAAGACAGCAGAGTAGATTTGAAAAAAAAAAAAAAAGCTGGAATTTGGAAGCAGATTAATAGTTGAATCTCTGCTGGTATTCACCAGCTGTGTGACTTAGAAAAAATTCTTTAACCTCTCTGAGTCTCAGGAGAAATAGGAGTATAGACACTTGCCTGCAGTTCTGTGTGTGCACACGTGTGTGTGTGAGGAGCTAATGAAATAGCGAGCGTGAAGATGCTTGCTGGGTGCTCGCCATGTATTGACAGTCCTCGGTGATGCAACAGCGGTGGCAAGACTGTGCAAGATCAGCTACTCCTGTGGGGGAAATGTGGGATGTTTGGAGGCCAGACCCTTCTCCTCTCTGTCCCCGCTCTCTCCCTTCATTCCTTATCTCTGCTCAGGGCCCACCTGACCTCACAGTGAGTCCAAAGACAACTTCATGGGTTCAAATAACCTCATTCCTGCACCTTCCACCCTTTTGTTCAATGCCACCCCCAAACTGCGTGTGCCACATTCTTCCTGGTTATCAATTTCCCAACAGACTACCCTTTCCCATGTTCTAAAGTGGCATGCATGTTCTATTGGGCCAACAGATTGAGTTTTAAATGACTTTGTTTTCTGTTGTGTCTCCCATAGAGTCAAAAGGGACAAAGATTAGCCCAATCAGCATGGCTCAGTGGTCGACCTATGAACCAGGAGGTCGAAGCTCCATTCCCTGTCAGGGCACAGGCCTGGGTTGTGGGCTTGATCCCCAGTAGGGGGCATGCAGGAGGCAGTTGATCAATATTCTCTCTCATCATTGATGTTTCTATTCCTCTCTCCCTCTTTCCCTCTCTGAAATCAGTAAAAAATATTTTTTAAAAAAATAGGACAAAGATTTAAAGGTCCCGTACTGGGACAGTGGTTCTGATGAGAGCTGGCTGGTTGGGCCATTTTCTTGGTTGTCTCTAGGCTAGATGGGATTTAAACCTTAAGGGCCTCCTCTGCAACACCTCCACTCTTTTAAAACATTAGTCATAAGTTGGAACACATCCAACAAGGCCGGCTGGGCCTCGTCACACTATGAATTCCATTCTCTTGGTAATAGACAACCGAACCAATATCTTATTGTCATCGTCAAATTCCATTATTTTTGCTCAGTTCAATTCAGAACAAAGGTCAATTGAAAAACAAAACAAAGCAACAGTCGATGAAGGCCGGAGGAGAATTTTAAGCTGGAAAGGCATGCTGGGTAACTTTCTAGTAACTATCAATTTCCAGGCAGAAATTACTCCCTAGTCAAAGCAAGTAGTTACGCCCTCCAAGCCTCAGCTTCCTCAGCTGTCAAGTAAAAACAATAAGATTCCTTTTCCAGGGTCGTGTGGAAAGCGTACAATAAGAGCTCCGTGAGTTGCGGTTATTATCTTCACTGTATTTTAGCACCTGGCTTACCCTTCAGAGGAGCTACTCTGCACACTCTCCAACTCCATGGCACAGTCCCCTGTCTCCGAGGGCAGGATGGAGGACTGGTCAGGTGATGGGCGTTGGAGAGTTTGTGTGGACAGAGGAGGGCTATGGAACCCAGGTAATCTGTAATGATCTCAACAAGTTCTGGAAACCACCTTGCCACCGTGTGAATTACTCTGTAATTCCAATTAAATCTCCAGATGGTCCTGAGGGTCCCTAGGACTCACAGCTTCAGCTGCTGGAGAGGAGAAAGGGGACTGGAGGCAGAAAGCAGGGCCTTCTCCAGAGTCACCCTCACCACATGCATCTCAGGCAGCTTCAAGTGTCCAGCTGAGCGAACCCTTTATTTATTATCCAAATAAAACACTGCACAGAAAACCAGCATACCACAGCAGTAGCTTCTATGCAGGGAAATTCTGTTGACTCAGTGGCTGGTTGAAATCTACATTTGAATCCATGGACTCACAGTCTCTTAGACTTGGGAGATTTTACAGAGAATTTAACCTAAAAAAATAAATAATTATTTATAAATAGGAGAATGAGAGCTCAAGATTAAGTAGTTTAGATAGAACTAGATTTTGGAACTCTGTTTCCCTTTTTAAATATGGAGATCATCTCAAGGGAGGGCTTATCAACCTGGGCACTAGCGGCACTTGGGTCAGATAATTCCTTGTTGTGGGGGTTTGTTCTGTGCATTGGAGGGTGGTTAGCAGCTTCTCTCTTCCCAAGAGAAGCTGGTAACAATAGCCCAGCACCCAGTGTGACCATCCGAAAAGTCTCCAGACATTGCCCAATGTCGCCTGTGAGTGCAATCGTCCGAGTTGAGCCTCACACCATAAGGCTTACGTAGAAAATCAAGTGAGATCATGAACATGGGTTTGCTTAATCAACAGTAAAGCACTGGACGTTAATGGTTAGTAATAGAGCTTATTATTAGATTCCGGACTTCTGACACACACTGTCATCCTCACTCTTTCATGGCCAAAGAGCTTGGGCAAGAGTGAGATAACCCCCGGGGTAAGCACTGGGGAAGGCAAGCTGATCCCGTCTGTGGGATGAAGCCATAGATTCAACTCCGGATGGACAAGATCCTGTTCTGTTCTGGCTTTCGTGCCCTCCCCCACCCCGAAAAGGCTGTTCACTGCTGGAGCAGCCCCTCCCAGGAGGCTCTGAAGCCCCATCTGGTTCTCAGGTTAGTCCCCATTGTCTGCATTCCCAAGCTTTCTCCACTGATGCACTCACCACACTGAGTTACGACCATCTGCTCGCCTGCCTGCCTCCCCCCCCCCCCCCCGCCCCCTATGTGGATCTTAGGGAACAGGCTATGCGTTACTCTTCTTTACATATTTAACTTGTGCAGGGTGCAACCGGGATGGTGATCAGTGACCATTCGCTGCATAGATGGATACATAAGTGGCGGGATGATTTTTTAAATCAAAATGAATGGACAGGCTTGGGAGATATGCAACCTATTTACTCTAAATCCTAAATTGAGCTTAAGGTTCCCAAACCAGGCAAAGATTTCTTTCTGAATTTAGCTGGACTGAGCAACAAGGCAGCAGGGAGCTGCATTTAGCACTGATTCAAAACTATTCTGAAATGCCCTTGGATTAAAACAAAGACTGTGTGTATTAGAAGAAGATGAAATTAATCTACAAGAACCTATTTCCTGGAGGACTATGTGGTTAGAAGGACAGTTGTGCTATGGCAGGTCAACTAGATGGGCTTTAAGCTGCCTTGTTAGGGAAGTAGATCCGGTTCTCACAGTGCCTTGTTTTGCTGAGAGGGAAATGCAAGGTTGGGCCAGAGAAGAACTGCCTGGAACAGAGAGAGGCTGAGCATCACCCCCGGCTCCTGCTTTCAAGCGCCACCCTGTGCAGAGCTCAACCTCTCCTCCGAAGAAGCGCTGAGCAAATATTTAAAGAACATATCATCTTGAAGAGAAGCCAAATGATTGGCCTGGCCCCAATTTTAATGTAATTGGAAGCATTATCACAATTAAAGAAAGATGCAGGGCTTGCATTGGGAAGAACATCAACAATGGAAGGCCCGGAAGGAAGCGCTGCAGAGGGAGACATTGGAGTGGCCATCCAAGGCTCCAGGGCCCGAGCGGGCTGTTGGCTGCTTAAGGCATTCCGTCATGCCCGTGTGAGCTGTGATTAGTGAAGGTGGGAGCAGCAGCCCACACGCAGTTTATGAAACCATCTGCCTTTCCCTGGCGCCAAGCTTACCAGAGATCTTGACGCCCTGTGTAGTTTGCCTACTGGGGTATGTACTGATTAAGGCAAAAAGAAGGGCTGGCCTGTCTGACGGTCCTATTTCTCCTGGTAAATAAACAACATCATGGCTGGTTTATATGCCTGAGTGAACTCGGTATGAATCCGCCTTCCCAAATATGATCAACTCGGGGACATGGGTAAGGTTGGCTTTCTAGACCCGTGAGACTGAGGGCCAGGCCTGGGACTTGTGTGGCTTCACCAAGCAGCAAGGCCTCCTGATAGCCCGTCTCACTCTGCCACCACATCCGTCCTTGCCAAGGTCATTCTTTCCAGTTTCTCCAGGGAGCGTTAAAATAGCCATCCTTGGGATCCAATCCAACTGTTTCACAACGAATTGCAATTATAAACTCCTACGTTATGTCACAATAACATCAGTTCAGTCACAATTCTCTTGCCAAGTAAGCGATCATGACTGTAGCAATGATTGTTTGTCAACAGAAATCACTCCGTCCCAGATGCGCAGACTCGGAGAGAGCAGCGCATCTCCAAATCCGACAGACACCGAGACGGCTCCCTGGAAATGCTGCTGGCGCTGGTTATATTAAAGCGCCAGTGCTGCCCAGGACTCTGAGAACTGCTCTGGTTTTGTCACTTGAAAGCTGTTCTTGCTCTACAAATAGGAATGATTCGTTTGTGATTGACAGGTCTTGGAAAATACAAAAGAAAAACTTAAACCGGCTAATGTATTTTTAATATTTACAGGGCATCAGCCATATGTGTGTATCTGGTCCACTGCCTAGTGCTTCCGGAGCTCAGAATGTGAAATAATAGTTGCTGGAAAAACCTCTCATTTGCAGGGGGCAGAGTACAGCCTTTTCCCAGAATGCCTTGCAGAGAGCTCCTCATCTCACCCTGTGTGTACAGGCGCTTTGGAGATGCTACATAAAGCTGGAGGAAGATCAGGAGTTATTTATAAATGCTGATAAGATCAAGGAGAAGGAATGATGTCGAGACCCAGAAACATCTTGTAAGTTTTCATTTCCTCACTCTCCACCTCCCTCCAGCTCTCTTCTTCCAAAATGATGCTTAAATTGGTTCCCTTCCAAGCTGGGGTGGGGACATGGCTTCAGCAAACACGCTGCTGGCTGCCCAACCCGTCCTACGAGGCCTGTCATGTCTTGTCACCAGCTCCCTCTGTCACCAGCTCCCTCCCTCTGAGCTGTGCACATACCTCTGAAACCTGCAACCGCACGCCCACCAGTGGCTCAGCACCTGTAATCCCTGCAGAAAATCTCTTTTCCTGCGGATCAGCAAGGCATCGTCAGGGAAAATGGCCATCCTCAGGAAAAGCAAAGATGATGAAACTTCCACAGGGGGGATCTCACAAAAGCACAGCCGCATTTCAAAGCCAAACTACCCGAGAGAAGGCGGAACAGCAGCTGCACCGCCCCACGGATGGGACTTGGGGGAGGCAGACACATTTCTGGCTCCTGTTTGGTTTCTATCTGCACCTGCCAGAGTCCTCTGCCGGCGGTGGGTGAGCACCACTAAAGCTGTCATTGTGCTGCTTAACGACGCTGCCTGGGACCTGGGACACTCCACGCCAGAAATAGCCATTTTAAAAAATGTATTTTTATGATTTCAGAGAGGAAGGGAGAGGGAGAGAAACATCAATGATGAGAGAGAATCATTGACCACTGCCTCCTGCAACATCCCCCTACAGGGCATGTGCTCTTGACCGGAATCTAACCTGGGACCCTTCCGTCCATAGGCTGACACTCTATCCACTGAGCCAAACCGGCGAGGACAAGAAATACCAATTTGTGGCAGGGAGCATATACAATATTTTTCCCAGGAAGATCACACTAAAAGATTACATGCTTGAATGCTTAGATTTTTATTTTTGTAATAACTCTTCCCTATACATTCTCTTTTAAATCGGTCACTAATCTATGTGTGGTGAGGATTATATAAATGTGGAAATAAAGGCTGGTCACTATTGTCCATGGCTGGTTGTTGGCACCAATTCAACACCAACAGGAATCCCCAATTTGGGGTGTGGTGAAGAAGGAAACTATTCAGTGCAAAACAGCTCAATGGTGATGTCACAGGGCTGTGAACACACATGGGCATGAGGTGGCCCTGGGGCCAGGAGGCCTGCTCTGCACTGGCCTGGTCTGCTCTGTGCCCACTTGCTCTGCCCTGTGCTGAGCTGGTCAGCTCTGCTCTGGTGGGACGTCAGGCATCTTGGCAGGGGAAAGGTAGTCTTCAGCCTTGGCTGGGGAGGGAAAGTATATTCTCAGAGCCAGAGGGGAGCTGACTTACATAGACAGAAGTCCCACCCTGGTCCCTGATTGGTCTGTTCTCATGCAAACGAGGGCTCCAAAGGCACCCAGGTGGAGTGATCCAAAAGACACTACTGTCCTGGTTGGTCAGAATGGAGCTGCTCTGATTGGTCAATGAAGAAGTTGATGGGAACATAGCTGCACGTCTCCAGTTGGATGGGGAAAGCCTCCACCCTATTGGTTGAAATAGGATTCCAGGAACTCCTTTGCAAGAGATGCCTCAGTTGCAGGAACACAGAGCAGGCAGGCTGCTCAGGGCAGGCTTCTCTGTGAAGGGCAGTTTGTGGGAGAGGCCCCTGGGGAGAAAGGGCTCCCAGGCTCTGTTTTATTGCTGCTGTTGTTTAATTGGTGCCCCGCTAGCCACTGGGAACCCTTTTTAGTAGGTATCTTCTTTCTTTCTTTCTTTTTTTTAATATATTTTATTGATTTTTTACAGAGAGGAAGGGAGAGGGATAGAGAGTTAGAAACATCGATGAGAGAGAAACATCGATCAGCTGCCTCCTGAACACCCCCCACTGGGGATGTGTCCGCAACCAAGGTATATGCCCTTGACCGGAATCGAACCCAGGACCCTTCAGTCCGCAGGCCGACGCTCTATCCACTGAGCCAAACCGGTTTCGGCTGTCTTCAACTCTTTAAATGGATCACGTGTAAGCAGGCAGAAGGTACAGCTCCATAACGGGGGCTCCCAAAGCTCCGGAGTCTATTAGGTCTTTGCTCCAAAGATTCTTCTGCAAATACCCAACTTGCATCTGAGTAATTTTTGAAGATGACTGAGGTCTGTGTAGTATATAATGTGTGTATACACATTATACAGTTATTTGAGCATATACATACTGATATGTATGTGTGTTAAATTATTGGTTTTTTATTTTCCAAAACAAAATCATAATAAATTATTTCCCAGTCAAGTTTGGAATATGAACTGCACTTGTGGATGAAGATGGGGTAAGCTCAGCTCCAAGAACGAGGAGGTAGAGAAAAGACCAGGTCCACTCTATCTGCTACTTGACCAGATTTATGCCATGATGTTGCCACATGCAAAGAAAGAATATGCTCTTTTAAATGAATGCTGAGCACGGGAAGAGGAATTGAGAAAAGAAAACCTCCATCAGCCCAGGGAAGGGGAGTGATGACTAGAAGATTCTTCCTGTGGGGAGGTGAAGCTGTAATGGGAATGCATCCAGGAACACATGTAAATAAATGAGCATGAATCTATTCCAATAAAACTTTATTTACAAAAAGTGGTGGCAGGCCATATTTTGCCTGAGAGTCATAACTTTTCAGCCACTACACTACATGGATCCCTTCTTTGTTTGGATCCCAAGCTCATCAAGCTCTCCTGTGTTACCAATCACACTCCCCAGATGACCTTGACATCTAGGGGAAGACATCCCCGGGATCGAGGACACAGTCATCGTCTCCCTTGGGAAAGGACATGTTGGGTTGTCAGTTAAAACCAGCATCTGTTTTGTAAGCTCCTTTTAAAGACATCAGTGAATGTTGGTCTCAGGTGTTAGCTAACTGTGATGCATCAAGAAAGCCCAGGTTCTTGCTCTCAAAACCCGGACACGAGAACCTTGCAATGTCAAAGCCATTGAGGTCATGGCCCGGTTAGGCAGCTTGCCCTCTCTTCCTAGCATCCCCTCTACCACACAGAGGACCACATCCCCTCTGGCAAACTTCACCAACAACTGCAGTGTCACCAAAACAACCCTCCTGGTGACTCTGTAGGAAGCAGCAGCATTAAGAAGGGGCCAGATACCCCATTTCCAACGACAGCGAATTTACCCCCTGCCTCCTCTTTCTCACACTGTCTGTTCTATCTTAATGCTTTCACCTTCTGTTCGCCCTGCTGCAAACTGCTAAAAGGTACCAGATGCTAAATGTTTCACTTTGGGTACATCTCTTCGCTTCTCTTAATGCCATTGTGCTCATCTGCAAATAGAACTAATCGCTACCTCACGGGTTCACTCAGACAGTGAAATTGGATGACAAATAGGACAAGGTCCATCGCGTATCCGGCCTACGGAAGATGCTGAACGCACGCAACATGGCTCTGGAGGAGAGAGGAGGCGCTGGGTGAATTATGCAGCCTCTGTGGCCCTGGAGCTCCTGCCCCCCACAGAGAGGTGCTCAAAAATGATTCATTCCATTGGTCGCTCTGCTGGGTGGGCTGGGACCTGTTGGAACAGGAGCCTCGGGAAAGCCAGGCCTGGGTGTTTTGCAAATCACTGGAGTAACAGATGGGTGGAGTTAGATATTTTGTCAACATGGAAATCACTTTTCCAAAGTGAGCTTCCCCGTCTGAGGATAGTGCCTTTCATTTCTACAATTAAAAATACCTGCCATATGTTTAACTCTCCTCGCAGCAGCTCTGGAGTGAGGCTGCACTTTCTGTGGAGCCCTTTGCTACAGAGAGACAACTGGATTACACACTTCAGGAGAACGTGCATCCTCTCACCGGGTCCCGGCTCTCAGGGGGACTCAGCAGGGCACGCTGCACCCATTTCCTGGGCCGTAAACAGAAAGCGAGAGTCAGTGCCGTCTAACACTCGGTGTCTAGTCCGTCTCTGACTACAATGGGCTGCGTTGAGACGGGACTGAAGAAGAGAGTAACTTTCAGAGGCGACTCCCTCAGAATGGCGCCCCACGGTGGTACAGGGGTGTGGGTGCTCAGGGAGGCAGGTTCAGAAGTGTCCTCAGGTGGGGCTGGCGTGACCCTCCAATGAATACAGCTCAGATGCCTCGTCAGTGACCCTGCGATCCAGGGGCCTTTGGAGTCGGGCAGATCTGGGCTCAAATCCCAGCTCAGACACGAATTTGCTTCGTGAACTTTAGCAACGTAGGTGCGCTCTTTAGTCTCAGGAAGCTCATCTTCCAAATGGGCAGGAGAATGCGTACTCTCTAAGACAGCGGTTCTCAACCTGTGGGTCGTGACCCCTTTGGCGGTCAAACGACCCTTTCACAGGGGTCGCCTAAGACCATCCTGCATATCAGAGATTTACATTACGATTCATAACAGTAGCAACATTACAGTTATGAAGTAGCAACAAAAATAATTTTATGGTTGGGTCACAACATGAGGACCTGTATTTAAAGGGCCAGAAGGTTGAGAACCACTGCCTAAGACTTTCGTTATGACCAAGGAGTTCCGAATGACGGCCGATGCACCGTGGACACATTCAAGGATGATAATGAAGCCAAGCGCCGGCCTCTCTGCCTCATTCCTTTCCCAAGGAAGCCAGGCTCTCAGACTTCGCTCAAAGTGTCCACAACTAAGAGTTACCATTGTCCTTTTTAGCTCTTAGGAACACTGTTCCTCCAAGAAATATTTCCTCAATCTCGACTGCCATTGGCCCATGCACCGCTCAGTCACACTAACCATGTATTGACTACCTACTTGTGTCAGAAACCACGCTTGTTTGTAAGAAGACGGAGAGTGCTCAGTCTATGGGAGACAGGAGTACGTGGTCATCTCATAAATGCCACAAGGCAAAGGCCTCTTAGAGGAGAGAAGCACACGTAGAGTCCTGGGGTGGGCGAAAACTCTGCCTGGGCTGGCCGGGGAAGGTGTGACCCTTGCCCAGAGCACCGCGCCAGCCTCTGTTAGCACCTGCCTGGCTGCTATAACTGTGCATGTGTCTGAAGCCCTTGCTCATAGATGTGGGGACTCCTGGCGTTTGCTCCCTGCCCTCAGGCCCCCGGCATAAGACATGAGATGGGGCAGAAAGTTCCATCCTCAGTGGCCAAGGAGCCTCTGGTGACCAAGTTCTCACAGGCTGGTACTTGGCTGATGCTTGGCCACAGCCCACTTCCAGGTCAGCCCCAAAGCTGTGGTGCCTGAATTAGCAACAATATTTAGCAAAAGTGAGCTCATGTCGATGACAGGAAGGGGAAACACCCCTTTTTATTTCAAATAGCAAATCTGTGGGCTTTGTTTCCATCGTTAAGCAAGAAGACGGACCTGAATTCCAGCTTGGGGGATTTCGTGCTGGATTTGACTTGACAACAATGAACCCACATGTCTGTGCAGCTTTGTGTCCAGTGGTAACAAGTTTCCAGAATGACGCCCTTACAAACATGTTGGAGCGAAAGCAGCTGGAGGAGACTGCGGGCCAGCGCCTCTTGGACATGTCTCTGGGACTGATTCAAAGAGAGAACCGTGCAGTGTTCTCAGCCATTGTCGTTGGGAAAGCTGTAGGGTGTACAAGGCTTGACAATTTAGAGTATTTCACACGCACTTTTTCGTGTGAGCCTCCCAAATTTAGGGAATACGCTTCTCCCCATTTCACAGGAAATGACACATAGGTGAGTAAAGCAATGAATGCGAGGTCACGCAGGTCCACAGCCCAGGCTCTGTCTGCCAACCATGAAACACCTCTGTGTGCATGGGTGCATGCGGGGAGCACGAAGACCCCAGTGTGCAGGCACACCCAATCGCACCCAATGCGACAGCATCTCCAACTCTTCACTGTAACTCCGAGTGTTGATTTCACACCCGGACAGACCCTGACAAGCAGCATGGGGACCTGGGGATGCTGAGATCCGGGGAAAGTGGCTGATGCGCTTACCATCTGGAAGGCCCCACAGGAAGAGGAAATGGACTTACTCTGTGCCACCCCAGAGGTCAGAGCAAGGAACCAGGAATGAGCGACGAGTGGATAAGGCCACGTTCCACCTGGAGAAGAAGTCTCTTGTCTATTCTCCTCTGCTCTGAAGTTCACAGCTGATCAAAGTGCTGAGCCCGCCACCGCCCAGGGGCCAGGCAGCGATGGAGGGCGTCTTGCTGGCAGGCTACAGCCGGGATTCTAGCATCCGCTGGGCCTGGACCAATGACTCCTCTGAAATCGTTGTCTAGTGCACTTCTGGGTCCTCTTGTTAAATTCTGTTGCCTGCTGAGCATGCCCGCCTCTGCCCCCTGGGCCTGGCACTCAGAGCAGGTGCCATCGGAAAGCACTCTGCTTACCTTGGTGACACAGGGCAGGAAGGCAGCAAGAATGTCCCATGTGCACATTCTCTGTCTTTGTCTGTCTCTCTCACATCCCCATCTCTCTCTCTGTGTCTCTCTCTGTGTCTCTCTCTCTGTCTCTGTCTCTCTCTCTCTCTCTCTCTCTCTCTCTCTCTCTCTCTCTCTCTCACACACACACTTCCTATCTTTCCCCCAAGTCATTAAGTGTTATATGAAGGGACCAATAAGCCTCATCACCCACGGCTAATATTCAGCTCACATGCTCCATCAAAAACTGCCCAGCTCTGGTTCACACGGAATTCTCCTGCTTTTTGAAACGAACCTGTGTCTATGCCTCCAATGTAACCTGCATTCTACCAGCTCTGTGACTTTCACATAAATCGAATGATAATCTACATCTATGTCTAAAGAGGAAATGGACATTAATGATGCGATGACATCTAGACAACAGGAACTGCGCCAGAGACTTCACGCCCATCATCCTGATTCGATTCTCACCCGGGACGTCCCGCTACAGATTTGACTGATGCTCACAGAGGTGAACTTCTCGGACTGCCAATCCCCTGCAATTCAAACTCCAAAAAGGAAGTGGTATTTCCACTGGCAATGCCGGCTGCTCATTGAGCTGGGATTCAACCCTCAGCCTGTCTGACCCGTAAGTAGGAACTATTTCCCATTGCAGCACGCTGCCACCAACATCCCTAAGTGAGGCAACGGACGTGTGGGTTCTACGTTTTATGTATAAAAAGGTAACTTTTATTCAGAGTTGCTCTGAGAACAGCGTGGTGGGGAGGATGGGGATCTCAATACCTGCTGTATGGTTACTGATTACCAATGCTGATTTCTCTCTCCATTATTTACTTGTTCAGGGAGCTAGAAACAGGGAACAGCCCTGGCAACTCAGCAGTTATTTAAATAGAACAGTGCGGCCTGGTGCACTCGGCCGGCTGTAATTGGAAGCCATTTCCACCACGCACCCATATTTCAAAGGCAATACAACCCAACTCTCCGACCCAGGAAGCAGGGCTTTCCTCTCCAGCAGCGTGAGAGGCTGGGGCCAGGGAGGACCGGGAGGAAGATTGCTCTCAGGCACAGCTTTTGCAGAGGAAAGCTGACGCAGGAGAGTGCAGTTGACTGGATTTTTAATTGTACATTAGGGTAAATTAAATGCGTGGCACTAGCTTGGTGTGCGCGGTGGGTGCTGCTGGGACACGCGCTCTGAGTTCTGCAGACCGGGTCACATGCCTCTCTGAACACGTAACAGCCCCTGCAACTCTGTGTCTTGAAACTAAGTCACTTCGCTGTAATTGTGTTCAAGCAAGATGTGTTGCTGGCGAAGCCATTCCCTTTCCAACCCGTGTTCATCCTCCTCGGATTGGAGCGCAGTGGTTTGGATCCTGGTGCCCCTGGCCGCGGAGCGCCTCCTTGGGGAAGTTTACATCACAGGCTCCGAAACTGAGCAAACCTGCCCTGGCCACACGGCGCTCGATGGGAAACTTTCCCTGAACCTCAGTGATCTCCCTGAAAACGGGTCAGAAACAGGTACCCAAATGGGCCTGAGAGATGAAAGGAGGGCCTGAGTGTCTGACACTTAGTAGGTACGCAACCAAGAATTACCCAGGCCCCAACCTCAACAGCGCTGCTGCGGAAAAAGCCTGCTCCAGCATTTATCAAAATCTGCCTTATTTTAATATCAGTGAATGTACTGGCTGCGTACTTCTGAACTCAGACTTTCATTCTTACTGATCTGTGCTCTTTCTTTACTCTGTGAGTAAAGGTGCGACGGACATCTCTGGGTGTTTCCCCTCACCCGTATATGAATGCAAACAGCTGTTCATGATTTGTGCCTTTTCCTACCCTGAGGAGTGCTGGTACACCCTCTTTTTAATGCCCACCAGCTTGGCCCTCCCACACTGGGCACCTACAGTCCAGTCCCTGCATGTTTATCTTCATTGATCTGACCCATGCAGTACACTACGATTCTCAATGTTAGCTCCCAGCTTACCAAGGACAGGCAGCTTGTCTGCCATCAGACAGCTGGGAAACAGCCAGGGTCTGCCTGGCTGCGAAGCCCGTTAGCCATCTCCACTCCAGCCCAGGGTCCTCCAATGGAGGTCATGTCTGTCCTCCAGGGGTCACTCCCCAAGGTCTGGAGATATTTTTAATTTCCCAGTGGGGGAAGGGAGGCGATGCTGATGGCATCCAGGGGCCGAGGCCAGGGTTGGTGCTAAGCTTGCTCCACAGCATACGCCAGCCCCACACAGGGAAGAATTATCTAGGCCAAAACCTCAACAGCGCCGCTGTTGAAAAATCCTGCTCCGGCATTTATCAAAATTTGTCGTATTTTAATATAAGTGAATGTAATAGCATCATATTTCTTAACTCAGACCTTCATTCTTATTGATGTGCAAGTACCAAAAGATCTTACTTTTCCAAGTCTTCTGCAAGGCAGAAATTTCCCCACAGCGAGTTACATGTTCATACTGCCGGCTTTACTCATTTCCACAGCACAACGTCTATTGCCTCCTGGTTTCCATGGTAAAAGGTCGATCTATTGTTTGCTTAGCTCATTTTTTGCTTGTTCATGCCATTTTGAAAACAGCTTTTCAAATGAAACGTCCAAGGTCAAATCTAATACATTCTTACCTCTTTTTCTCTTATTTATTTTTCCTACATAAAATATCTGGCATGCCACAGAATGTAAACAATCCACAATATGGCACCAGCTCCAAGATGTGATAGAAGGGATTACTTATAAAATAAACACGTTGTGTCTGTGTGTCTGATAAGGTTCTCAGAAGCCTAGTTCAGTTTCTAACTCCATCTGACAGAAGAAAACAGGCCAAGGTAGGCTGTGATCTACCCAGAGTTAAACAGCTAACTTCCTAGGAGCAAGAATAAGATCATAGGTATGCTCACTTCTGGCTGGTGCTTTTGGGATGTGCGACCAGTGTGCACATGCGTGAACATGCACACGTGGGGGCAGGCACATGTGCACCCATGCATGCCTGTGGACACACACACACACACACACACACACACTTAATTGTATGTTCCCTCCTTATCTCTTAGAAGGTTTCAAATAGTGATGGTTACCCATCTGTTAAGTGAAAATCTAAAACCAGGAGTCAACTGTTCTCTGTTCTATGGAGAGGCTTAGAGGGAATAGGGACTTTGGACAACCGGTCCTAGACACACAAATGAGAGCTGGAGATACACAAACCAATGACTCCACATCTGGAGCCCCAGACTGAGGCACCGATGAAGCCCGACAGAGCCTGTTAAGAGTAAGCCTGGATACTTACTGTCTCTCCTCCCCTGCCCATCCCCACGCTGCCTCCAGAGTTCCATTTATTAAATATAAGCGCCATGCGTGGCCACCTGGCTCGAAAGACTAGAACTGCCTCCTATTTCCTAAATGAGAGCTAAAATCGCCGCCTTGCAGATCAGATGACCTTACCTCTCTAGGCAGCACGACTGGGATCACGTGCTCTCACCTGTGATGTCCACGAGCTTCCCAGGGGACTGCCTTGCACGACCTGAACAAGTTCCTCCAATCCTTACGCCTGGCCTCCAGGCCAGTTTCCATGCTTCCTCCTCTGTGGCCGCTGACTGCTGCCTCCCTGACACCCAGTCTGTATCACAGGGAGACACTGTTCTCATTGATTTCCCATCGCAGAACCCAGACCCACATTATGTCAAGAAGACATACCCAAGGTTCTGAGCAAACAGAGAAAATGTGTAGCAGCTCCTAGAAGTGCCAACTCGAAGGCCCGATAACACAAACCCACCTCAGAATCCCCACCCAACTCCTCCCTAACTTCTTCTCATCAGAGCAACTCTACCTTTCCCCAACACACTTTCTAGGCCTTTCCACCTCTAGGAGCTTAGACCTCAAGGAGACAAATGTCCTATCTGTGCAGGCTGCTGGCTGACAAACAACAGACATTGATTTCTCCTGGTTCTGAAGGCTGGGAAGTCCAAGATCAATGAATGGACAGAGTCAGTGTTCATAAGGTTCATAAGGAGGACCTGCATCCTGGCTCACAGAAGGCTGTGTCCTCATAAATCCCATTCATGAGGGCTCCACCCTCATCACCTAATTGCTTTCATAGTTGCACCTTTTAATGCCATCACAATGAGGTGTAGGAGTTCATTGTATACATTGGGGTTGGGGAATACACACATGTAGTTCACACCAATAAAAATGAAAATCTACTTCCAAGACCATAGAATTTCTTGCTCCAGGAGGAGTGGCAGTGGGGTGACCTATTTCCTTCTCCAAAGGTGCAGTCTGACCACCACCCTCACCCCACTCTTGTTTGTGGGGTATTTTCTAACATTTGGATTGCTCAGTCCCAGCAGCATGTCTCATCAGCCGAACTCTGTCAAGTTCCTGCAGCTCTATTTCCTGCAGCCTGAGAGGCGTGTGGCCCGAGCCTCCTACACTCTGCAGGAAACAGGCCATCTATTCCAAAGGCCTCCTTTCACGGAGCTGAAAAACGAAGCTAGAAGGGCTTACCCAAGGCACGCGGCAAATCAGCAGCAGAGCCAGGACAAGACCTCAGGCCATCCCAAGTCTAGTCAAATACTCTTTCTTTTAATATGCTCTTAAAATCTCAATAATGAGACATTTTAATTTTATATGAGTATGAAGGCACATGAGTAGTGAGCAAGTGAACAGATATGAAAATCCCAGGAAGCAGTGAACATATGGAAACCGAATCTGGGTCACAGCACTCCTTGGGGACCCATCATTCCTTGGCCACAAACTGAAATAGGAAGGTAAATCCAAGGCAGGGGTACAATACACACTGTACTAGTAATTGATTTAGAAGATGTATTTAGAGGCTGTTAATAATGCATGTAAGATGCTGAATATTACTTTTCTCATTATAAATATTTAAGAGCATATCGTTTTTATAGCACAAGATATCTGCAGTGATCAGCTCATATAAAGGACTCTGCCCACTGATTACACGAAGCCCAAGGAAAGAGATCAGCTCCTGTACCTGGGATGATGGTGAGAGTGGTATCTGAAGTGGAAAAATAAGTTCATTCTGAAAGGCCCCAGAGTGACATAGCTTTCATTCAAGGCGAACTACCATCCTTGCCGCAAGAAGCTGTGCAGACTCAGTTCATGTCATGCAAACATAAATTCCCATGTGATCCCCAGGGTTACTTTCCTGCTTTGCATCTTTAGTAGGTTTTTAATAGCAACGATCAAGTTGGAAATTTTTTTATTCCAGGAAGCCTTTGGATCTTTTTTGATACCAATTCAGCTCCAGGTTTAAAATGGGAAACAGAAGAATTGGCAGCTGCAGGAGTGCTAATTAGAGCTAATTATAAATCTGATTGCGTGGTCTGGTCAATAACGTGAGGGCGCACACTACCCTGTCAGGGTGGGACCACGTTCTGATGGGGCACACACGGCTCTCAATGTCTAGCGATAATCAAGTCAAAAGACAGTTGTACCTCAGTCGATATATTGCAATGCTTTCCCTAGAAATAAGTCCCACGTGGTCAGTCAGTGGGAAAGACCCAGACAGAATAGCAAAGACCCAGACCCACTTGACTTAGGATTCTAGAACCACTCTTTGCCAGCTGTGTGGCCTGAGGCAAGTTACAAGTCTTCCCTGAACCTCAGTTTTCATATTCATGTTCGTGAACTGGAGGCAATAATACCTATACTCAATGGCTTGAGAGGATTACAATCAATATATGCCTTGTTGGTCATTGTCTGACATTGTCCACCAATCATCATAGCTAGATTCAGAGGAGATAAATAGCTGCTCTCGCATCAGTGGGGTCATCAGGAAGGTTGTTTATACCACCTGATGCACTCTGTGTCATGTATAAACACAGGGTTTCAATGTTTTATTGATCTTGAATAAAACACTTTGCATCACTAAGAATCCTTTATTTGTTACAATCTTCTTCCCAGATGAGAAAAGTCTGTGGGTCCTGAGGACCCAACCAGCTTGTCATGTCCCAGGTGTCTGAAAGCACGGGGGTCCCTCATTGCCTGTGTGTGTGCACAGCCAAATGGGTGACCTGAAAAGACCTTGCACCGACACCAGAAATGCCAAGCACCCCGCCACACAGATCGCCGGTCTCGGGGTGTCAGCTCCCAGCGGCACGGAAAGCAGAGACCGAGATGAGCAGTGGCTAAACTGAGGCTGACAGAAAAGCCGGCAGCGGAGACAGAAAAGCTTCGGGGACTTTATCTCCGGCCCCTCAACCTCCAAGGGAGCGCGAAGGGAGCAGCAAGGATCCTGGCGTGACATGGACCAAAAACATTGACTTGCTACTGGCTTCCTTTCAATATTTAGCTTCTCAAATAGAATGGAAATCATTGCTTTGTTCCTTATGTTTCCAAGTTCAAAACAAGTGAAATTACATGTATTCCCGCGAGTCATAAATGTGCCAGTCCCTTCTTCCTTCTCTTGAGGGGTAAAGACACCGCCAGGTGCGTGCCCAACCATGACTAGATCGTTCAGCACCACAACACACCACCCGGAAACGTGGCAGCTGCTCCTGGTTCAAATTCTGCTCTAGAATTTGAGTCCAAATGCTCACATGCAGCCAACCGCCCCTCAGTAGAGACGCCTACAGGCTGAGCACCAAGGTGCACAGGTGCTAAGACCTGAGCTGCAAGCACAGAAGAGGCATCGCGGAAGACATGTGTCTCCTCCTATAGATCTAGGAAGATAGGAACACCTTGACCCCCTACAGCCACCCTGGATTCCTACTTAGCAGCATGTGATAAGACAGACGGTCAGCAATGAAAAGCCGCCACTGAGAATGAGTGTGGCTCAGATCGACCAAGTTCCTCCTGCCCCGTGCCCTGTGGGATGGTTACACTCCGAAACCCAGCATTGGAGGCCTCAGGACCTGGCCCAGCCTTCCCTGCCCTTCTCTTTGCTTCTGCCCCAAATCAGTCACTGTTCACCACAGGTAGACGTTCTCGTGCTTCCGTGCCTTTGCTCATAATGCTGTGTCAGCTGGGAGCTTCAGTCCAGACTCTACCCATTTAAAATCCATTTCAAACGTCCACTCACTCACATATTCATTCAGCAAATGTTTATTGATTGTCTAATGCATGCTGCTCTCTGCTGTTCTGGGCACGGGGAACACAGATATTAATCAGGAACCAGAAACTGCTCACACACTGGAGCAGGTGAAGGCGAAGTGAGGGCCCTGAAGGAAGGGCTGCGTCCTTCCCGGGGTCCCAGGAGGGAGACTGCTGTCTTGTGTGCAGTCCCACACACGCTGAATCTGCTGTGTTCTCAAAACACGTATGACCCCCAAACTCGAATTAGAACTACGGAGTCAATGTTAGGGTTTCAGAGTAAAAATACCATCTTCAGGGGCATCTACTGGTTATCGGGAAGGGCCAATGGTCCATTCTCAAGCACATCTAACTTCCTGCAAAGCAGGATTAATCCTTGACTGTGGATTCTATTTACATAAGCACCGTGTTTACTCATAGCTCACTTCCTACTCGTCCCAAAGTCAAGTCTAGAGGACACATTTCACGCACCTCATTTCTCGCATTCCTCATTTTGGGATTCTCCCGAAGCTCTCCGAGGCACCTCCCATCTGCCCTCTTCTCTGCCTTTCCCTGCATTTCCCCTTCAGCTCATCTAGGGAAGTGTCACCACGCTTCCTGCACTCTAAGGACCAGCATGGAGGCAAGGGATGTGTTTGCTTTGGGTGCCAAGTTTAACAGGCACAGAACAACTTGGTAATGGAAATAAGTGATGTTTGATGAAATATTTGTAAATAAAAATTAATGCAAACAAATCCAAGATGAACAAAGTAGCAATACATTATTAAAGTCAGAAATCTGTTCCTTTTGCCTCAGGCTCACACATGGCTCAGCAAGGCTGTGCCCCCAATGACAGAGCGCAGCACGGACGCTACTGCACACCGTTCCTGGGAGACACAGGACACCTTTGTCAGCTGACTTGGGCTCCAGGCCTCTCTTCCAGCTTTGCTGACGCTCCTTTGAGAGCTCGGCAGTCTCAGACATTCCCACCCAAAGTCTCTTGTCTACTTTGTTCTGGAACCAACTTGCAGAGAGGGCTGACTGCTTGTTTGGCCTGCCCTGGCTCTACCCACCATTTATGCATGCATCTCCCACAACAAAATCTTTATTTTTTTTATTTATTTTTTATTTATTTTTTTTTATTGCTTAAAATATTACAAAGGGTATTACATATGTGCAAAATCTTTAATCATAGCGTGGTGCCTGCTTCTCACAGACTAACATGAAAGAGAATGATTCCTTTTTCTCTAAATGGCAAGATTGGGTTAAAGTTTACTACCCAAGCATGGTCTATCTATCAGGCAACTTGCCCGCCCCCAGACATCAATATTCTCTTTCTTCCTACATGTAGAAGTAGGCATTCCTGTGGCAGGACCCAGGTCCTGGGCAGGAGTGGGTATGTATTACACAAGTACCTATTGTACATGCAAATTTCAAATAATTAGAACTTCTTGGTAATTAAACCATTTTTCAAGCAGAGATTTTGTGTTTTATTTGCTGATGAATGGATTGCATTTCCAGCCAGGACTGTAAACCATGAATATCTAGATTAATGACTAGCTGATCATTAGCATGAAGCTTTTACCTTGAAAACATCAGTGCTAGAAGGAAGTCAGTGGCTCCAGATCAGCAACTTCCAATGGATTCTTCTTTTTCTTTGGTTGAACTCCTTCCAAAGGGAATAAGGGTATTGGGTCTTCTTTATGAACAGACTTTGTCCATAACCTCTTAAAAGCAGCTGGTCTCTGCCTGGTGTCTGGTCATCCCTGGACATAACCCCTGACCCAGGCCATGGATTTCGGAGATCCAGGCTGCGGGCTCAGCCAAAGAGGCATAGATTTTTATCAATGACTTGTTTGAGTGGAATGGGGCTAAGATAGGAATTTTTGGTTGTCTACCCACATCCAGTTCCTCTCTCTAGTGACCATCTAGTCCTTTTCTAGACATTTCTGTACACGGATATGAGGGCCAAACTGCTGCAAATAGGCTGAGAATAAAAGCAACCCAAAGGGCAAGGAGGAGCTAAGAGAGAAAGAATGAAGCCGGACCCCTGGCTGTGCTCATTCTGAGGCCTGGCTTTCCTCTGAGCATCCAGATAAGTGAAGTGAGAAACTTGTGTTCTCCTGCTGAAGTGGGACTTGGCATTGCTCTGACCCAAGAGCCTTCTAAATGTTATAAGGGACTCGTCATAGAAGAGAACAAAACCCCTCATATTGGGCTAAGGTCTAGAACAACTCAATGCAAGTAAACATCTGGAATTTGTAGCTTCTAGAAATCAGATCTAATAAGGGACTCAAAAGGGAACGACTCACAGAGGAAACAGGGTTTGAATCTTTCCTTTGGAAGAATTTCGGGGGGCGAGTGAATGAAAAATTGAGAATGGCATCTCGACTGAGCTGGAGGAAGAAAGAGCTTTCCTCAGGAGAAAGGTTGTGAGCGTGGAGGCCAGGCTGAACAGACATAAAAGAGAGAAGAGATATAGCTGATCTATCTGGGTGACTCTTCTTTTAAAGGAAAGAGGCATTTCAGGCATTCAGTCCATGAATGTGGGAGCCCAGATCTAGAGGCCTCGCGGAGGAAAGGCTGATTGGAGCTGAAGTGGTAAATGTATGTATGACCCTCTCCCTTTTCTAAGTTCAAAACCCAACTGAGAAACTGAAACGTGTGCCAGTTCAGGATTAAAAATTATAGCATTATTGCTAGAGGCTCTGGTTTGAGGAACTTAGCTTTAATTTGGGTGAGGGGGGAAGGGGAGGGAGAGAGAGGGAGAGATTGGTCCTAAGTTCAATTTTTGACTGAAGGAAGAGTAGGTCTTTTTTTTATTTTATTGTTGTTATATTTTTTGTTGAAGGCATTAAGGATGTTCCCCTTTTCTCCCCCATTGACCATCTCCCCCCCCACAACTGCCACCCCCTCCCAGGCCTTCACCGCACAATTGTCTGTGTCCTTGGGTTAAGCTTATATGCATATAAGTTTGGTTAATCTCTTGAGTGGAGACTTTTGACTCAGGAGGGTGAGAGTAAAATTTATGTGAAGAACAGAGGTTCTCAAATGTGGGCCCTTTGAAAGCTGAAGAAAGACAAAGTTGAGAGGCACAAAGGGCAGATTTTCCTGTCGGTAGCAACAGCCCGAGTCCAGGAGGTGCTGGGAGTGACTCTTCGGCTGAGACAAATAAGAGAACAAGACTCAGGGGAAGCTGAAGTCTGTGAAAGGGAAGCAGTAGCGGCGACCACCGTGGCACAAGGTTCCCACTGGATTGGGGCAACACAGAGGAAAGGGCGAAAGACAGAGGGTGGGGGGCATGTGGGTCCTTGTCCGTGTCTGCTCAAAGCAGGGTAGAACCTAATCATCTAAACCCACATTTGGTTCACAGCTGGGGACTGAGGAGCTCAGGCTCCAGGAGAAAGAGGGGATGTGGGCACTTAGGTGTTTAAAGGTGTTGGATGAACCTTCACCTGGGAGGAAGGGCCTCATGTAAGCCCTGGTGCCTGAAGGTGCCACCAAAGGAGGCATCCAAACCTTGTGGGGAATTAGAAATGCTTGCATTCCCAGTGTTACGCTCTGAGGGAGCAGGCTGTGCACAATAGGGATGTGTTACCCCAAACAGAAATAGTGTCACAGCCTCTTCAGAGAATCTTTCTTCCTATTGCCCTTCATGTCTGCGTACGGTGATTCCTGGGCTTCCAGCAGTTAGAATAAATGGTATCCCAGCAAGACGGAAACAGGCATTTGTTCCGTTGTTGCTGCTTTTGTTGTCTCTCTATAATTTGCTTCATAGATACTACTCAACATCTGCTTTGGTCTCTGGCTGTCAGAAGCTATGTAGGTCTGGTTTGTACTGTATATTTTGTTTGGAAACGGCACTGTTTCCTTTGTTGTTGTACCTTGCAGCCCAATGCATGTCAAAATGTAGCTGAAATGCTGTTTCGAGTGCCCAGCTCTGGACAGCCTGCCTTTCCATTTCAGAACCGGCTCACGCTGAGAGTTCTGAGCACTGGGTTCTGAGCACTCTTTCCCTGAAGTTTTGTTGTTTGTCTAAGAACACTCCTCACTCAGAAGCTGTTTTGTATTTATTGACTCAACACAGGGTGAGGCTCCTCATTCCCAGCCTCAAAGCCCGGCTGGTTCAGCTGGTTTCCAGACTCAAAGGTGGAGGAGACAGCATTGCCCAGGTGATTCATCAGGGTGAGGACCGACCCTCCTAGTCCTGGGGTGACCACACACCAGGAACAGAACACAAGACGTCGCCTTGACATCTCAGCAAAGGTATGACAAAGCGCAAGGACCTACCAGGAAACACCTACCACGCGCTGGGTTCAGTGTTGTCATACTGCGCCAATTCTGTGCCAAGCATTCCTGTAGTCAAGGTTGTCATGGGCAACATAGAAACAAACAAACACCTTCGTCTTCATGGGGTTCATATTCTAGTCCGGGTAGGGAAACCAAACCAAACAATAACAACCAAATAAGTTGTATGTTTATACTCACACACACACCCATATGCGTACCCATTAGAAGGGATGGTAACACTGCAGAGAAAAATACCAACAGGAGGGGACATAACAAGTGTTGATGACACCTCCCATGTCCGTGGCCTTGGGGGCTTCAGCCCCCACATCTGTGAAAGGAGGGCTTGACCCAGGCGCCCTCCATCACTGGCCTCCTCTGAGACTGTGACATATTCTGTCTGCCCATGCACTGGCTCACTCCTAAATGCTTACAAAGACTCTTGTGAATGAACTGCATCCCCACTAGCTTTCAACTTACTTTGTAGGTCAATTCTCCCCTTAGTGGCTCCTGTGAGAACCACTCTTCTTTATAGCACTAGTCACAGTTGCGATTTTATATTCGTGTGATTAATTAATCATATTGTATTGATTAAGTTATGTTAGCTCCATTGAATGTCTATGCTCACTATTATACTCCCATCATTAACACAGTGCTGGGTGCCCAATGCATGATCAATAGGATTATGATTGAGAGAATGAATGAATATGCTCTATCTTGTCTTCCTTGCTTCTGTTCTAAAGAATCTGACATTTTTCTTTTCTTTAGCATTCCTTCTTCAAGCTTTTCATCGATATTCTCCTCTTTTCAAAATGCATGCTTTCAAAGCCAGAGGACCTAGGGACATATTCATTCATGTTCTGGACAGAGTAAAATTTGTTTACATACTATGCAATGTGTGAGCAGAGGTGGAGGCAATGAATTTGCATACAGAAAGCTCTGAAGATGCTTTCTTAAAGGGAATAGAATGGCACCTGAGCATGCACACACACACACACACACACACACACACACACACACATACAGATTTCCTCTATCATTTATAAAGGGGGTGCGTGCTGATGCCAGGTCTGTGTCCTGCCTCAGGCACCGGGCTGTCTTTCTGCTGCCTCTGGGTATCTCTCTGCGGGCTCCTTTACACAGAGTGTCTCATCGTAAAGGCTGTTCTGAAATGCAGATACACCAGGTGGTGTGGAGACAACATTTAGAGAACAATGTGAAGCATTAACTGGCAGGGGATGGCTGCACTGCATGGAAGAATTACATGGGAGAAATAACAAAAGACTGGTCATGTGGCACCTGCTGTCCTAAGGGCACCTAGCCCAAATCCTCCAGGCCTATGCAGTCATATATTAATTATTTATACACTTTTCTGAAAATCCTTTATAATTTATGTAATTACATATGTGCCAAAGTAATATTCTCTTCTCATTCCACAATGTGGGTTTGGCCAATTCTACAGTCATAGTCAGAAGACTGAAGGACCACTCTGGGTATTATTCTATTGTGCCTGGACTCAGTAGCCCCTTGGCTATCAGGGTCAAGTTCTGGGACCTGGAGGGTGGGGTGCAATATCATAGGTTGGCCTCAACCCAGCCCTCTTATAAGATGATGCTTTTATTCTGACAGGCAGGTTATAACACTATAGCAACTAGAGTCACATCTGGTAGAAAACAGAAACTTGCACCCCTGTGGTTTTCTGACAACGAAGGCAAAAATAAAATGACCATAGAAACCATACATTGTCAGTGCCGTCATTTCCCGCTAAGAAGATAAACAGGGTGACAGGAAGGACAAGCCTTCCTCTGTCAGTGATGTTTGAGAGGCCATCATTACAGATAGCCCGACGGAAGGAACGCAGGACACTGCAAGGGATGCACTCTTCAGGGGCATGTTTATAGAAAATACAGAACCAAGCTTTCTTTAGTCATTTCTTAATGGCCCCTCTTCCATAGCCATTCTCTGGAGACATGCTTACAGGTGTGAGAGTGATGGTAGCGAGACCTGTAGCTATGGGTGATCTGACTTGATACAGGATTAGTTTGCTCACCAAATATTGAAGTGGAAGGGATGAGGCCGCAGTGAGCATCTCAAATACTGTTTGTTTTCTTGGCAGGTGGGGTGATAGGAGTTGGTCCCAGACATTCCTGACACACAGTACGTGTCTGATAAAAGTTAGGTATTAGAAGAGAGAGGAGGTAATGGAGGAGAAGAACCAAATAGTAGTAGTACTAGGAGCAGTAGTAGAAGTAACAGTAACAGCTATACTAGTCTGTAAGTTACCTCAGAGCACCAGTGAAGCATGGCCAGTCGAAAATAATGCAGTAGAAGCAACAAATTAGACTTGGCATTAAAGTTATTCTGCTGAATCCTCTGGACATATCAAGAATGGCAGTCAACTGATCAACCAGCCAGCCAATCACTCTCCCAACTGTGCCTGTTGTCCCAAGTGGAACATTGACTGATATCATGGCCAAGTTGCCCAAAAGTCACACTGCAGCAGCCAGACCCAGCGTCCACTGTGCTGGCAGAGGAAGGGCCTCCCGAAGATGTCCATGTCCTCATTCCAGGAACTCGTGCCTAGGTTATATCACATGGCAAAGGGGGATTGAGGTAGTACACGGAATTAAGATTGGTGATCATCTGACCTCAAGATAGGGAGAGTGTCCTGAATGATCCAGGTGGGCCCAAGGTAATCAAGAGGGTCCTTTAATATGGAAGAGAGAGGCATAAAAGCCAATGTCAGAATGATGCAATATGACAAAGGCTTGATCAGCAACTGCTGGCTGTACAGATGGAAGGGGCCATCAGCCAAGGAAAGCAGGCAGCCTCGAGAAGCAGGAAAAGGCAAGGGATGGTTTATCCCCTAAAGCCTCTACAAGGGAACTCTGTCCTACTGACACCTTGATCTGAGTCCAGCGAGACCCACATGGACATCTGACTTCCAGAACCGTAGATAATTTTGTGTTGCCATAGAAAACAAATACATCCATCAATTACCAGACTGAGCTACTTCCCAGCCAACCCCAACCCCAGGGCTATGCTCCCTGAGCATATCCAACAATATTCAGCAGAGAGTTATCCTCTCAAATAAGCAATCAGCAGGCCTTCTAAGAGGAGTGGAGTTCTTGACGGGGTGAGCCCTTGAGAGGCAGCAGCTTGGACTCAGGAGAATGAGCACTTGACCCTATTCGTCTCCCCCTGGACTCTAGAGCCCCTTTCCCCCTGCCGACTTCCTGGAGCTCTCCTCTGCCCTCCTCTGGAGGCTCTCATACTAGTTGGACTTATCCCCTCGGAGCAGGTGGCAACATTTCTGGGAATGTGAGCAGTGGGAGTGTCCGTGGGGATAACTTTGAACTCCATACCTGAGGACTCCCACTTCACGGAATGGCTCATAGAGAGGTCTAGTTTATTGAAAACTTGGGAGCATCCTTGAGGGAATTCCCATGAATGTCAAACCCTCATTTCAGATATTAGATAGGGAACCATTCTCCAGTTTGCCACACAAATGTAGGTCCTGCCACTAATGTTGAAGGCTTAAGTACTATTTAGTGGTGTTTTATTACAATAGTAGCATAGAATGTGAGGGAATTAAGAGGATCATGTATTCATTAATTAGCAACAAGTTATGTTTCTAGTAATATGCTTAATTATTAAAATCTCTGTCTTGGGGGCAAACAGCGAGCATGAGGTTATCCCACAACTGCCCGGCATGCCCCTGGATCAGCACCCAGGCCTTGTTTTAGAAGCAAGTCTATTGCACTTGATACTGGGATTCTACATAATTAATTGTGACTGACTTTGAGGGAACATTTTAGAATATTAAGTAAGGGTAGGGTTAGTCTTGCAGGGAATTCAAGAGAAGGTACTTCCATAGAAATTAACTGAACTCTAATTCCTCTGTAACAAACACCCTTCCAGACCCTCTCCCTTCTGCCCACCCCTCACCTTTATCCCTACCCCCACCCCATCCCACTGCATCAGCAAAGTTTATTGTAACTATTATATGATTTCTGAGAGTTTTACACACAGCAACATATTAAGACACTGTTTGAATAAATCAATATATATTGGCAGAGTGTTTCTCTTCATATGGCCATCACACGGACAATTCTTAACTGAATCACTACATGTCATGGTGAACATGAAAAATCACAAGTGTGTGACCTACTGGAGTCAAATGTCAAGGCAGCCCCCAGAGAAAGGGACCAGAACAGAGCTCTGGCTGCCCCAAGTCCCACCCAGCTGTCCCTGGACTGAGGAGATTAATGTCTTGGACCACTTCTAACCACCTGGGCCATGCCACACCCTGCTCAGGAAGGTCTGGGATACACAGTAGAAGGTAAGATAATGGACAGGCAGCATGGCACAGTAGTTAAGTAGTTGGTTCCGGGGTCCCGTCTAGCCTCTGCCATTTCTAGCTCTGTGGCCTTGGACAAGTTACTTACTGCTCTGCACCTCCATTTTATTATTTGTAAAATGAGAACGAGAGTCATAGTGTCTACTTTATAGAGTTATGACAATTACAGCTGTAAAATTCTTAGAACAGTGCCTGGTATACAGTGAGTCCTAAATGAATGTTTGAAGTCCTAAGACCTGGGTTCAGGTCCTCCTATGCTGTACGACCCAGAGAAGGTGGCTTTGGTCTCTCCCCAGCACATGTTCACTGTGAGTGAACAATCATCTGCCAAACTGTTTTGTTGGTAGAATACTCCTATCCCAGTCCTTCTGCGAGAGTCACATTACATATGTTTTTCAAAGCTCACTCCCGTGTGTTCTGAAAGAGGCTCTGTGAAGTGTCCCAATTTGACGATAACTGCGTTGTCATCTAAACATCGTCAGCATTGTAATGGCAGTGAGTCTGGCAACCAGGAGGTCATGGTTGCCCTTATGAGAGCTGTTCTGGAGGGTGGTCGGGGCAGAACAAGGGCAGACAGTCTGAGTGAAGATGCAGAATTGGAGGTGCTTGTCCTAGAGACATAAAGGAGGACAATGAGGCCCAAACCAGAGGGGGATGTGGCTGAAGGAGAATGGGCTTTGTACTTGCTAAGATGGAGACGTGAGTGTGTTTATATGTGGAGAGCAAAGCACCAGCATAGAGCACCAGGCTCTGATCCAGGAGAGAGAGAAAGTGGATGATTAATGGAGTGAGATGCCAGAGGTTGTGGAAGGGAAGCGTAGGATGTCAAATCCTCTCTCCAGGAACCAGTGAATTGTACATTGGCAACTGGATGACTTAATTGAGCTCTCTGATTTCAATGATGCCCAGGAAGAGATAAGCACATGTTAAATTCTAGGCTATCCCCAGTTGATTTCTGTATTGCAGTTGGTGATGAAATAAAAGCAAAATGATAGAGATTGATTGCAGGCTTCTCAGGAGGCCTGGCTGCACTGATAATGCAGTGGCTGCTATAATTACTCTGGGAGACCTTGCGCCAGAGCCCCTGGAACAGACGTCTGGGTCATCTCACGGGACTGTCACTCTTCACGGGGCTTGAGCATCACACCACCTCCAGGAAAATGCACCCACCAGGCAAAGCTACAAACCCTCCTGCCAGCAAGTCTCCTAAGGCAGCCTTTTCCAAAGGGCTTGATTAACTGGCACGCCCTCTACAAATATGAAGCCCCAGGTTGCTCTTCAGAATGCAGGTCCCATGAGGTCCCCACTTTTTTCAGCGTCTCCCCAGGTCACTCGATCACCAGAGGGGACCTGAGACATCTCACTCTGGCTGCTACTATCTTGAACTTGGCAACTGGTCGCTCCAACATCTCTCACTGCTACTTTTTCTCAGCCCTTCCTGGACCAGCTGATCTGCATGGCCTGGAGCAACAAGAGAGCCATCCCTGCATGGACTCATTCCTTCATGGATCCATTCATCCAACAAAGTATGTACCAGCACTGTGCTGGACACCAGCGACTCACAGTGAGGAAGACATGGAGTCTTCCAGGAGCTCAATATCCAGAGTACAGATCACTCCTCCTGGAGGGACTGGAGCCGCCCAGGCCTATAGGCCATGGGCAATTCCCCAGAGCACACCAGCCACACTAGGCCCGTTACCCCCGCCCCCCCCCCCTCCGGGCCTTTCTCACGCTTTGCTCTTCGCTGGGAACTCCTTCCAGTCCTCGGGCAGCCTCACCAACGGGAAGATTTGCATTTTGCCCATTCTCCGGCCAGGTGTAGAACCCCCTCCTGGTACCAGTTAGTTTGTTTTATGTTGCAAATGATAGAACAACCAATGTAGCTAATTTAAATAATGACAAAGTCACTTGGTTCACATAATCGGAAGTCTGGAGTAGAGCAGGTTTCCTGGTTGCCTGAATCCCGTTCCTCGGGCTGCTTCTGTGCTAGTCACTCAGCTGAGTTCTCTATGGACTGAGTTCATCTCAATGCTCATAGAGGGGAAATGTCTGTGCTGCTTTTCAGAGGATCTGAGGGAGCGGGAAGCTACTCCCCACATTTTCAACGCAATTCCTCTCACATCTCATTGACCTGAAAAGGACCATGAGGCCATTACGGAATCAATCCCCACAGCCAGAAGACAGCCAGGTATTGATCAGTTCAGGCCTGTGTGGCCCACACTAATTACTGTGGCAAAGCAATGAGATTTCTCTGATTAATTAGGAAAAACAGAGCCTATTCCTGAAGCTGAAGATGGAGGCATTCCTTGACATTTCTTGGCCGCCCTATCTAGGGATGAGAGCAGAATGGATGCCATGATGATTGGTGCATGACATGAGCACAGCATGGGAATGGGACCGCTCACTATGGCTCAGACCTTGACGTGAGTGGCAAATGCCTGTGACCTCTGGATGCAAAGTTTCCCCAGGATCCAGGCTCCAGCCCTTGACCAGAGGGTCTCAGGACGCTAGACCTCCCCTCAGGATATTCCCTACCATAGCACAACGCTGCTCTCAAACGCCTGGGATATTTGTTCCACGCAATGTTATAGGGAGACCAGGAGCGGAACTGAATTCCTTGTAAGCTGTTCTATTTGTTTGCTGGCAGATGGGCCTCTGATGATGGAAACAAACATTGTCCACCTTGCCTCCTTTGGAGACTTCATTTTTCATCTGGGTCAGACAGTTTTCCACAGGGCAAGGCGACAACCTCGGGACCAGCCACACTCGTTGACTTATTTTCATGTCAGGGTTAAAGGAAAGACTCCCTCTTAGAAAGCAACTTTTTCTCATTATGAGGGCTGAAGCCAAGATGGTCACAGTGGTTACAACTCAGGACTCCTGTCCCCGGTGCCTCCTGACCTCATATGCCTTGAGCCTGTGGTTCTGAGACTTAGGATCAGTCCTGCAGTGTCTCTAACTCATGGCTTTGGCCTTCTCTGGCCTTGAGTCCACATTCCTCTACGACGGAGGCCGGGGGAAGGCTTCGGAGAAAGCGCCTTCCTTGAAGACGCTTTCAGAGTGAGGAAAGCAGGATCGAGTTCTATTTCTTGCTGGACCCAGGCAGGTAAAAGCATTTCTAAGAGCCTGAAGCTGCAGCGTCTATGATTCATGGGGTCATGTCAGAGCCTGTCATCTGAGCCTCCCACGAAAAGAATTGTAAGAGAACTTGAGCTCCAAGGACAATTGCTCTGTAATGGGTTTTAGCACTCAACGCCATGGGCTTTCAAGATTCAAAAGGAAAGATTAAACCCCCAGGGGATAGGAAAACAGTCTACATCTTATTTGTGGGAGAGAAGAAGCCGGCCTGCACCTCCCACCCCACACACACTAGTTTTTGAGAAAGACTTCCACCGGGGCTTGTTAGGGATCCTGCTAGTAATTGTTTCAGTGATTCAATCCCACCTCATTCGGTTCAGTGCAGTCTCATAAAGCCCCTACTCTGTGCAGGGTACTAAGGAGATGGGAATGGATGAGCCAGCCATTTGACTCCTCTGGGAGTTCAATTCTAATCAAAAGAGACAGACACATTCTCCAGGTTACAGATAAATGGCTTTCTCTTAAGAATGTTCCGATTCAGTACGAGGGAGCCAGCTTTGCTCCTCTGCCCCAGGCCACCCCAGCTGCCTTAAATCCCAGGTCAAGAATCACGTGCTCCAGAGACCCCCAACCCCACGTGCAGTGTGGGCCATCTGATTCCTCCCTGGGGAGGAGAAGCCTGAGGTGCCGTGCGAGGGACATTCCAGACTATAAGGAACTTGAGGGAGGGGGACATTTGGGGCATGAGGACCCTTTTGGGGCGCCCTAACATCTCCCCATATCACAATTTAGAACCCAAGGCCTTGGAGAAGCACTGTCCCAGTGTCTCTGACATTGTAAGCCTAAGGACTAGGCAAGGATCACCGTCACCACTTTACCAACAAGGAAGCAGAGGCCTGGACAAGGAGGGCGGTGGACCTGGAATCACACAGCAAGTCGTGCTGATGCCAGAGGGCACCTGGCCTCTTCCCAGAGCCCACAGGTGCTCCCTCGGCTGATCCCTGGAGCTGTCAATCAAACTCGCTACCCTTCAACCCTTGGGCCCTA
This sequence comes from Myotis myotis, assembly GCF_014108235.1. Classification (NCBI taxonomy): domain Eukaryota; kingdom Metazoa; phylum Chordata; class Mammalia; order Chiroptera; family Vespertilionidae; genus Myotis; species Myotis myotis. Next base: position 51,331,118 of record NW_023416318.1, on the reverse strand, counting down.
ACCACTGAGCAACACTGGCTAGGGCAAGGGGAGGAACATGTTGATCTGCTCTGAGCTAGGGCTCACCGTTCCAGACACCCAGGCCCAGCCGGGCACTCGAGTGCCAGTTACCCGCGGCCACAACTGTGTGTTTCCGTGAAAACCCTCGAGTGAGAGCCGGGCCATCGCACACGGACACCTCCACGTCCCCTACTGTTGCTCCTCAGGCCTTTCGAGTTCTCAAGGCTTCTTTCTGCAAATCTGAGTTAAAAAAAAGCACGGTTCTTCTGGCAGAAAGGGCTTTGGGAAGGATTTTCCCAAGAGGCTCTGCTTCTTTGCGATGGTTTGCTTGAAAGCCTGAGAGTTTGGGTAACTCGGCCCGAACACGCTCCCAGTGTTCATTCCCCACATGCACACGCTTCCCAGTCGGCTGCTAGTTACTCCTCATGAGGAATGAGAGTCAGCCAGCCCCATTCGGCACGCTCACCTGGACATCTGGAACCAAAAGCGCGCCAAATGCATTCACTCTCATGCGCACATGTCAAGTGACGGCTTGATGGCTATCTGTCTTGCAACACCTCAAGCTGGTGCTCCTCCAAAAATACAACCTCTGGAAACTGCTTCTGACTCCTGCCCCCTTCCTCCTGCCACATCATCATCATCATCATCATCATCAAAAATAGTGGCTACAGAGGACTTATTATGCTACCCATTGAGGTATACTTGACAATGACATTGACTTTTTGAAGCATACAGGTGAGAGAGTAGTGGTGAATCAATATATCAAACACTCCCTCGCCCAAACATTGCTCTGTGTCCATTCCCTTCCCCAACTGGCTGGCCTTGGCAATCGCCGAGCTGATGCCTTCACTACAGTTTGCCATTTCTGGGATATCACATAAATGGAGTCAGACTGTATGTGGTCCCTTGTGTTGGCTTCTTTCACTAAGCACGATGCTTCTGAAATCCATCTTTGTTAGACCCACTAGTTCTTACCCTCAAGGGTTTCCCAGTCTTCTGGAGCATTTAAAACTCACTCCAACATGTGGTCTCACCCACCAGAGAATCCAACCCCTTTTGTTTTCAAAGCTCCCAGGTGGTTCCAAGAGGCACCCAGGTTTGAGAACCACCAGCCTATACCACGCTTTTCTGTTTTACATGCAAACCCCTGTCCTTCCCGTGAACTTGAAAGGTCCCATTTCATAGGTGAGGAACACAAGGCCTGGGCAAAGGGTAAGTATCTTGCCCAAGATCACACACAGTGGTGGGGAAAGTATGACGCGAACTCGAGTCCTTTTCCAGCCCACGTTCCTTCTCCCACATCGCTTCAGGCGAAGGAGAAAACCTCCCGCTGTGACAAAGAATCTGTTCCCACACTCCAAAGAGGCCCTGGAAAATTCTTACTTAAAAAGGAAAAAAGAGAGTAAGAATTTGGCTGGAGGTGGGTGGAAAGCATCTAAACAATTTCAGAGCATGACAGCTATGCTTCATGCTTCCACAGTGTAGAAATGGCTGAGCACAAATTCACCCAACTCCCAGGAGAGGAAAACACCTTGGAGCCCAGAGTAAGGCTCATAAGGTCCAGCCCAGAGGGTGAGTGGAAGGAGGCCACGGGTGTCTGAGACACAGGCGTGTGACGAACACGACTGGTGGTGTCACTGTGATGCTGCTTACAGGGCAGCCAGGGCCGCCGGGCCGCCAGGCAGGCAGCTGGTTGTGGAGGTCAGAGTGGCCGGAAGCAAGAGCTCCCTCCAGCCTCTGGTTTCTATCTAGAATCAGGGGTGGGCAAACTTTTTGACTCGAGGGCCACAATGGGTTCTTAAACTGGACCGGAGGGCCGGAACAAAAGCATGGATGGAGTGTTTGTGTGAACTAATATAAATTCAAAGTAAACATCATTACATAAAAGGGTACGGTCTTTTTTATTTTTAGTTTTATTCATTTCAAACGGGCCGATCCGGCCCGCGGGCCGTAGTTTGCCCACGGCTGATAGATCCTGCTCACTGGGCTTGTCCGGGAAGAAGTCTGCGGTTTGTCAGAGAGAACGCTGCGTCCCATGGACATTTTCAAACGAAAGGCAGTCTCCTTCTAGTGATAAACAGCCCAGGAACCACAGTTTAAGCGCATTATTCAAATGCTTTGCAATGAGAAGCGCTGTCCTCTGTAAGGACCTTGCGTTAGTGTGTCACCAGGGCGAGGCTGGCTGCTGAGAATACAGCGGTAAGTTTGTTTTTTTTCCTGTGTGGTGTTATGTACCAGGATTTACCAGCATTTTTAAAAAAATATCTTCTTATTGATTTCAGAGAAGAAGGGAGAGAGAGAGAAAGAAACATCAATAATGAGAGAGAATCATTGGTCAGCTGCCTCCTGCACACCCCACACTGGGGATCGAGCCTGCAACCCGGGCATGTGCCCTGACCGGGAATCGAACCATGACCTCCTAGTTCATAGGTCGACGCTCAACCACTGAGCCACACCGGCTGAGCTTTACCAACATTTTTTTAACCAGAAGAATGTCAACCAATATCTGTTTCAAGAAGTGAACAGTTCCAACTAGACTGACTCATTGGTGACTGCAACACGTCCACACCTCCCACGAGGGCCCTGAGCAGCGCTGAGCGCATCAGTGAGGGTGGCAGGAGCTCAGATGCCAGGGACAGCCAGGGGAGGGAACTGCGCAGCAGAGCCCACCCCTCCTCCAGGCCCTGAGGCTCCTGCAGAGTCCGGCCCCTGCCCCCCGCCCCTGAGATCCCGGTCACCAGGAGCCAGGTAGGGGTGGGGCTGTGTATTCTTTTCCTAGGGCAGCTGCCACAAAGTGCCACACATTGTGTGGTTTCAACAATAGGAACTCACCCTCTCACAGCTGTGGAGGCTGGAAGTCCAAGGCCAAGGCGTCTGCAGGGCTGGTTCCTTCCGAGGCCGTGGAGGAGAATCCACGCCAGGCCTCTCTCCCAGCTGGTGGGGGGGTTGCTGGTGACCTTTGGGTTCCTCGGTTTCTGCTGCATCACCCTGATCTCTGCCTTCATCTTCACAGGCTGTTCTCCCTCCGTGTGTCCAAATGTCCCCTTTTTAGAAGCACACGAGTCATATTGGAGTAGAGGCCCAGCCTAAACCAGCAGGAGCCTACCCTGGCTTACCCAATAATGTCTGCAAGTACCTTCTTTCCAAAACAGGTCACCTGTGAGGTACTAGGTATGAAGACGAGGGGAGACACAATCCAGCTCATAGCAGGCTGGGACTGTTCTTTTAACCAGTGACCCAGGTGAGCTTATCAGCCTGGTTAGAGAACCACTGACTTACAGTGGAGGCAGCACCCTCGGATATACCCACACCCTTCGCAGGAAGAAATAAACAATACAAATGCCCCCTTTCCCTCAATTCCCTTCTTACTCCCCTAATACCTCATCTTTGTTTCCCTGAACGTACTTTCTCAGACCCAAGGAGAAATCATTGGTTTAGAGCAGGGGTGGGGAACATCTCATCCGTGGGCCACATAAGGCCCAAGAAATATTTGGTCTGGCCCTGCCGAGGCATTGGGGTAAGTTAATTAAATGTTTGACCAAACAGGGTAGGCTAATTTTTAAGTTGATAATTTTGTATGGCCCAGGAATTATGTTACAAATATCCAAATAGCCCTTGGCAGAACAGAGGTTCCCCAACTCTGGTTTAGAGGGTGGTGGCATAGGTCTACAGAAGGTTATGACAAAAGGGACCACACTCAGCTGGGCCTCAGGGACCATCTTTGCAACCCCCTCCCCACTGGTGACCACAGGAGGAGCCAGAGATGAGTTTTACCAAGAGAGTGGCTCCTATTAGATGACATTCAAAGTCTGTGAACATTTCTTCTTGTCCCTAACGATGCTTGCTCTTCCAAGCACCAGATAGCGTGGGGAGCAGCTATAGGGTTAAGCCTTGGACTGACCTGTTGGCAAAGTCACAAACAAGTCCCAGCTTAGAGGGCACAGTCCTCTTAGCACAGCCGTGGGCAAACTATGGCCCACGGGCCGGATCCGGCCCATTTGAAATGAATAAAACTATTGAAATAAAAGACCGTACCCTTTTATGTAATGATGTTTACTTTGAATTTATATTAGTTCACACAAACACTCCATCCATGCTTTTGTTCCGGCCCTCCGGTCCAGTTTAAGAACCCATTGTGGCCCTAGAGTCAAAAAGTTTGCCCACCCCTGTCTTAGCATAATTAGGCTTGACCTTATGACTACTCCCTAGATCTTATCTGGGAAGCTAATGGGCTGAGGGAAGTGCAGTGAGAACAAAAACAAGTGAAACTCATAAGAACAGTGTAACTATGGTAACCACTACCTCGTTTACCTCTGCCTATAAAATAAAGGCTGAGCTTGCCTAGGGACCTTGTTTTGTGGCCTCAGCCAGGCACAGGGAAGGTCCACGGAGACTAAAGAGAGCTATGCTGATCATATGAACGCTGTCTCCGTGTAAATCATTCTTTGCCGACTCCGCCCACACCTTTGGGAACCCCTGGACCGCTGGGGCTGGACCCCGGCAAAATAGAATTGGACATCAGTAAATAGCAGGTTCCTCTCTGTGACAAGTTCAAAGCAAGGGTCTCTGCTCCTTTCAGCCACTCGCCTTCCATTCAGTTTTCTCAGGAAAGGGCACAGGCAGACGCCAGCACAGATGGTGCGCGTGAACAGCGTGGGGATGTCAGGGACGCGGTGACAAGAAGGAGGAGAAGGTCATTTGCAACTACCATCATTGATAGCACCATCCATATGTGGTCCAAACAAAAAGCCTTCTGTGTGGCACAGGTCTTTGTTTTGTCTGGTATGTTGTCTGGTGTGTGTGTGTGCTTGTGTCGTGTATGCTGGTGTGGAGTTTTTAAGGTGTGTGTTTGTGTGTGCTTGTGTAGGGTGTGCTGTTTGTGTGGTGTGTACTTGTGTAATTTCTGGGGGGATGGGAGAGGTGTCATGTGACCAGCCTGCACAGAAACTCTTGCTCAGCCTGGCAATGCCCTTGGCAGCTGCATCCGAGTCTCAGGTCTCAGCATGGATGGCATCGCCTCTGAGGACCTTCCCACCACAACAGCCCCATCCCCAGCCCTTCACTCTCCTACCCTGTTTATTGTCCTCCCAGCACGCATACCACTCACCATGACCTCGTGCAAGGGCTGTGTCCCGGCTCACTCTGCCTCCTCTCTGTAGAATGTAAGGATGCAGACAGGGGCCATCTCAGCCTCATTTCCCGATGGCTCGAGACCAGAGCCTTCAGCTGTTGAAATGAATAAACAAATGAGTGAATGTATGAATGAATGAATTCACCCGCATCTTAAAGAGAGACCTCTACCAAATATTCCAGCCTGTTATCATGGTGTAAGCATTCTAATTTTCAAAAGGATTTGATTTATACTTCTAGTTAAATGTTCTGATCTACCATCATAACTCAACTAGGAAATCTTAGTGAAATCTGCAAATGTCCTAGCGGTCTCCTCTTCTGTCGTCTCTGGGACCTTGCACTTCACCTGCCATGGGGTAAGGAAGGAGGAGAGAACAGGGTGGCTGGGCAGAAGGGACCCAGAGCGGCTTCTTGACCCACCAGGGCGCTGAGGATGAGTGAGCATGAGGACATGCCAGTGGCAACCACAGGTACATCAACAGAGGACTGGGGTGAGGAGGAGGGCTGTGGAATCAGGGCCCTTACAAAGACCAGTCTCTCAGATTATACCAATGCTGATCACAGGAGACTAAACAATCCTCAGGAGACCGGACAGGTTCTCTCACAGAGGGGCCAGCGGTATCTGGGAATTATGGAAGGAGAGCTCCGTGGGGCCTGGTGACTTCCTATTGGTTGGGAGGGGTACTGGGGGATGCGTACGAGGTTGGCAGATGAAGCTGGAAGATGAATGATTCCCAGCAGAAAGAGAAATGTGAAAACAGCTGGTGAAAAGGCAGGTCTAAGGCAGAATCGTGCACAAAGCCGGGGTGAAAAGGATTAAGGGTGTTTTGTTCTTAGCCTGTGGACGTCTGGGTGTCATCGAAGCCAGCTCAGCTTCCTTCCCCCTTGGCCTGTGCTGATGACAGGAGCAGCTGTTAGCTGGTCTCACAGGCCAGTCTCCTCCACACAGACCATCTCAGCTGTGCTCAGGGCCAGGCCTTCGTCCTGCACTAAAGAAGGTTTCTTCATAAGACCTCATGGGCACGGGCACCCGGGCCAGGGGATCCAAATGCACTGATTAGTGTGCATTTGCCCCGGAGCCTTCCCTTTCCAAAGATCAGCAGTGCCAAGCGGTCCATGAGGCTAACAGTTCACACTGGGGAGCGGAGCGACGAGTGGGGCTCCCGGCGGGAAGCCCGGCGGGCACCGTGCCAGCCAGCCAGGCAGTGGCCACGTGGGGAGACGAAACTCTTCCCGGTGGCTGCATGGAACTCAATGTAACGCCATTTTATTCTCAGGAGCCAGTCCCGTGGCCGGCCCTGCTTAGTGTCACAGTATTTTCTCAAGAGCGGCAGGAAGCCCACGGAACTGCCCCTGCTGCCCGTTTTCATCACTGCTCACAGCCGAGAGGAAAGGGGAGGCGGGGGAGTGTGCTCCTTACCCAGGAGCCCCTGGTTGCTGGTGCCCCCCCTCCCACCCACAGCCCCAAGAACCCCACACTGTGGCCAGGCGGGCAGTCCAGAGCCCGAGGGGCCAGCAGAAACCAGGGAGGGACCAGACAGAGGTGTCCAAGCTGCTCAGGTCCAAGGCTGACCACCAGGAAAAGTGTTTCCATCTCTCCGCTGGGGTTTGGACCTGGTAGGAAAGATGTGAACAAGTACTGCAGGCAAAAGCTTGGCACCTGACGGCTGTTTCCCAAACTGCAGGGCGAGGCTTTGAGGTGGGTAAGGAAATGAATTTAATGAATCGTGACCGGTGTTTTAGAATAAAGGAGAACATAGATGTCTGGAGGGAGAGTATTCGTTTTAAAAACGTTTGCCTTTGTGTGGGTGTGTGCACGAACGAGTGTGCGTGTGCATCTCACGCACTGAACAATCATTTCTTACCGTGGGTTGATGTCGAAAACGTTTGCTACACATCATTGATGACTTAAGCCTTTGAGGACAAGCGGGGAGGCAGGTAGATCGGCCTGTGAGAGACACCATTTCCAATGCATCCGATTACCCCATTGCAAATGCTCTCTCTGCCGTCTGCAGCCCTGCAAAACAGTTCCAGTCCGGCTTCAACGGAGCCCTAGGACAACAGTCCCCAAGAGTATCAGGGGGATCGACCCAGTTATTTAAAAATAAAGATTGCCAGGCCACTCCACGGAGAGTCTGTCTCCTGGCCTAGTGTGGCACTTGGGGATGTGCCCTTTCTTATCAGCTGCTCCGGTAACTGTGCAACACACCCAGTTTCCGGGCCTTTGCCTGGGAAGGGACACAAAGCAGTCATCCTGAGACTTAGATTCATTCTTCATGGTGACAGAGGACATTTCCCAGCAAAGATGGTTCTCATACTTCCTGTGCTTAAGAATTTCCCAGGGGATTATCAACCTGGGGAAGTGATTGGCCGGGGTGAGGGTTGGGGGGTGGGGGGGCGGCAAGGATCCCTCACTCAAAACCGATACACAGAATCCCTCAGAGGTGCTTCTCACACGCTCTGGTGCACGAATCAACCATGTGAGGTTCTTGCAGACTCTGAGCCAGTGGGACCTGAAGCTCACCTTTCTGCTCAGGTCCCAGGGTGTGCGATGCGGCAGGTCGGTGGGCCACGCTCTGAGTAGCAAGAGGAGCGCTCATTACAGCCACATGGGCTGCAACTCTGGCTAAATAATAGCATCACCTAGAGAGCTTCTCAAAACTGCCAATACCTGTGCCCTGCACTGAAAATTATTAAAATCAAAAGAGTTGGGGATGGAACAGAGGGCGGAATCTCAAAGGGAAGGTGGGGGAGGGTGGGTGGCTGGGAGGTAATCAACCAAGGCTCTTGTATGCGTGTATGCATGGCTCATGGACACAGACAATGGGGTGGTGAGGGCCTGGGGTGGGCTGGAGCGGGAGCATAGACATTGATCATTTGAAACGCCCTCAGTGATTCTAATGTGCAACCAGAGCTGAGATGCTAATTCTCAAGCCACCGCTCCTGGCTGCAGGACAAGGGGACCCATAGCAAGAAAGTGACCTGCACGGGGTCACTCATTTCATGAGGGAGTCTTCCTGCGGGGTCACAGCTTTTCCTGCAGGGATCTTTGAAAGCTCTTCAAAAACAATGGCAGGAGGCTGCGAATAGTGTGTGGGGTATTTTTCTGGGAATGGTCTTGGGTGCTATTCTGGAGTTTATTCTCATCTGCATATACTAACTTCTAATCTTCTTGATTAGTGAGTGAAGAGAAGACCCCTGAACTCCCATTCCCATTCTGTCAGCTGCACGATCCTATAACAAAGTGTGTCGAAAGCTTAACAGGAAAAACTGGCAATGTGTTGCAATTATGCTTGGCTGGCTAGAAATTGAATTCTGCAAATGCAAATCATTTAAAATTTAAAGGCGTTGGTGACGGGGGTTTTCACTTAGGAAAAACAAACGGGAAAACGTGCCTCTTGGACTGTTTTTTTTCTCATCTCCGAGGCAGCATTGCCTTGAGGGGAACCACTGGACTGAGCTCTACTTGAGGCCTCTGTGACTCACTGTGTGACCTTGAGCAAGTGAGCGCAGTTTTGAGCCTCAGTTCTCTCAGCAATGAAATAAAGAGGTGGAATTAGATGATCGCTAGCCCTCCTACTCAGAAAAGCTACAGTTCTAATTAAAACATAATTGGGGGATGAGGGGGGGGGCAGGAACTGAAAAAAAAAAAAAAAAAAAGCAACCCCAGCAAAGTAATGAATTAAAATGTAAGCAGAAAAGACAATGAGAACGAAAAACTTTCATTCTGGCAATTAGGTACTGCTACTTTTCCAATATCTAAGTCTTCTTTCTTCCTTCTGATCAGAACTCCAGTTATGTTTGATGGAGCAATGGATTAAGGTAAAAATTACATTTCCCAGACTCTCTTGCAGCTAAGATTGACCATGTGACACAATTCTGGCCAATGAGACATCAGCAGAAGTCACTGGGAATATTCTGGGAAAGTTTTGCTTTCCCAGTGTAAATGAGATCTCTTTCTCCTTTTAGCTTTTTAGTCCTTCTTCCTGCACAAAGCATATTTGGAAATTTCCAATCCATGCTATCCACAAATGCTTTCAAGTAGTATTACCTTCTAGTGTATATAAACAACTAGTAAACATACAGCTAAATTGTTACCAGCAAGACCACTGTGACACTGCTTATAGTGATCACCCAGCACAATCTCCAAGCCAACTAATTCACCAATAATCATTGTCTTGCTGATTCATCAAATGACAAGTTTGTTGAATTATTATTGATTCACTAAAGAAAAAGGTTTCTATTTCCCAATGACTATAAAATGTATACCCATTCTGTTTCCTTTAGCAATAGCTACTGTTAAGGATACTTGTGGTTTGCAATTTTTAAATTTTGAATTTCGCCTGTCTGGCAGGTCACGGATGTTGAATATACATAAAGGATGGGTTTCTTTCACGCAGTGTATTTTCAATACAGATTACTGCCATTTCTATTTGGTTGATTCACTGGCTTGTTTTTATGATTGAGAGAAAAGGGATGGTACTTGGTACTTAGGCAGTGCACCAAGATGTGGAATATTTCACTCATTTATCTGCACATATCACACATCCAGCAAATCAGTACACTCACACACCTCATACACACTCAAGCCCATATCCACACAGACCTGGCTTGCTTAGTCAGGCTGGCAAATGTATATGATGACACTGTAGACCTTGTATATGGAATAGATGATACAGAAATCATACAGTACCAATGGGAACGGTGATGGAGACACAGCATGTTAGTGTCCTATCTTGGTAAGTGGGCATCATTTGAGATGAGAAACACGGAGTTGCAATACGCTGTACAATGAATAACTTGCATAGACTCTCTAAGAATACAGAAGAGCCTCTGTGTCTTTTGGGCATGGACGTATGTGTGTCTGAGTGATACATGCATCGCAAGGTGAGTGTGCAAAGGCACTTGCGCCAAATCCTTCCCCAGTACAAAATCCTGGTGCACTCAGTGCAAATCCATCCTTTTTCTCCTACTCAAGAAAGTAAATCCACGGACTGAGGAAAGTAGGAAAGACAGAAGACTGGATTTAAAATGTACTTGGGGACAGAATCCACACATTCATCATAACCCTTGACATTCATGTTGTACATTGCTCTGCAATTCAAAATTGACAAAACGTAATACAAAAAACGCACAGAATGGTGGGCCAGCCTCAGTGAAACACAAATACGTGCCCTAAGCTTTCTAAGTGAATAAAAAGTTTGGGTTTTTTTTGGCGGGGATGGTTAACTACGTGTTTGGGTAATAGGCCCTTCAGCAACTGGTTCTATTGACCATTGGCTGTTGTAGAACTGGAGTTGGGTCACTTGGTCATGGCAAGGTAACTAGTAAACTATTCAGCAAAGTACTATGGGACTGACTGCCAGTGAAATCACCCAGGGCTATATCTTGAGATTAGCATTACAAGCAGGTTATTTTTAAGCATTATAGACATTTTTATTATAACAATGGTGTTATTTTTTAAAATATTGTTCATTAATGAACTCAATTCCATTGTTTCATAGGTCTGGTGTGGAGGCTTCCAACTAACTGATATTATATTGTGATACTAATATTAACAATACTCCTAAATTACATTGAAAACTCTTAACCAGAAGGAAAAAAAAAAGTTCTCCCCTTTCATTGTTCAGATCCTACAGGCGACCTGTGTGCTCTACACCATTCCAGTCCCACACAACCTACACTGGAAATATCATTTTCCTTTAAAAGGCAGTGAATCACAAGAGAAATAATTTTGTGTCTAGCTGTAATTGTTTCAAGTTCTTACTTAATGGAGACTTGTCATCAAGGACATTTATTTAAAAATGATCTTTGAAATGCTAGGCACTGTTACTTATTTCAGAGAGGCCTTGAGGGTGTTCTGCCTTGTGTGTGTGTGTGTGTGTGTGCACGCATGTGCGTGCATGGAGAGCACAGTGGTAAATCATACTCTTTCTGATACGAAGATAACATCATAGTTGATTCCAAACTGAAATGAACCTCCGATGGTCAAAAAATGGAGTCCCTCTCACTTCCGGCTTTCCCCCAATTGGTCCGCTTACTAGCTGTAGCCCCTCTGGGATTCCTGTTTAAAATTCGCACCCTCTTCTCTCGTTAGCTTAACGCTAAGAAGGAGCTCACCAGTGCCTAGCCCCACCTTCATTCACCCTCCAGTGTTTCAACTACCCTCTACGTTAGGTCTTTCCCCTTTTTAATGTATTTATTTTTATATTTAATGTATTGGGGTGACATTGGTTAATACGATCATATAGCTTCCAGGTTTGGGCTTCTATGCTACAAGAGGCCGTAGAGAACATGTTATGAACTTGACCCCAAAGGCAAGGGAAGTAAAGGCAAAAATACATGAATGGGACTACATCAAACGAAAAGGCTGCTGCACAGCCGAAGAAACGCCAACAAAAGAGGCAGCCGACCAAATGGGAGGCCTTACCCGTCACAGTCCTCGGGTTTATCTAATATTAAAAACCAAATCTGTCGCCGCCCCACTTAACCACTCTGACAAATCCCATCTCCCACAGGGTGGAGGGCAGACGCTACGCTGGGCCCGCCCCGCCGGCCTCCCCGGACCAATTCCTTAGCTGAGCGGCGTGGCAGCGGCATTCAGAGACCCGCTCCGCCCGCAGAAAGGCCTCCGATGGTTTCCTCTCCCGGCCACTCAGCTGGAGCTTCCCTCCGCCTGGGCAAATCCCCCACAACCACGATTCAGCTTTATAACCAACCCACCAGCCGTGCGAGGAAGAAAGTGAAGGGGACATCGCTGTCATCACCCGCAGCAGGGAATGGTCTGAAGTCATGGCCCCCAGCGCAGCGCCGGGAGCCTGCTGAATCCTGGAGGAGCACAGGCAAGCGGATAGCTGGTTTCCAAGAACGCTCACAGCTGACTCCGGCCTTTAATATACAGGCGTGTGTTATTCTTTCCGTGAATCCCGGCTGCATTAAAGTTTCGGGTGATGAATGGCTACAATGAAAGCGTCTCTGAATGCCCCTTGTCATTTTTACTACTTTCCCACTCAACGAAGTGCCGGTCGGGTTATTATTTTGCAGTTAACACACCCTCAGATCCGAAAGGTTCCCGAAACCCAGGCCTCCTGCTCGAGAACATCCTCATAATTTAGACACGAGCCTTTTTTTATTAACTACATAAAGGTGCAGGATTTATACGCCTCATAAACGCCTTCCCGGGTCAGCTCGCAGTGGGTCTGACCTGCCCCTGCTCCCATCACAGATGCCGGCTCTCACAGCGGAGCCCACCGCGGCCACTGGGTGACTCGAATGTCTGCAAAGCCTCTTTGGAAAGTGGAAGTGCACCCTCTACGTACCTAACTGGCGACTGGCGAAGCAGTAAACACGGCTGTCAGCTCCCTGCCGGGTCCATGTGGCGCCCAAGGAGAGCCAGCCAGCCCTGGCAGAGGGAAAGGGGGCTGTTCTTCAGCTGAAGACGTTCTCCTCCCCGTAGCATCTTGACAGCGTACGGCTTAGAGATGATGGAGATGCCCAGCTGGAAGGTCAAGTCAAACTGCCCCTAAAGCAGTGGTTCTCAACCTCCCTAATGCCGTGACCCTTTAATACAGTTCCTCATGTGGTGGTGACCCCCAACCATAAGATTATTTTCATTGCTACCTCATCACTGTAATTTTGCTATTGTTATGAATCATCATGTAAATATCTGATATGCAGGATGGATTTTCATTGTTACAAATTGAACATAATTAAAGCAAAAACAATATGTAATTACATATGTGTTTTCTGATGGTCTTAGGCGATCCCTGTGAAAGGGTCATTCGACCCCCAAAGGGGTCGCGACCCACAGGTTGAGAGCCGCTGCCCTAAAGGGACAGCCGGGGCGATGAGAAAGCATGAGCCTGTCCTCCTGTCCTCAGAGAGGCTGGGAAAGGCTGTGATCCCACAAACATCTCCCCACCAAGACCGACTCCAGACCCTGCGATGAACCTCCGATGCCCTCCTGGAGGGAGAGTTGCTAGTGCCCTAGAGCCCCTGGGGTCCAGTCAATGAGATAATGTGGGGGAGACCACTTGGTCATTTTACGATGTTCTTTGTTAAACCTCGGGTGCAGAGGGTGTAATGTTCTTTGTAAATGATACACTATTAGATGAACTAAGATGACGTTGTTGTCATAATGAGCAGAGTGTCTCTGCTCCCCACTGCTCCCCAAGGAGTTCTGAAGGTGGGGAACTATGTCATCATACCTCTCCCTGAGGAGGTCACACTGAGAACTTGGTCTGGCCCGAGAAAAAGATGAAACTGTAAATTGAAAGCAGCCTCCTCGTCTTTGCATAGCTAATTGGAGGTGATGAGATCAATGAGAGCCCTCTGGAAGACATAGTTATGAGCCCCATATCATATGTCTGAGTGGGTCCCTTGCCATGGAACAATGCATGATGGGAAAGGGAGAAATCGAGAAGGGGAAGGAACGCTGTTTCCCAATATAAAACGCCATCCCCCTTGGGCACAGGAGAAATCCTGGCAGCCTGCATACACTGTGGAAAAATGTTCTCGTGTATTGATTTAGTCTGTATTGTCTCCGAGATTTATTATCTGCTTATCTGCCCTGGAGGCGACATGGGCACATGCATGGGTGGAGGGGCCTGGCGGGGAGGGGTTCAGCCCAGGGTTATCCACATGGGAGCCGAGACCCAGGAAGAATGAAGCAGGCTAGTTTTCCTTCTGGCTGGGAGATGTGAAATGTGAGCCGCCTTGGGAGTCCATCACCTACTTGAACTGCTCTCAGATGCCCCACATGCATTGGTCTTGCGAGAACCATTCGGTCTTTAGGGAGCGGAGACTGTTGTGCATAACTGTGGCTGCTGTTTGCGAAGGTGTGGGGAGAGGCTGGATCGAGGTGAGGCCGACCCCTGGAGGTGGATGTGGGTTTTCTTAGCGGGAGACTGAAACCCACACTCTGAAGATTAAGGAAGTGCCTATGGCTCTCAGATATCCGGTCATGTCAGGACCCCTGTAAGTGACACAGCTTATTTCTGCCCCTTGGTTGCTGAAAACAATCTTTTTAGTATCTAATATTAAGAGTCTTACTCTGTAAATCCCTTCCATTACCCTCAAACCTTAGAAAAAATTCTTAGACAATGCAACCAAATTATATTAGTGGAGTTATATAAAATTATGGGCCCAGGCAGTAGGGGTGGCCTACACAACACGAGGCTAGTGTGATAACAACAACCATGGAAAGACAACAATGGCCCAGAGTTCCAGTCCCTGAACAGCTGAGAGTGAGCACAGGTTCAAAGTGACAATTGCAAGATGGATTTATCTGTCCACAAAGTAGCAGCTGCCTCACGGACAATTCCTGAGCAAATACTGGGAAATCCCCTCTTTTCACAAATATTCTAGTGGAAGTTTCCCCTTGTTTACATGATTACTACTTATGGTTCTAATTATCATTAAATGGTTCCATTAATATTTATGGAATTGAACAAATGGAATAATTCATTCACTGTACAAACATTTACTGTGTGCCGACTCCTGGCATACACAACACTTTTCCCAAAGTGTGTACTCTATCCTCATATCTGCACACTCAAGCATGCATATACCCGTACCTACCCATGTAGAAGTATGTATGTTTCTATTCACACATACACACAGGTATACATAGGCACTTAATGTTCACATATATACATACAAGAGGCCCAGTGCATGAAATTTGTGCACGGGTAGGTCCCTAGTGGCTTCCACGCCACCCCTTGGTGGTCAGCACACATCGTAGTGAGTGATTGAACTCCCAGTTGGTCAAACTTCGAAGTGGATACTTTGCATATTAGGCTTTTATATATATAAAGATGGAATACACAGAAGGACACACTCCTTGTACTTGCAAGTTCAGACACTAGCTGCAGTATTGATGATCCAAGATCCCAGACATTAGTCCAGGCAGAGGCAAGAACCTCATGATTTCCTCAATGCTGCCTCCCGCCAGTTCTCTGCTCTGACTGCAGGAATCCTGGCAAAGCAATGGCCCAAGTTGCCCCCTTTACAAATAGAGCTTGGTCCTTAGGAAACTTTTAACTCTGAATAGTCAGGAACCATTTTTCAAATACCTGGTCTTAGGCTAAAGATTTCTAGGTTGGTTCCAGTCCCTGTGAGACATCCGTTACTTCCTCTGCCTGCTGTTCTCATTCTGTTTCATGTTGCCCATCGCCTGGCCAGTTATTGGGGCACACACAGGTATGCCTGGCTCAGAGGGCTGTTAAGGCACCACCAGAACCAAAAGGAGATGGAATTGCAAGAGGGAAGACACAGACAAAGGCAGGTAAAGACTCCTGTGGAAGAGTGAAAGGGAGGTAGAAATAGTGCATGAACAATAAGATCAATGGTCAGTGGAGGTGATGGAATGGAGGCAGGATTACAATATGGAAGGAGTCAAATGTGAAGGCTCGGAATCTAGTCGGTAAATGTTGAGAAGGCAGCAGGGGTGTTCCTTATGCTCAAAACCTGCCGTGTCTTTCCAAGGCAGGGACAGGTCCTTGGGAACTTCAATGAGCAGACCCAGCATTAAATAAATATAAAAGTAAATGGCAATTTAAAAATGTACACAAAAACACAAATTAAAAATAAGCATTAGAAAGAAATGAAAATGTACTGTGTTGTCAACAGGCTTCCTGTCTCTTTTGTGCAGATGTTGAACAGCAGGCAGACTGGTTGGGTATTTGTCTGAAATACTGTTTTTCATTAGGGTTAGGATTTGCACGGGCCAGTGTCTGTACATACTTGTGCACTAGAAGAACTTGGTAAGTGTGAAACCAGAACAATCAACCAGAAATAGAATGGATGCGGTTTCTGAAAGGGAAGGACAAATGACAAAATCGGGGCATTCTCTTGCAAAATACAAAACTGAATCCATTACATCCCTGTGTCCTTTATTCAGTGTTCGTTCTATTTGAGGGAACAGCCATATTTTACCTGAGACATTTTTATAGGACGTGCTAATTGTTTCTGGCTCAGCTTCTCAATATTTGGGGCGTTTTCACAATGATAAAATCATTCTTTATTTCTCTCATCCTTTTTTCATAGAGTGAAAATACTGGTGATTCTACTGAGGTTATAAATATGATCAATGATGTTATACATATGATAGTGATTAAATAAATTGTTGTATTATCTTTAAATGGTCTGTATTCATTATTATCTGTTTAGAAAATAAAATACTTATCTGAATCTAATATATTTAAGAAATAAAGATGAGCATTTTTATCAATGTGGTTTAGTTTTAAGACTTTTTTTTAGTTAACCTCTTAAGAGACTTTTGAAAAGGCTTACTATCCATTACCAGAGATAGTTGACTCCTAACCATTTGACTTAGTCAACATAGCTATGTAACAACTATTTATTGGTATCAGAAAATGTTAGAGGGTATTGTAAATAATTTTTATATTAAAAGAGAATTATCTCAGGATTTATTCCCTACTCTTTTATTCAAAATATGTTTAAAGTGTGGTGTCATAGAGGCCAAGGAAAAAATAATAATTCCATGGTTTATAGAATCAAGTACCATAGAGTGTTCAAGTAGACTCAATCTGTACAAACTCTCCAGGATCTGGAAAAATAGGAGATTATTGGTATCATTTCTGTGAGACATTTCAAAGGAATGAAGAGAGTACGATCTAGGTTACAGAAGGTTGAGAACAACTGAAGAGAACAATTGCTTTCTGACTATATCAGTTAGCATATTCTAGGGTACACTGTGTAACAAGCAGCCCCAAAGTGTGAGTGGTTTAATGTGACACATTTATTTCTCACTGATGCCACATGTCCAGCATGGGCCAGTAGGAGAATCTGCTCATTGTACACAGGCACCACAACACCCTGAGTCTCTATCTCAACAAATCTGTCCATATCTCTATGTAGGGACAGAAAAGATGGAGTCAAAAAATTTTTTAAAAAGCAGTTAACAGCTTCAACCTGGGAAAAACAACTCTGGTCCTTCTGTAGCAATATGAACATGCCTTGCCTTGGTATGTTGTGCCTGCATCACAGAAGTTACCCCGTTCAGCCTTAGATGTATATGTGTGTTTCCACCAGAGCAGTGGTCACCAACCTTTCGGACCTCATGGACCACCAGTGGTCCATGGACCACCAGTTGGCGACTGCTGTACCAGAGCATCAGCCACTAGAGTCTATCTCCTTGAGGGGGAGAAGTCTGCAAATCTTCAACTTTTTATCATTCCAGTGCCAGCAAGATGCCTGTCCAACAACATCTGTCTACGTTTATTTCAATGCAAAGTTCTTGTTTTATTTTTTTCCTCATTTCACATAGATTAGGGCCCAGCTACAGAGCTGACAGATGGCATCATCTATAACCACCAGACAGCACAGAATTTGGAATGTCAGGGAGAATTGCTTTGACATAACCAAAGGACTGAGTCAAGGCCTTCGTGGGTAACCCTGTGGCAGTTGCCTAACTGGCATGGCCCTTCCCCATCTTCAAGGCCACCCGCCCTCCCAGCCCTACTCCAGCCCCCAAGAGTCTTGGTTTCTTGGCCTGGAGGGAAGCAGTCTTTGAATCAGGGAGTGCCAATTCTGGAAAGGGTCGTAAGCCACAGCTAATTCTTTGGTTCTTGAACTCTCTGTCTGGGGAATGCAGAGCTAAACAGAGATGACCTGCCTTTAAAATCAAATGGGATGACTCTCAAGGAGTTTCCATCACATGTCAAGCAATAAATTACATACTCTACCCACATGATCACATTATATTCTACAAATCAACCCATGAGGTCTTTCCAAGTCCTCATGGAAAAAATAAATGCTACCAAATACAATTTCTAATTATAACATTAGCTCCTTGCATTGCTTTTCTGCCAGCAGGCAATTTTAAAAAGTTAGTTGGTAAATATCAAGTGTCTTTGCTCAGGTATGTGGTAGGTAGACCCAGATTGTTTTTATCCTGCTCATATGGTTTCTTAAAAACATTTTACCTGATATTCCCATTTGAGATTTGGAAGAATAAAGAAATATAAAATATGTTCTTCTAGAAAAATCTTTCTGGTTGGTATGGAGGAGTTACAATAATTTCACTGCATGTGGGAGTGGAGAACCCAAACTTCTGTTGCTCTACTCTCTAAACAACGTTGAGAAGGAGGCTGCGCTCCCACCCTTCATGTATAGATGAGAAACATGATGCGTAGGGAGAAACGACTTACCCTAAGTCACACAGCAATTTAGCATCAGAGGCAAGAGTAGATCTCAGCAAATTCCTTCTCCTGAATCTAAGTCCATTCTTTCCTCTGATGACACAGAAATGCTTTATTAATGCTAAGGGCCTAGAGCTGGGTTCTCTTCATTACTTTTGAGCACTAAAAATCTACTTAGTTATGAATTCTAAAAAAAAAAAAAAAAAAAAAGGAAAGAAAGAAAGAAAAGCCATCAGGAGGAAAAGGTGGTTAAATAGAACAATTTCTTTCAAATTTCACACTTCGGTTCACAAGGGGAAAAGATGTCCAACTGTCAGAAAATTCCTTTCAGTCCCTGGAAGAAACAAACACCGAATAAATCCATGGCTTTTGCTGTCATTATTGGTTTTATGTGTAAATGTGGGGTCAAGATCAAGAACCATCATTACCCCAGCAAGGTACCCACCACCTGCAGCAGGAACTACAAGTATAGATAGGTAGGGCCAGGAGTGAGGAGGGAGCGTGAGGGGCCACTCAGGATGAAGGCTGTATCCAAGGCTTTTCTGACTCAGCTGAGTCCCTTACACTGGAGTACCTGGCATCCAGCTCCCATCACTGAGAACAAACATGCATGAACTGAAACATCTGAAGAGAAATAGAGAAGATTTCAAACAACCCTGGGATCAAATCCCAGCTGCATTCCCCAGTTGTGTGAACCTGGGCAAGTGATTCGAACTCTGTGGATGTCAGTCCTTTGTAATCTGGAAATGACAGGCTTTAAAGGAGACAGCACACGGAAAGCTCAGCACTTGCCACGTGCTTAGTGACTATCGCCGTCCACCTTCCCACCCCTGCTCAGAGTCCTCGCGTGCATCTTAAGCATCTAGTCCTCTCCCCAGCTCTTCCACTGCTGCTTTGAGATGTCCTGTTTTCCAAGCAACATCCCTCCTCCCATCAAAGATGTCTACCTCAGAACCTCACAGATGCCTCCCTCCATATTAATTCCTCCCAAGCCATCCAGCCAAAGGTGCCACGTGCATTCATATCACAGAAATTGAAGGCTGACTCAGCAAATCCCAAGTGCTCTTTCCTGGGTGCAAAAGCTATAACAAAACTGTCTGTTAAAAAACCCTTTATTTTTCAAAGCCCAGACACCTCGCCTTCTGAGGCCAGCTGGAAAAGCTGATGAAAAATCAATGGCGTTTGATTGTAAACCTGTCAAAATGATAGCAATGGCAGTACATTAATGGTGGCTCCTGGTATTGATTCCTCCCCCTTCCTTTCTCCATCATCGCACATCACCATCATACTCGTAACAGATTCTTTTTTCTAAATTAATCTCTGCACAAGGGAAATCAATAGCATTTGCTATGTGTAAATTTTCCTACCCTCTAGAGCCAGCGGTTCCTGGAGCTTTGAACTTACGGAGCAGTGCCATCCACAGCACACGCTACAAGAGCTGATGTCTGTCTATCTAACCGTGTGCTCATTCCTTTTAGTGTAAGGGCTGAACCAGTCCAGCAAATAACAGGAAGGAAGAAAGACACGACATTGTCCCCACGTGTGTTTAAATGATGGAAATATGGTTTCTATGCACAGAGATTTTGGAGAGGCAAAAGAGGTCGCTCAACCAAAGTCTAGCATCATTTCTTGACAGGAAAAGAAGACAGAGGTGAGTGTCTCTCTCCCCCAAAAGCCACAGAATTGGGCCACATATTAGATCTGGAGGGGACAGGAGAGGACACCTAGTTCTCTGAGTTCCATCGTCAGGATGTGGTTTGAAGAGAGAATCGTTTTGCCCCAGTGATAGGACCTCTTTTTAAGCACAATATTGAATTCTTTTTCATTTTAAATGACACTAAAGAAAAAAAGTGAAAGTGTATAGAATATGCAGAAATGACACAGTTTTGAAGTATTTGAAAAACGCTGGTCTAGTTCAACTCCCTCAACCACCAGCTGAGTCCAGCAGAGCGAGGCCTGAAGTTCTCACGGATGATATGACAATCATTTTATGATAATACCAGCAATGCTTATAATAATGGCTATAATACGCTGAGCATTTACTTCTAGGGTCAGTCTCAGCAGGCACTTTGCACAAGTGTTTCTAATCCCCAAAGCGATTCCACACGATAGCTACTCTTACAGCCATTTTAAAGCTGAGAAAATGAGGCTCAGAAACGTGAAATAATTCAGCCAAGATCACACAGCGAATGCTCAGAGGATCCGGATTCCCAGCCTGGCCTCTTTAGCTCCAGGTCTCCTTAAAAGCCACACTGACTTCGCAGGTCTTACAGCAGCCATGGGTCTCGGGCTGTGCCAGGGACCCAGGACCACCTAAAGGTGGTCTGATCAGGAAGTGAGACATGAGTGGAAGTTGATGGAAGTGAGCAACACTATATAGCAGAAATACTTAGTTGCTTGGTGAGTGAGGAATGAGGGTAGGTCAGAATAGCAGAAACGGTGTTAGTGAAGACTGGAGAGTTTGGGATAGGAGGAAAGAAAGAGAGATTATTTCACATAGAAGTGGTTAATCTAATGAACAGAAACTAGAATAGTGAGACTTGGTGGGGGGTCGTAAGGAAATTCTGGAACCATCAGGTTCATAGAACAGAACCAGAGGACATGAGATGAAGAAGAGAGTAAAATCCAGACAAGAGCTGGCGGTGTAGGGGAAGACCATGACCTACAAAGGTAAGAGAAGATGCAGGAAAACTCGCCCGAAAGGTTATTCCAATGGCCTCGATATCACCCTCCAAGAACCTGGTCTCCAGGGGCTGAAACAGAAGGACAAATGGGAAAGACATTGTAAGAGAAAAGCTTGGATAAAATCGGGAAGATGTAGGGATTGGGAGACAGAGGAAAAGCAGCAGTTGTAGACATGTTACACTGATGCTCATGGAATGAGGGTCACTGTAAAAACATTAGCAAAATAACAGGAATGTTGAGAAGTATATGAGACCCCCTAATTTATGTAGCATTTTTTTCTATTAATAAGTGTCTTTCCTGTACATCTCTTGGAATGTTTCTAAAAAATGAACAAATTAGATGGCACTCTCATTATTCTAAAATGGCACCCAGAAGCCTAGAGAGTTCAAGTGACTTGCCCAAGGCTATTGGACCTTGTGAGCGCTCATGTAATCAATATTGTGAAATAAGTAACAGCAGAACAGCGAATTCAGAAACTGAAGATGGAATAAGAGGCACTGGGCATCTTCGGCTCAGAGGAGTGATGTCCACACAGGATCACACGTCTTGTCTTGAGGATTAATGTTTTGGTCCATTGAATCATGTCCCCCCACCCCGCCCCCCAGACTCTACAGTGGCCTCCTAACAAGCCTCCCTGCTTCCACCCAGGGTCCCTCCAGCCCACTCTCAATGCAACAGTCAAAACAAGTCTGCTCCATATGCTAATTCCCATCAGTCCCCTGCTCCAGAGCTCCACCACTTTCCCTCTGAGCGCAGTCCGAGGTCAGTGTGTAATCGGCCCTGTCGCCCCCCAACCTCATCTCAGCTCCCCACTGTGCTCTCTATCCTGCAAACTGGCCTCCTTGCTGTGACTCAAGCCCACCTCAGGGCTTTGCTCCAGATTATATATATATATTTTTATTTTTATTTTTATTTATTTTTTTTTTTTTACAGAGTGGAAGGGAGAGGGATAGAGAGTTAGAAACATCAATGAGAGAGAAACACTGACCAGCTTCCTCTTGCATGCCCCCTACTGGGGATCAAGCCCACAATCAAGGTACATGCCCTTGACCATAATTGAACTTGGGACCCTTCAGTCCCCGGGGCCAATGCTCTATCCACTGAGCCAAACCGGTTAGGGTGAGATTCACTTCTTAGTGCCCTTGAGTTCTCACCTTATCAGCCCTTCCCTGGCTGTTCTCTGCAAAGTAACAGCGCTCCTGCCACCCTTATCAGCTTTATCTTTCTTCATTAAACTTATCCCTGTCTTACATATTATACATTATACTCTGCTGTTGTCTGACACCCAATTCTAGAATATTCCCTGAAGGAAAGCAGACGTGTTATTTTGGTTGTTCCCCGCTATATGCCCAGAGCCTGGAAGAGTTTCTTGCATTAATAAAAACTCTAAAAGTATTTGTTGGATGACTAGGCAGATGGATTCTATAGCATTGTGAAGTCCTTTACTTGTTTG
Organism: Myotis myotis; assembly: GCF_014108235.1. Lineage (NCBI taxonomy): Eukaryota > Metazoa > Chordata > Mammalia > Chiroptera > Vespertilionidae > Myotis > Myotis myotis. The sequence goes on along the minus strand of NW_023416318.1, from coordinate 51,308,687 downwards.
TTTTAATATTTGATCAGTATAACCCGTGGGCAGCCAGAAGAGCTCATATCTTTGTCATTATGTCACTTGCAGGCACTTAATCACCTGCCAGGGTCTATTCACTGTGACCCCTAAACTTCACCCACTTCAGGCCTCCAGGTGCCATCAGAAGTGGAAGAAGGGGACTTGAATTTTCTTCATATTCAGACTTGGTTTCCTACCAGTGGGGTTAACCTAAGCATTTAACCTCCCCAAATCTCAGTGACCCCATCAGCAAAATGAGGGTCAGAGTAGCTTCCTCATGGGCTTGAGAATGAATGGTTCCACGCTTAGATGTGATAAGAGAAATGATATGTAAAGTTAGTGTCACCTTTGGGGGCCTGCACTTCAAATTAAACAAACACACTAATGTCTTTGAAGCCAAAACTCGATGCAATTGCTGTACATGCAGCAAAATTCAGCCAAGATTTTGGATTCAGCCTGGAAGCTGATGTTCTGCCTAAAACACATAAGGAGTGAAATGAAATAAAACCCAGGAAATGACATTCTGTGAGAGGGGACCTTGCCCAGACTCCTCTAAATTAGGCGTTCATTTGATTTGGAGAGCTAGGAATTTCTAGGTTGGCACTGCCACATGCACACATAAGCAGAAGAGGTCCATTAAGAAGTCATCACTGAATTACCAAGCTGGCCATGCTGTGGAAGTATGGCTATTTGGGCCTTCTTCAGAAAGCTTGCTTTCATCAGACATTTACCAGAGGAGAGCTGCTCTATTTTCGGCTCCCAGACATCTTCAAAGGGGTGGTTCGGTTGTTCCCCCCACCCCGGGAAACTCAGGGAAACCCCTTTGGGTTGCAAATAACTGGAACCAAGTCATTTCTCATGTTGCATTGTGATTATCTGCTGACGTGTTGTAGGCATCTGTTTCCCCAACAGACCACACGTTCCTTACAAATAGGAAATTCCATCTTCGTAAATTTTGTCCAGAATTGTCACTGACATATTACAGGCGCTGAATAAATACATGTTTGTGGAAGGAAAGGGGAGGAAGAACAAGAGGAGAGGGAGGAAGGCAGGGCAGGAGGGTGGGGGGGAGCAAAAACAAAAAGGAAGGCTCGAGGAGGAGAAGTCTACTTTCCAATTTTAAGTTAGCCATCTGAGAAATAAAGATTTCACAAGCGATTCCCATAAATTATACATGCATTTCAGAAAGTCTGCACCAGAGGAAAGGAGACTGCTTTTTGCCATGCTTCCCCTTCCCCCGACTCTGCCGGGACTGAAACGATGCTCTAAAAGCAGACGTATTTTAAGTGAGGAGACTTCTCTCCCTGGAACAGACATCAATAACACTGAAGTGCCTGTCCCTGTAGTGTCCTTACAATGTAGCACTTGTAAGAATGAGGCTTTCCAGCTCATTAATTTGCTTACGCAAATAGAGCCCAGAACCAGTTAATCCCGAAAAGCGATGGCTCTGTTTTCATCTTGTGGTGACTCTTTCATGCCCAGACTCCGGCCTCAGCGAGACAGACTCCTCACTTCCCACCTGCGCTGCCGCGGAGGGAATTCTAAAGCAGCCTTGGCAGGCCCTGCTCATTTCTTTTCCTGAAAGTGGCAGAGGACATCATTATTCAACCAGAAGGCAAGGCCACGGCCACCAGGTCAGCATGGCTACCAATCAACACGGGGTGGTAGCAAAATGCTCTAGGTGGCATTCCTCGGCGCCATCACCAGGTCGGGGTCCCTGGTGACCTGTCCATTTTATAAAGTAGCACTCTCATTTTGAGTAGACATGTCTAATGGCTATTGTGGCAAGAAAAACCTGCCATGGTTGAGGTATGTTTAATACCCATGTTCTTTAAAATGTAGAGATGCCAAGAGCAGAGCATTTGTTGACAATACAATAATTACAAGCTCGCTCTTGCAAGCCCCACTCTCACCGCCCATCACCTCTCTGCGTCCTACAGCATGAGGCCCAGAGTCCATCCTCCTCAGGATGACATTCATGACCTTAAGAGTTCACCCCCAGCCAGTCAGCCCCTCCTCCTCAAGCTCGCGTCCCCAGGGCCACCTTCCACTTACAGAGCCCCAGCCTTTGATCAGCATGTCTTTGTCCATCATAATGACCACCCCCCCCCGCCCATTTCCGCCTTTCAATGATGGTCAATAGTGTTTCATGGTCCTGGGCTAACAAATGAAATTAACTTCTGCATCTCCTGTCGCATTTCTCTGCATGTCTCTGCAACACGCACTTCTGGCTTCTGAGCTGATCGTTCGTTAATGAGAACTTGTCCTTACCACTGGGCCTTCCACATTCGGTCTAATAATTAAACAGCAAACAGTCTGAATGAACTCCTGGGCACCCGGCTGTGACTCACGTGCTGTAAAGGCTGACTGTACCAGACTCAGCCTGGGCAGACAACTGCTGACTCAGAGCTAGTTCCTCCGCTTCTAGAGCCATGATCCCCTGTGCAGCCAAGGTACACACAGATGGGAACGTTTCTAACCTTAGAAATCCTCATTTCCGAAAACGACTGGGCCAATTGCCTTGCAGCCAGTTGCTCCTTACAGCCAATACCTAGGCTCGGCCACCTTGCAGCACACAGATAACAATAAAAGAACCCTAAAGGCAATTCCCCAAGATAGAGGGGCCCCCTCCCATCCCCCTGCCTCTGTGCCCATGAGCACCCCTCTATGCCGACCCCTTTGTTTATGGGGCCATCTCCCCACGAGAGAGAAAGCCCCAGGAAGCAACAGGGGTGTTTAATTCTTCTGATACTCTTTCTACTTCCCAATTTTTTTCAATCCTTCTGGAACTCGGATGAAATTTTGGATTATTTTTTAATCCCACTGGTATGTATCTCCAGTGCTGGTGTGCACAGCAGGTGATCCACAAAGGCTTAGGAACAGAGGAGTGAAAGAAGAAAATACGCAGACCTACCGGGGAAAGTAAAATTGGTTCGCCACAGTGGAGCAGGGGCCTCTCTGGGCTAACGCTGAGGTCTCTGTGATGGCGGGAATTATATGTATTCAGCTCTTTGTTTTCCTGGCACTGGACAGGGATTATCTTACTGAATCCTCACAATACCACGGAGGAAATAAAATTAGATGAGATAAAGAACTTGTCCAAGACCATGCAGCCAGGAAGTGTTGTTTTGATTGGCTCAGGCAAACCAGTAACACTTGGGCTCCCTTGGTCCCTCCCGGATCTGCTAAGGGGCAGGAGTGATTTCCCCAAGCCAGGCCAGCAGGTATCTCTGCACTGGGAGGGGGTGGGTCGGCTCCCCCTGCTGCTGCCCTGCCAGCCCTCCTTCCTCCAGGCTTTGCCAGTGTCTCTGGGTAGCGAAGGAGAGTCTTGGACCCAAGAGAACAAAGAGGTGGCCGCCACCAGGTTGCTTCCAGTTCTTCCAGCTGCCCCATTCATATCCATTTTATTTTCTCTTCCCCTTGCCTACATTTTAGCCCTCAGGGCAATGTTTTGCACATCGTAGATGCTCAATTGTTACTTTACTTGTATTATTCATCAAGGTGTTGGTCAAGATGGTTTGATTTTATTCCACTTGCTTGGGTTTGTACAGATCCCTGTAAACCAGAGATATGCCTCTCACATGTGGTGATATACAGGGCATGGATTCTTCCTGTGTGAAGCATCTACCTTCACAGAAGCAGGGGGATGGCGTGGAGGCAGCACGCTATTCTGTTGAGATGTTTTTGTTTCTGTCACACAGAGTCCACTTGAGAGGCAAGCAAGAAAAACCATTGCCTCCCCTCCTGGTTTCTGTAGGAAATCTAAAGGATTTCTGAAGGGAGTTTCAAGCTTTTACATTGCAAAACTGGGTACTTGGTTGATATGAGAGGAATCCATGAACAGGTAACTGTTCTATCCCTTGTCACACTGGCTGGCTTAAACGCATACATTCCTTAATTTTGGTTGATAGGATTATAGAACATCAGAACTGAATGAGATAGTGGAGAAAAACTGGTCCCAAGCCTCTGTGTTGCCAGTGTGGGAAATGAGGCTTATATTTAAAGTAATGAAAGAGTTAGCAGGAGATGGGCAGTAGCAGAGAAGAACTAGACTGAAAGAAATGCCTTGAGGACCAGTGGGATTAAAAAATAATCCAAAATTTCATCCAAGTTCCAGAAGGATTGAAAAAAAAGTGGGAAGTAGAAAGAGTATCAGAAGAAACAATGGTTGGAAATATCCGAAATTTGCTAGACACACCCCTCCACATTCAAGAGACTGAGCAAACACTGAAGAGATGAAGTCAAAGATATCCATGCCAGGACACATCATAATTACAGCTTTAAAAACTGAACATAAAGGACAAGTCTTAAAAGCAGATAAATGACACAATTCTGATAGGAGAACACCAATTCAAATGACAGCGGATTTCTCATCAGAAACCATGGAAGGGACAGAAGGAAGTGGCACAATATTTTTCAAGGGTTGAGAGAAAAGAACTGTCAAACATGAATTCTAAATCTTCAGAAGTCATCCCTCAGGAATGAAGGAGAAATATCAACTCTCTCAGGTGATGAAAAACTAAAAGAATTTGTCATTAACAGACTGGCTCTTACAGACTGCATAAGAGGAAGTTCTTCAAACAGCAAGGAAATGATCAATGAAAGAATCATGGCAAGTCAGGAAGAAGGAACAACAGAAAGATCATTAATATGGGGAAGTGTGTTAGGATATCCTTTTTCTCCTGAGCTTTATAAATCTTATCTGAGGATTAGAACAATAATAACACCACCTGATACCCAAAACATCATTTAAATTGTAGAAGGTAGAGACCCAAATGGAAGTATGGTTTCCTACCCTTTGCTCAAAGTGGTAAAGGGTGGATGTCATGTGCCACATACATATATTAAACTACCCAGAGCAACCACTATGAAATCTATAAACACAGATATACTCGATAACGTGATAAATAAATCAGAAATGCATCCTAAAAATTTTCAAGGTTCCCACAGGGAGGTAAGAATGAGAGAAACATAAGAATCCTAATCAGAGGGCAAGAATTTTTTAAAGTAAAATAAAATGGCAGACTTGCATGATTGCATATTGAGCATTATCTTAAATGTCCAAATACACTAATCAAAAGACAAACTTTCCTTTCATTTATGTGGTTTGGTGTGTACACATTTGGGCCCTTCATATTTCCCTGGTATACTTATCCTTCCATCATTATGTAATGTGCCTCTTTATTTTAGTAATTCTTTTGCTCAGGCGTCTACTTTATCAGAAAGCAATATAGCCATTCCTGCTTTTAAAAAAATCTTTGCATGGCATATTGTTTTCTGTTCCTTTACTTTTAGTCTGCCTATATCAGTGAACTTGGAGTTTCTTTTAAGCAACATAGAGTTGAGTTGTATATTTTTACCCAACTCTGCCAATCGCTGTCTCTTCCATTTACCTCCTCACACACACCCACCTGTGCTGTAGCATCCAGACCACTCTGAGTCCCCACCCATTACAGGCACACCTCACTTCACTTCACTTGATGGGTGTCCTGGGTTTTACAAACGGAAGACAAGACCCTCCACCAGCAAAAAGATTAAGAGTTGCTTTTTGTGACACTCGCTTCACTGCAGTGGTCTGCAACCCAACCCTCACTGCCTCTGAGGTCTGCCCACAGTAGGTGCCCTAGAAATACTCTCCTCCCCCTGTTCCGTGGCAATTGAAATGAATCACGAACAACAACAAAAAGCCCCATTTTTAGCAAAAATAATCAATGCAATGCGGCAGCTCATTTTTAAAATCTGAACTATTGTCCTGATGACTAAAAAGTGCAAAGGCTGACGATGGCAGGGGAAGGAGAGGCAAAGCCTCTGAATGGCCGAGGAAGGTCTCAGATGTTCTGTCCAGGCGCGAAGTGCTGCTCGTTGCATTACCAAGGCCGTTTTTCTTTGTGAGATCTATCCTATTTCATTTCCAGTTTGCTGTCAGGCCTCCCCGGGGGTCCATGTTCTACTCAGTTCATTTATTTTGTGAAATTCTGCATCACATTTTCTTTTGTTTTCTTTGTAATCTCCTGATATCTCCCAGTTTCTCTATGAAAAACAATAAAAAAAACCCTGCGCTAGCAGATGGAAGTGATTTCCTGGTCCTTTTCTCTACTCAGATCCAATGAGCATCCCTGGGGCCCAGCTATGTAAATGGAGGAGGGCTGCTGACATGCCTGCTACTGCGTGGGTTCACACAGAAGGTTTCAACATCTCAATCATGACGCCCTCTCTTTTATTTACGAGGTTTTCACTGAACTTTAAAATGATTACAAAGTTAGCAATTATCTCAAGGTCATTTCTGTTGCTTACGGAGCCTAATTTCCCCAGGGGCTCTCTTGTAGAGTTGCTTCCATAAATGTCCACGCTGTTTCCTCCAGGTTCTTTTAACACAAAGTCATTTTCCACAGCCCTTTGCTTTATGGCGAAGACTTTTCAGATTGGGCATGAGCACATACATTCGAGGGTGTGTGTGTGTGTGTGTGAGAGAGAGAGAGATAGACAGAGATAGGAGAGAGACAGACAGACAGACAGAGAGGCAGATAGAGAAACGTGGTGGATATTTTAACCCTTACATCTGCTCTCTTCTTGGCCTGTCTGGCTCAGGGGCAGCTCTGCCATGTGGGTGCTAAGCTGCTATGTTTATTATCATTGAGGGGCTTCATTTAAGAAAGAACATGAACACCTATAGATTGATGTTTACATAATTAGCATTGGACACTTGTGTATTTTGAATTATATGATGCAGCTATGAAACTTTAAAGTGTCACACAAAGGCAAAGTCATGCGTCTGAACCTGGATTTCAAACCCCAATGGACCCAAGTTTGAATGACAGCTCTGTCACTCACTAGCTATATGACATTGGGTAAGCTGCAACTTCCCTCTGAGCCTCTGCTTTCTTAGAAATTAAATCGAGACGATAACAAGTACTCTAAAGATAATTAAATGAGGTCATTCATACAAGTACTTGCAGAAAGTAGATGTTACAGAAAAACAATGCTCCCTCTCTCTTCCCGACCCCCTCTCGATGTCAGTAGAAGTGGGGTCCTTGTGGTGTCACAAAAAAAGCATTTTCAGGAACCCACAAGGGAGGATGAGGTCTGGTGGTAAGTTCTATTTGGATGAAAATAGAAGATGGCCTCTGAGTTTTCAATGTCCCATCACTGGGATCCGAGAGGGAGGGAGAGAGAGAGAGAGAGAGATCAATTGGTTGCCTCTCATATGTGCGCCAACTGAGGACTGAACCTGCAATCTAGGTATGTGTCCTGACTCTGAATAGAACCCCCAACCTTTCAGTGTCTGGGACGACACTCTGACCAACTGAACCACACAAGCCAAGGCTAAATGTCCTCTTCTTATAAGAATGCTATTCAGATTAGATAAGGGCCTACCCTCGTGGCCTTATTATAATTTGATCATCACTTTAAAAGCCCTACCTCCATACACAGGGATGTTCTGAAGTACAGGGGTTAGGGATTCAACCCTATAAAGCAGGAGGGCGGGTGCACAACTGAGCCCATAACAGCAGATAAGGAAGGAGGGAGAGTCAAGTGACTGGAGAAACCACTATTAAGAAACTACAAGCCCTGCTTCCGTTAGATAATAGCAACAAACCAATTCAGAAGTTTGTGGCTGAAAACAACATCAATTTGTCATTTCTCATGCTTCTGCTTGTTGGCCAAGTGATTGTTCTGCTCCACGACATAACACCAATGTCCTCATTCACATGGTGGCAGTTGGTACCAGCCACCAGCAGTCAGCTCGGCTGTGTCTCTAGGGTAGAGGTCCTCTGCATGTGGCTATTTGACCTTTCTCACAGAACAGTGACCAGGTTGCAAAAAGGAGCATTCCAAGAAGACAAGACCCAATGTGCAAGGGCTTATGCAGCCTCTGCTTGCATCCTACTAGTCAGTGTCCTCCTATTGGTCAAAGCTAATCACATGCTCAAGCCCAGAGTCAATGAGAGTGGGATCACATAAGGAGTGCTGGACGAGATAGTTCATTGAAGACACCAAAACAACAGCACCATAAGCCCCCAGAACATCTTTTCATCTCCATCACATCACCCTTCACATTGCCCAACAAGTGTTCGCTTACATTACCACCTTCCCTGGTAGACCACCCTCCTCAAGGGCGAGGACTATGTTGTACTGATCAAATCCCCAACCATAGTACCTGGAAGAAAATAGATGCTAAATTAACATTCACTGATTCATAGAAAATGTTGGAAGAAGGAAAGGAGAAATAGAAAGAGGAAGGAAGACAGGTTAGACTTTTCAAATATTCCCTTGTCTTTTATTCTGCATGAGATGGTTAATTTTACGTGTCAAGGATCATAGAGCGCCTACATATTTGGCTAAACATTGTTTCTGGGTGTGTCTATGAGAATGTCTCCAGATGAAATTGGTGTTTGAATCAGAGGACTCAGAAAGTGATTTGCTCTCCCCAGTGTGGGTAGGTACCCTCCAATTCTTTGAGGGCATGAATAAAACCAAAAGATGGTAGAAGGAAGAACTCAGCCCTGCCTGATGGAGCTGGGACATCAATCTTCTCCCACTCTTGGGGCTCCTGGTTCTCAGGTCTTCAATCTGGACAGAATGCTACCACCAACTGCCCTGGGTCTCCAACATGCAGAGAGCAATTTGTAGGACTTCTCAGCCTCCATAATGGTATGAACAAATTCCTTTGAAATATATCTTCCCCTCTCCACATATATCCTATTGATCTGTTTCTCTAGAGAAGTCTAATACACTGAGGTAGAAAGAACAAGTTATTTGGTCACCTTCATTTTTAAAAGATAAAAAAACCCTTTGTATCATAAGAAAACCTGAAGATCAAACGTCCAAACTTGTTCAGATCAAAACAGGTGACTGTGAGGTTTAGAGAACTCATCCACATCCAGGAATCAAAATGATTTCATTCAAAATACAAGTGTGAAAATAGTGGCCCAATTGTGATCCAAACTACCAAGAGTTGTTTTGAGGCTGAGCACACACAGTCTCAGAGTGTGAGCCAAGATTTCTTACTTTGGGAAGGATTTCTTTACAGAATAAACCTAACTCCTGGCACTTATACTTTGTTGTCAGCCAAAGTCTGCACACTGGAAAAATACCCAAAGCTTTGTCAACAATGAATAAGATCTGAAGTTTCTAATTTATAATTTCCAATAGAGAGTCACTTAATCCAACCCTCAGCATCCTCTCTGTCTGTTAATTTGTTCTTGGAAAGCTCAATCACCTTCCCTCTCCACTTTTAACTACTTCTAATGTGCCCATAACATTCAAATCTTTATCTTAATCCCAGATATTTCTTCCCAGATCCATGATACTGTCTTGCAGTCACCTCCTACTTCATGTCCAATGACTTGTCTTCTCACCGCTTTCAAAAGGTTCTTTGAGGTTCAACAGTCTGTTCATGCTTCTATTATCAGTTTATTTGTTTTACTAGATTACACATATGAGTGAGATCATGTGATACTTATCTTTCTCAGAGGGAAGGCAAGGGAGGGTGGGTGGGAAGAGATCAGCCAATGAACTTGTATGCATATATGCATAACCGGTGGACACAGACAATGGGGTGGTGAGGGCCTGGGTGGGGTGGAGGCAGGGGAGGACGGGAGCGGGCTGGAAGAGGTTAATGGGGGGAAAAGGAGGACCTATGTAATACTTTCAACAATAAATATCTGTTTTTAAAAAGTTTCTTGAGATATTTTTCTAAACATTCAGATTTATCCTGAACCACTCTCTATGAGATTGTGAGTGTGATATGTAATAATACTCATCATTAATTAGGACATCCTAATCTTTCAAAATTCTATCTGCACCCATTTTCTCATTTACTCTTCTCAATAACCCTATAATGTAGTTAATGATATTAATCATAATTTTGCAGAGAGCTGAGACTCAGCGTTTACGTGGGTTGCCCAGAATCAGAGAGTTATGTTACAGAAGAGTAAGGATTTGTTCTCAGGCCCATTGTCCCATTTTTGTGTTATTTTCACTCTTCCCACCATGTCTCTCACAACAGAAATTATATATACACAACTGAAAACAAAACTTTTACATATAGTGAGTATCAAATGCTCTTAATGATTTGGTCAGTTTGTAGCAGTCATTACAGTGTCAAGGTGAGCCCTATCTGAGTGGCACCATTCAGTCCGACTTCCAAACCCCCCCCCCCCCCCCAAAGCGGCCAGTGGGGAGAAATGAGCCCTGAACGAGCAAGGCCAGCTGGTGAGGATGCTCGGAGCTGACGGCAGGAAGGACTCCCTGCTCCATGGTACTCAAGCACATGTTGCATTTTTATTAACTTATAATGCTTATCTGTTTTTAGCTCTTTGAACAGCTACATCTTCTGCCTGAAATGCCCTTTCCTACCTACACTTTTTTATCTGACCAATTCCTACTTATTCTTCAAATGCAAGGTCAAGTTAACACCTCTACAGAGTTTTCCCTGAACAGCCTAGGCAGGGCCCTGAGCCACTGCTCTGGGCTCCTCTGCTGGGCGTGTTTTTCCCCATATAACCAAGCAATTAACTCCATTCTGACATTAGCTACCTGGAGCTAGTGTGCGATCCCACAGGCCAAGGACTCAGTCCTACAAGACTGCACCCCTCACAGCACAGACCATCAAGAAAACTTGACCTAATTAATACAGAGCAGTGAGTGGTGAGATTTGACCAAAAATCATGTACTCTTCTGTCTTGTTGGAAAAATAAAAAGGGACACCCCAAAATACTGATGTCATCATTGTGTAGATGATAAACAGCTCTAAATCTGGAATCAGAACACTCACAGCCATGCAAATGCTCCCAGAGAATGAGGTGGGTAGCATTTGTCTCATTAAAATAGAGGGACGAGCTGGGTCATCTGGCAGTTGAAAATTTGTTCTTTGTTTTTCCATGTTTCTACTATTTCCAGAAGAAACTGTCAAAATATCAGTTTTCTATTTCAACAGGAAATAGCTCTAGTTATCAATTTCTCCAGAACATCTGTTCCCCTGAGTGATTTCACCAAAATTCCAATGTTCTATAGTTGGGGGATTTTAGAGTCAAAAGGGAAGCTAAGGATCCTTGAGACAGGAGGCTCTTAATTCTTCCTGGACCCCAGAGTCTGATGAGTGGTATAGACCTTCACCCTAGAATACTGCACCTACACAAGATACTTTACACATGATTTTTGCCTACTTATCAGCCCTCCAAAGGCCATGAAACCCCAGTGAAGTAGATCTAATCTAATCATTGAATCCGACCCACCTTCTTAGTTATGGATGAAGACAGCCAGATCCATGAGAGAGATGACTCACCAAAGTGACATTTGCTTGTCTCCCTGTCCACTTTCCTTCCATTACATGGTGTGACCTCCCAATGAAAACTATAACCATGTGAGTAACTTGAATAGGCAATGGACATTTTAAGAATAAATGTAAGTGGTGAATATAAGACTGCAGTTTGATATAAGGTTATAGGTCATATTGTAAAGTAAATCACTAAAATGAAGCTATCATAATAACATAAAGCAATTACTGAGCATCTACTATACACCAGGCAACATTCAAAACATAATACCTCATTCATTCTCATCACCACCCTGCTACACTTAGGAAGCTGCTTCTACAGTGGGGGTTCAATGACTTGCCCAAGGTCAAATAGGCTGCCAGTGACAGAGTCAGAGTCTGACCTCTAAATCTCACATCAGCGCCTGTGCCAGGAACCACTGTGTGATACGGTTCTGTCACAAACCGAATTAGCAAAACACACATAAATTGTAGATAGGATGCTTTCCTAACAAATGATACTTTTATTCCTGTCAAGAATCTACAGGGACTCAATTTAAGGAAAGCATGTTTCCCTGGCATGCATTAATTAGTAGTTAAGAATGGTTTGCAATTCGCCAATGTTTTTATATCTAAATCCATGCTCTTCAAGGACTTCGGATTACTTGAAAGTAATCTCTTCAAGTATTTTAAACATGTCTCCCTATTTCTCATTTACACTATTCATTTGTAAAACTTATAAAGAAGATGTTTTACTTGACTGAAGTTTTCATTTCCCCAATACTCATAACTACATTAATAAGAATCATAGTTGGCTTCTTGTTTCTGAAGAGCAAAAAGGGATCTTACAGATCATTTGGTCTGACCCACTCAGAAGAAGGAGCCTGGATACATCAAAAGCAATTTTCATGAGGATCTCACAGCACATTGTTGGAAAAGCAGGACTAAAGCACAGTTCTGCTCATCTACAGCCGGCCAGAGTCCGATCCCACGTCCCACTATAGCCGTTCAAGGTTTTAATTGTTTCCCAGTGATTACTTCATTCTTTTCCAATGAAAAGAAAACCCTGAGTAACATTAGAATTTTTTAAGGAGTTGAAATTGCAGCTGAATTGAGTGATAAACCCACTGGTAATAAAAATATACTAGCTTTTACTTATTTTTTTATAATAGATGAAATGCATAGTGTTTCTTTTAAAGCCTAGTTACCATATCAACCATCTTTCCTTGTAGTTTAAAATGAGAATTTCAAAGCATTGTCTTATAGGAAGTTTAAAAATAACCAAAATGTAAATATTTTCCACCACACCATGAAGTCTTTCAACTGAAGTTCCAAATGCGAAGGAAGGCCACCCGCCTTCGGGCGGCTCTGCTTCCCTGACACTCTGCCCAACCCACCTAGAACTTGGGACACCCTGGGCGTCCAAATGTCAGGCAGGTGGGGAATAGGACGGGCGTGTCTCAGAGCCAGAGGAGCCCAGCCCTGCACCGGACACTTCTCGAGCAGCCCCGTCCTATGCACAGGCGACTCCTGCCTGCTTCCCAGGTGACCACACAGAGGCTCAGAGGCTAAGGAACTTGCCCACATGTCACCTGTAGAGAATGAGAAGTAACGTTGGGACTTGAGCTCAGATTTGTTGATTCCAGTTTGTGCTCTTTGCACTAAAATACTGCTTAGACGTCGTAGACAATGGTCTGCCTTCGAGGTCCTTACAATTGGTTGGGGCAGACAGGCCATCTTCGAGGGAGGTTGGCTTTCCTTCTCATTTTGCACATCAGTGTAAAAGTATAAAATGTATAGGTAAATAAAGACAAAAATATAAAGGTATTAAGAGGCGACTTCTACATCTTAAATGGCAGCACACAACGCTAATTATAAGATAGAGAAGGAGGCCAGTAAACAGACAAAGAATGGGGAAAGGAAGGGAGGAAGGAAGGAAAACACTCAAGGCCCTGTGGTCTATCCCTATGTGATTGAAAGCGTGGTCCAGGGACCAACGCAAGGACATTCTCAGAATGGAAATACAGACTCTTGGGTCCTCGTCCAGACCCACGAATCAGAACCTGCATTCTAACAAGTCCCCAGATGATGTGAATACACATGGAAGTCTGAGAAGCGTGGTCTATATGAAGCACCAAACCACAAACCACAAACACGACTGGAATTCCCAAAAGTCTGGTGGGCATTGACTAGTAGGAAGTTGTGACCGCGGAAGTGTTGAAGGCTGTGAGGTTATGGATACGACTGCAGATGCTGGAATCAAGTAGTTCAGGGTTCCAATAGGCTTTGCAACTTCGTACCAGCAGATCCCCAGAAAGTACGTGAGATAATGAATAGCTGTTGTTGTAAGCAGCTAAGTTTGGTGGGGGGAGGGAGGGGAAAGAGATCATTTTTAACACAACTATAAACAGTGGGCACACCGTGAAAGGAATGAAGCTCACCTTTCAGGGCTCTTCACACAATGAGCTCTTCCAAAGAACTGGGGGAGGCGAGGGAGGGAAATGGGGAGTTCCCTAGCAATGTGTTCACAAGGTCACAAGATTTTGTAAATATGTAAACGTAAGGTATTGGATTTTGTGGTGTTTTAGAGATTTGTTCAAATTTTAAATTTTTAATCATTTGCACTTGCTTATTCATTCGAAACAAACACCCACTTTGATGGCAAAATAAATATGTAAATGACAAACACGCACACTCACATACACATGAGCCCTGTGTTTAATTGTATATGGTGAGTGTGACACTGTGCCTAGTGAGATGTGTGTTTACTATATATCAACAGGTTACCATTTGGAGATTTAAATGTTTCATTTCCTAAATATGGATGAATCTAGAGTCATGCTAGGCAATCTCTCCTCTTGCATCTCTCTTTCCATCCCTTTCTTTTTGTAACTAAATTTATTGGGGTGACATTGGTTAATAAGATTATTAACCAATGAGATGGTGTGCCCATCCAAAGTTAAATCGTCTTCCGTCACCATATATTTTACCCTCTTTACCCTTTACTTTGCCACCCCCCCAATTCCTTTCCCCCTGGTAACCACCATTCTGTTGTCTGTGTCTATGAGTTTTTGTTTATTTTTCTTGTTTGCTCACTTGTTGCTTTCAGTTTTATATCCCACATATGAGTGAAATGATAGGGTTCTTAATTTTTTCTGACTTATTTCACTTAGCATGATGTTCTCAAGGTCCATCCATGTTATTGCAAATAGCAGGATCTCATCCTTCCCTATGGCTGAGGCACTCTCATCCCTGTCTTGTGAGCCTTCCATGCAGAGCTCTGCCCCTCACCAGTTTCTTCAAGGAATCCAATCTCACCAGACAATGCCTGATGTTCTCATGTTTCAGGAGGGCTGGTAGAGTCAGGAGGAAAAGCTCACATGGTTCCCCTCTAAGGCATTCCATCACCATCTGGCCGACCTTCTCTCAGAGGCCATCTGTTCCCCATTTGGCCCCACTCCAAACCCTAAAATGTGAACTTTAATGTCACTTGCAGACCCCTCGGATGTCTGGTCCCATCCCTGCTTCTGACTCCATTTCTCCAGAAGACATCTCTCTGGAATTGCAGGGAGCAATGTGTCCCAACTCACTGTAAATCTGTGCTGGAATATCTGGATGAGCATCTCCGTAAGAACAAGCCTGAGACATGATTCCACCGGCCTCATTTACCTTCAGTTAAAGATCACATCGCACCCAGCAGCAGGACTTAATTGAGAAAGGTTAATGAGAAAACACGAGGTAAGTGTGTTTCCAGCATATAACACTCATTGCAAATAAATACAACTCACAGCATGATGTAGAAATTAAGGTTTTAAAATAGCTCAAAGAGAGAAAAGTCAGGGGAAAAAAAACTGAACCATCAAAGAACAATGGACAGGATCATCCTCTGAACTGAAAGGAGCCTGCATTATAGCAACCAGCATCTCATTCAATCTATGAGTGGTGATTTAGTTTCTTCACAATATCATCTACCGCATTATCAATACAGTCCATTTGAATTGTATTTGTTTTGTAGCTTTATATGTAGTTTGTAAATATGTTTTGATTTTGGATTCGCAAGAAATTATAAGCATGAGAAACTTAAATGCATTTTACATTTGTTCACGTACAAGTCAACACTTGGGGTGGGGGGAGGGTCTGTGGGCATTTTTTCAGATTTAAGAAACACTGGCTTAACATTTTAGAAAGTGAAAAAGAAAAACACAGAAAGGAATAGTCACTATTGTCTCAGTTACTCATTCATTGGTCCACTTGGTCATTTTAGTCCTCCAACACTTCTCCCCTCCCTGTGCCCAGGGGTGTGTTGGTAAAGGTTTAACAACCGGCTCCCTGATGTGCAGAGCTTGATAGTTTGTGTGCTGCAAATATGCCACCGTGGTCAATTTTAAGCAACGAATGTAATATCAGTGAACGTGGACTTGGGAAGACGGATGCATAGTCAGCTCTCCCGAAAGGTGTGAGCCAGTGTCCGCACACATTGGCCGAGGAAGCTCCTGTGAAGGAGGCAACCCACTGGCCTGCCTGTATCTACGCGGCCCCACGTGGAGAAACTACCAAAATAGAACTGAAATAGCAGAAACTTCATAGATTTTAAGTAACACAATGATCATGATGATAAATTATTACTCGTTAGTGGAAAAGAACATCTTATTTTTAAAGAGTTGAATTCAAAAAAGAGGCCAAGTAGAGAATTAACCACTTTTTATAAATAACATCAAAGGAAATGATTATACCTTTGAATTTCATTGAAAGCTCAAAATTTAAGAAAATTTCTACCCCTGATACTACTTAATAACATAAAGGAACCTTAAGCAATCTATTACATAGTCACAAAAGTTTTCCTTTGCCTCAGATGCTTACCTAAAATGGTGTTTATGTAAATGTTGGCATGGCCCTTTTCGTAATAGAAAGTTTTGACCTGGGAGTCAGGAGACTTGGACTCTAACCCAGGTCCTAATCCCCTGTGTGACTGTGAATCTGACACGTGACCCTCTGAGACTATTTTGTTGTCTGATATTTAGAAGATTGAGCTGCATGACAGCTCAGATCTCTTCCAAATGTCTTGTTCTTTAAACCTACATATGTGAGGTGACCATCTACTACAGTATTAAAACAACAGGCTCCTCTAAGCCATTTCCGTGACTTACTGTGGAATGTAACTTAGAGCTGCAAAAAACAATAATCAGGTCACCAAACATATAAGTTAGCTCTCATGACTTGATTATTTCTATGCATAGCAAATAACTTGGATTTAAATATTTATGATTTCGCAGCCAGTTCAGGAATGTAGTCTTTCTGTCATGTATTGGATACAAATAATCAATGGAAAGTAATGTCTCCCACCCAGCACCCGTCGGATTGAATGTTGAATAGCCCAACAGCAGACACAGCAGATTTTTTTTTAGAAAATCAACCTCCCAACAAGAGACGTAAACTTATAAATACTGAACAACCTGGTCTTTCCTGTGGAACCCGTCTCTGTTTTTCGGATTTCCATCTCTGTTCCGTATTTGGGACATTCTCTCTATTTTGAATGCTCAATCAGCTTTCAGATGCAAATAGGCAATGAGGTCTCTTGAATCTTCTCACGAGAGGTGACACTTCCTGCCTCTGAATTCGTTTCATCAGAAATATTCATTATA
This sequence comes from Myotis myotis, assembly GCF_014108235.1. NCBI lineage: Eukaryota > Metazoa > Chordata > Mammalia > Chiroptera > Vespertilionidae > Myotis > Myotis myotis. Next base: position 51,291,785 of record NW_023416318.1, on the reverse strand, counting down.
CATTTATTGAGTGCTTGTTCTGTCATAGTCCCTGGAGCTCAGAGCAGAGGAGATAATTACAAAATGGCGTGGAGGTACATACGAGGTGCAGGAGAGCACCTCACACACTGACAGATGGAGGTGAGGCCCATGAGCAAATCTAGGGACATGGTACAAGGGTGGGAGGGAGGAGAGAGGGAGAGTGGATGCCTTTGTTCTTTAATCACTGCGTCGTTAGTAAATAAGACACTGTTTCAGAAGCACGGACTGTAAGAGAGCATAATTAATAAGCCCACCGAGAAAGGTTAAGGATGATTTGTGTAAGCTGACATAAGCCAATGCAAGTTTAATGAGGGGGTGGACAGGATCAGAATGGTATTTCACCAGAGAACTACTCTCTGATGATGGTGTGGAAGACAGCAGAGCGCAAAGCCAGGCCAGGCAGCAGGAAAGAGGAACTGCTGCGAGGCTGCTGAAGGCATATAGATCAGACACCATGGCGGCGAGCATGAAGGCAGAAGTTAGCATTAAAAAAAAATCCAAAAATATGAAAGGGTAAACTCAACTGCACTTTATTGAAAGTGTTGATTAGGGGACAGAATGGGTCAATGATGATATACTGGTTCCTGGCTTGGAAAATTCATTCATTTGAGGAATTCAGAAGGTAGGGCAGATTTGGGGGTTAGGATAAAAGTAATCTGCGTTGTATTGAGTTTGAAGCACCAGAACATAGCAGTGGTGATGTCCATTAGGCATTTAAATATATACTAGTAGGAAAATGATATGAGTTAAAAATGTAGATATTTTTAATCTTATTAAGTTAAAGATGTATATAAAAATGTACAGTTTAATTATTATAAATTAAACATCCACATGACTACCACCATGATCAAGAAACAGAACATTTCCAGATTCTGAGACAGCACCTGAATACCTCTCATGTGGATGTTTCTCTCTCTCCCTCACCCTCTCCCTTCCTCTTTCTAATTCAATAAAAGCATTTTTAAAAACCTAGTTGCTTTTTACTTTATTGATCTTATATCTAATGACCTCACTAAACTCCCCTTGTAATTTTGCTAATTGATCTGTGTGACCTCCTGGAGTTGCTACATACAGAATCCTATCATTATGCCAGTGCCTGAAGGCCAGGAGCTTTGCTTCTACTCACCTGCACCTCCAATGCACGTCTTGGAAGCTTGTGCACTGCAGATGCACAATGAATCTAATTGAAATAACTACATTACTCAGTGGGGAGTCATCCTGGCCTTTATTTATCTCATTGACGTCTATGGAGAAGGTTAGCCCATTCTCTGAGGACTAATAAGAGCCACAGACTACCTGGGCACTTTAGTGCACGTACATCAGCAGTCTGGGTGTGAGGTGAGAGACGAAAGGAGGGGAAGCTTTGGTGATCAGTCTGGAGGAGGTCCAGTCGGGTAGAGGAGACAGAAATGCACATGGCAGTTGAGAAAAACAAAACATTTTCCTTTCTAGTTCTTGAAAAACGCAAACTCTGGATCATGTTATTGCTTTCAAGGGTAGTACTGAGCAGACATCTCTCTTCCACAAGCACTCCTTCGAGAAATCTCCGGATGATGCTATCCCCTCAATAATTTAAGGGTTCTATTATGTGGTAACTTATACTTTACTACTGGGCTTAAAAATTTATATTGCATTCTTTAAGAGCCTGGCAATGCACTGCAAAACAGGCCATGTGCAATATCTTGAAAATGCTTTCATCACATCAGCATCGTTCGCATTCTCTGGTGGGAAGGGGGGTGAAGTAGGGTTGTCTTGGGAAGTCCAAGTCCAAGATACCCAGAGTGGAATAGGCGGCTCTCACCTTCATTGTTCTCTGTGCCTACAGCTAGAGGCGAGGACCACAGAGCAGGCCTAGGAGAGCATACCTAACCCACCAGGAAAGCAACTTGTCCTTGGTAGGGATTAGGGTCAGAATCTAGTGCCAAGAATGGATAAATGCATGAAACAAGGAGCAGTAGATCAAAACAATTCAGCAAGGGAATCAAGTGAATGCTGGCCATCACTGGCTTTTGTTCTCGGCTTTTCCTGGCATTCTGAGTGTGACCCAGCTTTATCTAAAGAATCTAATAAAGTAACTGCTTTGGGAGGGAGGGGCTTCTTACCCGCTGGGTGATCTTGTGAGGAAGGCAAACAAACCAATGACCAAAAAAAAAAAAAGTCCTCTTTCTAAGTTTTGGGTTCTTCAGCTGTAAAATTAAAAATAACTAAATTTCATGGTTGCATCCACAGTTAATGAGATGGGGCCGGTGAAATTTCCTACCATGATGCAGGCACATAATAGGGAGTGAGTGCTGTTTCCACATTACAGCTTGTATTCATTAAGGTAGTGCTAGAAGCTACAGGAAGTACACCTTGAATTCTAAGCGTTACAGTTCTCATTTTAACCCAATAAAGGTCCCCTGCTCACTCCTATCACAGTCCAATGTGAGCATTTGACACTGGGCGGCTCCCACAGTGTGACGCAGAGGCTTGGGCATGTTTCCTGGAGCCCCCTCCCTTGGGTGGTCAGTGTCCCCGCCACTCCGTCGATGAGGGACAGGGAGACTGACGAAGGCACCCACCCATTTTGGCCCAGAAGTGACACATCAGGACCCTGAGTTAGAAAACCATTCTTCCACAAGTGTTCTGGCAAAGCTGCCCATCTCCCTCTCAGGAGACCTACTATCCTCATTACCCTAAATGTAAAGATGCTTCACTTTATCATCCCAAGTGTGGTCATTTTTTTTTTCTTTAAGAAGGAGTCACTACATCCTTTCAGGGTCGTTTGTTTATGTAAATACTAGAGGCCTGGTGCACAAATTCGTGCACAGTGGGGTCCCTTGGCCTAGCCTGCGGGATGGGGCCAAAACTGGCTCTTCGACATCCCCTGAGGGGTCCCAGATTGCAAGAGGGCACAGGCCAGGCCAAGGGACCCCACTGGTGTATGATGGGGGCCAGGGAAGGATATGGGAGGTTGGCCAGCCGGTGAGGGACCGCGGGATGATTCCAGGGAGTGTCTGGCCTGTCTCTCTCAGTCCTGATCAGCCAGACCCCAGCAGCAAGCTAATCTACTGGTAAGAGCATCTGCCCCCTAGTCAGGCACGTCATAGTGACTGGTCGATTATCTACCCCCTGGTGGTCAGTGCAAGCAGTTGAGCAGCCTTAACATATTATTAGCTTATTACACTTTGATTGGTTGAACAACCTCATGGATGACTGGACACTTAGCATATTAGGCTTTTATTATATAGTATTCTCGAAAAGCTATTTGGAAATACTTTGCCTACTCATACCCAAATATATAGAAACCTGAGAGATTCAAGGAGAATTGACCCCCACCACTTATAATGCCTATTTTTGTAGACAAGGAAACTGAGATTTAAAAAGTTCCTACCCTCCTGGAGGTCACCTGAGGGCAGTCAGTGGGTGGGAAACTGGAAGTTCCAGCTGGGTCTCCTTGGTCTCCAGACTATAGACTCCTCCCGGTGAGGACTGGCATCTGAGGTCCCAGCCCAGTGTTCTACAACTGGGAAAGCTGCCACTTCCACGGGGTGCCTTCACCGAGACACTGAGTTACTGAATGATGGAACCAAGGCCTGAGCCAGGCCTCCTTACCCTCAGACTGTGGACACCATACCACAGTGTGTGGACACCATACCACAGTGTTCAAAAGCTGCAGGCGAGTAGCAAACCGCACAGGTAGAGCAACAATCGACATGCAAATCCCATTCTCCCGTCGCAAACCCATGTTTGAATCACAGTCAGCTCTTATCCTTTCTGAGACGCAGATCCCTTATGCTAACTGGAAGAGCCTTTCCTGGGGAGGTTGTGAGGAGGATGGAAATGAAATTGCATAATGTGAAGCAGCAAAAGCAGTGCCCAGCACGACACAAACCCAAAGCATTGTGAAGGACAAGAGCCATGGCCCGATTAGGGTAGCTCAGAGTGGTTGAGCATTGACCTATGAACCGGGAGGTCACGGTTCAATTCCCAGTGAGGGCACAGGCCTGGGCTACAGGTTTGATCCCCGATCATGTAGGAGGTAGCCGATCAATGATTCTCTCTCATCATGAATGTTTCTCTTTCTCTCTCCCTTGCCCTTCCTCTCTGAAATCAATAAAAATATAAAAAACAAACAAAAAAACAACAACAAGAGCCATGAAGTTGGACTGCTAGGCTGCTTGGGCTGTTCTCTACTGTCTGTGTGAGCCACTTAACATCTCCTTGACTATCAAAGCACCTATATGATGGGGAGGATACTAGCACCTATGTCCTAGGGTTGTTGGGAGGATTAAAGAAGATGATATTTAAAGCACTAGAACAGTGCCCAGTATGAAGTAAGGACTCAGAAAGTACTAGCTCTTATTGCGAGTAGTATATCTAGTGTCATTATTACAGTCATGACAGCCATGCCACTGCTCAGGAGACCCGTCTTCTCAGGAGACCTCCTCAGGGACCTGCCCTGGGAGCAGAGCATGTAACATGTAGACTCTTGGCCTCTCGCCCCACTTCCATCAGAGCCGCTCAGCGCGCGTCTGCATTATCCCTCATCCTTTATTGGTGGGTTTCCCCCAACACGGCTCTCTGCATTAAAGGGGAAGAGAAACCACCTCCTCTGTTGTTCTGCTTCTCACCTGAACTAGATCTGACGTGGGTCCCTCCCAGCCCGGGGACTGCAGTTTCCCCACCTGCAAATGGCGGGAGGTGAGGGCGGGGTGGAGAACCACAGTAACGCCGCGTGGCCCCTCGCGCTCTGCAGCACGCTGACATACACTCCTCCTATCGAGGCCCTTTCACTTGTTCCTGGTGACTTACGCGGCAGGAGAGTGGAGGTTGGAGAACCAGCTTGATGGGGGTCTGGAGGGAAAGAAGCAAGAAGGCACAAGGAGCCCATGCAGGCTCCGCCCTGGCCCAGTGACTACCAGCTCTGGCCTCCAGCCAAGTGGACGACAATGGGAAGGTTGGCTCTGGATACAGACCGACCCACGTTCTCCAACCCAGTGACGCTAGCGATGGTTTTCCTCCCGCTGCCAGTCTCCTCTGTCTGCCTCTCAATTGACTCCTCCTGAAGTGGGCAGAACATGCTTAGTGACTGGTTTGTTATGTGTTGCTAATGCAAATAAGCCTAGAATATATTGCAACAGCAATCACAATACTAGGCATGTATGTGTTGATCCAGAATGTGCCCTGAGGCTTCGTTTTCCAATGCAGGAGCCCCACTGCAGAGATGTTAGATGACTTGCCATAGTGGTGAGAGTAGAAGTGGAATCCATGTTTCCGTGAACCTAGTCCAACATTCCTCTCGCTCACTCCACCTAACCACATACTGTTTGAAATACAGCCATCAAGTGAGGGTATATGGTTGAAAATCGACCACTGAGGCCGTAGGACTTCCTCTTGAGATGTCAAGATCTTTCTGAAAAATACTGCTAAGCACATTAATGATAATCAACAACTCGTCAATATTCATTTGAACCACACACACAAAAAATGGATTATCTGAGATGGACCTTGGCTTAGCATTTCAACAACACCCACACAATTCTGACATGGTTTTGCAGAACTCTGTCACTAAGAGACTACCAACGAGTCGCAGCTAGAACCGTGACACTACACACAACAATCGTCACGATACACACGCGACTGGTTTAGTCATAGAAACATCATAGAATTCTGGGCCCAGAAGGTCCTTGAGTGGTTTATAAGCGACGCAGAGAAATGATAGCAAATAGGGTAATGCCCAGGAGCTTAGGAGGAGCAAGGAAGCCTCCCATCGGGTAAATGAAGCGAGCTGATGTATCACTAAGTGGCGTTTGCAGGCTTGTCTGTGTAGGTCAGGAAGCCAGCCTTGCTGGCCACGCTCCAGGGGCCAATAAGATCTGCATCGAGCCACGCCGTTTCCTGAATGGAGAGCCGTCCCCAGCACGTCCTGCCAGCTGTGTCTCTGCTCGTGGCTCAGGAGAGCTGAGCGGCTGCAGAAGGCAGATTCATTCTATGATGTTTGCAAACACTGTGAGAAGTCCAGGGAGGCACGGAGTCAGGTGCCTCTCAGGGAAGACGGAAGCTACTGGCCTAGAAGAATAAAGATATGAATGTTCTACCTCAGGGCCCAGCCAAGGGCCAACCTCTTTGTTAGGCATTTTCTGTATCTTGAATGTGATGTTTTCATTTGTTTATTAAATGTATATATTTTAATTGATTTCAGAGAAGAAGAGAGAGAAACATCAATGATGAGAATCATCATTCAGCTGCTTCCTGCACGCCCCCTACTGGAGATCGAGCTCACCACCTGAGCATGTGCCCTGACTGGGAATCGAACTGTGACCTCCCGGTTCATAGGTCGACACTCAACACTGAGTCACACCAGCTGGGTAAATGTGACGTTTTTAGCTGCCTGTCACGGCTTCTCCATGGAACAGGTCAGCAGCACCAGGAGCACTGGGTGACGGGCAAACGCCTTGTGCACTGAAAAGCCGGTGAGCGTAAGGAGTGGCCTCATTCATTAGAACACTTTTCAGATCACGCACATGATTGTGGTAAGAATAAATAAGATATCATGACTTTCTGTCTCCCGAGAGTTTTGTTTTCTGTTTTGCTCTTATATCTTGGTTATACCTTTCCTGTTTACACACTTTTCTTAAATGTACTTGCCATATTTTTTTAAATAAAAAGGAAATTATATATTTTTCTGCTTCCTATGGTCCTGATATTACTAAATGTTTCCTAATCATTATGATAGACATGAAGAGGCAGAGAAAAACAAAAAAGCATGTCCATGAGCAAACCAGTGAGCTGGGTTTCAAACCCACAACTTCTTTTTTCTTTTTAATATATTTTATTGATTTTTACAGAGAGGAAGGGAGAGGGATAGAGAGTTAGAAACATTGATGAGAGAGAAACATCGACCAGCTGCCTCCTGCATACCCCACACTGGGGATGTGCCCGCAACCAAGGTACATGCCCTTGACTGGAATCGAACCCGGGACCCGTCAGTCCGCAGGTCGACGCTCTATCCACTGAGCCAAACCGGTCAGGGAAAACCCACAACTTCTTACCTCACACTGCTCATTACTAAACCTTGAGGACAGGTACCTTGTGGAGTGCCTGCTACGTGCCAGGCATTGCTGTGTGTTTTACATAACGTATCTCAATTATTAATTGTATTTTACAGTGAAGGAAACTGGAGGTCAGAGAGGTTAAGCAACTTGCCTCATGTTGTAGCTTAGAAATAGCAAAGCTGGAAGCTACATCCGATGGGTCTGGTTCCAATGCTTCTCGTCTGTCTCATCCCGGGCATCCCATCTGGCCGAGAGTCAGGGGCCCAGCTTAATGATGGCATTTGTCCTTCAGGGCACCTTGATCGGGTATTTACTTTGTCTTTTTAATATTTGAAGTAATTATGTCGATCTTGAATTTTCATAGAGTAATCATAGAAAGACCCACTTATAAATTACTAATGATGACTTGAAAATAAGGGTCTAGCCCGGATGGCACGGCTCAGTGGTTGAACGTCAACTTATGAACCAGGAGGTCACTGTTCAATTCCCGGTCAAGGGCTCATGCCCGGGTTGCAGACTTGACCCCCAGTAGGGGGCGTGCAGGAGGCAACCGATCAATGATTCTCTCTCAGCATTGATGTTTCTCTCTTTCCTTCTCTCTCTCTCTCTCTCTCTCTCTCTCTCTCCCTTTCCCTTCCTCTCTGAAATCATAAAAATATTTATTTTTTAAAAAGCAACTCATGAGCCCAGGGGAAAGCTGCCAGCAGGGGCAGCTGAACAAGCCCCAGGACTCCCAGGTCAGAGGACAGTTTGGTTCCTGGCAGCTGGAGAGGAGAGGCCCCCCAACATGCGGCAGGGCAGTGAGCAGAATCCTGAGCAAGACGTGGTGGCCTCAGTACTGGACCAATCAGCACTGGACGGCAGGCTGGCCACGTCCTGGCCAGCAAAGCTGAAAACCAAGCCTCAAAAGACAAACCAGTTTCTATGTACCTTAGCTTGGGTGTGAGTCCACGGGCTCTGAATAAACTGAAATCACCCCAGAGCATGGACTTCGAAGTAATTAACTACCGTAAGTAACTTTCTGGAAATGCAATAGTTTACGAACTCCAAATGCAGTCTTCCAAAGAAGTTATAAACTTCTGTTTTTCCTTAGAAGACACGCTGTTTGCAAATGCTGATACCTATCTTTCTGGAATCATCTCCCCTCCTTTGTGGGGACTATGAAAAGAAAACGTCATCCTTTATTCATAGTTCCTCAGGATTTTGTTCTCTGGAGCCCAGAGATTCGTTTTACAAAAGAGATAATAACAGATTTTCAGCCAAGGAAGTGGAATGTGTCATGATGTAAGATATACATTTCCATATCCTCCACACAGCAAAAACCCCTATCTCAACGCCAGCAAATGGCCTCACAAACAAACAACAAAACACATGGCCTGGCATATGGCATGTTCCACCAGTGCTAACTTTTTTTCAGCAAGCCTAAGCATTTTTACTGATAAGGGTATTACCTGTGCATTATCTCTAAGAACCTGAAGGTTATTTTGCTGAAAGTCGTGAAGTTAAGGCTTATTAAAGGTAACCAGGCAATCATATTCTCTGAGAAACACAGGCACTAAAAGCAACTTGGGAAATGCCTTAGACGTCAGCTTCCAAAATGCCGGTTCATACATGAAAGATTATTAGTAGCAAATCCTTTTTAGGATGAAAGGATCGAAGTGACGCATTTCTATAAAAACTAACCCCTTCTTTCTTGCCAGGTGACTCCTTGAAATTTAGAATTTATATCTTATATGTTTGACTACATTAATAAAATATTTAAATGTATTTTAAAGAGTTGGGGGAAAATCAGGGATAGATGCCTAGAGAAGCAAATGGAAGAAAAAAAGTGAAACACTGTACAAAAGAAAGGAACTATCACAGATAGTTCATCTGTGAACAATGTTTATATGACCAAAATAATATAACCATTTGAATAGCGATTTAACCAAAAATTGGAAGATTGCCCTGCTTGGCGGGAGGAAGAACAGGAGGTGTAGGCATGGAGAGAAATTATAAGGTCATTAAATCCTTAGCTCCACAATAAAATGGCTATTCACAATACGTAAACGGATCAATCGGAAATGGCATAGTGAGTATGTTATATGGGAATTGGGGGTAAATACCAAGAATAGCTCAGAAGGTTGAAAGAAGTTAATTCTGAGAAGCAAGATTCACAAGTGCAGACGAGAGGGAAAGGGGAATGGCATTGTATTGTTATTGTTATTGTTGTTATTGTTATTGTTACAGGCCTTCTTATTCTATTTGACTTTTTAAACTGTGTAAAGATATTACTTTGATAAGAAGTTAAATGTTTAGAATAGAAAAATAAAAAAGCTAAGAAATTCAGGTTTCCCTCATCCAGAAAATCTGGAACAAAACAATGAAATTACTCTTTAAAAAGTGAAGCCATTAACACTATAGTATGAATTACCTTGATCAACTTCTATGTCTAAATCTCAGCAACACAATGATTCAGGGATTCCTAGGAGGCTCCTCAGGACATGTGGAAAAGGGATGTAGCCTACCTCTCTTCCTCAAAAATATCAAAGATCTTGCTTCAGCTCAGGCAAGACACTCTTTTATATGTATACCTAGAGGCTCAGTGCATGAATTCATGCACCTTGAAAGGAATTGTGGGCCACGAGGCTGCGGTGGGCACAGGGACAGGTCTCGGCCCATCCTCCGTGCCCCTGCCAGGCCCCTCCCACTGCGGCCCCTGGTCCCCTGTCTGCTGGCAGCCCTGTTCCTGCCACCGCTCCTGTGCTGATGGTGCTGGCCCCACTCATACCCGCTGACAGCATGGAGCGATTGGGGCCAGCGCTGGCAGCAGGTGCAAGCGGCAGCTGCCAGCCCCAATCGCCCCTCAGGAGCAGGGGGAGGTGGAGAAGCTGTGAGGGGCAATCAGGGCCAGCAGCCACCGCTCACACCTGCAGACAACGCTGAGCGATCGGGGCCAGTGCCAGGGGCTGGCAGCGGGTGTGAGTGCCAGGCAGGACCGCAGTGCATGGGAGCAAATAATTTTCAGTAACCACCAGAGGCTCGCCCCAATGACAGCAACCAGCACCCTGCCTTGGTCTGGAACCCCCATTAATCTGCTCCACCATCTCACCATGGCTGACGCCTGCCATGTTCCACGCTCTGCTGTCTGCTGCCAATGCCCACCATGTTCCACGCGCACCCCTTGGTGGTCAGCGCATGTCATAGCGATCAGTAGTTTGGTTGTTCCACTGTTCAGTCTATTTGCATATTAGCCTTTTACTATATAGGACACCCAGGTTCATTATATCCTAACTACCTAACTAGTCTGTGCATTATTAAATATTTTTCAAATTTGATCATTTACTGCTTGAAAGTTAAGAGCAGTGTTCTTGTTTTTCACAGCAACTTAATTTTTCCCTTAGTCATTATGCCTCCTACATTCTTGCACTTAACAAATCTTCCTTCAGTGTGAAGGGGGGAGGGACCACAGTGTAAATCACAACAAACCAATCAGCTGCCCAGAACAGCACTGCAGAGCTCTCTTGCTGTTTACTTTGACTTAATTTTTGTGTTTTAATAATAGCTCCACAGAACAGGGAGCGCTGACAGCGCATCAGTACTGCAGCTGTGGAATCGTCTTTCTAGATGTCACGAGACCTCGTTAAAGAGATAGGGAGCTCTAAGACCTGAGACCCTTTAGACCAAGCATGTCAAACTCAAAGGCTGACACAGGCCAAATAAACAAGATCTAAGTGTATGTGGCCACAATAAAACAAAAGCTTCAATTTTCATAGAAACATAGGCTTATTTCGATAGAGACATGCTGAATGCAAAGGGCTGCAATAAATGAGCCATTGTTAACATAAAATAATAAAACATTTTAACAAAATTAATATTTTTTCTTGAACATTAACTTACCAGACACTGAATAACTGCACAAATTAATAAGTGTAACACAAATAAACCTATTTTTCTTGTTCTCCGAAAGCGAAATATTTCCTGTTGCGCACACCAAACAAGTCAGTCCAAGATTAATGATGCGGCAATCGGCTGCTAAAATATTGGCTGCTAGTATTAGTGGAGAGAAATTGTGCGCCTGCACGTAGGGCACGTAAGGGAAATGAATGCAACACAATTATACTAGTAATCAGTCATTAGCGAACATTGTAGTTCATTATTAATAATTATGTATAACAGGATATTGTAAAAATTAAGTTATGTAATTTTCATTAAAACATTTCTTACAGAACATTATATTGGCTGGGCCGCAAAAATGTTCATTGTGGACCGCATGCGGCCCTCGGCCCGCGAGTTTGACATGCTTGCTTTAGATGGAATGCTGAAGATCTTCCAGGTGGTGAAGTTGGTAGTTTGAAACACCTGGGGTATGGATCACAGTTGGCAACTACGGTCCATTTACCAAGATGAGTCTGCTGATAACGTATCATCTTTTTAAATATAAGTATTCTATTGTTTAATAAAAATTCACATGCACTGTGACCACATAATGTAGCAGAAAAGGGAGCCCCTCCCATTAGAGTTCTGAGTCCTACTTTGAGGACCTTGTTGTTGCAGGAAAAATGTACCCTGGGCATCAGAGTAGGTGACCTGAGGGGCTATGTGACTTCTAAGGTCCCCAGAGCCTGCCCGGTGCCTCTGTTACCAGCCACTTTGCGCAGGAAAATGAGGGCCTCCGGGAAGGAGGCAGACACTCATGGCAGATCACACAGCGAGCAGCAAGCTCAGGGCCTCGTGTTCCCGCGCCAGTGTGTCCGCCTCTGTCTTATTCTGCCTTTCTTATTTTAGGTGCTTTTCCACTTTTAGAAACTAAAAATGTACCCTTTTCTAGAGAGCTACAGAGATGTTACTACTCTGCATTTCCCCTAAGGAAAGAAGTCTGATAAATTATTTAAATATCCACTTTTCTCTGCTAAAACGTACACTATGTTTTTCTCTAAGTAAAATGTGAAAACACTTATTTTACTGAGCCATTTATATGCACCATTTTTCTTCTTAAAAGCTTCCCTTCTCCCATATCCATTGCTCTGGAAACCTCTGGAGATATTGTAATGAAATATTAATCGCTCACTCTCTCATCTCCCCCCTACTCCTGTTCTAATGACCCTGCATCTGCAGAATCATTTTTGTTCAGGAGGCACTAATTCAGAAATTGGGTTTTACATTTTTAAAAAATCTTTATTCTTGAAGGTATTACTTATGTCCCCTTGTTTCCCCCATTGACCTCCTCTAGCCTGTCTCAACCCCAGGCCCTCCACCCCAGGCCACCCTCCACCCCAGGCCATCATCACCCAATTATCTGTGTCCATGGGTTATACATATGCATACAAGTTCTTTGGCTGATCTCTTCCCACCCACCCTCCCCGCCTTCCCTCTGAGGTTAGATAGTCTGTTCCATGTTTCCATGTCTCTGGATCTACTTTGTTCATTAGTGTATTTTGTTCATTAGATTCCACATATGAGTGAGATCATGTGATACTTGCCTTTCTCTGACTGGCTTATTTTGCTCAGCATAATGCTCTCCAGGTCCCTTCGTGCTGTCGCAAATGGTAAGAGTTCTTTCTTTTTCACAGCTGTGTAGTATGCCATTGTGTAGATGTACCCCAGCTTTTTTATCCACTCATCTGCTGATGGGCACTTGGGCTGTTTCTAAGATGAACTATGTCATTGACCAGGGACTGTGCCCCAGCGTTTCAGCACAGCAGCTCCCATTTGGGATCTCTCCTGTTGGGCTGTCACATCTCATCAGCAGCAAGACATCTGAATGACTGGCTTCTGAAGGGATCTTTCAGTTCCCAAGAGATGGAAGGTTCAGTACCACGGTGGTTCACCAGCAGGTTGAGCTTGGGGATCAAGGAGGAACCCATGGAGGCTCCAGTGTAAGGGGTACAAATTCAGCTTCTGGAAAAGGCTGGGGGTCTGTGTTCCTCCTGGCACATCCCTCGGCTCCAAGGTCTCGGGTCAGTTTTGATCTGATGACAGCATTCCTGGGTTTAGAATCTGAAGAACCCGGGCTCAACGGCCATTCCATGGCATCGTGACTCAAGTGGTCATTTAATTTGAGTTTGTTCAATTCTCCCATTTGTAAGTGGTTGGTAAAGACTACTTTTTTATGGATGTTGGGAAAATTTAAACAGGTCATTCACATTTAATGCCAACATATGCCTGCAGATACTTCAGAAATGCAAAGTATTGGCCTGGCCAGCGTGGCTCAGTAGCTGAACGTCAACCTATGAGCCAGAAGGTCACAGTTCGATCTCCAGTCGGGGCACATGCACAGGTTGTGGGCTCTGATGTGTCTAGCTCTCTCTCCCTCTCCCTTCCTCTGTGAAATCAATAAAAATATATTTTTAAAAAGAAATAGAAAGTATCTTCATTCCTTGTGAAGAAAAGGTAAAAACCGTGTTAGTGTTTCTAAGGAAGATCAAGGTCGTTTTCCCAGTAAGACTGAGGAGCTAAGAAATCCCACTCCCACGATGGACCTGACGGTGAAATTACACGGGTAAGACCGAGAATCAGCACAGAGCAGGGGAGAAGGGCTGCAGGCCGGAGGAGCTGCTTTGCTTTCCTCAGGCTGCGTAACAAAGCTCCCTAAACTGTGGCAGATTAAAACACCAGCCACACGACTTCTCTCGTGGTTCTGAAGCTTGAGCTCCAGTGGGAAGGAAGTTCTGTGGGTCTTGCTTAGGGTCTCATTTGGTGTCAGTCACATGGCAGCTATGGGGAAGCTGGGACCCCTGACCCCGCTCCCTCATCCTGTGGTCTAAGGCCTCTCCTGCCCACCAGCAGGGGGACTATTGTCTGTGTCTCTGAGGTTATTTTTTTCCACTTTGCTTAATCCATTCACCCCTTTCACCAGCTCCCAACCCTCTCCCTTGTGACAGCTGTCAGTCTGTTCTATGTATGTGAGTCTGTGTTCACTTTGTTTGTTATTTTGTTAATTGGATTCCACATGTAAGTGAGATCATATGGTATATGTCTTTCTATGACTGGCTTATTTCACTTAGCATGATACTCTCCAGGTCCACCCATGCTGTCCCAAAAGATAAGATTTTAAAGGAGAGAATTTCATTATTCCTTAGCTAAAGGCCAAACCAAAAAAGATTCAAGCAATAGAAAAACACACAGAGATAAGTAAATTGTTTAAGTGGTAAAGAGCTAGAAAGGATTTTATAAGCACTTCAGGGGGAAAAATAGATAAACCACAGAGAAAAATGGATATTCTAATAAATGAGTAGGAACAGAGAATTAACAATAAATGAGAACAGTTGAAATACTGAATTCATCCTTTGCAAGAAAAATGAGAGGAAATAACTTAGATTCTTAGCAAGTAATAAAAATCTCACAAAATACTTAATAGGGATAGAAATCTAGTGAGGAAATACTCATTACGTTTAATTCATCATTTTTAAATAGACAGCTTGCAGCCTTTACAAAATGTGTTTCCATCGGGAATCAGAGTTAGCTCTGTCCTGCTTTAGTTATAATCCCTGGGGACCCTTAAGGAAGACTAAATGTGGGGGTCAATTCCAAGGAAAGGGTGTGCTGGGGACAGCAGTGACATCCAGGGAAAGGCAGGAGGGTGCTGGCTGTGTTTGCACGTTAATTCCCTTCCTTCCAGTACCAGCGCCACTGAGCTCTCATACGTCACTCATATTCTGGGATGTGAGGCTACCTGCCCAACCTCTGAGTCTGTTTTCTTCTTTCTTCAACATTTCAGCTGTTCTCATTTATTGTTAATTCTCTCTTCCAACTCATTTATTAGAATATCCATTTTTCTCTGTGATTTATCTATTTCTTCCCCAAAGTGCTTAGAAAATCTCTCTAGCTCTTTTATAACTTAAACAATCTACTTTTTTGTGTGCGTGCCTGAATCTTCCTGGAAGCGCTTGATTAGGACAACGATAACTACTTCTTCTTCCTTTCTAACCCTCACTTTTTCCTAAGCCTTGTGTTTTCTGTAAGAGGCAGGAGGAAGTAAGAGGGACTGGAGAGAGAACCTATGTCCACCTAGACCTATTTGTGGGACGATATCTATGCGAACTTTGGATCGTGTTCGGAGCATTGCTGACTGGCGTAACTGTCAACCTGAGAACTTGGTCTCATCCAACACTGAGCCCTACGCACTGATTCAAAGCATAACCAGCAATGCAAGACTTGAATTTACTGAAAATGGAGGGTTCTGGAAAATTGAGGCATGGGGAGGACTAGGAGAGAGAGCATCTGGAGGTTAGGATGAGGGTAATCCAGGTTGAATTGGTGGGTAATTAATCAAACAGTCATCATCTCAAAGTCAGAAAGTCTGGGGGAAGAAGGAGGCCCCACAAAAAACCAACTAACATAATTCCTACTGGAGCAAATTGGCTGTTCTAAGGAAAAGACATCAGATAAGAATGTGATGTCAGAGAACCAAAGGGATGGGCAGCCACAGGTCACAAGGAGAGAGGCGAGGAAGCCACAGTTTGAACCAGTGGGAAGCATCAATCCCAATGGAAGACAGTTCATGTCAACAAGCTCTCGATGAATGAGTCAACGGATGAGTAAATGAGGAAGATAACAAGCCAGGCCTTCTTCATACTGTGTGCTGGTATCTTGTGTGACCTAGGAGGTAACGGCCCATCACAATATTTTATGAGCCCTTTTGCAATGATGGCCAAACCCTTTGAGGATATAAGCAATTCTATCTGTACATTCTGAATATGTCTCCATAGCAGAATCTCAAAATCGTATGTCCAGACTTGTTTTTCTGAGTTGTGAAATGAGTCTTACAAAACTACATTGTGAAGAAAAGTGAAAAATTGTTCAAGAAAAGCCAAATGAAAAATATACACAGAGGATCCTCTCAGGGTGTTGGTAAGAGCCCCGTGTTTGGAAGACAAGCACCAGGTGAGAAAACAGACTGCTCCTACTTTAGGAAAGACTGCTCTGATGTGGCACTTGCAGCTTTGAAGGACACATTACTCGCACGTAGATGAAATCCAGGAGAGAAAACAATCAGGGAAGAGGGAAGGGGGTGGATCTTATAACCCCACTGTCATTTTCACTGCCCTCAGGCCATCATCTCACAAGAATGGAAAAGAGATATTTTGAGGCCAAAAAATGTCACATTAGAACAAAAACCATCATGATTTTAAAGAAATTGGGTGGGTGGGGGGGGGGTAACATTGGAACTCAATCATTGACATTTTACTATGGAGAAAATCAGGGTTCAGAGAAGAGGAATGGCTGTCCCATGAAGACAGGTCACACCTGGTGGGGTGTTAGACATAAGACAGCCTCACCCAGGAGCATGGAGGAAGGGTGCACAGAAAAGCAGGGGGAGAGGACAAGAGGAGATCCAGGTGACGTCGCCACCTGCCAGAAAGCCTCTGAGCCTCCCCGGGGCCTCCCCCATTTACTGCCCCTCAGGCTGGGTGCAGTGCCCCTTCTGGACACTCGGAAAAACATGGGCATTTCTCAATGGGCTTTCACACTGTTTTATAATTATTTGTAATTTTCTCTTTTTCTCTAGATCCAGAGGCCCATGAGGATGAGGTCTGCATCCTACTCAGTGGTGTGACTCTGGTGCCAGACCCAATAAATGTGTGTGGAATGGACAAATGGATAGATGAGCTAAGTGAAGACTCTAAAAGTAGATTGTCCAAGACCGTAGAGATGTAACTATGAAACCGGAACTGAGAATCTGTGACCAGGAAGCCACATGTGGCTCCCACGGTGCCCGGCACTCCCCCATCTCACCAAGAGGCTGCTGGAGAGCTGGACAAGGACCCTGCTATCTGTGGTGACCCTGCCTTCCTCTCTCTGGGCTCCTCCTTAGGGTGTAATTAACTAACCAAACTTCCTGGCCAGCAAAGACATAAACAAGATCTTTGTGCTGCCGCTAACCGATGTGTCTATCTCCTCTGTGTGTCTTGAACTGAATACTAGTGGGAGAAGTGACCCAGCTGACATGTTTAAAAGCTGGGGAGACTAAAATGAGATTCATCCTAATGAATGCAATGCAGACAACGCAGAAGGTGGGTTCAGGACAGCGTGAGCAGATGGAATGAATGCCTTTATCACTCAAGTCCAAAGCCCCCCGGGGCCCCAAGTCCACTCCCCCAGGGAGGCTTGTGTGGTGCCCGTCAGAAGCAGCTTCTGCCGCTAAACCCCATGAGCTTCCCTGGCCTCAGCTATAGAACCGTGTCCCGTCGGCTGTCCACTGTGGGTGTGCATGCTCCTGCCACAGTGTCAGATGGAGAGCAGGGACTGTTTCTCACTCATCTCTTACTCACGCTCCCTGATTTGATTTCTACACCCTGGTAGGCGCCCGTGGTGGGGGCACAGGAGTAGTGAGGGGGTAGCAGCAGCGTTGCCAGCAGCAGTGGGAGCAGTCGCTGCCCTGAGCTGAATGCCTGGCATTGCCGGGCACTGGGCACGACTGTGTCCACCTGTTTCATCGAATCCCAACATCAGCTCTGAACAGTCGGTGCTTGTTATCTCAGTTCTACAGGCTTCTTCTCTTACAGGAGACAAAGGATCTGCGAGGTCCAGTGAGCTGATCTCGCAGAGTCAGGATTCACAGCGCACGTCATTGACGCGGAGTCTGCTCTTTCTCACTGAGCATTTCTGCTGGTTCTGCTACCAAAGGCTCAGAAATGCCGCTGCCCCCTGCAAGGGTAGCCAAGCCAGAGGCCGGGCTGTCCCAGGGACCCTTCACTCCCCATGGCTCCTACACCGGCCCCCTGCCCCGAGCTACAGGATGTGGAGTTTGGGAGTGGGAAGGCCCTCAGAGACAAGCTCCCAGGGGCCCAAAGCCTGGAGGTGCCATGGCCTGACGGAAGGCACTCGCTAACCTGGGGCAGAACAGAGCAAGCAGCCTGGCTGCCTGGCCTCCCGGCCTCCCGGCCTCCCGGCCTCCTGGCCTCCTGGCCTCGGGGGGCAGCTGCTTTCTCCACGATTCCTCGCTGTGATCTGTGAGGAACTGCAGTTCCTTCTTGATATCAACTGTCAGGAATCTGACCGGGAGGAAAAGGAACACGTGACATTAACATAAACACACTTCGTTTCCACGCGGGCTGATTGGATGAACACCAGCGAAGGGACCGGGCAATAGGCCGAAATGAAGTCCCAGAGGGAACAGAGGGTGGGCCAATCTGCCAGCTGCCCTGAAGGTGACATGTCCCAGCCGTCTGTCCCTCCCATGGTCCTGGTGCCGGACCCGCTCCCCTCCTCAAAGCTCAGTTTCCCAGGGTCGGCAGGGTCCATAGCATCATCCGAGCCCTGGCTCTGTATCAGGACCACCACGGGCGAGCCCCCTCCCAGAGATGCCCACAGAATTGGTCTCCGCTGGGATCTGACCCGTCTACTTTTATAAGCTGCTCAGTGGTCCCTTCAAAGCGGCAAGTCCGAGGCATCGCTAGAACTGAGAACCCCCAAGCCTAGGGCAGTATCTCCCAAACCTGGCCATTCTTCTGCTTATCGATCACAGAGCCTGCTGTAGAATGACAGAGGCGGCCCCAGGGGATGGCAGAGGAGAACAGGCCTGGGAATGGGGCCGGGACTCCGAATCAGAATTCACTCGCCAGCTCAGTTCCTGGCGCTGCCCTTTCCTGGATCTCTCAACCAACTGGCATGCCTGCCCTTGGAAAGCTAGGTCTTTCTGGCGGTGAAAGCCACGGTGGCTTCATCCTCTCACACCCGCCCCCTTTCTGAGACAAGAAAGGAGATAATGATACACACGGGGCTCTGTAAATGATGACACACAAGGCCGGGTGTGGTGGCGATAAAACCATGTGCCAGGAAGGCTGGGGAGGCCCACACAGAGTGGGGCGCAGGTTGGGGTGTGGGCAGGGGAACCCACATGCCCAGCAGAGCTGCCCCATTGAGCTGGCTTCCTCCCCAGCCTTTGGGACTGAGAAAAGGGTTAAGCCATTCTCCATGTCACCAGTGGGCATTGCCTGCTGCTGGCAGGACTGTCTTTGTTCCTGCTAATTAAAAACAGGTGCCTTTGCCTGAGACTTGTGCTGGGAACCTTTGGGGCCTGGTTGCCCTGGAGACTACCATCCCCACTGCCGGCAATCAGCTTAGGGGGAAGAGTTCTAGTTCATTTCCATATGAGAAGTTGGGTTTCAGCTAAGGTTCATAAAGGAGAAGTTATGCATGCTTAGCTGTTCTCCAAGAGAGAAAATGGCTTGATTAAATAGCTTGTTGCAAAGGCAAAGAGTGGCAAAGAATGAACAGACTCTGAGAACACACTGGAAAGCCAGGAGCTCGGGGTTCTGGGTTCAGGGCTGCCACACTCTCTCCAGCTGACTTTGCACAGTTTACAAATAAAACTGATATAATAGTGTACACTATCCCCTCAAAGCTGTGCCTGCATTTCCATCTTAAAGATGTGAAAACTGGCTAAGGAGGGGCCATAACCCAAATCCAGCTCTCCTGAGCCTTGACCCCTCTACCCTCTGCCTTCTCCTGCTCTAAGCCTCCAACTTCCATAAAATGAGGCCTGTGCACTGTATCCAGCTTCCTTGTTGCCTCTGCATCCAGAACACAGGTCCTCCCATTGTGGAAGATTACAGTGGTTTCCCTTCCCCTAAGCCTGTTCTGCCATCTCAGAACCAAGACCCCTCAGCTGGTCCAAGCCTGGGTTTTCTGACTCATAGCCAAGGAGAGAAGGTGTAGTTGAAAGATAGGAGAGAGGGAGAGGGAGAGAGAGAGAGAGAGAGAGAGAGAGAGAGAGAGAGAGCAAGCGCTATTGGCCCATGCAACTGAACAACTACACCAAAGCTTTAATTTGATTTTTAACGTTATGGTTGGAAATATTTGAGGCTGACATTTGAAAAGGATTATTGGGCTGCCAAAATGAAGCAAAGATACTCATTTACTGTGGCTAGGGTCTGTCCCCAAGGTTTTACATCCAATCCCCCCTCCCCCCAATTCCTAATGGACAGCTCTGGAGCCAATTCTGTTGTACTGTCTTCAGTGGGGTTATTTATCGTCATTTGAGAAGGCAAGCTATCAAAACTAGGAGAGCCTTCAACATTGCACTGGGGATAGTGAGGAATCAGAAGATAAGAAGTGAAGTCCTCCTTCCTCATTTACCCGCACAGCGGGAAGCAGGGTGAGCAGAGGCAAGTTGGTGCATTCTAGAGAATGATTGGGCTGGATTACAACTCAGGAAAAGTTTAGCAAAATCTACTTCTTTGCCCCAAGTCAATCACTTGAGCATTTGAAAACTTGTCTCTCTCTTCCTGCCTTTGAACAAAGACACTCAACGTTACCTTTCTGAACCTTTCCCTCAAATTTAGCTCTCAAGATATTGTTGAAAGCAAATTTTCGAACAACCTACCAGCTTTTCAAGAACACTCAACTTGGCTGTCACTCAACCACTCTGAAGGAGCTGTGAGAAAGTAAAAATGCCCTGGCCTCGAAATCAGAAAATGTGCTTTGTTTTTTATCTTCAGCCTGTTTGACCTTGACCACGACGACCCTTCCCCCTTTTAATTAAAGGATTTTCTCACCGGTAAGACAGGAGAGAGACTCCTCCACTTTCTGTCTCAGGAATCCATGAGGCTCACCTGGACTGGGATGGATACATGCTGGACAAATCTGAAGCTCTAGTATTTCCTGTGGCACAAGGGCTGAAAGGAAGGGGCTTTGGCCCAGGGAGGGGCCTGGGGTTATGGACAGTGGCAGGACAGGACAGCACGTGGGTTTTACAATGAGGCACAGGTGGGATCATAGCCCAGCATTGCCACTGACAACTCTCACCTATGACCTCCAGCCCTATCTATCTAATAAAAGAGAAACATGGTAATTAGCTATGCCTTCGCTACCCTTCCCATTGGCTAATCAGGGCGATATGCAAATTAACTGCCAGCCAAGATGGCAGCTGGCAGCCAGGCAGCTTGAAGCGAACATGAGGCTTGCTTGCTCCAGTGACGGAGGACTCCAACGTTCCCTGCCTGCCGCTGCTGGCCTCTGAGCTGGCAGTTTGAAACATTGTTACAAATATAGAAGCTAAACAAAACCCCAGAAACCTGCTTTCAGCCAGCCGGGATCTCAGAGCTGGAGTTGAAACACTGTTTCGATTATAGAACCCAAACAAACCAGATACTTGCTTTCAGCAGCGGAGGCCTAAGAGCTGGAGCCAAGCCTCAGAGCTAAAGCTGGCCCAGAATAAAAAAGAAAAAAAGAAAAAAAGGAGCAGTTGGGAGCTTCAGTCACCTGCCAGCCTGAAAACAGCCCTCAGCCCCTCACCCAGACTGGCCAGGCACCCCAGTGGGGACCCCCACCCTGAAGGGGGTGTGACCAGCTGCAAACAGCCATCATCCCCTCATCCAGGCTGGCCAGGCACCCCAGTGGGAACCCCCACCCTGATCCAGGACACCCTTCAGGGCAAACCAGCCGGCCCCCACCCGTGCACCAGGCCTCTATCCTATATAGTAAAAGGGTAATATGCCTCCCAGCACCAGGATCAGCGGAGCAGCAAGGCCTCCCGGTACTGGGATCAGCATGACAGGGGGCAGCGCCCAAACCCCCTGATCGCCCTGCGGCTCTGTGTGTGACAGGGGCTAGGGCCACAACCTCCCTATCTGCCCTGCTCTGTTCGTGACAGGGGAAGGCGCCCCAACCCCCTGATCAGTCCTGCTCTGTGCCTGATAGGGGGAGCTCCCCAACCCCCTGATCGCCCTGCGGCTCTGTGTATGACAGGCTGTGGTGCCCCAAACCCCTGATCGGCTCTGCTCTGTGTGTGACAGGGTGCGGCACCCCAACCCCCTGATCGGCCCTGCTCTGTGTGTGACAGGGTGTGATGCCCCAACCCTCCCCCCTCTGCTCTGTGTGTGACGGGATAGAGCCATAACCTCCCCATCGGCCCTGCCCTGAGTGTGACAGGGTGCGGCGCCTCAACCCCCTGATCCACCCTGCTCTGTGTGTGACAGGGGGCAGTGCCACAACTACCCTATTGGCCCTGCTCTGTGCGTGACAGGCGGGAGCTCCCCAACCCCCGATCGACCCTGCTCTGTGCGTGACAGGGTACGGAGCCCCAACCCCCCTGATGGGCCCTGCTCTGTGAGTGATAGGGGGCAGCGCCCCAACCCCCTGATCCGCCCTGCTCTGTGGGTGACAGGGGGTGGCACCGCAACCTCCCCATCGACCTTGCCTTGAGTGTGACAGGGGGCGGTGCCCCAACCCCCCAATCGGCCCTACCCTGAGCGTGACTGAGGGTGGCATCGCAACCTCCCGATCCGCCCTGCTCTGTGCATGACAGGGGGCGGCGCCCTAACTCCCCAATCAGCCCTGCTCTGAGCCTGACCAGGGGCTGCACCTAGGGATTGGGCCTGCCCTCTGCCACCCGGGAGCAGGCCTAAGCCAGCAGGTCGTTATCTCCCGAGGGGTCCCAGACTGCGAGAGGGCACAGGCTGGGCTGAGGGACTACCCCTCCCGCTTGAGTGCACAAATTTTTGTGCACCGGGCCTCTAGTCTTATATAATAAAAGCCTAATATGCTAAGTGTCCAGTTGACCAGTTGGCCATTCAACCAAAGAATAATATGCTAATGATATGCTAAGGCCGCTCAACCACTCACTATGATGTGCAATGACCACCAGGGGGCAGACAGTCTACTGGTCAACCAGTCACTATGACATGCACTGACCACCAGGGGGCAGATGCTCCAACCAGTAGGTGAGCTTGCTGCCAGGGTCCAGCTGATCAGGACTGAGGAAGACAGGCCAGACATGCCCTGGAGCCCTCCTGCAGTCCCTCCTGGGCTGGTCAACCTCCCACATCCCTCCCGAGCCCTGATCATGCACCAGTGGGGTCCCTCAGCCTGGCCTTCACCCTCTCACAATCCAGGATCCCTTGGGGGATGTTGGAGAGCAGTTTTGTCCCAGTCCTGCAGGCCAGGCCAAGGGACCCCACTGGTGCACAAATTCATGCACCGGGCCTCTAGTTTCTTCTATAATACAAGAGTAAGGTATCTCTCATTTTTGTCAAGATTAAACAAAATGACTTAAATCCAACTAGCTAACATTGAATAAGAATTCAGTAGTTCCTTCCGTAGTGTGGTGGTTATGCACACAGATCCTAGAGCTGGGCTATCTGGCTCTATAAATAGCCTATGTAGCTTCTTAGCTGTGTGACGCTGGACAAGTTCCTTAACTTCTCTGAGTCTCAACTTCTGTAAAACAGGAGCGTAGGATTATCAGAGGATTAAATGACTTAAAAGGTGTTTAGAAAGGGGCCTGTCCATCGTTAAGTGCTGTTTATCAAATCATTTTAACAAAAATTAACTCAAATATCTTCCTTACTCAAGCTGTGCTAGAAAATTGAATTAATAATAGAAAATTTTAACCTAATTCTAACCCTTCATCACCTCACCTCAAAAGGACTAACTGGTCCAGCTGGTGTGACTCAGTGGCCATGGACCAAGAGGTCACCAGTTTGATTCTCAGCCCAGGTTTCTGGCTCCATCCCCAGCAGGGGGGCATGCAGGAGGCAGCCAATCGATGTTTCCGTGTCATCAATGTTTCTATCTCTCTCCCTTCCTCTTCTCTCTAAAAATCAATAAAAAACATATTTGGAAGAAAAAAAGAAAGGACTCACTGTTCCAATCAGGAATTCATGCCATCCACCTACACATACACAAAACAGAACAAACACACAAAGAAAACATCCCTTCAAGTCTGCACCGTGCCCGGTGACTCGGGGGAGGTTGGGCACGCATGCGGGTGACAACCCTCTTCTTGCTTTTCTAGGCTAGGCCTCTCCCTTCCTGAGCTTAGTCACTGCAGAGACGGGGAGTCCGTTCTCCGGCAGCCCGAGTTTCTCCAGGTGACCTATGAAACTTCTCACCATGCATTTGTCTAAAAAAAGAAATTCCTTTAACAAGTCAATTTAGAGGTCCTACGGTGTTCATTTGTTACAAGGCGATTTTTATCGGAAGTAATGTTATAGACCAAAGTTTCATTTTGCCTCCTGTTCTATATCCTGGTCTAGAGCTATTTTATTTTAAACAACACCAGGTATGGACTGAAATTTCCCAAGAGCATTTCAAAGAGCAATTTCTCATTTCCTGCCCCTACGAATGTATGTTCTTAAAATAGAATTGTGCTAACAATTTCTTCTGAAGTCAGATTAATATGAGCATAAAATGATGGGGAGGGGGAAACTTAGGGGGGGGAAGAACATTAAAGCTTTTACAAAACCCATTTATAAGAGGCTGCATCTCTGTCATGAAAATAAAAACAAACTACTTATTGGCACTGGAATATATTCAACTGTCCTTCACTCATTCATTCACAAATACATATTGAATTCCTTCCATATCCCAGGGCTCCCATGAGCATTGGAGTTTTGAGTCTGTCAGAAATAAGAACAAGTAAGGAGATAAGTGGAATATAGGCGTGTGCTGTGGCAGAGGTAAGCCAGGGGTGTGGCAAGCTTCCTGGGGGAGCAGCCCAAGATGGGCGTCATCCAGGACTAGTCAGAGTTAGGCAGAGGAAGAAAGGGCCTTGACCACAAAGAGGCCCTCATGCCTGATAGCAAAGAGACCCAGAGGTCGGGAGAGAAAGCACAGGCCGAGGGCTAGGTAGCCGGGCCTTAGGAGAAGAGGCAAGAAAGGAAAGCCAAGACTGAGCCTGGAAAAAGCTATGGAAGTCACTTCGTTTCTGCCCTGAGAGCTGTAGGAAGCACTTCACTGGGATTTAAGCAAAGGAGTAATGTGCTCAGGTTTGTTTTTAGGCGTGGTGCGCGGGGGAGGTGGGGGCATCAGGCAGGAGCTATGAGCCTGGGGGGAAGCCATGGAGTCACAGTGACCGTGTGAATAGAGAGGAAGGTGCAGACGTGAGGGATGTCTAGAGGAAAGACTCCAGAGGCCTGTGTTTTGCCACCACCTATTCATCCATCAGTCAGGCAGGGGTTTCTGCCCTGGGGTCACAGGGATAACCGAATACTGGGTAGACGAGATGGACAGAAGTTCACTAGTCACATAAGTTCACAATCCAGGAGGGAGGATGCCGGGGTCCAACCCCAGCGGGTCCAGGGGTCCCCAAAGGTGTGGACGGAGTCGGTGAAGAAGGAATGACACAGAGACAGCGTTCAGGTGATCATCATAGCCGGGTTCTCTTGTCAAAGTCTCCAGCCAGGTTCTGTGTCCATGTTCTCTTGCTAGGTTCTCCAGGTTCTCCAGCCAGGTTCTGTAGCCATGTTCCCTCGCTAGGTTCTCCAGCCAGGTTCTGTGTCCATGTTCTCTTGCTAGGTTCTCCAGGTTCTCCAGCCAGGTTCTGTAGCTATATTCCCTCACTAGGTTCTCCAGCCAGGTTCTGTGTCCATGTTCTCTTGCTAGGTTCAGTCACCAGGTTCTAGTCAGGTTCTCTTGCCAATTTCTGTAGTCAGGTTCAGTCCAGGATCTTTTGCCATGTTCTCTCCAGCGAAGTTCTTCTGTCTCTAGGTTCTGTCTTCCTTGGTTCTGTCTTCTGAGTTCTGTGTTCTAAGTTCTGTGTCTTGCTGTCTTGTTACATCTGTATTTATACCAGTTGATTCCAATCCTATCAATCTCTATTACAAAGGTTAGGGTGTTTCTTATCTCCATTCCAGGGAGTAAAGATTATGTAGCTTAAGCATGATTGTTCATAGTTAAAGTGATTAATTACCTGCCTGGCACTTAGTTGAGGGGTTTTATTCCCTCCCTAACTTCAGGGGAAAATTCCCTACCTGGGGAAACAACCTTTCTCAGAGAGGAGACCTTGGTTAAAACACATAGTGCCAAGAAGGTGAGCAAACATATTAAGAACAGTATGCCATATATGCCAGGTCCCTTGAAACAGCAAGCATGGACCGGCTCCCAGCAGGAGGATACCACACACCTCACAGGCCACGTGGAGGTTGGACTTGGGAACAGGCTGCATCAGCAGGGCTGTGGGAGGCGGTGCTTATCGTGTCAATAGAGTGAGATGCCCCTGGTTCCCTGGGGAGGATGTGACTGGCTTGTTTGCATAATTCCATGGGCTGGCAGGGCTATGAAACCTGCCACTTGGAGATACCCAGGAACTGTGCCTGGTCCCTTGCTAAGGAGCCTTATTAGCAGGAGCAGAGCCAGGAGGAGAAATTGTGACTATCATTCAAGGCCCTCTTGATTTTTACCAGATGTCAAGATGGCACAGAACAATGAGTCTTAATTATAGGTCTTGCCCCATCGCCTGTTACAGCAAAGATATAGAAGTGAATGTGAAAGAGGAGTCCAGGTGTTTCTGTAATTTCTAACTTTGGGGAATGAGTAGGTGATAAATGATGAAGGATGCAGGGGGTGCCTTCTTTGATGAACACATAATGCTGTGTCCATGTTGGGCACAGTGAGCTGAAGAGATGGAGTAAGAAGAGCCTGTGGGTCAAGGTGGAGATGCCTCATAAAGAATTGTGTGTAGATATCTGAAAGGTCAAGGGAGATTCACTCTCCACCTTCTGGGATCCCTTCCCTTTATACATCCCCATTCAATAGTTTTTGGTTAAAGCCATTAAGTTTGGGAGTATTTGTTATGCAGCCAAAGCTAACTGATACGTGCAGATTGGGAAGTGAGATCAAAGCTAAAGTTTCCAGTGAATGACTGGACTGGCTCTGGAGGGGCAACAATGGGACAAAACAAATACAGGTGACGAGCTTAATGTCCTTCCTTCCTGTTTTCCTAGATGCCCAGCTTACTATCAAAGGTTTTTGCTGGGCGGGGGGAAAAAAAATATGATCTTTCTATCAACTGGGTGTTTTGGAAGGAGTATTTAATAAAGGTAGGAGCTCTGTGATGAAAGATAGCATGGCTTATTGGTTAAAATCTGAGGCTCTGAGGTCAGGATGGGTTGCATTTAAACAAAAGCTCTGCTCCTCTCTTGTGAGCTGTGTGACCTGGCACAAGTTACTTCACCTCCCTGAGATCTGTATAGCAGGAGAGTCATAGTACCTATTAGGTTGTCATAAGGATTAAATCAAGAAGCTTTATAGTATGCTGGGTTGTTATTTGTCTCCTGTCTGAATTAACCTGCTTTCTGATATAAAGGAGAGCTAGGCCCCCTCTCCGACCTCGTTCCCCATCTGGAACATGTGAAGTTTCCATCGGAGGACCTCTAAGTCCCACCCCACCCGTCACAGTCTATGAAAGCAAAGTGTAGGCAAATACTCTTTAGGATTCAATCCTTACAAGGCAAAAGCATTCAGGGGATGTTTAAAGGCATTTAAATAAGAGCACTGCAGCTGTACAGGAAATTTTCATTGTTTTTTGGTGGTTTTTTTTTTTTACATTTTCTTTCCTTAAAAAAATATCAGAGAGCTAGTTGTCAGTCACGAGATAAAGCACACCGCTTCTAAGTCATATCCCGCTGACAGTCTGCTCTGTGGCATGGCTAAATATCACGCCTAGATGGCTTTCAGTGAAAAATACAGAAAGGATAGCATACATCAGGTCCGAGGAGTGATTTTTCTCACTGTGACTACGGTACCGTGGCCACGGCAATCTTGCCTCACAGATGGCCCAGTGTGTGACGGCCAGCCACTAAGTCCTGTGTGATAATTGATCGGCTTGTCCGTGTTGTCTCTGCAGACACATCCTGTGTGCAGATCTGGTGAAGCCCACAGTCTGGGAGCCTGAGGTCATTTTCTTGCCAGTTGTCTCAGCAAAGCAGACAATGCATCATATGCATGCACAATGTTTACGGTTCTGCTCCAAGGTCTGCTCTCAACTCCCTGTCCATAAGCTGGTCCAGATTGTCACATGCCCCTCCTCTGTCACCCATGAATAATATTAGAAAGCAAAAATGACACATGTGTTTGTTCACGTTACTACTGGAAACGTCATGGCCTGGCTGGACCAAGGGCAAGAAGGCCCATGGATTTGATCTCCGTAGAAAGGGTCAGAAAAAGGAAAAGGAATACGTGAGTTACTATGTATGGCTGCATAGCAAATTGCCTCACACGTAGCAGCTCAAAACAACACCTGTTTGTTATTTCACAGTCGCTGTGATGGGGAACTGGGTGCCACTTAGCCAGATCCCCTGCTGCACTATCTGTCCCGAGGTCCAATCACAGTGATGGCCACGCTGGGGTCTTCTCTGAAGACCTGACTGGGGAGGACTCTGCTGCCACATTATTCATGAGGCTGTCAGTAGGATTCAGTTCTTCCAGAGGTTTTGAATGGAGGGCTTTTGTTTCTGGCTGGCTGTTGGCCAGAGACCACCCTCATCTCCTCGGCCGCTGGGCCGCACCGGCATGACGACTAGCTTCATCGGGCCAGAAGGGACAAAGTCTACAAGCAGGATGGAAATTGCCATTCTCTGTAGCCTCATCCCAGAAGAGCAAGCTCATCACCTTTGTCATGATCCATTGGTGAGACGCAAGTCCAGGGGAGGGGATTGCTGAAGGTGTGAATACCCAGAGAGTGGGCCTGCCACAACAGATGAAACAGAAAGCGAGAAAGTACACGAGTGAACTCTACTGTCACTTGTTATATGCTAATGTCACTTTTGGGGAACGGTTTGGGTAAAAAAGAGAAAAAATAATGCTATTTTACATAAGACTAGAGGCCCAGTGCATGAATTCATGCACAAGTGGGGTCTCTCAGCTGGGCCTGCAGGATCAGGCTGACACCAGCTCTACAACATCCCCTGAGGGGTCCCAGATTGCGAGAGGACACAGGCCAGGCCAAGGGACCCCACCCGTGCAGTACTGTAGCCCGGGAGGGATGCGGGAGGTTGGTCAGCTGGGGAGGGGCCATGGGAGGGCTCCAGGGCAGGTCTGGCCTGTCTTGCTCAGTCCTGATCAGCCAGACCCCAGCAGCAAGCTAACCTACAGGTCAGAGCGTCTAGGTAGTTAGTGCATGTCATAGTGAATGGTTGAGCAGCCTTAGCATATCATTAGGATTGTTTTGATTGGTTGAACGGCTGACCGGACACTTAGCATATGAGGCTTTTATTATATAGCATGTGGTTGTACAATATGATAAAATAAATATATATTTTATATAAAATATTTGCACATCTTGAAAGGACCCAGCCAAGAAGAACTACTAGAGGGGCAAGAAGCCCCCAGGAGAGAGAGGCTTGTGGGGCAAACCACTGAAGCGGCCGCTGGGGTAAGGCTAAGAAGTCTGCCTGGGAGCACGCTGCCTGGTTCCAGAAATAGCAGGAAGGATGGGTGGGTATCTGACTATCCCCACGGGATACAGTCAGCATCCGGGACCCTGCTGCGGAGAGTACACTGGTTCCAGATTTCACTAACTCCAGGCCTGGGCATGGCCCTTCCCTCCTCTGCACATTCTCCACTCCGAACCTGGAAAGTACAGAAGCAGCACAGGAGTGGGGAGGCGTGAGAAAGAGACCAGGCTCTGCCCACCCACATCCTGAGGTCAAATTCTGTAGGGAGCCTGAGCTGAGAGAGTGACGCGAGGGCTAGAGTGAGCAATGCATGTTTTGACTGAGATTGGACTGGGCTTTTTAATACCCGAAAATCAAACTGCCCCCATACATGAGAAGGACTGAAACAGCTAGGCCCTCTGCCCGTGAAATCAACCCGGGCTAGAAAGCCTGTGTGAGGGAACAGGGCTGAGGCGCAGAGTAGATAAAAGTCTTCTGCTTGCCCCTCCTTGAGTCTCACCCGTTCAATAAACCTGCTAAAACCCTGTTGTCACCAAAGGCACATGTGCGATTCCTGCCAATGACTCCTAAATGGACAATAAGCCTAAATATTTTCTACGTTGTCAGCACAGGACATCTGGCCCGGCTTTGACATTGAAGACGTAAATAGATTCCAAAGAGCGGGGGATCACGTTATTGACCGATCACCGGCAGAAACATTGCTTTTTTAAATCTCGGCCCTTTGCAATAAACATGGCAATTTTTACTTTTATTATCACAAAATAGCAGCTGGAGAAACCAGGCCAAGGGGCAGGGAGATAAAGGTATATAATTTTCTCTCTGGGTCTCACAAGCTCCATTGCTAACGGAATACTGACCCCTTTCCGATCGAGAGCAAGAAGATCGCTGACTCGGCTCCGGAATGAGGTTCTGTGAGGCCCGTGCTGGTGCGGGGAGCTCTTGGTGCAGGGCCATGGTGCTTGTGGCACTGAGGCCGATGGGATGGAGGAAGAATGAATGAATGGATTCACTCATTCATTAATACTAACTAGAATTTAGGGAACAAGGATTCCCCGCATCACACTGAGATAGTTGATAAATCCACGGTAACCAGAGATGGGAGTGAAGGAGGGAGGAGATGCCTGCTCGCGGAGGGAGCCAGGGGGGCACTCACTAGAGGGGTCCTTGAGCCATTAATGATCTAAGAACCTCTTGGAGTTTGCAGTATCTTTTTCAAAAAACCACAAGGGAATGTGTGGGTGGGGTTGCTGGGCTCAAAGAACCAGGAGAGAGGCAGCCCTCTTGTCTATCATCAACACGGGGGGCGGGCCTAAAGGAGACAGGGGTACCCACAGGACCCGGGTTTCTGCTACAGCACGTAGGACTGTGTAACTCGGTTTTGCTCATGTGCAATGGGTAAATAGGGAAGGATGTCAAAATAGTGCAGAGGTCACAATTGACAGCAGCTTTTCCCAGCATGGCGATGCCTGATGCTACAAAAAACATCTGTTGACACAAAATGCCCTCCACAGCTGTGTGCAGCGGGCAGGGGAAAGCCAGAACTCTACCTGCCTCCTTCCCCAGCTGCGGAAAGAGGCAGCCCGTCCCCTCCTTCCGCCCCTTCAGGCAGGGTCCTCCCACCGGGTGTTTGTGGTAGAATGCTGTACTGACGGCGCATTGCCTTCTGTATTAGAGATGTAAGAGGGTTCTGTCCTTTCCACTGAGCCAGTGGTTTGATTACGATGGTGATTGTTTTTTCCCTGGTGGAATGGTAACAAGGTTGAGTGACCTGGCCAGGGTTTTGTGCTTGGTTTTGTAGAATGGGAGGCATGTTAGGACTACATGCTTCACCCGACAGCAGTCAGGAGCCCGGCAGAGGGAATCTGAAGAGCTGGGGTCCCTGCTGCCACCCCAGATGTACCTCAGGACCTTCTGGGTCAAGGACACAGGAACGTGGCCCTTCACCCTCACTGTCTTACCCCTCCCAGCAGTGCATGGTCTGGGGCGGTTGGGGAAGAGACTTTGAGACAGATTTCAACGTGTGCACCTCCAAAGGGCTTCGAGTGACAGGCAGGGGCACTGGCAGGATCAAGAACGATGCGGAAGTCCAGGGTCCCCACTAATGACCCACCTATGTCACCTCCACTTTCATCTGTCCCTTATGTTGTGGCTCCAAATATTGGGATTTGGGCCCAGCCGGTGCGGCTCAGTGGTTGAGCATCGGCCCATGAACCATGAAGTCACAGCTCTCTTCTTGGTCAGGGCACATGCCCAAGTTGCGGGCTCGATCCCCAGTGTGGGGTGTGCAGGAGGCAGCTGATCAATGATTCCCTCACACTGATGTTTCTCTCTCTCTCCCTCTCCCTTCCTCTCTCTGAAATTAATACATACATATTTTTAAATGGGATTTGGTTAAAAAGTTTAAATGATGGCTGTGCTGTCACTGAACCTGTTCCAAGGCTGAGGACATGGGGAGACACGGCTGGCGGGTGGCCGGCAGGCAGAGCACCCAGCATTCGGAGCCCTTTCCCTTCCAAAGACCAGGCTGGAGAAGAGCATATTGATGACCTGCCCAGGTCTGCAGGCGGCAAAGGCCTCCACGAGGCCAGGACATCGGCTAGTTTCCCAAACGCTCTCCCCTGAACTGAATCCTCATCTGCCGGGAGGAACTGCGGGAACACTGGGGACTTTTCAGTTAAGCAGAGGCAGCGTCCGGGCTGCTAACAGGGAAGGCAGCTCCCGCCACCGCCTGTTTACTCGCCCGCCCCCCTTCGTGCAGTGTCTTCTAAAGCCCTGACGAGGCTAAAGGCTCCTCACAATAGACACCGGCCAGGCGGTTCCTATAGTTACTGCTGATAATGGAAAAAGGCATGTTTCGTGGAGCTTGAAGATGCCGTAGCCGTGGAACTCATAGTCCGTGGAATATTGTTCGGGCCGGCAGCTACGTGCGAGCTACTTTTTGGTCAAAAGAAAGATGCGTTCCCGAAAAGGGCCGTATTCCTGGCGGATTGTATACAATGACAGTGTGAAGGCTGGGGCGGTGTGCCAAGGCCTTTTACGAAAGACCCCTCATTTTACCCAGGGGGAAACCGAGTCCCAAAGAAGTCACTTGCTCAACAGCACAGAGCTTCCCTGGCAAGCCTGGGACTCACGCCCGATTTCCAGACCAACCTTCTTGCCTCTCCACCTTCTGCTCCCAATCCACAGGTGCCTTCCTTGAAATGGGAAGGAGCAAAAGTGCTTCCCGTGGAAATGTGCCCCGCAAACCACAGCAGGCCTTTTTCTTTTTTTAATTCTCACCTGAGGATATGTTTCCATTGCTTTTAGAGAGAGTGGAAGAGAGAGGGAAGACAGAGAAACATCGATGTGAGAGCAACACATCAATTGGTTGCCTCCTGCACGCGCCCTAACCAGGGCCCAGACCAAGGAGGAACCTACAACCGAGGTACGTGCCCGTGACAAGAACTGAACCCGGGACCCTTCGGTCCACAGGCCAACACTCTATCCACTGAGCCACACCGGCCAGGGCGACATCAGCAGTTCTTTCAATAACCATCGAGGCTGCTTCGTTCGATCCAAGTCAACCTTAAGCAAAGATAAGCAGCCACCTTCTAAAGAGGAGAAAAAGCACAAACAGGAACCCCACCGTTCAATACGGTGATGGATGGTCCGGGGCGACAAGGTACGCAGTTATTAACTGTAACATTAAACAAGCAGTTAACAAAGATGAATCCTCCCGTCTGTATGCAAAGTACACAGATAACTCATTGGTTTGCGAGTCCTCTCTCGCCTGGCAGCCTGAATAAATGACCCTCCTTTCTGAAAAATGAGCCGTCCTGCCTGTGTGGGCCGCCTCAGCAGCCTGGGTGTGACCACGGCCTGCAGGCTGCCCACCTGCCCACGGTGAGCACTCCGATGGGAATTCAGAAGGAAGGAACTGTGAAGCGCAGTGGTTTGCCCAGCACCGCAAGGCTGCTGAGAATCCCTAAGTCCGTAGGCTGCTTTGCGATGATCTTCATCCCAATATTACAAACCCTCTCGTGCCTTTCCTCTTGAATTTCAGCTGCTAGAAATAAGTGTAGTCCATCCTGAAAGGCCTTGCTTGTATACTACCCACATGTACCCGTGTGGAAGGTGAACCGTGCCAAGGTGAGCTCTAACTTGCGGGTTTTTCTCTTCATTGGGAAAAAAGAAAAAAAAAAAGGAAAACCAGGTGGTTTCTGAGAGGTACAATATGGGGGAGACCTACAAGGCACTTTGTTTAGAAATAACGAGGTGCCCCAGGGAAATTTAAACCCCAGGGTCTAGCAGACCTACCAGCCTGGGATTTTACCAAAGGCTAAATAGTTTTATACAAAAATAATGTTCATGTTATCAGAAGATTACAAAAGGTAAAATCGACCCCATTTTCTCCACACCCTGTCCCACTGCCCATAAGCAACTACTATGAACAGCTTGTTTTCAAATTCTTCTTGTGAGGTTGAATAATGTAATGAAACCTTGCTGGCCTGGACAATGTCAGATTGAATCTTTTCAGTTTCCACTATACCATTAGGATATAGACCGTGAAGAAATGTGCACATTTATACAAACTCCACATCTCCTTCCTCCTCCTCCTCTTCTGCACTATAGTGTGACAAAGGTAAAGGGAGACACGTCCAAGGTTCAAAATGTCTATTGGAGCAAACATCTGTTGAAAGTGGGCAGCTCCCAAGCAGAAGTGGTTAGAGCAGCCACCACTCCCCCTGGGCGGGAGCACGGCGCAACCATGCTCTGGCTGGCTATAGCTTTCGCAGCGGTCTCATTTGGGGAAGGCTAGCTGGCTGTGATTGGTTGTCCTTAGGTTTCACCTTCAGATTCAAGTGCAAAGACTCTAGCTTGGGTGCTGGTTTGCTTATCTAAGCTCCCAAGGCATCAGGGCCGCCCCAGTCTACTGGCCTCCTTAAACCTTAGTACCAAATATTATTTATACTTTGCCAAGCTCCGTAACATTTAAACCCTCTTCCGTAACCTCTATAGGTCTTCCGTACTGAGTCTATAGAGTAATTCAAAAATACAAAGCATCAAGTCATCTGACTTTATCCTTTTTTTCTCACCTGAGGGCATTTTTCCATTGATTTTTAGGGAGAGTGGAAGAGAGAGGAAAAGAGAGAAACACTGATGTGAGAGAAACACGTGTATTGGTTGCCTCCTGCATGAGCCCTGACCAGGGCCCGGGCCTGGGAGAAGCCTGTAACCAAGGTACCTGCCCTTGACTGGAATCGAACCCGGGACCCTTCGGTCTGCAGGCCGACAATCTATCCACTGAACTATACCAGCTGGGGCTGACTTTATCCTTTTTATAAAATAAAAAAATAAAAAAGCCCTATCTTATACAAAAGAGAATTTTTAAGAAACCAAGTCTAACACACCCTCATTGCATTTCCTTGTAGCATTCTACATTCACTAATGCCCTCTTTTTTATATCCTGTATCATCTTTTTCTGTGGTTTCCTTTTTATCCTGCTAAAACATCTCCTAAAGTAATTTTTCTTTTTTGTGTATAGAAAATCTGAGAGGTAAACTCTGAATGCATGTATGTCTAGAAGTGTTTTAGTTTGGCTTTAACTTGGTTGATGGCTTGTCTGGACATAGAATTTAGATTCAAACCATCCTCTCGTGGAATTTAAAAGCAATGCGTTATAGCCATCGCCCCCAAAGCCGCCGATGAAAGCAGTCTCAGTGCACACGCTTGCTTCCCTGTAGATAGCGCGCGTTTTTCTCTCCGAGAGCCGGAGATTTCCTTTCTAGCCAAGGCTTTCTGAAATCTATATTTTTCATTAATCCAGGATATATCTTGTTCGATTAATCCAGCTCAGCCTTTCCGTGTGAGGATTCGCCTTCTCAGCTCAGAAAATGATCTTCCATTTTTTCTTGGATTGCTTTATTTCCTGCCTAATGTTTGTTTTCTCCTCTAGAGCTGCAGTTGGTTAGTTGCTGAACCCCTGGATCCATCCTCATGTTTCTTAATTTGCTTCTCCTGTTTTCTACCTCTGTCTCTTTACCTGCGTCCTAGCCTGCGCCTTTGCCATCAGCTGGTTGTGTTGATGCCCTGCCTTAGGCCATCCGTCGACATTTTGATATCCACATCAGATTTTTTGATTGCCCAGGTCGAGCTCTTACTTGCTGACTGATCACTTTTTCGTACTGACTTTTTTGTACTATATGGGAACAATCTCCTCTCAAATCTAAAGATAGTAACTAGGTGGTGCTGGGTTTTGTTTGTTCGTAAGTGTCTTGTGCACCTGGAATATGCTCTGCTGCTCATCTTGGTCCCTTGTCACGCTATTGGGTTTGCCTCAAATCCCACGATTCTTCGTTTTCCAATTAGACTTGTGGATGGAGGGTAATGTGGACTCATTGTGGGCACTATTATCGTTTTCCTCAGCAGCGATGCCAGCCTGCTATGCCAATGACCTCTCCCCCGAGCAGCGCCATGTTGAAACGCCCCTGTAACAGGTGAGCCCCGCCCGCCTCGTTGCCGGAAACGTGTCTCTGGGCTCTTTCTGCTTCCACAGCAGCAGCCTCTCCAGGTGCCCGGCACTGGCCCTTCTGGTCTGTCCACTCCAGGCTACTCACTGTGCCCACATGCCTTGCCTCTGTTGCTAGACTTCTCTCTTCCCCAGCCAGGGGTGCCAGTTTGGGAGCAGGGCATCAGGCAGGATCTTTATGTATGAAGATCTCTGTTCTGAGTAAAACACTAGCCAGTTCAGCCTGGTCAGAACATGAAAGTACAAATGGAGCCTGGCCAGTGTGGCTCAGTGGCTGAGCATTGTCCCAGGAACCAAGAGGTCACCGGTTTGATTCCTGGTCAGGGCACATGCCTGGGTGGTTATAGGCTCAATCCCCAGTAGGAGACGTGTAGGAGGTAGCCAATCGATGACGTTTCTCTCTCATCTATGTTCCTATCTCTCTATCCCTCTCTGTTCCTTTCTCTTTAAAAATTAATAAAAACATATTTAAAAAAATAAAATTAAATACAAATGATTAGTGTAGATGCATCTCATCTAATTCCCCAAGCCCCCAACTCCAGATAACGCCAGCCTTGAAGTGCCTCCAGGTTGTTCCTACTGAAACAATCAGAAGGAAAACATGTACATATGATGTTCAAGTTGACATACACTAAGTTGCTTCAAAAGTAAAGGTGAGTGCCATGCCCTCACTGAAACACACACTGAGCAGGACAAGCCACGGCGGAATTCTGGGGTCTGCTGGGAGGGAGGTGGAAGGTTTTCTGGACTCTTCCTATAAAGAGAAATAAAATCCCATTGGCTCCAATGGAACCAACGCCAACCAAAATCTTACTTGTATATTTGTATTCTTTGCTTTCGGGGGAATAAGAATGGAGAAGTACAGACTTAGAAGTTTCCATTAGAGTTGGCCTCATCGGTGAAATGAATATTTCGGTACCACGCAAGGTTTCCCCACTGCACCTCCAAGGCCGGTCTGAGGCAGAACCAAGGACTGTTCTTCGGATGAAAGATCAGTCTGCTTAACCCAAGGACAGCGTTCTATTAAAAACAAGGCAAAAGGAATATGGAAGCAGCAGCTTACCTCTCTCCAAAGCCACCTGTGACCACACCAGGGCCCCCAAACTGACAAGGATGGTGTGTCCATTTCCTTTCTTTTCTCTCATGTTAGCCAAGATCACTAGGGGCAGAGGCATAGTGTGACTGATGGGGGGCCAGGGATGGAGGCGGAGTGAGCAGGGAGGACCAGGACTCTCTGCCATACACCTCGTCCTATACTCCCCACGCTGCAGTCCATATCTGCCGAGATTCTGACTCCCTCACCGAACCGCAAGCTC
The DNA here is from genome assembly GCF_014108235.1 of Myotis myotis. Taxonomy (NCBI): domain Eukaryota; kingdom Metazoa; phylum Chordata; class Mammalia; order Chiroptera; family Vespertilionidae; genus Myotis; species Myotis myotis. Next base: position 51,254,803 of record NW_023416318.1, on the reverse strand, counting down.
CTAAAGGGAAGGATAAATCCTCTGTTTGTTTTCGTATCTCCAGCCCCAGCCCCATCCTAAATATGCATAATAGTCTGCTATGTGCCGGATATTTTTACAGACACTTGATGTTCTTCAGTGAACAGAACTGACAAAATGGCTGGCTCTCCTGCAACTTGCCTTCTAAAAGGGATGGGGAGGGGAGGGGGGAGGGTGGTGTTTGTCCCATAGGAAGCATCAGATAAAACGTTCATGAATGAATGGAATAAACGGCCAGGTGACAGGTAGGGAAGGCCCATGGCCCACTTAGTAAGGGGCTACCCTCTCCATGACAGCCCGGCATCAGTGGCAATCCCAAACGGCCTGTGTTTGCGTGAATGCCTCAGGGGGCTCTTGGCGGAGGGTGAGCCTCCTTCTCACCCAGAGCAATGCGGGGGGAAGGTACATAGCAGGTCATCCCAGCAGAACAGCCACAGCAGGACGCCCCACCCCCACCCCAAGTCCCAGAGGCATCCGCTCCTTCTTGCACAGCCACTCCCAGGACAAGCAGGAAGCTCTTTTCAGAAGCCCTTGACCCTCATCGAGGTGCAAAGGACCCTGGGAGCTTGGAGCACATGTCCCCTGGCCTCCAGCCCCGGGCTCTCCAGCAGCTGCTGTTTGCAGGAAGGAGGAGGGCCGAGCAGATGGATGGTTTGCTGACGGCCTCAGAATACTTCCTGGGCACAGGAAGCGGGGTGATTGCTGCTCATGCCGCTGCTGTGAGGCGCCCGCTCCCACGGAGGACTGTGCTCAATTAGGAGACTAAACCCAATTGTCACCGCGACAAATTCTGATTGTGGAGATTCTGTGCTGACTTTGCCGGAGGAGGCCGTCTCCTATTTTCAGCCACAGATTGTCACCAGACTGTGGAGTTCGCATCTCCAGTCCCTTCTGCATCCGTGCCCGCTCTGGTCTCTGCTTGCTCTACTTACTTGTCAATGTGCAAACACAACACCCACGGGCCAGAGAGGAACGGTGTTCTACTGGTTTGCAGATGAGTTGCAAAGGCAGTTGCTTCTTTATCCCATCAGGTTTGCCATTTCTCTCAGCCTGGCTGGGAACCTTTCCAGTAGCTTCTCAGATACTCCAGACCCCCAACCACTGACCATCAGACTGGGACACAGGGGTCCAAGAAGTTCTCTTCCAAACCCTTACTTCTCTGAGTAGGAAAGAGGCCCAGGAAGTGGGGGGTTTTCCGAAAGCCGAGATGCTGCTGCCTCCCTCAGGCTGCTTTTCCCGGTGCCCAGGAGCTGCCAGCTGCTGCAAGGGCCTCTGAGCCCCGCTTCCCTCGGGGAAATGTGGAATTTCCCAGCTGGAGTCCACATGGGGAAACTGAGGACCAGAGCAAGGAAGGGACGACACAGCCTGGCCAGGCCTGGCCCGAGCACACAGTAGGGGCTCACCTCATGACAGCCGAGTCTGAATCCAAAGGGGAAAATGATTTCCATTCGTGCTCAGAGTGGGGTGAGAGATGCGAGCCTTTGCTTGGGAATCTCAAGCCCTATAATGAACGGTAAGGCCTACAATTGCAAAAGCCCAGAGCCACCATCTTCCTCGTTTTACACCTTTCAGACAACCCATGAGGAAGGGGTCTTGGTCAGCTAGGGCTGCCTGAGAAAACTGCCATAGACGGGGTGGCTCATGAACACCAGAAGTTCATTCTCACAGCCTGGAGGCTGGAAGGCTGAGATCGGGTGTCTGCAGGGGCAGAATTTGGTGAGAGCCTCTTCCGGGTGGCAGACTGCCGGTGGCATTGCAAGGGCACTAATCCCTCATCAGGGCTCCCCCCTCAGGACCTCCCAAAAGCCCACCTCCAAAACTCACATGTATCACATGGTAGGGGACAGGGTTTCAACATATGAATTTGGGGGGATAAACATTTAATGCATAAGAGAAGAATAGATGTTTTCCCACTTCCTTCTCCTTTGGCTCTTTGGACACTGAATCATGCAAACGTTTATTTAGTGCCCTTGGTTCCAGGCCTGTGCTAAGCTAGAGGAAGCCAGGGATACATGGAGTCTGGTCACAGAAACTCTGGAATTCCAAGGCTGATGGGATGAGAGGTGCGGTGAAGGCCTGGGCAAGGGCTCAGGGCACACAGAGGAGGAGCCAGTCCATTCAGCCCCCCAGGCTGGGGCGTGGCACACGCCACCCTTGTCCCCACGCCAGTAACGCCCGCTTTTAAGCAGAGAAATGACCCGGCCAGTGTGTTTTAGGAGAATCTTTCCAGCATTGAGCACTTCCAAGGTCAGAAATACCCAGAGCGCAGCAGAGAACTTGACAGAGAGGCCACCGGTCCCAGTGACACCGATGGAGTTCCTATGATACACTCCGCCAGGCCCTGCGCATCACACGGGGCAATGCTGCTCCTGCTCTGGGAGCAAAACACTCCGGCCAACAGGCAATTAGGTGCCGCGGGATCGTGCACTTAGAAGAGGCCGCTCATCCTTGCTGGGGGGTGTCAGCCAGGTGCCCAGATTCAATATTTAAGTGGTATCAGGATGGAGAGGTGGCAGTTAACCAGAAAAAATGGGGCAGAAGGGGAAGGGATGAGCAGGGAAGAATGTCCTGGGCAGAAGAAATAGCACAAATAAACGCCCGAGGCAAGAGACAGCCTGTCTCCCCAGAGCTGGCCCCAGTTAGTGCAGCCGGAGCTGCAGACAAAACTGGGGCGAGGGACGGGGCATGTTTATTCAACCGAATGGGAACGCTGCAGTGAGGGCGAAACACGGAGGGAGCAGGCACAGGGCAGCGAGGCCACTGGGGCCAGAGGAGGGGAGTTCGATGAAGGGAGAAGTGTGGGTGGTCCGGATTGATGCTGAAGGTGGGAAAATGATGACGAAGGAAGCAACTGTGAAGAACCCTCTATGTGCAAATGGCAAGGGGCACTGGGTGGGGCTCCAAATCCCTGCCCTTGACCTTGCCCCACCACCACCAGTTGGCTCCGTGACCTTGAACAAGTCACTTCACCTCAAGAAATCGCTTCTTTATCTGAAAAACTGAGAGGTAATAGCTGTCTGCTCTCACCGAGCTTCACCGTAGGGTCTGTAGTGCACCGGCAAGCTGAGCTGCCTGCACAATCCACAGTGCCCACAGGCAGCACAGAAGCGTCCTACTCCCAGGCTGGTGGCATCAGGCCCGACCGTTTACCACCCTCCACAGCCTGCCCTCCTCTAGGCTGCCCGGTCCTCGCTCTGCCCATTGCAATGACCTTCCATTCTGCAATGTCAACCCATCACTGACCAGAACGATCTTGCCAAATTGCTCATGTGATCAGGCCCCTCCCTATCTTACGACCCTTCCCCTCATTCTGGATCACATCTCAAGCTCCCTAAGACGGCACATGAGACCTTTCGTGGCCTGTCTTCAACCCTCCATTGCCCAACACTGCGAAGCACCGCAGCCAAGCTGCACTGTCCGGAATTCCCTGCAGACACCCCCATCTCCATGACTCCAGGCATGTCCCCTTCCTGGGCTGGCCTTTCCCACCCGACATACTCCAAGTCACCCCTCAGGACCTCACTCAAATTCGATCTTCCCGCAAAGCTTTGTCTAACAGCCCCAGGCGGTTAATATTGCGGTTACCTTTGACTTTGACCAAAACAATTACATGTTCACACTGGAATGTCTACCATTTCCCTTGGGGGGAAAAAATGCCCCATGAACTGCTTTTTGAGTTTGATTCTCTCCATTTTCCTTTTAGCCTTGAAATTGTACCGTATGACATCGCCATGGCCAGTGTCTGGAAATAATGGTTTCTTCTATCTACACTACTGGCTGGGGCTATGTGACCTTGGAAAAAATGGATATGACCTTTAGGTCATCACCTGCTCTGCGGGACATTTCTGTAAGTGTGAGAGATTTGGGGTGAGAGGGGAATCGCCTGCCTTTGTTAATTCAAGAGCATCGTCGAGAATTCCCTTCTGCGATGTAAAGTACAATTAGTCAATTATAGTTAATTATATTGTAATAACTACATATGGTGCCAGGTGGGCACCAGCAATATTGGGGTGGGGAACACGCTGTAAAGTACTAGTATGTGATTGTCTAACCACTATGCTGTACACCTGAAACTACTATAAAATAATATTGAATGTCAACTGTAATTTTAAAAAATAAAATAAAAATTCTCTTAAAAAATGGATGAAAGGAAAAGCAAAAAATAAAAGAGGGAGACTTCCCTCCCTTGCCCTTGTGGTGCTCTGCACAGCCTGTGCCCAGGACTTCTCATGTGCTCCACTTCCTGGCCCCCACAGAAGGCCTAAACGCTGCAGGGCCCAGGAGTATGGCGGTATCTCCATAGTCCCCAGCCCCCACGCTAGTTTGCGAGACATGATTAGCTCTCGGTTTAGAAATGTTCATTGAATGAATAATAATAGTGAACGTTTGCGGGGTGCTTACTATGCACCAGGCACTGTGCTAAGTGCTTTCTCTGTAGTAACTCATTTAATTCATACAATAACCCTGTGAGATAGGCATTATAGTTATCCCCATTGTAAAGATGAGAAAACTGAGTCCAGTGTGCAGAAGCCTGATTTAGAACCACAACACCCTGGCCGGAGAGCCCATACCTCCACCCCTCTATTACCCTGCCTCTCATGGTAAATAAGTCGGCCATCTGTGAGTCCCATGGTAATGAAGCTCGTTAGCCTTTTCCCAGTTCTGAGAAAGAAAGAAGTCAGGAAGGTCTAAATGCTGCAAATGACACCATGGAGAAAGTGAAGATACCACCCACAGAATGGGAGAAATTATTTTTAAATATTTATCTGAGAAGGGACTTGGACCCAGAAGGTAAAAAAGAAGTGACTCCATTTTTGATGTGTGACAGCTCTCAAGCCCCACCGCCCCACCCCGTTCCCTTTCACCAAACATCTGATGAAAAAGCCCTGAGGATTCACGAGGACCCTCCCCCTAGCTCTGTCCCCTTACACTCAAAAAAAAAGGACAAGTCTGTCTTCCTTCCCTACTGTCCTAAACCATGTCTGGTCTCATTTGGGGGGCTTCCCTGCTCCCTCAGAAAGCCTAGCTATGTGAGTAACAAAGCTTTTCACATCCTCTCCGTGGCCATGTGGTGTTACCAGGTTGACGCCAGTGGGGAAGCACGGGACTTGGTTGGAAGGTCTGTAAGGAGGATTCTCAGAAAGGTCCGGGGCCTCCAGGGGGACCTGGCCCAAGGCGGCAGCCCCTGCCTTGACTTTTCCAAACAAGTCCGAGCCCCCGGGTCTTTCGCTAGGGTCTCTGTTTAGTCTTTTAGACCCGACCTTGTAGAAGCAGTGCTTTCTCAAGGATTCTTACCCTACTGATTGTGCCTAACAGTTAATTTTAGTTCAAGCTGGTGTGACAATAAAAAGTCTAAGGAGGCAGGCAAATGGGGCTTTACTGGCTCCTTATGCCAACTAGCCCCTTAGCTTCTCTTTCACAGAAACGTATGTCAGAGTAATCATTTATCCGTCGCTCAGGGTCTGCTGGTCAGCCCTGGCAGACACCCAAACCAAATTTTAGATGTGGGTGCATCCCACTTCCATAGAATGACCACAACACAAGAAAAATACAGAAATCTTACAACTGGACAATGAAAAGACAAAGAACCCAATTTGAAAATTGGCAAAAAAAAGATCCGAATAGACATTTCTCCAAAGAAGATGTGCAAATGGCAAGCAAGCATAGAAAAAGAGGCTCACATATTTAGTCATTAGGGAAATGTGAATCAAAACCACAGTGAGGCACCACTTTGCACCTCCTGAGACGGGCTATCATCAAAGAGGCAAACGACGAGTCTCAGTAAGGATGAGAAGAAATTGAAACCCACACATGTTGCTGATGGGAATGCAAAATGGGGCAGCTGTTTTGGAAACCAGTGTGGCGGTTCTTCAAGTTGTTTAAACATATGAGTTACCTACAGCTCAGCAATTCCACGCCTAGATATATATGCAAGAAAAATAAAAACATACATCCACTCAAACACTTGTACAGAGATGTTCATGGAGGCATTATCCAAGATAGCTACAAAGTGGACACACCTCAGAGGCCCATCAGTTAATGAGTGGATAAATAAAATGCGGTGTACCCATATAGTGGAACATTATTTGGCCATAAAAAAATGACGAAGCACTGATACAAGCTCCTACATTATGCTAAATGAAAAAAACCAGTCACAAAATATTGCGTATTATATGACTCCGTTTATAAGAAAAATACAGAATAGGCAAATACATAGAAACTGAAAGGAGGTTAGTGATTGCTTAGGGCTGGTGGGTGGGTGGGGGTGACTGCTCAGTGTACATGGAGCCGCTTTGGGGGCTAACAGAAAAGTTCTAAACTTGCAGTAATAGTTGCCTAACAAAGCATCTACTAAAATCATTGAACTGTATAATTTAAATGGGTAAACTCTATGTAAAATATATCTCACTCAAATAAAGATGTTTAAAAAAAAAAACAGTGGAGAAAGGATAGTCCTGTAGACAGTGGTGCTGGAGCCTGGCCAGTGTGGCTCAGGCGGTTGAGTATCATCCATGTACCCAAGAGGTCACCGGCTCCATTCCAGGTCATGGCACATGCTCTGTTGTGGGTTTGATCCCCAGTAGGGGGCGCGCAGGAGGCCACTGACTCATCGATATTTTTCTCTCCCTCTCCCTTCCTCTCTAAAATCAATAAAAACATTTTTTGTAAAAAAGAAGGCAGATAAAAAACAGGTTTCTAAAAATCAAAATTCTATCACCATGCAATGAAATGAACCCAAACGGCATTGCGCATCTGGTATGGACCAAACTTTCCCACATGGGATATCTCACCGACCCTTGCAGGCTACACAGAGTCAGGTGACTTCCTAAGGTTGCACCGGCAGCAAGCTGTGGGACCGGATGCAAATCCTGGCATCCATCACGCCCAAAGCAGTGTTACCTCAGAGAAACCACTCGGAAAGGACCCTCAAGGAAGAGAGAAACGGGGAGCTGGCAGAGGGGGGCTCTCTGACTGGTAACCCAAGTTGATGAGCGGCCCAAAGCCGGGACCACTCTGCCCTCCAGGCCCTCGGCACGTGCTGAGGCACCCAGAGGCTTTGGAAACGGGAGCGACAGCCGACGATGACAATTGGCAGTGACACTTGGCTGCGAGCGTCGCACACGGAATGGGAAAAGGACAGCGTGTCCTTGAAGCCTTGCCCTGATCAGGGTCTTTGCGCGCCCTGTGATGGGCGCACCCGCACCGAGGGGGGGGAGTCTCATGAAACGTTCTAAACCCCGCCTCGGGGGTTCTGGTCACCCGGACGGGTCGGGGGCTAATACAAAAGTAAAGCTTTGGTGGAATGCCCTCCAGCCCTGAGGTGGCATTTCAGAAGCATCGGTCACCCTGGCTCCGCACCTGAAGGCTGGGCCGGGCTAGCGCCTTCCTGGCGGTCACGAGTGGCCACCCGGTGACAGACACCTCGCCCCCAAACGTAAAGCCGCGCTGCATCCACCAGTCCTGAACCCGCTTTTGAGTTACGGCAGCTAAAATTCTTACATAAAATAAGCCTCTGCGATCAAAGGAGTGACAACCTGGGAATACGTTGAAAAGTAACATTGATTTTATTTTTAAAAGGAATTTTAAAACTGGCTTTAAATATGCACATTTGTCTGATTTAAAATATGCCTTTTGACAGACGTAGATAAAGCAGCTGAGAAGACAAAAAAAAAAAAAAGCAAGAAGAATTTAAAGTGTATCCGGGTCTTTAAATTCAACGCATCGTGGGCCTCACTGACAGGCGCACACAAAAACAAGAGGCTTCAAACCACAGCGCAGGAGCAACGAGAACCAGAGGCGGAGGGAAGTGAACAAACAGGACACAGGAGTCCTTTATCCCCGGAATATTCTTAGTTTAATACTTGTTCTTAAAGTTCGCGGTGCGTCACTGTAACCGGGCACACGTGCTCCTCGGGAATACTCGGGCTGCTTTGCTTCGGTCAAGTTTGCCGGGAGGAGGTGACCGTCTCCCTGACACGCATTTAGCTACCAAATCAAGCTCATCTCGGCCTCTGGACACCCTGCTAATGGCTCGAGCCGATTTCTCCAGCTTTGTTCCCACAACCCCCCTGGCGGAAATGCCACTCCCCCATCTCCATGTGCCAAATCCTTCCTTCCCATCCTTCAAGACACACATCAGTACCAACTCTCTCCCCAGTGTTCTGTTCAGATTTCCCATGACCGAGAGTCATCTCCTCCCTCCCTTTAATTTCCACAGCATTTTATCCATACACGCTCACAACCACCTTCTGTTAACAGTTGGTCTTAACTATCTGATGTGTGCCCATCTTATGTCCCTACTGTACATTTTGTCCCTTCTCCTGGCCTCCCTCCCAGTCTCCATTCCCAGGAGGATGTGATTGGTCAATGCCCAGAGAAACATATCTGTGTTTGTCCGGACTCGTCCATCATTGAGGAAGGTTCGGGCCTGAGGTGTTTGTGTGCATCACTTACTCTGAAAACCTTGGTAAGGAAACAACGAATACATCTCCCTCCTCCCAGAATGTGGTGGAAAAAAAAAACCCCAAAAAACAAGAAACGTTACCCCAAAGATGTCACCATATTCTGGAAGCCTTGAATTATCTAGGAAAGAACTTGTCACACAGAAGAGGCTCAAAAAAAGTCCAATGAGTGAATGGAAGCTAAGTGCCTAGAAGAACCCTTGATGCAGAGAAAGGTATGATATACGGCAGTGTGGAGTGGAAAAGGCAGCCATGAGCGGAGCTAGAGACAATGGCATTGTGGGTGGGGGAAAACAAGGAAATATGGTGGACCTAGCATTGTCACCAAGAACACCGGCCACAGTGCCAGGGGTTGGCCGATGCTAGACCAGCAATGAATTCAATTTACTCTTCTGGGTCAACAGTTTCTCCCAACAAGTCCCTGTTTTCAGGAAATGTTTTATGAAACCCGTTTAGAGAAAAAACTCATAAACTCTCAGGACTGAAAAGGACCTTAAAGTGCATCTAGTTGGGGCCCATTCTGTGTCTGAGAAGCCTGCATGAGGTCCCTGCCAAGTGGTCATCCATTCTCTGCTGGGACATCTGTCTCCTGGGGGGGCGGGGTGGGGGGCAGAATTCTAAGAATAACCTCCCAGATACCACAGCCCTTCATCTCTGAGGCCTGTAAGTACTACCTCCAGGGCTACAGCCTGTTATATAGCACAGTTGACCTTTCATAAAAGGAGACTGCATGGATGGATCTAACGTCATCACACAAGCCCTTCAAAGCAGAGAACGTTCTCCGGCTGGTGGCAGAGGGAGACGTCGCAGAGATTTCAAGCAGAAAAAGATTCAAACCCCCCCCCCCCCATTCCTGGCCTTGAAAACAACGGAAACAACAAGCCAAGGCCTGCAGGTGGCCTTTGGAAGCTAAGGAGGACCTCCAGCTGATGGCCAGCAAGGACCTCAGTCCTACAGCCTCAGGAAACTGAGTTCTGCCAACACCCTAAATAAGCCTGGCAGCAGATTCTCCCCCAGAATCTCCAGTTAAGAGCCCAGGCCAGGCAACATCTTGATTTCTGGCCATCTAAGGCCTGCTAAGCAGAGTGACCAGCTAAGCCTGCCTGGACTTCTGACTGGATAGCTGAGACCATAAAAAGGCGTTTCTTTAAGCTGCCAAGTGTGCGGTAGTCTGTGGGGGCTTGACAGCAATAGAAAACGAATGTACCTCCAAGGACACGAAGTCACTCTCTCCAGTGGCAGCCTCTTCTATCTTGGGAGAGCTCAGCTCAGTAGAAAGTTCTTTTTCAATCCACAAAAGATTCCTTCCTGTGCCACACATTGCTCCTGCTTGTATCACCTGGATCACTTAGAGCAAATGCAGTCCTTCTTCCACAGAACAGTCCTTCAAAAACGAAAGATGAGCCCCTGTCACAACCTCAGTCCCTTTCAGCATCCTTTATAATGGACGGCTTTGAGCACCTGTGCCAGCCTGCTCATCATCCCATGAGTGTGGCCTCATCCATCCAGGTAACTAATACAGGGAGGCCCTCACGGAGAATGCTTGCTGGCTCTGCGCTCTCTACACGGCTCAGGCCGGCACCACCAACTCTCTGTGGCTTGAAGCCTGGGTCCCATGTACATGGTGATTGGTGTTGCAAGATGGATTACCTTCTAGCTTCCAGAGAGAAACTGCCTTCATCCAGACACCGTTCCATCATGACTGGGCCAGACCCCGTTCCATCATGACTGGGCCAGACACCGTTCCATCATGACTGGTAGGGAAAAAAATGATTCTGAAGAAGTCTGAGCTCTCAATTCCAGGCTCCTACCTGGCAGCCACCTAAATGTCTGTGTGGTTTATGAAGTTTATGAAGGAACTTCTGACAAGGATGGAGTAATGCTCCTGGACCAGCCCTCCCACTGTAAGCAACTGGAAAACTGGAAAACGAATTATATTCAGCAATTCTTTTAAGATACTGAACCACAGATACCATTTCACCGTGACCCTTGAGAGAAGGTAAAACAGGAGGTGTACCAGGCAGGGCCCTAGCAATAAAGGGGCAGATTTGAACCTCAAAGCAATCCTTGGTACCTGGGACACCAGTTGAGCCTCCTGACTTCATCCTGGAAGCACTAGCTTTCTGCCTGGAAGCAATTTCCAGACTGCAGTGCAGGGAGATGGAGCACAGCGGTCTGGCTGAGCTGGGGATGCAGGGATCAGAGTTTGGGACTGATGGGTTGGCCAGAATTCACAGACCAGGAAACTGCAGAGGAGGGAACAGCACAGAGGAAAAGTTCCATCGATCTGCATTAGAGGTGCCCTTACGTGTTTGGCTTAATACTGAGCTGGGCATGTGGAGGGTAAGACTCTAGGTTTCCTGAGAGTAGTTCTGAGAGAACTAAGAGTGCCTACTGACTGGAGCAGATGGAGTTGCTGAAAATGCCAGGCATTCTGTTGAGATGACAGAGAGTCCACACCTTGGGAGTAGAACTACTCTCTCTCCAGAGTTAGATCTATTCTAGACCCACCTGTAGTGAGTTGGGTGGTGGTCTATGTCCTAACTGTTAGAACCTGTGAATGAGACCCTATTTAGAAAAAGGGTGTTTGCAGATGTAACTAAGTTTAAGATCTTGAGGTTTTCCTGGCACATCTAAGGCCCTGCATTCAATGACAAGTGTTCTTATATGAGACAGAAGAGAAGACACAGCAACAGAGAAGGCCAAGAAGATGAAGACAGTGATTGGAGTTATGCACCCACAAGCCAAGGATGCCTGGAGCCATCAGAAGCTGGAAGAGTCAAGGAAGGACCCTGCTCTAGAGCCTTCTAGGGGAATGCAGCCCTGGCAATGGCTCCATTACAGTCTTCTGGCCTCCAGCATAGTAGTGGGAGAAATTTCTGGTTTTTTTCGATCATGGCATACAATACAAAAGAATTTAGACGTGCAAGGAAGCAATGTTACCAAGCAGAAGGAGGATGAAGAAGAGGAGGGGGAAGAGGAGGAAGATGGGAAAGAGAGAGAAAAGGAAGGGAGGTTGGGAGGGAGGTGAGGGAGGGAGGGAGGCGAGGGAGGGAGGGAGGGAGGGAGGGAGGGAGGGAGGGAGGGAAGAGGAAGGAAGGAAGGAAGGAAGGAAGGAAGGAAGGAAGGAAGGAAGGGAGGGAGGGAGGGAGGGAGGGAGGGAGGGAGGGGAGGGAGGGAGGGAGAGAGGGAGGGAAGGAGGGAGGGAGGAAGGAAGGGAGTGGGGAGGGGGGAAGGAAGGGAGGGTGAGAGAAAGACCTAGATATGAAAGACATTGGACTTTGCAGACAAGACTTCAAAACCAATTTTCAATATGTTTAGGGAATTAAAGGAAAAGATACACACAGTTATTGAACAAATAATCTCAGTAGAGAAAGTAATAGCAGAGAACCCAATGGGAATTCTATAACTAAAAAGTACAGTGTCTGTAATGAAGTTTATGAACCTGGAATTTAACATACACGAGCTCATTTAAGCAGCAGCATGACACACTGTCAACAGTATAAAGCTTGGCATTCAAATTCTAGCTTCACACACTACTAGCCAGGGAATTGGGGGAAAGTTGTCTTAGTAGATAAACTATGCTTTTTCTGACCTGAACAGCATCCCTCTTTCCCACTCCCTTATCCTGGCTTTGCCCCTTGTCCCCACCATAGGCAAGGTTTCAAATGAAAATAGCCATTTTCTCAAATCCTGCATTCCACACCACAGTACCTGGAATGACAATCAGTGGCACCTGACCTGAGCTGGGACAATTTGTGTCCTTTCCTTGGCTTTTATAAATAGAACTAGAGGCCCAGTGCATGAAATTCGTGCATGAGTGTGGGGGGGTATCCCTCAGCTCAGCCTGCACCCTCTCTAATCTGGGACCCCTCGGGGGATGTCCAACTGGCAGTTAGACACCCCTCTCACAATCCAGGACCACTGGCTCCTAACCACTCACCTGCCTGCCTGCCTAATGCCCCCAACCACCCTCCCCTGCTGGCCTGGTCACCCCCAATGGCCCTCCCCTGCTGGCCTGATCGCCCCCAACAGCCCTCTCCTGCAGGCCCGGTTGATCCCAACGGCCCTCTCCTGCTGGCCTGATCTCACCCTCAACTGCCCTCCCCTGCTGGCATGATTGCCCCCAACTGCCCTCCCCTGCTGGCCTGGTTGTCCCCAACCCCCTGCCAGCCTGATCTTGCCCCTAACTGCCTCTGCCTCGGCTCCCACCACCATGGCTTTGTCCGAAAGGAAATCGAACATCTGGAAGATGGCTGGTTGACCCAGTCTAATTAGCATATTACCCTTTTATTAATATAGATAAGAGAACAGGGTCACGTTCCTCTTAATTTGAAAGTCTACTGTGTCTCACTAGGTGCTAATCTCCTCTCAGGGGACCTGACTGGCCCTACTCCAATTTTTCAGTAGGCATACTTTTTAAGTGGACCTACTTTTAGTTTATTAAAAACATGAAGTGGCAGGGTTTGAAGCAACTGGGCAGAAATGCGTTTGTGTGCCCTGTTTGCTCTCGGGGAGAGTAAAGCCCTCAGAGAACAAGAGGCTCTGGGCAAGTGTCTCCTGTTCTCCTAGACACATCCCTCACCCCCTCAGTGTCCCCCACGCGCCCGTGTGAAAACTCCATCTGTTCTCTTCACACTCCGCCTGGAGATCATCTCCTCAGTGAAAGCTCTCCCCGTCCTTCCAAAGCAGAATGACTCGTGTCCTGCCCTGGGCCTTTTTCATCTCTCAAGTCTGCGGCATTCCGGAAGCCTCGTGCAGGGGATGTATCGCCATGTGCCTTGCATGGAAGCTCACGCTGGTGAACTGGACCTTGTCCTCCTCCGAGCGCGGGCTCTGGGGGGAGGGGCAGGAATTGTGTCTTTATTCATCTTGGAAACTCTCACTGATTCTACCCAGCGAAGCTTTGCGTGTATAATGATTAATCGATATTTATTGAATTCAATCAAGTTTTACATTAGTAGAGACTAATCTCAAAATAATTTTTTCTGTCCACATATTAGAACTCTAAAGAAAGGTTAAAAGAACTGGAATTGCTTTTCTGGGTAGAAAGTAAAAAAAAACACACACACACAAAACACACACACACACACACAGAGTACAGTGCTGGCTTTGAGTATACCTGGCACATAGTAGGTAGAGAATTAACACGTGTTAAATTGAATGGCAAGACCACAGCTAGGAATCAGAAGAATCAATTTCGGGATGCCCCCTCTTTCCAACAGATCCACTCCCTCCCATGTATACCTTTGCCTTGTGCTCCAGTAAAAGACAGTCTTTTTGACATGGCACTTCAGGGATGCTCCCTCCCTCCGCCCCAGTACTCCAGCCCCAATATAACACCTGGCATGCGTATGAGAAGCCGCCTCTCAGCCTCACTTTCTGCACATCCTCAGGGTACACGGGGGGATTCAGATTGTAGAGCTTGGAGATGAGGTGCACGGAGAGCTATTTTCTGCCCAGTTCCATCAGTCACAGCCGAGGTTGGGGGAGGAAGTGTTCATTTTTGTGAGTCACTGTTTATCTGTCCATAAATTTAGTAATGAAATGCTTCTGCCACAGGGATGTGGAGAAATTTCATCTTTGCTTATAAAATCCCCAGGGCATGTTTGGATACAAAGTGCAATAACATGATAAAATATCGCCCTGGTATTGCCATCTCCAGGCCTGGCACGCATTTCTGCTGTAGGAGAAGCAAAGGAGGCTGATGGGAAAGATAAGGAGTGAGCTTTGCTCACGGATTTAAATGAGGGGTTTCTTTAAATAGCCATTGTTTGTTTGCCAGTGTGCTGCTGTTTGGGGCTGAGAAAGAATATCTGTCAGTAGCTCCATTTATTGGCAGTCTCGGCAATCATTCAGGAGGAGTGAAAACAGCTACAATTTATTAAGCATCACTTTCCAGCCCTGGCCGGGTGGCTCAGCTGGTGGGAGTGTTGTCCTGTGCACCAAAGGGTCTCCTCCCCAGGTCGTGGGTTCGATCCCCGGTCGGATGCACGCTGGAGGTAACCGGTGAGCATTTCTCTATGGGTGGCTGCCTTTCTGAACTTCTGAATCCTCTGTACCAGAGATTTTGAACCGTTTTCATCTCATGACACATAAACTAGTTACCAAAATTCTGTGGCACACGAAAAAATATATTTTTTATTGATATGACAAAAAAGAAAGTGTAATTTTGATTCATTCACACCCGATAGCTATTGGCTGTTGTCATTTTTTCATTGGACAAGCTAAGGGAAAAGATGCTTCTAACTAAATAGGCAGTGCATGTTTTAAACATTCTTGCTGCACGCTGAAAATCGCTGCTCTGTGCCTTAATTTGAGACCGCTGACATAAATTAAAAAAAATCCACTGCAGTTAAGAAATTCTTATTAATTCTGAAATAGTGTGTGGGAATTAGTGGGTTCGAATCCTTAGAAATCTCCACACTACTGGAGATCTGATATGAGGCACACCATCTCCCACCATACCCTCTGCGTTAACTGAAGCTATAGCCACAGCAACATGAGTAACTGACATCGTTAAAGATCCTTTAAATATCATACATTTGGGTTGGGTTTACATGTAAGTTGTGGATGTTAATCACCTTATCAACAAGATACTACTCTGAGTGTGCATTTCAGCTAGGAGTCAGCTTACAAGCAGCCCAGAGCCAGTAAAACTGCCAACTTTCAGAGGCTTCCATTTCTCACAGGTGTACCTTGGGACAGCATAATTGGGGGGAAATAAGCTATTTTCAACTCCCTCACTGAAAAGATCTGGATCGGAATGTTCCATTATAATTCCCATGCTAATATCTCCTGCCAACATATAGAAAATAAATCCACAACAGTTCAGAGAGAGAATGTGTTTAACATCACCAAGTAGAATGATGTTTAAAGATTAATTTAACACATTCAGCCCTCCCCCTCTGAGGACATGCTGGATAAACTCTGGCTTGCAGTGTAATACCTTCGACCGATGGGAAGAAACGGAGTGCTCCATACATAACACATCCCATTCTTCTCTTCAATTCCCCACTATTTCCTGATTTTTTAAAAGGAACATAGCAGAAGTATTTTGCATCAAGACCTTTCTTATATTGCACAGTAATAGTTTTCATGCCCTTTTGAAGAAATTGATAATAACCTGCTTCATTTGCAGAAAATACACCATCGCTTGCCTCTCCAAGTTTATTTCCTTGAACTTGGCATTAACGTCAGTGTTAGATAATCAAGAATTCTTCCTCACCCTAGCGGGTTTGGCTCAGTGCATAGAGCGTTGGCCTGCGCACCAAAGGCTCCCGGGTTCGATTTTGGTCAAGGGCATGTACCTTGGTGACAGGCTCCTCCCTGGCCTTGGCCATGATCAGGGTGCATGCTGGAGGCAACCAATCATTGTGTTTCTCTCACATTGATATTTCTCTCTGTCCTTCCCTCTCTCTTCCACTCTCTCTAAAATATCAATGGAAAAATATCCTTGGATGAGGATTAACAAAAAAAAAAGAAAGAAAGAAAAAAGAATTGTAGGAAAGGTGGCTAGTTTGTCATTATGAAAATGAAATATAAAATCTGCTTAATAAAATGTCTTACACACACACACACACACACACACACACACACACACACACAGGCTTTTTAAAAAGCATCATTTAATCATTACAGAAGCCCTCAGATTCCAAAGCATAAAACTTCATAGGCTTTAGGTGATAATTTTTTTTAAATTCTAAATTCTGAAAAACCAAAAATAAACACAGAAAAGACTTTAGAGGGCTATTATTTTATCTCCTTGTCTCCTGGCAAGCCAATGTCCCAATTATTCTCTGTATAGAAAGAGCTCTAAACTTAGGTGTGACGTGATTTCAGATAATCAGTCAACTATTTTTTTAATCCTAGCAAATTCCAGTTAAAAATAATAACAATAACCTGGCCCATGAAGCATCATATCCTTCAAAAGATCCAACGTATTTTAAATAAAACAAAATTGTACCAACAGGAATACTCTGATTTCTTATTTAGCACAAATTTACTTGGCAAGTATCAATTGTGTGACTGCCTAATAAGTGTCTGGAATTCTTCAAGATTATTAAAGCACTGATTCCAATTAACAGTATCTATGTTCACAAAAGAGTCTTGTCGATTTCTCTCAGCAAGTGACACAAGATAGCAGACAGTCTTTTTTTAATTAAAAGTAATATTTTACTTTGTTGTGCTAGACTGAAATTTAAGTGCTGCATTATACATAGTGTGACTTGATACTGACATAATTTCTTTTTTGACAAATATGTACATATATCATAAGATCACAGACTGGAATCAAAAGGTACCTTAGATATTATATCCATATCTTTTGGGAATTTTACTCTCCAGATAAATAAAGATATAGAAATAAGTTATTTTAGGAAAAATTCTTTGTTAAAACATCAAGTGGGCAAAAAGGGAAACACTAGTAGTTTTAACATAATTTTTTTTATATAATTGGAGTAAGATAGGCTGATTATCAAAACCCGGAAAGCATGAAAGGAAAAAGGCTACACTGCCCATAATTTTACCACAAAGAGTTTCCTTTATGCATAGAGCTAAAAACAGAATTAACCCAAATACCCAACAGTAGGGAAATGTTTAAATACATTTTAGTATAATTTTTGCTCTGTTTCCTATGCATTTATTACTGAGTCGATGTCTCACCCCAGCATTCAAACGCTGGTGAATCCTGAGGTGGGTTTCCTAGCCTCCTCCCTCTTTCCCCCTCCTGGCCTGCCTCCCGTTCTCAGTTTCTGCTAGAATATAATTAGTCAACCCGCGGGGGAAATATGTGGATTTGTCCTGACTTGTGTGCCGCTGGTCTGCAGAAAGTTTCAGGCCTGAGTTGTTGGCACACATCATCGCCCTGAAAACATAGGTAAGGAAACAATTACATGCCCCTCCTCCCAGAATGACATGAAAAAAACAACAAATGTTCACCAATTCTTTTCTTGATATTGTCCCTGTCTTCCTAAGTGGGGTGGTATCGTTGAGGCTTATGCCCATTTGTAAGAAAAGATTACTCTTACTTGGAGGGAGAGTAGCTTTTCGTCTCTGTAAGTCCAGTGATGAGTGTAAAACGTAACATCAAACGGACCCGTCTGCTCAAGCCAGGCAAGATCACCCTGCGAGCGGCGCACAGCTTCCTCTTAACTAAAACACTTTAAAGCGAGCTGATGAACCTCTCCTTTAGTTCAAGT
This sequence comes from Myotis myotis, assembly GCF_014108235.1. Taxonomy (NCBI): domain Eukaryota; kingdom Metazoa; phylum Chordata; class Mammalia; order Chiroptera; family Vespertilionidae; genus Myotis; species Myotis myotis. The sequence continues at coordinate 51,237,123 of NW_023416318.1, read as the reverse complement.
AGGATCTGTGAAAAAATTAATGACACTGAGTCCCTCCCTTATTATTGTCAATGACTACTAAGAATGCTAATAGAAGAAAATTACAAAAATAGCAGGCAGCAGGGAAGGAAGTCTCTTCAATAAATGGTGTCAGGGAAACTGGGCAGCCACATTCAAAAGAATGACACTGAATCTCTATTTTATGCCACAGAAAGCAACCCAAACTGGATTAAAGACTTGAAATCAAGATCCAAACCCCATAAAACCCCCTAAGGAAACATAGGCAGGAAGCTACTTGATGTGTTTTGGTTTCTTTTTAAAGATTTGACACCAAAAGCAAAGGCAGCAAAAGCATCTATGAGAAGAGTAGACACTAACTTTCACATGGGTTAAGCAGAGATGCTGCTCATATGTGTCTATGAAACAGGACGTTGGTGCTCATACGTTATAGAACCACAGATCTTAACGCAGGAAGAGGCTTTTATGACAGTTGCCTGGAACGTTTATATCAGAGAAAGTCCTTTTAAAGCTCAGAAGAATCTCTAAGCCCATATTAAATATCAATACTTATTTGAACTCCCTCACAATCAAAGAGATGCAAATTTATGTAAAGACATTTTTCACCTATTGAATTAACCCCAATTTAAACTTTTATAATCCCCAGTTCTGAAAACAGGACCATGGAGAGGTCACGCTCATAACTTGCTGGTGGTAGGATGAATAGCATACATTTGAGGAGTGTCTCCTCTGGACATTCACCCCAAAGAGATCATCCTAAATTCAGAAAAACAAGTCTTGCTAGCAAATCATCACTGCAGCATCCAACATGGACCAAAACTGAATACAATCCAAAGTCCAACCACAAGGTAATATATATGTAAACTACGGTGCACACACTTGTAACCGTATTACACTGTCATTAAAAAGGATGCTTGCGAAAGTAGTAAGAGAATGAGTGTGCTATAATCCTATATAATAAAAGGGTAATATGCAAACAGACCGAACGGCAGAACAACCGAACAACCAACCAGAGTGTAATACGCTAATGATATGCTAAGGCTGCTCAACCACTAGCTATGACGTGCACTGACCAACAGGGGGCAGACACTCCAACCAGTAGGTAAGCTTGCTGCTGGGGTCTGGCCAATCGGGACTGAGCAAGAAGGCTGGACACGCCCTGGAGCCCTCCTGCGGTCCCTCCCTGGCCTGGTCATGCACTGGTGGGATCCCTCAGCCTGACCTGTACCCTCTTGCAATCCAGGACCCCTCGGGGGATGTCAGAGGGCCGGTTTTAGCCCGATCCCACAGGCCACTCTCCTTGGGAGGGCACCAGACATGGGGCTCATGGCAGGTGAGCGCTGCCATGGCAGCCTGAGCCTCTCCCGATCGGGACTGATTGGGCGCGAGCCCGAAGCAGGCACAGTGGAGCGGGATGAGCAGGAGCAGCAGGTAGGAGCTGTAGGTGGCGTTGGATTGCAGGTTTCGGCCAATCCCTGCAGGCCACCCAGAGGAACCCCACCCATGCACAAATTCGTGCACCACGCCTCTAGTTTTAAATAAAAAGGCAAGGCATACATGGGCAAAAAAACCCAGCATCATTACAACTCTATATTAAAAAATTCTGTGTGCATAAAGCAGACTAACAGGAAATAGATCAAAGATTTACCAGTTTATATTTGGGTAATGAGACTATGGGTAATGTTTCTTTTTCTCTCTCCTTTTTTTTCTATTATTCCCTATCTTCTGGTTAATTTTAAATGACCCTTTTTCTCCTTGCATTTTTTAAATTGCTAAAACAGCAAGAATACTGGTCACTCAATTGAAAATTTCAGGCACAAAATGCACAAGCAGGATTGCATCTTGGAAGGCTAAAATAAAATTAATAAATAACAAGATCAACAGTAATAATAGCATCTTACATTGAATAACATGCTTTTAACTGCAAAATATGATCTTTTATCTCCCAAGTCCTGACAGTTTTAAATCTCTAAAGTAGATTAAATCATTTTATCATCTTTTTTTTTTATTCAACATATTTACTGAGCATCTCTTGGGTCAGACCCTGTAATGTGTGAAGGCAACACAAAAAAACAAGATGTGGATCATGAAATTGAAGAGCTCACAGGCTAAAGAAACAAATGGAGAAACAGACACTGGTGACAAGCAGAGGGGCCGTGGGAGGGACTAAACCTGCCAAGGGGAGCAGGGGCCCAGGAGCCTGGTTTGAAGCAGGAGTGGGAGTCTGACAGCTGGGGAGGAGGAGGGCCGAGACGTGTGTCATCCATGGACTTGATGACACAGAGGAGGGGCAGGACGGACTCCCTGAGTGCATGGGGGAGGGAGTGGGGACACAGAAGAAACTAGGTCAGACTTCACACATGACTCCCAGCTTAAGAGTCAAGGCTGGGGTTTGACCAACAACCTTGAACTTTCTCCATCAACCTAAGAAACATATTAGATTTGGAATTTAAGGGCCAGTCTGGTTCATGTCTCTGCTCTAGAAGGACTGCCTTGCGGAGTTCACTGCTCATACGAGGGATGCCTTCCCCGCAGGTTGTAAGGAGCCAATGAAATAATGGCGGGATGGCCGTGTCCCCTGTGAACTCTAGGAATGTGAAGTCCCTTAATGCTCTTCTTCCCTGTTTTATAGGGACCGCACCCTTCCTTTTGGAAGTTGCGTAGCCGTGGTCCAGACCTGAGCTGGTTTAAGACTCCCCAGGTGACTCCAGTGCACAGCCAAGTTCAAGTACCAATGCTTGAGTGCCTGGGCAAGGACCAACTGCATCAGGATGGCTTAGGGGCCTAGGGAGATGCAGAATCTCCAGCCCCTCCCAAACCTGCCATGTGAGACTCTTCTTAACAAGCTCTCTGGGTGACTGGTGTACATCAAGCAGGTCACACCTGCGGCCCATGGCCCACGGGCCAATTGCAGCCCACAAAGGACATTTTTGCGGCCCAGCTAATATAATGGTATGTAAGAAACATTTTAATAAAAATTGTGTAACTTGATTTTTACAATATCCAGCTATACATAATTATTAATAACAAACTACAACGTTCGCTAATGACTGATTACTAGTATAATCGTGTTGCATTCCTCTCCCTTACACGCAGGCACACCATTTCTCTCCACTAATACTAGCAGCCAATATTTTAGCAGCTGATGGCCACGTCATTAGTCTTGGACTGACTTGTTTGGTGTGCGCAACAGGAAATACTTTGCTTTTGGAGAACAAGAAAAATAGGTTTATTTGCAATACACTTATTAATTTGTGCAGTTGTTCAGTGTCTGGTAAGTTAATGTTCAAGAAAAAATATTAATTTTTATTAAAATGTTCTATTATTTTGTTAACGATGACTCATTTATTTCAGCCCTTTGTATTCAGCATGTCTCTATCGAAATAAGCCTATGTTTCTATGAAAACTGAAGCTTTTGTTTCTTTGCAGCCCACATACACTTAAACCTTGTTTATTTGGCCCGTGTTAGCCTTTGAGTTTGACATGCTTGGTGCACATTCAAGTATGAGAAGCACTGCTCTGCCCAGGTTCATTCATTCAGCCAACAGTCTCCGAGTCCCAGCTCCAAGTTGGCCCTCAGGACACAGAGGGATGAGCCCCAGTCCCTCCTTCAAGGACTGGCTCTCTGGTAAGCGGGGCAGACAAGGCAACAGGTCACGGAGAAAAGACCCCTTTCTCTGAGAGGGTGGGGATGGTGAGTCCCGGTCAGGGCAGGCTTCCCGGAGGCGGAGAAGTGGCAACGGACCAGGCGGACACCACGGAGTTCGGTGTGGGCCACGTTGCCTTGCCCAGGCAGCAGGCTTGCGGTTTGGGGGTATGAAGGGAAGGGAGGAGGTCCAGATTGGTGACATGTGTGTGTGAAAATGCTCTGTAAACTGTAGCTCATTATGCAAATGGGAGAATTTATATTACTGCTCCAAGGCCTAGTGGTCTTCCTCATAGCAGAGTCTTCAGGGAATTAAACTGGTAACGATAGCGAAAGCAAACCCCCAAACCCAGATGGATTCTCAGCTCCGTGCTGGAGTCCTTGCAAGTACAATGACAAGGACACCATGCAGGGAGGCACAGTCCGACCGCAGGCCATCTGACCAGGGTGACCATACATCCTGCTTTGCCCAGGACAGTGTTAGCCACGCCTGTCACCCCAGCACAGTTTCTATGATGCCTCCACGCACTCTCAGAAGTGCCCTGCTGCGGATGCTTAAAATATATGGCCATCCTGTGTTAGACCCAATAGCGCTTAAAAAAAATAAATGCAATTTCTTCATGTTTCAGGACGTGGCCCAGGGGTGCCCCCAGCAGGGCGGGGGCCAGGCTTGTGCAGGGTCAGCCCTGAATCCAGGTGTTTTCTTTGCTCGAAGAAACCCCAGAAGCACGAGACACAGTTCATGACCTTCCTGGGGTCCTGCATCCATCAGGCAAAGCCTCCCAAACTTCCAGGTGAGCACTTGGCAGGTGGTGAAGGATCCCATCAGCCATTGATTTGGCCCTGGGCTGGGGCGGGGAGGTGGGGTGCAGTTGAGGGTGGGAAGATGCAAACCATGACAGTCCACCATCCCAGAAAGGCCTCGCGTGACCCCAGCATCTCAGTGCTCCTCTGTCCCCTTCCACCAGAGGCCGCAGCTGCCAACACCCAGCTGATGGCCGGTCCCACAGTCATGTCCCCAAGCTCAGCTGCTGAGGGAACCAGTGCATTGCTCATGGAGTCATCAGAGAGGGCGATGCTGTAATGTTTGTGAAAACCAGTTCCTGATTTCTGAACTGCCCCGAGCTCCGTGGCCACTCGCTGAGGACACAGCATGTGCGAGGGATGCTCGGAGCACTTGGGGTCATCGCTCAGAGCCGCCCTGCCAAGGACGGACCATGCTCTCCTCTTACACACGAGAACACGGATTCTGAGAAAGGTTCCACGGCCCAAGGTCACAATTCACGTGGATCTGTCCCGGGGCTCCTCATTCACGCCACAGCGAGGACTCATCCTCAAGTTTAAGGCCTCGGTAGGCGTCGGAAGAGCAGGGTCTGATGGCTCACCTTTCCGCTGGTGTTTCCATGCCCGTCCTGCTCGGCCGGCCTCTGCTCTTATTAAAGCCGACCGCTGGCCATTCCTCCCGCTTGGCATCAGGAGCCGGTGCCTCTCTCTCTGGAAGGACACGGCCCTGAGGAAAATCATGCCGCTCAGGCCCATCGGCCCTCCAATTCCCAGACCATCCTGTGCCACCATTTGCCCTTTCCACATGCTGGCAAGCTCTTCTCCCTCGGGGTTGTCGAAAAATGTCCAAACTATTTTATCTTTACTCCCTGCTGTCAGCGTGTTTATTAAAAACCCAGCCCCTGCCAGAATGCAGGGGAACTCCAACTCAACTCTCCTAAAACCATTTTACCAATAGCCTGACATTCTGTAATCTACTCCCAAAGATCCTGTAAGCAACTGAGATAATCATACTTATTAAAATATATTGTTATCACTCTAGCTGGTTGGGTCAGTGGATAGAGCATCGGCCTGTGGACTGAAGGGTCCCAGGTTTGATTCTGGTCAAGGACACATGCCTGGGTTGCGGGCTCAACCCCAGTAGGGGGCATGCAGGAGGCAGCCGACCAATGATTCTCTCTCATCATTGATGTTTCTATCTCTTTCTCCCTCTCTCTTCCTCTTTGAAATCAATACAAAAATATACATTTTTAAAAAGAATGAAAATTGCCACTAATACATATGTTAATATACTATGTGCCAGGCACCGGTTTAAGACTTTTATATGTATGAGCTTGTTTAATCCTAATGACTCTTGCAGCCAAGTACTATTGCAATTCCTATTTACAAGTGAAGAAAGGGAGGCCCAGATGGGGCGAAGGAACTTATCCAGGGTCACAGAGCAAACGTGTGGTGGAATCCAGAATTCAAGACAAGGTCATCTCAATGCCAGACTGCATGTGTCCCCACACCGCAGGGCTGCCTTCCAAGGTCAAAACCCGTCTCCAAATCTGGGACATCTGCTCTTGTCTCGTCCACCTGCCCATGTCACGGCCCACAGGGAAAAACTTCCAAACTAATTGCTTTGGGCCGTAAGGAGATTTTGTTGTTTCTTCAAGATGACAGCCACCCTCGGGTGCTGAGGACAGCCGCGCAACCTTGACTTGAAGGGGCTGGATCTAATACTGTGGAAGGAGCAGTCTGCTGGGGACCCCAGACTCCTTCTCCCTCCCAAAGGGCAGAGAAGCAGATGCTGACATTGTAAGAAAATCACCCCTTAGATAAACCAAGTACAAAATGTTTCAAGGTCTCCGAAGAAACACAGCTGCCACCACGCACTCACTGTCTCTCCAGCGAAGCTGTGCGAAGTGAAGATCCCTCCCTCCACCCCAAGGAACCCAGAGGAGACACACTGGAGTTTTCAGAAAGATTCTTATCCAAACAACAGGAAAAGTAACAATCCTATCACACTTATTTATCAGAATAATGTGATGCCAAACACTTAAATACATTACAAGTTGCTTCTCTGCTCTCTAACCTGGGACATGCACTTGCCCTACTGCCAGATGAACCAGGTCAGAGTCAGGGCTGGTCAACCTTTGCCCAGCTGACGAAGCACCGGCCCCTGAGCTGGGTCTCGGGTCCATGAGATGAATCAAAAGTGGCTGACCTCGCCTGAAGTGCCCAGCCAAGGCGCACGTGTGTGCTAAACAGAGGAGCAACCCCCTTTCAACTTCATTCGCTCTTCTCTTCCTCTCTCCTCATTCTTCCCATTCAGAAAGGCTCCTTTTCGACCTATAAACTACTCTTTTTAATTGTTGAAAGTATTACATATGTCCTTTTCCCCCATTGACCCCTTCTAGCCCATCCCCCCACCTCAGCTCCAAGCCTTCACCACCCTATTGTGTGTGTCCGTGGGTTATGCACATATGCATACAAGGTCTTTGGTTGAGCTCTTCCCACCCTCTCACCCTCCCCCGCCTTCCCTCAGCGATTCCACAGTCTGTTTTCTGCTTCTATGTCTCTGGATCTATTTTGTTCATTAGACTCCACATGAGTGGGATCATGTGACACTTGTCTTTCTCTGACTGGCTTTTTCCGCTTAGCATGATGCTCTCTGGGTTGATGGACTCTTCCTTACATGCTCCCTGCGGTTAGCAAGCCCTGGGCCCTTCCAGGTTGTGATGACTTCCAAGTAACCAGTGTAAGCCACCCAGGTGGCTGTCCTTCTTGTATGCGGCCCCCGGGCAAGAAAAGAGCACTATTTATTCTCTGTCTTCTAGCAGGAGGCTGCCCTGGGAGCTGTTTTATTCTCTCTTTGATGGGAGCACGAGAGAGCGGGCTCTGATTAGTTAAGGGGCATGTCCGAGTGGGCAGAGCGGAAGCGGGGCCTTAGCCCAGGCTCACTGCAGCGAAGCCCTGGTCCCATCACCCTCACAGGCTGGGTGGCACAACCATCTCCAGAAACAATGCTGCGTTAGAGGATCCGCGCTCTTTTTAAAAAAAATATCTTTACTGTTGAAAGTTTTACAGATGGCCCCTTTTTTTCCCCAGTGACCCCTCCACCCCGCCCCGCCTCGGCTGCACTATTGTCTGTGTAGGACCCTGACTCTTAAGCCAGCAGCTCTGTCCTCAGAGTGTCCTTGGGCAAGGTGGCCCCCTGCCTACGTGAAGCCAAGGAAAGAAAGGAGACAGCGATGGTGACTGCAGGTTGAAGAGAAAATGGCCAAGTCAAGGAAAGCAGCAAATGCAGCATCTGGCTACGGACTCTGGGGACTCAACTTCCCTTCCCAGCTCCACAGTCCAGACTTGCACACCAAGATCAGCTGCTTTTTTTCTCCTAATGCATATATGAAACACACACACACTCCGGTTGCTATGGGAACCATCCCTGAGCATTCCCATCTTTTTTTATCCAATTAACATTTCAGCCTCACATCTCCGTGAAGTGCAACACACTTTCACTCACGAGGACAGCGAGAAGATACTGACGGTCTGTTGCCAGTGAGCAGGCTGAGTTTCTGCAGATCGAATCGCCTCTCCTGAGAGTCTCAGCAGGCCGGCGATCATGAGATGCGTCCTAATTACTGCTCGGCCAGCACACACCAGCTCAGGCAACCACAGCGCCACGCGTCCACGCCGCGACCCTCCGAGGTCACACAACCTCCCCAGGTTCCCACCAGCAACCAGTGGATGCCCATTCATTCGGGGCTGCAGGGATTCCACCTCGGGCTGCTTCTCAGAGGGGCTCCATGACGTTCGCCCTCCTGCTCCCAGTGGAGACGAGGCTGGCAAATGAGTCTTGTAAATGCAATCGCCGAGGAGCATGAATGTAAGATGGCCGACCCTGTGGAAGCCCCTCTGAGTCCATTTACAAACTCACCTGGTCCTCGCCAAGCAAACAGACAGGAGGGCTGCTCCAGCTCATGCGCAGATGTGATCATTTGAAAGTCACTTTTGTCTATTCATCAAATCATTCCATGGGACGCCAGAAGACCTAGGACAGTGATGGCGAACCTATGACACGCGTGTCAGAGGTGACATGAGAACTCATTTTTTTGGTTGATTTTTCTTTGTTAAATGGCATTTAAATATATAAAATAAATATCAAAAATATAAGTCTTTGTTTTACTATGGTTGCAAATATCAAAAAATTTCTCTATGTGACACGGCACCAGAGTTTAGTGAGGGTTTTTCAAAATGCTGACACGCCGAGCTCAAAAGGTTCACCATCACTGGCCTAGGGCCATCTCTCATTTCCAGCACCAACTCCCTGTGTGTTCCAGCCAATGACTTAAGTCCCTGGAGCCACAGATTCCTCATGCAGAAAGCAGAGCTAACAAGGCACAGAGTGTGAACCCGATGACAAAGTAAATGATAAGACATGGGAGAACTTTGCCAATTTCCACATGTGCCTGTGAGTCGGTCCCGGCCTCGTTCCCATCGCCGCTGAGGTCCGCTCCTGCAACCTCCTGGCCAGGCAGGAAGTGAGGAACTGCAGTTCTTTTACCTTCTTATACTCTATTACCTCCAAAAACGTTCTCAGGGATGGAACAGTGAGTGACTCCTAGCAGGGCCATGCTCACATGGCAGTGGGATGGGTGTGCACAGGCACCAGGCTGGCGTTCAGGGCTGGATGGAACTCGCTCCCAGTTCGTCACAGCAGGCCGCCTCCCGGGGACAGCGTGGGCCTGACCCAGCATTGCCCGAGTCCGATAGTAAAGCCCCGGCTTCACGGGAGAACCAGAAGGCGACCACCTCGGGATGGACTCCTGGGTGATTCTAGACAAGTCAGTGTTCAACATAAAACCCCTCTGTCTGCTACGTAGCCCAGCCCTGCAAATGGGCATAAAAATGAGCCAATGTCTTTTTTAAAAAAATCTTCACCCAAGGATATTTTTCCATTGATTTTTAGAGAGAGTGGAAGAAAGAGGGAAAGACAGAGAGAAATAGTGATGTGAAACACATCTATGGGTTGCCTCCTGCACATGCCCTGACCAGGGCCCAGGTTGGGGAGGAGCCTGCAACCAAGGTACGTGCCCTTGACCTGAATCGAACCCGGGACCCTTTGGTCTGCAGCTGACACTCTATCTACTGAGCCAAATCAGCCAGGGAGAGCCAATGTCTTAAAGCAGATGGGTTGCCATTTACCAGCGGGCAGGAAGACGGGTTCTGTCTGGAGAGAGAATGCACACAGAACCTCTAGTACAGCGCCTGAGAGTCTAGGGTAGTCAATTGCAATCATTATCACATGAACCAAATCTGATTATTTTTCAGGCTTTACGTCCTGCCTGCCTCCGTTGGGCTCGGCGGCTCTCAGGTAATACGACTATAATGAATGTTACAAAGAACTGTGAGGGAGCTGGTGATGAATTTTAAACACACAGTGGTGACGCATGTCAAATAAACCACATTCTCCAATTTCCTTCCACATGAAGATGTTCTATGTGGACAACGTGTGCAAGGCATTCGGAGTGGCTTTAATTCTAATGAGGATGGTGACAGACCCACAGCTGGCTGAGAGCCCGCCGTGGGCCAGACACACCTGGGCACTCAAAGGTCGCCTTGTCACTTACCCTCGGAAGGGGTCTGGAGGTAAGAATTCCTGTCCCCGCTTCAGAGACAGAGCCACTGAGGTTCAGAGAGTGAAGGCTGCATCACGCAGCTGGCAAAGGATGGACTGCCTTAGCACCGGCGTGCCTGAGCCCAGCCCACACAGCTTCCCTCCCGCTGGAGAGAAGAGAGCATTGTCTCCAAGTTGCTCACATAAAACAGGCTACAGAACATGTTGCTAATTTCCCGGGAAACTGGAAATCTGTGTGAGAAACACCAAGTGGGTGAAGAATCTCTGCTGTTGAAATGTCCCCTATCCAGAGCTTTCTTCCTGCAGATTCTCACACATGTACTGACACACTGGCAGCTTACTCCCAAGTCCCTCGCTGAGTATCTGCCACATCTGATGCACAATATTAGACACCACAGGAGACTGATGAGATGATTGCCACTCAATCCTTAGCATGGAGTTCTGAGTCTAACAAGAGAAAATCTACATAGTTATATGACATCTATATATATAAAAGCCTAAGCAACCAGCTGACTGTTCAACCATCCAACCGGTAGCTATGACATGCACTGACCACCAGGGGGCAGAAGCTTAACGCAGGAGCAGAAACCACAGGCATGGAAACACGGAACAGACTGATGAATCTCAGAGGGAAGGGAGGAGGGGGGAGGGTGGGAAGAGTAACCAAAGATCTTATATGCATACTGAGGCCCAGTGCATGGATTTGTACACCGGTGGGGTCCCTCGGCCTGACCTGAACCCTCTCGCAATCTGGGACCCCTTGGGGGATGTCAGAGAGCCGGTTTCAGCCCGATCCCCACAGGCCAGGCCAAGGGACCCACCAATGCACGAATCCATGCACTGGGCCTCTAGCTATAATATAATGTAACATAACATCTATAATAATAAAAGCATAATATGCTAATTAGACCAGATATCCTTCCAGATGACCTTCTGGACAAAGCCGGAGCTGCAAGGGAAGCCCGGGTCCCAGGTGCTAGAGGAAAGCCAGTGCCGGCAGCCGGGGAGGGAAGGCCTACTCTTTCACGAATTTCGTGCATTGGCCTCTAGTATAATATAGTAATGCAATGTTAAATCAAATTATAGTTGTTCTATATGTTATATACCCCAATCAGTTTAGAGAATTTTAAAATGCTCAAGCTGTTCGGCGCGGGGAGAAGGTAAGCTCCAGAGCAGAGGTAAGAGGCGCGTGGGGGCAGCCCTTTTACTTTGAGGCTGGGCCGCTGGCGAAGGAAGGGGGGACGGCAGATGAGGTGGGAGGAGCTGCTTCTGAACTCGGTGCCTTTGAACGAACGATCCAAGAGCGTCTGGGGGAGTGAGGGTGCTTTGGAATGCGGTGTGGCCTTGGCCCGCTGGTTCTCGCAGCCGGTCCTCAGGAGAGTTCACGGCGCAAGTACACAGCCAGGTACTCAGGATCTAGCAGCAAACACAGCCAACAGTGCCCTGTATGCACACGGCTTACTTTCTATTTCAAACTCATTCATTCTGGGTCATCCAGTTGCTCAAAGCCAGGAAGAGAATCAACAGGGAGAGGGACGAGGGTCCAGGTGAGATGTGCTGACACCCAGACCAGCTGGGGAAGGTCTTTCTGTCTTTGAAGGTGAACACAGTTTCCTTTTTTGTTTGTTTCTTTCTTTTGTTGTTGTTGTTGTTGTTGATTTCAGAGAGGAAAAGAGAGGGAGAGAAAGATAGAAACATCAATGATGAGAGAGAATCGTTGACTGGCTGTTTCCTGCATGCCCCACACTGGAGATCAAGCCCCAAACCTGGGTATGTGCCCTGACTGGGCATGGAACCGTGACCTCCTGGTTCATAGGTCGATGCTCAACCACTGAGCAACACCGGCTGGGGGAGCACAGTTTGTTGAGTCTGAGGGAAGAGTGATCCTCCTCCTGGCTCTCCAAGCCTGAGTCCTACGGAGAGAGATCGCTAAGCTCTCGCAACAGAATCCAAGACTCCAGCTTCCCAGAGGTCATTGCTACCGTGGTTTTTGTTTGTTTTGTTTCGTTTTGTTTTTTACTCAGGTTCTAACCAATCAGGAGCAAAATACATATACCAAGATAGTCCTGGACGTTAAGGAGCAGACCACTTGCAAGCACCCCAGATTTCAAGTGTGTCACCGGGTTGGTTTTATTACGATGCCTCCCCACGCTCCTGAAAGGGAAATGCGGGCGCAGTATCAGAAAGCCAGCTGTGCTCTGTAACCCAGGAAAGAGAAATCAACGTAAAAAATGTCCATTTTCAGACACCTATTTTTTAAATGCCATAAAAAATTAGGACATACTTTAAATTCTTTTTAGGCCACTGCACCCTCTAGGGCATTTAGGAGAGTGTTTCTGAGCCAAGAATTCCTAGGCACCATCTCGTTCTCGTCACAAATTGGATTGCTGGCCTCCAGTCACTAATCAATTTAGTCTCCTTCAAAGTATAAAACAGTTTCTTTACAATCCAGTTCATCTGGCACAGCCTTGGATCTTGTACTACTTTTATTTTTTTTTCTGATTTGATGCCCAATTTTCCAAATAAAATTGTGAATATACAAACAATTTACAGTGTCTGGTCATTTGCTTTTTTAAATAATATTCACTTAGAGATTTTTTTTTTAAAAGGTTTTTGCTCACAAATTATTTTGCAGAATTTTTTTCATTAGATTTTATCTGATTTTTTAAAAAATATATTTCAACATTTGAAATAAGAACCCATGAGAGTTTCCCCAACATTGGCATTTGGTAATGTGTTACTTGCTAAACTGAGTCAGGAGACACTATTATTATTAAATAAATTGTTAATAAAAAAACAAACAAATTGTTTCTAGGGATCAAACAGTGAGTGACAAATACCACCCTTCAGCGTAGGATGAAGTTTAGATTTTTAACCATGAAATGGTGTTAACAAAACAGTCAGGGTCTGGATTCTCCTGGAAACGTTAGGAGAACCGCCTGCCAGTGAAGGAGTGACCTTGATACCAAACCTGACAACAATTAAACATTGTTTTACTCACACTGGCTACAAACAGTGCTATGAATCCTGGCAAGTCTAAGTTTCTTGTGCTTATAAAAATAACATCCTGAGAACTAAATTTTTTAAGTTTTCTTTTATTGCGAACAGTTAACATGTGATCCACCCCCCTAACTGATTTTTCATTGTACTGTACACAATTGTCAGCTGTAGGCGAAAGGGTTTAGAGCAGAGTTCTAGAACCCACACACCCTACAAACCCGTCTCCCTCCCTCCAGGCTGGGGCAACCACCATTCTGTTCTTCACTTCCATGAATTTGACTATTTTATAAACTTCATACCTTAAAGGAGTAGGTTTCTTTATGACAACCCAGTGTGCGGAGTGCACCTCTATCGTTTCCATCCATCCTCAAACAACCCTGACCGGTGGGCACTGTTGCCATGGAGATTAGCCACTGACCCGGCCATGGCCATAGGGGTGGCAGAGGACTGCAGCCCAGGAAGGTCTAACGGGAAGACGGGGTGTCATGAATCCTGGCTGCAGCAGGAGAAGGTTTGAGGTTATTGCTCGGTTCTGACGTTCATTTGTATTTCCTCTGCTCCTCCATGTTGGTCATGAGCCTCCACTTAGGATGTACTTAAAACACCATTACACGCCATTCCGTCGCCCTTTGTCATCATTAAGGCAGACATTAAGCCGGTCAGGAATCCTCACCACCCTGGGGGGACCTGGGACATAATGCCAAGCAAGGCCACGGGGCTGTTCATCATTGCACTTTGCTTCCTCCTTAGGGCATTTGCCGTACGTGTGCTGATTTTCATCTCCATAGAATTGGAACTGGTTTTAAAACTGATCTAGCAGGATGCAGCAGGTGAGCCAATTACCTGAGGCCAGCCACCGAGTGCCACAAGGACCTTTCCCCGCATAATGGCAATTCCCCTGGATTCCGCGGTGGATGCTGAGACCCACTCAGCCGCGTGCTGTGTGAGAGGTAGGAGGCCAATTCCATCGATGCTTTTAACTTTTCTCCTTTAATATTGGTCTCATTTACTCATCATTTTTAAGTCCAAGTACATGGTATGATTTCCCATCTTTTGCCCTCCTGCTTTTTATTTATTTTTAGAAATATATTTGTATTGATTTCAGAGAGGAAGGGAGAGGGAGAGAGAGATAGAAATATCAATGATGAGAAAGAATCATTGATCGTCTGCCTCCTGCATGCCCCACACTGGGGATTGAGCCTGCAACCAGAGGATATGCCCTGACTGGGAATGGAACAACGGGGACCTCCTGGTTCATAGGTTTAACCACTGAGCACACTAGCAGGTGCCCTCCTGGTTTTTAAACTTACAATGTTTATTCAAGGAGGTAAAGATGTTTTCTTCTTACCGAAGTCATTTTTCTTATGAAAGTTTTATTTTTCCTTGTGAGCTATAGATTTGGCCAAAAGTCAGCACTGGCAATAGAAAAGGCCCCTTTCTGAGCTTCAGGTTTTATCAGGGTTCCTGGAGCTGTGCGTCTCCGCCTTGGTAGAGAGCGCATTGCCGACACATGGGAGCTCAACACCAGGTCTCCAGCATCACGCTCGCAGGGAGATAATAAAGGCTGAAGCCCTAACTGGTGTTGCTCAGTGGTTAGAGCGTCAGCCTGCGGACTCAAGGGTCCCAGGTTCGATTCCAGTCAAGGGCATGTACCTTGGTTGCGAGTACATCCCCAGTAGGGAGTGTGCAGGAGGCAGCTGATTGATGTTTCTCTCTCATTGATGTTTCTAACTCTCTATCCCTCTCCCTTCCTCTCTGTAAAAAATCAATATAATATTTAAAAAATAAAAAAATAAATAAAGGCTGAAGAACACTAAGTAGCAAAATGTGTTGAAAATAAAAAACAGCGTGGGTCTTGTCACTCAATCCAAATTCAAATCCAGGCTCCACAATTTACCAGAAGCACGACTTCAGTCAAGTTACCTAAACCTTCCAAGGGTCTGTCCCCACCTCTGTCCAATGCAGGTGGTCATACCTGAGTGACAGAGCTGTCACAAAGACTTACACAACAGCGCTTTGAAAGTGGCAAAATGAAAAACAAACAGACAAAGCGGTAAAGTGTCATAAATGCCAGCAAGTAAAACCTGTGTCCTTGCTTCCCAAAGGGTTGTGAACATAGACCAAATACTATGAAGAGCCACTCTCTTCCCCAACATCCTGCCATCCCAGCAGACATGGCAGCCTCCCTCCAGAGGAATTCCACACGGAGATGTAGGACTCGCTCACAGGGACCAACAAATAGGGAGTGTCTGACCAGCCTCACGTGATCGCCTTGCTGTAATGCACACTCACTAGAACAAGATTTGCCCGTTTCTTTTTAAAGGCCGCCAAAGCAACAACAAAAAGAAGAAAGGAGGAAGTTTCCAACTCTCAGCCAGAGATCCCTAAACTTGACCGACGAAGAATGCTAATCATCCCAGAGCCCAAGCTGCAGGTCCATGCGACTGGTTATGACTTTGAGCGGGACCAATAAGCGATGCAAGGAGTCATTGTCAAGGCCAACACTGTGAAGGATGAGACGTGACCTCGCCTGTTGGGGGGGCCAGATGTCCCTGCACACACAGCAGTTCCGGCCAGAAGAACCCCCAAATCCTGAAACTCCGCGTTTCCATAGGAACACAGGAAGCTATGGCACATCTTCCCATCCTCCCTTCTGGAGAGAGAGACAGACAGACAGACAGGGGTGGGAATCACACAATTTGCTCTGAATAATGCAAACAAATTCTGTGGTGGGAGAAGAGGGGAAGGCCTCTAACCTGGAATATAAGCAAACGTCTCTGAGGAGATGATAATGCAACGCAGTCTCTGGACGGCATTACCTGAGAAGGGGGCAGATGGCCTGGGGGGGAGAAGGCGTCTCCTCTCTGGATAGTTGGTGGATTTCTATTGCTCTGAAGGCCTGACACATGCAGGAACGCCGGGAAACTCAGGGAGGACTGTGTTCCCACGCTAATCAGCCCAGCAAGGAATTACAAACCCAGGAGGCATATGTTTGGACCAGGTGCTCGGAGGTGATGTGAACACCTCTCTCCAGGCTAAGAAACAGGAGTGAAAGGCCCTGGTTTGGAGATCTTCTCACACAGAGGGGTCCTGCCCCCGTGGGAGCTTCTGGGACCATCACCTCCATGACAGACCACCTGCTCCACTTCCCCCTCCAGATCTCAGGGCTGCCCTTTGCCTGGCCCCGCAGCTGAGTGAGGAAAACCAACATGAGAACAAATTCAACCAGGTCCATCTAGCCAGTCACACTGGCTCTCCCATTGGAACCCGACGTTCAGCGTGGGTCCTGCTCAGCCTCACTCCCAGTAATAATGCTAACCTCCTGTGTTTTATGGGAAATGGCAGTTTTACAAGAAACGTTCAAATCTACCTTCTTATTTAATACTCAAAACAATCCTGTGAAAATGGCAGAGCAGGCTCTGTAACTCCCTATTTTATAGACGAAAATAAAATGTCGCTCCACGGAGCAAATAACCAACAAGTAAATGCAGAAGTGGATGACTGGCAGAAACAGAATGAAAGCCCATTTCCTGCCTTCAAATGCTGCGACTTGGCACGAATACCGCACCCCCTCCTCACACCTGCATAGACCAATACAACAAGGAGATCTCACAGTCTAATATTTTGGCTCCTTCCTGGATCCTTCAAAATATTAAATGGCGGATACGATTATTTTCCAAAGCATTGGCTTATTTTACTATTGTTATTGCGACTGTTTTAATTGTTTAAATCCTACAATAGTTTTGGTAATTGTGGAGCTTGAATGTTTAACCTTTTTCACCTTGACATAGACATAGAGAATTGGGTTACACTTCATTTTCCTTTCTTAATCAAGGAATTCATCAAGTAACTAATAATGCCAGTTATGATGCAAGAGTATTCCTAAACTTTGCTCCTAAGAGTGAGAGGTTGGAAGTTATTTCTACACGTAATAATCGATACGCATATCCAATGAGTCAACCTTACTTCCTGAGAACCAGATAAAAATCTCTCCTCTTTTCTTGAAATGAAAAAGTTATTTTGCATAGTCTTTTCCTTATTATTTCAATGCACCTGATTTTTTAGTAACTATACACAGAATTTCATGCATATACAGGAAAGTATTTCATGCAAAGAGCTGCAGCTTTTGAGTCCTGTAAATTTGTCACATCAACTGTGATTATGCACATAAAAGAATACACTTTCTGCATCTCAATAAGCCACAGAATAGACTGGTTCAAAGCATAGGGTTTAATGAAATGGTAATGATTTCATTAATATATCAAGCCACGTCTAATTCCTTTCAAGGAACATAAGACAATTTACATTCACTCAGAATACACAATAAGTAAACAGTCCAATTGGCAATTTGGACTATTTACTTAAATGGGTACTCACAATCAGAGTCCTGATAGAGACATTTTTGCAAAATCATCAGAGATTATTATAAGAAAAAATGTATGGAGGTGTAATGTCGAAATGGCAGTGAATTTGGGCTTCTTTCTGGTTATAATTATAATGAGGTAATAATTAAGCCAAAATTCAAAGACTCACTCATCAAAGTTTTGTATTCATGACTGCCTATCTAACCTTTGTTGCAAGGTACAAGTCCTTCCTTCATATCCCTTTTTTTTCTAATCTTTATTGTTGAAAGTATTACATAGGTCTCCTTTTTCCCCCCATTAACTTCTTCCAGCCTGCTCCCATCTCTCCACCAACCAACTCTCACCACCCAATTGTCTGTGGCCACAGGTTATGCATATATGCATACAAGTTCATTGGTTGATCTCTTCCCAGCCACCCTCCCCTTCCTTCCCTCTGTGGTTCAACAGTCTATTCATTCTTCTATGTCTCTGGGTCTGTTTTTGTTCATCAGTTTGTTTGGTTCATATCCCCTTTTCATTGTCCGTTGGGGAGAGCTCTGTTAGAAGGCGGCTAGAGGGAAAGGAGCTGCATTTGGAGAGACAGAGAGAACCAGGTTGTGCAGACACATGGAAACCAGGAGGGCCTGATAAAGCAGTGGCCTGCTCCGTGGGCCTCTCTGCCAGGCACTTCACAAATGTGTCATCTTATTTTATTAGTCTCTCGGGTTTTCAAACACAAGCTATAGCATAAGCTCCAAGATATAATTTTACTTCTTCTTTCCAAGTATTAATGGCGGTTATTTTATTTTATTTTATTCTGATTTGCATTCACCAAAACCTCCCAACCATGTTAAAAATAATGAAGGGATAGCAGGAAAACTATACAGTTCCTGATTTTAATTGAAATGATTTTTCCATTTAAATAATGTTTAGCAGCAATTTCTAGTTGTTGATACTGCCATTGTGGTTGGGTTTCATCTTTATCATATTTAAGTATTTCAACATGGTTCTCATTTTTTTAGTTATTAGGAATTGCTGCGGGATTTTATGAAGTGCCTTCTAAGAATTTATTATTATGACCAGAAGGTTTTCTCTCTGTTTGTTAATATAATGGATAATATTTACTGTTTCATTGACATCAAACTTTAGTGTACTAGAAAAAAAAAACTCTGCCTCATATCACATGTTATTCTTTTGATACATTGCTGGATTCTATTGGCTCATATTTAGAATGTTTGCATCTATATTCACAAGTGCAGTTGTTTTATAGTTCTGTTGAATAGACCAATTACGGCAGAAAAACCTGCAAGATGATTAAAGGACTACCATGAAAAAACTCATCCGGAACTTATGAGCTCATGGTTGCATTTTATCTATCCTTTAAACAACAGATAATTGCAGTGTTTTCTAATCTGGTGATTTTCCAACTTTGTTCTGAATAAGAATGACCCTAAGAACTTGGGGAAAGAAAGTGGAGACCCAGA
Source organism: Myotis myotis (assembly GCF_014108235.1). Classification (NCBI taxonomy): domain Eukaryota; kingdom Metazoa; phylum Chordata; class Mammalia; order Chiroptera; family Vespertilionidae; genus Myotis; species Myotis myotis. The sequence goes on along the minus strand of NW_023416318.1, from coordinate 51,218,247 downwards.
TCCTGTGGTCCTTCGAGCCTAGGTCTCTGTTCTCTAGGGCTTCCCAGGGGGTGCCGGCACACCAGGATTTGAAAACGTCTCTTCTAATCTGTTTAGAAAGCTCGGATTCATTTTATGAAGCAACCCCACCCTCCGCCAACCCCCCCAAAATTAATACCAAGATCAGATAAAGGTAGGGCTTTTTATGCTTTTAAAACAAAAATCAGATTGTGTCAATTCCCTGCTTAAAACTTGTAAACAGTTTTCCATTGCACTGGAATCAAACCCAAATTCCATCCTTGAGCCCATGAAACCTGGTACCACTGGCCACACCGCATCCCTGTGGCACTACCCGCTCTCCAGGCCGCAGCTTTTCCATCCTCGCACCCAGCAAGCTCGGCCCACTTTAGCTTCCTCCATCTGGAGCATGCGTTCTCCAGATGTTGGCATGTTGGCATGCTCGCTCCTTGACAACCTTCGGCCTAGACAAGCAAGTCTTTCCCTCACCACAGTCCTGAAGTAAGCAGGTCCTGATGTTTTCCATTTGTTAAGTCAGCCTCTCTCTCTCTCTCTCTCTCTCTCTCTCTCTCTCTCTCTCTCTCTCTCTCTCTCTTCTGGGATGTAGCCTCCATAATAGCCAGGAGCTCATCTGACTTCTTGACCACTAAATTCCCAACCCCTACAATAACACCTGAAACACTGAGTGGATGCATTGATTCCCTTATTTGTCTATAGGCTTCTGGAAGCCACACCTTTTTCTGGCTCAGACCTGTGGCCCCAGAGCCTGTTGCAGAGCATGTGCTCAGAAAACTTGCTAAATGAGCCCAATGAATGCTTGTTGGTTTTTACTCGGCTCCGAAAAGACTCATACTAAAGGGTTGTTGATTTTAAAATACTGCTTTCAAAGCTTGTCGAGAATGCAAAAACTCTCTGAGAAACAGGAGGTGAGCCTGGCCTGAGGAGGAAGGTCCCACCAGGAGGGTCCAGCTACAAATTCTCATCCAGCCGCCTTCTTCCAAATGTGCGCCTACCCTTGGAAGCGTAATTGAATCATAAATCTCACACCGAAACGAGCTGGAAACGGTCGCCTGGTACAGACGCTCTGCCTTCGGGCTGGTTCACCATCATTATCCTCACTTTACAGATGGAGCTTGTTAGTAACAAAAGAAAAGAGAGACCTTGGGACTCGAAAGGGGGGAAATGAGGTAAAATACAGAAGTCGAAGTAGAGTAATTTCAGCAAACTCTTGGGAGAGGTAAAGGAACTGGAGGCAGCCTGTGTCCGGGTGTAGAAGCACACGCCTGCCGGAGCAGAGTATTCTGACCGGACGCCACCAGCCTGCTCACCTACTGTGCGTGGGGTGTGTTTCTTTCCTGTGGGTCCTGGTTAAGGGTCCTCAGGGGCCACCACACAACAGGCGGGAGCTGGGGAAGCCGAGTCACCGAGAAAGGAGGGGATGACGACAGTGAATAATTCTGTACCAAATACTGGACGTTCGCCAAAGGAGATTTCAGGTGCTGTCATCGCCAATATAAAAAGTAACTACTAGAGGAGATGTGTTCATTAGCAGGAAAGCAGTAATAAGTTCACTATGCTTATGGATATTTAAGCATCATGTTGCACACCTTACACCCATGTGATTTTATTTTTTAATATATTTGTATTGATTTCAGAGAGGGAGAGGGAGGAAAGAGAGACAGAAACATCCATGATGAGAGAGAATCATCGAGCGACTGCCTCCTGCACGCCCCCCACTGGGGCTCGAGCCCATAACCTGGGATGTGCCCTATCCGGGAACCGAACCATGACCTCCTGGTTCCTAGGTCAATGTTCATACACTGAGACCCTCTGGCCCAGCACGATTTCATTTTTAAAAAATAAAAAGGAAAAATGGACGAAGGGGGCAGGCCTTGTGTTCACAGAGGCCTCCGGGGATGGATGCCGCGCTGAGGGAAAGGAGTGAGGGGCTATCTGTCCGCCCTGAGCTTTGTGCATGTTGGACGGTTCACGATCAGAGAGAATCGATGACTCCAGCAGGGCCAATGGGATGAGGACGGAGAGGAGGCCGGCAGAGTGCAGACCTGCCTTCCAGCCTGTCTCGCCACTGAGGCCCTGAGCGGCCTCGGCGACTCCGTTTGGAGTCTCAGATCGTCCCCTTTGCTGCCACTCCCTCATTTGATCACAAATATAAGAAGAAAAAGTATATTCTCAAGACCTTCTCCCATAATTTGTAGATTCTACGCCAATATACCCATCACGGACAACCCAAAGGTATGAAGACGTTCATGTCTAGAATTTATAATAATTGAGAGGGACTGAGAGCTCCAAGGGTTATTAGCAGCCAAGGATCCCTGTAGTCACGGGCAGCTCTGTCACTGAATCGCGCGCGGTGTGAGCTCGGACAGGTCGGTTAGCATCTCTGGGGCTCAATGTTCTCCCGTTGGAAGCAAAGTATTTAAGGACCGTAATCCCAAAGGACCCAAGTCATACGGCAGCTGCGCACTATGCTCAGTGGGTCTGACACGGAGCCCCTTCCACCTGAGCTGAGGCTCAGGCCCCAGGACACCAGGCCAACCACTGCCGCGCGCAGGGCGCTGGAAGGCGTGGCTGACTTCCCACACAGGCGAGGGGGGAAGCTGGAGCGGGGACTGGGAGAGACTGGCACTGTTTTGTGGTCCTATCTCCTCGCCTCGCCACTGGCCTTGTGAGAGGGGCTTCCAGACCACTAGGAAGCTCGCCCCATGTCCCCAGAGTCTGTGGGAGACAAGTCAGGCCTGAGAAATGCGAAAGGCACAGGCCTGTGGCTGCCTGGCTGCTCGGGCGACACCTCAGGGAGCCAGCTCGCATCTGCAGAAATCCCCTCGGCAAATGGTGTGACTAGACCAGTAATGGCGAACCTATGACACGCGAACTCATTTTTTGGTTGATTTTTCTTTGTTAAATGGCATTTTTTAAAAAATATATTTTATTGATTTTTCACAGAGAGGAAGGGTAAGGGATAGAGAGTTAGAAATATCAATGAGAGAGAAACATCAACCAGCTGCCTCCTGCACACCCCCTACTGGGGATGTGCCCGCAACCAAGGTACATGCCCTTGGCCGGAATCAAACCCAGGACCTTTCAGTCCGCAGGCCGACGCTCTATCCACTGAGCCAAACCGGTTAGGGCGTTAAATGGCATTTAAGTATATAAAATAAATATCAAAAATGTAAGTCTTTGTTTTACTATGGTTGCAAATATCAAAAAAGTTCTATATGTGACACGGCACCAGAGTTAAGTTAGGGTTTTTCAAAATGCTGACACGCCGAGCTCAAAAGGTTCACCATCACTGCACTAGATGGTGCTCTGGGAGGAAACAGGCCAAGGATGAGCTGAGACCCCGCCCAGAAGACATAGTGAAAGCGCAAAGCAACAGAGAATCTAGCCGGTCCCTCTGAACGGCCAGGGGCTGAGCCCGGGGCTCAGTGACCAGCCAGAGAAGAGGGCAGAGGGCAGTGGCTTCCCAGCGTGGGTCTGGGAGGCCGGTGGAGAGAGTCAGCTTCTCCCCAGATCACACTCGGCACATCCGGTGGTGAGACTGGCTCTGTGGGCCCGGTCAAGCCTCTTCTCCCGGACTCCAGCCTCAGTGACCAGCAAAGGAAAACCCACTGCAGTGGACGTCCTTGACGCTCAAAGCAGCAGGCGCCTTCTAGTCCAGACCCAGCTCGTCCCAGATAATTAGACTCTGGGCTCATTAGTGCCAACAGACAGGCCCTGGTCATTGTCCTTCCTTTTTCCTCTACACGGTGATGCATGGATACACTGACTTGTTAAAGTTGTGGACAAAGACGATTTAGCAAAATTCTGCGGGTCCCTGTAAAACCAGCCCTTCCTCAGGGGAGATGCTACCACCAATTTGGTTATTTCCATCTGCGTTTACTCTGTCTATTCACATAGACACAGAAACAAAAAGATTTTTTTCTAATTTTTTAAAACACAAATGCACATTGTTCTATCTTTCACTGTTTCACTTAATAACTTACTCCAAGATCTTTCCACATCAGCATGTATTGATCTAATTCATTCTTGTTTTTAATTAACTTGAAAGAGAGAAGGAGGGAGAGAGAGAGAGAGAGAAACATCAATTTGTCATTGCACTTTTTATAATTCATTGGTTGCTTCTTTATGTGCCCTGATCCGAGATCGAACCTGCAACCTTTGCATATCCAGCCAGCAGGGCCTAATTCAATTCTTTTTAAAATTGATTTGTAGTATTTCATGGTATCCTTGTACCATAGACTGTATTCCCCTGTTGATGAGTACCTAGGTTTGTTTTCTTCAATTTTTCACTCATAAACAATGCTACAGAACAAACTCTCATAACTGTTTCATAATTTACATATGGAAATGTTTCCTTAGGGTAAATATTAAAAGGTTGGACTACTGGATTAAAAGTATATACATATTTTAAATCTAGGTAGAAATCATAAAATTGCCCTCCAAAAATTCAATTTATATTACTACCACCAACCATAAATGAAAGAAGTTGCTTTCCTTTAACTTTTCTAACATGTAATAGTATCAATATTTTAGATTTTCCCAATGTTGTATTTTTTATAATACCTCATTTTTGTTTTAATCTATATGTCCTTGATTACCAACGACCTTGAGACCTACCCATATGTGCACTCCTAGTGCCTAGCATGGTCACTGTTATAAAATAAATGCGAGTATTTTTACAAGTTTTCCAAATACAACAGCAAGAGCAAAATCCGTTTACCAGGTGACGCGCTAGAAGATACACGGGCACTCTAGGCTTTTCCTCGTGAACTCCCTCAACTGCCCTCTGCGGTAATTCTTCCCCTTCCCGCTTTATAATGAAGACATGGGAGCCCTGCAAGACTAAGGCAATTCTCAAGGTCACAACGATAAGACGACACAAATTCCAGCCCAGGTCTGGCTCCAGAAACTGGATCGCATTCCACCGCCTCACCCCCAAATCTGGGCTGAGCACCTCCTCTGTGCAAGGAGCGGCGGGGGCTCAGGTCATCAGCGCTGTGTCCACGCCAGGCATGACCAGCAGACGTGGCATCGGCACCCGGCGGTCATCAGCGCCCCACTCGTCACTCGCAGTGGCCTCGGGCCTCCCCCCGCAGCACGCGTGGTACTCACCGTGACTCTCTAGGAAGAGAGAGCGGGGACTCTGCAGACACTGTCCATCCTCATCATGCAGATGTGAACCCAAGGCTCAGAGGTTGGGAGTTCCCAAAAGCACACAGCTGGCGGGCGGCGGGAGATGCCAATGTCCGGGGGCCTAGGTAGGAAAGACAATGGGAGTGACTGAGGGAGGTCCCTGTAGGCTGAGCACAGGGAAGGTTCTGGAAGGGCAGGACTTGACAGGAGCCCAGGATATGGGCAGGTGCAGGGGGTGAGGGAACACAAAGAATCAATCTGAGGCGTTGACGTGTTGTATGGAAATATGACTCTGACCCTGCACCTTTGAGTCCTGACACCAGGGGAGTCAGCCGTGACACAGGGCGTCCCTGGTAGCCCTCCTCCCCCAGGGCGGGCAGCAGTAACTTGGGTGACGGGGACCCTGCGAATATATCCTACTGAGCCCACGCAAATGCAGCCGCCAGGCGAGTCTGCTTTGGCCAACCCCAGAAAGGCTCACAGCCACTCCAGGCTGCCTGACCCCAGGGGACGTGTGACGGAGCGGACACCGCAGTGGAAGGAGACGGCGGTCTGAACCCATCAGCAACACAGTGTCTCACTTTTGCAAATGTCACAGGAAGACCTGATGGGGCAAAGGTGGGCTGAGGGCCCTGCTGCTGCATCGGGGTTGGCCGGGTGGCGAATGAGCCCGCCTCGGCTCTCCTCGGGACACACGGACACACATTTGTGCAGCGACCGGCCTCTCGCCAAAACAGAACCAGTGGGAGCCAAAGACCTAAATCCGAATGCAGCCCTGATTCTGACTCGCCGGGTGTCTGTGAACAGGTGCTCATCTTCGCTGAAACGTGGGTTCCGCGTCTATAAAACGGAAACAGTAATGCCGTTCTCAGGAGGCCACGGAGGACTAAGCGGGACGACAGAATGAAGGCACACGTGGCTGGCGTGGCATCCGTGTCACTGCGGTGGCGCCCAGCGCGGACAGGCCGAACACAGGGACGACCGAGGGCAAGCCTCAGCCTCCCGTGCCAACATCCCTCTTAGGTCAGCGGTTCTCAACCTGTGGGTCGCGGCCCCTATGGGGGTCGAACAGCCCTTTCACAGGGTCGCCTAAGACCATCGGAAAACACATATATAATTACATATTGTTTTTGTGATTAATCACTACGCTTTAATGATGTTCAATTTGTAGCAATGAAAATACATCCTGCATATCAGATATTTACATGACGATTCATAACAGTAGCAACATTACAGTTATGAAGTAGCAACGAAAATAATTTTACGGTTGGGGGTCACCACCACATGAGGAAGTGTACTAAAGGGTCGCGGCATTAGGAAGGTTGAGAACCACTGTCTTAGGTGCCTTCAGCTCAGAAACATCCTAGGATTCAAAACCCCCGCAGACATAAGCCAGGGAGGATTTAAAGAAATAGTTGCATATCATTTCTCACGGGCTAATCTGTGCTTCCCTGTGGGTGGAAGAAGATTAAAGGGCTCCTAGAAATTCAAAGGCTGATCACTCCAAATCCCATCCGGGGAGCCCCGGGGGCTACAGCACTGCTCCGTATTCTGGGCACAAGCCACGATGTTTAAGATAAGCATTTCACTGGAAGGTGAAGGGTTTCCAGAAAGCTGTGACTTTAAATCCTCGGAAGCAGGGAGCTGAGCTCTGCTCACAGCCTATATACCCAACAGGCCTCTGCCTGAGCCCAAGGCCGGTCCGGCCCAGCTCCGGTGCCGCCCCCGCCCCCGAGCCCCCCCCCCTCCCCCCCCTCCTCCCCCCCTCCCGGCCCTCACCCCCTCTTCCACCCCCTGCTGCAGGAAACCGCTTCCTCCCTCAGCCTCAGGGGGGCAGGAGGACTCAGAACCTGCAGCCCTGGGAGCTGGTCATCTGACTTGGTAACTTCCCTTCCAGCCCCTCCTCCAAGCTCTGCTAAAGGTGAGGAGGTGAAGATGCCATCTGCGCGATCTGCACGTGACAGGGAGCAAATTAAGTGACAGCCCATGCCTTGTAAGAGGTCGGGTGGGGAGACGTGTGAGTGACGCCTCTTCAAGGTGGTCCATCTTCTCCGTCTCCAGGGAGAAGGCGGAGGGGCAGAGAGAGGAGAGAGTGATGGGCATGCAGCTGGGAGGGATTAAGTGGCCAGCCCACAGCACCGCCTGTGCCCCTGCAGGCCGGCCCAGCTCTAGGCCTTTGTGGGGCACCCTGGAGCCTCGAGGAGCTGCGAGGAGCAGGATTCTAACAGCTGGGGAGGCCTGACCGCAGGGAGTGTCTCTCCCCACGGCAGGATCACACTGCAGCATTCACTGCCTGCCTCCCGGAGTCACCCTTACACTGCCCCAAGGGCTAACAAGGCGGGTGGCGCTCCTGGACGGCGGTGCCTCTTCCCTCAGTTCTCGTCGGGCTGTAAACGTGTGACTGCCATTCTCAGAGCCCAACAAGGCAAAGGGGCGTCACAAACAGTCAGAACCAGGAAAGCAGCAATGGCATGTGCTGGCTGGGTGAGCAGTGCAGCAAGAATGACCATCGGCCTGGCCCAACGTGGCTCAGGGGCTGAGCGTCGACCTATGAACCAGGAGGTCACGGTTCCATTCCCAGTCAGGGCACAGGCCCTGGTTGTGGGCTCGATCCCCTGCGTGGGGTGTGCAGAAGGCAGTCAATCAATGATTCTCTCTCATCATTGATGTTTTTCTCCCTCTCCCTCCTCTCTGAAATCAATAACAAATATATATATATATATATATATATATATATATATATATATATATATTTTTTTTTTTTTTTTTTTTTTTTTTTTTTAAAGAAAAGAATGACCAGGAGGCTCTTTGGTTTCTACTCATCAGGAACAGAAGATGACTGAGAGAGGGAAGCAGGGAAACAAAATTACTCCAGTAAATCAGGAAATAAGTGAAGTGAACAACAATCAGGCAAAAATAACCACAAGGAAAGGCCGGAAAAGGAAGGACATACAACGGTTTCCTGTAGGAATTCACAGGAAGTGCAATGACCTACAATGACCTACAGTGGCCGTGGTCCACTCCGCATTTCTTCCGAGGGGAGGACCCAGAATGGAACCAGCTGAACGGCACCGGCCAGTGCCCTGCAGAGCCCACCGCACCCCTTCCTTCTGACGATCGCTCCAAGCCAGACACCCGAACAGCCCCCTTTCCTGCCTCCCCCGGCCTCGTGCCCGAAGACAAGGAATCCATAAGCAAAAGCAATTCTGGGATCTTCCCATGTCGGTGAATCATTATATTTGGCACAGCCATCACCCACGGCTTGATCCAGAAGCCAGCAAACTTTTTCAATAAAGGGCCAGACTGTAAATACTGTTTGGCCACAAGCTTCTGTCTCAGCTACTCAACTCCGAGTGAAAGCGGCCAAGATGACAAACGCACACGCGGGCGCGCAGCTGTGCTCCGATGGCGCTTTGTTTACAAGAGCGGCTGGGAGCCAGATGGGTCCACGGCCAGAGTCTGCCAGCCCGTGTGCCAGCCGGGTGCAGGGATAATCACCAATCCTATTCGACCTGACAGCCCTTTGCCGTCCAGTCGGCCCCGTGCTCACTCCTTCACGGGCTCATCTCTGTGTCTCCAAGGTGGCCCAGTAGGGATCTACGTAGACGGGTCCGATGGGCCAGGAGTCCGGGCCCACAGAAAGCATGGGCATCGCCCAAGGTCACACAGTGTAGGTAGCAAGCTGAATGTCACTCCCTGTGCCTGGCCACCTCTGGTCCGGTCCCGAGTCCTGCAGCTCTGCCTTCGAGGACCCTGGCTGGGCTGGCGTCTGCACAGCACTGAGTCTGTCCCGGCTGGCTGCGTCTGTCAGAGCATCTCCTCCCACCCTCCACCTCCCTGCACAGCTGCCAGAGCGAGCTTTCTCAACATCAGACGTCAGCACATCACCCCCCTGCTGGAAGCCCTGCGATACTTCCTAGGACCTACAGGCTCTGCTGGCTCTGGCCTCTGTCTAGTTCTCCATCCTCACCCCTAGCTTTCCCCCTCATCCCCATCTCTCCTCCTCATCCCCCGCTCTCCACCTCACCCCCAGCTCTCCATCCTCACCCCCACTCTCCACCTCAACCCTAGCTCTCCCCCTCACCTCACCTCTCCATCCTCATCCCCAACTCTCCATCTTCACCCCCAGCTCTCCATCCTTACCCCCGCTCTCCATCCTCACCCCCAGCTCTCCCCCTCACCCCCTCTCTCCATCCTTACCCCCGCTCTCCATCCTCACCCCCACATCTCCCCCTCACCCCCTCTCTCCATCCTCACCCCCGCTCTCCATCCTCACCCCCTCTCTCCATCCTCACCCCCAGCTCTCCATCCTCACCCCCGCTCTCCATCCTCACCTCCAGCTCTCCATCCTCACCCCATGCTGAGACCCCCTAAACCTCAACAATTTCAAATAGCATGACATACCCACAGGTCACCATGCAGGCCTCTGTGCCCGTGTGCATACAGCTCCCTGTGCCAGAAAGCCCAACCCCACCCTGCCCCTTATCACACCACACCGGATTTCTTTGCTAGGGAGGCCATCGTAGTATCAAGGATTTTAAAACTCCCTAAGCATTAGAGGACCTGGCTCTGAGTCTAGCTCTGCAGTGGGCTGGTGGCCCTCTGCTGGCTAGCCAGCCCTTCGGCACTCGGCTTACTATGTCACCTCTGGGGGACACCTCTGACCCCACCCACGCTGGCCACCAGGGCTCCTGCTCGTACCTCTGCAGAGCCCCCACCTGTGCCGTCTTCCCCTGTCCGTTATCTGAACACGAGGCTGAAGGAGAGACCCTCCTGTCACCCTTCCGTTCCCAGCCCATAGTGGAGGGCCTGCCGCAGAGCAGGCAGTGGGGGGATGGGGACAGGTGGGTGGATGAATGAATGAATCAGAGAGCGAATCCACAGACGAGGAAACAGAAATTCTCACACAGACTTTTCCTAATAAAGGGTCAGGCAGGACAGAGAGAAAAATGAAAAGCTTTCCTTTCCAAGTTCATCAAGTGCAGACAGACCCCAGTGGCGTTTCCGATGATTTGGATTCCAAATGACACAATGAGCATTCTGTAAGACTACCTGTGAACGTGCTGACGCCGCACGATGCGGACAGGGAAGAGGAGGCCTTGCATGGCTGAGCTCCCCAGATTGACGGGCAATAACCCCCACAATCCAATGATCTCAGCTGTCCGCAAGCCCGCGCACGGGGCACGTGCAGAAGAAGGAACGGCAAATCTCTCCATCATTGTGGTTTCTCATAAGATAGAAAAATAAATGCAGTCTGCAGCAAAACAGACAAGGGGCTCAGCGGAGGATAGAATTGAGATTTCACAAAATAACTAGAAAGGCAGGGTTCGCTTCTAGTGTTGCCATGGAGAATACGGAGAGAAAAATGTAACCCAGGAATCGGAACAGCAAGCCTTTTGTCCTGACTCGGATCTCTGGCAAATTACACGAGACTCAGTTTCCCCGTCTGCACGGTGGGGTGGACGTCTGTGCTGCCTCCCTCCCAGAGGCGCTGTGAGGTTTTAAGAGGCGAATTCCTGTCTACGCTGCAGATAACTGTAAAGAGAGCGACCCTATCGGCCAGGCTCCTCTGCCGCTACTTTCACACGAGGGCGGCAGGACGCTTCCTAGCGTGTAAGACAAATCTGACGCATGTTTCGCTTTCAACATTTAGCCTCCCATGTGAAACAAACGCAGACGCATTTGCTAACACCAACACGTAACGGGGGCAAGGCTGGCACCTACCACTGAAATGTCACATGCTAATAGGCGCTCCCTAAAGCATCAGGTATCAGAATCAGATTTCAAAGGAAAGAGCCCATTCTGCCCAATTAGCAAAGACAGATCAATTTCTAAATATGATCTCCTCCCCAAATAAATATCAAGACCTCACTCATGTATTTCCTGAAGCATTCCAAGTAGACAGACTGACGGGGGGGGTGTGTGGGGGGGGGGGGGGGAGTCATTGACCACCCACACTGGGCCAGGCCAGTGAGAATGCAATCCCAGGCTCCCGAGCTCACAGTGGAACATCAGGTGTCCGGACAGTGTGAGCAGAGCTGGCGCTGAGCCTGAACCACGTGCTGGAGAAGCGCCGAGAGGGAGGCCGGGGTCCGTGTATCTGTGGGCAGCTTTCCTCCTAAGCACAGGGACACACTGTGAATTGGTGTGCCCCCAGGGCATGGAGAAGTGCTCCCTCTCCTCCTCTCAAAAATGCCTTCCCAGCCTCACATGCCAGGGCCTGAGACCCTCAAGGAGGGGGCAGGGGTTCAAGTCACCCCTAGTCTGGGCTGGGAAGGGTCGAGGACTGTATGGAGCGGGCCCTTGGCACTGGGCACTGCCATCCACCACTGCACTGTCTCCATGGATCCTCAACCCGGCCACAGAGGGACCCCCAAGCGTCCTCCCGGGAGGTCAACTTAGCAAGAATCCCCTCCCCTCTGGTCCCCTCTTAGTAATTTCCGTCCACTGACCCCTTTGTCTGCTGCTTGGCTGTGAGTCCCAGCTGCCTTTGCTGTATTTAGAGTTGAATAGGTGTTAACTTTTCCAAAGGCTTTTTATGTCTCTACTGAGGTGATCATAGCGTTTCATCTTTGGTCTCTTGATAGGTGAGTTACATGGATCGAATGCCAGATGTTACGTCCACGAGGCACTCTGCAGATGAGTCCCGCTTTGCAGGGTGCGTTACCCTTTTCTACATCAAAGACCCTGGTCCCTGCTCTTTTCTGGAGGCCTGGTGCGTCGGTGCTCATGGAGAAAGGCAGTGTGTGGCTCTATTTTCCTGGGATGTCTCTGTTAGGCATCAGTATTAGGGTGAAGCAACCTTATTCAGTGACTTTGGGAGTGTCCCCTTTTCTCTTTTCCAGAGGAATTTGTGTCAATTGATATTATTTCCTCCTTAAAGATCTGGTGTCTCTCACCATCTGGGCTTCAGCACATGAGTCACAGGTACTTAAAATGCCCTGTCAGGTGGTCTCCTTCGGCTCCACAGCTGGGCAGGGCTCGGCTGGCGGCTCTTGGGAGAGTGTTGCTCTCTCTTGCCTTTCAAACACCTCCTGATCTCTTGTTGAATGTAAGGCATGATCCCGGCCAGCGTAGCTCAGCGGTTGGGCATCGACCTATGAATTAGGAGGTCACAGTTCCATTCCCAGTCAGGGCACAGGCTCGGGGTGAGGGCTCGATCCACCTGTTGGGTGGTGAGTGCAGCCGGGAGAGAAATTCCCAGGTGGGAGCACCCCGCTCCAGCCTGGAGCCCAATTGGAGTTGGGATGGCTCTCTTCCCACCGGCTCCGTGACGTGGGTGGTGACCACCCGGGAGGAGGCAATTACAGGGTTTGTTTATGGAAACCATTTGTTTGCAAAACCCCTTCTGTGCACATCACTAAAACCTTCCATTTGTAGCTCCCCATCTGTGGCTTCCCCGGGGAAGATAAGCAAACCTTGGAGAATCCTGAAGGAGAAGTGTTACATGATTAAACCTGTGACAATGCACACGGGTCAGGAGGGCCTGGCCGGGGAGAGGGAGAGGGCGGGGCCCAGACTGGAGGAAGACAGTGACCGTCGGCCCCCCAAATGGACAGGGAGAGCCGGGAAGCACCCTGCAGACCTCGGATGGGAGAGCGGCTCAGCAGGGCTCTGCCGGCAGGAGTGTTGGGGCGTGCACAGCTAACACGCTGTCCCCATATCAGCTGACCAGACCCTTCTGGGATTTGATCCAGGTAAATGAAGCTGTGTTGCTGCCGCCCCAGTTGCCGGCCTCCTTCAGCGTTTCTCCAAGACCCAGGCTTCCCAGTCTCACCCGCCAAGCGTGGGACCAGGAAGGATGTCTTAGCCGTTGAGCGTGGAGGCCGCCCTCGAGTACCATCTTTCGTCCTGTGTTCTCACTAGGCTGTAAACGGACTCGGCCAAGCTGCACAGAGCGACGAGGCCAGAGCTGCCGGCCGGGCTAGTTAGACGGAGCAGAGCGAGGAGAGGTGAAGACCCCACGTCGGTGTGTGACCCAGCACGATCCTCCCACAGGCACTTCTCCCCACTCCACCCCCCGGGCGCCATGAAATGCCAATCAATGTTTAGAAATGCTGGAGCCTCCAGATGAAAGCTGTAATTAACGGAGCGATGATTTCCTTCCAAAGGGCACGCGGCCACAAGGGGAGCGGGCATCTGAGAGCAGCTGATGGGAATGGTACACGGTGGGGAGGACCAGGGGTTTGTGTTCTGGCTTCAAACACTTCCAGGACGTAGACATTGTCAGGTTGAAATCTGATGAGGCTGGAACCCAAACTGATCAATATTCATGGCGTGCGGAGGGCATCCCACATGCATGGTGAACTTTGCAGAGAGGAAAAGACAAGGTCCTGCCTCAGAGTCTGAACTCAGAGTCTGAGCAACACGGAAACGAAATAGCAGGTGGAGGCAGGTATTCGATCAAAGCCAAGCGGGTAGGAAAGGCACTCTGGGGTTCGCCGAGGAGGAGAGCTGCGGGGCGACTCAGACGGAGCCACGGTTAGAAGCACAAGCAGCACCGCCTGTACCCACGCTGGGTCCCTGAATGACACGTCTCTGCATGGCGGATGGAGACACAGCTCTTCCCACGAGCCAAGTTCCAATCTCCGGGCTGGGCTGCACACTGCCCTGTCCGTCTAGTGCATTCTCAACCTCGAAAGGCTCTAACGGCCCCCTTCGCCTGGAGTGTGGGCCACTCACGGTCAGATCCCGTACATTGTAGCCTCACCCCTCAGCCTAGATGCTCAGCTGAGGGCAGGTGCTCAGGAAACACGAACTCCATCCCACGGAGAGCTGACTTCTCACATCTACTCAGTGCTTAGGCAGGGCCTCCTCTTTGGGTTCTAGCAATGGGCATGCACCCTTCAAGGCCTTCTGCATGTTGCCTCCTCCCACAGCCTTCCTTAACCACAGCCGTGGTTACCTGACCTTCCTCTCAGCTCCAAAATGGCTCATGGCTCCTGTGTTTCTTTAGGTTTCTCCACATAGCCTGCTTCTCCATACAAGCTCCCTGTAAGCTCCTGGAGGATGACAAAGCATGGCTTTCTCATCTTTGCATCTTTCACAGCTGATTTTTTAAAATACATAACTGTGTTCCTCCAAAATTTAGATCCGAAGTGGTAACCCCCACTATATCTCACCGTGTGACTGTACTTGGAGACAGAGCCTTTAAAAAGGTAATTAAGGTTGCAGGAGGTAATACGTTATGGTAAAAGGGTAAAAGAGCCCTCAACCCCTGAGCCACACCAACTGGGCTCCACATTCCGTCTGGACAGAGTGCCTTCCCCGCCTCCCGAGTCAGGTTGATGAATCCTTCATCCGAAAGCTCTCCATCTTTCCGGCCGCTGAGCTGAGACGCCATGGGGGCTGCAGAGCATGGCTTCAGTCAGGCTCAAAAAAACAAGAAAGCAAACCTGGGAAAGAGCTGGCGAAGATGGCAAATGACACTGCTCAAAGGACTTGTCCAATGTCAAGGGGGTAGCCTGGCCGGCATGGCTCAGTGGTGCAGCGTTGACCTATGAACCAGGAGGTCACTGATGTTTCTATCTCTCTCTCCCTCTCCGTTCCTCTCTGAAATCAATAAAAATATACTTTTTTTAATTTCAAAGGAAGAAGATCAGGACATTTTTCTCACCTCTAACTCTCTGTAAAACCTTCGGTCACATTGAAAGAGAAAAAGATAACTTTTCAAGGCCACTTCTCCTCTGTGACAGCATCGACACAAAACACTGACGAAGGAGCACAAAGACCAATACTCAGCCTCAGCTGGAGGGTTTGCGAAAACTGGAGGTGGGTGAGCATTATGGCCGAGAGGCGGGTGAGCTCCCTGGGCCTCCACCCAGAGCTACCTGGGACCCTTCATGAATCAGTGAGCAACAGCACTCGGCCCAGGGCGACTAGATGTTGTCAAGACCCCCAGCGAGAGGATGTTGGCACTGCAGAGGCCCCGGCAATGACCTTTATTTAACAATTAATTCATTTTTTAGCCCGGCCAGTGTTGCTCAGTGGTTGAGCATTGGCCCATGAAGCTGGAGTGAAGCGTGCAGGAGGTAGCCAATTCTGATCAATGATTCTCTCTCATCATTGGTGTTCCTAACTCTCTCTCCCTCTCTGAAATCAATAAAAATATTTTTTAGAAAATATTCATTCATTTTTTTAAAAAGTGGAGCCCAACTGTCCCAGGAGCCCACCTGCAGCGCAGTACGTTTCCCATTCTGCAAGTCACCCTTGTTAGGAGACCAAGGGACCAGGGACAATGCCTGTGCACTGAGTCTCTAGTCCCACCTCTGCCCCCAGCAGGCCAGAGGCACAGCTTTTCTTAGGTATCTACTGCGGAGGCCCCCCAACTAGACCTTGATCAGCTCTTTCTGTGCACATAGGGTCCGTCCCGACCTCTCTTGTGGCAAGAATGAAGCTCAAATACATTCACATTGAAGGGGAGGAGAATGCCAGGAGGGCTTCATAAAGGAGGTGCCTGGATCCTAGGATTTGAAGGTGTACAAAGTGAGAAAAGGCGTTTGGACATAAGGACAAGCACATGCAATGGCCCTGAGATACAGCTGAGCTTGCCGAGGCTTGATGCTCAGACTAGAGTGTCAGCAGGTGACCAGTATATCTTAACGCAGAACTGGGTTTTATCCTGAAAAAAATGCTCAAACGGGGGACTACCGAGGTCAGACGGGGAGCCTCCCTGTGGTGGCTGCGATGGAAAGCAGCCTGGCAAGGGTCTCCAGTATTATCATCATGAGCAAGAAGGGGAATATCGATAGAGCCGGCACAACACCTTCTTCTCAAGAACACCTCCGTTCCCCGTGAGGCATAAAAACCGCTTCGTCCTACATCTGTTCTTTCTGCTAGAATGTTCAAAGAAACTTGTTGACTTTGCCTCTTTAATCTTTTCCGACATCCCTGAGAGATAGTCTGGTGGAAATAACACTTCCATTCCGGGCTCACAAAGACCTCAGAGCCTCCTGTGTGTGAATTAGGCACAAGGAGGACTTTGTTTGATCTCTGTCAATTTCACCGCTCTCTTCCCAGAACCCCATCCTGACCTCCTGAGTGGAGACAGGATTTGAGGACTCTAGATCTGAGCTGCAGACTGCCAGGCTGTACTGAAACTTTCCCAAACAATAAGGTTTTTTTCTTATAAAAATAAATTGAACCTTAGAGAGAACAAAAAAATTGCCCAGCTGGCGTGGCTCAGTGGTTGAGCATCGACCTATTCACCAGGAGGTCATGGTTCAATTCCCAGTCAGGACACATGCCTGGGTTGTGGGCTCAATCCCCAGTGTGGGGTGTGCAGGAGGCAGCCGATCCATGATTCTCTCTCATCATTGATGTTTCTATCTCTCCCTCTCCCTTCCTCTCTGAAATCCATAAAGATATATTTTTTAAAATAAATAAGTAAATAATGAACACAGACCTATAAATCAGTAGTTATCCCGTACCCCAGAGAGGATGGCTTTCCACATTTGCATGTCTTTCCTTCTCATCTTCTTGGCCACATAACAAAATCAGGATCAAAGAGAACAGACAATTGTGCATCCCAGTGCACGCCAGCTGCACTGCGGGTGGAGTGAGAAGGGGAGAGAATGGGCATCATATAAGGAACGCAAAAGCAAAAGACACTGCAAGGCTCTATGATGGTCAAGCTCTGCAAAACAGAAAGCTGCCTGGAGTGAAGGTCACTACCAAGGTCTTTTTCCGACTCTCCTCTCAAGCAGGAACAGCCCCATGAGGCTTTAAGTTGTAACTGGACGGACCAGATGACCTCAGAATGCCCTCTGAATACCAGACCATCTGACTCTGAAACTGTAAAATAACAAAGTAGCAGATTAATCTGAGGCTTTAACCCGCACTAAGCTTGATTCTTCCGAGAAGAGGAAATGTGAATTCTAGACCAGCATACAATGAGAAACTGGTTCAGCCATAGGTAGTTGTGTAGCCTTCATCAAAACACTTAATTTCTCTGAAGCTCAGTGTCCTCATCTGTAAAGTGGGGATAAATTTTCTTCCCTCATAAACGTTTGGGAATTTAAAAGGTAATCGTTGAGCATGGAACAAGTACTCAATAAAGATACTCATCCTCGCCACCGTCACTGTCACTTTCATGTTCCTCACAAATCATCCCGCCAGGCCGATGTGGCTCCGTGGCTGAGCCTTGACCTATGAACAAGGAGGTCACGACTGGACCCTCAGTCAGAGCACATGCCTGGGTTGCTGGATCGATCCCCAGTAGGGTGTACACAGGAGGCAGCCGATCAATGATTCTCTCTCGTCATTGATGTTTCTCTCTCTCTCTCTCTTCCTGTCTCTGAAATCAATAAAAAAAAAAAATTTTTTTAAGAAAGATATCACTCAGCTGCCACCACTCACTCCTGAGGCGCTGGTGGGGCCCTCCCTGTGCGGGCAGCCCCCTCTCTGCGTGGCTTACCCTCCGGCAGGCAGAGAGCAAGGTCAGGACAGGAATGGGTCTTCATCATCTCTGCACAGCTAGTCCTTAGCTCCATGGGCGAGCACAGAGAACACAGCCAACAAATACAGAGAGAGTGGCATTTACAGTAGTTCCCGTGAACAGGGCATGGATTTTGTAGCTGTTACATTGACGAAGCAGCAGCCCTGATCTTCCCGCTGTTTGACTTTGACAGAGTAAAGCAGAGAAGAATGGCATCCCACCCTAGAGAGTCACAGAAGACGAGGGCGGGGGGTGGGGGGGGGTGGGGGGGTGGGGAGAGGAAAGGTTAAAAATGGCGGTGGAGTAAGCAGATGTTGCACGGACACGCTCCCAGGACCAAACTGGAATTACAACTAAAATACAGAAAAACTTCCCGAATAATCAACAGGAGACTCGCTGGAGAGAACCCTGGTAACCGAGGACCGAAAGCGGAGACCGCATAGAGACTGAACGCACACAGAAGATGAGGGGGCCACGGAGAACAAGATAGACCAGCACCCGTGAGCCTCAGAAGCCAGGCCGCCACGTCACAGACACCCCCGCCATGGCCCCCGAGGACAGGCCTTGTCCTTTGTTGCTGGTAGACTAGGTGGGCTCTTAGCTGGAAGAGGATGGCCCCTCCTTCTCCAGAAGCCCTGAGCCATCACCATCTCCTCCTTTTAATTCCAAAGGGCTCAGCGCACCTAACAGTAACTGGTGAGACCTGAGTGATGAAGGCCTCGGTCCACAGACATTCAACTTCTGAGCAACACCATCCCCAATCACTCTCAGGTGCTAGCCACAAACACGGTTCTCGTGACCAGCACTTGAAACCCTCCCCAATCTGGGCAAGAAAGAAATCAAAAGGGTGGTAGTTCTGGTTATCTGTTACTGTTATCCCAAAACTCAGTGGGTTAAAAAAAAAAAAAGAAAACCACTTTATTATATCTCACTATTTTATGGGTGTAGAACTTGGACAAGGCTCAACTGGGCCTTTTCCATATGGCACCAACTGAAATCATTCTCTTAGATTCCCTCTCCTGCTCCCTCCTCAACCAGCTCCCCTGAGTGGAGATCCCACTGAATTAAGTCCAGGCCTCTGGGGTCTAGGGTGTGCCTTAGCCCACCCAGCCAGCACCCCCAGCCCACAGCCCACCTCCCTCATCTTAGAGAGAACTCTAAAAATCCTAGCAGCTGCTGTCTACTGGGTTCCCCATAAGCACGTGGCACACAGTCCCCCCATTCACTCCTCCCAGCAAGGGTAAGTGTCAGAAGCCTTCATCTCCACTTTACAACCGAGGGCACTGACCCTCACACGCGCCCCCGTCAGCTCATGAGCAGGGGAGGCAGGATTCAAACAAGTGTGTGTAAGGGCGGGAGGTGAGGGACCAACTGATTAAAGCTGCACAGAACGTTAACAGACAATGTTCGCTCCACTCTTGGGCAGCTATCCATCCTTCGGAATATTTTGATTGGCATGCATCTCCCTGTGGTAGGCATGGCAACTAATTAATAAGAAAACAGATGTGGGAGGAATGCAGCAGGTGCGGGCGCCAGAGCAGAGCGGGATTGTGGAGACCACTTGAGGGGAGGGAACCAGCACCTTCCCCGGTGCATGCCCCGCTACCTGGGGACCTGGCCACACAGTGTTTTCGCTCCAACACCCCCTCACCCTGCAGCAGGAGTGGGAACCTTTCTTCTGCCGGGGCCATTGGGATATTTATAACATCATTCTCAGGACGTACAAAATGATCAGCTTAAAAATGAGCCTGCTCCATTTGGTCACACATTCAATTAACTCACCCCTAATGCCTTGGCAGGGCCAGACCAAATGACTTCTCAGGCCTGATACAGTCGGACGCTCCCCACCCTGCCCCGGAGCCTCTGAGTGGGTTTCTGCCTCCTGGAGCAGGGCTCTCTGACTAAGTCCACCGCCCACAAGGGCAGGGCCTGCCACCCTCTCCCCTGCACCCCCCGGTGTGTGGCCTGTGCGGGCTCAGTGCTGGTACCCGAAGTTGATGACTGAGTAGGCGACAGTAGCTCTTGAACATTTTTAAACGAAGAGCTGGGTTTTTGTCCTTTTTTCCCCTCCAGGTTTGTCTGGAAGGAACAAAATGTCCCCGCCTGTTCCACACAGGCTACGTACCTCCTGCAGCACCATTTGCAACATTTTCTAAAAGTGAAAATTGTCATGGGCTAAAATTGCCCGCATCTGCATTTTTCATTCTTTTCCGAATAATGCTGTGATGAAGGAAGAACAGATGTTTGATGCAGGTAGAGGCAGCTTTTCCCAACAGAACACACAGAATCATCACACCATTTCCATCCACCACCACAGCGCTCCCAGTCCGTGCGGCTCCTTCGGGGAGGGGAGCGGAGCCCTATGAGACTGCCAGCCTGTATGAAACCAGCCTGGCCACACAAAGGTGCGAACCAGGGAGGGAGGAGAGCTCGGGCTTTGGGGTAGAAACGATTAGCGTGTGGACCTCAACGCTGCACTCACCAGCTCTGCCACCTGGACCAAGTGGCTCAATGTCTCTGAGCCTCGGTATTGACACCTGCAAAATGGGGACGAAATGCAGACAGTAAGTGCGTCTGCTGGTTAGATTGACTACGAAAACTTACATAAACTCTCTGGCACAGCCAATAGTACATGGTAAGCACTCAACGCTTGCTTTTATTTTTATCACAGATGCAATGTGTAATAAGTTACAGCTGTCATTTGTCACTCAACTTATCTATCATTTAAGAGGTTTATTCTCAGCAAAACCAGTGTTAGAAATAGTGCCAAGTGGCCTGGCTGGTGTGGCTCAGTGGTTGAGCATCAACCTATGAACCAGGAAGTCACGGTTCAATTCCCAGTCAGGGTACATGCCCAGGTTGTGGGCTCCATCCCCAGTGTGGGGCGTGCAGGAGGCAGCCCATCAATGATTCTCTCTCATCATGGATGTTTCTATCTCTCTCTCCCTCTCTCTTCCTCTCTGAAATCATTAATAATAAAATTTATAAAAAGTGGTATCTTAAGCCCTGACTGGTTTGGCTCAGTTGAATAGAGCGTTGACCTGTGAACTCAAGGTCCCAGGTTCGATTCTGGTCAAGGGCATGTACCTTGGTTGCGGGAACATACCCAGTAGGGATTGTGCAGGAGGCAGCTGATCGATGTTTCTCTCTCATTGATGTTTCTAACTCTCTATCCCGCTCCCTTCCTCTTGTAAAAAATCAATAAAATATATATATTTTTAAAAAGTGGTATCTTAAAAAAAAGAACTATGAGTGAGGGGAGCTCCAGGAAGCTGAGAGGAGAAAGAACATGCAGGGGAGAGGTCAGCGGCGTGGGTCCTGGGCCTGTGCTGAGGGAGAGGCCGGTGGGCAGGCGCAGGGACGGGAAGCTCATCCTGGGCCCTGGGCGAGAGCCACGGCCCCGTCACCGCTGAGCTAAGCAAGTTGTGCTGCCTGCACGGAGCCAGCCGGGAAAGGGCCACGCAGCCTGAACTGGATACAGAATTTTTGAATATGTCATAGGTGCTGTGTTTTAGAAAAATCAGTCTGACAGGGAACACATTTTACCCCAATTTCCTATTTTTCGGACTTTTTAAATTCTTTCTTTCTGTTTCTCTGCAGATGTTGAACATGCAAGACCTTTAAAAGCGGAGATAAAGGACAGCAAAGATGCTTATTTTCTCTCCTGGGTAGAGCTTTAAGCATGCATTTGATCTTTGCCGGTGGATGGAAGGTTTCTGAGAGCAGCGGCTGGGGCTCATAATGGGCTCCCTGCTGGGTCCGCACTGCCCTGGGCACACTGTGCAGGGCACCTGAGGGCTTCTGCCAGCTTCCCGGCATGCTCCCTGTGGGGCCACGGGTGGATCTTAGGGCCACAGGACGAATCTTAGAGCCACAGGATGAATCTTAGAGCCATAGGACAAATCTTAGGGCCACAGGTGGATCTTAGAGCCACAGGACAACTCTTAGGGCCACGGGTGGATCTTAGAGCCACAGAATAAATCTTGGGGCCACAACATGTTAGAGCTTGAAGAAATTTCTTCTGATCTTACAGAGGTGGAAACTGAGCATGGACATGAGCAGGACCAAGGACCAAGTTGATCCAAGACCAGAATCTGGACTGGTAATGCCTGGCCCAGCGTGCTCCTCCTGAAATCTGACTGGGACGGGAGAGAAGACACCCGGATTCAGGCCAATAGCTGCATAGTGCTCTCTGGGTTCCCACGGCCAATGCCAGGCAAGCCCAGGGCAGGGTGTTTCTCTCGTGCGCTCCCTTTCCCTTCCTCTCTGAAATCAATAAGAATAAAAATTATAAAAAGTGCCCACAGCCCCGTCCCTGCAGCCTCCGGGCTGTTGGAAGGGCTGAGACCCCTTCCGTTCTCCCCGCACGTTCCAAGCTGCCAACAGGCTCAGTTTCATGTGGCTTTGTATGTGCTTAACTAATCTTAGGATCCGTCAAGGCCTTTTAATACTATATGCCTGAGGCAATTATTTTAAAGTCCCAAACCATCCCAGAATCTCAAAGGGTGAGAGTCGGGAGAGATTCTGGACCCACTCTAATGCATGTGGGGAAACTGAGGCCTGGGGAGGATAAAGAACCCGAGACTTGCCCAGACTGGGGCTTCCAGCCTGGTGTAGGGCCAGGGCCGCCACTCGGGGCCCCAGGACAGAGAGGCCATGAGCAAGTCAAGGAGGGTGCGGGAGGGGAGAGGGGTGGTGCAGTGTAGGAGGGGCTCTGAGGGGGCACCGAGTGTCCCCACACAGCTACCGAAGCAGTTGGTTGCCATGGGAACACTCAAGCTCAGTGATGCCAGGAATTCCTTTTCAAAAGGGGCTGAAAATCAGATTTTTATGTGAAATCACTACCTTTTAAAGGTCATCAGCTGAGTCGAGATTTTTTAAACATTTTTCAGGTCAAAAACAGGTGCCTATGAGT
Source organism: Myotis myotis (assembly GCF_014108235.1). Lineage (NCBI taxonomy): Eukaryota > Metazoa > Chordata > Mammalia > Chiroptera > Vespertilionidae > Myotis > Myotis myotis. Next base: position 51,195,745 of record NW_023416318.1, on the reverse strand, counting down.
CTGAGGGGGCAGGCGGGCCTCTGACCTGTGACCTGGGGCCCGGAGGAAGAGGCTCAGCACACCGCGCCGTCTCCGCCCCTCCTCGCTGCCTTTCTACCCGCCTGTCTCTTCCATCCTGTGGGAGCAGCGAGCTCTCGCCTTGCTGTCACCTGGGCGCACACAGGCTGTAGGCCCGGAACACAGACCACAGACGGGGCTGCAGAGCGCTCTCTGGGTTTGCACAGCCAACACCAGGCGAGCGCAGGGCAGGGTGCCCCCCGGCCCACAGCCCCGTCCTGCAGCCTCCGGCTGTCTGAAGGGTGGAGACCCTAACGTTAGCTTTCTTCCTTGAAGCCAAGCCTCCCAGATACAGGTAACTGTGACCTCTGCGGTCGCCCTGTTGGCCCCATAAAGAGTTCCCCATCTCAGCCCTGGCTTCCACTGGTGAAAAGTATTAGAAAACCTGGACACAGACGTTTGCACAGGGACCATAACGGGCTGAGATGGCGGCGCTGCAGTACCATCTGGTGTCTGTGCACGCCGGGCGCTGCCCACGGACAGCGGTGCGGCACATCTGGCTGGGCCAGCGCTGAAGGCCAGAGACTCGGAGAGAGCACCCTCCACATCTACCCACACACCCCTCTGTTGAAAATGCACGACACAGCTTTGAAATGATGCTCCAAATGAAAGCGGGCAAACATGGCCTCTCCATCATCGGAGAGAGCCCGCCTGAGGCGGTCCAGTCCCCGGCGTGAGTAGCTAAGGGGCCTGACATCAGATTCCTGTTTACACTGACGGTTTGACTGACAAAATCCCCACTTTAACACGGTCCAGATCCTCACACAAACAGATCTTAAGTCACCACAACGTCCTGGATTTCTCTCATGGAAACACTCCGAAGTCCATGAAATTGGAACTCTGTCCATTCTTTCGATGCCCTGCTTTCTGGTGTCCCAAGCCTGGGTCCAGGCTGTCTGCAGTGAGAGCGTTAGCCGTGCAGAAATGGGGACTCGGCCAGGAGACTAAGCCCAGGCCACCCTGTGACATGGGTACCTGCCATGAGAGGGCCCTTAGAGACCCTCTGACCCTCTTCACCTCCATTACAAATAGGGAAACTGAGGCCCTACTCACAGGAGCAAGGTGTGAACTTGATCCCATTCATTTCAAATGCACCAGATACTGCCTCTAAGTAAAAAGCCCAACAAACCCGATTTAAAAATACAAAAGGCCAAGTAAAGAAAAAAACAAAAAAACTTTCCTAGCTTCCCTGAGGAACTCCTGGACTCCATCATTGACTTGCATAGCTGGTGGCAAGGCAATTTGCATACATTTCCAAAAACTCACCTAGGAAGGCTTCAGGAGCCCCGCGTGATAGATGGTGCGCCCTTGGCACAGGAAGAGAGCTTGCGCTCTAATTAATTAGGTATGCAAAACACAGCCAGTCCTGGGCCCGAAACAAAGGGAGCGACACGGAGAGTTCAGGGTACAGATTCACCAATTAGCTCCCAAAGAAAGGAATTAATTGCTTCTGCTTCGGGGTGCCCCCCCATCTCATTCTGCAAATACGTTACAAGTCTCTATTTTCCTCCTGGCCTTTCAGCTGCGACTTTGAAGTTTCCCTGCTTCCCCTGCCATGTGCTCGCCTCCCCTGGCTCAACGCCCCCGCCACCCACTCAGCCGGAGCTTGCCCCACTGTGTCCAACTCAGGGATAATTAGTCTGAACTGAAAACGTAATCTGCTCAGTGTGATGGACTCTCTATGAAGACGACTTTAAAGAAGGAAAACAGTCTACCTCGGGCTTCACGGCTTTGCATGATTATTTCTTAAGTCAAATGGAATTCAGAGGAGGTTTAACCTTTGGGATCTGGTAGGTCACCGCCTGTAAGTCTGATGGCAGAGAAAGAAACTAGACAAATTCCATAGCATCACACTGTATTTTCACCTGAAGTCCAGAATTTAAACGGAATTATTGTAAACTAGAGGTTCGGCGCACAAATTCGTGCATGGGTGGGGTCTGGCCAGCCCGCCCAGATCAGGGCCGATTGGGCCAGGCTGGCCAGGGGGAAGGGCTGCAGGCAGTTGGCGGGCTGGCCCCACCCCTGATAGGGGTGGGGGTGATCGAGGGCAGGGCCAGCTGGGGGGAGGGGCCACAGGCGGTTGGCCGGCTGGCCCCACCCCCTGGTCGAACTCCCAGTGGAGGGGACAGTTTGCATATTAGCCTTTGATTATACAGGATTGTTCCTGGGGGTCACTGGAACCCAAGTGTTTCTTGCTGGCATTCAAGGCCCTGCCTGACTGGCCCAGCCTCCTCTACAACCTGATTTACTGCCAGTCATGGAGGAAACGAAGCTAAAATAAGTAGGTACCATTGGTTTCTGCCTCGCAAGTATTGCCACCCATGTTCACGATGCACTTTGTATGTTCCTTTGCTAAGGATCCATCGGCACGGACTTCCTGGAAAGCCCGTTGGCAATATGTTTGAAAACTCTGGCCCAGTAATTTCACTTTCAGGGGTGGCTCCAAGAGATGAATCTGCAAAACTGACAAAAGTTTTCTATAAGGAAGTTTTTCACAGTGTTATTCACACCCATGAAAAGCTTGAAAACCATGAAATGACTACCATTAGAGAATTGGTTAAATTGTGTCACAAAGATTGAATATTAGGAAGCCATTCGAAATGGTGTTTACCAGGCTTACAGGTGAAGGAGATTGGGAGCTGTTGGTCAAAGGGTACAAAGTCCCAGTTATGCATAAGCTCTGGGGCCTCATGGACCCCATGGGAATGACAGTTGACAGTACTTTATTGATAAATAAAGTGAAATCTGTGAAAAAGGATAGATCTTAAATCTTCTCCACACACACGAATGACAACTATGTGAGGTGATGAAAACATTAATAGCTTCATGGAGGTAAGCATTTTACAGCACACACAGACCAAAACTTCGTGTTGGAAACCTTAAATACATACAATTTTTTACTTTTAAACTATACCTCATAAAGCTGGAAAAGGTGTTTAAACAATAATGAAAGACATGGGAGAAACGCTCATCCTAAGAGGTGGTCACGCCTGTTTTAGGTAGAGAAAAAGACTGTTTCTTTAAAAGGACAAAATGGGTGATTCTCCCAGGACTTTATAAATGTAAAGGGCTATTTATTTATAACAAATTTCAAACGTAAGCCCATTTTTTGCTACTAAAGAGATGCAAAAAGTGAGTTTTGCTCTTTTTTAATCATAGTTTTAGAACGACGTGCGATCTGTAGAACCTTTGTTGGGGGACAGACTGCAAAGCCCGCTTCCCATGCCAGGGATCTCGGTTTCAAATGTGCAAAGGAAGCCACTCCAGGGTCAGACCCATAGAGAGGCATTGGCTGGACACCCCCGTTCGGACGGGCCCCATGAGGAGGGCTGTGAAGGTAACTGTTTGGAAAGAACACACTCCCCTCTCCAGTCATCACAATGCCTCTTCTCCTCCATCTGCCTCCCGATGAGGAGTCATAATCTTCCTTTTATGACATCACCATAAAAGACATCCAGAGAACAAAAAATTACCTGCTCCTGGCAATAATCGTGTTTATTATGGAAACTGTAAAATGTTCCCGCAGAGGGGCCATCCCCGTTCATTAAGCCTTGTCGCAGAATCCATTTTCAAAACATCTAAATCAGATCTTGCAGAGCCACAGACTCGCTGCCCTGGAAAACAATCCTGCACCTCAGAGATGAAGCCTGGGGCCCAATCCATTTTCTTATTAAGACCCGGCGAGGTTTAGGACGCAGGACACGAGGCCTGCAAAGGAAGCCAAGCCATGCCTCTCACCTCACCTGAGAGCTTTTAAACTTAGGCTGTGAGGACTGATGGGCCCAAAGGCGGGGCCAAGGCTCCCCTGGGCCCCTGGACCCTGTGGGCCCCCATGGCCTGGCTCTCCTCCAGAATGAACCCCTAATCTAAGCAGAGACATGGGGCATGAGAGCCAATGGGCTTCCAGGTTCCAGAAAACTTCCAGGAAGAGGAGAATGAAGCCATGGTGCAGCGGTTCTCAACCCCTTTGGGGGTCAAACGACCCTTTCACAGGGGTTGTCTAAGACCATCAGAAAACACATATATAATCACATATTGTTTTCATGATTAATCACTATGCTTTCATTATGTTCCATTTGTAACAGTGAAATTGGTGTCACCACAACATGAGGAACTATATTAAAGGGTCGCAGCACTAGGAAGGTTGAGAGCCACTGCCATGGTGGATCCGGCCAAATTCTAAGGGGAAAACTATCATTTTCTTTCCATGTTATCTTTTATTTAAATTCCTTCTCAAAACTTAGAAAGGGTCCAGCCAGCATGGCTCAGTGGTTGAGCGTCAACCTGTGAACCAGGAGGTCACAGTTTGATTCCCAGTTGGAGCAGATGCCCGAGTTGTGGGCTTGATCCCCAGTGTGGGCCGTGCAGGAGGCAGCCAATCAATGAATCTCATCATTGATGTTTCTATCATTCTTTCCCTTTCTCTCTGAAATCAATAAAAGTATATTATGTGTATGTATATATATGTATATAGAAAGGTAAAATGTGTGCCCCATAATTCTTTAAAAATGACTACAAAATGCAGTAAAAATAATCTTCCCTACAGCCTCTGCAGCTCCCCCAGCCCCCGGGGGGGCAGAGCCTGGCTTGTATGCTTCCCCACTTCCCCCCATGCCCATCAAGCACACACAGAAGTGCCCTTGTTTGTTCTTATTAAAATAAGGGCATTTCACACGCATTACTGTGCGCCTTGTTCTTCTCACTTAGGCCTCCAGGGCAATAGCTATAGATCCAGGAAAAGGGCCTTTCCACCCTCAGCTCTGGTCTCCTGGGCCCTCACTCACATGCAGGACCATGTGCCCACAGTACAGTCCTAACTGGATGTGTTAAACGCCCTAAAATAGCTCGGAGGGAAATATACCACCATGTTAGGTGGTCATTTCTGAGGAGGTATTATTACAGATTGTTTTTATTTTCATGCTTTTGTCTCTTTCCAAATAGCCTACATTGGGCACATGCCACTTTATTTTCTTGCAATAGGTCTTTATTGATTTTTTAAAGAGAGGGACAGCGAGAGGAAGAGAAAGGGAGAAACATTGATGAGAGAGAAACATGGATCGGTTGCCTCCTGCATGCTCTCTACTAGGAATGGAGCAACATCCCGGAAATGTGTCCTGACCAGAATTTAACTAGTGACCTCTTGGTGCATGAATCAACATTCAACCACTGAGCCACACCGGTTGGGCTCACTTTCTTTTCAAGTGTAGGTACAGGTGGGAGCAGAGAGGAAGAAGTTATTTAACCTCCATGATCTCTACCTGGGGGATAGCCATCCTGTGATGCTGAGAGAGGACAATATAAAACTTCTGTTTTTATTTCTTTACCTTAAAAAAGAAGGAAGAATTCATACTGTGCTAACTCAATACTCAGAATGACCCTGGCACCCTATTCAATCCATGCATCACGTGACCACGTGTCCAGGCCACATGGGATCACACTGAGTTCCCCAACAGGATGGCTTGGCGGCGGGTGGGGCTCTGTTGCTAATTTCATTGTTCTGTACATTATATTGCCATGTGTTGTATCGTGCAGGTACCCAGGCAAGTTACCGACTATATTATCTGGTGGGTGTTTCTTTAAATGATTTTTTTATAGATTTTTATTGACTTCAGAGAGGAAGGAGGAGGGCGAAAGAGATAAACATCAATGATGAGAGAGAATCATTGATTTGCCACTTCCTATATGCTCCCAACTGGGGATGGAGCCTGCAACCCCAGACATGTGCCCTGCCCGGGAATTGAACCCATGACCTCCTGGTTCGTAGGTCAACTCTCAACCACTGAGCCACACCGGCTATACTGGTGGTTATTTTACTAACGGACAAAGGATTTAAAAGAAATCCTGCAAAGAAACACCCAGGAAAAGACAACACTGACACAGACACAAGCAAACGAGATAAGGAAACACTGGTGCTTCTGAGGACGAGGTCTTTACAGGCAGGATGAGGGTGTTCACAGTGATGTCATCCTAATCAAATCACATAAGAAGTCAACAAAAACCACATTTCAAGAACAAGTGTTCTATTTGAAATTAGAATGTATGCCACTATTATAAACATCATCTATGTGCCCTAAATGTGCATATGTTTGTCTTTCCAAGTACAAAAAAAAATGCAGAATATTGGGTTTTTTTGGTTAAATCCCTCATTCTTCCTGCCACAGGAGCATGGCTAAAGTTACCCAGAACTACAATATGGAAATACGTGACAAATTAAATTGCACCGTTTGTCAGAAATACCTTTGGAAGACACACACACAATCTTGTGTGGGGAAATGACTAGCAGAAGACGTTAGGGAACCCCTGTGTTGGCAGGCAGCTAAGTTAAAGTCCAGTTGTGTCCAGCAGGTCCCACCCTATGGGTTTGGATTGACGTGGTTTGCCCCCACGCCTGGTACAGCCATGCAGGTTGCACACCGCACAGGCGTGCCCACTGCAGCCTGCGTGACAGGTGCTCTGATATTGTGTCCTGCAGGTCCTGGGGGCCCTGAGGTAGTGACTGGAGGGACGCATGTGAAGAATGGCTTCGTATGAGCCGTGAAAGGAATGCTACATTAGAGGAGTGACAGGCTCAAGAATTAATTCTGTGACAGGAGCTGTGTGTTACAGCCACACTGCACAAACATGGCCGGTGGAACCGAAAAGGATTCCCGAGTGAGGAGACAGAGACAGGCCCCCCACAAAAGTCATCCCCAGCGTCGTTTATGAGGGGGTAACACAGCAAAGAAACACAAGCTCGAGGCGAACACAGTGTCGCAGGATCCGTTGGTGAGATTATCTGTAAAGGGAAAAGGGTATCAAAATAGAATTTCCACGAAACTTCACAACCAGGTCAGGCATGACCGTGACCTTCTTTCCGAGCACACAACATACTTGAAGAGTTCCCGATCCGGAAGACAGGTTACGCATCTCTCCTTTACAAAGAGGCGGCATCGGAGCTGGTGACCGGCCCCGTGAGGATGAGGCCCCTCAGCAGTGTGCCGCGGGTAGAGAGCTTTTGAAAAATACCAGCGGGTTTCATCCGACCCTCCCACGGAAAGGGCAAGTGGTGAAGTAACTGCTCTTTTGAAGGAATTGGGGTGCGGAAGAGCACTTCTGAAAACATTTCCGTCACTCTCTGATTTCCTTGCCAATGTGCTTGGTTATCGAAGATCAGCCAATCACATGGGCACCCCTCAACCGACGCCTCTCGCCGGCTTAATATTAAAATCCTCCCAATGAAGTTTCCACGGGCTTTTGGATCCCTTTGTTTAAAAATGTAAAAATGAAATATCGTCCAATTAGTTTGCAAGAAGAACTGCCTGACGTCGGGAAAATGGAAAGTGACTGGCCCACTTCCCACGGGGACCGCTGCGTAATTGGTGGCTGGCAGTGAGGAAGGAGAGGCCTGGCGCAGCGACGCAGTGAGCGGTGCCCGTGCCCTTCTCCGCAGGGAGCACACCTCCTCGCGGGAGGGAGGCCTCTCAGCCCTGACAGCCGCGAACGAGGAGCAGCTTCTAAACGCCGAGCCCAGCACTTCAATCACCTGCGTTACCGTCTAATGTTAGAATTTCAAAAATAATGAAGCATATCCAATCTTAATACTCACTTTAAAGCATTATTACTGATTCCCGTGGCAGCCAAAACAGCAGCAACAGAAAAAGGATTCTGTAATATGATTTAGAATATCATCTATGACATATTTATCCAAACCATTAAATATTCTATTTTTGTTGCTATTACTTAAGATAATACAACAATACATTATTTTCATATTTATACGTCTATAATAATACATCTAAAAATTATAAGTGTATGTAAATTAGTCATACAAATATGTAAATTAGAAATAACTATGCATACAGTGGAAAATGTTAGGATTTTCATCCCATCTGAATTTGGGGTGGGGCAGGGGCAGGTGAGGGTTTACCGAAGCCATGACATTTGATCTGAGCCTTAATGCCAGAGTGGCACCTAAATCATGACTACAACTAAATCATGGGCAAAGAAACACAGATGTTTTTATCCAATTTTAATATTCGTTCAGATTCATGTGGGGGTGGCCCTAGAGCAAAGGAGAGGATATTGTTCTTTTTACAGCAGGCAAAACCCTTGTAGAAACTCATTTCCCTACAGAGGATGGAGGAGGGAAGAAGATTCAAGAACAGTGAACCTCACTCCTCAGTGACTAATCTGAGGGGTGCTGAGTCTACAGTCCATTTCTGAGGGTGGGAATGACCAACCCCTCCCGGGGAAGCCTCTGCATGGCTTTGGGAGCCATGTCTCAAGCTCCTACAAGATGAAGTGGCTGCCCTTGGAGGCCCAGCTGCAATGTCCCTTCCACAAGGCTTTCTCTAAGCCCAGAGGTTGAGGCAAGTTCCAGTTCCTTTCAAATACCTTGGTCAGCAGCACAAGTATGTCCTTCGGGCTAGATGGGGCAATTCTGCAGCAGGAGGGACCTAAGGTGACATGGAATAAATGCCCAGAATGAGAAGACTTGAGATTGAAACCAAGAAGGCACCAATGAGCAGCAAGTGTGGGAGGAGGCAGGAGAACGCTTGGGGATGTGAGTGGCTGGGACTCCTACAAGCAGGTGAGGGGTTGAGAGGAGCTGGTCCACCTGGTTCAGGCCAGCATCACGCATCCGTGAGCTGGAAATACCATCCAGCCAGGCTTGTGCTCTCCCATCCTGTTACACCCTCCCATCCTATTATCTGTGCTTGAGGGATGGGAAATCAAGCTATACTCACAGTCCTTTAACGATGTTTAATAAGTGTGAGTCCTGGGCCGTGCTGGGCACAGTCTACCTGCTAATGGGTTATCTCTGCTCTTATCCGAATCCCCCTACACAACAGTGAGCTCCTGTAGGGCACACATATTCAGAGCTGCAACACCATTGGGGTCTAGAATACAGGCTCTTACAGGTTTGATGGACAGAGAGAGGATCTGTGAGTCCATGGCACAGCCAAGGGGTTTGAAATGATCTCCCATTGCTCCTACCACAAGCTCTTCCCAACATCTGAGAAAAAATTTGTTTGATCTGGGGTTGTAACTACCCAAGGATAGCGCTCTGCTCCCTCCACCCGCATGCCTCACTTCTAGCTTCACATCTGGCTAAGTTGGAATACTCGGAAAGAGCAAAAGAATAAGTGATGAGCTCCAAAATGTCTTTCCACCCTTATCTGGACCTCTGTTTTTGCCAGGTGATTCATAAGCCTTGAACCAAAAGTCAGTCGGGCTATTTGGGGGAGGGATCTATTTGTCAGGGTTATAACTATTGGAGGGTTGCATGTGGAGCACTGAGGCTGAAGGAAGGGGAGAGGGAGAGAGGGGAGAAGAGGGAGGAAGAAGGGGAAAGGATGGGAGCAAGGAATGGCTTGCTCAGCCAGCCAGCCAGCCAGCCAGTAAATGGAATCATCCTGACCATTGGTGAGGAGGAAGCAAATCTCTCTCACATGGGACTGTTCCCAGCACAGACATGCATTTAAGCGTCACTCTGAACCTTCAGTCCTGCTGTCCCCAAATTTAGAATGTTCTCCCTGCACCCTCTCACATCTTCTTGTGGTTATTGTGTCAACTTGACTGTGCCATGGGGTGCCCAGATTAAACATTATTCCCGGGTGTGTCTGGGCAGGTGTTTCTGGATGAGATTAGTATTTGAGATTCAGTGGATGCAGTGGGACCATCCAATCCATGGAGGGTCCCCATAGAACACAAATAGGAGGAGGGTCCACTGGTTCCTGCCTGTCTGCTTGAGCTGGGGCATGGGTCTTCTCCTGCCCTTGGGTGCCCTGGCTCTCAGCAATAACCAATATAGATAGGTAGACAGCCCACTGGTTATGTTTCTCGGGAGAACCCTGACCAATACCATGCCAAGCTTCTTTCTGAAAATTTTTATTGACGCCTCACCCTGAAAGTGAGGTCCATGTTCAACAACATCATTCTCACCTGAAGAACACCTTACAATTGGATTTCCAAACCTTCTGATTCTCTAGCAGGTGATTCTTACATACATTCAAGTTTGAGAACTTTTATTCTGTTCATTGGAAAGGCATACAACAGGCACAAAGACTGTCCTAGGTTTTTCCTAAAATGTATTCCCTTTGTATAATAGTCCTTTATGTTACCCCACTATGATACTGTAAGCTGCTTGGGGAAAAGGACCATTTCTTATGTTCCTCTGTACCTCTGAGATGCCCAGCACGGAGAACCAACTCAATAAGTGCTTTTAGGTTAAAAGAATAGGCAAACGGATGTCTCTAGATTCCCAGAGATGCTCTGTTTTCTTCACCTGGGAGTTTTCTTTCAAGAGTTTAGTCCAGGGAGCCTGGTACTGGTCCCTAACCTGAAGGAAGAGGCACAGATCAGGTCTGATCAGAGCTCAGCTGTCACCTCCACGGTTGGATAACTTACATCACACAACCAAAGGAAAAGTTGGCTGCTTTGAGAACCACATAAGCCTGTCATCATTAGACTGATGAGCAACTCAAGATCTTATTCTTCCTTCCTTTCAGTAGCTAAGTCATGCCTGTCCTATCTCCCCCACCGTGTACCTGTAAGACACTCACTTTTGGATGGAATATAGGACTTCTAATCTCGTTCAAGAATCACATATTGTCCTTCATGTACTCAGCCATCTCCTACATTCAGGAGCTACAGAGATGGAAGACAGTCTCCGCCCTCCAGGAGCAAGAGATGCTACTGAGTTATGTACCTACTGTAGTCTTTGTTCTACTGAAGATGTCTATGCACAGAATCTTTTTGATGCTGAATTGATTCAGTCACCCAATGTTTTCTCAGTCTCTCTCAGCTTACCACCATTAAGAGAGGGTCAGAGAATATCCTCTATGGCTCCATTAAACACATCATCTAAGAACCAGTAAACGATTCAGGACCAAGGACAGAACCCTCTGGTGCCTGGAATCAAGCATTCAGGTCCACTTCAATACAAACATTTAATAACTCTCTACCTTGTACCAAAAACTTTACAAGGTCCTAGGATTCAGAGGTTCATCAGGCACAACCACAATCTTCCCAAACGCCCCAAGTTTGGCTGGGACAGGGACGGAGAACACAGGGACAGCGTGTCCAGGCCACACTTCTCCTTCGGTGCCCCCAGACTTTTGGAGATCGTCTGTCATGCCCAAGTCAAGCACACAGAAAAAGCCGAGCCTTGTTTGAAGGAGAAGATGGAAAAATATTTCCGAGACCGCAGTTGCCTTTCGCCTTGGGCTATCTCTGCTCAAATTGAATTCACTCAAATGACGGGATAGCTATTACAGCGGTGCTCATCTAATGAGATGGCTTTGGATACTATTAAAAGTTAAATCAGTTGATAAATGAAATACTGAAATCACTCGAGAATTGGCCCAATGTACAAAATATTAGCAGTGCAGCCTCTAAACCAAGCGCTGAACACAAATTCAGCCAAAGCCATTAACACAAGACTGTGGACTCTGTCCAAGACGGTGGCCTCTCTCCTGAGTCTTAGAGCTGTGCCCAAAGAGCGTTTTCCGAAAGCTCAGTGATCCCTTTGGTGGGAGCTTTTGGGAAATATGGGGTCCCGTGTTCATGTGAACTTTTTTAAGCACTTAAGTTGCTTCAATGGTAAATGATTCTCCATTGATGTTAATTGTTAAAATATATTTCTAGCAGGTGGAGCACAGGTCATGGAAAGGTCATGGAAGTGACAGTGGAAGAGTTTTAAAAGTATGAGTCCATAGAGGTGAAGCGAGTAGCCGAGGACACCACTGGAAGTAAAAGAAGTCGTTTCAGAAGCCAGAGGAGAGGCTGGGGCAGCTTCACCCGAGGACAATGGATGAGCATCCCTGAGAAGTCCATCTGGGAGAGCGGGACATGGGCTGCGGGGTCCCCTGAGGCAGGCGAGCGGCAGAAGGATGAACACAAGGCAGGCAGCCTGCGTCGAGAGGGATGCCGTGGCTGCCTGACTCTAAGAAGCCGTCCCTCCCAGACATTGTCCTCTGGGTTAGATGCACGACCCAGGGCAGAGGTGTGCAAGGGAATGTATTAGAGTATGGGAAGAAAATATTAGAACTTCTATTTACATCTTTTCTTTAAAAAGAAATAAAAACCGGCTCCAATAACTGTTACTTAATAACTGTTACTCATGTACAGATGCACAAAGACGGACAGCAAGAGCGAAGACCATGTTAGTTCAAGAGAAATAGGACCAGAGAAGTTCCAGCCTGTTTGCCAGACTGCAGGAGAGGGGGCTGCCCATAGGGGCTGCAAGTGAGTCTACCTACCACAGAGTGCAACGCTCCGACCCCTTTCTGTGGGAGAGGACAAGCCCCAGGCAGAAGACTTGTGTGCCAGCCGCACCTGCGCAGAAGGAAGTGGGGTGGACATAAGGACTGTGAAATAGGATCAAGTGTTTCCTATGCAACTCAGCCTGCACTGAGAGAGGCCACACACTCCACCCTCGAAGGCCTGCATGATCCCGCTCCATGGTCAGTGGGGAAGGCAGTCTGGGCCCTATGAATCCTTGGAATTAATGATCTGAGGTTCCTTGCTTTATATCATTTCCTTTGTTTGTGTGAGACTTAGTAAAAGCAAATAGAAGAATAATTATATTACCTAGAATCGCAATGGTATCAGCAGACATAGCTGAGAGGGTCGGAAGGTGTTGCCTTGGGAGGCATGGAGTCAGGAACCTGTATATCGTAATGGTGCCTATAGCATATATGTGGCGCTGAGGGCTTTTTAGTTACCCATAGTCTACTGCTATGAAAAGTGAAAACGTTTTAAATTAAAAGTGCGTGTTCCCATTGGGGTCTGTCTTGGTGACCTGCATATGCCGCTGCCGGAAACACAGTTCCCACACCTGATAACAGGCTTCTAATGAAGAAGCATTTGATTTCACTCCAGAGTCCGAGAGACGCAGCATCAAGCCCAGGCCTGCCACCGCACACCGTGGCGAATGGTTTTCATTCCTAGAACAAGTGCCGGCACCGTGGGAGCGTCTACCTAGGAAGTTAGATGCTGAAACGTGAGCCCTTGGATCTAGAGCCGGGGTGTGATCCTCCAGACACATTTAGTTCATAAATAATATTGTGGGGGAAGCTTGGCTGACATTTCACTAAGTAAAACAGGACATGTGTACAAGTGTCCAGAACTTTGTCAGGCTCAGAGTTGATGTTCAAAACACTTTATAGCGATTATTAATTGAGTACCAACCTGAGGCTCTGAATAATACGCACTGCGGGGCCCTTGGCCAACCTGCCCTTTAGCCAAGTCACAACCCACACGTGGGTACTCGGGGTCCCCGTCAAATCTCCGTTCCTTTGTGATGTGTGAAAGCAGATTCAAGAGCTCGTCTTCTCCGGTGCTAACATCAGGCACTGAGAAAATAAACCAGGTGTGGCAGCCAGAGGCCGTGAGGGCAGTGGCCACAGAGCTGCAGAGACGCGGTGTGTGTGAGCACTGGGTGCTCCTCGGTATTGGAAAGGGGCTCGCTTCTTGGGTTCTTCAGACCCGCTGGCATGACATTCCGCTCTCCATGGACATGGACGGGGTGTCCACCCAGCAAGGGCTCAAGGAAATCTTCTGAGAGGCGGCCCTCTGCTGAGGTGCCATAACAAAATACCTCCGACTCAGAGGTAAACAATAGATTCATGTTTCACAGCTCGGGAGGCCAGAACGTCGAAGGTCAAGGTACTGACCGTTTCAGTTCTTGGTAAGACCCCTCTTCCAGGCCGGCAGATCGTCTTCTTGCTGCACCCCACCCGGCCTTTCCGAGTGTGCATGGAGCCAAAGAGAGCTGGGGTTTCTTCTTCTCCTTCCCAGGGCACCTGCCCTGTCCCATTAGGATTCCACCCTGAGGACCTCATTAAACTGATCACCTCCTCGCAAGCACCATCTCCCCATACAGACACATCAGGGTCTGGGGCTTTTAACATGAATTTGGGGGTGACAAACATCCAGTCCATGGCAAAGGGCATCCGCAGGAACCCTGGCAACACCCACCTTATGTGTGAGCAGCACTCTACAGCTCACAGAGCACTCTCACCCCCTACTGTCAGGTGAACCCCTCGGCAGAAGAGAAGCAGTAAACAGATTATTGTGTCACATTTGCAGATGAAGGTCTCAAGAATTTTTTTTTTTATGTAATTAAACCAGCCACCTTCAGGAACTTCTTCACTTAATGCATATACACATTGGATTTTTTATGAGAATAGAAAAATATCACATTAAATATGTATGTTACACTCATGTTACCCATCGAGCAAAGGAGAATGGGGAAAGTTGAGTAATCATTTCCTCCTTCTCTCATTAGTTCTTTCTCATTTTTTTTTTCTCTCTTTCCCATCCGATACTAATAAGACCCAATTTTCAATGCAATGCTCCGTAAATGAGCCACAATACAGGAAGTTGTGCCCCTTTGTAATATATGACCTCATGTAGTCGATGTGGCCGCGGAGGTCAGGGGAAAGAACTCCCCCCACCCCACGACCACCACCCAGCACCACACTCGCTGTGGGCTACACAGCCTGCTCATAATAGCTCTGCACTGTCACCATCCAGAAACGGACTAATTTCTGAACCATGGCTCCTGCATTTTCACTACCCATTGGCTTACAAATTAGACAGCAGGTCTTCACACGGGCCCTGCCCGTCCAAGCTCTAATTTCCCCCAAGAAACGTCTCTCTCTCATACTCAGCCACTTAAAATCTGCCGGACTCCACAGAATGAATGAAAAATCCCTGCCACTTAGGTAATAGGTTTCCTCCCCAACGTCACAGTAAGAATGAACAGGTGATAATGGTTTAACAGCATACTCCCAGCATCAAAGAGGGGCCAAAGTGTTTCTCCCTGGCCCTGGCTGCTGCTTTAATCATCTCACCTCCTCCCTGTGCCCAGCCCAGCAGTTAATGACCTGCAATAAATCCAGGAAGCTGAGACTTGAGAGCTACGGAGGTCCCGCTAGAAAGCAGATCTGTGTGTTCCTTGAGAGGTGGTATCCAGGTTACCCGGCCCAGCAAGGATTCCTCGATATTAAGGCTGTTCTTCTTGGAAGGCCCACATCTCTACTGTCTCCCACGGGACTTGTCTTTTCCCTTTAAACCAGTGGTTCTCAACCTTCTGGCCCTTTCAATACAGTTCCTCATGTGTGACCCAACCATTAAATTATTTTCGTTGCTACTTCATAACTGTAATTTGCTACTGTTATGAATCGTCATGTAAATATCTGATATGCAGGATGGTCTTAGGCGACCCCTGTGAAAGGGTCGTTCGACCGCCAAAGGGGTCGCAACCCACAGGTTGAGAACCGCTGCTTTAAACACCCGCACCTGCCTTTTCATCTAACCCTCCCAGATGGCTGGCCCTTTAAAGTGCAATGTGAGGTGATCACATGAAGTGTTGAAGGGACCCGCCCACGCTGGCCACATGGTTCCCCTAAGACCGTGTTCACCCTGTTCAAGTCACATGCTGGGGCTGCAGCCGGCCCGTGGCACCTGGAGCCTCTCCCCGCCACACCCCCCACCACAGGTGCTCACAGGCCAGGGCCAGGGATTCCAGAAGGTTCTCCTAAGGCCACTAAGGTTTCTCAGGCACCTTTAAAATTGCAATTTCCCACTTGGCTAAATCCTCTCCTCATGGATGGGTCTATGTGCCGTAACACAGCCTCCTGAGGGTCACATAACTCCTGAGGGGGTCTCCAGCCCTCCTGGGACGGTGGGGGGGGGGGGGCTAGCTGCCCGCTCTCCCCAGCGGCCCTGCCCAACGCCTAAGGCGACTCCCCAGGGCGTACAGGCGCACAGACCCCAGCCCCAGCCCCAGCATCAGAAAAGGTCACAAAACGGAATTTTTCTCCACTTCTCTGCTCAAAACCTGACCTGAACTTCACTGACGCTCAATACTGCCTTTATCCCTTTTCATGTGAATATTCCCCGCTCGCAGCAGAAACATGAATGTGTTTGTAGGGCCGAGACCTGCCACAGAACCCACGCACCATGATACTTTCCCGGAGCCTGGCACATCTGAAATTCCACAGCACATTTGCCCCTCCCCTCCCCTTCACGCAGAAATCCCGGGACACTCACGCTCAAGGCATCGCGCCAGGCAGTGTCTCATCTGAGAAGCTGGGAGTCTGCGAAGAGATGGGGAACGCGTGGTCCCACACCAGGCTGCTTCCTGGGGGACAGAAAACACTGGCCCCGTCCACCAGGGCGAGGAGAGACGGCAGCAAAGGCAGGCCCCTCCCGATCGGGAGGCGGAGGTGCAGTGAGCGAGGGCTCCCACCTGAGGCTTGCGGTGCACAAAATGCGCAGATCCTGCGCCACCTGACAGAATCTCCCACGTTTATGGAGAGGCCTTGGCGGGTTCAGCACGGCCCCCGTCAGATGGTCCGGGCAGCACCTTCCTCTCTGAGGGCCGAGTCCTGAGCCGGCTCTGCTGTGGGAACCGCGGGCAGAGCGCACATCCAGGGCGGGGAGGGCGAGGACCTCCGATTGCCCAGGGCAGCTGCATCTCGTCCTGCCATGGAAACCGGACAACCAGGGGGTCGGGCGCCTGTCACTACGTGAGCCAGCTCAGCAGCGACGGGGTTGAGTCATATAGGAGCTTTATTCAGTACTGCCGGCAGCACGGGAGAGCAGCAGGTCACCCACAAATCCTGCTCTCCCCTCCTCACCAGCTGGCTGCTTATATACACGAGGGAGGCGAGCGCTACACCCAGCTGCGAGCTGCACGTGTAACGTGGAAAGGGGCGGGAGCGTCTGCAGTCCGGCCTCCAGGAGCTCCATGCCCGATAACAAGGAGGCTCATCTTCTAACTCATGGTTCTCAGCCTTCTGGCCCTTTCAATACAGCTCCTCATGTTGTGACCCAAACATAAAATTTTCGTTCCTACTTCATAACTGTCATGTTGCTACTGTTATGAATCGTAATGTAAATATCTGATATGCAGGGTGGTCTTAGGCGACCCCTGTGAAAGGGCCGTTCGACCACCAAAGGGGTCGCGACCCACAGGTTGAGAACCGCTGTTCTATGATGTTACAAACAGCTTGGCCTGTGCCTGGGGAGTGGTCAGTGTTCCCACTGCAAACTCCCGTAAAGGGGATGGGGGTCAGGGTCAGTCAAAGCACATCCTGACCTTGGTCCACTTTTAAAATGTATTTTCTCCTTGAAGCGCATCCTCCAGTTTCCCTGGTCTGTGAGAAGACGTCTTATCTATAGTTAGTAAGTGGGCCGCGCCAGCACGGCCAAGGGTGATCCTGAGTGGGGGGGAGGGGGGGGGGTGAAAGGATTGAGAAAAGACAGACAAGAAAATGAAAGCTGGGTCTCGGTGGGACGCTGCTCCCTGATGAGAGACAGCGCCCACAAGCCGTGTCTTTATTTTATAGCAGATGCCACGAGGCAAAGAAGGGGCGTGACCAAGTTGACTACAGCATTCTCTTGAGTTTCAACCCTACTCAATCACATGCACCTGAACGCTAGCACAAGGCACGTGGGGCCACGTGTTCGGACCATAGGTTCACACTTACAACCACAGCTGTTGGCTGTAACGGTGCCAGGAGGGCTCTGCCCTTCAGCTGGGACAGGCACGTGGGGCCACGTGTTCGGACCATAGGTTCACACTTACAACCACAGCTGTTGGCTGTAACGGTGCCAGGAGGGCTCTGCCCTTCAGCTGGGACTTGCACGTGGGCCACGAGAGGACTCTGCCCTCTCATCAGTCCGAGGCTTGCACCTGTCCAAACACTGTAGCCATGCCCCATAAGTAAGGTGGATCGTTCTTAGGCAGCACTGGCTCTGTTCTTATTGCGTGCCCTTCCCCACGACGCCTGTGACCTCCTCCAGCACACACACACAAAAATCACCATACAAAGCGTTACACGATCACATCTGGCTGGGGAGGTCGGGGCGCTTCGTGGAGGAGATAGACCTGAACTAGAAGAGGGCCTAGAAAGGAAACCGTCATCACTGGCTGTGCAAAGGCACTGGGGCAGGAAGCAGTAGGGGCGTAGGGGCTCGGGGAGCTCACTGCTCTAGGAGCCAGGGGCAGAGCAGGAAACCAACATGGAAACGTCAAGGGAGAGGCCTTGAGTGCCACTCTGAGGCAGAGCTCTCGGTGCCACTGGGCTTTGTCTGGAAGTGAGAGTGGGTGACTGGCCAGGAGACACGTGCAGAAATCCGGGGTCCATGATGCTGTAGTGGCTTTTGGAATCAGGAGGAGCGGATTAGAAGGAGGCCGTGGCGATAGAAGGAAAGGGCCCAGGGAATCATGGGAACCCAGTTCACAGGACACAGGAGCAGGAGCTGGGGGGGCTGTGCCTCCCTGGGTACACACACCGTGTCTCTGTCTGCACAGGTGAGGCCTCAGTGCCATCAGCAAAGCAAGGCGCTCCTCCATTTGTATTTCCGTCCAGCTTCCCCTGTGAGGCCTCATTATTCAAATCTCAGTTAATCCCGCAAGAGCACTTGCATGAGAAGCTGTTTAATTACCTCCTTTCCACTCCCTAGTGGTGCGTGGCCTTGGTTGGCTTATTGATCACTCAACCACCAGCTTCTCCCCGGGAGCCGGGCCTGGGCAGCTCAGGAAGCTCTGCAGGAGCCGATTCCCAGGCCACGAGCTCACCTTCTGGTGCAGGCGGCTTCACGGGGGAGAATGGGGCTCAGGCAGTCGTCCTTAGGAAGGAGGCTTCCGAGTCTCCCATCTCCACCGGTGTCCACGGCCAGTGCCAACGACCGCGCCAGCATCTCGCACCCCCGCTGCTTGCCGGGCACCAGGTTCCCTCCAGGCCTGTGCCCCAGCCATCGCTCCCCATCCAAGCCACCAGCACGCTGCCCACCCTGTGCCACTCAAAGCCCTCCCCTGATCTTGCCCAGCCAAGCCCTCCCTTCTCTACAGCACCTGTGGCTTTTTGAGGCCCTGGCGTCATCCTCCAGCTGACACTCGGCAAGGGGAACAGTCCCTGAGCCACCTAGCCTGCACGTCCCACCAAGCAGCCTGCCCTGGCGTGCCCACTACACTGTCACTTACGAGGACCCCTGGGAACAGTGAGGGCGGGAGACAGGGCCGAGGCACCGACACAGGGATGAATCTCTCTGGGAGCCCCTGCTGTGCCCGGGTCCCAGTCAAGCCCCAAAAGGAGAAGCAAAGGGCAGTGAACTTGCTGAGGCTGCTGCTCCCATGAACACACACACAGGAACGTGTGCTCCCCCTTCTTGGGCCAGCATCTGACATCAGGGGGTCTGGAGGTGGGCTCCCTCCAAGGGCTCCAGAGGTGGGTGCTTCCTGCCTCTTCAGCTTCTGGGGGCTCCTGGCCACATCCCTTCAATCTTCATGCGGGCCCGCCTCCATCCTCGCATAATCATCTGCCCCCGCCCCCCTGTTCAACTGCCTACTTCAGGCTGTGCCTACTTCCTACTGATCACAAGAACCACCCCCGGTTCAGATGTTCACTTCCGGCTGTGCCCACTTCTGACTTACCAGCTTCCCTGTTCACATGCCCACTTCCGGCTGTGCCCACTTCTGATTGACCAGCTTCCCTGCTTCCCTGTTCACATGCCCACTTCCGGCTGTGCCCACTTCTGACTTACCAGCTTCCCTGCTTCCCTGTTCACATGCCCACTTCCGGCTGTGCCCACTTCTGATTGACCAGCTTCCCTGCTTCCCTGTTCACATGTCCACTTCCAGGGTCCCAACCTCCCTCCCAGGACCCATACCTCCATCAGGGGCTCAGACCTATATCAGGGTCCCTGACCTTCGCGCTGGGGCCCACATGTAGAACCCAATATCCAGTGTGTATTTTGGGGTGCAGACCTACACAGTAGCCCAGACCACCATTCCATGCATGGGTGAGGCCTCGGTGCCGTCAGCAAAGCAAGGCACTTCTTCATTTGCATTCCATGACACAGAGGTCCAGCCCCTGACGCAGAAATCCACCAGGGGCCAGAACTCCCTACAATGCACAGATCTCCATCCCAGGACCCATAACCTCATCCAGGAATCAGACCTACATCAGGGTCCCAGACCTTCATGCCAGGGCCTAGAAGGCCACACTGGGGCCCAGACCTCGAATAAAGCATCCAGTCCAGTAGTGGGGGCATAAGCTGCATTCATAGTTCAGACCACCATTCCTTGTCCCAGAGACCCAGCCCAAGAGCCAAACCTCCTCTCAGGGCCATGAAATCCCTCTGGGGCCCAAACCTCCCTCCCAGACCTATACCTCCATCCGGGGCTCAGACCTACATCCAGAACCCAGACCTGCATCCTGGTCTCAAACCTACATCCGGGTCCCAGATCTTCATGCCGGGGCCCAGAAGTCTATGCCGGGGGCTAAGACCTAGAACCCAGTATCTAGTTCTTTATCGGTATTCAGATTTCCATAGTAGTTTAGACAACCATTTTAAGATCCAGAGGTGCTGCCCCTAATCCTGCCAGCCCCCCTGGGCCCACACCACCCCCTAGTGCCCAGGCCTCCCTTCCAGGCCCCGGACCTGCATCCTGGTCTCAAACCTACATCCGGGTCCCAGACCTTCATGCCAGGGCCCAGAAGTCCATTCAGGGGTCTAGACCTCGAACCCAGTATCTAGTTCTTTATTGGTGTCCAGACTCCCATAGTAGTTTATACAAACATTCCATGATCCACAGGTGCTACTGCTGACCCTGTTCACCCCTCCAGGGTCCAGATGTGCCCAGACCTTCATCAGAATTTCAAACCTACATCCGGGTCCCAGACCTTCAAGCCCTGAAGCCCATCCATGCAACCCTAGGGGTCAGCAGATCTCTGAGGTAAGACCTTTGCTCTAATTGGTGCCCTTCTTTAGAATCAACTTCCCACAGCATTTTGAAATGGAATTTTTGGACTGGAACCCGCACTCTTTGTCCACTGGAATCGAAGAATGAATTCACAGACAGAGAGCAGTATAGCAAAAGTGGGATTTGTTGAAGAACATGTACAGACTCCCATGTGGGTAGAGGGAAAGAGTCCCACAGAATGGACTCCCAGGTGGGGAGTGGGAAAGGGTCCCACTGAGTTCCTTTTTCCTATGGCTGAAAAAGGCTGCAGATCCTCGTGCCAGACTGGTTACTGTAGTAACTCCTGAGCTCAAAGGTACCTCACATGGGACTTGTGAGGTTCTTCCCCCCCCCCCCACACCCTCCCCCTCATTCCCTCCTTCCTTATTTTTTTCCTATTTCCTTTGGGTTTTCTTCTTCTCCTTCTGGATGAAGGGCTTCCTTCTCTTTATTTTCAAATATAGTAGACCTTTTGCTGTTCCCAGCTCCCTCATTCTATGGACATGTACCTGTTGCAGCTTCCCTATTCTATGGAAATATACCTTCTGCTGCTCTGCTCTTCCTTAATGGTCCCCTTAATTTGTAAAATTTCCTAAAACCTGTCTTTTTCACCCCCCAAAAAAATCCGTTTCAATTCTGCCTCCCACATGGAAGCTGAGGGCAAAGTCACCTCACGTCAGCCCCTTCTTTCCCACGGCCCCCGCCCAGGACCAAGTGGTCATGAGAGACCCATCTCAAGTCCAATCAGCAGGGCCCAGGACCCGTAGGAGGCTTTGCTGAATCTGTTCGCTGGAGAAGATTCCCCCCATGGTGTAGAGTGAAGAATGAAAATTCACCAGAAGCAGAAACCTCAGTCTCCCCCCTCTGAACCAGACAGACTGGCCCCCACAGGCCAGGCCCCGTGCGCCCTGGCTCCAGGCCTCGCCTGCACTCAGCACCCATTCCAAGCACCTCCCCCGCCTCTGCTTCCGTGTCCACCCATCTCAGCACCACCCAGATCTCCCCTCCCAGGGGTCTCCTGACACTAACCAGGCCCCCAGCTGAACTGGCTAAGAAGCATAAGTGTCCTTTGCTCCATCAGGAGGGAAATATCTGACTATTCGTAGGAAGCTGCGTCAAGCCCATTTTTTTTTACCCTGGAGGCAAGGGTTGGTCTGCAGGTGTCGCTCGGGTGAGCCA
Organism: Myotis myotis; assembly: GCF_014108235.1. Lineage (NCBI taxonomy): Eukaryota > Metazoa > Chordata > Mammalia > Chiroptera > Vespertilionidae > Myotis > Myotis myotis. Next base: position 51,173,766 of record NW_023416318.1, on the reverse strand, counting down.
GAGAACAGCCATGAGCACGAGGGGGAGGGGCAGGACAGAGGGGCAGTGGAAGGGAGGAAGGGATCGGATGGAACAGGCCCAGGCCCACCTTCGCTGCCTCCATGGGGTGACTCTGTCTGTCACTGAACCTGTCCTCACCTGTCTCTTCAGCTGTAAAATGGGGATAACAGCATTCACCTCACAACTGTTTTGGGAACCCAAGGCTGGGAAGTGCTGGAAGGAAGAGGAGTATGAACAATCCCACTGCCAGCGCCGAGCTCAGCCACTCTGCCTCCAGGGAGTGGGCACCCTGCCCGAGGGAGGCCCACAGAGGGTCAGGACCTGCTGCCCCCCCTCACCCTCCACCAGCAAGGTCACCCCGTAAGCTGAGGGCCTGAGCAACAGCACTGATCCTGGTGACCTCCATCCCTCGGGGGTCCCCTGGGACCAGGAGTCCTGCACATCAATTACCCTTTGCTGGTAAACTCTCCGCCCCGCAGCACCACGATGAACTGATGAACTGACAGTGAGGAGCTGATAAGCCTGGGGCACAGAGGAGCAGGCTGCATCCCGTTGCCATGGCAACTCCTGCAGGTGCTCCTGAAAGGAAGCACAAGGCCAGGGGCTGGGGTTGCTTTTCTCCCCCTTTCAGCGAGTCTGTAAGTGAGAAAAGTCGCAGGGCGAGCGAGGCAGCCTCATGCCAGCAGCAGGCACCTCGGCTCCTGCTAGCAAGTGGCGGAGCTGGGGCTGGGGCCAGTCTGCTCCTTCCGCTGCACCCGGCGGACATTGAACTTGGGGAGATTGCGTCTCCTGCACAGAGCTCCCACCCCTGGGCTCTCAGATACCTGCTCCCTGTCACTATCTAAAGGAGATCTCAATTGGGGCCACTGCCGGGCCCAGCCCCCCACTCCTCTCCTGTTCCGTTAGTAACAGGGCCAGCCTCCCTGCGGCACTGCCCAGCTCAGGTGCACTGGGGCGTTCTGGCAACCGAAGTGCCCACCTGAGGGAAATTGGGGAGTCACCTGAGGACCTGAGAGACCACACCCTGGCCCCACTTGTGCAGCTGGTCCCCTCTAGTGATCTACCTTTTCCACAGCTTTTCCGGATTTCCTCCAGCCAGGGCCCACATCCCGACATGCCCTTCCACCTCCAGGCCCCCCATACACCCCTCCTCCCCCCAAATCTGCGCCTCACCATGGGGAGTATGCAGGAAACACGTACGGAGAAAGCCAAGAAAGTACAGTTGCCCAGAGTCATAAACTGCCAGACCGGTCTCAATCCCAGATCCCTCATCCAGCCCAGGGCTTTCTCTGAACCTTGTGGCTGATCAAGTCAACAATCCATCCGCTGCGAGAAGGTTACCTAGGGCGGCGTGCAGATTCCAATCTGCCCTTCCTGGCTGGTTACACACCGGGCTGACCCCCCTGTAGAACCCCGCCAGGGCCACCTGGATCCCACGCCCTAACACTGCTGAGGGTGCTGGTCTCTGAATCTGCTTCCTGTGCCGACAGGCCCCTCCCAGCCCCGGGGAGGGACACTCGGGCCCCAGGAGTCCCGCAGCAGCACAGGTGTCCGCGTTGCTCTTCATTTTACTAGTGAGCAGCTGATGCACGTCCTCATCGCAGGCTCACAGCTGAGAGCGGGCTCCCAGCTCACAGGTCTGCGGCGTCAGTCCCAGTCCCCGCACCCGGGCTCCTGGGGCCGTGGGAAGCCGCCGGTGGAGGCAGCCAGCTCACGGAGCCTCAGTCAAGAGCCCGCTCTCTTCCTTTCGTGCCCTGCGCACCAGTGGCCTGCGCTCCCGGTTTCTCGTTCTGCGAGCCACCTTCCGTGGATGGGTTTGCAGTTACTAGGAAGAGACCCTGAATCCCAGCTGTGCGCTGGAGCTGGCTGGAGAGAAACGCAGCCCCTTCCCAGAGCAGGGCAGCCCCGCTCGGGAACGCTCCCCGAAACATCGCGCAGAGTGGGTTTTCTTTCCCAAAAGACCCAGTTTTCCAGGAGAGCCTGGGGGAGGTAACATCCCGCAGGGCTGGTGCTTTCAGACCTGGGAGCCACCTTGACTCCAGCTCTAAATTTAGCTGCAAGTTCAACATGCCATGGGCCTTTCATTTCTCTTTTGATTGCTCCCTGCCTTTCACAGTGGCCCCTGCCCCTCCCTGGGGCCCGGGAGAGAGCCGCTTGCCCTGCATGAGTCTCCCTAGACCTGCCCAGAGTGGGGCTGGAATGGGAAGGGCCAGGTGTAGGTCCCTTCACGCTCCTTGTCTGCTTCTGAACGAAAGGAAAGTGGACACATGGCCAACGAGTGATGAGAGTCAATGACATAAATCCGGGCCCCCACTGACTGGCTGTGAGGGCCCCGCCCCGATAGTCTGACTCAATGGGCCAGGGTTGGGGTGGGGACTTGGCTTCAGTAGGACAAATTGTTGGGCGATTCCACACGCAGCCCAGATTGTTAACCCCTGCTCCCGGTGACCTTCAAATGGGGACGTGAACACGTTCGAAGTCCTTGACGCGACCTCGTGTTAGCGAGCCAGGCAGCGCCACGACAGGAACTGTCTACAGGGAGTGTTGACGGTGGCCAAGTCCCTTGCACCTGGGGGGAAGCTGGAATTCAGGTGCCTGGGTTTCCTGCAGGGCGGGGGGGGGGGCAGGTCAGGACGAGGCTCGTGAACAGAGACACGGCAGTGCCCGCCGCTGTGAAGGCTGGCACATCGAGGAGCCCACGGTCTGCAAGGGTCAAAGGGCATTTCAGAGCCGCCCCCTTCTGCCATGAAGCTATCTGTTCATGCAGGACGGGCGGGATGGGAAATACTGCAGTGTCTCCAGGAAGTTCATCCCGGTTTCTCGGCAGAGGGCCCCGCGGAGCCGCACGTGGCCAGTGGTGAGGCTCCCGGCCAGGCTGCCTGACTCGCACTGGGGATCGCGGCCCGCTGGCTCTGTGTCCCTGTAGCTTACTTCTCTCTCTGCCTGCTGTCCCTCTAAGGCAGCGGTTCTCAGCCTGTGGGTCGAGACCCCTTTGGGGGTCGAATGACCCTTTCACAGGGGTCGCCTAAGACCATCGGAAAACACATATAATTACATATTGTTTTTGTGATTAATCACTATGCTTTAATTATGTTCAATTTGTCACAATGAAAATACATCCTGCATATCAGATATTTATATTACGATTCATCACAGTAGCAAAATTACAGTTACGAAGTAGCAATGAAAATAATTTTATGGTTGGGGGGTCACCACAACATGAGGAACTGTATTGAAGGGTCGCGGCGTTAGGAAGGTTGAGAACCACTGCTCTAAGGTTATCACGAGGATTGAATGAGTTAACGTGTTTGAAGCTTGGGGTGTATATTTGGGGGGACTTTCTTTAGCTGAAGCCCGGGACCACCAATAGAGAGTGCATTCCCTTGGCAGAGTGGGGTTCCAGTGGGGCACAGAGCGGACGGGGCTGCCCCACTTACGCATGAGGACCAGGGCCAGGGCGGAGCGTGGCTCACCGGAGGGTCTCATAGGGAGCTCCCGAGGGGCCTGGTGCCCATCGTCACTGCGCCTGCTCTCCTCCCAGCTGCTGCCCGGGCTGCTGTGGGTTTGGATGTGATGTGAGGCCCTGGGGGGAGTAGGCCCAGTGCTTCCAGCTGAGCCTCCACCTCCAGCACAGGCTCCCACAGCCGGGCTTTGGGGTCACACCCCTCAATGTTTGCTATGCACACCCTCGCCGTGATTGCCATGTGTCATCAGTGGCCCCACATGCCTCTCCTGCCCGTGACAAGTGTGCATGTGGCTGTCAGCCCGCCCGCTGGCTGCAGAGCTTTCACACACGTGCAGACTTGCCAGCCTTCTTGCGATGCTAAGTGTGAAGATGCCTGAGTGCCGGCCCTCAGTGCTGGTACTGACCATCCAGCTATGGCCTGAAAGTCACCACTCACAACCTGTCACTCTACGGGGGGAGGGGTGCCTGCTACGTACCTGACAGACAGAGCCTCCGACACCCCCTCCCCTCGTCCTTGGCAACCCTGGAAGATAGAGAACATGCCCTGTTTTCTACGGGACAGAGGAAGGTCCAGAGAGGTGGGCACGGGGCCCAGAGTCGCCTCCCTACGCTGAGACCTGCATCAGGCCCACCCACCGCCTGCGTCCCAGCACCTGCTCCACCACCAGCCTCTCCACCTCCCTCCCTTTCTCACGCCACCTGCCCACAGGCAGCCGTCAGGACGTGGCCCTGGAGGCTTCACCTGAATTCTGTTCAGAAAGGCAGTTCCAACAGCAGGAATAGGAGTGAGTCTCTTGGTCAACAAGAACGTCTGTACAAGTGGCAGGCTGCTCAGCATGGATCTTTATTTCCTACTTGCGGGACCCCCAGAACCATTAGCAGGGGCAGGTGCTGCCTCCGGGCCAGCACTGGCTCTGGGTGCTCGGGTCCGCTGGGAGGGAAACTGGAGACTGACTGCGTGGGCCTGGGCCGCGTCACACCCAGTGCCGGCTCGCGCCCAGGGCTGTGCTGAAAGTCCTCAAGGCCCGATGCGTGCCCCTGGCGGCCAGCAGGAGCGACCCCGCTTCGGCCTCGTGGCCAGCCTCCCGCAGGTCCCGGGCCAGCCCCTCGGCGTCCCAGCGCCCTGGCTGAGGGCTGGCCAGGAGGTGCTGGACGATGCGCGGGTAGAAGGGAGTGGAGAGGCAGGGCACCAGCAGCTTGGCGTCCAGGAGCAGGGAGAGAAGTTCCTGGTCACAGTTGGAGTCATTCACCTTTAAGAAATAAGACAGGCGGGAGTGAGGCTGGCCTGATCACCCTCCCAGGAGGCCCGCCCTCTCGCATTAGCCCTTAGCACCCCTCTCTCCTGGGGACAGTCCTGCTCCCAGGGCGCGTGGAGGGCACGAGCCTCTGCTCTGTCATTGCCAGTGTCACAGGCTGGGAGACGGAGTGTAAGGGCTCTGCTCAGCGCCAGGTGAGTCCCGGAGCCAGGACCTGAGTGACGTCGTCCTGACTCCCTGCCAGCGTCCCACAGCCACTCCCCAGTTCCCTGAGGGCCTCCCCCGTCGCCATTCTCTAACCCCATCGACTGGGTCTACCCCCCCGAACAGGCCCACAGAGAAGTTCCTTCCAGAAGAAACCTCTCTCCTCCGCTGAGAAAATACACCTTCAACCCCGTGTCATAAACAGGACGGTGTCGGGAGGTGTTCAGAACTCGTTCTCACGTGGGCAGCGGAAAGCTCAGCATCAACTTACCTTCCCCAAATGTTTCACGGCCCTTTCACTGCGCTCTGTGCGGTCCCCCGGCCCTGGCTATCTTCTCAGTCTGTGAACGGTCTCCCATGGCTCTGACACTCAGCTTACCTTTTCCTATTTTCGATTGCTGTCCATATTACTGCAGGAATCACGTCAATACTAACGCACGCTGAGACTCAGGCTCCCTGACATGTGGTGTCATAACAGCCACGACAGGCTTTCTTACTGTCACTGCACCCTCAGGGGCACTGCTGTAGGGACCTCGGACACATGTGGCCTTTCAAAGCCAATCAAGTGACGGTAGAGCCGCCGTACCCTCCTGGGCACAGTGTGCCCGTCCTGCTGGCTCCTGAGACGCGGAGGTCAGCGGTGCCCACTGCACGTGAGAATTAGAACAAAGGAAGTTCTGAGAGTGAGTCGCTGCCCATCTTCCTGTAAGTCACCTGGTGACCCGTCAAAACCCAGCGCAAATGTCAGCTCCAGGGAACCTTCGCGGTGGCATTTCCTCTAAATCCCTGGCTAAGCCGCTCCCGCCTTCCCCATCCTCCAGGGCACCGACTGTCTGCCTCTTCGTGTCTGTCCTGGAAACCTGTCTGTCTCCTGGCCGGGCTGAGGTTTTATCTTATTGTCCTGTCTCAGCAGCAGTTCCCACCACTGATCAAATAACTGAATTCGAGTGAGAGGCGTGTGGTCTGGTGAAAAGACGGGCTTTCAGGTTAGAGACCCATTTCCGATCCGGGTTGCTCTGCTGTGTGACCTTGTCAGGGACAACCTCTCTGGGCTCCAGTTCCCACACCTGAAATGCAGCCCGCCTATCGGGGCTGAGATCACCTGTGCTTTCCAAGTGCCCGGCCCAGTGCTTACAGAGGTCAAGCTCAATACATGGTCAAGTTAAAACAGTCAAACCAACCCAAAATCAAGCACTTCGAGAAGAGGAGGGGGCTTATAGAGATCATAAAGTGAGCAGAACGCTTGCCACCTGTCTCCATCGGTGATTTTTCGTGTGTGTCGAGATTCATTTTTGAGAATAAATGAAACTTTGCAGATCTTGGGAAAGAAATCTATTAAAGCACAAAGCACTACTGTCTTCCAAGCCATTAAAATGGTATCCGCTTAATTCCTGTTTCAACAAAAGGTAATGAACTTTCTCTGAATTAAAGTCTTTGAGTTTATGGATCTCTAAGAAGCTAAGAGTCATTACAGTAATGAGGTAAGCTCAGGTTCCAGGACCTCATTTCAAAGACTTCAAAGATCATTTAAACTTATTTCACTGTTTACTTTAGGGAAGGCTATTTGTCCTGTTAGGTTTGCTATTACTAATAAAGCTGTTAAGTATAGCAACAATAGAGGCAGAAAAACACAAGGGCCACCTAAGTGTATAGCTGGAATAAGAAAAATGCCTGTGGGTAGTTTTAGTAATTTCTATTTATTTGAATGATAGTCAGTCCCCTTCCTGGCGTGGGACTTAATAATATTTCTTTTCTGAAACCCAAACTGGGACCAATCCTCTGGCTTCCAGCCCAACGACAGGAGGGCTGTGACTGTAACCAGATCTGCCACTTCAGGGCCTGAGTGTGGCCGGCCCCACACTCTGTCCTGTCACCTTCCTACTTCGCCTAATCCCTTGAGGCCCTATGTCAATCCTCCCGAGATAATCCCTCGACACGCAGGATGGGTGTTGTATTTCACCTTTCCCAACACCCGAAGTGCACCTGAGGCCGGCACATTTACGCACAGTAGGTAATTCTCGATAATGATAACACACGGCTATGTTACTGGTTTATGTATTTCCTAAACCAGCGGTTTTCAACCCGTGTGCTGCCGAAATTTTAGTAATTCGTTTCTATGTGCCAGGAGATGAAAAAGGTTGAAAATCACGGTCTTATGCTATACTTTTCATCATTATTGTAGAGTGTAGTTTCTACTTATTACAAAAAAAGTTTGCTATAAACAGTGTGCCCCGTTATGCGGGCAGCAGCCTCACGCACCTCGTTCCCACGCCTCTCGGCTGTCCCATTTCCTCTCGCGCTGTTTTATAAACAGTGTGCCCCGTTGTGCGGGCAGCAGCCTCACGCACCTCGTTCCCACGCCTCTCGGCTGTCCCATTTCCTCTCGTGCTGTTTTATAAACAGTGTGCCCCGTTATGCGGGCAGCAGCCTCACGCACCTCGTTCCCACGCCTCTCGGCTGTCCCATTTCCTCTCGTGCTGTTTTATAAACAGTGTGCCCCGTTGTGCGGGCAGCAGCCTCACGCACCTCGTTCCACCCTCTCGGCTGTACTGCGCACCTCGTTTCCACGCCTCTCGGCGGTACCATTTCCCCTCGCGCTGTTTTATAAACAGTGTGCCCCGTTATGCGGGCAGCAGCCTCACGCACCTCGTTCCCACGCCTCTCGGCTGTACCATTTCCCCTCGCGCTGTTTTATAAACAGTGTGCCCCGTTGTGCGGGCAGCAGCCTCACGCACCTCGTTTCCACGCCTCTCGGCTGTCCCATTTCCTCTCGCGCTGTTTTATAAACAGTGTGCCCCGTTATGCGGGCAGCAGCCTCACGCACCTCGTTCCCACGCCTCTCGGCTGTCCCATTTCCTCTCGCGCTGTTTTATAAACAGTGTGCCCCGTTGTGCGGGCAGCAGCCTCACGCACCTCGTTTCCACGCCTCTCGGCTGTCCCATTTCCTCTCGCGCTGTTTTATAAACAGTGTGCCCCGTTGTGCGGGCAGCAGCCTCACGCACCTCGTTTCCACGCCTCTCGGCTGTCCCATTTCCTCTCGTGCTGTTTTATAAACAGTGTGCCCCGTTGTGCGGGCAGCAGCCTCACGCACCTCGTTCCCACGCCTCTCGGCTGTACCATTTCCTCTCGCGCTGTTTTATAAACAGTGTGCCCCGTTATGCGGGCAGCAGCCTCACGCACCTCGTTCCCACGCCTCTCGGCTGTCCCATTTCCTCTCGCGCTGTTTTATAAACAGTGTGCCCTAAGCAGTGTTTGCAAGGCCTACAGTCATGCACATGGTGTCCTGGGCCTCTGCCCTCACTCACCACTCACCCACTGACTCACCCACGGTTTGGGGGGGTGTGCACCCCAGCTCCAGGCTTCTCCTCCCTTCTCTGTCCTCCGACACTTGTTAGAAAAAGCACGCAATCACACGGACACACATAACACTCACTCACCCAGACACGTGACACACAGTCACATACAGTACTTCAAACTGATCACTCACATGAAGGAATGATCTCCCTACAGAGTGTTTCAGTAGGAATCACACCACGTGAATTCGTTAAAACGCAGCCCTGAGCTACCTAGTTCTAAAGTGTAAAATGTAAAAAGGGAGGTGAAAGTTTCTTCCTTAATCACAAGACAGCAGCCTCGAGGGAGAGGGTGCAGGCCCTGGCTGCAGTCCACCCCTCCTCAGCCCAGACGGCCAGGCTGCCAGAGGACAGGGGGCTGCGAGTCAGATGGTGCCAGTGAACATGACGGTGGCCGCTCTCCTACCTTAATTAGGAGACACACACACGCGGACGGAAAACCGACCGGAGGCCAGGAGCCCCCAACCTGAGTGTCCCGTGCCCAGGACATTTCCTGAAGGGCCAACAGGGCTTCTTAAGAGAAACAGCTTCGCTGTTTGGATTTACAGTCTCCGCACCTAAACACAGAGGCTGGTTTGTAAATGTTTGTAAAACACTAGTAGACGAATACCTGCTTCCTAGACAAACAGAAAGAGTGAGCGGCTGTGGTCAGGGAATACCATGGACAGAGCAATCGTGGCGAATCCCGGTCAGTGCTGGCCGCACCGACTCATGTCCTGGAAGCAGAGTAATGCCAAGCCGGCGGGCGTACCTCGGCGACGGCGGACACGTGCTCCAGGGCCACGGCGTGAAGGCGGGCATCCGGGCTCTCCAGCAGCAGCTTGAGGGACGGCAGCAGCAGGGCCCGGCTCCGCAGCAGCGCACTCAGCTCCTCCACGCACTGCAAGCACAGGGGACACGCTGACTCCGTGCTGGGACCTGCTCGCCCCCTGCACAGACACTGTCAGCAGCCGTCTGAGCCCCCGATCTTCCCCCACGGCATCGCTTTCATGGCTGCACAGTGTCCCACCGGGTGGACGTGGGACTGTCACTTACTTCCCTGAATTCTCAGAGCCCTCGTTTCCTCATAAGGACAATGAGGTAATGTGTCTACTTTGCAGTGTGTGTGTGTGTGTGTGTGTGTGTGTGTGTGAGAGAGAGAGAGAGAGAGAAAGGGAGAGAGAGAATGGGTGTTAATAACAACATACAACGCTCAGCATATACTAGAAGCTTAACAAACAGTAAAAACTATTGTCCATTGTTAATACTATCAAATATCCAGTATCCTCCACTGCAACAAAGGAAATCAGCAAGTTAAATGTTTAAAAACCTGTCTATAACCCCAATGTCAAGGTGAACTGGAAACCTGATACTTAAGATATTTCATCTTCATGAAAACTCAAAAGGCATTGGGACCCGCAGATGGACCTGTGTGTCTTCAGCTCTTCCTCACACTGGCCGGCCGGCCTCGGAGAGGCTTTCATAGAAGACAACAAACACAACTCCTCACCACAAAAGGAGGAAAGAAGAGAGAAGGAAGAGGCAAGCCCCGCCCCGCTGCCTTAGGCTGCCCGCATCCTGACTTTGGCTGCACGTGGTCAAGTTCCTAAGACATTTCCATTTGCAATAATGCTCCTTCCTTTGTAACAATTTTAAATCACATCTGAGCACATTTAGTGATCAATAAAAACAGCACAAACATTTGCACAGTTCCTTTCATCTTGGCATCTGGAAAAAAACCCATAAATGTACCCCATTGTAAGACAGGAACTGAGGCAGCACAGGGAAAATGAAGGCAAGTCACAGTGGCAACAAAACGCCTATGATAATAATTACCTTTCATCTCATCAAATTGGAAGAGACAAGTGATAATGACCTACTTACAAAAGAGGTTCAATCCCGTGCCTTTCTCCACCGCACACTCAGGAGGTTGTGGACTTGGGGGAGGGGAGTCAGGGGCTCTGGGGGAGGCAGTGAACAGCAGCCTCTGTCACTCCTCACAGCAGAGAAACAGGGTCCCAAACTAGGTTTCCCAACCTCGAACCGGCAGCACTGACTCCAGGCACTGGGGCATCTGATCCTGATCCAGCCGCGCCTGACCTCAGCTCATGTTATGGCAAAGGTGAGCCCTGTGTTACTTATACCGTACCTGCCCCGGGGCGGGGGAGGACGTAATAAGCTGTGTGGAGACCCCACTCTGTGCTGGGTGTAAACTCCTGCCACGGGACAGGTGACACAGCCGTGGTCCCCACCTCTAGGCGCTCACTATAGCAGGGCCGGTCACAGGTAAGCAAGTAGCGACCCCACGGGAGCAAAGGGAGTTACCTTTGGTGCTGGTGCTTTAAATATTTCACAGGAGAATTCTGTCATTCTGGTGGTTGCCAGACTTCTTTAAATAAATATTTTAAAATCCAATCAAAAAACACTTAGCCAGTCCCTCATTCTGTAAACAATTCATTAAATGTGCATTCAGAATGGGAATCTTTTCCTTGAGTGATTACAATGAAGATTCAGACAACTCTATTTACAATTTTATTTTCAAGTTTATCTCCTATGTGGTAGCAACTCAAAACCCAATTAATCAACTTAGTGCCACTGTCCAGATGCTGCTGAAGACACAGCCTGCTCAGACTACACACTGCCGAGGTGGGGTCCACTGCGGGGAGCTGTCATTAACATGTGCTCATTTTAGAAAGCACAGATACATATATGTCTACATATGACACTAACGCCTCTGTGACAGCCACACCAGGGGTCACATAGAGAACGAAGGTCAAATGGAGGGGCTGCGTGTGTTAGCGTGTTTACAGAGAATAAACACGGAGGTGTGCGATCTCATTACCATGCTGTGGGAAATATGGAAAAGCCCGGGCAGCGGGGACCTGCCCCACCTGGAGGACTGCCGAGTTCACACCGAGCTCCAGCCGGCCTGCTCCCACACGGCACCCTGTGAGTGCCATGACGCCTTGGAACGTACACTGAGGGAGACGCACAGGGTCCAGAGGGACTGGAAGCGGGCTCTGCCCTGGGACTGTGAACGGAAGCAGGGAGGAAGGCCCTCCAGCGTCCTTTCAGCACTGTGTGTCCTCGTGTGACCTGCTACTGACGGGGGCCCTCGACCTTCCGACACCCTGAGCTCATGTCCCTCCCGAGCAGCAGCGGACACTGCCCGCGGCAAGTGCGGGGAAGAGGCAGGCGCCCGCAGGGGAGCCACTCACCTGGGCAGGGAGCATCTGCCTGGTGTTGTACAGGGAGCGGCACATCTTCAGAACTTCCTCGCCCAGCGCCTCCCTGCTCTCCGACGTACACCTGGCCAGCATGGCCGCAGCCAGCCTCACCCAAGGGTTATCCGTGATGCTGGCTCTGCGGGAGAAGAGGCAAGGCCCCGGAAATGATTGAGCTGGGACAACTGTGCTAAAAAACCCACTTTCCAAGTGGAATGCTTGTGACGAACTGCACTCATGACCCAGAGGACACGGCCCCTCGGGCTGTCCTTCAGGGGGACAGACAGCTCACGGAGGAGGCGCTCACGGTGGCATCGCTAGCCCCCGGCACCTGACTTACTGCCTGGTGGCCTCGGAGAAGTGACTTTAACAGCCCAAGCCTGGACGGATGGTTCTGGGGAAGCCACCGACCTTTTTGGGCCTGAGTTTTCCCAATTTAGTGTCTGCCCTGTGACGGTGCTTTGCCTAATGAAGGATCGTTTGCAACCGTGAAGTGTCACTCATAATAGCAGGCCCATCGAAATATTCACTACCCAAACGGGCTTTTCTTAATCATGTGATCATGACTATGATCAGGACTGACCCTGGGGTGGGGCAGGACTAATGACAGGAGGGCAGGCACAGCAGAGATCAGCATGGGGCACAGACAGGGGAAGCCACACGCAAGCCATAGGGAGATCCCGCTTCGAGCTCCACCCGGTTCTCTTATTCTGGACATAAACACACACAGTTTGCCTTTTGTTCCCCTTCTCTGGCTGCCACGCCCCGTGCTGCATAAACACACCACGACTTACAGGTCCAGGGACACGGCCCGGGAGCAGGGCACCGATTTTACTGACAACACTGGGCAGGAACTTCACTACTGACTGTCTGTTGTCTCACCAGCACAGCTCTGGATTCTAGACACGGAGCGCCTAATGGGGGTCTTGACGGATTTTACTCCTTGCCCCTGAGAAAAACGTCAAGTGCAAGGACAACGTGGAGACACACACGAGCAGCCTCTGTCTCAGCTCAAACTCAGCTGTGTCTCAGGGACTACTGCTCGCGTCACAGCACATACAAGGCCCTGGAGTGTGGCTGACGGGAGTCTCCCTACACGCGCGGACGAGACCCTGCTTCCTCTCTCAGAGTCTGAACCGGGGCCATGGGTTTGCCCACCAGGCTGCCCGCTGCACAAAGGGCAGCCCCGCGGGACAACACAGCTGCCTCACAACAGTGGCCAAGATGCTCTTCCACCAGCTGGTGTGATGCACTGAGACACTGAATTTCCCCTAAGTACAAATCCCTTTCACTTCCCAGGCAGCCTCCTGCCGGGGCTCACACTGTACAGCTGAAGGTGGACGCACTGAATTAGCAGCCAGATGGATCGGATCGAGCACTTTTCTGAGTTTTTAATTCGATTGAGCTGACTGGCAACATCAATCACTGTCACACCCCTCCCTCCTCCGCCTTCCCTCTCCCCCACCCTCTTCTTTGTTCCGGTTCCAGTGGAAGTGCTGGAAGTGCCAGGTCACACTCGGATGGTCTGGGAGGAAGCGCTCTGAGAGCCTGTCTGGAAAGGACCGGGGCTGGGAGGAGGGTGAGCCGATGGGCAGTGAGCTCTGACTCTATGGGTTGCGTAACGGAGGATGCAGAACACAGGTCAGCAAATTACTCATTTCCTTCCATGTGCGACTATAAAAAACACACCTTTGAAAATTAAGATATTTTACATTAAATGTTTTACATGCAATACATGTTTTAAGTGAAGCCGCTTTGTGTCTGAGGGTGGGTGAGGGCCTGGAAAGAGCCTCGTTCTAAAGCGAGAGGAACCATGACACAGGTCACTAACCTCCCAGAGGGGCCACGTTCTGTACTTAGGCTGACTGAGAGCCCTTTGAAGGGCTGAAGCAATCTGCACTCAACACTGGTTTTCTGAACAGAAAAGCTGGCTGGCAATCTGACTCGTGGTCCCATGTCTGCTTCCCATCCTCACCACCTGGGACTCGTCCAGAAGCAGACGCCTGGCCCAGCAGAGACCCGGGTTCAGCAAGCCCAGCCCGGCCTGTCCCTACAAGCACCAGCCCGGAGGCGGCTGCGCCCGGACAGCTGGGAACCAGAGGGAAACGCTGTCCCGACGCGGCCGGGAGGAAGGCGGAGGTGCTCTGATAGAGCCCGTGCTTGGCCTCACCCGCGAGGTGCGAATCGTGCTCGGAGCTCCGAGCCCACGTGCCGTCCCCAAGGCACACGGCAGAGACGAGAAAGGCCGTTTCCCACGGGGCGTAAGGACAGCCGGGCACACAGTGGGTAATACTGCAATAAGGTGTATGGGGGCGGTGGGGTTGGGAACTTCGGGGAGACCACTGTGTAAAGTCTATGACTGTCTCACACTGTGCTCTACACCTGAGCTAACGCAGAACAATACTGAATGTCAATTGTAATTGAAAACCACAAAACAAAACAACTCCCTCTGCAGAAATCCCTCACAGCCCACCCTGGGTTAGAGAGCCTTTTCCAGATGTTCTCTGGGGCCCTACATGCCCACAGATGGCTTTTCAGGAAAACCTGCTTCACGCTGCGGGTGCAGATGCGGGCGCCTGAAGCCTTGCACCTGTGCGCGTGGGAGCACTGGCGAGTCCCGGGCTGGCTGGCGGCGGGAACAGAGGCCCACGCGCTCTGGGTTTTGCCGACGAGGGGCAGCAGGTCATGACAGACAGCATATGTGCGCAGAGGAAACTGGCCATGCCTTCCACGGGATTCCGTGGCTGCTGGCACTAGGGCGGGGTGGCCGCTCCAGGAAGCCACGAGGGTGGCTGCCAGCCCAGCGTGACGCGTTGGAAACCGGAAGGGCTGTGAAGGTGGCCAGTGGCTGTGAGAGCTCTGCCTCTCACGTATCAACCACAGGAGGCCTGAAGTTATATAACTTAACTTCCGAGCTTCAATTTCCGCATCTACAAAACGAGCTCCCATCACCTTCCCGTGCAGAACTGCACGTAACACTGTGTGATCTCAGTGAACGGGAACGATCCCTTTACTCAACCTGGATTCTCAATTAGCATCGGAGCCACACCCACGGAGAGTCAAAGATTTCCTGGTTGAAAGAGAATAGCTGGCACAAAACTACTTTGCTGACATCATAAACCAGAGGCTATCGTCAAGTGCTGTCTGGTACTTCTGAATAAAATATTTGGGTTTAGGGGCAAGACGAATCTTGTCTGCTCTCTCACTGGCTCCTTTGAAGGCACTGGCTCTTTAAGACAGAAGGAAGGGAGAAGCCTCGGGTCTGGACCACTTACGCGCTCTCCGGGCTCCCGGGCGGCCAGGCCTGCAAGAGCAGCGCCAGGTGCTGGAACTCGACCTCGCGGCAGCTGGACTCCAGGAGCTCCGCGAAGAGGGCGCCGCGGTTCTCTTCGCTGTCCACGTCGGCCACGGCCACCTGGAGGTTGAAACACACATTCAAACTGGTGGCAGAGGCTGAGGAATTGGTTTATAGAAGAATTCACATTTGATGATTTTGACTCAACACTCTTGAAAATTTTTGCCATTCAACAACATCCTACCTCCCATCTCCACCAAAAGCCTGCAAAAGCCCGACGCCTTTCCAACTTCAAACCTTCAAGTTAAAAGTCGTTTAGAACAAACCACAGGGTGGGTTTTAACGCTCTTTACCAAAATCAATGCAAACAAGTAGATTTCCACAGGACTGGCTTCTCGGCGTCTCATCTATGTTATGTTAAAATACTGAATTGCTTTATGAGTTTACTCAAAATTAGCCCGTTGTTTTTACTTTAAATGATCCTTCATGCATTTCTACTCTGCATTTCAGCATTATTACTGCTAAGCGCTCACGTTGTCCCAAAAATTTCCCTAATTTGAAATTACGGATTTTACTAAAGTGCATTTGTCATATACTTTTGCGACAAACCAAAATCAAGTAAAATACCCTTTACTCCCATCTCCATTTCTAACATAAAAGAAGTCTCAGCCAAAAAGAATGCGAGTGGTTCCTCTCTTTGAAGAGCTGGTGACATTTCACTCACACTGAGACAGCCCTAAAGCAAGTCGCAGCCCCCTCAGCTCTGTGGACAAAAGTGTTTTCAACATAAAAGAGGCCCAAGGCTGGTTCTCGTGTTCCCTAGCCTCTCTTGACATAGGGTGGCTGGAACCGGGTAACGTAGACTCACACGATACCTTGAAAGAGAATGAATGGTTACCTATATATTTGCTAAACTGTCTACATTAATGTGTGTTTCCAAAACATCTAATTCAATGGTCATTCTGGCTCTGACCCCCAAGAAGCCATCTGAAGAGGTTGTGCCATGGACTCTGCACTTGCCCGGAAGTTGGTAAGTGCTATGAAACCACTGGTGATCGCTATGGGAAGTGCTGCTCCCAGGGGCCAGCCGGGTCCTTCAGGGCCTGACCCACAGCCCCCTGCCACTCTCCGGTGGAATAGTCACTCGGCGCATCTGACTGTTCTCTAAATAACTTTATAACCTGGGAAGTCAGTGGACTCTCAGAGGAGTTCAGTATTATTTGCCTCACTTTACAGACGACAGGCTTGTCTGTCCTAGCACGTGGCTAGCAGGGGGCACGGCCAAAATCTATAAATAAAGAGCCAGGGCCATCAAATCTGAAACAACCAGACAACCGAACAGGCTGAGTGGGGTGACCAGGCCAGCAGGGGGGTTAGTGAGGGATGACCAAACGACTGAGCAGCAGGCTGTGTGGGGCGACCAGGCTAGTGGGGGGTGGGGGGGGCAGTTAGGGGCAACAAGGCCAGCAGAGGGGGGCAGTTAGGGGCGACCAGGCCGGCAGGGGGGGGCAGTAAGGGGCAGCCAGGCTGGCAGGCAGGTGAGCAGTTAGGAGCCAGCGGTCCTGGATTGGAGAGGGTGCAGGCTGGGCTGAGAGGACCCCCCATCCCGCCGTGCACGAATTTCATGTACCGGGCCTCTAATATAACTATAAGAGGTCAGGATGTTCTGAATCGAGAGGACTTAGTAAGCGAAACACACTTCGAATGTTTGTTGTTGTTAATCCTCATCCAGAGGATACTTTTTCATTGATTTTTTTCAGAGGAGTGGGGGGGGGGGGAGAGAGGGAGGGAGGGAGGGAGAGAGAGAAATTGATATGAGAGAGACACATCAATTGGTTGCCTCCCACCCAAAGCCTGACCAGGACAGGGGATCGATCCTGCAACCCTTTGGTGTGCACGTGGATACTCTAACCACAGCTCAGGCCAGGGAAAGCTTTAACTCACTTAAATTGGTGGTGTAACTGGGTGTTTTGCTACAGTTTCTTGCCTGTTTACGAAGACACGTGTGTGTCTGTTTATCTCAAACCCAAGCCATCCATCTGTTGTGACCAGACCTCAGCATCTTCACTGGTCCCAGGCCCCGGCCCCTCCGGTGCTCTGCACTCACCTCACACACACTTCTGCCTCTGGGGCTCAGCTCTGCTTCCTCTGCCCCCACATTCTGTCTCCAGGCAGCTGTGGGCTGTAAGGCTCACCCCTCCCTTCCTTCAGATTTCTCCAGCGTCACCTTATCACTGCATAACTGTCCCCTAAAGCGCATTCCCCGCCCCTTATCTCTCTCCCTCACCTGCTTCATTTCCTTCTTAGCATTTAAAAGCACATGTTAGATGTTTATGTGCTTCCTCCCTTTATTCTTCATTAGAAGGGAAGCTCCTTCAAAACAGAGGCTTTTACTTGTTCACTGGTTTATCCCCACTTCTGAAACTAATAATTGACAGACAGTAAATCTTAGTGAAGGAACTAGTGAACGGGTACACAAGTGAATGAATAGAAACCACCATTTATAAAATGTTTTAGGACAGAATATCAAATATTCACAGAGTTGCCATAAGTTTTGGCTGTTCTATTACTATTACTACTACTACTATTATTATTATTATTATTATTATTATTATTATAAAGCTGGACATAAGATTTTTTTTTTAATCTTTTTTTTTTATTGCTTAAAGTATTACAAAGGGTATTACATATGTGTCCATTTTATCCCCCCGCCCTAGACAGTCCCCTAGCCTCCCCTATCCCCCAATGTCTTATGTCCACTGGTTATGCTTATATGCATGCATACAAGTCCTTTAGTTGATCTCTTACCCCCCTACCTCCTGCCCCGCAACCCTCCCCGCCTTCCTGCTGCAGTTTGACAATCTGTTTGAGGCAGCTCTGCCTCTGTATCTATTATTGTTCAAAAGTTTATAATGGTCTCTATTATCCATGAATGAGTGAGATCATGTGGTATTTTTCCTTCATTGACTGGCTTATTTCACTTAGCATAATGCTCTCCAGTTCCATCCATGCCGTTGCAAATGGTAAGAGTTCCTTCCTTTTTAGAGCAGCATAGTATTCCATCGTGTAGATGTACCACAGTTTTCTAATCCATTCATCTACTGATGGGCACTTAGGCTGTTTCCAGATCTTAGCTATGGTGAATTGTGCTGCTATGAACATAGGGGTGCATATATCCTTTCTGATTGGTGTTTCTGGTTTCTTGGGATATATTCCTAGAAGTGGGATCACAGGGTCAAATGGGAGTTCCATTTTCAGTTTTTTAAGGAAACTCCATACTGTCTTCCATAGTGGCTGCACCAGTCTGCATTCCCACCAGCAGTGCACAAGTGTTCCTTTTTCTCCACATCCTCTCCAGCACTTGTCGTTTGTTGATTTGTTGATGATAGCCAGTCTGACAGGTGTGAGATGGTACCTCATTGTTGTTTTGATTTGCATCTCTCGGATGATTAGTGACTTTGAGCATGTTTTCATATGTCTCTTGGCTTTCTGAATGTCCTCTTTTGAAAGGTGTCTATTTAGGTCCTTTGCCCATTTTTTGATTGGATTGTTTATCTTCCTTTTGTTAAGTTGTATGAGTTCCCTATAAATTTTGGAGATTAGGCCCTTATCAGATATGACATTGGCAAATATGTTTTCCCACACAGTGGGTTTTCTCGTTGTTTTGTTGATGGTTTCTTTTGCTGTGCAGAAGCTTTTTATTTTGATGTAGTCCCATGCCGGGAGCCGGTCCATGCTTGCTGTTTCAAGGGACCTGGCATATATGGCATACTGTTCTTAATATGTTTGCTCACCTTCTTGGCACTGTGTTTTAACCAAGGTCTCCTCTCTGAGAAAGGTTGTTTCCCCAGGTAGGGATTTTCCCCTGAAGTTAGGGAGGGAATAAAACCCCTCAACTAAGTGCCAGGTGGGTAATTAATCACTTTAACTATGAACAATCATGCTTAAGCTACATAATCTTTACTCCCTGGAATGGAGATAAGAAACGCCCTAACCTTTGGAATAGAGATTGATAGGATTGAATCAACTGGTATAAATACAGTTGTAACAAGACAGCAAGACTCAGAACTTAGAATACAGAGCTTAGAACACAGAACTAAGAAGACAGAACCAAGAGAGACGGAACCTAGGCACAGAACCTACACAGAACGTTCTCTACAGACAGAAGAACTTCGCTGGAGAGAACATGGCAAAAGATCCTGGACTGAACCTGACTACAGAAATTGGCAAGAGAACCTTACTAGAACCTGGTGACTGAACCTGGCTGGAGAACCTAGCGAGGGAACATGGCTACAGAACCTGGCTGGAGAACCTAGCAAGAGAACATGGACGCAGAACCTCTCTGGAGATCCAGACCAGAACTTGGCTGGAGATCCTGGCTAGAGATCCTGGCTAGGCTGCTGATCAACTGAACTCCGTCTCCGTGTCATTCCTTCTTCGCCGACTCCATCCACACCTTTGGGGACCCCTGGACCTGCTGGGGTTGGACCCCGGCAGTCCCATTTGTTCATTTTCTCTTTAGTTTCAAGTGCCCTAGGAGCTGTATCAGTGAAGAAATTGCTTCGGCATATGTCTGAGATTTTGTTGCCTTTGGATTCTTCTAGAATTTTTATGGTTTCCTGTCGTACATTTAAGTCCTTTATCCATTTTGAGTTTATTTTTGTGTATGGTGTAAGTTAGTGGTCTAGTTTCATTTTCTTGCATATATCTGTCCAATTTTCCCAACACCATTTATTGAAGAGACTATCTTGGCTCCATTGTATGTTCTTGCCTCCTTTGTCAAATATTAATTGAGCATATTGGTTCGGGCCGATTTCTGGGCTCTCTATTCTATTCCATTGATCTATATGCCTATTCTTGTGCCAGTACCAGGCAGTTTTGAGAACAGTGGCTTTGTAATACAACTTGATATCTGGTATTGAGATCCCACCTACTTTGTTCTTTCTCAGGATTGCTGCAGCTATTCGGGGTCTTTTTTTATTCCAGATGAAATTTTGGAGAGTTCGTTCTAGATCTCTGAAGTATGCCGTTGGTATTTTAATGGGAAGTGCGTTGAATTTATAGATTGCTTTGGGTAGTATGGACATTTTAATGATGTTGATTCTACCAATCCATGAGCACGGTATGTTCTTCCATCTGTTTATGTCTTCCTCTATATCTTTTTTCAACGTCCTGTAGTTTTCTGAGTAGAGGTCTTTTACCTCTTTAGTTAAGTTTATTCCTAGGTAGCTTAATTTTTTTGGTGCGATGGTAAACGGGATTGTTTTTATAATCTCTCTTTCTGAAAGTTCACTATTGGTGTATAGAAATGCCTCGGATTTCTTGGGGTTAATTTTGTATCCTGCTACATTGCCAAATTCATGTATTAAGTCCAGTAGCTTTTTGATGGAGTCTCTAGGGTTTTGTATGTATAATATCATGTCGTCTGCAAATAAGGACAGTTTTACTTCCTCTTTTCCAATTTGGATGCCTTTTATTTCTTCTTCTTGCCGAATTGCAATGGCTAACACTTCCAGTACTATGTTGAACAGGAGTGGTGAGAGGGGGGCATCCCTGTCTTGTTCCTGTTCTTAGGGGAAATGGTGTTAGTTTTTGTCCATTGAGTATGATGTTGGCTGTGGGCCTGTCATATGTGGCTTTTATTATGTTGAGGTATGATCCTTCTACTCCCACCTTGCTGAGAGCTTTTATCAAAAATGGGTGTTGAATTTTGTCAAATGCTTTTTCTGCATCAATTGATATGACCATGTGGTTTTTTTCTTTCAGTTTGTTTATGTGATGTATCACGTTTATTGATTTGCGGATATTGTACCATCCTTGCATCCCTGGGATAAATCCTACTTGGTCATGGTGTATGATCTTTCTGATGTACTGCTGGATCCGATTTGCTAAGATTTTGTTGAGGATTTTGGCATCTATGTTCATGAGGGATATTGGCCTGTAATTCTCTTTCATTGTGTTGTCTTTACCTGGTTTTGGTATTAGGGTGATGCTGGCTTCACAGAATGAGCTTGGAAGTGTTCCTTCCTCTTGAATTTTTTGTAGTAGTCTGAGGAGGATAGGTTTTAGTTCTTCTTTGAATGTTTGGTAAAACTCCCCTGTGAAGCCATCTGGTCCTGGGCTTTTGTTTGATGGAAGCTTTTTGATGACTGCTTCAATTTCTTCCATAGTCATTGGCCTGTTGAGATTTTTAGATTCTTCCTGATTGAGTTTTGGAATGTTGTATTTTTCTAGGAATATGTCTATTTCCTCCAGGTTGTCTAGTTTGTTGGAGTAGAGCTGTCCATAGTATTTTTTAACAATCATTTGTATTTCTGTGGGGTCTGTTGTTATTTCTCCTCTATCGTTTCTGATTTTGTTTATTTGGGTCCTCTCTCTTTGATTCTTGGTGAGTCTGGCTAGAGGTTTGTCAATCTTGTTTATCCTTTCAAAGAACCAGCTCTTGGTTTCATTGATTTTCTGCATTGTTTTTTTGGTCTCTATGTCATTTATTTCTGCTCTAATCTTTATTATCTCCTTCCTTCTGCTCACTCTGGGGTTGGTTTTCTTGTTGCTCTCTTTCTAATTCTTTGAGTTGTAGAGTTAGATGATTTACTACCATTTTTTCTTGTTTTTTGAGATAGGCCTGTAGAGCTATAAACTTCCCTCTCAGGACTGCTTTCATTGTGTCCCATAGGTTTTGGATTGTTGTGTTTTCATTGTCATTAGTTTCCAGGATGTTTCGAATTTCTTCTTTGATTTCATTGGTAACCCAATCAATATTTAATAGCATGCTATTCAGCTTCCAGGTGTTTGAGTATTTTGGGTTGTTTTTATTGTAGTTTATTCCTAATATTATGCCATCGTGGTCTGCGAAGACGCTTTTTATGATTTCAGTTTTCTTGAATTTGGGGATACTTTGCTTGTGACCCAATATATGGTCTATTTTTGAATATGTCTTATGAGCATTTGAGTAGAATGTATATTCCCTGGCTTTGGGGTGAAGTGTTCTGAAGATGTCTATTAAGTCCATCTGATCTAGTGAGTCATTTAGGATTGCTGTATCTTTGCTGATTGTTTGTCTAGAGGACTTATCCAGTGCTGTCAGTGGTGTATTAAAGTCCCCTACTATGATTGTATTGTTGTCAATCTCTCCTTTGATATCTTCCAGGAGTTTTTTTATGAATTTGGGTGCTCCTGCATTGGGTGCATATATGTTTACCAGGGTTATATCTTCTTGTTGTATTGATCCCTTTAGTATTATGAAGTGGCCTTCCTTATCTCTTGTTATGGCCTTCACTTTTAGGTCTATTTGGACATAAGATTTAAAAAGGAGATGCCGCCAAGGAGGAATCGCTGAGCGACCCGGAGGTGGCACGCTCCTTGACTCTGTGTCAACCTCAGGTGCTTCGCTGAGCCCTGTGATTTCAGCAATGCCCTCCTCTCCTTGAATCTCACTTCCCATATCTGAAAAGTGAGCCCCCAAATCCCTGAAGTCTCAGAGTGAAGTGCCCACAGGTCTGCGGCTGGGAGAGGGCTAGAAATGGCTGCTCTTGGCTTTCTGAGTGATCATCTAAGTTTTACAGAGTTTACTTGTAGAAAATGTGCTGTGCGTAGAAAATATCTTAAAACAATTGAATGCTGTGTCTGTGATAGTCCTAGTAGTGCAAATGTTCCAGTTCCTACAATTAGCTGCAGGATAATGAAGAATAATAAGTTTCTCCTCTACATGACACGGAGTAGAACGGGTTATTTGCTACAGACCATAAAAAGGAAGAGAGTAGGAAAAAGTGATTCATGTTTTCAATATCATTTAGATTTCTTTCTTTTCAGAAAGTATAACAGCCTGTAAATTCTACGTACATTAACTGTCATAAGGAAAGAAAAGAGAAAAGAAACTATAAATTAAACATTCATATCTTTGTTTTCATATTAGTTGCAAATAACAGTTTCCACTTAAAAAATGTTAAGTAATAAATTCCTTTGTATAACACATTTCTAATGTATACACAGAGTTTTTAAAGTTATTATTTGTTAAATGTATCTCTATTGTTGACAATATTACGTAAGTCCTCTTTCTTTTCCCATTGACCCCCCTCTCCCCACTTCCATCCTCTCTCCACCACACCCTCACCACACTAATGTCTGTGTCCATGAGTTATTCATATATGTATGCATACAAGTTCTTTTGTTAATCTCCCCCCTCCCCACCATCTACCCTCACCTTCCTTCTGAGACTTGTCAGTCTATTCCATGTTTCTCTGTCTCTGGATCTATTTTATTCACCAGTTTCTGTTCATTAGATTACTCAAATGAGTGACATCATGTGACACTTGTCTTTCTCTGACTGGCTTGTTTCGCTTAGCATAATGCTCTCCAGGTCCCTCCATGCTGTCTCAAAGGGTAAGAGCTCCTTTTTTACTGCTGCATAGTCTTCCATGGGTACACAGACTTTTTAAGAGTGTGTCTTTGTCAGGAAACATTTTCTTCTGGATGCTCACTAATCATTTCAATTACTAGATCACTGATGCCCATTTTCAAAATACAAATGTCACAATTATAGTAACATACACAATCATATTTACTAAAACCCTATAGCAGTGACTTATGAATTATTTTCACATACATTATATATATTCACTTATAATTTATTTTAGCACTTATAATAAATTCAATTTATTAACTAGGAATTTTCAATATTTTTCTTGGGTTTCCAAAAATTAGAATTATATTGTCTACAAGTAATAATAATTAAGATTTTTAAAGTGTTACAGCTCCACTTTCTGGTTCCTGTCTTACATAGACTAGGGCCTCGGAACAATGCTAAAAAAATAGTAATATTGGAAATTTTTGCTCTTAATTTTAATGAAAGTGCCTCCAAATTTTCAGTTTTGAAAAGTCAGCTATAATTAAATGCTAGTGGTCAGCAGAGAACACACAGCATAGCAAATGATCAATATAGATTTCCTGCATAAATACTATCATAAAAATAATGATGTTATCTACTTTCTTTCTAGAAGATGGTATTGGCCCATTATGTTTTCATATCACAAGCAGCAATGTTGCTCATTAGTGGTTAAAAAATATTAAACAAATGTGCACGTAGGGGCCTCCCTTTCCTGGAAGTCGTCCAGTCCATAGCATGTGCCCACACAGCCACAGTGTGAAATGACCATACAGCATACTCTAACATAGAGGAAAACTGCCTGCAGGTGGCTAGCAAATGAAATGATAAAGGGCAATTGGATTAAATATGATTAAATATGCAGCTTGAAAAAGAACGCTGATAAAGTCCAAATACATGTTTACTTGAAGCCATGACTGCATCTTCCTGCGGCTTCACTTCCTCTTCTGTAAGATGAAGATTGCATGTATTTATATGAGGGTCGTGAATATTACATAAGAAAATGTGACTAAGAGAGCCAGCAAACAGACACACCTGGGAGCACACATGAATAACAGATATATTATTTATATTATCAATAACCTGACATGCTAGATATAAAGACATAGAAAGCCAGATGTGTGCTATGTTTTCGTCTAATAAGGATTATAGTCTATAGATAGGACAGAAGGGGGAAACAAGAAATATAGCTGTTTTAGGATAAAGAATCATGGGTTAATTTTTTAGTGAAAATTAAATTGAGAGAAATGGCTATTTTTTCTGTACTTTGCTTTATTCTGTCCTTTTCCCAGTGAAGAGAAAGTAACAGTCACCTCTCTAGTACCTCTGTTCCGCCCCAGCGAGCTGGGGTGAGAATGCCCAGTATTTACAGGCATTGTATAGATTCCATACTGACACCACGAACAACACATCACAGGATCAAGGGCGAAACTCAAAGGTGACTCAAACATATCTTTTCCCCTTTGCCTCCCAAAGCAGTGTTTCTTCAGTCTCTCACTGAGGGGATTTCAGCCCTGGCTGCAAGCCCATTTGTCACGCGGCTGCAGCCTCCTTATCTCACACAGTCGCCGTCCTTGAAAAAGTGGCCCGTCACCTCCTCGCAGATGAGGAAGCTTTAACCTCAGCTCTCTCTCTGGCTGGAAGTGAGCAGGACCATCTTAACCTGAGGCACCTCCCCTGAAATCTGCGTCTCCTACGGGCACCAACAGTAGCTGATTTTACCTTCAGATAAAGTGTTTGTGCATATGAAACAGCTGTTAACGCACATAAGAGCACCTTTTGAACAGCATGTAATTGGCACCACGGAGAGGCTGTCATTGATGTAGGGACACTAGTCACCACACGCCCTTCTCCAGAGCAGCGGCGGGCTGGCGGCTGCTTCCCAGGCAGCGGAACGACCAGACTCCACGCCACAGCGTGGGCAGTCTCCTTCATGAGCTCACCCAGCAAGGCTGAGCTGCCGCTGTCGCAGGCGTCAAAATACAAAACCGATCCCCTCCTTCAGACCCACACAAATGTAAAAGGCGGCAGAGCTGACTTGTGGGCCCTGGACTCCTGTTACCCGGTGTCAGGAGCCAGCGCTGCACCGCTGCCGGGTCCGCTGGATCCAGACCCAACCGAAGCCTCTGGTGAAGGGAGTCCCGGCTTCAGGACACCAAACAGTCACCAGCTTCTGGCTTGGCCCTGAGCGGTTACACCCCCCACCGAGGCCAGGAGTATTTAGAGCAGTATTTAGACCAGGGGTGGGCAAACTTTTTGACTCGAGGGCCACAATGGGTTCTTAAACTGGACCGGAGGGCCGGAACAAAAGCATGGATGGAGTGTTTGTGTGAACTAATATAAATTCAAAGTAAACATCATTACATAAAAGGGTACGGTCTTTTTTTTTTTTTTTTAGTTTTATTCATTTCAAACGGGCCGGATCCGGCCCGAGGGCCGTGGTTTGCCCACGGCTGATTTAGACACACGAGTACTCCATAAACCGTATTATTACTCTTCAGTATAGTCATTAATTATTATTATTGGATGAGAAAATAGAAACAGTACATAAATTATCCTCATGTCCACTTCTGAATACTTATGGGTTTTATTAAATAGAAAATGGTGGAAATGGAGCTAAAGTTTAAATATTGGAAGAGGGTAGCGATTTCTGACAGATTTTCCATTTCCATGCAGAGAAGTAAGGAGCAGAGGTAGGCACTGGGGAGGGTGCGGTGCAGGGCCGGGAACCCGGCGCCGGGAGCAGGGGGAACTCCGGCTCTATCATCACAAGCCGTGGATCTCAGAGGCCTGTGACTCCTCTAACACACAGACAGGGTGACCCCCTGCAGGGCCGCTTCTGGGATTCGCTGCGGGGACCTGCACTCGGCACACATTCCATGGTCCCTCTGCTCCTGGCGAAGCCAGTGGTGAGGGCAAGTCCTTCAAGGGCAGCACCCATTGCTCAGAGAGAGACTCAAGGTCCTCAAATACCTGAAGGACCCAGTGAACACTGCTGCTCTCCCTCTCCTTTAACCACTCAGGGAGTGCCACCCACGGAGCTCCTGCTCACATCTGCACACAGCTGCTTGTGACCTGTTTGCTTCCACATGAAAAGCAACGAGCTGCCCAGAAATCTGTTGGTAAATTATGGCGAATTAACACAGATCAGAGTCAGTCTGCAAGCCCCCGGCCACTCGATGTGAAGCCTCTCCATTATCCAGGCAATCACCCCGCTGGTGTGTAAGGGGAGGCAGTGCAGTCTAACCGTCGCCGTCCATGCCAGGAACACCACTGAACGCCAGCTGTCCTGACTCTGCCACTTTAAAGGTGATCTGGACACGTTTTTAACATCTAATGTTCATTCAGTCAACAAATATTTAATGAGTGTCTTTATGATCCCTGTTCTCATGGAATTTATTTTCTAATGGAAGAAGACAGACACCATATAATGAACAGAGAGAGGGACACAAGGATAGGTAGGAAGAACTTAGCGGAGTGATTAGAAGAGTTAAAATGGTCATAAAACAGACCGTGACGGGGCCACTAATTTAGGGTGTAGTCATTTTAGAACTGGTGACATTTAAGCTCAAGTCTGAGGAAGGAACTTTTCCTTTCTGGACATCCATCTCCTTTTCTTTTTTAAATCCTCACAGGAGGACATTTTTTCCAATGCTTTCTTTTTTTAGAGAGTGAAAGGGAGGCAGGAGAGGGTAAGGGGGAGAGGGAGGAGGAGGAGAGAGACAGAGAGACAGAGAGAGAAACATCGATGTGAGAGACACACATCAATTGGCTGCCTCCTGCATGTGCCCCGACTGGGGCCAGGAAAACTCCAAGCCCCAGGTTCCTTTTTTCGTAAAAACACAGGAAAATATACTGAGTGACGAGGATGGAAGTTTTTTAAGGGCACGTCAGTATTTTGGCCCACACTGTTCATGCGCCAGTTAACTAGAAAATTACAAAACCTGAAAAACTCAGATAAATTGCACCCAGGGGATTAACACACTAAACGCACCCGCCCCCTCCTCTACCCGTCCCCCACCCCCACCCCAAGCTGGGGCACATTTCCGGAACAGAGATGAAGGCCTCTCAAGCTGTTGAAAATGAGGGCCTCTGGATTTTTAATTCTGTTAACTCATCATTAGAAAACTAGAAATGCTGTCTCTCTGAGACGAGTGGGGCAGCAGGCTGCACAGACTCGGTGTTAATTTTGCAGGAGCTGGCCTGGTTCCCGGCATCACATGGATTTGTGGAGCCACTACCCCGGGCACCTCGGGGACAATTAAATATTAAGTCCCTCTTTGATGGTTGCAATGTTGCTGGAGGATCCCCAGCCACAGAAAAGGCAGCAGTGCCTCATTTTCTGGTCCCTGAACATGGCAATATCGTCATCTATCCTCATCTTTACTCCGAGAACCCATCGCCATCCTCATGTTCCCGCTGAGCATGCAGAGGGACAGGCAGACACAGAACCTGAGAAGCCGGGAGGCCGACACTGTGGGGTCTCAGGGCGTCTGGAATGGGAAGATGAAGACCCTGAGTGTGTGGGGGAGAAGTGACAGACAGCGGAGCCACCCTCCCCAGCTCCCCTAGTGATGGAAACGGTCAGATATGGTTCCAGAGGAAAGATGAGCGAGGGAGTCGAAGGAAGGATGGTGTGGAGACACTAAATCTCCTGCGGTCGCTATGCTGTTTCTGGCCCGGGACAGGAGAGGGGAGAGGGCCCGAGAGTCCCTGGGCGGAGCAGGAAAGAAGTGAACCAGCTCAGCTGCCACTGCGCTTCCCTTCAGCCCTGCTTCTCCCCGGGAAAGGGGAGCCACCACAACTAACCAACACAGGGGAGGCCCTGACTGTATCTCATGAAGAGAAACACGACCGACCGCGCGTGTGAGCAGGAAGCCAGCGGCTCTGCACAGGCACAGGCAGCATCTGGGAAAGTGCAAGGGCCTCTGCACAACGTCGCCCCCAATAGCCAGCCGGAGGGGCGCCCTGTGTCAGGCTGGCTGCTTCCCTGGAGGCAGCGTCAAGTGAGCACCCAACGACCTCCGACTGTGACCAGGGAGAACATTCCAAAGCAGCGCGCTCCTCACCTGCCGCTGGGGCCACGTGGCCTTGAGGATGGCGTCCGTCCGGAAGAACACCAGGAGCCTGCCGTCCTCCTCGCTCAGCTCGAACGACTGTCCCAGGACCTGCAGCGCGTGCACGCGGGGCCTCACGGGCCGCGAGTCATCAGCACAGAAAGGCCGCAGCCACTCCAGCAGGTCCTCGGGGGACACCAGCTCCTCCCTGCGGGGCAAGGTCAAGGGTCAGACAGGCGCGCCAAGTCCTTCCCTCTCCAGTATCAAAGGTGGGGACTGACCTAAACACTTGTTTCTTGGGTGACTGTACTTCTTCTTAACTTGAGAGCAAAAGGTTAGGTTTTCAAAGGCTTACAGCAAACCACATTAGCTACTTAAAAACTACATAAATAAGTATAATTTTTGAACAGTATCACATTAAATTGCGTTACCTAAAACTGATAAAAATAACCATTAATCAACATGTCCTTAGCTACTCTGTTTCTTATGCAAAGTTTAGTAAGTAGTATGCTTATTTCAATGAACGATAATCATAGCCCCAGGCATCACTCAGGAATTTTATATAAACTATTACTATTGACAATAACTATGCAAAGTCAGATGGTAAGTTCCATTTTACTTTACTTTTCTACTTTTACTAATACATAGTTGACATATAATGTTGCATTAGTTTAACATAATGATTTGATATATGTATATACTGCAAAATGATCACCATGATAAATTTAGCTAAATCCATATAACCTGAGATAGTTTCAAATTATTTTTTTAAATTTATCATTGAAATTATTACAGATGTCCCTTTTTCTGCCCTCACTGTGCTGAGGGTTAAAAGTTATGACTTTGTCTTTCTTCATCTTTTTTAAGCCAAAAAAAAAAATTCTCTGAAGCTTTTTTTGTGAAAAAGCCTTTGTAATTTTTCTGTGAAATAAAAAGTAAGACCTTGCTCTCTATTTCCATTCCCTAATGTGTTCCTCTTTGGAACCCGAAGCTTAAAAGCTAGTCCGTATGCAAGACCCACATTGGATTCCTCTGTGTGTCTGGCTGGAAACTCACTAAGAAAAACACGGCCCTCTAATCTCGTTGTGACGTCCCCCGTGGGCAAGCCTGGGAAGCCCCGGTGGGAGGGGCTTAGAGCAGAGCCTGGGAAGGTCCCTTTCATCGAGGAGGCCAGGCCAGGCCAGGGCAGCAGGACCTGAGAGCAGCGGTGACAGCCGCCCTGGGGAGCTGCCAGTCAGCCCTGACGGACAGGTGTGTGGGAAGGCAGTGCGCCTCCTCCGGGGGGCGCTGCATGCTTCCCGCGCAGGGCAGCATCTCCCTGCTGTGTTCTGCTGAATCCACAGCTGCCGGCACCTTCCTCAGCCAGGAGGACTTTACCCCTCCTCTAACACTCGGATTCCCGAGACCAGGCCCGATGGCACCCTGGGGCGTCCTGCGCTGACTCCCCAGCAGCGTAAACCACGCCCTGCACTTGGCTTTCTGCACAGCTCTCCCCACGCTACAGCAGTCACCAGGGCCAGGGCAGGCTGGCCGCCCTGCAAGGCTCCCAGCTCCCAGCTCCGAGCTCCGAGCTCCTCGGTGGGAGGTTATTTCCTACCCATAGTCAGCTCCTCGTGACTTCCCAGGGCATGGCACCCAGTAAACACGCAAAAGAAAGCAAATAAATATCTCATGAGAGTGAAAGGCCTGAATCAGCCACTGCTGCAGGTTCCTCACCACCCAAAGGTCCACGAGCAGCAGTCCAGAGAAGCTGTGCAAGGTCAAGTGCAAGGTCAAAGGCAGAAAAGCAGAGGCCCTGCTCGCTGTGTCTCCCACACGCACCTACATGGCTCATCCTATACTCCTTCATCCAGACCTCGGGCACAGAGCAAGGCATGGAAATACGCCATCGAGGCAACTGGGTGCTAAGTTGTGTCTGAGAGCCAGACTGGAGCCCGGTTCTAGTCCCAGGTCTGATCTGGGAAAAGTCAATTCCCCTCTCTGAGCTTCTAGCCTCACCCGAACATGGCAGCAACATACGCAGCCATCAAAAATAGTAATCATTAAACCTATAAAGATAAAGATGTTATAACAGCAAATACCATGAAATGTGCGTGTTTATAAATCTTGATCAACACGATATCAAAATGCATCTGTACCTGAACAATAACGGCATAGAAGTTAATAACACAAACAAGAACTCTATTACTGAATGGAACTACTGGGAGTTTTCTCAAACACTTCTTCATTATTATTAAATCACATTTTCCATTAAAAAAGGAAAACTGGGACAAAGCCTTCCAGGGTCGACATGGATATCAGACGTAGGAGAGATCTTTGTAAACTCAGGAAGTATCTAACCATTCATTCATTGTGGCTGCTATTCCTATCACTGCCATTACAAGCAGATGAGAAATTCTTTCTAAAAACGGCATTAGAGACACATACCTTCTAGATTTATACAACGTGAACACTTAGTCCTCAGACAAGACAGATCTAGCATACAGAAAGCTTTTTAAAAAACAATGTAACATATACTCGAGGAATTTCCATACTTAGTCACTACAGTTAGTGGTGACAGCTGTGTCCCTTCTCTAAGCCCAGAGAGCCCTCTCCCTGGCCGCCCTGGGAGGAAGGTCAGGAGACCAGGCTCTCTCAGCAAACAAGGCTCAGGGCAGCAGGTGAGCAGAGCTGACGGGGTACATGCAGCTGGGGAAGCCGTGTGTGCACCTGCAGAGACACTTTCAGTTCTGCAGAAAGCACTCAGCTTTCTTCCAGAAACGCCTCAAAACAGTGCTTAGTCTTGGAAGCATCTCACACACACACACATGTGATTCTGAGGCTCTGAGTGAGATCGCCAGCCTGTTCCAGTCTTACCCCTTGTCCACGCTGGCACGGACGGCTGCTACGACGCCTTCCAGGACCTGGAGTGGGTCCCGGGGCCCACCAAGGTCGGCACCGCCTCCGCTGTGGGGGGAAGAGAGGAACAGTGAGACACAGCTCAGCACCCGCACTCAGATACCCTGAGTGGGGGTCGGCACAGTCCCTGCAGCTCGGCCTTCATGGATCTGCAGTCTGCAAATGTACAGGGCCCTGTCCTACATGCAAGGACGTGAAAAGAACACGCTTCTTCCGGGAAGGAACTCACAGTCTAATACATTCGTGTTTTCCTATCAAGAGAGTAAAAAACCCTACCTGCATTCTGTCATTCAAAAAGCATTCCATGGACATTAAATACCCAAGCCATTTCCAACATGAAATATGTAATAATCACCCAAATTCTCCAGTAGGTCTATTTACTCCTATTTCCAGGGTACCTAGCAGAGATCAGCCTGCCACGTTTTACACCTATTCAGCCATTCCACAAGCCCAACGGCCCATGACACAGGCACTACTATCACGCCCAGTGTACCATTGCGTGAGTCTGAAACTCCAGCGAATTTTGAAAATGCATCAGAGGAAAAAGACGTTTTAGATGAGTTATTTGAATAGTTTAAGTTATATGATTTAAGCCAACTGCTGGATTCAGTTACTTTCATGCCTTTGTTATTTTATGCCTATTACATTTTACTAACTCCCTGAAAGGTAACTTATGGATATTGTCAATGGGGGTTTCTTTTCCTTTACGAAGAGGTGGTTGAACTCCTAATGTCCCCTTTCCTTCCACTGCTAAAGACTTAATTCACACTTATGGACTGTCTTAAGTGTGTAAGTATAACATTTATTAGATCAGCCCAAATCAAAGCTTCAGTAGAACTGGTGCAGCGAAGGAGGTTAGAACTAAAACTTACTTCAGAATTTTTTAATGTAAAAATACCTTTAACTATTAATGGAAATGTGCAATTTTTAGTAAATAAACTAAATTCATAAAGCATGAATGGTTCAAAATTTTTATTTTTGTGAGCTTCCTGTAAAACCTTGATTTAAGAAACAATAAAAAAAATAACTCTGAATCACAAGGTACAAAATGTGGTGAATAAGTACCTCATCATTTGCAAGAGGAAGGTGGTTCTATAACCACCACCACCAAAGCCAATGTTAATAATAGAACAAAGCTTTATTAATTTGGCTTTATTATTTCTAAAAACCGTTACATTTTTTCTCTCTCTCTCCCTCTCTCTCTCTGTCTGTCTCTCTCTCTCTCTCTCTCTCCATATAAAGTCGCCAGCTACCTCAGAGCACTCCGGTGAAAATTGCATGAAGCCAGGGTAATTAAACTGATAAAGGCTCATTTGATTTCAGTTCAGCTGCTGGAAACTGACATGCATTTAATCAAAAAGTTCCTCAAGAGCAATACAGAATTACAAAGAACGCTTAAAAGGAGAATGAATTAAGCACAACTAAATCTTTTAGCCTAACTGCATTATTCACACAAAGCACTCGACGACTCATTATTTTCTTAGCTTAACTCCCCTCTGTTCTAACCCTCTGGATGCATTCCTATAAAGACACCAGCATATGGATACAAAGCTAGAATTTCTCAATTGTGAGTTTTTTGGTTTTTAATTTTTTTTGCCATCATTTCAGGTAAATGATGTCCTAAGACACTTCACAGAAGTCTAACTTCTTCAGACTGTGACTAACCAGGCCTTGTGAACTTCCTAAGACCCTCTGGGAACCATTTCCCCACAGCTACGCGAAGGGACGCTGGGAAAGGCGAGATCTGCCAAGCCACCCTGAGGGCCCATGCAGCCTGACACCTGGCTGTTCCACATGCCATTTTGGCCTTTCCCCTGTTTCAAGAATAACCAGGAGGGAGGAGGTGCGGAACCAGAAGTTAGCTACTTCCCTGACAGATTACACACAATACCAACATGAAACGTTCTCATGGTTCTCTAGTCTCAAGACATTGGACTTGGGGAGATCTAATCATCTGCCTCTCACTTCTGCACAGAACTTCACAGTTCACGGGACGCTGTGCCGGCATGATGATGTTTTATCTTCCCAACAACTATGAACCAAGCACTGTCACTGGCAGAGTCTCAACTCACAGAGTCTTTTCCTCACTGGTTCCTGTATCGCTCACCTCAACGCAGAAATGATTTTCATCACTGCACTCTGTACTATGTCCTTGGGCGAGAGGTCAAGGGGGCCCACAGCCACCGCCAGCAGCTGCTGAATCATCGCCAGAGGCTGACCGTCCAAACACATGGCCACGGCTTGATCGTGAAGTTTCCCTCTTTCTGACCGGGAGAGATCATAGAGGTGACTGTATTTCTGCAGTATTTCCTGGGAATAAATAAATAAATAAACAAATAAAGTGGAATTCAACTTCTACATAGCCCAAAGCAATTAAATGTCTACATGTACACAGAGAAGTATCTAGAAGCTTCTCAAAGCAAATACAGGGCAACCTAGTACCTTTAAGTCCAGCCTCCTTGAAACAAACGGCTGTTTTGATAATGACCCTCTTGGCCCAACACACTGTTCTACCCACTGAAAGACCATACATGTTTCAAGGAGAGTAGTGACAATTCTCCGATTTGAATATGATATATTTGCTTTAAAAATAAATAAGACAAGTATTTAAATTTTTAATCAAAATTGTTCCACTAATAAGTACAGACCACTCGAACAGCCAACGTTTACCCTCTTTCTTGTGACTGTGGGTCACAGCTGGGACAGCCAGTGGCTCCCTATCTCCCTCTCACCATGACTCCATGCTGTGCATCACACAGGCTAACGGGACTGAGAAACACAAGCTGAAGGGACACTGTTACCACACTTCTGATTCTCCCCATCATCTCAGGGGTTTGTGCTTAGAAGTCTCGGGCGGATTTTGAAGTTTTCCAGTTGTTCATTATCTGAATTCCTCTCCACTGACTAACCTTTCTAGTTAGGATTTTTCTTTACAAGCTAAGAATACAATCCCATATAATAAAGAGCTAATATGCTAATTAGGCCAAACAGCCCAACGACCTTCCAGACGTCCTTTCAGACAACCTTGCGGATGAAGCCGGGGCTGTGAGGAGCTGCGAGGGCCGAGCCCCTTGCACAGATTTCGTGCATCGGGCCTTGAGTGCTTAATAAACATGTAAGACCTAAGAAAAATGAACAATGAGGTCAGTGGCCACTCACAGGTTCATTTACTATAGCATTAAATTTTAATTTTAAAAAATGTATACATCTAAACACTGTCTTCACCTACATGAAAACCATGTTCTTACTGAGCTGTCAACTTTTCAGTTACGGGAAAGAACATCTAAAAACCCCACAGCTGTTCCATGTGGCCATTCAGATAAACGCTCCAAAGGCCACCAGAGCTTTCTTGTGCAGCCCTGGCACACGGGGCCTCACACCTCTCCGTGGGCAGCCCTGGCACACGGGGCCTCACACCTCTCCGTGGGCAACCCTGGCACACGGGGCCTCACACCTCTCTGTGGGCAGCCCTGGCACACTGGGCCTCACACCTCTCTGTGTGCAGCCCTGGCACACTGGGTCTCCTGCCTCTCTGTGGGCAGCCCTGGCACACTGGGCCTCCTGCCCTGGCACACTGGGCCTCCTGCCTCTCCGTGGGCAGCCCTGGCACACTGGGCCTCACACCTGGCCATGGGCAGGGTCTCTTAACCTCATGAGTGCTTTCTGAGACACCACAAGGGTCTCAACTGGGGATCAATTTCACTAGCAAAATAATTCATATCAATAATAAAGTTATATTGAAAACAGAATACAAAAACAGAATGAATACACTCAATTAAAATAAAACCTACTGAAACAGGCAGGGTGGCGATTTCTGAATTTTTCTGAAAATTCAGTGGGAAACCTACCATTATTCAGTTAGAGAGCACAGAGCTGCCGGCTAGAAGAGGGCTGTCCAACCAGAGCCTCCATCCTCAGCCTGGCGGCCACCCCCTCCCTCAGGCCTTCTATCTCCTCACCTCTTTCTTCCCAGATTATCAGTGGTGTGAAGTGGCCTAAAATCCTTTTAAAAGAAGTGAAAACTGAATTGACTATCAAGCGATAAAGAAGAGGCGAGAGATAAAGGCTTGAGGACTATTTTCAAGGATATCTGCAAGGTTGAAACCCGACCAGAACTACTAATGTAGCTTTCGAGGGTAAATGAAAGAAAATGCTGACATTAGCCGGGCAGTTGAGCTTCTGGAAGACGTGTTTCTTTCATTACCTGCTCACTGTTCTGCAGAGAAACAATGAAGCTGTGGCTCAGGGTGTCCAGGTGAGCGAGGGATTTCTCCAGATGACTCAAGGCGTCTGCATAGGTCACCTTAGAGTGCCCAGCTTCCTGCACGTCCTCTTCCGGATTTCTTTTCCGCGGCTTCTCAATAAAATGTTTGACTGTCTTAATAGCCTTGTTCGTCATCTCCTTGCGTACTTCCACAGACAGCTTTAAAAAAGGAACGAACAAGAATGAGACAAACCAGCCCGCGCTATTTATGGCGTATTTAATAAGGCATTCAGGAGACAGAGAGAGCAAAGGTGACATTTTAATATGCAACTCAAACCAGTGGGTAGGGCTTTTGTTATGCTAGTTTTTCTCTGGAAGATCATTTGCACTGTTAAATCAGTAAAAAGAGGTTTCTTTTTATATGAGTCTTTTCTTTTAATATACTTTTATTGTTGGCAAGTCCTCTGCTCCAACATCTAAGAACATATACCCTATCAGCTCGGCATGCTCGGTCTAGGCCCACACAGAAGTCTGTGCTTTCTAGAACTTGATATTGGCCACAGGAGGTGAGCGCATATTTTCAGAGTTTCCTTTTTTTTTTTTTTTTTTAACCTCATCACTAGTTTCATCAGAAAAGCTTTTTTTCCTTATTTTTAATGGTATTTAAAAATAACTAAATAACCTGACACTTATCAAGAATATAGAGTGTAAATAAATGCAACCCTAAGTTAATTTTCCTGATGAGCCAGGACCTCTAAGACGCCAAATAATATTAGGAAAAAGATGCAAGGCTTTTATTTCACTGGGCATTTCATTTCACTGGGCATTTGAGTTTTTCACCTCTTAACTTTGTAAAAACAGGTTGATTGCTGAAGGATATTAGCGTGAGTTTAAGAAGTATAAGTTTAACACTGAATTTAAAGTTAGCAAACTTATTTTTTATAAATTCTTCTATGATGGAACAAGCAAAAAGTAAAAGAGAAAAAGATGGACCAAAATGTACCAGAGTAGAAAATGGCAATTTCTTCACTAACCCTAATCCACAAGGTACTTTTATTCTTAGCCGTCTTTTTTGCGAAATCCACAGAATGAACATGTCACTCACATGCATCATTACCATAATAACCAATCAAAGATTTGAAACTATTCCCTGACAGCAATTTGTAATTACTATTCAAAAAATGTGGATTTTGAAAGATAAGTGACTAAATTGTTCTATTGCTCAATAAATAGATAATGAACATCAATTTTCCAGGCCCTGGAAAAATGAGATAAAAATATGAGCCAGGCTTAAAGAAATCACATTTAATATAGGAGATGAGATGGTGGGGTGGGGGTGGGGGAGATTGAGGAGTCACCCATGACATCTGCACATCTCCTTGGGTCTACCTTCAAGATACACCCAGACTCCACCCAATTCCCACCCCTTCGCTGACACCACTCAGCCCCAAGCCGCCATCGCCTCTCGCATATTCCAAGGGTGCTCCCTGGCCTCCCGACGGACGCGGCAGAGGGGTAACCACCACACACACGCAGGCTCCACTGCATCTGCCTGACCCCTTGCGCTGGGGTGAGCCACGTTCCAGCCCACGGCATCTGAACAGAAGTGACATGTCACGTCTGAGCCACTGCGATCAACAACCCGCATGCACTGCTGTCCGTCTCCCTCTGTCCCGGCCATGGCAGCTGGGAGGTGCAGGTCCCAGACCGTAGAGCGTCCTTCGGCTTGGACCCTACGGACGGAGGTACAGAGCTCTCTGCCGCCTCTCACCGGAACAGGAGCATGAGGGAGCCTGCACGCTTGCTGTGTGAAATGAAACCACTGCGACTGGGGGTGGACTGGCCACTCCAGCGTGACAGCAGCAGAGTGACATTTCACAAACAGGATGCCACTCCTCCACTCACGTCCGTTCATGCTTCCCAGTTCACTAAGAATAAAAGCCAGTCTCCGAAGCCTACAGGACCTGCTCTTCCCTCACCTCACCTGCCTGTCTCACCTCCACCCCTTCTCCACTGTCCCTCCACTCCCGGCACCCTGGCCTCCTGGCCTCACTCAGCGCCCTTCCACCTGCTGGTGCCCTGACTGCAAGTCCTCCCAGGAATCCTCCTGGCTGGCCCCGGTGCTGCCCTCGGGGCTTTCTCCTGACCCACCGTTAGCTTTTTTCCTTTTTTAATACATTTTTATTGATTTCAGAGAGGAAGGGAGAAGAGAGAGATAGAAACATCAATGATGAGAGAGAAGCATGGATCAGCTGCCTCCTGCAGACACCCTACTGGGGACTGAGCCCGCAACCCACGCATGCGCCCTGACCAGGAATCAAACCAACCTACTGGTTCATAGGTCAACGCTCAACCACTGAGCCACACTGGCTGGGCTCGGCGTTAGTTTCTTTCTTCACAGCTGACATTGAGCTTCTATCTGCTACTGCCTGTCACTGTTACCTTCACGGAACCCGGGCGGTGGCTCAAACACAATGAATGCCCCATTTGTTGAATGTATGGTGGACAGATGACAGTATTTAGAGAAGACAGAAGAGCAAACCAGAGCTGCAAGGTGGGAGCTCAGGGTGGGTGTAGGACCCCCAGGAGCACTGCATTCAGACCGAGCAGGGCCGGGCAGGTCTCTGCTACACGCTCTTGTGTTTGTTGAGCTGGTTGGTTTTCACGATGCTTTAGGAAGACCTAACACCCAGTCTCAGCTAAGGGCTGTGACAGAACGGGCCTGGGCTGAACTTGACCTGTAGGCCGTAGTTCACCGGCCCCTGAGCTACAATACAGAGAATCTACGGTTGGGAGATGAACTGAGAAGAAGCTGTAAACGGCCTCGGGCGCCCGGCTGGCTGCACAACCTGCACACCGGGAATGCGGACGCCACCGCGGCAGCTGCACAGAGGACAGTGACATGGACTGTCTCGCTCGGTCCCCATTTAAAAACACTCTGTAGGAGAACCTTCCTCCAAAGAAATACCGGAAACTGCAGGTTCCGAGGGGAAAAGGTCATCGTTGCTCAAGCCTCCCTTCGTGGGTCCTTCCAGATCAGCTCAGAGTTCACGCTCGGGACGCCATCGCCCCTGACACCATCTCAGCCCAGGCACAGGCCTCTCCCACGCCTCCCTAAGGCACTCCGCGCTCTCCCAGATCCAAGAAAGGTCCCACTGCATTCAACCCGTCTGCTTATTTGTGCATCTCCCTGACTAAACAACAAGCCCCTTCAGGGCAGAAGCTGTGCTTCCTAGGTCTCTGCATCCCCAGCCCTAACACGCTGTCTAGCCCATCACAGACCAACGGGAACATCCCCGGCCCTAACACGCTGTCCAGCCCATCGCAGGCCAACGGGAACATCCCCGGCCCTAACACGCTGTCCAGCCCATCGCAGGCCAACGGGAACATCCCCGGCCCTAACACGCTGTCCAGCCCATCGCAGGCCAACGGGGACATCCCCGGCCCTAACACGCTGTCCAGCCCATCGCAGGCCAACGGGGACATCCCCGGCCCTAACACGCTGTCCAGCCCATCGCAGGCCAACGGGAACATCCCCGGCCCTAACACGCTGTCCAGCCCATTGCAGGCCAACGGGGACATCCCCGGCCCTAACACGCTGTCCAGCCCATCGCAGGCCAACGGGGACATCGCAGGCCAACGGGGACATCCCCGGCCCTAACACGCTGTCCAGCCCATCGCAGGCCAATGGGGACATCCCCGGCCCTAACATGCTGTCCAGCCCATCGCAGGCCAACGGGGACATCCCCGGCCCTAACATGCTGTCCAGCCCATCGCAGGCCAACGGGGACATCCCCAGCCCTAACACGCTGTCCAGCCCATCGCAGGCCAACGGGAACATCCCCGGCCCTAACACGCTGTCTAGCCCATCGCAGACCAATAGGAACATCCCCAGCCCTAACACGCTGTCTAGCCCATCGCAGGCCAACGGGAACATCCCCGGCCCTAACACGCTGTCTAGCCCATCGCAGACCAACGGGGACATCCCCGGCCCTAACACGCTGTCTAGCCCATCACAGACCAATAGGAACATCCCCAGCCCTAACACGCTGTCTAGCCCATCGCAGGCCAACGGGGACATCCCCGGCCCTAACACGCTGTCTAGCCCAGTGGTCGGCAAACTCATTAGTCAACAGAGCCAAATATCAACAGGACAACGATTGACATTTCTTTTGAGAGCCAAATTTTTAAACTTAAACTATATAGGTAGGTACATTGTTATTAACTTAATTAGGGTACTCCTAAGGCTTAGGAAGAGCCACACTCAAGGGGCCAAAGAGCCACATGTGGCTTGCGAGCTGCAGTTTGCCAACCATGGTTTAGCCCATCACAGACCAAGAGAAACATCCCTGGCACCTCACACGCTGTCTAGCACATCGCAGACCGACAGGAAGTAGCTGCTGGGTACTGATCATCTCTGATCAACAACAGGGGAAAGACCCTTCAAGAAGCAATGAAGCCGAGACCGGTTTGGCTCAGTGGATGGAGCGTCGGCCTGCGGACTGAGGGGTCCCAGGTTCGATTCCGGTCGGGGGCATGTGCCTGGGTTGCGGGCACATCCCCAGTGGGAGATGTGCAGGAGGCGGCTGATCGATGTTTCTCTCCCATCGATGTTTCTAGCTCTCTATCTCTCTCCCTTCCTCTCTGTAAAAAATCAATAAAATATATATAAAAAAAAGAAGAAGCAATGAAATGACACGTGCTGACGTGTCCCTAGAAACGTGTGTTCAGAATGTGCCGGAAGGCTCCGATTTACTCTGCAAAACCCTGTTCCTGGCCGAGGGCCCCACGAGCCTAAAACTGGGAAAGGGCATTTTAAAGGACTTGAAACAAAAAACAACAACAACAACAACAAAACTGGGGCCAGATGCCATTGGGACAAGGACATTAAACTAGCGATGACTTTCTGTTCATTCATTCTATAGACAACATCCCCTGAGTGGGTGCTGCACGCTGGGTGCCTTGGGCCGTGCTGGGCACACAGACAGGGCTAGATCAGGCCCGCCCCGAGGTGGTCCAAGTCTGGCTGAAAATGCAGGGAAGCATGATCCTCATAAGCCTACACCAGGGTCAGTACAGGATGCTGTGGAGGGTCCTGAGGCGCCCTTGTCCCCACGGGAAGGTTGTAAAGGAGGCTACATGTCAGGAGAGTCCTCGGGCGTGAGTGGGCTTTAAGACAAGGGGAGACTGCCAAGAGGTCTCCGGGCCTGGGAGGAAAGGGCGTGGTTGGGACGCAGAGGGCAAGTAAAGGCCATCAGAGAGGAGGACGAAGCCAGCAGTGGTGACCACGGGAGGGGCCTGTAGGTTCTTCATCACCTTCACACCCGGGAAGCCTGACAGGAAGGAGCTGAAGCAGGAGCTGACGCCTTCAGTGCGATCGCTCTCAGGGCCTGGCTTGATCTGAAGTCCACGTGGCCATTTTCATCACAGGCAGGTGCTTCAAGGCTGATCAGTCTGGTGAAACAGGCACTTTTCCTTTTTCCTTTTTGAAATGAGCATCGCATGCCTCTGAAGATAAGGCTGAGATTGAGATGCAGGGGCCTGAGAAAACCTAGCTGCTACCCACACAGTCAGGTGGGAAACTGGGGTTGGCATGCTGCTTACGCCGAAACAGCCACGACGCAGGACAATGGCAAATCAAGAGCAAAATTATCTTATTCACATATTTCCACATCACCGTTACTCTGAGATTGAAAACAATTTCTTTGATTAATAAAGGATGGCTAGATTAGCCGTGGGCAAACTACAGCCCGCGGGCCGGATCCGGCCCGTTTGAAATGAATAAAACTAAAAAAAAAAAAAGACCGTACCCTTTCATGTAATGATGTTTACTTTGAATTTATATTAGTTCACACAAACACTCCATCCATGCTTTTGTTCCGGCCCTCCGGTCCAGTTTAAGAACCCATTGTGGCCCTCGAGTCAAAAAGTTTGCCCACCCCTGGACTAGATAGCCACTCGATGTGGTCTCCATTTAAAACCTCGTAGGACTTTTTCAACTTTCCCCCCTTCAAGCACAAACACCCCACCCCTCGCCACATGCTAGGCCTGGGGATACACAGGTAAATCCACACACACTCCCTACCTGTGAAGATACACATCCCAATGGGGAAGCCAAACATAACAATAGATATTCGTAAAGCGCAGCTGAAGTATCAGTTAAGTATGTGGGTGCACCTAGAAAAATGTCTGGCCCAACCAGCGTGGCTCAGTGGTTGAGCGTCGAACTATGAACCAGGAGGTTACAGTTTGATTCCCGGTCAGGGCACATGCCCAGGTTGTGGGCTCAGTCCCCATTGTGGGGTGTGCAGGACGCAGATGATCAATGATTCTCTCTCATCATGGATGTTTCTAACCCTCGCTCCCTCTCCCTAATCCATTTAAAAATAAAAAAAATAGCCAAACCGGTTTCGCTCAGTGGATAGAGCGTCAGCCTGCGGACTCAGGGGTCCCGGGTTCAATTCCGGTCAAGGGCATGTACCTTGGTTGCCGGCACATCCCCACTGGGGGGCGTGCAGGAGGCAGCTGACTGATCTCTCTCATCGATGTTTCTGGCTCTCTATCCCTCTCCCTTCTTCTCTGTAAAAAATCAATAAAATATATTTTAAAAATAAAAAAATAAAAATATCTATCTTGGAAAAAAGGCAAGCAAGTCTGCACAAAGGTGGGGCAGCCCACCAGGATGTGGAGGCTGCGCAGGTCTTCCTGGGAGGAAGGGGCGGGGTGGGCTCCAGGCAGAGAGAGCGCCTTTATAGAGAGCTGCTCTAGGCTGTGACCCTCGATCTGCCAGCGTGCAAACACCCCAGGGGGATC
This sequence comes from Myotis myotis, assembly GCF_014108235.1. Taxonomy (NCBI): domain Eukaryota; kingdom Metazoa; phylum Chordata; class Mammalia; order Chiroptera; family Vespertilionidae; genus Myotis; species Myotis myotis. The sequence continues at coordinate 51,131,634 of NW_023416318.1, read as the reverse complement.
ACGTGCCCCTGAAACAGTGGCTTACTGCCGCAGGGGTCCCCAGGGCAGAGCAGCAGCTAACACTACATTTGGGGAAGAGGAAGAATTGTTTCTAAAAGAGATCAAATATCCCAGGACTCTGACCCACAGCTCCTCCCCACCCGCGCTGCCAGGGAGAGGTGACGCTCCTCCCCTCCAGGCTCAGGGAGCCACTGCTCTGGGAGGAGGAAAGGCGAGGTGGGCAGGGCCGGCAGGTGTGCTCAGGCAGGGACTGTCCTGCGGGAGGCGGGGCCCACGTGCAGGGGGCTGGGGTCACCGCGGAGCATGCTGGGAAACCACACATTCTCCGTTAGGGGCCAGGTCTCCCACCTGGGGTGTGTGCGCCACCTTCACGCAAAGCCTTTTCAAAGGATACACGGGTGCAGACGGGTTTAAGGGCACTGGTTTCTGAATGTCCGCCTTCCCTGACTTCTCTTTCCTAACAGTGACCTTCCTGAGTCAGGGTACCTCTTCCCTTCACCGCAGGCCTGCCTCACTCACCCAGGAGAGGCCTCCCTGAATCCCACTGGGACACACTGTCCCGGAGTCCAAAAAGCTCCAGAATGCCAAACAGAGGGGCCATTCAAAACACTGGTGTGTGAAAGGATTCCAACAGCGGAGAGCAAATGTCCTTATGCTTATCACACAGTTTCCAATTATTTATTCTCAACAAAACTGAGTTGTCAGCTGATAAGTCATTAAAAATCGTTTTTAACAAGAGATCGCTATTTGAATTTTGGGTGATAGCTTGGAAGGCATTCAAAGAAATGAGTGGCATTGCTATGACATCACTCCTTCCCCATCCACTACATGAACAAGACTTTTAAATATTCATATCTATAGAAATGCAAAATGGAAAGAATTGATATTTAATGCAATCTCAATCTAGCAATAAGTAACAGTCATCCAAGGGCACATAAACTAATTAAAAACAATGTTTAAAGCCCTACCCACCTCATTGAGATGCACATTTAAAATACAATTTTACTTTTAATAGTTAATACTTATTTATCAAAAATGTTAATGCATCTATGTTGTTCTGATCTAATGTACGATGCAATAATTCAAACAATAACTCAATGCAGAGTTATCATAAAAAATATTAGAGCCCTATGGTCACAAGAAACACTTTAAATGTTAATTTCTATTTTTGGAATTATTTTTGATGCAGAGAAACAAGACTTTTAAGCATAAAAGCATCTCATTCCGATAAATTACATGAAGGTGAACTGTAAAAGCTCTCAACACTAACAACTCTGTGGAACTTTTTCATTAAGAGACCTGGGCAAATCCTAGGTGACTTCCGCAGCCACAGGCCACTGGGATGGCTGCAGTCCCTCTTAAAATACCCCAGAAAGTGATGGCTCCCTAAGCTATTTGTTTACACCTTCATCTGTAAAGTGTTCCCTCTGGCTGTCCAGCAGGCAAACACCCTGCCTCCCGTGCCGGTGTCCACTGGACAGGAATGGTCCTGGGTCCCATGTAGAGAGCGCAGTGGGCACTGGCTAAGAGAGAGGGCACGGCTGCTCAGTGCACATCCCTTCACAGCTGGAGATGGCCTTGATACGACAGCCATCAGGAGATAAATCTGTTTCTAAGTCCAGGGACTTAGTAAGAGGAGGGACGGGCTGGATGAACAAGGAAGGGAGGGGAAAGGGTCCACATCACTGAAGGGTTACTGTTGAACGCGAACGCAGTGAAGTCTGTGAAGTCTGCCAGACAGGAGCGTGCAATGGGGAGGTTATTTTCACACTCCTTTCCCTGCTGCTTTTTTCATGTTAAAATTTGCTGCACATTATTCTGAGGCTGTTTATTAATTCCTCTCTCTTCCTCAAGTCCCCCCCCCCCCCCCCCCCGTGAGGTTGGAGCCCATACACTTCACAGGAAGGGGAAGGCCCTTCTCGCACTTATGAAGGACAGGGCCGCGAGGGCTGCCGCCAGACACCTCCTGGGGGCCGGTGCACAGACTTCTATGATGGGGCTGTGCACATGGCTGACAGGACAAACCGCAGGGAACATTACAGTAATACTCTCTCCTCCTGTAAACCTGTTTGCAAGGCTGGATTTGAAAGGTCAATGGAGGAACTGGTTCACCTGAGCCAGGTGGAGGTGCACCCGGATGACTATGATGGACTTCTGGAAGGAAACGCTGGTCCCCTTGTTATCACAGGGGGACACCGACAACATTTAAGGGAGAACTCGTGGACTTGTACAAGTCACAGTATTCAGAGTGAATGCTAATCCACAGCCCTCCGTCGAGTAAGCAGCCAGGAGGGGCCCTTTAAGATAGGTTATCTGCGTGGCAACAACCTCTTCCTAATCTGAGCACAGCTGACGGCACCAGGCAGTGATGCAGCCGGGCAGCAGCCCAGGGGCTGGACAATGGCCATCCACTGTCCTCTGCTCTACACTGGACAGCGACATGCAACCAGACAGGTGCCTCTCCAGGGAAACTTTAATGTGAGGGTGTGTGTGTGAGTGTGAGTGTAAGTGTGAGTGTGAGTGTGAGTGTGTGAGTGTGAGTGTAAGTGTGAGAGTGAGTGTGAGTGTGAGTGTGAGAGGTGGGAGAGCCAGAGAGAGCAGGTTCACACATTCAGGTCACAGCCCATCCGTGTTTGGGAAGCTTCGCTCACTGAGCCCTTTCCCTTGCTCCCATATTGCTGGTATTGGTGTCTTGTTACTCTTACTACAATGCCCTTAACTGAAGTGACCAGAGGGGGAGGCTTCATACATCCTGAAAAAAGAAAAATCCTAACACATGGAAATAAAGAGTCATGCCGTCTGCAGATGACACGATTCTTTATATAGAAAGAATGGTTTGGGAAACAACAGCCTATGACTGTGGTTCTCGAAGTGAGGCCCACAAGCCACAAGAGGCCCAGACTCTTTCAAGGGCTTTCCCAAGTCGAAATTATTTTTATGACATTAAATTATCTTTTCATTATTTACCTAGTTTCACTGCATTGATATTTGTGTGATGGTTAAAAATACTGGATAAAAGCGTGGGAACTTAAGCACAAATCAAGGGATGGCATCATTGGCACTTTCACTTAAGCATGTTCTTGAAAAAGGAGTAAAAATTATTAGTTTTACCAAATCTCAACCACTGAGGGCACAAGTCCTCAGTGTCCCGTGGGGAGAGCCGAGATTTACGCCGAGAGCGCTTCACTGCGTGTGAGCAGCAAAGGCCGTGGGCTGGCGGGGCTGGAGCTGACGGAGCTACTTTCTGCAGCGGCCCCCGGTCTGCCTGCGAGAGCGAGGGATAGACACGGCGGGTACTCCGACTTGGGCGTCTGGCACAGTCCTCCAAGTGAACAGAGTGAGCCTGTCACTTCAACAGAAACAGCTCACTCTATTTATTGCCAATGACAAAATCTGAGCTCTCAAGCGAAAAATTAGAATTCTGGTAAACTTGTGCCCACCATTGTGAGCTGACAGCTTCCCGATACTTAAAGACTCATCTGCTGAGGCAGGGGGTTCATACTCATGCGCATGCTTTGCTCATAGTACATAAAGCAACATGTCAGCATCGGGGTTCTCTCCGTAACTCAGCAGGTCCCTCTTTTCCAAATGCCCAATGCATTCTATTCCAAACCAGACCTGGGTGCAAGATCCAGTCAAACTGTAATCTAGACCAGCGGTTTTCAGACAGTGAGCTGCAGGAACGTTTAAAACATGCCATGCCTGCCTATTGAGTCAGGGGCACTGACCTCTTTTCCCTCAGGTTGTCAAATAAGAAAATGACAACAGCCAACACAACAGTAGCTGTCTGGTGTAAATGAATCAAAATTAACTTGTTTGTGTGTTTTTTTGTCAGATAAACAAAAAAATATAACCTATTTTTTGGTGTGCCGCAGAATTTTAGTAGTTAGTTTATGTGCCATGAGATGAAAACAGTTGGCAATCGCTAATCTAAACCAACAGTTTTGATGTGAGCAGAGTACAAAAAGTTCATGACATGGATTCCGTTTCCACGTTACTAGTCTTAAGCTCCATCGCTTGCTGAGTTTCAGTCACTATCGAAGAATCCCCGAAATTATAGTCTATAACAGCACCCCCGCTTCTCAGGCCTCATCGCTGGATTTCCTTCACTTACTTCAACCAAAATGACAAAGACATGTCCTATGAAGCCAGACATAGAAATGTAGAATGATGCTGACATTTCATCAATTATTTTTCTTTTGGAAGTATGGTTATTTCCCATTAAAATATGCTATTCATGTCCACCTATAATGGGTCTATTATTGGTAGTTTTCAATGAACTAAACAAATATTTCTAAAATTTCTTGGTTTTAATTTCTAATATAACTACCAATGAATATAAACTTCATAAACAAAAGTTCTTTACGGTCCTCAGTAATTTTTAAGAACGTCAAGGCATCCAAAGATCTAAAGGTTTAAGAATCACCAAGCTGTGATAATAACTATTTAAACACCCACTCAACGACTTCCTGCTTATGCTGTGCTAGGAACTAGAATATTAGAGATAAAGGCACCAGCCCGACATTCAAAGAATTTCCAATTTCGTTAAAATTCTCACTATTAAGAATGTTACTGTAAAGAAAAACTTCATTTTAAGTCTCTTAGAGGAAAGTCTTTTGCATCTTAATGTCACCAATGGCAATCAATATTATAGACGGCACATAGCTGATGCTTAAATACTGAGGGTTTTGTTCTGAATCTACATAACATGCATTCGATCGGTGCATCGGAAAGCCGGGCACGTTGTCACGTGGTGAGGAAATGTGCACTAGCTAACCATGCCCACACACGTTGTGGACACCGACTGCCCATTACAGTGAAAGCGTGCTGCCACCCTCAGTTAAAAGGCCATCTTAGCGCCGTGAAGGCCCTAAAGGTACAGCGACAGTGCGGCCCTCTGAATGATTCTTGAGCTTTATATTAAGTTGGATTTTTAAGTCATATCCCAGTTTTTAAGATAAATGTATTCTTCCAGACCCTTATGTCACATAGTCTGGTTAATAGGATAAGGGAGAAAACAGCAGCTTATTTCAAGAATCTGGACTGTCATCATATGAAACACAGATTTCCTGATGCTGTTTCCACAGCTCCAGAAGGCAGGACCAGAAAGTGGAGACTGTCAGGAGCCCGAAGAAAGATGCCATACATATAAGGGCGGTAGCTTAATTATCAATAGAAATGATGCTTAAAGGTCAGAGGTCAATCTAGATAAGAGGCTCTCAAGTAATTTTCTGCTCTAATCCAAAGGAGACAGGGTCCTCCCACCAGGAACGGCGGGAGCTGAAACAGAGGGTGCGTGAGGGTGGGGTGAGGGCGGCAAGTGCCTGTCCAATCCAGGATGAGCTCTGGGCAGGATCCGAGAAGGCCTCTTCTAATTCTGTCACTACCTGGGGTTTTCAAAGAAGGATCCCCGCAAACTTCTGGGGAGCATTTAGTGAGCGAGAGGGGTACTTTTCACACCCTTACTTCTCATGTAGCTATACCAGCAACTGAAAGGGAGTGGGAAGTATAAAACACGAAGGCTGAGATTACACACAGCTCCTCCGATAGAACCACCCGTGTCTGAGCCACACCAGTAGTGTTGGACTTGCATGTAAGCTTCTTTGACCATTTTCCTGGATTTCTAACCCACTAGCTTGTTCTCTGTACCTTCTACAAAAATGTTTCTAATTACTGAATTGAAAAAGCAATAGGAAAGCAACTCTAACCGAACTGAACCAAAAGACACAATTTAGAATGAGAGCAATGCACTTCACACATTTGTATTCCTTTCCTTCTATATATCCATCACCTCCAACGTCATGCAAATTCCACCTCTGCCTACGGGACTAATGCCACTCTGTGAATATTTCCCCCAGAAGTTCTACGAAGTGGCAAATGCAAACAGTAACCGAACGGGCATTACCCTGAGGGCAAAGAGCCTTCCTGGTTCATTTTATCCCGGAATAAGGACTACATTCGGGCTCTGGGGCCCCGCCACTCTGAATTCTGGCCTCGGAGCTTGCTGTTCTTGTTATGCACTCTGGCACTAGTTCACCGGCTCTTTCCAAGGTTTGGTTCTGAACCCAGCATGCGTACACATTTAAAAACTGCACACTACACGCGTGCAGTATATTCACTTACTTTACATTTCTAACATCCCTCCCAAGCTGTGGGAACATCTGGTGTTTTGCAAATGTGGTCAAATCCAGCGGCATTTCCTTTTCCAAATGTGTCCTCGGACATGTGCAGGTTGCTCTGCAGTTTGAATTTTATTCTCTTTCTCTCTGCAGAACAGCATTGAGCGATTTCAAACGTGCACTGTATCTAAACTTTATACTTTTCTCTCTGGATGACAACTAAAAAAGCTTGCCAATTCATCAAACGAGGGAAGATACAAAGCTAGACCGAAGGTATAAAATTGATTTCAATGTCTCTGCCTCACTTTTCTACAGCTTAACCTGATGCAGCAGAAAACCAGCTCCTGGGACCGTTGACAGCAGCATGTCTTGCCGAGGATGACACCACCTGCACTAAGAGAAGCACAAGCCATAATCCACTGACGCGGTCCGCACGGGGCAGCCCTGCATCGGGAAAATGCACAGATGTTCACGAACAGCTGCATCATGCATCTGTAGTTCGTTAAGAAGCTAAGGTCCTGAGAATGTGCTATAATTTAAAACCATGGCATTAAAACAGCATGACAACTCAAAACCTACGTGGACTCTACATCCAATTCTTACATTGAATCGTGAGTAAATAATTGCTGTTGGGAAGTCTAGAACCATCTGTCCACCTCCACACACACGTTCGCAGTTAGCATATGGCCTTGGCTGGTCATGTTGCTCTGTTCCCGCCCTCACATAAAACAGTTAAAATTCCTTCAGCCTGAGGGGAGCGAAGGCCCTAACCCTCCACCTTCCCCGTCTGTTCCTGCCTCATCCCTGCAGCCAGGTCCCAGGTCCCTCCCTCCAGCGTATTCATCCTGCAGTGCTAATGGACTTCCAGCCTCTTCCAGGTCTTGCAGATCCAAAACCAATGTGTGCTGGACTCCTGCCTTGTCCCCCACATTGCCAGGATCCTGCCTGGCCTTCCTCATTCAGGCTCAGCCCGTTTGGACTGAAGATGCTCGGGACTCCTGGTCCCCCGCTCCCCCAGTTCCCAGAATGGCCCCTGACTGCTGGCTCCAGGACTTCTTAGCTACAGTGCAGTTCCAGGGTCAGAGCAGAGGCCCCGGAAGAAGCCTGAGGGGTTTAAATTGTGGCTCCTGTTACCAGATGACTTTGGTTGAACTCACCTATTAAAACCAGAGTAACACTATTATGTGGTTCATAGATTACTCAGCCACAGCCTCTGCCTCCAGGAGGCAGAAAGCCAAACAGATTCATGAGGCTAAACCACAGAACCCTAAGTGGCAGGTTCAAAGGTCAAAGCCGGGTTTACCAAACTTGTGCTCTTTTTAAATATATCATACTATCATACTACCTCCCTTTAAAACGAGCCTTATTTTCTTCCTTAAAAAAACAAAAACACAAAATTGATGATCTCCTTCTGATAGTAGTGGTTGTAAAATTTAAAACCATTACACTAATAAGAGAACGAAGTCATTGGTTATCCACAACCATAAACCCAGCAAGTTAGTTAAAACTAGGCTTCCCCGGAGATGTTTGAAGCTGTACTTGTGCCAGCTTCCAAACGAATGACTTCAACTCTTAGCCTTTCTACTCCATTTTCAGGATAACATGAGCTATAACAACATTCTTGGGGTGGAGTACCAGGCGGGCTTGCCAACCTGGGGGATGAGACAGCAAGCGGCACAGCCAGGCCGGAGGAGACGAAAAGGAGGCTGCGCGAGAGCACGTTCAGCAGCGAGACAGAGGCGGGGGTTGTAGGAGGGGTCATGCCAGTGAGAGATTTACAGTGAGGTCGGGGCGAGGGGGCAAGAAGGAAAGACAATGGCCCGCGTTATCTGTTCGGAGGGAAACTACGCATTGCTTAGGGATCTAGAGCAGGAACTAGGGCCCAGTTAAAGGGCTCAGCCCTGAGCCTGGAGTAGACACTGGAACATGCAACCCCCACTCCCACGGATGATTCTATCACCAAGTCGTATACTCCGTGGGATTCGTAGGGAATTTCCTCCGGGCTCACTTTAGCCACAGCGAAGTTGCTACGGATGCATGCGAGGTGGGCTGGGCACTGGAGGTTCCTCCCACCTGCCCACTGGAGAGCGGGATGCAGTCTTTACTATGCAATGCCATGTTATGAAAACTAGAACACATCTGAACTGTAACTATTCCGCATTTCCAGGAAGGAAATAAAAACAAAATCTACCGAATGTAAGAGCAGCTTTCATGCCTCCTAAAACGTCCCATCCACTCTACGCGGTCGTTGGTTACCTTGGTCACAGCTTCTGGAGAAAACGTAATTGCATCCAGCACAGTGATGAGGTCCCCCGGGTGCAGGCGATCAAAGTACTTGGTGCAGGCCTCGAAGGCGCGCAGCCACTCGGGCGGGGACGCCGGGGCTTCTTTGATGAGCTGAGGGTCTCCGGTCCAGAACAACTTCTGTAACCAGAGGGTGTACAGGGAGCTCGGGGACAGCATCCGTCCGTCCTCGCCCGGGATTTTGGGAACGAGCTTGGAAATAGATAAGATATTCTGACTTGAAAGAACCGGCTGCAGTGCGTCCAGGGGGCTCGTGCCTTCCTCGGTCAGTTTTTTGTAGTTCAGACCTATTGGAAAGAGAGGGAAAAAGAGAGTAGTTCTCTCCATCACAATGCAGAGGCTTCGCGCACACCCATCGGCCAGTGCAGGTGTAGCATATCGCTCAGTCGCCCGTGACATAGACCAGAAGATCTGAGTTCTGGGCTCAGCCTGCAATGTGATCAACTCTGCAATCCCGATGAGCCACTCACTCCCGTGAGCCTCCGCCTCCTCTCCAGCCACTGGAGACACCGGACCTCCTGGCTCCTGCCACCCCTCTGTGGCCTTGTTTTCCCCGATCAGTGCCCACACCAAACCGCACGGGTTCATGTGTATTCACCTGGCATCTCATCAAGGACTTGAGGGCTGACATGAATCGCACCCCTTGTCCCCTGTCTCTACTCCATGTCTAATTTGGTTACTCAGTAAACTTTATACTGATACACTGAAGGAAATTCTCATAATTGTCATGAATATTAAATATAGACTTGAAAGTGCCCTGTAAATTATAAAGTACCACAGAGATTTGAGGGGTGTTAGTGTGTTTAATTTTCTTCGTATGAGTATGACTATAGATGGACACCATTCTAAAGATTCCCACAATTTATCAAAGATTCAAAGGCTCTTACTTTAATGGTCTCCACATATGCTTTAAACATATAGGCTTCACTCAGGTGTAATTCTGCCAAATGCCTACTGTAAAGTGTGTCAGTCTTATCCTGTACAAATCCTATATAATAAAAGGCTTATATGCAAATATGACTGAATGGTGGAACTACCAGTCACTATAATGCGCACTGACCACCAGGGGACAGACACTCAATGTAGGAGCTGTCCCCTGGTGGTCAGTGCACGCCCATAGGGGGAGCGCCACTCAGCCTCAAGCCGGGCTCATGGCTGGTTAGCACAGTGGCGGTGGCGGGAGCCTCTCCCGCCTCCACAGCAGCGCTAAGGATGTCCAACTGCCAGCTTAGGTCCACTCCCAGGACATCCCCCGAGGGCTCCTGGACTGCGAGAGGGCACAGGCTGGGCTGAGGGACCCCCAAGTGCACAAATTTTGTGCACTGGGCCTCTTGTAAAATATAACCAATGGGAGTAGGAAAAAAAACACCTCTGGAGTCAAAACTTTAGATTTTAGTATCAGGTCTCCTATAAGTCACTGCGACTTTCAATTGGTATCTTGGTTTCTCTGAATTCCCCCAACTGTGAGTGAAGGAGTTGAAAATACAATAACTAAAGACAATTAGCATCAAAATCCTATGGTTTCAGATTTATGCCAGCCATGGTGCACGGACATGATTGTGTACAGAAAAATAATCCCTAAATTTAATTTCAAAAATGGCCATGTTGCTCAGTTCGTTAGAGCACTGTCCTGATACACCAAGGTTGTGGGTTTGATCTAGGGTCAGGGCACATATAAGAATTAACCAATGAATGATTAAATAAGTGGAACAAATCAATGTCGATCTCTTTCCCTCTCTCTCTCTCTGTGTGTGTGTGTGTATAAACTGAGTGGCCAGATTATTATGACCACCTGACGTTTGTAGGCAAATTAGCCGTACACTGCATCGTATGGAATATGGAAGCTGAAGGCCTGTTCGAACACCTTTGTGTTTGCAGTTACCAAGATAAAATGTCTCCAATTCGCACAGGAACACAAGGATTGGACAGTTGAGCATTGGAAAAAAGTCATGTGGTCCGATGAATCACATTTCCAGTTGCATCATGCAGATGGCAGAGTGAGAATTTGGCGGAAACATGAAAGCATGAAAGCGTGCACCCATATGCATGAGTAACCCTTCAAGCTGGTGGGGGCAGTGTTATGGTTTGGGGAATGTTTTCCTGCATGATTTGGGCCCTTTAATTCGTGTGGAACAACGTCTGAATAGCACAACATACCTAAGTATCGTTGCTGATCAAGTTCATCCTATCCTGTTGATGGTGTATCCCAATGGAAATGGCTTCTTCCAACAAGACAATGCGCCCTGCCACGCATTGGTTTTCAAGTGGTTTCAAGAACATGACAGAGGCTTTACCTTGCTTAGGTGGCCCCCACAATCACCAGATCTCAATCCAATTGAGCATTTGTGGGATGAAGTTAAAAGAGCCATCAGGCAGCTGGTTCCACAACCATGATCTCACAGAACTGGACAGTGCTATTCATCAGGCATGGTGTCAGAGTCCTCACATCAGCTTCCAACATCTCGTGGAGTCAATGCCAAGAAGAATTGCCGCAGTACTGAAGGCAAAAGGTGGCCCAACAAAGTACTGATGGGGTGGTCATAATAATCTGGCCATTCTGTGTGTGTGTGCATATGTGTGTGTGTGTATATATATATATATATATATATATATATATACACACACATATATACATATATATATACATACATATATATCCCACGTTCAAAGGCTGTTAAATCACGTTGTTTAGCCATATCTTCAGAAAAAAATCACTTCTACTGTCGTGGTAAACAACCTGCTTCCCTATTTATAATGGTCTGGCCCTCTAGCAACTTCAGCGCGAAATTATAATTTGCCTACAAATGTCAGGTGGTCATCATAATCTGGCCACTCAGAGTGTGTGTGTGTGTGTGTGTGTGTGTGTGTGTGTGTGTGTGTGTGTATGTATTTACTATTATTCTTATTTTTTAAATGAATTGAAGCTGGAAAATGATCATCTGACCTGATGCAACCACCTTGAACTTCTTCAGCAGCCGAATGTGGGTTTCCGGTTTAATGGTGTACTTCCCCAGATCTGCGCAGCCGCAGCCTTCCAGGAGGGTGAAATAATACAGCAGCCTCTCGTGGTCCATGCCCCCGATGGTGGGGTAGATATACTTGACCATGTGCTTGTGAAAGGCTTCAGGGTCTGTCTTCAAAGTCTCAAAGAGATGAAGGGCTTGGGCTCGATTTTCTATTTCTACTGTGGACAAACTAAAATTAAGAGACAAAAAAATTATGTTAAAATTTGGTTCCTTTATTAAACAAGATTTTTTTTTTTTAATCTGGGAGGAAAGGCTACTTCTTTTATTTTTTTCTAATATTTTTTTATTGATTTCGGAGATGAAGGGAGAAAGAGATAGAAACATCTATAATAATAAAAGCGTAATATGCTAATTAGACCAGATGTCCTTCCGGACAACCTTCCAGACAAAGCCAGGGCTGCGAGGGAAGCCAGGTCCCAGGTGCCTGCCAGCAGCTGGAGGGAAGCCCAGGTCCTGAAGGGAAGCCAGTGCTGGCAGCCGGGGGAAGGAAGGCCTACTCTTTTTTTTTTTATACATATTTTATTGATTTTTTACAGAGAGGAAGGGAGAGAGATAGAGAGTCAGAAACATTGATGAGAGAGAAACATTGATCAGCTGCCTCCTGCACATCTCCTACTGGGGATATGTCCGCAACCCAGGTACATGCCCTTGACCGGAATCGAACCTGGGACCTTTCAGTCCGCAGGCTGACGCTCCATCCACTGAGCCAAACCGGTTTCGGCGGAAGGCCTACTCTTGCATGAATTTCGTGCATCAGGCCTCTAGTCAATGATGAAAGAGAATCACTGACCAGCTGCCTCCTCCATGGCCCACACTGGGGATTGAGCCCACAACCTGGGCATGTGGCCTGACCAGGTATTGAACCGTGACCTCCTGGTTCAGAGATCGACGCTCAACCCTGCAGCCACACCAGTGGATAGGAAAGGCTACTTCTTACAAGCCCCTTCCTCCTGCCTAATCAGAGACGGTGAGCACCACGATGCAGGTGGTTTTTATAAAGGAAAACCGGTGTATTGAATGCCTCTATTGCTCAATGCGATGTTCATGTGCTCTCCCGCGGGTCTACAGCATCCCCGCAGGCATTATTCACATGCCTGCAGTTGGGAGAGGTGCCCAATGCTTAACAGCCAGGAAATGAACCCAGATCTGCCGGCTGCCACTCGGCATTATTTATTCATGTCACAAGACAAATGTAAAATCGGAGCTTCGTTACAGAAATGTAAACAACCTTATTATTTCAGCGACTTAGGAAGTCGTGAGGGGCGAAAACAACCCCAACTTTTAGGCCTAAATATGACATCCAAGAGCCTTATCTTGATACTGGATAGACCCAAATTTGATACAATGCTCAAATACAATTAAAATCAGCAAGAATAGGTATTTTCACTTTCACTTGAATTAGCTGTAGTTAGGAATGCCACTTAAATAAAAACACATCTTATTATTTTCATCTTGACTTAGATGTCTTTACAATATAATAAAAATGTTCTCTAATGTTAAACTGTCAGAAAAAAATGTTAAGGAGCTGTGTTTGGCTGATCAATGTGTATTTTGGGGGTGAGAGGAGGGCTTAATGCTGGTCTTGAGTTTCTCCCGCACAGAGCACAGAGCCCAGAGCCCAGAGCCCAGCCGTGTGGGTCCCATGTCCAGGTCAGTGAGGCAGCAGCCCCTCCCCACCCCCCGGGCAGTGCCTGGCGCAGTGAGTGAGACTCCGGCTGTACCTCGCGAAGTCAGGTTGTACCTGGTTTCAGAGCAACTCCCGGGAAACATGACTCCCTTTTTACTGGAATTCCCACCTTCAGAAAGTGCCAACACGAGTTTTTGGCTTATACAGATAAAGTGAACACAAATTATGTCTTACAATTTTTATGAGTAGTAGGGATACTTAGGATGACAGCTCCAAACTATAAAGTCCAAATAGCAGGTAATTTAAAAATGCTCTTTGACCTTTCACTTCAAGAGAAATGCTATTTTTCCATTAAGACGCGATTCAAACATTTACAAAAATATCCTGAGCTATACAATGTCCCTGGTCTTAAAGATCTCCCTCTCTGTCTCCTCTGACAGCCTTCCACCCAGGACTCAGACTCTTTAACTGTGTCCGACCGAGTCTGTCCCCTCGCTAGGTGGTGCACCACTTGAGGGCAAAGATGATACCATATCTCCTTTATCTTTAGCTTCTCAGGGCCGAGCACCAGTGTGTGGAACACAGGACACACTCAACGCCCGTGCCACACAGGCGGGTGGAAGCACAAACCCTGGGTGTCCTCCACACTGGGCTGGCGCAAAGATTTCCATCAAGCTCTCACCCAGCAGTCTGCAAACCTAGTTGTTACAAACACTCAGAGCTGAACAGCAATGCTAAACAAGAGGATGGGCTGACAAATGCATGCAATTATATTCCAATCAAGAGCAGGGCCACTCAAGCTTTAACTTGAAAAACAGTCGCTATCAATGATAAAAGGTTTCGTGACAGAAGCACCTGAGTTGGCACCAGAGAAAGGAATGGAGTGAAAATAACAGGAACAAAGTTTCCAGACAAGAAAGCACAGGCCTATACAAGACACGGTGAGGGTAGTGGGTGGCAGGTCAGAAAAAATTCTTGACACTCTCACTATTCAAAATACGCAGTATATCATCTGAGAAAGACTGTGTACACAGCAGAATATGAAAGCGGCTCAGAATTTGATTCCCTTCATAATTTGCAGAGTGAAGTCTGAACACAATGGTGTGAAGCAGTAAATACTACCCCACGTCACACCACCGAGATGAGTCGTTTCGATGGAGCTTTGCAGGCAGAACCACATGCCCAATGGAGAAGGGAAAAGCTTGCGCTCACTGTGCTGGTTGCTGGGCCGGTTACATCTAAGTACCCACCAACCAACAGGCGAGCGATCAGAGGGGTTAAGTGACTCCTAAGACGGAGTCAGATCGGCCTGGACTCGTGTGGCTTTGTTCACCTTATCGCTGTGCAGCCGTGGACGGATAAGGCCTTGTGCCCGCGTCACAACCATTTCAAAAGCCGATTCTTTGTGTAACACTGGCCTTTGCTCTCTCTCCAAGAGCAGTAGTCTCCGAGTTCTCCTGTCACACCGCATTCCTAACGAACCTCGGAGACAAGCATTCAAGATAGACTCATCCACAAAGTGGACGGACAGTGACTAAACCACAACAGTTTGACTTCCTTTGTGTTCGACTTGATTCTGAACACCGTCTCTCTCAATCAACTTTACTTTCTCGCCCACCCACGTATTCTTCTGCGCCCACAATTCAGTTTGCCTGATGTGCAATTTTACCTAATTATCTTGTCAAGAGAGATACTGGAATACCTTTCCTGACACATGATAAATACCAGAACCTCCCTCTTCAGTAAATTACAACGTGCTAAGATCTTCTATAGATGCCAGCAATCAATAACCCATTCAACAGCTCCCCCTGAAAGAAGCTGTGATCTTCCCTTTGGAAAAAGAAATGAAATCTCTACTTAGAAAACAATTCCAAAGAGCCCACATTCAAGAGTAGGAAGAAATACCAGGAAACCGCCGGGGACTTTTCACTCAGCAAATTAATGATCACCCTTAGAAACTGTTTAAGGCTTTTTCTTGAACCAAGATTTAGCTCCAACAGCAGCTTATACATTTATATAATGCATACTTAACTTTCAGAGGTTAACTGCAGGAAGAAATCAGCAGTAGTTGTACTCAAAGCACAAGGAATAAATGGTTAGTGCTAAGTCCATGGGCAGCATGTTCTGTGATGGCTTCAAGCTGTCAATCATCCAAAAACGTAATTCAAGAACAGCATGTGCTGAAAGGCCTCATATTCATGCAGGAAAACAAGTTTATTTAAATGCATTATGTCTTCACCCAGGCTGAGATGGAGTGATAATTCGGTTCCATTAGCTGAGGAAAGGAGCACTCAGGAGGGGAAAGGAGGGCGAAAGGAGACAGGGAGAGGGACAGGGCTGCTGGGAAAGGCTGGAGAGGGGTTCACCATTCAGATGCAGTCACTTCTAGGCATATCCCCAAAGTCGAGCTCTATGAATCCAAATTAATACCCTCGATGGAGGGTGAACAGGCCTCCACCAATTCCTGCGGAGAGAGACAAGTCTACCCTCTCAGTTTCAAGGACTCTGACCTGCGGGAAACTAGGCAGACACTCAACCATCATGGCCTGGGAATGAAGCTGATGGGGCAGGTCTGCTCGCGAGGCCGCCTGGCAGCTGACCATGTGGCTATGCAGGGAAAAGTGGGCAAACCATCATGGCATTGTTCCATTTGCCAGCATTTTGAACATGTGTGTTTGTGAAACAAAAGACAAAATTTAACTTTCAAGGCACCTAGACAGCTGCTGAGGATCACAAATGAGTGTCTCAGTGATTTCCTGTCGCAGGAAGAGTCGGTGGGCCCTCTCGGAGCGTTTGGTATGAACAGTGGTAACAAGGACAGCCACGAGAACAGGCTGCGTCTCCTCGGCCATAGGACAACCCTGGCCCTGAAGCCTGTAATTTCTCATAAAATGTCAATTCTGACTGGTTTATAGAGTCTCATATTATCTCTTTAACAAAAATATTTTAAGAGACACCACAGCACAGAAATAGGCGTAGCATTATTTATTGAGGACTTATTATACTGAGCACCATGTCACCTCATTTACTTCTCACAAAGCAGATATACTAGTAACTGGGGTCCTGACTTGGAAAACAATGGTTCAGAAGCCAGATGAGCGACACAAGGCTAACAGTGCCCTCAGGAGAGACCTGCACATCTGGCCTGCTTCACCCGAGCAGGTCACAGAGCCGGGTGTGAATGCAGGTGAGCAGGACTCAAAGCCTGAGCACTTTCCCTGGACGGAAACACTAAAATGGGTCCTGCAGATGTTCTGTTCCACTGCCAGGAGCCTTTGCTGGGTGAGAGGGGCCTGAAGGATCACGGCATGAAAAGGAAGGCTGCAGGTACATGGACGGAATCGCTTCCATTTTGGTAAAGGCGGTAATTAGCTTCCGTTTTCAGGACTGGTAGGTTTTGTCTTATGCACAACACAAATCATAACCATGGTTCTCTTTTCCCCATAGGCCAAAAGAAGATCTAAACCAAATACGCAGCCCAATTTTAACAACCATGTGAGACCTGTGACCCGAATATCTACATTCAACCTTCCTATGCTAACTTGGATTTTTCCTGGGCCTGAATTTTATTTCCAGGGCCAGAACAAATGATTTCGAGGGCCTTATATGGCCCATGGGCCGGACGTTCCCCGCTCCTGCTCTAAGGTAAGGATACCAGTCCTGATAACTGAGGAAACTGTGGCTTGGGGATGAGGAGATGCTCAGTGCTGCAGCTGGGGTTACGGGCAGATGTGGGAACTGTGGTCTCACTCCAAAGCCCACGCCCTCACCATGAGGTCACATGTATGCTGGCAGCTAACATTGTCTCTAAGCGCCACAGACGTGTCCACAGCAGCCCAGTGATGGGGTTGGCCGCTAACCTGGCAATGGTGATAGGTCAGTCTCTGTCGGGGAGCTGAACTCGCCCCAGTAGAACCAAGAGGCTGAGCAAGCCAGCGTCTGCCATGTGGCCACTTAAAGCCATCACAGCAGTTTAAGAAAAAAAAGAAATAAAAAGAGAAAAAATAAAGAACAATAACAAAAGGAACTCAATGTGGGTGTTTATGAGAATTCTCCTTCTGCAGAAGGGAAATTCCAGGAACAGCTGCCATTAATTAAGCACCAATCATGTGTCAGGTCCTGGGGGTTTGATTTCTACGATGAAGCCTCTTCGTTTCCATCACACCAGACTCAAAACCACGGGAAATGAGTTTGAGAGAACTGAATTGCCTCGGGCAGGGACACAAGCTGGAGAGGCACAGTGAGGAAGTGGCCAGCCACGTGAATGAAGACTTACACTCTATTGTGTGAGGCTGCTTCCCCCGAACCCGTCTGAGTGCGCACGTGTGTCCATGCGCTGACACAGGGCCTAGCTCCAAATTCAATCAAGAGGAAGGAGAATGTAAAATTAAGAAAAATCAACTTTTGGGGGCGGGAGTCTTTTGAAAGAAACAGTAGAACTAAGCCTAAGGCAAATAGCATCAATTTTCTTGTGACTCTGACCTATTAACTTCCCATTAGTATTGACTCGACAAATAAATGCTGGGCCATTTCTATTGTATTAACAAGGCTGATTCTAATACCTGTGCTAGCAAGTTAGATTGAATAGCAAGGCAAACGGCTGGGGCGCACCAAACTCCACTGGCTAATCAGGAGGGTGTTTGTGTTTGTCACTCACAAGCACGCCGCCAGGAGGCAATGATCTCCCGCTCCTGTAGTCGATGGCGGCTGCATCATCACTGCAATCAGGTCTAATGACGGCCCTGAACAGTCTCGCATGTTATTTAATGCCTGATAATTTGTAATATACTAAGAGACCAGAGAAGCATCCTGTTTGTACAGATATGTCACCTTTTATGTAACATTCAATGAAAGGATGTTTAATAAAATGCCAAGGTATTTTTAAATGTGCGCGCGCGCGCGCACACACACACACACACACATATCATAAGAAACATGTATTTGAACATATTACTGTGCATCCAAACTGATTAGTTCAGTTCAGTATTTACTGTAGATGATACTATCACCCATGTAGCAATTTCATAAACACTTAAAATGTAGACGCTAAACTTTCAAATAACTAACAAAAATGAACGATGCTAAGTTCTAAGCGTTTCACCATCCAACAGGCAGACCCTAACCTCTCCCTTTCCACTCACCTCCATATCTAGTTGATGTTTACTAATCAGTGTATTGAGCAGAATCTAGTTCACCCCCCCCCCAGACATCTCTGAAACCCATTCGCACCTCTCCTTCCGTACTTTCAAATCCCTACTCCCAGCACGTCACACAGTCTGTCACGATAACAGCTCCGTCATTGGTCGGCATATCCCTACCCTGGCCTCCCTGAAATCCTTCCTCGGTACAGTAACTACAGTGACCTTTTGAAATGTAAGCTGCACCCACGACTCCTGTTCCTTTACCAGGTCCTCTAACAGCTTCCTATTGCTCTAGGGGAGAGCCCAGCCCCGAGAGGCCTGCATCCTGCTGCGGGTCTGGCTTCCAGGCTGCTCCCCAGTCCCATCCCACACCGGCTCCCCGACTCTCAGGGGCTCGCCCACACTGTCCACCTGCCGGGCTCTGACACCTCGCGCTCCTTCCTGTCAAGCAGGTTATGCACTTGCCTGTTTTGTCCCCAAGAAAATGGTTCCTGCTCTCCTTGCAGTGCAGTTAATTTCAACTCGGTATTTACATCTCAGCTCAAGAGTTATTTCCTCAGGAAAGCCTTCCCTGACAATGGCAGATCCCCTCTTTGGGCTCTCTCTTTTTTAAAAAATATATTTTTTTATTGATTTTAGAGAGGAAGGGAGAGGGAGGGAGAGATAGAAACATCAATGGTGAGAATCACTGATCAGCTGCCTCCTGCATGCTCCACACGGGGATCGAGCCCGCAACCTGGGCCTGTGCCCTGACCGGGGATGGGACCGTGACCTCCTGGCTCCTGGGTCGATGCTCAACCACTGAGCGACACATGTGGGGCTCTGTGGGCTCTCTTACAGGGTGTCTCCACAGATTTGAGTTCACATCTGCTTAAGGTGCTATTCCATTACAATCTGTCCCCCACACTAGACTACAAGTTCCAAGACAGTTGGGATAATGCCTACTTTTGTTCATTATAGTAACCCCATATCTAGTTCTTAGTACAAAATAGAGTCTCAATAAAAACCTTTGAATAAATGAACGAAGGTTAAAGTATCTAACTCAGGACTATTTATACTGAAAAACAAAAATGAACAGGCGATTCTTAGAATACTGGTGTGCCCCAGATGAATAAAGAATGTACAAGGACACTGGGCTACTGTAGCTGAGAAGAAACAGTGAGATTCTACTTTACACCCACGATTCTCCTAGAATAGACGGAAAAGACAGGCACGGACATGAACTTCGGCACGGACTGTGCGCTTACCCACTGTCGCTGAACAAGAACTCCAGGTGGGTCATGTACACCTCCCAGCAGGAGACGCCGTAGCGCTGCGCCAGAGACAGAGCGACCCCATAGACATCCTCCTCCAGGGTCCTTCACGAGTAGGCGGCCAGCAGCGGAGAAGGAGAGAGAAACACGTCACCTTGAGCAGCACAGAAAAGGCCCATCGGGACTGCTCTCCGGCTGGGAGGGGAGCAGTCCTTACTCAGACGCTCCATGTAATTCAGGGAAAGCACTTCCTAGGATTTAACTGCCCCTCTCTCACTGTGGTGCATTGCGACTGTCTAGGCCAGTGGCTCTCAGCCGAGGGCGATCTGTCCTTCAGGGGCTATGTGACTTGACTGCAGGCATTCTTGATTGTCACGATGGGGGAAGAGGAGGAGAATGCTGTTGGCATGCCAGTGGGTAGAGGTCAAGGAGGCTGCTAACGATCCTACAAGCCACAGGACAGCCCTTTCCCACTGGGGGAGCACACCCCCCTCCTGTGATGGGATGAGAGAGGGGAAGCCCTATCTGGAGCAACCCTGAAAGTCAACACAAAGGACTGTGATCAGGAGCCCTGCCGACTCAACCTGCTCTGTGACGTTCAAGTCCCCCCTTTCTGAGACAGAAGGGTCCCTTACTCCGCCAGGCCCAGGATGGTCTCCCTCTTGTACTGGTCGTCAGCGGTGAACCGCTGCACATCCACCCCCTTCCGCAGGCCCCGGAGCAGCTGCGCCTGCGTGAAGTCCAGGAGCCGCTCGTTGTAGTAGTGCAACTGCTCCGTCAGCGAAGCCAGGTCCTCGGGCCAGGCTTCATGGCCACGTCGAGTCACATGCCTGGTGACCGTCGTGATTAGCTCTTTGGGATCAGCCTGTGAGTAACAACAACATCAAGTTACAGGAAGCCCGGCAGGAGTGGCTCAGCAGGAGTGGCTCAGCAGCTGAGTGTTGACCTAGGAACCAGGAGGTCACGGTTTGATTCCTGGTCAGGGCACAGGCCCGGGGTGTGGGCTCGATCCCCAGTGTGGGGCGTGCAGGAGGCAGCCGATCAGTGATTTTCTCTCATCATTGATGATATTCTCTCTCTCTCCCCCTCCCTTCCTCTCTGAAATCAATAAAAATATATATTTTTAAAAATTATAGGAAGAAGGCGTGTCTACCGGGCACCTGCCGCTGGCACTAAACCGAGGCTCACGGGGCCCAGAGAAGACAGCCGCAGAGGACACAGTCTGCAGACCACAGAGGGCACAGGACCGAGTGCAAGCAGGTCCCTCAGCTCCTGCTCGGCTCCTCTTCCATCTTGTCTTAGAGCTATCGTCAGTAATATATTCCTGCCTTTTCAACTACCATCACCTACAACGGCTGTGTCCCCATTACCGACCATGGATCATTCGTCCTGGAAGTGGTCTCCGTCCTCAGGGCCCCTGGACCAGCTTTCCCGGAGCCTCTGCGTGCTCTCAGGGACGAGGCTGAAGCTCAGTGGCCACTGATAACACCCGGCAACGAGGGGAAGTGTCCTCTCCAGGGCTGCGTTGGGGAAACATCCTCTTCCTAGACCAGGGATGGCGAACCTACGACACGCGTGTCAGAGGTGACACGCGAACTCATTTTTTTGGTTGATTTTTCTTTGTTAAATGGCATTTAAATATATAAAATAAATATCAAAAGTATGTCTTTGTTTTACTATGGTTGCAAATATCAAAAAATTTCTCTATGTGACACAGCACCAGAGTTAAGTTAGGGTTTTTCAAAATGCTGACACGCCGAGCTCAAAAGGTTCGCCGTCACTGTCCTAGAATCACCAACACTCCCGCTGCCGAAGAAGGCGCCCAACCAGTGTCTCCTCTGCTCGACTTGGGGCTCAATGGGATGCTCTTCGACAATCCCCAGCAGCTGCTCTAACAATGGGAAATTACTCAAACAGAACAAACCCAACTCTGACAGCTGACAGGAAGAAAAATATGTGGTTAACTGGGCACATTTATTTATATTAACGTTGGTTTGGGTGTCAACGAAGCAACAGCAGCTCAGCCATGATTTTAAAATTACTCTGGGAGACTGATGACGTGAACATTAACTCAATCACTTCCAATTTCTGGGAAAACACAGTACATATTTTAATATAAGCAAATTAGGAAAAACTCCAGAATCTGCCTTTGTGTCTCAGACATGTACCAAATTATAGGAAGCTGTCAGCAGTTCTAATGTGTAAGCCATTATTTTGAGCTACAGGGGAATTTGTCAATGCCAAGTCCATATTACAAACCTAGCCTGCTGTTCTCCCTCTTGACCCTGTTAAGGAAGAACCTGGGGGTACTGATAAAAGACAGTTAAAGAAATCCTGGGTTCCAACAGGTGGATTTGAGAAAAGGCAACATTAGAATTCTCCCCAACCTCTAGGCAGACACTGAGTCCTACTCTCAAAGATGGGGGTGGGGTGGCAGGGGGTGGGGGCGTCTTCAGTCAAAAGGCCTGGCTTTGGAAACCAATTCTCCAAAGTCAGCTACAAACCCGTGTGCAACTAGTTCAACAAATATTCAGGACCAATTTCTTTGTTAGAAATATAATTTCAGATCAACAAATTATAGTCAGTAAAGTCCTACGCAGCTTAAACTACTTCCCTCTTCTCCTTTAATAAGCGGAAACAGTCCAGCCCCCCTGCACATAATTTCTATTTCCTATTCATTGTACACCACATTCGTTCATTTTCCTAAGAAAAATTTAAGAGCAAACACCGACTACTTCAGTCTTCAGGCTGGAACAGGCACAGTGCTAGGCAACGTGAGCTGAACCTCATTCAGTGCTAGCCGTCCTGGGGGCCAGGTGCCTGCTGGTACCCGGTTTTACAGAGGCGTGAGGCAGCGGGCAGGAGGCCCGAGACCATTCTGGGCAAGTGGCAGGTGGGGCTGTGACTCCAAGCACAAAGCCCCCCAGAACCATCCCGCCATATCTGCAGGCAGGGGAGGGTCTGGGTGGGGCCAGTGCGGAGAAGAGCTCCCGCCAAGGGTAAGTAAGGCCTGGCCTTGGAGTCCTGTGGCCGACGACCGACTTCAGGGATGGGCTGATGCTTCACTCCACAGCACATCCGACTGCCCCGACCTTCCTCTCACCCCTTTCCTGCACACACTCACACGGTGTAAAGACACGTGACCACAGAGGACACGCAGAGGTGGGTGTTCAACTGGATATTTGATTGGAGCTGTTTCTAAGCCCTTTGTTGTTTCCTCTTCAGTAGTAACAGAGAATTTTAGAATCATGGGCAAGAATACCACTTCCTGTTCAATCCCTTGATATGCAGGCGCCTCCTTTTAAAATTGTACCCTCATAAAGTGGGGCACGAGGGGCATCCTGCTAATTCCTTGATGATGGGTTTCTGAGTGTCTCCACGTTTGTGGATCATAAGGAGGTGCTGAGTGTACAGAAGGTTTTCAATACGTCCACATTTTGTGTTAAAACAGAATACCAATGAGAAGAGGCAACTCACAAAGTCTTCCAAGAAAGGGGACAATTAGTTATGGGAAACTAAACATGGGGACTGGGGTCAAAGAGCCCGGATCATGGTCCCTGCCTCACGTTCAGAGCCTCACGTTTTCCATTAGTGACGCTGGAGCAATTCCTCCTGTCCGGAGCCCTACAGAGATTAATGAGACCGAGTGGATGGGATGTGGTCAGCTCTAGTTCTCTACACAAACCGCTTCCTTGACATGATCACCACTTCCTATGCATTCCTCAGGGAACTTGAGTGTCCATGCTTACTTCCAAACTATAATAATAAAAGGGTAATACGTTAATTAGAGCAGATGTCTTCTGGACATCATTCCAGATGTCCTTCCTGACCAAGCCGGGGCTGGAGGGAAGCCAGCCCGGGTCCCGGGTGCCTGTGGGAGGCCAGAGGAGGGAAGCCTGGGTCCTGGGTGCCAGAAGGAAGCCGGTGCCGGCAGCCAGGGGAAGGAAGACCTACTCTTGCACGAATTTTCATGCATCAGGCCTCTAGTATTTTAATAAGAATTCTACACCTGGGTTTATCACAATTTCTCTCAAAATACTCCAAAGCAACCCCAACTCACCCCAACACTTCACCTCATATGCCGGGAGCCGGTCCATCCTTGCTGTTACAAGGGACCTGGCATATATGGCATACTGTTCTTAATATGTTTGCTCACCTTCTTGGCACTATGTGTTTTAACCAAGGTCACCTCTCTGAGAAAGGTTGTTTCCCCAGGTAGGGATTTTCCCCTGAAGTTAGGGAGGGAATAAAACCCCTTAACTAAGTGCCAGGCGGGTAATTAATCACTTTAACTACGAACAATCATGCTTAAGCTACATAATCTTTACTCCCTGGAATGGCGATAACAAACGCCCTAACCTTTGGAATAGAGATTGATAGGATTGGAATCAACTGGTATAAATACAGATGTAACAAGACAACAGGACAAAGAACCTAGACACAGAACCTAGAGACAGAAGAACTTTGCTGGAGAGAACATGGCAAAAGATCCTGGACAGAAACTGGCCACAGAACCTAGAGACAGAACCTAGCGAGAGAACCTGGTTGAAGAACCTAGAGACAGAACCTGGCTACAGAACCTGGATAGAACATGGCAAGAGAACCTGACTAGAACCTGGTGACAGACCCTAGCTGGAGAACCTAGACAGAACCTGGCTGAAGAACCCGGCTACCGAACCTGGCGACCGAACCTGGCTGGAGATCCTAACCAGAACTTCGCTGGAGATCCTGAACAGAACTTGGCTGGAGATCCTGGCTAGGCTGCTGATCAACTGAACACTGTCTCCGTGTCATTCCTTCTTCGCCGACTCCGTCCACACTTTGGGGACCCCTGGACATGCTGGGGTTGGACCCCAGCACTCATGTATACATTAATTCACTCCAAGCGAACATTACAATTCCCACTGGAGGCTGCCATGCCTGCTGCACAGACACCCTCCTACTAGCCCCATGAGGCCCACCAGAGGCCATTGTGCCTGCTGCACAGATACCCTCCTACCAGCCCCGCGATGCCCACCAGAGGCCATTGTGCCTGCTGCACAGACACCCTCCTACCAGCCCCGCAATGCCCACCAGAGACCATTGTGCCTGCTGCACTGACACCCTCCTAGCAGCCCTATGATGCCACTGAGGCCGCCATGCCTGCTACACAGATGCCAACCCACACTTCAGCATCACAGCCGCAGCCCTGCGGGAAGGAAGGACTCCAACCTCCTGGCCTCGCACCTAAGTCACTGCTTCTGCGCAGAACACATTCAAACCTCTCCATTTCCCACCAAATGCAACGCATCATCGTGGGTCTGAAAGCTGTTAGCCTCTGACAAGCTCGGAAGGACCTGACGGGGCTTCAAAACCACCCACGGTCGGTATTCAAAGGGAGGCTGCACACACCACGGCTGCAAAAACGAATTGCACCAAAAGGCATCCGAATTTAAAAATGAAAGTGCATGGAGTTAAATTATTCTATTACTTTTCCAACACTTGCAATGCAGTTCTTCGGGGGGAGTGGGTGAATAAAATATGATTTCTTTAAAGAATATGGTCAAGTCCCTGTAACAACGAAAGATTCATAAATATTCATGACAACAGAATGTTCCATGACTTAATCTCCTGCTCGCTAGTTAGAGGTAATCAATCCATTCTGGTTTATGGTCTCCATTTCTGGGCATTATTGCGGGGAAAGTTTTAAACAGGTGGTGTGCTTCCCCTCTAGGGCTCTTATTTGCTTGAGATAATTTTATACTCGGTACTTCCAATCAAGTAGCTTTAAAAAAGCACAGCACATTGTAGAAACAGTCTACCATAACGCTTTGCATTTCAGCCCTGCTGGGTTTGCTTCTCCAGAATACAAGACTAGAGGATATGCTTCCATTATTATGATTTTATCTTCTGAAACTTTTTCAAAAGAATGCTAGAAAAGATCACACTTCAGGATGCATTTATAATAATTACAAACGTAATATATTAGTGAAAACACAGAAGAAAACAATGTGTATGGCCCACTCAGATTCATATAAAAACTGTCAAACGGACACAGCTCTCCACCAACTACTTCTGGCAGACACAGAGGGAAACCCTGACTTTGCATGGTACCCCATTTGCACCACTTGAGTCTCTTGGCCATGTGCACCTTGTGTTTTGAACATAAGACCAAGTTAACCAGGACAAATACCAGAAGAAAAATTTTTCTCCAACTGAGCCCTTGCCAGTCATCCCTCTATATCACTACACAGCACAACGGAGGCGGCGTGGGCTGCTCGGAAGGTCACCCAGAGAGCCGCCGAGGTCCCGGAGCCCGTGCTGGGGGCTCAGGACGCTGCTTCTGTCAAGAGGCACAGGCCTTTTCTCAGAAAAAACGCACCCAATTATATCGATGCTTATATTCAAACCTCGTAATCTGCCTAAATTATCATCCCCGCAGCACAGAACGGCGGGGGTGGAGAGGCTACAGCAATGGAATCCAGTCGGGCTGAGAGCAAGCAACGCTTCGCCGAGCACTGTTATGTGCAGGCAACAATGGGAACCACTCTCATTTCAATTTCCACGATGATTCATCAGGAGCTAGCCACATTTAATTCCACACTCAGCGGTGCTGTTTTATGCACAGGAAGATGCTGAAAGACCCAAATAATGAGCCATTAGGTATCGCTGGGAAACTCAGCTGTACCTACACATCAGTTACTGTGCCAGGAGGGTTCCTTCAAACCCAAGACCCGCCCTCCAACTGCGAAACTGCAGCCGAAGACAGGCCTCCACCTTCCGCACAGGCCCACAGGCCCCGAGCAGCTGCAGGGAGGGCCTGGGGAGTAGGGAGGCGGGCTCCTGCCTTCAGCAAGAGCACGTGGGGAGCAGACAGCGCCTCACGGTGCCGGACAGGAACTGCCCCAAAGGGTGTCTGCTGGGAGCAGAGGAGGCTGCCCCAGGGCTCCACTGAGCTCAAGCCTCACCCTCACCTGCTGGCAGTGGGAGGAGGAGGCATTCCAGACGGGCCTGGAGGGGTGACAGGGTGCTAACTTCAGAGAAACTTTAACTCTGAACAGTTGAACATGAACTTCAGGAGAGCTGGTGTCAGGATCATGGCTGGGGGAGGTGGAGCGGCCCATTCACTGAGGCCTTTTCTGTCACATGCAGTTGACACTGGACTCAGGGGTCAGGGTGAGGCACCCCACCCCTACCTCCCGGAAATGGCCCACCAGGCCTGCCTGCCAGAGATCACCCAGGTCCATACCCAGAGTCTCGGCTTCTCCTGAAACAGAGCTGGTGCTGCTCTCGTCTTGTCTCTATTCAAAGGCTACCTTCTGAACTCAGGTCTTTGCTGACCATGTTTAAGCTGCACTCCTCAGACAGGCAGACGCGTGCGCGCACACACACACACACACACACATTCTTACCCTTGGCTGTTTGTTTCCATAGCTCCTATTACCATTTAACTCAGTATATATTTTATTTACTCATTCTGTTCATGGTGCGCCGTCCCCGATAGAATGTCAGTCCTGGAAGGACAAGGGCTTTTATACACGCAGCTCCCTGCTGCTCTCCCAGGACCTAAACACTGCCTGACACAAAGCAGTCACCTGATACATACCTGATAAAAGCGCATGCATGTAATTTGATTATTACATATGTACTAATGAACTGTTCATCAATTTTTAATCTAGTTCATATTTCACATGAAAATACGCCTGAGATATAAAAACTAGACAAAGGAAAATGACCAGAGTATGGAATAAAGTAACTGTACAAAGCAGTAGCTATCAAAAAATAAATAAAAAGGTTGGGATTCCCAAAATAAATACCTTATATCATGAGGCTAAAAAGAAAACATTCCTGTTTCTTGGCCAAAGGTCATCACAATGAAACTATGTCAGAACCACACACACCTGCCTGTGAGGACGACGCCCTGGGAGACGAACCTGCACTGTGGATGCTCCCGACACCCTCCTCTTGTCAAGAAAACTGATGAATCAGAGCCACGGGTGTTGCTGCGAATGGGATGTTTTTACATACTGACAGGTGCCTAGGTTCTGAGGCAGCAAGACCTTGGGCACACGTGTGAAATGACTTCTCCAGTCTGCTTTGGGCCAGGGGAAAGAAAGTCCTGCCTTCATAAAATCTGAACCTTGGATTTGTGTGCGTGGTGGATGGAAAAGTCTGACCTATTTTGTTTATTTATTATTTTGTTTTGTTTGGGGTTTTTTGTTAATCCTCACCCGAGGATATTTTTCTATTGATTTTTTTTTTTTTTAGAGCTAGTACAAGGGAAGGGGAGAGACAGAGAGAGAGAAACATTGACGTGAGAGAGACACATCAATTGGCTGCCCCCGGCACAGGCCAGATCAGGGCCAGGGATTGAGCCTGCAACTGAAGTACATGCCCTCAACCAGGAATCGAACCTGAGACCTTTCAGTCTGCAGGCCGATGTTCTATCCACTGCGCCAACGTGGCCAGGGCTATCTATTTATTCTTAAAGTGGTAATTCTCTTTCAATGATCCAGTGCAAAAAGTAGACCATTTCCAGTGCTGACAACTGTGCTTTCGCTCAGCAATTAACATATGAGTCGTCCAAAGGTTGGTGGCAAGTAGGCAGAATATGTTTCAACATTTCATCTGGACAACGGCTACGCTCATGTTTACAGCTTAAAAATAAAAGTGAGCACTCCTCATAGAACTGCACTGCCTGCCTCCTGCACTAGACAGAGCCACCTTCCCTTTGGGCAGTGCATTTAAAAAGCCAATTCTTCATTCCACCTCTCCTGCTACTTTGGCCTTTCCTAAGACCTTTGTAAAATAAAGCGAATGGCAGAAAAGCTGGGAGGAGACTCAGCATTCACAGTAAACGTGAGAAACTACCTCTTACAGATGCCCGGGAAGAACAAAGGCTGTCAAGCCACTTGGAACGCATTCTGGGGGCAGAGCAGACGGTACCTCCAAAGCGGTAAACACAGGCTTTAACTATTGTGGAACAACTGTACCTCTGCTCAGGAGAAGGCAGGAACCGCCGTGGCTCAGGAGTTGAGCAATGACCCATGAACCAGGAGGTCATAGTTTGATTCCGATCAGGGCACATGCCTGGGTTATGGGCTCGATTCCCAGTATGGGGCGTGCAGGAGACAGCCTATCAACGATTCTCTCTCATCATTGATGTTTCTCTCTCTCTCCCTCTCCCTTCCTCCCTGAAATCAATAAAAATATATATTATTTTTAAAGGCAGAAACCATGAGGACTCACCCTGTAAAGAGGATGGCACTTGTCCCGGAAGCATGGTGCCAGCCGGGCATAGATCTGCAGGCTGTAGTAATACGCTGCCAGGTGGAGAGACAGAGCCGAGTGGGCCTGCTTTTCAAAGCACTGGTTGGCGTCTAACACCTAGGAGGGAACGTGATGGCGTGAACTCAGCTGAAAGGAAATCAAGACCACCATAAACCATGGCCTCGCTAGTCATCACTGCAGAATTTTGACTCAAAGTTTCCATCACATCAACTCGCTCTCCCCTTGATATGACAACATTAAAATTCAGGAGGCACGATAAAGGCAGACCCTATGCATGCAAAGGCGGATTTAAAATGAGCATTCTGGCTAACATTGTAGGATTTACTCTCTACAATGTACAGTGTTCATGTAAAACAAGCAATTCGCATGAGCAGTAGCTCTTTAATTAATTCACTTTTAGGTCCTTCTTGCTAGAAAGGGTAAACTTACCTGCGGGAGGGCCAGGAGGTAAGCGAGAGCCAAGGTCATGTCACTGGGTAACGCGTCGCTTGCTAGTTGCAAGAGAACTGAACACGGGGGAAATGCATTAGTTTACTTGAGGATCCGTACGACATGCGTAGTTACTGAGTATCATGTCTTCAGTCCCATACGTTTTCAACAGACAACTGGCTCAGAGGACTCCCTGAGACACTTAGTGAAAGTCTACGCAGCCCCATCTAAATACAGACACGTGAAACCATGTCAAATGGTCACCTTGCCTTAACTCAGACAAACGATGCTGTTTGTTATTCAGACACAAGGAAGTCCTGTTGGTGTAGCTGCAAAGTCTGAGTGCAAATAGATCAAAGAGGATGGTTCCTTAAAGCGAATCCTTTGATTTTTAAAGGCCCGGGCCATGCTATAAAATTATGTTTATCAGTGGCAGCTAATGGGGAAGGTGGCCTTATATGTACTAATGATCAGAGCAACAAAATATCTTTCTGAGTACAAATCCAGGACAAACCTTTGATTACTACCATGATGATGACATGGCTTTGTTCCTGCCAGGAACACCCCTCTTCATCACAGCCCACAAAGAACAGCAGCCACTTGCTTTGATTATACAATATCGTAAAACATCCCGACCATTAACAGCTTTGCTACACAAAAATGTAAGTGACAGGCAAATGTCACAGCTTTAATGAAGGCGCATAGGCTGCCAACACCGTCCGTGTCCTGAGCAGGGGAGTGAACAAGGACCCAGGCCGCTCATTCGGACGGAGGAGCGAGCGCAGGGAGCCCCATGCAGTCACAAGGTGACCCGTGTTTAGAGAACACAGGTCCTCCTGGCCGGCTGATGGAGGGGAACACTGTGCACGATCCAGAGCAAGTGACATTTGACTTCAGAAGCAGACCACATGATATTTTTCCAGATTTCCCTGCCTAATTGTGTCTCACTCGGACTAGAAGTTAGGCCGCTGTATAATCTGAGCTTAGCTGACAGCCGGGCAGCGAGTCTGGTGGTGGTCTGAAGAGTACAGTACAATGGTAACTGGCGAATCTGGATGGAAGGTATACGGGAGTTCACTGTAGAACTGTCCCAACTTTATGCACATTTGAAAGTGTTCATAGCAAAATGCAGGGGAAGAGAAGACGGAAGATCCCCTCTGAGAACTGTCAAACGCTCAAGCTCCCTGTCGGTCACTTCCTTCCCAAACAGCTTTCCTGGCAGGCCCTCTGGCCCGGGTGTGCCTGCCTGTCTCCAGCACTCACACACTGGTTTTCCGGCCACACACAGCCCAGGACCTCCCACTTCGAGACTGGGAAAATGGCCGGTGTCAAGTACACCACCACCCATGTGCCCCCAGGGTGAGAGGAAAGGGCTTCTCTCTCTTCCCTAATCCCTAACACAAGTGTTGCTGAACTTGCCTCATGACAACTTTTCCTCCCACAACTGGACCACAGCCGCCTGATCTCCACCACCAAGTGCCCAGCCCACAACCCCTGCTAGCTAACAGCTGGGTGCTTGCAGGAAACCCATGGGGAGTGAGGCGAGTGGCCCCACTCCACCCAGGCATCAACACTTCCTCGGCAGCCCTCAGTGACACCCAAAGAGTCTTGCAAAATAGAACGCAAACCCCACCTCCAGGAAGAGTCTCAGTCTTTGAATGTGCAAGTCACTGGAAGAAACACTTGACAAAATTATAAGTAGGATCTGATGTAGACGATCCCCCAGGGTCTCGCTGGGACCCCCAGATGGCATGCTGGCTATAGACTGAGTCACAGTGATGTTACATTAAGATATATGTGTGTGTGTGTGTGTGTGTGTGTATATATATGTATATGTATATGTATACGTATACATATACGTATATGTTTAAAGAGGCCTGCCCTACATTTAGCAGTGTATATGAATTTAATTTAATTTGCAATGTTGGTTATCAATCCTTGAGTGCAATTTTCTAAAATAGTTCTCCAGCCCAAACCAGGTGAGACCTCGGCCTGGGCCTGCAAGCACTAACTGCAGAATGAGTGCCCTGGAAAGCAGTCTATGATCCATTCCATCCCAGGACTGAATTCACAGAGGAAAGCTGCTCATGTTATCGATTCGGGAATCATTAGCCATTAAATCATTCATTTAGCTAAATAAGTAATGATCAATTTTCTTCAGCTAGTTCTCATAAAAACCTTTTGTTCAACTTTATTAAAAAATCTGAAAAGTCAGATCATGCTGGGAAGAGTAATTTACATTATAACCTACTTCTGAACCCAAGTCAAGAATCACATTTTTAAAATTTTTAATTTGGGTCATTTATCCTCTATAACTCTTCAATTGTGCTGAGTTTCTGACAAATATTTGGTAATCTCAAATAGTCAAAGACATCTATTTCAGACATTAGAATTATTGATAACAACGTATTTAGGAACAAATGGATAAGTGTCTTTGGTAAACTTGAATATATTATTTTTAATTCTTTAAAAAAAATCTCTACGTGGAAAGATATGCCACCACATAGAAAATTCTGAAGATGAAATCCATATCTATATGTAATGAAGCAAATACGAGTTATTAACACACGAGGAGGAAGAAATATTTATTGGTTACTTTGTACCGTTCACTATAAGAATCACTTTGCATAATTAGCAGCTTAAAATAGGAACTCTATCATATGTATCCTTTAAAGTCTTCAATATTATAAGTAGCTGAAGAATAGAAGGTAATAAATGTCTTAAATAAATGAATGATGATGTCAGGTTAAGCCATTCAGGATTACTGAAAAGTGTGGCACCGTTTTTCCTAACTCATTCATTCGGATTTATTTACCGTCCTCCTAATCTGAGGCGCGTACCTTCTGTCGTGGGGAACACCTCCTCCCCTTCGGTTTTCGTCTCGGCCAGCTTGCCAGTTCGCAGCAGCACTTCCGCAAAGCTCTCCACGGGGACATGCTGGTAGGTGCCGTAGGTCACCTGGGACTGGACAAAGGAAGAATGCCATGGGGTAGGGGGTCCTTTTCTATGAAGACATTCTTAGAAAACACAATTGCAAGATTTTATATCTGCTGGTGACTGGAAGGATGACTTCTCACTTACTAATGCATATTTTGTATAAAATTATTTTAATCTCATAATATGTTATGCACAAAAAACAAATCACAGAAAACCAGTGCATAACATGATTAAGAAGGAAGCCACAGAAGTTAATTCTCAGGAAAATGTCCATTTTTGTTTATACTGTGATGCCCACAGCAGTGCGACCGGCACAGCGATGTGCTTAGGCGTGCTGTCCTTACCTCTGCGACAAAGGGATTGGAGAGGACAGACTCATAGAAAGGGTGGCAGCCTTGTCTTTCTAGACCTTCATTGGCTATGGTTCCGCTTCGATACGCGTCACCAAATTCTTGCCCCTAAATAGAACAAAGTGAAAAAACGGTAGATAAAACGAAAGAGAGCTGGGGTGCCGGGAATAGAGGCAGGGGGGGAGGGAAGGAGGGAGGGAGGGAGGGAGGGGGAGGATTTCAGAAGTAGCAATCAAAGTGCTTTGTGTGATCTAAAGAGAGTATGTCAGCGCGACACCGACGCCAGCAGAGCTGGAGGAATAATCACCAACTCGGGGGGCCCTGCAGCGCCTCCGAGTGTCCTGGTCACTCTGACATCAGTCAGTCAGGAACACGGAAGCGACCGCTATTACACCTATAGCAAGCTTTCCACACACGTCAGAATAAGCTTCCTAAAACATCATTTCGTGCGTGTTGCTCCCCGGCTCAGAAAACCTTTAGTAGCCTTGGACAATGCAAATAGCCAACAGTGTCAAGTCTAAACTATGTAGGATAACATTTAAGTGAGTAAATGTTAGCTGACATGAAAGGCTAGCTCTTCGCTCCCCCCACACTGGCCTGCTGAATGCACCCCACCTCCACGCTTTCTCCCATTCTAGGCTCCTGTCCATGCTGTCCGCCCACTGAGAGCCCCCTCCCGTCCCGGGCCCCATGGAGGCAGATAAAGCCATGCCCCTTCCAGTCTCCATCTCCTCCTCAACCCCCAGCCACAGCGCCTGTCCGCCTGGCCATCAGCATTCCTCATTAGCCAGCACTTCAGCATCTCTCCTCCCGTAATTACACTTCTGTTTTGCTTTCGTCAAATCAACTGTACAGCTCCTCCCTGGAAGGGCAAGGAAAGGCATCCGCCCGCCCTCCCGTGTACTGAGCACCTACTCTACGCCAAGCACAGCCGAGGGACACAGTGACGCCGCCCGCTGCCAATGATGGTAACACTTACAAGGGACACATAACAAAAACTAGACAGCGGGCACAACGCTAACACTTTACCTAAGACATACACCCTGGAAAGGTGCAACAGGTGAGACAGCGCAGCAACCGGAATCATAACCCAGTGATACCTGCAACAATGAGAGCGCTACAGACTCACACCAGTCAGGCACACAGCCTCTTAGTCCACGTACCCAACTGTCTGGGCTATCATCCTGCATTCGCCTCTTCTCTGTGCACCCCACATCCAGACCCTCAGCAGGTCCACACCCTCCCCCCTAAGCCAGCCACTTCCTGCCTCCTCCCTGGAGACCCTGGCCCCAGCCAGCACCACGCCCCGCTGGAGCACCGCAACAGAGGTCCGTCTCTCCACTGCTCCTGACTCTCTCCCGCCAGCTGCCGACACGGCCATCACAGGATCTTAGTAAAAATCCAGCTGGATCACACACTGTGTTGCCTGAATCCTCCCGCAGCTTCCCATCGCACTCAGAACAAAACCTGTGGGCCCAGCTGTGGTCCTCATCACAGCCCGCTCGAGGCCTCCCCGCCCTCTCTGATCTCAGCTATTGTCTTTCCCGCGGTCCACCCTGCTCACCCTACACTGGCCTCCTTTCTTTTCTACAAAGATGTCCAGCACCTTCCCTCGCAGAGGGCTTTGTACTCCTCCTGCTCTCCGGAGACACCTGACTTCCCTTCGAAGTCAGAACTCCACTCCCCAATATCACTCACTGTCCCGCACACACCTTGCTGGTCCTCACCGCACTCCATACCCCGCCACTGCACTATCACACAAATATTTGGTCTGTTGCTTTATTTGTTGCGTTCTATAGGTTCCTCAGGGGACAGGAATTAGACCAAGTGCTTCCCCACCCCCAGGGACCAGCACAGTACCTGATACACAGAAAACGCCTGAACGTATTTGCAAGTACTCCATGGAGGACACTGCATTCTAAAAAGTAAATCACTCATCGCCCATCTGACCGGAGGCCCCGATTTCCTAAGAGATTATCTGAACAATCTGGGGAAGACAGGACTGTAGTGACAGTGGAAGCCACGCGAGCAGGGTGCATGAGTCGGCAGAGCCCACGCAGTGGGTTTAGAAAGCAGCCGTGCTTGCCTGAAGGGGCCGGAGGTACGTCAAGGACTTCCTCCACCACTGCCCGTCGCTGACGGCCTGCAGCACCGCCCTGGTGGTGGTCGTGGTGTTGGAAAGGACTTTCATGGTGGTGGCCGTGGTCCAGTGGAGCAGGTCCGCTGAGCTGCTGCTGGGAGCGCCGGCTGCATCCTGTGATGGAGAAGGAGCCGAGAGGCGCGTTGTCATGAGAACAGAGAGTGATGAGGTGGCTCCTTAGAATGATAGGGCATGAAGACAGATAAACTGGAAAATCCATCTCTGCTATAACACAATCACGTGAAAGCAAGCACTACTGGCCTACTGTTCCTCACACACCAAAGAAAACAAAAGGAAACAACTTCATAGTGCATTCATCAGATGATCCCTTTCAGAAACACTGAGGAGGTACAAATGGGTTCTTGATTTTTTACCAATGGAATATCCCGCCAAGGAGATACCCTCATGCTTGTTTCTTTGACAAGACATTTTAAAGTGTTTACTATTTAGATTAATGAACTGTTCAGTCAAACAATGCTAAGTCTTATACTGCCACTGCAGAGTAGGTGTTAGAATATCATCAGACACAAAAACAAGCTACAGGTCAGACAAGTTGTGCTGCCCACAGGCCGCCGGCCTTCAGTGGCTCCTCTTTCTGACCAGGTCTGGCCAGCAATGGGCCCCTGTGCTGTGCAGGGTTTTGACACCTGGGGGCTCCCTCTCCAGCGGCTAATGGAGTGAACACCTGCCCATGCCTTCGCTGGCCGGCTGAGTTTCCTCTCTTGTGCAATGTCTGCTCTTGTATTTTGCCCATGCTTCTGTGGGTGGTCGGTCTTTCTTATTCATTCGTAAGGTTTCTTTTTATATTCTGGGTACACATCTCTTGTTAGGTATATGAATTGTGAATATTTTCTGCTACTCTGCAGATTATCTTTTCATTGTCTGAATGGTGTCTTTGATTAATAGAAGTTCTTAAATTCTAAATTTGTCCAATTTATCATTTTGTCACTTTATGATTAATATTTTTGTATCCTATTTAAGAAATCTTTGCTACTCCAAGGTCACAAAGTGTTTTTCCCTGACAGAATAGTTTTGCTGTAAATCCTGGTGAGACAGCGTACCACCCCATCCTCTGCGCTCAGAGCACTGCAGGGACCCTTTAAGACATTACCATAATATATTGATAGTGCAAGTGTTTTTTGTTTGTCTGTTTGCCTTCCTGACTAGACAACAGCTTTTCAAGGGCAGGGACAATGGTTATTCATTACCATGTGCTCTGAGTGTGTGAACATCCTGATGTGTCCTCTGCATCTGTGGACATGTAAGAAGTCCGGGGTCACTGCTCTATCTAAATGTTTGAAGACACATTTTCTAAAGCCTAACATGTTAATGTTTGCGGTAGCTGAGTGTTATTCAAATAAGATTTCATGTCACACTTTCCATTCCTGCTCATCTTCAGAATCTTCTTAATTGAGAAGGCGTGCCGAATGATTTGAATGTCATCAACTAACCCAAGAGTAGAACTAAACACACAAACACGGTAAGAAATGGGGCACTTAAACAGAACACCACTTCATGCACAGGAAAATCAAATCTATCGAAAAATGTCAAATAACGCAGGCTGTAAAACAACTACTCTGTTTCACCAAATGAACCTAAACTTTACACATGATGGCTAACTCAAGAGCAGAAATTTAACTTTAAACAATAAAGAATTTAAATTTAATGAATAAATGTAAAATAAAATAAAGAAAGGCAATTTAAAACGTATGAAACGTAAAAGTTTGCTCTGGAAGATAAGCGAGATCCTCACACGCAGGAATGTGTGCGATAAAAGGCTTTCTGTGAGAGATCCCCTAATGAGAACTGCCGAAGAGAAAGTGGAATAAAAAGCTCATTTGGACCACAGAGGAGATTTAATTTGGGGGCAATCCACCACGATTATAGTGTAACCAAAGGCATTAATGAGGAAAATAGTTCTCTTTCAACTTCATGTAATGAAGAAAGAAAAAAGAGGTTAGGCAAAATCCTGAAATGATTACTGCTGCACATTTTATTCGTAGCTGCATGCTGCTAATTAATTTAGAGTGTACAGCAGCAGAAATAGACTAATCCCCAAAACCAAATCAACAACTCCCAGCATAAAATTTAACATGAAATCTCATTATGTCAAGTGTGCCTCAGAGCTCGAAGGTTGACTGACTAAGACTAATAATATTTTCCAAACCTACCAGACACACCTTTACCAAACGGGCACGGGCTGGCAAGAGCAAGCTGGTTCCACATGCCACGCGTGGCTCACAGAAGGGACTCTTGTTGACCAATGACCAGAGTGAATAATCTGAGAGTTTATCTGTAAGGGCTGCTCTCTCTGGTGTCCGGTACCATCAGGGTTAATTTCTGAGCAAGCTGTTTGCCTACCATAACTGAGCTGGAGGTACACAGCCAGGAAGTTGGGCTGACCGAGCTCAAACTGAGACCAACCACTATCCCGCTCCTCCAACACCTTTAATCCACCTGCACCAGACACTGAGAGCGAGTTTCATCCTGAACTCAAATATTAAGAACGCAACCTTGGTTCCCGGCGATGCCACTGTGAGAAGTATCTGTCAGAAGAAGCATCTGTCAGGAAAAATGCCCCATGGAGTAAATCACTCCAAAGGGACTGCTTCAGTTCTGCTAACTCACAGGCCAGGCTCTATTTTAGAAGTGCTCCCTTCGGGAGTCACGAACCCCTACACATTTCTAATAAAACCTGTAAGTTCTTTCCCCAGAAAACTGAATGCCCATGCATATGCACACACATGAACACACAGAGTCACAAATACACTCTCACCAAAACTGTCTCACTATTTTAGGGGCTTTAGAGACCAAAGCCTTCTGGGATCGCTTAGCATTCTTGGCTGGACCCAGATTAAGAGACCTGCAGTTAGAAAAAATAGAGGTATATGAAGTATATTTTTATTTTCTTTTTCTATGCCCAATTTTTAAATCACTACTGCTAAAGGTATCTGAGGCAGGACAGTGAGAAGCTAAGGAAATCCCCTGGCAAGCAGGATGGGGAAACCGAGACGGCGCACGCAGCTCTGTGACTTTCTTCCTAAGAGGCAAGGCAGCTCTCGGAGCAGCCGCTCGAATCCTCCTTGAGCGCAGTTCACTTTGCTGTCTAAATAAACTTCCTTTGGCACTAGAGTTCTAGGCTCTGAATTCTTTCTTTGCCAAACTCAAGAACTGAGAGCCAACAAAGCTGCTCACATCTGGTGCCAGGACTCACTGCTTCATCGCCCTTCTCGGTCTGGACTTTTCTTATGTCAACACTGATTGGGGTAGTGCGACAGACCCCAGGAAGCCCGCCAGGACCACTTTCGTGCGAGGCAGCAGCAGAAGCCACGTGTGCCCCGCCAGCTCCTTGCTTTGCATCGAACTTTGGTGAAGATGGGTAAGTTTTTTGTGGAATTCCAGACCTCCCTGTTTTAAGGGAAGAGGCCCTGACTTTATCTGAGCTGTTTAAAGAAAAAAATTCCTGAGGTGGAACTGAAGGTTAAGGGTTGAGATACCCCGGCTAAAGATAAGACTGGATACACTGAGGACAGGAGAGAAAGATTGGTGGGTGGATTTTAACTTTGGGTTTTCAAGGGGATTTGCTCTCAAAGAGTCTGAACAAAACCTTTTGCTGGATAAATGAGAGCCTGAACTTGTTCAGCTCCAAAGATAAGGGGCATTTACTCCCTTCAAGCTCAAACGTCAGGTATTCTTAGGTGACGAAGTACGTATGTGGAGGTGTGAGGAGGTAGCCCTCGGGACAAGCAGGAGCCCCATAGGAAATTCCAACACAACTGTAATCAAATAACTGACTCGTCCGGGGACACGCGCATAAAGGCTGGTCACCTAGCCCCCAAGTCCTCGCGGTTGCATTAGACAGCAGGGAGAGAAACCAAGTCACATAAGAGGGTTCAAGCAACTCAGGAGGTGACAGCCCCTTGAAGCTCAACCTGTAAGCAGCACTCTTCAAACCACTACGCAATATAAATCTGCAGATCTCACAGTAAAACCAAAATTACCATGGGAAATGTGCCTCCAAGGCCAACAACTCCCAGTCCACGGCCCCCATTAATACTCCTGCAGATATAAAATTACTAGTAATAGGAAGCCTTCACTTGTACTTACTTAGAGAAATTGGAAGATTTAACTAAAAGTGATAGCAACAAGATGGCCGAAATGGAGCTCTTTGTTTCCCTCCATGGGGCAGCTGCTCTCTCCCCACGAGGGCTAAATGACCGGGGCTGCTGGAAACACAGGCAGGGCAGCAGGTCAACAGGAAAAATGAAGGCAGAGTTACAGGACAGGTTTCCCACCAAGGCGACCGAGGCACTAGGCACTCATTTTACAGCAAGACATGAAGGGGACCTCCGGAGGCCGGCTAAGGCCAGGGGTCATCAAGTGAGGGATGCCCTGCTTGGGGAAAAGGGCCACAGTCATTCGCATGGGAAGTGCAGGCCACCTGTCTGACCAGGGTACACCCAACATCAGAGTGCCCGGCCTCTGTGGCTGTGGGTAAGGCTGCCCTCCGCACGGGATGAGCACTCCCCCCCTGGGTGGCTCTGGGACTTGCAGAGATGCCTCTAACCTTCAGCTTGTTACGTATCTGTCTGTTGCAGTTGGGTAACCAGTCCACAGTGCCTCAGGATACCATCTTTGAAGGGTAGAGTTGCCAACTGGGAGAAATTTAACCCTAAGTCCCTCAAGAAAAAGAGGCTAATCTTGTTTTCCAACACAGCCTGGTCCCAATATAAATGGTGACAGAGAGGTTTAGCCATCAACGGCACCAGTAATTTTAATACTATCTTACAAACAGACATATTCTGCTGTTCCCGAGGAACATGGACGAAGGTCCACATACCCACGCCTTTATGGTCCTCCGGGATGACCTAAGCTATGTACCACCCGCAAACTAAACCCCTCTGCGACTGCTACACTACGCTCACAGCCCCCGCCTTAGAAACCCTCCTCCACTACAAAGTCTGAAAGAATAAGAATGCACCCAGATGGAAACATTCCAAAAACAGGTGGATGGATTGTCAGTCCTTTGCCAACATTTAGATGGCAACCCAATTCTGAGGTATTAAAAACAACTGTCCTGTTTCACAAAAGAAGTCTTTACAGGGCCAGAGGTGTGGCTTCATGAACAATTCAAAGCCCTCCCATTCCTTTTACCTTCCCAAAGTTTAATTCCTCTCAAAGGGCTTACAGATAAAGGGCTTATACTAGTAGATATTGACTTACAGGTAAGTCCTTCTAAGGGAGCTTGCCCTGGACCTTTGAGATGTAAATATCTGGTCTTCCAGGACTCTTATCTGGGCCATCTTTTAAAACGCAGGTTTCTGGGACATCACAGCTAACATATCCACAAAACAAGTTGACTGAACATATATTTCTGGCATGTGTACAATGTTTGAGACCCAGTGCCAGGCTACAGGGTTACCATGACAATTAAGACAAGTTCCCTGCTCTCAAGAAACTCACAGCACATTGGGAAACAAAGGCAACCCCTTATTTCACCAATGAACTGAGAACTTATCAAACTGGGCCCCATTCAAATGCTCCTCCCTGTGTAATGACAGAATTTATCCCCACCGATTACATCCACATGTTACCTTCCTCATTTATTTTACGCATGGATTCTTCAGCAAATATTTATGACATCAAACATAACAGTGACAGACACTGTTCTACATGCTGAAAACCAAGCAGTGAAAAGCACATGGTTCCTGCCACAAAGAGCTCACACTGCCCGAGAAGACAGGCAGAAAATAAACAGAAAGCGTGTCCGAGAAGTGCATCAGATAAAGGATAGAGTCCACGAGAAGTGAAAGTGGCCTGGAGCCGGATGGGCAGGGGCTATATGCGAGCACAGGGGAGCTCTCCGGGAGGAGCTATTTGAGCAGAGACCTGCAGGAAGCGAGAGGACAAGCCACAGGTTATCTGGGAGGACACTCCAGGTAGAGCACAGGCAGGAGGGGGTGGGAAGGGTTACAGAAAGGCAAGAAGGCCGAGAGGACTGGCGTCTTTGTGGAGCAAGGATTGTTGATGAAATTACTTGTATATTTTAAAAAAAGCAGAAAGACCATAGTTATCACAAATCTCCATGTACTTCTTATCAAAAGTTAACAAATGTTAGGATTCTATCGCAGATGTTTCACATCTTTTTTTTTACTTTTAAGAAATAAAATATGCCTTACTTCAGAGATCTAGAACGAACTCTCCAAAAATTCATCTGGAATAAAAAAAGACCCCGAATAGCTGCAGCAATCCTGAAAAAGACCAAAGTAGGTGGGATCTCAATACCAGATATCAAGATGTATTACAAAGCCACTGTTCTCAAAACTGCCTGGTACTGGCACAAGAATAGGCATATAGATCAATGGAATAGAATAGAGAGCCCAGAAATCGGCCCGAACCAATATGCTCAATTAATATTTGACAAAGGAGGCAAGAACATACAATGG
The DNA here is from genome assembly GCF_014108235.1 of Myotis myotis. Classification (NCBI taxonomy): domain Eukaryota; kingdom Metazoa; phylum Chordata; class Mammalia; order Chiroptera; family Vespertilionidae; genus Myotis; species Myotis myotis. The sequence continues at coordinate 51,090,592 of NW_023416318.1, read as the reverse complement.
AGCCAAGATAGTCTCTTCAATAAATGGTGTTGGGAAAATTGGACAGATATATGCAAGAAAATGAAACTAGACCACCAACTTACACCATACACAAAAATAAACTCAAAATGGATAAAGGACTTAAATGTACGACAGGAAACCATAAAAATTCTAGAAGAATACAAAGGCAACAAAATCTCAGACATATGCCGAAGCAATTTCTTCACTGATACAGCTCCTAGGGCACTTGAAACTAAAGAGAAAATGAACAAATGGGACTACATCAAAATAAAAAGCTTCTGCACAGCAAAAGAAACCATCAACAAAACAACGAGAAAACCCACTGTGTGGGAAAACATATTTGCCAATGTCATATCTGATAAGGGCCTAATCTCCAAAATTTATAGGGAACTCATACAACTTAACAAAAGGAAGATAAACAATCCAATCAAAAAATGGGCAAAGGACCTAAATAGACACCTTTCAAAGGAGGACATTCAGAAAGCCAAGAGACATATGAAAACATGCTCAAAGTCACTAATCATCCGAGAGATGCAAATCAAAACAACAATAAGGTACCATCTCACACCTGTCAGACTGGCTATCATCAACAAATCAACAAATGACAAGTGCTGGAGAGGATGTGGAGAAAAAGGAACACTTGTGCACTGCTGGTGGGAATGCAGACTGGTGCAGCCACTATGGAAGACAGTATGGAGTTTCCTTAAAAAACTGAAAATGGAACTCCCATTTGACCCTGTGATCCCACTTCTAGGAATATATCCCAAGAAACCAGAAACACCAATCAGAAAGGATATATGCACCCCTATGTTCATAGCAGCACAATTCACCATAGCTAAGATCTGGAAACAGCCTAAGTGCCCATCAGTAGATGAATGGATTAGAAAACTGTGGTACATCTACACGATGGAATACTATGCTGCTCTAAAAAGGAAGGAACTCTTACCATTTGCAACGTCATGGATGGAACTGGAGAGCATTATGCTAAGTGAAATAAGCCAGTCAATGAAGGAAAAATACCACATAATCTCACTCATTCATGGATAATAGAGACCATTATAAACTTTTGAACAATAATAGATACAGAGGCAGAGCTGCCTCAAACAGATTGTCAAACTGCAGCAGGAAGGCCGGGGAGGGTTGCGGGGCAGGAGGTAGGGGGGTAAGAGATCAACTAAAGGACTTGTATGCATGCATATAAGCATAACCAGTGGACATAAGACATTGGGGGGTAGGGGAGGCTAGGGGACTGTCTAGGGCGGGGGGATAAAATGGACACATATGTAATACCCTTTGTAATACTTTAAGCAATAAAAAAAAAAAAAAAAAAAAAAAAAAAAAAAAAAAAGAAATAAAATATGCCAGATAATGTTACTTACCTGAACCCCTGCCTCCCCTTAAATGGGTTGTTAAAATAAAAGCCTTTACTATGTTTGTAATTAAAGAAAACATTACGAATTACAGTCAAGATGGACAATGAGTTCATGTCTCAGTATGCTCCAAAATACTGAATAATAGAAAAAGAGTCAGAAGATGCTCAAAGCCAACGGAATTCAACATTTTGAGAGTCAGAAATCTGAGATGCCAGTGGCTGCCAGGTGCCCCTTTCAGGGAATTATGAATCAAAAGGACCCCCTGTGAAGGGAGACCAAGGGCAGGCACTGCCTGGGGCTATGCATTTACACTATGAAGCTTCGGCCTTGGGAGGCAGAGAACAAAGCCAGGGCCTAAGGAACTGCCCAAATCCCTCACTGGCTCCCAGTCCGTATTTCCCACATCCTCAACACTGCGGCGGGAGGAGTCCCATCTGAAGGCCACCACAGCACAGGGCTCTGCAGGAAAGCGCCGTGGGATTAGAGGGAGGGAAACCACAAAAGTATGAATCCGTACATAGGTCTGCAAAGATAAAAATTAACTGAATGAGATGACCCAAAATGAGCCTTCAAACCAAAATTCTCACACACACACACACACACACACGAAAAGACAGAAAAGCAGTAATAGTATCAAAAACCCACTCCAGACTAAATTATTTCATTTAAAGCTTCAAAATATTAATTTGTGTCTTTGTGCATACTATATATGAGATTCAACATCCTTTAAGAAGGAACAAGCTATCATGAAACATAAAAGAAAGCAAAACAGATAAGACCCTGTTGAGTCAATTTTTGTGTAGGGCATGAGGTCCAGTTGTAAACACGTTTGGGCATGTGGACATTCTTTGAGCCTGTACTTATTTCATATAAAAAGTGGTTTCTTACTGTTACTGACCTGTCAATAACATGAAAGAGGAAGCTATCAGACTCTCAGAAGAACGCACAGGAGTGAATCTTCACACCATGAGCTGGGCACAGCTTCCTTACGAGCGGTGAAAGCAAATACTGATTGAGGGCAGGGCAGCAACTTAAAATCTTGTACTTCACACGTCACCATTAAGAAAGGAAAACGTATGAGGACACATTTGTAATACCTTAACTAATAATAAAAAATAAAAAAAAAAAAAAGAAAGGAAAACGTGAGGCGGAGGCGGAGCGGGCGGGCCAGTTGCTAACGCTTGGTGAAGCGCAGCGCTAGCGTCCGTCTCCTTAGGTGGCTGCAGGCTTCAGCCTCATCAGGCCATCACATTGGAAATGCCAGAAAAGGAGAACAACTTCCCGCCGCTGCCCAAGTTCATCCCTCTGAAGCCTTGTTTCTACCAGAACTTCTCCGACGAGATCCCCATTGAGCATCAGGTCCTAGTGAAGAGGATCTACCGGCTGTGGCTGTTCTACTGCACCACACTGGCAATCAACCTCGTCGCCTGCCTGGCCTAGTGGATTGGAGGTGGCTCAGGAGCCAACTTTGGCCTGGCCCTGGTCTGGCTGCTGCTCTTCTCCCCTTGTAGCTATGTGTGCTGGTTCCAGCCGGCTTACAAGGCCCTCCGGGCCGACAGTTCCTTCAATTTCATGACATTTTTCTTTACCTTCGGAGCCCAGTTTGTCTTGACCGTCTTCCAGGCTGTCGGCTTCTCAGGATGGGGTGCTTGTGGTTGGCTGGCAGCGATCGGGTTCTTCCAGACCAGTGTTGGAGCTGCCGTGGTCATGCTGTTTCCGGCCATCATGTTCACAATGTCAGCCGCCATGACGGCCATTGTGATCATGAAGGTACACAGGATCTACCGGGGAACCGGTGGAAGCTTCCAGAGGCACAGAGTGGAACAATGGCACTTGGCGGGACCCACTGTCTCGGGAGGCCCAGTTCAACAACTTCTCAGGGAATAGCCTGCCTGAGTACCCCACTGTACCCACCTATCCAGCCAGTGGTAGCCAGTGGCCTTAGAGGGAGCTGACTGGTCTTGTTGCTTGCCTGCCACCTCCAGCCCTCCTCCTCCTCCCTATCCACTCCCTATCCACGCTGGGTCCAGTGAAGCCCTAAGCATCTGTCCCCTGTCCCTCCCAGGTGGCAGGTAGGCTCCTCCCCCAGCCAGGATGGCAGCAGGGGTTGGTGGCCACCGGGACCTTTTCCAGGTGGGATGGCAGACCCCAGCAGCTCTCAGGGACCCGTGCCCATAGCTCATCTCACATCCAAGAGCAGAGGTCCTTGCAAGCACTGCCCAGAAGTCGGCTGGCCCTGCCAGCCAGCAGAAATGCCTCTCTTGCTCCTGAAAACTTTTGGTCACATAATGTCCACTGCAGCAGCCACACCCTCTCCCCTTGGGGTCTCAGAGGACTGATTTTGGAAGGAGGCTGGCCGCCCTCCATGCCAGTGCTGGGGACGCTAAGAAGGGCTCCTCAAATTCACACCACTCCTGTCAGGGCCATTACCCTCGCCCAGTGCTCAGGAAGAGGGAGGTTCTTCCCTGCTGGTGATGTAGACATGATGCACAGCTGGTTACTCAACATTTTGTCCTGAGTTTATCCATTTGCAGCTGGGGGCTCACGGGGATGGCCAGAGGCTAATTCACTGCCTCAGTGCCATGATCTCAGCTTTTCCCTGTCAATCTGTCCCAGTTCTCTGCACTGGTCCTCAACTGCTGTTCATGACCATTGACCAGCTTGCTTCCAGCCTTTCTGTCCACCGTTGCTCTCCCCCAGAGACGCTCTCTTCTCCCATGTGTTAGAACTCCAATGCCTGGGCTGGCTGCTCCTGTACAGGGAGCCTCAGCAGGATGTTCATCGAGATCCAGAACCTGGGACTGAACCCTTTGGTGGGGACATGGGCTTCTCTCCCCACCATGCAAACAGGAAAACAGGTGCATCTCATCAGAGTATGTATGGCTCCAGGGTTACCACCGTCTAGAGGTGTGAGTGCTGGGCCAGCCACTCAGGCTGTGATCTACACGGCCATTTTCTGGATGTGTGGAAGCAGATCACATTTCTCAGGAGAACAGCCTTTCAGGAGGAAACAAGATGTGACAAATCTCTGTGCCTTACTGAGGAATCTAAATACCGTCACTTCTTTTCTCCTCTCAATTCTTCTAGTTCCTTCTGAGATGGAGGAACTGGATGTTGTGTGGGTATTGCCACAGCACCTTTGTGAATGGACGGGCTTAGGGAGGTGCCCTGATGGCCTCTCAGCCCATGTTGTCCAGGCTTCCAGTAATGCTGCCCCTTGGCCCCTGCCTGCCTGTCCCCTGGGGCAGGCCATGGACCCATCCCTGTCACATCACACTCTGCTGGGATGCCATCCTCTCCAGAAGCTCCAGCATGGCCAGAATGTGTCCATGTTCGCTTGCTTTGCTTTCTTGTGCCGAATACCACATGGTGTCTGAAGGTGGCCATGGCCCCTGAGGAAGCACCTGGGCCTGGTTCCCTGAAAGGCAAGTCCTCCTGGATGGAAAACAAAACCCTAGGTTCCCCAGGTTCTCAGTAACATCCCCAAGCCAGCTTCCTATGACTGACAGATGGCTCACTCTGGGCACATTGTGGACTGAATCTCATTGTGACTGGATGCCATTAGTAACGGAGCCGGTTAACCAGGCGCAGCATGAACACACAGGAGCACCCCACTCCCCACCCCACTGTACATGGCACCTTGGTTACGTTGTAGTAGGTGTTTTTGTTTTTTTGATTATGTTACTTTATTTTGAAGTAGTTTTTGTTACTGGAAAATATTCTGGAAATAAATCCATCCTTTCTGCAGCAAAAAAAAAAAAAGAAAGAAAGAAAGGAAAACATCAAGGCAAACACTGAGAAATACATTTTCAACTCATACTAGTACATCTAATAAAGGACTTGTATCCAGAATTAAAAGCAAAAAACCTCTTACAGCTTAGTCATAAGGACACACAAATAATCCAGTTGTAAAATATGTGTGGCTATTTCACCAAAGAAGGCATAGGATTGCCAAGAAGCACATGAAAAGATGCTCATTGCCATTATTTCAAAAATGCATGCTGGCCCTAGCCAGTTTGGCTCAGTGGATAGAGTGTCAGCCTGTGGACTCAATGGTCCAAGCTTCCATTCTGGTCAAGGACACATGCCCGGGTAGTGGGCTTGATCCCCAGTAGGGGGTGTGCAGGAGGCAGCCAGTCAATGATTCTCTCTCATCGATGTTTCTATCTCTCTCTCCCTCTCCCTTCCTCTCTGAAATCAATAACAATACTTTTTTAAATGCATGCTGCATGCCAGAATAAGAATGAGCTACCACATACATCTGTAAGAATGACTTTCATCAAACAGCCCTTCCACAGCAAGTGCTGATGAGGAAGGATGTGGAGAAACTGGGACCTGGATGGTTCCTGGTGGGAAAGTGAAATGCCGCAGCCGGAAAGCAATGGGCAGTTTCTACAAATCTATACCACACCCCGCAGCACCTCTGCTCCCAGGGACCTAGACATCAAAACCTATTTCCAAAGACAGTCCAGTCACATCCACAGCAACATTACTCATGAGAACTCAAAAGTGGAAACAATCCAAATATCTACCTACTGGTGAGTGGAACAGGAAAGGATTGCCCATGGTATTAAAATACAAGGCCCATTGCGCTCCTTTATTTAAATGGTATTTCTAATCTATCCTTTCATAAATTCAAAATAGCTCTTTGCTTAGAGCCCAGGCCCGGCTCTAAACATTAATTTGTCCAGTTGTATCAATCTGTAGCCACTTAAAATATTCAGAACAAGTTTTCCCACAGTGTAAATGATTTTTTAATGGGCACCTTGTATATTATCCATTTCCAGCTCTAATTAGATTCATCTGGGGAAAACACCATTGGCTAAGTAACATAACGAACACTAGCTAAACAAAATGTTAATACAGTACTGTTACATCTAAAAAACATAATAACCAACGTTAATAAGAAACAGAAAAACTGTAATTTTGGTGGTTTTTCCCAATGCATTTTGTTCTATTTATAAACAAATATCTTGTTCACAGGGACAACAGGCAATATCTTCCCCCTTGTAGGCCACAGTGGTACTAATGCAAATGCTACTTACTGCATAGCAATTACATCTTTACTTTGCTGGGATGTATAAATAAAAATCATGATTTCCACAACTCAGTAATGAAAGTCTTGAGCATTAAGCAGATTACACATCCAGTCAGCTCTCATTTACGAGTTGTAATTTAATGTGGTTATTATATCTCTTAATGTGTAACTGCGGCATCGCAGAGCTGGGCACTGTATTTTAATCTAATAATAGCAGCTATAATATTCTGAAATGTGCTTCATGAATCAAAGCCATAATGTGCTTGCTGAGGGCTTGGATTAGCACTTCATGAGATCTAGATGTATCACAGCTGCGGGAAGAGGACAAAGGAAGACAGGACGGCTTTGAAGGAGCTGAAAAAAAGGTGGGAGAGACAATCGTTTTGAAAGAATCCCTTTTCCTTGCTAAGCAGAAGATGTAAAGGACTGCGGGTCTCCTGCATTTACAAAGAGAGTCTAATGGAGAAACACGCACCCATTTGCGGTAACACAGCGTGTCCTACTCCAAAGAAACCACCACAGGGTCAGGCCAACACTTTCTCATTCATCGTAGAAGCAGAAAATAGGAAACCCAGACGTCTCAGAGGCTTTTGATGGTTGTATAAAGAAGGATGGAGATTCAGAATGAGCTTCGGAGCTGAACTCAGCAGACACACTTTGCAGTTGTGCACTGAACAGAGAAATGGTGCAGCCCTTACAACGGCTAAAACCTAACAGGATCCCAGGCACCGCACCGCATGCAGATGAGTTAAACAGGAAATTCCTCTTAGTTTTTAGGCCGAAGTGTACTTTCTAATTCACTTTTCCACAGACTGATCTCTGCTGTGGGAGTCTCCCCACAGAGCGTCACCAAACATTTCCTGGGCATTCATCACATGACCAGCACTCCAGGGAGAGAATCCAGAGAAAACTGACACACTTCCAGTTACCAGACAATGCATACAGACCACTCCACGCTGACACAGTGATGGGAGAATGTGGGGGCAAAGAGAACTTTTCAAAGTAGATGATACTTTAGATGGGTGACCAGAGCCAGACAGGAGAGCAGTGCGGGCAGGAGGAAACTCGAACACCGAAGGTGTGATGGCACCTACTTGGAGAACGGCGGTACAGTCACTGTGACCGGAACACAGCACGGGTCCAGGAGGCAGGAGAGGAGAGGAGGCTGAAGAGACAGACAAAATGTCGGATGTGCTGGACCAGTAGGAAAGGATTCTACTCAAAAGATGCAAAATGTGGCATAAAGAATATGTCACTAAAAGGAGGTCTTCCACTTGCCCTCGAAAGATGGTAAAATGTGCCAACTCGTAAACACACATCATTTCATAACCATCAGCCAAAGTAAGAACTGCCTGATTCCCATGAACGAAACACAAGTGCATTCACATCCAGTGCGGAAAACCCAACAGAAACCAATCAGTAAAACTCTAAATCAAAACGTGCCGAATGACAAAAAGTATCCACACCGGTCCAGGCACCGGGGAAATGCTGTGGCTTCCATCCAGGGGACTGCACACGCATACACAAGAAAAGTCCGCTGTCTGCGGTGCTGGCGGCAGAACACAAAACTCCACCTCGAGGCTGATATTCCACAACTGGGGTGTCTAGTCTGGGAGCCAGTGGCCTCATGTGGCTATTTAAATTTAACGTGATTAAAATCAAATAAAAATTCCTCAGTTGCACTAGTCACATTTCAAGTGCTCAGGAGCTACCTGAGACTAGTGGTGCCTGCTGGACAGTGTAGACAACACATTCCCCTCACTGAGCAAGTTCCGTGTCCAGAGCTGTCCTGGAGCCATCATCACAGGGAGATGGGGAGAAAACGCCTTAAGAGCAAAAGTCCCATTATCGGTAACTCTGAGGCCTCAACTCACTTAACACTGAACTGGGGACACACGTGTACATTCAATGTGTTTGTGAGATTTAATATAAAAGAATTATGGAAACAGGGTAGTTATACTTATTTCACTCTGAGAAAAAGCTTAACCATCAAGAACTGAAGCTTTGCATCAGACTTTTAGAAGTACCTATACACTATATCGCATACAACTGGAGATGAGTTGGCAAAACGAATACAGCCAATTGTCTTCCAAAATAGTTAATGGAAAAATGAATGACATTTTACACTTTGAAAGTGAAGCTTATTAATGAAAGAAATCCTGTGGAAAGCCAATGTGTAAAAAGGATTATCATCAGTTATTTCATTAGAATATCAGAAACTTCGACCTAAAGAAATGCCAGTTTGAGGTTGCTAGAACAGTAATGGAAAGCTACATTCCATGCAGCAAACACTGACTGATAGAAAAGAGGTGTCAGTGGGTATATACTCCTCCGTAATTGGTTCATACAAATTTTATTCCTGAGGATCTCAATGAGGAAAAGGGAAAAGGGGGAAAAGCCAATAAAAAATGGGCAAAAGTATCGAACAGGTTCCTAAGATAACGCCACCTCATTAGTAAATGAGAAAAATGCAAATCAAAATCACAAGATGTCAGCAGACACTCAAGAGAATAGGCTAAGTTTTAAAAACCAGCCACCCAGGGAGGTGGACTGCAGTCAATGGCACTCTCAAACACTGTGGTCAGGGTGCCATGGGCAAGACCCTGTGGGAAGCCACTGGCGAGTGTCCACAGAGGCTGAGCATGCGCACAGCTGGCAGCACACACCTCCAGGCCGGGTGGATGCCAGAAGACAGGTATGCTCCTGCTCACCAGAGAAACACACACAGTGATGCTGCAGCATCGTTCTTAGAAGCTAAAGTTGAAACCAACGTCAATCAGCATCAGACGGAGAAACTGCCACATGTGCACATGCATTAATTCTTATACAACAGTAACAGGAAATAACACACTGCACGTAACGGCACGGGTGACTCTCGCAAATGCAACAGTATAAAAACGGGTCCAATTAAACTATTATTTTGGGAGGGGTGTGAAAGGTATTAAAATTATTTAAAACAAACAAAAAAACCACACAAAGATCTGGGATCAATGAGTCAAGGCAGTGGGGCTCTCTGGGAGGAAAGAGACAGCCTGGAGACTGAATAGAGAGGAGGGGGCTATGGCAGGCTGGTCACGTGGGGGGTGTTACTGTGTGGAGGTGTCACTGCGCGGAGGTCTCATGGATGCTTTCCTGTGATCATTTCTTGACCTGCACATTTTTATATTGTGTCTTTTTTCTATGTGAATGTTATACAGGTTAGGGCAAAAGTAGGTTCACAGTTGTTTGTATGGAAAATATTATAATAATTGATAAATAATAATACAAGAATAAACTGTGTTTTGTGTATTCACAACTATAAACCTACTTGTGCCCCACCCTATATTTCACACACAAAAATGTTTAAAAGAAAAACAGTCTCTACAGACGTAAAAAAAAAAGAAACATGAAAGAACTTTTACCATTTGCAACAACATGGATGAAACCGGAGAGCATTATGCTAAGTGAAATAAGCCAGTCGGAGAAAGATATGATCTCAATCATATGTGGGATATAACCAACAACATAAACTGATGAACAAAAATAGATCCAGAGACAAAGAAACACTGAACAGACCATCCAACCTCAGAGAGAAGGCAGGGGAAGGGGGGGAGGCAGATAAGAGATCAACCAAAGGACTTGTATGCATGCATAGTAGCATAACCAATGGACACGGACACTGGGGCGGTGGGGGCTTGTCCTGGGGGGCAGGAGTGGGGAGGGAGGGGTCAATTGGGAAAAAAGGAGACGTATGTAATACTTTAACAATAAAAAAAAAGTTAAAAAAATACTTTATTACGAAAAGCGCTAACATCAAAAAAAGAAAAAGAAGTGCGTGTGCGCCGGTGCATGCAGACACACACACACACACACACACACACACACGCACACACGTCCTGTACACCAGGTCAGGTGGCTCCCGTTTCGTGCCACGCCCAGGCACCTTCCAAACCCTCCCCCCCAACACCAACTCACCTCCTGCGGCGCTTTGCTAAGTAACGGCGCAGCACTGACACTCTCCTCTCCTTCCCGGTGGATCTGGAAATTCACCCTTTGGTAAAGAATCTGAAAAAAGAACAAGACACATGATAAAGAAATGTGTTTTTAAACTTGCCTCTCCTCCCAGTGCAGGTGGACATCTGAACGCTCTCCGTGGAGGAGACGAGGCCTGCTTCCTCCTGAACAGTCTGGGGAGCGGGACTGCGGCCCTCGGGACGGCTTCACAAGGACCCCACCATTTCAGAGGTGGAATCAAGTGAGAAGCCCGATGTACGATGAAGGAATAGGACATGCACGTGGGAATTCCAGAGCCTCTTCCTCTGTTTAGAAGTGTCCCCGGGAGCACTCTCCTCCCTTACACAGAACTCCCCGCGGGTGTTAGGAAACTCACCGCCGCCCCAGCCCACTCCCGGCCGCTAAGGACCACTAAGGGATGGTGCCACCACTGGGTTCTGAATGTATTTTACATGACCATGTCTTAGTTTTATTCTTGACAACACTAACTTTTCCCACCATATTCAATAATTTATTTCTTGATATTAATTTCTATTTTTCTCTCACCTGCTTTGTATCCTTTCTTCCTGGCTACAATAAAGCAAACAACAGTTTTATACCCTGATATCTTCAAATTCCTTTTCATGTGAGTAACAAGCTATTTTTCTTCCCTAACTTAAAATGCTTATTTTGTTTCCTAAAATGACCACAAACCACACCCCACACCCCAAAAACGCTCTTCACACAGTTCAGATCCACAGTGTTGGAAGCACTTACTTCTGTCTGCAGGGAGCTGCTAGCTGCCAACAGGGGCTCAATGATGCCGGGAGGACAATGCGTCAGCGCGAAAGCCATGAGCTCCTGACGAGTGGCCAAGTCCTGGTACCCTTCTGATTGTCCTAGCTGGCTGCAAACATCCCAACTTTTAGAATAACCTGCAGAGTTAACAAGAAAAATCACACTGACTTTAAAAGAGAAAACTCTCCAATCTCACATGAAAGTGTCAACGCTTTCTGCTCAAGTCTGTGTCACCAGAGCAGGACCATAGTCCGCGGTGATGCTCATTTTAGGAACCAGAAGCACACCAGGACACGGCAGAGCAGGAGCAGTATGCTGGTCTATCGGCCAATTGGTCAGCGCCACTCCAGACACGTGTTTCTGATCAACTCTGTTAAGTTTCAGATTGCCTGACAAGGACTACAAATAATCTACTTGGATTTTGAGTAAAAAGCAGGAAGTCTGGCCCGATCAGCATGGCTCAGTGGTTGAGCATCGAACTATGAACCAGGAGGTCATGGTTCAATTTCTAGTCAGGGCGCATGCCCAGGTTTCAGGCTCGATCCCCAGTGTGGGGCGTGCAGGAGGCAGCCCTTGATGATTTCTCTCCCATCATTGATATTTCTATCTCTCTCTCCCTCTCCCTTCCTCTCTAAAATACTTAAAAACAAAACCCAGAAAACCTGGATGTGTGCATTCAGAAAACGTACGGCTTTGGCCCAAGCCTGCTCCACACACTTGTGTGAGCTGGAGAAAGTTCAACTAATCACACTTCCTCTACTACGACGGACGAGACAATAATGCCTTCCTCGTTGGGCTGTTGGAATGGTTAAATGACACTTGTATTTAAAAGTACTTTGTAAACTGCAAAGTGCTAGAAACAGAAATTATTCTAGACAGCTCCACAGACTCGTTCGCTTTATCGAAGACAGAGATCCAAGGAGCGAGCCAGGAGCACAGTCAGCCCTTTTATTCTTTTATTACACACTTTTATTCTTACTCCAAGGAGTTCCAGTTTGAAAGTAGCGTTTTTTCTCTAAAAGTACAAAGGCTCCCGCCTAAAACAATTCCTATAAATATATAAAGTAAAACTTAAGCCAGGTACCACCACTAATGGGAATAAAATTATTACAAAGCTCTCTAAGTAAAGAATTTTAGAGCAATACAACAATGGTTTTCCAGAAAACCACAATTATTTTAAACTTAATGTTGCAAAATCACTTGGTTAATATTACAGAACATGGCTCTTTTATGAAAATACCTTTCTAATGCTGAGGTTGTAAACCGTGAGATTTCCCGTATGTCAGGCATTTCACAGCTGCACTGACAGCAGCTCTCTCCTTGACTAAACCACAGTCAGGCTCATCTGAACCTTGTCCCGACCAGGCCTCCCGCTCGGCCCAGTCCCTGCTGAGCCTGCAGAGCCCGCAGAACCCAGTTTCAGCAAGAATCCTGCTAAGTCAGGTCACCCCTGATCACTAACCACCCTGGACATCTGGCCAAATTCCTTACCCTTCACCCTTGACATCTGACTGCCCAGCCCTGCCTTTAGCAAGAACCTGCCATGATGGGTCAGCAAGAACGCCACTCCCCTCGATGTGTCATTGCAGCCATGCTTCATATCCACTGCCCCGCTCCCTCTGTTCCTCGGCTATACACCCCCAGTTGTCTTTTTTACATTCAGAGTTCAGCTCGGTCTCTCTCCCCTATTGCAACAGCCTCAACATCCATTGCACAAGCCCTGAATAAAGTCTTCCTTATCATTTTTAACAAGTGGCAAAATAACATTTTAACAGAATACATACCAACGGTGCACAAGTCAGAGGTGCACAGTTCTGTGAATTATCACAGAGTGAGGCAATGCACTTTAACCGCTGGCTGCGAAAGCACAGATGGAGCAAGAGATGCGCTTGGGCTTCCATATAGTCAGGCATTGCTGCAAAAGTCGGTCATTCCGTGCAGAGCCCGGCATAAGACGATACCACTGGGGAATGTGCTGCTGTTTATCAGAGAAACTATTCTACAATAACACCGGCCTATCCTCCACAGACCTGAATTAGAATTTTAATATCCAAAACTTTAGGGTTTCAAACTACTTCCCAATTTCTCAATATCTGTTTAAAAAGCTCTATCCCATCTTCTAAAAAAAATTTAAAGAACAGAAATATTGACTATATAGTCACAAATGGTAGATACTTTGAAAACTTAGACTTACTTTTAAATAACAAATACATAAAAAGACACTATATTTTACATAAACTTGTCCTTAATCTTATGAGGCTGTTTTAATGGGGAATGGAAAGCAACCAAAATCTCAGATACAATACAAGCTCTGAGTCCATTAAAGAATTTAGATACATATACAAGCACGTGGCGTAAGCACTTATCAGTGCTCACAGATGCTCCCATCTCATGACCATATGCCGGCTGACCAATCAGGCCAGCTGATCTCAGAGCAGACCCTGCCATCCGCATCGCCTAAAGCGGATATGAGCAAAGTGCTAAGGGTGGCCTAGCTCACCTGCGGCCATCAGCTCCTGACAGTGCACACTGGCTGCTTTGTAGTCATGGAAACGGAGTGCTTGCTCCACCAGAAGGATCAGAACCTGGCCACGCCTTTCTTCTGGGTCTTCACCTGTAAACACATACAAATGACTTCATGGTTTCGCAGCATCAATTCATAAATGAGCTCACGAACCCATCTCTCAAAGTAATTTGAAAATAAAGTCAAGATGAAACTGATTTTAAAAGATGATAGGACAAAAGGTCACAGCAACTTTTACTTTCTAACCTACTTATGAATCATGGAATTAGGTCTGTCTCCTGAGCAATAGTGATTAACAGCAGCCAGACCACCACCCCAACCCAAGGGCGTGGAGGAAAATTGGGCTCTAAACTTCCTTGGATTCTAAGCTTCTTGCTACAAACAAATTTCACTTTTGTATGTTGCCCTTTGAATGTTCTATTTCTAATAATAATTTAAAATGACAGATATAAGGAGGGAAAAGTTTAAACACGAAGTAAAATAGATATAATTTTATTGTTTCACTGAAGTGCTCATCTTTTATCATAGTGAACATCTAGACACTAAGAAATTATACCAAATTCAGCTTACATTAACACAGAGATCTTAAATCACTTTCCCAAGAACATTCTTAGAAGTCAGCTTGAACGTCACTTCCTTCTTGGGCATTTCCACACGTCCTTCATATAAAATCCATGGTTAGGTGTGCCTCCTACATGTTCCTTTATTTCCCATTCACCGAATACAATTTATTGCCATTATATTTCTAACAATCTGCACCTTCTATCAGGATTTAAGCTCCTAGGACAGGGGCTGCTTCGTATTGAATCCTAAAGACCCAGCCCAAGTCCTGCAAAGAACAGAGGCTCAAAAAAATATCCTCAGTGAAATGGGCACAGATTCAATTCAGAATGTACTTTTCAATTATAAGACAAATAATTCAAAGTTACAATAAAGACAATTTGTCTATTTAGGCTAAAAAGAAAAAAGATATTTTATATTTTAATGAGGTAATAGAACCTTAAAATTATTTTTAATATTTCCAGGAAAAAATATGTATATGGTCTTTGCATTTTTAAGCTATAAAATGGTTGAAAGAAAAAGCACACATATCACAGAAAGGGTTGAATGAAACTTTAAAATTGTTCCCATGAACCTTCCCTGTGCTTCACAGGTTTAAATAAAATCCAAGGCGAGTACTGGCTCAAGGCCGTCTAAAAACTGTTTCTGAAAAGAGCTGCTCCAGCACTGGGATCCTATCATAAGAACAACACACTCGTGTTAGAACACGCCTCCCTAGACTGTGCAGGACCATCAAGACCAGGCTGACTCGGGAAGAGCTTCTGCCTCCCCCTTAACTGCCTAGAACTTGGATAGACAAGGGGGCTATACCCGGCAGAGAGCTATTGCCAGAGATGACTCTGACATCAGAAGGACTTACCTGTGTGGTGTGGCAAACATCTGTTCACCAAACACCTGCTCTTCCCACCACCCTGTAAACTGCCTTCCTCCCCTCGGAAGCCCAAACCCCCACCCTTTCCCCTCTGCCCAGGATGGCATAGAAGCCTCAACTGCCTTTGAATCTCATGTCTTTATGGGGCTCTGGAAGGAATGAAATGAAATGTGTGTTTCCCCTATTAATCTTTTTTTGTGTCAAATTAATGATTAGAAGGAAAGAAGGGAACATCTTCCACCCCTGCAGTAACATGTAATATAGGAAATGGAACAATGTGTGTAAGTTTATCAATAACAAATGCACATATCACAATCAATGGAAAACCTATTTCCTAGATAATACTCTTGAAATGTTTGCGTCTATTCAAAATATCTAATCACAAGTGAGAGGGCAGGTGTGACTTCCCTCCTTGGGCAGTGTGGCTGGGCTACAGACACTAATCCAGGTGTCAATGTGAAGTGCAGCGAAAGCCCCTAATCAGCTGACGTTAAGTCAGGGTCCACTGATTACCATCATCCAACGTCTAAAAAGGTGGAAAAGCACAGTAACAGTAAAGGATTCAAAGTAAGGAATAAAGTATTTAACCTCTTTATTCCTGTTTCCACATGTGCAAAGTGAGATTCAGAGTCCCGCCATAAGGGACACAGTAAGAAGTAACTTAGGTAAGTATAAGAGCGCAAAATGAGAATGACTGCTGTTTTCATGTAAACTTTTATGTGAAGATGGGTCCGTCATCTTGAAGTCCAAAGTAGAAATAGTAAACTGCTTTTAATTCTAGAAAGTTCCATCTGAGCAGGTGATTAAAAGGAAAAGCATAACCAAAAATAGGCCTGAAAAGAATGATTCCTAGGAAAATGCTCCAAACAGAACAAAATAAGACTCTGAGGGAGAACGGCCAGGAGGGTGGCGGGACTGGAAGCTGTTGAGGAAAACACCGCTGTCTGGCCGGAAGCAAAGAAGGCTAAGGAGGACATGACGAGGCTTTGGGTCCATGAAACGGAACTGACACCACATCCACAGATGCGAGTCTCTAATGATGCAGCTTAATGCCCGCCCCTTGCATGGAGGCTGGTTGGCGATTTACTTTGACAAACAGTGAGGTGGAAAAGACGGTGTGTGACTTCTGAGACGAGGTCGTAAAGGCATTATGTTAAGGGGACACTCAAGAAGTCCTACGGAGAGGCCCACGTGACGTTTCTGTAATATGCCCATCATCTGATGTCCGCCCAGGACAGTGGTGAGAGTAACACAGAAACCTTACTCTGCAGTTTAGCATTCGGAACGTACCAGCGACCCTCAGCAGCTCGGCGAGGCCCAGCAGCTTGGCGGACTGCTTGTAGCACGTGGGGGACTGGCAAAGGCACTCCTTGATGAGGCTGAGCCGGTCGGAGTGCAGTCGCACTGCAGAGAGAGAGAGACCAAATGACAGGCATCAGCAGCGGGTACATGACCTCCCTAACGAGAGACAACAAAACGGAATGAGAACTGTGCTGGCCTCCAGATCAGTAAGGAGTGAAAGACACAACTTTTAAAACAGGTAAAATTATTGTTGCTTCTGAATAAATAACGTACAACATGGATCTTTCCTGCCACCAAACATCTGAAGCAGCAAATGAACTGGCATTTGGAAGCCAGGAAGAAAGCATTTTATTTCCTAACAGCTAGCTTAAGTGACTGCTGCTATTTCTGCTTTCCAGATGATGAAATCAAGGCACAACAATAGTCTCTACTTCGTAAGGCATGTATGAGAATTCATAAATACACATAAACACACATGAAGTATATATACATAGAACATAAAATCCTCAGTAAATACTAGTTATTATTATTACTACTGACATTCACAGAAATGCTAATTAAGTATGGTATCCTCTACTGTAAGGATTTTTAATGTTTCAAGATGTAACTGTCAGGGGAATATTTTATTATTATCCCCATCTGAGGAAGGAGAAGTTCAAAAACTTTAAGCTGCCACAGGTCACTGAGCGCCAAGTGGCTGAATCGGCATTTAAACTCCTACAGGACACCCCAGTGTGGCTCTGTCTTGTTATCAATATGCCAGTCCCTCCAAGCCAGCAAGTGTGCCTCACTCATTCCCTTCACTATTTCAGTTCCTGGAATAAAGTGCCGAATTCAATGTTCACTGATGGAAGGAAAGAGGAGGAAGGGAGGAACAGGAAGGGATGGTGGAAAGGAAAAGAGGGAGGGAGCACGAGGAGGCAGGTGACACCATTCTGATTCCACCCTCAAGTAGAAAGTGCCAAGTACATTCAACTAAAAGAACAAAAATGACAGCGTATACTTGGAGAGCTTAAGCACAGAGTAAGGCTGAGTTGCCTGTCCATTTACCCAGTGGTAAGCGACAAAACTGGCTCAAGGCTGGGTTTCACCATGTGCTGTTTGTCTGGAAAACTGACTTATCCTATTACAGAAAGAACCTGGGAGACAACTAAAATGTCCTAAATCTGCTCATTTGAATAGTAGGAATAATTCACATAAGCACCCAAGCTATAGGGAAAAGCACACACGTGTACACATACAAATAATTCGTAGGAGACTCATACATTAGGAATCATTTCTATATAATATTTTCACTCCTGTTTCCTATTAACTCACTGATTATAACTTAGCCAGTACCACTAGCCTTCACCTGATGAGAAACAGTAACTCCTGAAGGGCAGGCAAAAACAACTTCAAAACAAAGCAAGGTGACAAAAAGAACATTGTTCCCTGACTACAGCACAATACCTGGGCCCTAAATCTCCCAATATCAAGTTCCTTTGTCGGTCCAGTGTCCCTGACGAATACAAAGGCAGCGTAAACAGCAGACAGCATACAAAGGACACATTCTGTCTCCACATCCAGAAGGTCTTCTAACAGAAACTCCCAATCAACAGATCAAGCTGGGAGGACAGGAAGGCAAACGTCTTCCTTCAGACTCTCCTACGGCAGGAAATGCCTCAGAAGCTGCTGCAGGATTGTAGGTCTGGTTGCAGATATTCAAACCCATCAGCTGCTGTGCTAACACTGCCAGCAAAAACACTGCTAGCAGAGTACCATAGCGTTTCAGAGCTAGAGATGGAAGGACTTCAGCTATCCTCCCCCGCCCCCAATTCCAAACACTTCCAGTTAGGAATAAAGACTAGAGATTACACTGAAGGCAGCCAAGCATGCCCCTAAGAACCAAGCTACCTGCTGCCTTTAGGGCACTGAGGTCCAGGGTTGTGGGAGGGTTTTTAATCTTGTTTTTATTGCCAGAGGAATGAAGACAGAGGAATGAAGAGGGAGCCAGAGATAGAACCATCAATGATGAGAGAATCATTGATCAGCTGCCTCCTGCACGCCCCCTACTGGGGATCCAGCCGCATCCTAGGCATGTGCCCTGAGGGGGAATTGAACCGAGACCTCCTGGTTCATGGGTCAACACTCAACCACTGAACAGCACTGGCCTGGTGAGTCCAGGGTTTGAAGCAACAGAAACTCTCCCTCCCACCTGTGAGGAAAAAGTCAGGGCAGGGGGAGATGCACTCTGTACTCACAGCACACAGTAGACAAGGACAAGTAACTTGTGTTGGCTGGTACTCACCTGATACTTACATTTAGGTAAAAGATCTTGAGCAATGTCAAGATATTGCTAACAATTAGACTCTCAACAGGAACTTGTTACCCCCTCTTTAAAATTACATTATAGATCTATTAAAGAATAGTCTTCAGTAAGCATGAAATGAAATATTATCATATATAGCTACTTCTAAATCTATGCAAATAAAACAAAATGCAGAAATAAACTATATACCAAAATTGATGTAAATCTGCAATTCTCATCCATAATCCCAATTTCTGTCTTTGTTTTTATCCAGTAGCCTCGCTGATGGTACTAATGTTATTTCTTTCATTGTTATAAATGTAACCTTGAAAAAATAAAATTATGATAAAATGTCCATTTTCTTTTTTCTTCTGGATTTCCACTTAAGTTTCATTTGAAAAATGGCTGGGATCTACTGCTGATGGATTAAATAACCAAAGGTACTCTTCAGTTTAAAAAACTAAAAAGACACAGTAGGAAATTAATGCAAAATAAGTGATCAGTACAACACTAAGCAGATAACTCACCTTGCAAAGGCAGGATCTTGACCCCAAATTCCTCTAGGCATCCGACGGCTTGGATAAGGTCCAGCTCCTCTTCAATGGCAGGGGGCTTGTCTATGATCAGCTGTAAGCAGCACCTAAGAGAAATGAGACCCATTTTAAAAAGCAGTAACAAGCTTGGCTGAGTTGCCTTTGTATATTGAACAACATAAGATCCAACACATATTTATCAAAAACCTACTACTTCCAAGTGTTCCGCAGATGCTTTCTGTTCTCTCTCAGTCCTCAGGACAAGCCCGTGAGACAGGCAAATAGCATCACTTGCTTTTTGAGGAAGCCACAATCGGAGCTCAGAGAGGTAAGTGATTTGTGCAGGGTTACACTGATAGGAAGCAAGATATTAGAAAGGATGAAAATAAAGACGGGATGCAGATAATTTCCAGCTATTCTTCTAGCAAAAACAGAAATGTCTTGATTCAGTGACAATTTTGTCTCCCCCGAGACCTGAAAAAGGAAGAGGCGGTTGGTAATGTACTAATGCGGCAATAAAAAATAGGAGAAAGTGATTTGCTAATTTAAGAATCTGTAATAACTTTGAAATATTTTAAACAAATTCTTTAAAATCCAGAGACTGTCTGGCCAATGTGCCTCAGTGGTTGAGCATCAACCCATGAACCAGGAGGTCATAGTTGGATTCCCAGTCCATTAAAGAAGAATAAAACAAGCTGACATATAGTAAAATTATATGTATTCATATGGAAAAATCTTCAATATAGATCATAAATGAAAAAACAGCAAGATACAGAAAAGTATGTAGAAGTAGTAAGCACTTACTTGTGACTTAGGAAAGAAGGTAACATTTAATATTTTGGAAGGACACATAGGAAACTAATATAAAAAAATAGCTGAGGGGTAAAGTCAGGGAAACTAGAATGAGGAGAGAGGCTTATTGTTAATGTATATCCGTTCTGGATTGTTTGACTATTTTATCTTGTGAATATTCATAACTGCTTCCTCTATCAGAAATATTAGTTAATAAATAACAGTTTAACCAATAAGAATGTATGGGCTATTTCTACATTTAATACCACTGGGAACATTTAAATACATCCAGCTCACAGGTCTCCATCAGTTTGGTGCCACATTATAGACTTTTGACATCTTTTAAAAATTAAGGTTGTCCTGTGGCAGAAAAAAGGGATGGAATGAAGGAGAAATACAGGAAGGGCAGTTTTTAAAATTGTCTCTGAGAACGCCTGCCAAAAAGATGTAGGTCAAACCACTCCCCGCTTCAAAGGCTACTCTATTTGGTATTTTCATCATCTGACATGCAATCCCTTGTGAGAGAAGACAAAAATTTACTATTTAAACAATTTCATCAAGGTCATGGTTTGAGAAAACATGGTTTTTCTCTGTGGTAAGATATCACTGGAAGAAACAGTTACCTTGAAGTTTTGCTAGAGTTGAAATAACTAGTCATTTGGGGGTAAAAATAAATCTAAATAGCTTCCACAATCATTATGTCAAAATAAATTCCAAATGGGCATAAAATTCCAATGTAAAAATAAAACCATCAGAGTGGTAAGAAATGATAATAAAAACTATTTTAATGGCCTTAGGAATTAACAACCTCCAAAGGATGACACAAAAGACCACAACCATAAGAGGAAAGAAGAACAATCAAATTTTTAAAAAATTCTGATAGCAATTTAAAAGATAAATTATATAAAATAAAAACTTGGCAACACAGTTAAAATGTTTAAGGCAGGCAAAGGGCAATGTCCCTTATGCAAAAAAAAAAAAGGTCCTAAGCATCAACAGTAAAAAGGTGAACTCTAAACTTCCAGTACAACAGGCCAATGGGGAACTGAATTCATATTCGAGAAATTTCCACCTGTAAGGGAATTCTGAGCTTTATCATCTCATCTGAGCGGAAGCCATGGGAGGGAGGCAGACATCACCTAACTGTGCTGGAAACTGCCAGAACTTGAATTTCCAGGCTGTCACCGAATCTCTTCCCACAGAAGAGGAACACAGCCTACAGATAATCAGCAGAAATGACGATGGGGAAGCGTTCTGGGGAAAGGGGTCGAGAGGAAGCTGATGAATATTCATAACACAATGAAGCTTATTCTCTATGCAAGCAATAAATAACTGTGCCCCATACAGCACGGACAGGGTACAGGCGTGTTAGTGGATGTTGTAAGTAAAGAATAAAACCCACGATGCTGTCTGTGTCCTGACGCCCCGCCCCTCGGATGGAAGAACACAGGCCCTCTACCTGGCCAGGTCCATGCAGCTGTCGGTGAGGCTGGTGGAAGAATTGAAGTACTCCCTGCTGGCAGCCAGCACCAGGTCGACGCTGGCCTCGTAGCTCACCCTGTGCGGGGCCTTCCCTCTCTGGGCAACGCTCGCTGGCGGGTGTGCGGGGCCCGCGCAGCAGTGCATCATCTGCCCAGCCAGGTGGATGTTTTCAAGGCGACTGGAACACAGGAGACTCTCTGCGAATATCTGGGGAAAACAAGAAACTGGAATGAATGCTTAAAAAAAGAGGATTCGATTCTCAACTCAGTGAAGGTTCTGCCGTCCAAATGAAATAAATTACAAATACTCCCATCCTGGAGGTAGCAGCTGTGTATGTTGCAAATACACTAAATGATAACGAAGCACACTTTTATGCTATGTAAATTTCACCTCAATTAAAAAACTCCCTCTTCTAGAAGGAATAATTTAACCAAGCAAACCAATATTAAACATAATATTCTAATTGTGTTACAATGAATATTTAAGTAAAATATCTAAAGTTCATTCTCATTTCAAAACAGAATCTATTAGAATACTGTCCTACACTCAACAGGGCCACTCTGTTTAAACTATTTAGAACCACTTCAATTTTTAAAAATAAAATGTTTGAATATAATACATATAATTCACGACTGCTTAAAGCATCTAAACTCAGTCTTACTAATTAAAATAGCCAAGCTACCAATGTCATACCTAGACCTAGCCACTGAAATTACAATGTACCACATAACATGGAGGCTTTTTTCCCAATCTGTAAATTAAAGTTATTTAAATGAAACAAGAGCCCCTGATGGGAGGTACTCATGCAAATATCACTGTATTCCACTAGGCAACAAATATCATCAACTGACATAAATTGTTTCCTATAATTAAGATAGTTTAAAGGGGGCCAACATATGGTGATGGAAGATGATCTGACTTTGGGTGATGGGCACACAATGCAATACACAGATTATGTTTCATAGAAATTACACACTGGCAACCTATCTGATCTTATTAACCAATGTCATCCCAATACATTTAATAATTGAAATAAAACAAAAGAATACTGCAATTATGAATGTAGAATTTATTATAGAAAATGTGTGAGTGCAAAAAAATTAAAACCAGCACTAATCACAAAAAGGAAGATTACTTACTTCAGAAATGTCTTAAATAAAGACAGCCTTTTAAACCTACACTAATAATATCAATATATAATTAGAACAAGGACTTCCCTAAGAATGCTCTGCCCAAAAATGCCACTGTGGATGCAGATAGCACAGAAATAGAAAAAATGAAAAAAAGATTTCGTGAAGAAAAAGAGTTTCCTTGTCATTAGTAATACTGTCCAATTTTCACGTTTCTAGGCTTCTGAGGAAAGCATCTTTAGACAGGCCTTTACTGAAATTACTGGTAAGAATAAAAGTATTAATTGTGACAGAAAGCACATCACCCTAACCACTTATACCTAACAGGTGAAAATGGCTCACTCCAAGTGACCCAAGTAACTTCGATGTAACAGTTTCTCTGATCCTTTGGAAGGAGTCAATGCCCAATACTGAAAAATACAATTTACTCACTAAAATGTAAAAGGCTTTGCTAAAATGAAGAATACAAATTTCTGCTCTTTAGGCTGTAAAATATTTTCAAAATTCTGCCAGTGAGCTTACAAATTATTTTCCAAGGACAGCAAAACCTAATATAAGGGCCAAAAGTCAGTAAGATAATACAGTATAATTTAAAAGATATCCTATCTAATAAAGAGAGAATATGCTAATTGACCCTCACGCCTTCACAAAGATGGCAGCGCCCACAGCCAATAAGGAGGAAATATGCTGACTGACTGCCCCGCCTTCAAAGATGGTGGCACCCACAGCCAATAAGGAGGGAATATGCTAATTGACTGTCACGCCCTCAAAGATGATGGCACCCATAGCCACAAGATGGCTGGCAGGGGAGAGCAGTTGGGGGTGACCAGGCCGGCAGGGGAGGGTAGTTGGGGACGGCAGGGGAGGGCAGTTGGGGGTGATCGGGCTAGCAGAGGAGCAGTCAGGCATCAATCAGACTGGCAGGGGAGTGGTTAGGGGGTGATCAGGCTGGCAGGTATAAGCAATTAAGGGCAATCAGGCAGGCAGGCAGGCGAGCAGTTGGGAGCCAGCAGTCCCAGATTGGAGAGGGTACAGGCTGGGCTGAGGGGACCCCCCGCCCCCAGTGCATGAATTTCATGCACCGGGCCTCTAGTTAAACAATATTTAACAAGGTAAGTTTGCCAAATCTATATTACCTGCTTCTAGAACCGTTTCAAAACTGTTACAATATGCTTTCAAATGTTTTCTCCAAGGTGAGAAACTAATGGCCAGAAGTCACTGAAATGCCAAAGCCTAATGAAAAGGTGTTAAAATGTAATAAAAGTGATTTAATATGTCAAGTTGTTTATGACACGTTGCTCCACACAGGAGCTAGTTCAAGTGTAATATACTTACTAACAATTTTTTAATCAGAATCAGAAACAGGAAAATACTAAAATAATGTGACTCCAACTTAAAGACACCAATTCAGACATACAAATGACAGGTTTGGACCCCAGGTGCATACAGATATTTTTACCCTGAAACTGGAATTCAAGTTCCACATTAGATACAAAAGAGAAGTTGCTGGCAGTTGTAATGGTCTGACACTGTAACCATAAATTAAAAACTTTATACTCGTTCAAGCATTTAAAAACGTGAAGCTCAAATTTAAAGCCATTCATTTCTCAACAGTCTGCATGCTCTTTTGTTAAAATCGCCTTGAATTAAAATACCAACCTACTTCATAAAAGAGGCACCTATTTTTATAATTCTCGTTTTATCAACAAGTCATGCTTTGCAGAGCACAGTGACACAAGAAATAGTCTATATTTTGTATCAAGCTTAACAGGAAAATTCAAATAAGAACCCTTTTTTGTTCTTAAAATTAAAAATGGGTTAGATACGTTTTTCTATACAAACTATGAGAAATTTGGTGTAAAACACGTCTCTCCCAAAAGAACGAGTAAACCCCCGTCGGTTGCCTCCCAGTGCATTAACGACCCGCCTGCAGGAGCCTCTGTGTCCCAGATCCGAGACGCACTGGGGAACGCGGGGGTGAGCATGATGCGATGGTGCCCACCGAGGAGCTCATGGCCAAGCGGAGGAAACACACAGAAAGAAGGAACTGCACTGAAAAGAAAGGCAAGTCACCCGAGAGGACAAAGGGAGGCTTTGTAGAGGGCGTAGTGAGCTGAGTCCTGAAAATGATCAGCGATTTTCAAACAAAGGCAGGAGAAGTAAGTATATCCAGGCACAGGGAACAGGCGTGCCGTCGCAGAAACGTGAAGCAGCACGGCGCGTGGAGGGATCCGAGCCAGATCTGCCGGAGCGGACGGGGCGCGGCACCTGGCGGCCTGGTGGATGTCAGAGGTGAGCGGGGACAGGGAGGCGGGAGTCCGCTGCGGCTTCCGAGGCCGGGCCGAGAAGTGGGGGTGACTGCTGGTAACTGACAGGGAACGAGCAGCAAAGGTTAGGAAGGAGGGTGTCTGTCTGGAAAGATCTGTTTTAGAAGAAGAGTGTGGGTCCCTGTGAACGTGAGACGTGGAAGTAGAGAGACGAGGTGGAGGATTATTGCAGGAGAGATGAAGACAGGATGGGTTTCTCAGTAAATAAGGCACAGTACGTAAGCTTCAGTGACCAGAACTGGGGAAGGGAGAGGGGTCAGGTGTGACTCAGAGTTTCCTAGCTGAGGACTGCTGACCCACTAACTAGATGGGGTTGCAATGAACAAAGAGAGGGGAGAGAGGAAGCGAGGTAGAAGGGCACCCAAACTATGAAGCGCTACTCCATCACCAGCTATTACTCCACAGGACCACTTCCAGCGAAGTCACTGCTCCCCACCGTGTGTCCAATAAACGATCTGTATCAACCAGATTTCTACATCCAAGGAGAGAAGCCACACCATGGGTTACCTCGTAGCAAGCATCCGACTCCAGGCACGTGTAAACGCTCTGCTGCATGGCCAGCATGTCCTGGAGCAGCGTCCTCCAGTGGGACTCACTGACGGGGGGCTGCCTGGGGGAACAGAGGAGAAAAAAATAATAATGACAAGTCCTGAAATCTCTCCAACGGGCCAAGAGCGGAAAAAACAAAAACACATACACACATACACACAGAAAACTGCTGCCACCATTCTCTATGCCACAAGCTCCCAAATAATCAACAGAAACATATCTCGTCTGAATCTGCAGGAATAATGTTGGGTTGAAGACAGGAAAGCCGGGCAGCACTGCCTCAGTGCTAGAGATGCTGCCAGGCGGCTCCTCATCAGCCGCCTAGACATGAAACTGGGAGAGTGCTACCAGGCAACAGCCCAGGGAAACCCCTGGGAAGGCCTGGGGCCAACCAAAGCCCAGTGCGAAAGCGGCTGCATCTAGCAGAGAAAGCACTGGGCCATGGGAGATGGGGTCTCCAATCCCACCTTCCTCACTCTGCAGCCCTCAGCCGGGGTCTGCTTAACTTCCACTACACATGTGGACCCAGAGGCCACCACCGGCCACACGTGGCATCGGTCCAGACGCTGGACCCACAGCACACCAGCAAGGACATCACCTGTTCCTCTCAGGGGGAGACTTCGCTGCAGTCCACAGAGCAAGTGGTCACAGGATTCTGCAGGGGTTGCCTCCCTCCCAGGTGCCAGCCCAGATGCAAGAAGACGGAGCCTCACAGTGTAGTTGCAGGATCCAGCCTTTCTAGCTTGGGAAGAGCTCATGCCCCACAAGAGTCTGTATCTTTTGTAACAATTCCATAGGCAGAGTTTCCAGGTCCCCTCCAGGACACGCCGGTGACCACACCCAGGTGTCCTAGTTCATTTACAACCCCTCCCGGGCAGAGGAACGTGCTAGACCAGCAGCGAGGCCCACCCGAGCCGGGTGATCAGACACCATTTACGCTGGTAGCCAGGGTTACAGAGCTAGAGAGTTAACGGTTCAGACTCCCCTGCAGACGAGGAAAGGGCTTTGTTAACAATTTCACCCACAGTCACCTATCAGCTGCATGGTCGTGAGCAAGTCATTTAATATCCCTGAATTTCAGTTGCCTCACTTAGAGCCCATCTCAGAGAGGGGCAGGAATGGATGAGAGTAGCTTTGATGAAACATAGGCATTGAAGCAAGATGTCCCTAAGTACTATAAAAACAATCACTTGTGTGGATTTAAATATGTTTGTTTCTTAATTTCTCTGAGCTTCAGATTCTCTTTCTGTACACTGGGAGGATTAACTTAAACAAAAATGTGTGAAGACACTCCCCCCATTTTTCTGCTATAAAATTATGTTCAATAAATGTGAATGTGAATGAATGAATCTGAAAGTTACAAAAACATTTGGTTTTCTATAGTCACATGCACGGCTACTCGCATGGTCTCGTGGGAGTAGAGTTGCTTTGAAATCCTCTTGCCTCTTTCGATCATTCATCTTTGTGGAATATATATGAGCCTGGAATCATCATTTATCTTTACTTTCTAATCTTGAAATTCTACATGATCATGAATCTCATTGTTTGAAAAGGGCAGGTTTTGTTTTGTGTTGCACTGTGTTTGTCAAATGCCAAGTGAATGTTTCTTTTTCACGCATCTTTTCTTTTTTATGCATTGAAAACAGGGCAAACAAACGGTTTGTTTATAATAGCATTGGCATGAGGGGGGGAGTGTATATGTGGGATCATTCCTATGAGAATTCTAGTCTTCAGGAATTTTTCACCTAAAACTATTAATAAGTATATGCTTTATTTTGCTTATAGCATTTAATATTTATTACATAAAATAAAAAGTTACTTCCTTCCCACATTCAATAAAGCATAAAAGGAAACTTTCCCCCCAGCATACAAATACACAAAACTGATATATTGGCAAGTCTTCCAGGAAAATCCCTGCAATGTTCACAACAGTGAGACCCTGGTATGTGAACGCTGTAGGTGGGCCTCCAGGAATTAGAGGCGCTCTCAGATTTGGCTGCGGAGAAGTGGCAAAGGGTTTGATGAAGCGAGTGTCCACCTGGCACCTGAGGATGAAATCAGACTAGGTACCGTCTAGCTGAATTCAAGTTCTCACGGCCCAGCTGTTCTCCTGGAAGCCATCAAGGCTAGGACAGATGGCATTATTGTTTCCTCCACATGGCTGTCCATAAGTACAGGTTCTAATTAAAATAGATTATAGGGCATTATTTACAATGGCCTTCTTAAAACATGTTCAGTAAATAAACACCAGGAGTAGAACTTGAAGGGGTTTGCAAATTAAGAGAGAGATCTCTGCATACAAACACTATGTGTTAGTTACAGCTTTGCAATAGAAGTGCATTTTCCTGGGAGAAAGAGTATTACACTCTAGGTGGTAAAACTTGATCTGTGACAAAGAAATCCACCACCTGGATAAGGTGAATGAGAGCAGTCTGTGGGTACAGAAGGCACAGCTACTGTAGCATATGTGAAATGATACATTTCAAGTTGACTACTTTGGTTTTTTGTTTGTTTGTTTTTTGGTTTTTTCTTTTCTTTTTATTTTTTTTAAACTTATCTTTATTGTTGAAAGTATTACATATGCCCCCTCTTTTTCCCCCTTGATCCCCTCCTCACTCCTACCCCCTCCCCAGGCCTTCACTGCACTATTGTCTGTGTCCATGGGTCATGCATACATGCATATAAGTTCTCTGGTTAATCTCTTCCCACGCTCCCACCCCCTTCCCTCTGAGAATCTTCAGTGTGTTGCATGCTTGGCCATCCTACACATTCACAGGAAGCAGACCGCCAGGACAGAAATCACCTTCAGGACGTCAGAAGTACTTGAGGGACTCAACGGAAAGACAGTAGATAATCTACCAGCAACAACAGAGCTTTCCTATTGACGAGTAGCTTCAAACTTGGCATGATCAGAAATAGTGACCATTCGTTTATAGTTGTAAAAAAAATCTTAAGACGTAAGATGCCAAACCCTTCTAAATTGCTCACTTAGTAATTATTAAGAGAGGGCCACTGCTATGCAAGGTCCCATGTTAGATGTATGTGACTATGACACTTGCCCTGGAGAAGCGTATGGTCAGAGGGAATATATGACACCTATGTCAATCACTACAGTGCACTGTGGAAAGAGAGAGGTAGAAAGAGAGGCAGACACGAAAGCAGGGACGTGCTAGGCAGGAGAGTCCTTGGACAAGCCAACACTGGCGGCATTACATAAGCAATTTTCACTGTCAATTGAGGCTCTGACTGCAGGAGTCGCCTGGGAGGTATAGGTTTATTCTGCCATCTCATGGCTGGTACTGCTTGAGGGCAGGTATAATGGGTATTAATTCCCTTATAATCCCAGCATAAAAGGCCCAATTTATATGCTGCCAACAAGAAGGGCACTTCAAACGCAAAAACACAAGATAACTAAAAGTGAAAGGCATACCATGCTAACGGGAAGACCTGTGAACCATGCCGTATATCACAAAATATAGCATGCTAACACCAATAAAAAAAGAGGAAAATAAATAAAAAGCACACACATTGGAGAGAAAGACGTAAAGTCATCTCTGTTCATGGGTGACGTGGAAAACTCTGTAGAATCTCCAAAAAAAAACCTACTGGAGCTACTAAATGAGTCCAGCAAAACTGGAAGACACAAGATCAACATATCAAAATTCAACTGCATTTCTACACATTAGGAATGAACAATACAAATATGAAATGAAAAACAGTAACACCAAAAATGATAAAATATTTAGGAATACACTTAACAAAATAAGTACAAGACTTATACACTGAAAACAGCAAAGATCATTAAAAGAAATTAAAGACGTACGTAAATGAAAAACATGCTGAGTTCACTGACTGAAAGACTTAATACTAATTTAAGACAGAAATGCTCTCCAAGTGAATCTATAGACTCAACATAATCCCCATCAAAAATCCAAAAGATTGTTTTTTGCAGAAAATGACAAACTTAATTCTAAATTCATATGTAAACACAAAGAACCCAAAATAAACAAAGCAACTAATATTATCTAATTTTGAGGCCCACTGTATAAATCTACAAAGCTATAAAATTTTGCTAGCTATAGAAAATCTTTGTGGGAAAAATCTCTCAATATGATGTCCAAAGCACAATCAAAAAAGAAAAAATGAATGAACTGGACTTCATCAACATTTTAAAAGTATGCTCGTTAAAAGACACTGGTAAAAGAATGAAAAGATAAGGCACAGACAAGAGAAAATCTTTGCAAAGTATATTTAATAAAGGACTTGTATCCTGAACATGTAAGAACTCTCAAAATTAATAAGGAAACAAACAACCTAATTTTTAAAATGACCAAATGGCAAATAAGCACATTACTCATTAGAGAAAGCTATTAAAACCAAAAGTAGAGACCACTCCATACACCTATTAGAAGAGCTAAAGTTAAGAAGACAAACCATAACAAGTGCTAATGAGGATGTGGAGCGACTGGAACCCTCCCACGAGACTGGTTAGAAGAGACAATGATACAATTACTGCGGGAGACAGTTTGGCAGGTTGTTTTTTTTTTTAAAGTTAACCATCCACCTACCAAATGATGCTACCATTCCATTCTTATGGATTCATCCAGAAGAAAGAACATGTCTATACAAAGACTGGTGCATGAAAATCATGGCTTATTTATAAGAGCCAAAGCTCAAAACAACCCAAATGTCTGCCAACAGGTGAATAAACAAAGTGTGATAAATCCATACAATGGAATACTATTCAGCAAGTAAAATTGAATGAATTATTGATCCATGATACAACATAGATGAATCACAAAATAATTATGCTGAGTGACAACGCCCCCCCCCCCCCCCCCCGCAAAGTGCTTACTGTTGATTCCTTTTACATAAAATCCTAGGAAATGTAAAGTAATATATAGGGACCAAACAGTGGGTGGGTGGCAGCCTGGAGAGGGGATGGAGTGTGATGAAGAGAAGCAGTAGGGAGGGAAGTATAAAGGGGCAGGAAAGACAGTTAGGATTTACCCAGATGCTTATTATCTTGAGTGTAATGATGGTTTCATGGGCATATACATCTATCAAAACTTAAATTCTACTCTTTAAATACGCCAATTTATTGTGGGTCATGTATAACTCAATGAAGAAGAAAAGAAAAAAAAAGCAGCCTTATTTTTAACCATATACAAGCATCAACCAATTTTATTACTCACTTCCGACCGGTGTGCCTGGTCAGTCTAACCATCAGCTTGCGCGCCTCTTCTGCGCTCGACTGAGTGTTTTTAACAAATGAAATTGGCTTCTCAAGGCCATGTTTCTCCAGAAGCTCTGACACGCTGGAAGTGAAAGAAGACCTTTCAAGTCTGGCTACCAAACAAAGTCTAAGCATCTTAAATATTTAAGTAGCAGTTAGGTATTTCCTATTAAAAAAACCACACACACACATAGAACAACCCAATTTTATATATTACATTAATTCTCAGAAAAAAGACAAACAAACAAACCAGTAATTATATATCAAATCATTTTTCCCCTACTGATTTTTACTATAATATGCTTGGAAGAAGTAACAAGCACACAAAAAAGCATAACATATCTTTCTCTCCAAATCCTTTAATATACTTTTCCTGACTCTAAAAGCATCAAGTCAGTAAAATAAGCCAAATTTATCATTTCAATACCCAGCTTTAACTCTTAACAATCCTATTGAGTATTTTGTTACAGGCAAGGCTGCTAAAAAAGCAATAAGCAAAGAATTTCATAGTTGGAAAGCCACAGAAATATCATAAGACTCAATCTCCCTCCAGAATCCATTCTATAAACATACAAAATATATCAGAGACTTTCTTGGTCTCATATGAACCTTCTTGAGATATTCCATTCCATGACTATCAGCAGGACATACACCGGGAATACCTTGCCAGACCTCACATTTATGCATTAAATACTTCTGGGCTTACGGAGAGACTGGTTAGCATTTAATCACTCTTCACAAAGACAGGTTTCATGGGTCATGTCACCTGTCACGTCAAAACATTTATCACCTATTAATGACTATAAGGTGGAACAGAACTAAAAAGTTCTTATTTTAAAAGGTCAGCAATTAAGGTCAACAGTGGAAGGCCGGTATCATCCAGAACCTACAAGATGGTACTGTTCCCTGGAGGGACTGAGAGTATAAGCGACTATGAGGACCTCCCACAGCTACAACCAGTGACAGAGGGTGAAATAAATTGTTTATTTCACTGTAGATCTTTGAGGCAGTTCAGTTTCACAGGGGACAAAGGCAACCATGAAGATTCGTAAGGAATAAATCTATACTGACTTAACCCAGTGAACTTCAAAATATCTTTATACTAAAGTCCTTTAATTTGAATGAAAATAATTTCTAATTCACAGATTCCAAATTATTATACTTTTCTATACATATTACCACAATAAATCAATGTTATTATTTATTTCCTATAATTTCTATAATTACATATAGGAAGAACAAAGTTTATCATTCCTAAAATTTTATTTTTAATACAAATAGTTAAAAATTATACACAACCATAATTACATACTTATATAAAAATAAATACTAATAAATATTAGACTTCCTAAATGAAAATTGGGAAATTTCAGTCTCCAAAAGAGACAATTTGATTTTTCATTTGACAGTAAAAGAATATTACTACAGTTACTTAAAGGCACTAGTGCAGTTTGCTATATCTGGATATTCAATCAAATGTATTGTCCCAAAAAGCGAAGTTAGGAGTATAATGAACACTGTTTGCTGATAAATGCAGTAATTAGTACAGGAACTAATTTTTTTTGTTGTTTACCTACAGTGTGCAAAGTACTTTAAATGCTTACTCTAATGTTAATTCCATAACCTCATGAGTTCAACATCAGAGATACAAAACCCTAGGCTGAAAGATCACACCACTGGTAAATGGCCACACCTAGATTTGAACACAGGTCTACCAGTCTTCGAAGCCCATGATCTTACTACTCTAGCCATTTGTAAAACAAGCTAGTGCTATATTTGTTTGAAGACAACTCACTCACAAGAGTCACACGTGCATCGGTCCAACTGGAAATGGCTGCTAAGCATATTTAGAGTGACAGTTCTTAACCAGCACAGAGCCACAGACTGTCACTCTTCTCACCTGAGAATCTGCTCCAGCTGGTCTACCATGTCATGAAGAGCGGTGGTTGCCTCTGTCTTAGGGCTAAAGGATTAAGAAATAAATTACAATTAAATTCCAGGAGTAGTTCTTTAAATAAAGTTCAAAACTCACTTGACTGGGAAAAAAAAAAAAAAAAAAAAAAAAAGACACGCTGTTTCCTGAACTTAATACGTCACAATTTTCCACAGTCCAGGTGAAATTCCAGGCCTATCTCCTGAACTTGTTCAGCATCTTTCATGCCTCAAGAGACTAAGATAAAACATAACAGAGTAAAACAAAATTCTCTATTTTACATTAGCAAGACTTGGGCAACTATTTTCTAAAGAACTCTAAATTCAGTTCTACCAAAAGACACAAGCAAAAAAAAAGAATTATAAACCAATTGTCTTTTTTCTTTTAAGAAGGTAAGGAGGAAACTGTCATTTATTTCTGTTTTTGAACCAATAAAACAGATAAGAAAGTGGCCCCGCATGATGGCTTCCTCCCGGCCTGTCTACACCACCTGTGATACCCTGGGAAGCTTCCATCAGGATCCTAAGTTCTTGGTTCTTCTTCATATCATCACTCCCTCTCCAACCACTTCAATATGAAGGAACCAGGGGGAAGCAGGGCCATCAGTAAAAGCAAACCCTTTGTGGGGAAGCACGTGGACAGGGGACTGAGAGAAACATCATCATGAAAAAGTCACACACTAGTGCAAATGTGCCGGTCGGGCAGCCTTCGCATGGCTCTAGCACATACAAGTGAAGGCAGCAATTTGGCAGCTGCTATCAAAGTCCTCTTCCATCCTCTACAGCTGTGTCCCAACCACGGAGGGAACGCTGGCAACAGAGCTGCCACACTGACCCAACTGGATTCCCGCAAGATTGGAGGGTTTTCTTAACAAAGAGACCAAGTAAAGTTCTTTGTCTGGACTTGGACAATTAAAAATGACCTAACTTGAACACAAAAGTCTCATTATTTAGGAAACGATCAATCTGTCCTGATTCTAAATCTACTTGGCAGTTATTTAGTGCAATTTACAAAGATTATACTATCTTTTTGAACCAAATTTTAAGACTTGGACTAGAGTGATAAATTAAGGTATATTACATTTAAAGTCTTTCCAAAAAAAAAAAAAAAAGATCATTTGTCAGATCTAACTTCCGTTAACATCCAGGAATAATATTTTTTAAATTATCAGTTAATAGCTTGGTAATAAACATTTGTCACTGATTGGCAAGAATATAGTTCTTCCTTTGTGAACTGACATTCACAAACACAATGACAAAAGGTTTCTTTCAGCCAGATGAAGTATGCTGCCTAGGTAAGATGCACAAAAGTTTAATTAAATTTAGTAAGTGATTGTTCATTCTCTAAATGGCAAAAAAAAAAAATATATATATATATATAGTTTACTATTTGGTAACAACCACTGAACCACCAAGAAAAAACAACCAATCACTGGGAGAATATAAATTGGCAAACTGGGCACAAAGAGCAAAGAGAATCACGGAAAATATTCCGAAGCCCTATATTTTCATAGTGAGCTAATGTACAATTACAAGCTATTTTAAACATTATAATTGGGACATACAACCGTTAAGGAAGAAATGTAACAAAAGAGCATCAAGTGTTTTTTGTGTGTTTACAAAAGAATAAAAAAATCTGTTAGATCAGAAATCATTCAACTGAAGCTCAAATAGCTTTCAGCCTCATACAGAGAAGAGGCATTTTTTAGCCTATATACTCTTTGAAACAAATATACTAACTCCTGAATTGCCATGTCTACAATTTAAAAAGTTATTTTAATATCATCATCCTATTGGCCTGCAGGAGACAGCCAAGCAATGATTCTCTCTCATCACTGAAGCTTCTGTCTCTCTCTCCCTCTCCCTTCCTCTCTGAAATCAATAAAAATATATTTAAACAAATAATAATATCCTCATCCTATTGGCACTATGACTATCTCCTCATGGTAGACAAATTACTGTTTAAAAATTAATAGATAAGCTTATGCTTATTTGATCTTACTGAAAAAAGTCAAATACATTTAGTTTTTGAAGATATACGTGTCAGGAAGTCAACTTTTACCCAGTTGAGTCAGGGGCAACAAAGGAGGCCTCAAGCTGGCAGAGGCCAAGTCAAGAAGAACAGCATCTATAGTGAGTGCTTGCTTTCAGAAGACAGGATCTCAAGGCTGGGAAAGGTGAGGCAGCCACGGCTGCTCATCTGTCACATGTCTTCCAATCTCCTGACTTTTCCTGCTTCACACATGATTCCAGTGAAAACTTTGAAGGGGGTTATGTCCCTTTGGACTCCCTGGCTTTAGAACTGTAGCACCCCAGCTCACCACTGTTCTTCTCCAGGACACTGACTTCTCAACGTGAAAAGGCCTGTGACTGTGGCATAGCTCACACTCTGCTCACCTTGTTCCTCTTCCCCTGCATGTACTGTAAGCCAGAGTGCAGTTTAAAGGACTGATGAGATTGAGGAAACAATTTTACTTCCTGCTGTTTCTCTCCAGGAGGCAAAGGCTGCCAGGGGTCTGACTCCCAGTGAAGCTACATTTCAGAGCTTGATGAAAGGTTTATAAAGGTAAATTCCTCAGTGAAATTACACACACACAAAATTTATTTTTTAGAAAGCCTTTCGCCTGAATTCAGGCATGAAACAAGTATTTCACAGTGGGTTGCAAAACTGGTGATTTCTACCATTCATTTTACACACACACACACACGCGCACACACACACGATAAAAGGCAGGGAGAAAAGAAGAGAGAGAAGGGGGAAAAAAGGGCAAAGAGAATAATCAGAGCATGAGGAGGCCTCCATGAATCAATATCTGATTTTTTAAATGCGGAAACTGAGGACCAAGAAGTTAAGTGGCTTGGTTAAAGTCACAAAGGGTTATAAACAGGTCCACTGACTGCATTCCATGCCCTTCCATATGTTGGTATTAACTTCTCCAGACGTTAAATTTATAACATTTACTAGATTTGAAGGAGTGATTAAAAGAATGAATGTTGTCTGACTTCCAAAAAGAAAATATAAATATGATTGCATACAACTAAATGAAACAAAGGAATGTTGTATAAATTCCCACTTAAATATAAGCCCAGTTAAAAATTATGTAAATTCATTCCTCAAGAAATTAAAAACTGAACTATCATGTGATCCAGCAATTCCACTCCTGAGTATATAGATGAAGGAAATGAGATCACTGTGTCAGAGAGATATCTGCACCCCCATGTTCACTGCAGCATTATTTACAATAGCTGAGACATAGAAACAACCTAAGTATCTATCAACAGATGAACGATAAAGCAAATTTGATATGTGTGTGTGTGTGACACATACATAGTGACTTCCCATATCTATAATGTGTGTGTGTGCGTCTGAGATATATATCACAAAAGAATATTATTCATCCATAAAAAAATAAAGAAAATCGTGCCAAAGCCGGTTTGGCTCAGTGGATAGAGCGTCGGCCTGCGGACTGAAGAGTCCCGGGTTCGGTTCCGGTCAAGGGCATGTGCCTGGGTTGCAGGCGCTTCCCCAGTGGGGGATGTGCAGGAGGCAGCTGATCGATGTTTCTCTCTCATCGATGTTTCTAACTCTCTATCTCTCTCCCTTCCTCTCTGTAAAAAATCAATGAAATATATTAAAAAAAAAAAAAAAACCAAAGAAAAAGAAAAAATAAAGAAAATCGTGCCACTTACAGCATGGATGGGCCTTGAGGATATTATGCTGCATGAAATAAGCCAAACAAATATACTGTATGACCTCACTTATACATAGAATTAAAAAACAACAACACTAAACTCACAGAAAAAAAATCAGATTTGTGGTTACCATAGGCAGGGAATGGAAAGTGGGGTAATTATATGAAGGTGGTCAAAAAATACAAATTTCCAGTTATAAGACAAATAAGTACTCCTAGGGATGTAATGTGCATGACAATTATAGTCAATACTGCTGTATGTTTAAATTTCTCAGAGAGTAAATCCTAAAAGATCTCATCACAAAAACATTTGGGTTTTTTTCTTCTTTTGTATCTATATGATGTGATGAATGTTAACTTATTTATGGTGATCATTTTACAATATATGCAGGTCAAGTCATTATGCTGTACACCTTATAGTTATATGGTGCTGTATGTTAGTTATATCTCAGTAAGACTGAAAGGAAAAAAATAAAGTGAATTATATATATTAATGCATTCTGCTTAAAGGGATTTCTATAGGCAAGAGTCAAGAACAAACAATTCATAGAAGAAATACAAATAAAGAAAATGATTAATTGGAAACACAACTTAAAACAAAGACATATCATTGTCTATACACTTTTTAAAAAGTATTTCTTGTTGTGGTGGTAGTGGTGTTTTTGTTTCTGTTTTAATGGATTATTAATTATCAAGGTTGAGGAAATTATAGTGACTTCCCATATACTGCTAGAAAAACAAAAGTTTATCTGTAAGCAACTGATTTGCAGATCATTTCTTTTTCTTCTTTATATTTTTTTATATTCCTCAAATTCTCGGCAATGAACATTCAAGGAAGCAACATTTTCATTTTAACCGTGAGAATACAGAGACACTGAATATAGAGACACTGCAAGATTGGAAGTATGTCTTCTCACCCATATCCCCTCTGTGGCAGACATTCTAATATGTCATAGCAAAGGAAGAGCTGGTCAGTCCGTTCACAGTTGTAGATGCAGTCCAGAGCTACTGCCATCAGCTGGTCCTGGTCAGGAATAATTTTTTGCTGCAGCTGGGGAAAATAAAGCACACTGTACTAAATGTCAATAGATTTACAGGCACGTTTTCCACACCCCAGCGCCACTGTCAATAGAATATTATATAGTTCAATTAATCAACTGCAGAAACAAATCTTGATATTTCTTTAGCTTACAGACTTTGGGGATCGTTAATAATTCTAAATGAAATCACATTTTAATTATAGAATCAGCTAGAAAAGATAATTTGTACCCATAAGCTTTGCATCTGCTAAAAGCAGATTCAATTTACAATTCATTCAAGATAGAAGAGACACAGTGAATTAAAAAGGCAACTCATTAAAAACATAACCCTAAAGCCATATTTTATGTGTTTCAACTACAAAAATATATAAAATTCCTTAAGTAATATTCAGATATGTTCGATTTTTCAAGATGCATAATATATTAGTCATTTAACTAAACAATACTGACATTGTACCCAAAGTCACATTGTAATGCAGGACTATTCAAATCCAAGAATATACTCCATATATCTGATGCAGAAAATGGCTACTCTGAGTCACTTCCTATATAGGATATACCACTTCCCACTGCAAACCATAGGTTCCAATCTTAGATTTCTGGGGCATAAAAATAACAGATTTGTGCTTTGTTTTTCTCATCTATAAACCTGGGATATTAACAACAACTTCCTAACAGGTATAACATTGTTGTGTGGATTAAATAAAATAAGTGTAGAATGTTTATATCATTGCCACTACTAAAAAAAATGGAAATTTCCAACAGTTTTCTTAGAGACCTTTTCAATAATAAAATAAGTTTAAGATCATTTCCATAATAAGATTTACTAGTTTTCAACCTTCTAGTAGAAACACTAAACAGATAGGAAAGTGATGGAGGGAAACTGTCGAACAAAGGCATTTTCTCCATAGAAAAATCACATCAATGGATGGAGAAAAGAAACACTCAAGGTTACCTGAGAAATAAAGATTTTTTTGAAGTAGTTGGGTTAAAGCCTTTATATACCTTTCTTCAAGGTGTTAAGAAAAAAAATATAACATTAATGTGGCATCAAAAAGTTGTCCAAGGTTTCAAAGTGACAAACTGGTAAAATAGGGACAGGCAGCAATAATGAAAGTATTATTAAAAGTTAATTAAAATAGCTAACTTTTTCTAATTTCAGATTATCTCGTCAATAATATTGCCAAAAAATATATTTCCATCTTTATGTTTTTCTAGGTTTTCTAAATATTCTACAACTAGAGGCCTGGTGCACGAAATTCATGCACAGGTAGGGTCCTTGGGGCCTTCCTTCCCCAGCTGCCAGCTGCTGGCTGCCAGCCAGAGCCTTCCTTCGCTCTGCGCCGCCTCTTGGTGATCACAGCAAGTGATCGAACTCCCAGTCTCCCAGTCAAACTCCCGAGGGGACACTTTGCATATTAGCCTTTTATATATATAGATAAGCATTAAGTTAGAAGTAATTTTAAAACTAAAATTTCCCATTGAATTATTTAATCAGAAAGAACTAAAATCTTGCACCTACGAAACTATCATATACAGTGAATTCCCAATTAAAACAGCTGTTCCTAACCCAGTGATGGTGAACCTTTTGAGCTCGGCATGTCAGCATTTTGAAAAACCCTAACTTAACTCTGGTGCTGTGTCACATATAGAAATTTTTTGATATTTGCAACCATAGTAAAACAAAGATTTATATTTTTGATATTTATTTTATATATTTAAATGCCATTTAACAAAGAAAAATCAACCAAAAAAATGAATTCCCATGTCACCTCTGACAAGCATGTCACAGGTTCGCCATCACTGTCCTAACCCTAGCATTCCTTCAGAATCACTGGATAAATTGCCAAACACATATTACAGAACCCCTACTCCCCAAATTCTAATCTATTATATACCTGGGATGGTATATAATAAATTAGAAAATTAAAATTTTAAAAATGCACATAGCCTGATGCACTAGGGCATTCAAAGTATACTAGTATAGAAGACACAGGGCAGCATGAGCACAAAGAATATTTTATTCCTAAATCTTCTCTAGGCAGGTTCACTTTCCAAAGGCAGATCAAGCGAAGAGAAACCAGAGAGGAGTGATTTAGGATGCTGTAAAAGAGAAGAAAAGTTTGAGGCATGTGAGAATGTAAAGATGACAAATGTGCTTGTATTCTAGTTGCCAATTACACACTCCCGACTCCCTAAGAGAGGATTATTCTTCCCTGTTCCATTAACAGCAGGCTCAGCCATGTGCCGCCTCTGGCCTGTGACGTGTGAGAGGAGTAACCGGAACCACTCTGAGCTAAAACTTGAAGAGCCACTGTGTGGTTTACTTTGCCCTTTTTCTTGTGCCACAAGCTAGAGAAGGGGGCTGTTCTTTCAACCGATGTCCCAGAACAAATAAGACCTGGGACACAGCAGACGCCCATCAACAGCCTACATGACACCTGAGAGAAATGAATACTTGCTGTTATAAGCTACTAAGATTTTGAGCTCATTTGTTAATTCAGCATAACTTAGCCTAAACTGTCGAATACAAAAAATCGTTGTTCCTGCCACATTACTAAATCTACTCTGCATGACTCATGGCAGATTCCAGATACGCTCTTTTTGTAAACAATCCAGTATAATAAAAGCAATGTAATCAAATCACTCTAGC
Organism: Myotis myotis; assembly: GCF_014108235.1. Classification (NCBI taxonomy): domain Eukaryota; kingdom Metazoa; phylum Chordata; class Mammalia; order Chiroptera; family Vespertilionidae; genus Myotis; species Myotis myotis. The sequence goes on along the minus strand of NW_023416318.1, from coordinate 51,050,500 downwards.
AGAAAAATAAGACCCGATTTCATGCACGCATCATTCATTCATCCATCTGCCCTGCCAACATTTACCAAGCGTTTGCTCTCTACAAGGCAACATGTTAGCCCCTTGTAATAAACACGTAAGACATAGAGAACGTACACAGGAAACAAAGGGGGAGAGAGACAAGGGTGTGAACACATCATTGCACGACAGCATGAGACAAGCTATTACAGAGGCAGGAACAAGCCCTCCGGGTAAGGCCCAGAGGGTTCACCGGAAAGGGGATCTGGGAGATCAGGGCCCGGGGGGGAGGCAGTGCTGTGTAAGTGCAGGAAAGGGGGCTGACTACACCAAGCAGAAGGAAGGGCCCATGAGAACTCAGAGGCCTGACAGAACACGGCAGGGTGACGACGGGAGACGTTCGGAGCCATGGCCTAGTGCACCCATGGAGGGAAGTGAGGCTGAGGAGGCAGACAAGAGCAGACCGCAAAGAACCTTCCAGGCCACCTGAGAGAGATGAGTGTTTACCCTGCAGGCAATGGCAGCCCCTGGAGGCTCTCTGTAGATGGTCACGTGGTCCAATGTGTGTGGTAGAAAGATAACACTGGAGCAAGAGAAGCTGGAGCCGGAGAGAAAAGCCCAGCAACACCATTGTTCTCTCCTGCGCTGCTTACATATTTCAAAGGGCTCTATGTTTTATTCAAAAGGCACATGCTAAATTGCCAAGTAAAACAACAAAAAACTGACTATACACAAAGGATTTATAAGATTCTGTGAGGAAGAAGTATCACACGCAAGATTACTGACAAGAATTTAAAGTCATTCTTTCTTCCTCATAAAACATTCATACCCGATCCATCCTGCTCTCACAGTATCTCTCGGGCGTCAGCAGCTCACCCGGCTCCCAGGGAAGCTCCCCAGATTTAAAATCCGAATACTAAGTCATAGCTGCATATGAGGAGATGGGAACTTTCAAACAGCCAATGACAGACGAGCTTCCAGAAACCAAAGAACATGCTAATTAATAAGCAATGCTTTCCTTTTCATCTTAACTGTATGGTTATGACCACATGCCCTGGAGGACTTCAGGTTGTAACAAAGGCTAGCGCAAGGAAGTGCCCCCATTAGAACGTAGGGTGGGAGGGGCCTGAATGACTTCTGCTTGAATCCCTATCTAATGCTTGAATCTCACTACAAAATCTGTGCCCCACGTGACAGGGCCACCGCCTGAGTCCCTCCCAGGAAAGGGAGCCCTGCCTTCTGAACCAGCACATCTCACCTCTGGCTAAATTAAGAGATGGTTTGCTTTGGAGGAATATGCTGCCCTTAACCAAATGGCTTACCCCCAAAACCTCAACAACTGCTTGAGCCCAGTGGACATACAGAGCTATCCATCAGCAATCCTAAGCAAACAGTTATTAAGAATAATGACAAGATCTCCTTATGAGACCCCAAAGATTTCCCTAAATACTTGAAGGCCCTCAAGGGCAGGAAGCACGTGGCTAAGAACAGGACTGTGAGATTAGAATGTCTGAAGCCAGGTCCCACTCCTCACTAAGGGCCGGGCAATTGCACAGCCTCTCTAGCCCGCGGTTCTCGTTTCCCGCGATATAACATAATGCAAGCAGCTACCTCACAGGCTCGCTGTGAGGGTTAAATGAGTTACACTGTCAGCGCACCTGCCGATAGAGTTCAATGCCTATCGCCTGTTAGTCTTTTTGGTGTTGCCAGTTCCAAAACATAACTGTCAGTCAACATGGGAGTAAACCAGTAAAATAAACATAATTTTATGGAATTCCAAAACAATTCTGGACCGAACTACTGAAACATGTTTAAAGAATTAAATGACAACCATTTCCTTTTCTGTTGAAAGGGAAATTACTTGCAAAGCCTATTATTAAAATTTAAAAAACAAAACCTAACTCTACAGAGGAAGCAGTGCAGAGATTTCTCCGACGTTAGAGTTTCTACTTACGTCTGGCTTGGAATGCTGAAATATCTTCAGGGGAAGTCTCAGGTCCCCTTTGGCTGACGTTACCAAGTACTCCTTCAGCAGCTCCTGCGCCGCGCCCGGGGCCTGCTTCTCACAGCGGTGGAGGAACGGGACCATCCACTGGTAGGCACCTGTCACGTACTTGTCCTCGGAACACTGAAGATGCAATGAAAAATAAGCCCGCACTGAATTACATTAAACACCTGCTTATTCCAGACTAACGCTCCAGAAGTCCCCAATGATCGTACTGAGTCAACAGAGGAAGCCCAGCGCGCCCTAAAACAGACACTCCGGTTCGCCCCGCAGCCTGGGAGGTAGAAGAACCACCTCTTCTTGGGGTCGGGGAGCTAAGAGCGGCTCCAGCCTGCAGCCTGTCCCCTCGGCACCAGCACCCTCTGGGTCCCTACGCACTCCCCCGCCCCGCACAGGCCAGCGCTGAGTCAGGAGGTTCCCAGAGCGAAGACACGTTCTACCCGACAAGTGTGTGTATGTGTGGGGGGCAGGTATATTGTCAGAGAGACACCACAGACCAACAGAAGTGTGTAATAAAGAAGCGAGAGCCAGAGACAGGTGTTCAGACCCAGAAAAGAAATTAATAATTAGAAAAAGGGAAGGTAGGGGTAGAGGGAAAGGCAGAAGGGGGATTGGTAAGAGGGAGAAAGATGACGAGAGAGAGGGATGAGAGAGAGAAAGGAAGATGGAGAGAAAGCACAGGAGAGAAAAGAAGAGTCAGGGAGAAAGGGAAGCTATCGGGTGGCTGTGACCATGAAGGCCTGGCCCATTCACACCAGCCACCCAAGAGCAGAGACAGGAAAAGCAGTGAATGCCTCCTCAGCCCCATCATTCTTGAGTCACAGGTATCCCTCTACGCGGTGGGCTTAGCAGAAACCAATTCCTAACTTTAGGAATGTATTTTCTCCCCAGGATGACCCCCCAAAAATCTAAGAAAACAGGCAAATTCTCCTAAACATACTAACCCTGAAGTCAAGATGTTTCCTTCACACACACACCCAGCCCTCTGTCCTCCAGTAATCTTTTTTTCAGATCTTAAAATAAATACGTAGCTGTGTCTTTTAACACGGTGGAGGATTAGAATCATGAATACTAGAATGAGAGCTAGTTTAGAAATATGCCTTGCTGGAATGGGGTGAGGCGGGGTGGTTACATATGGATGCGTATGAATAAAGGGCGGCAGGATACAAAACAACCAGAAGAGTGTTGGAGGCCTTCAGTAACTTACCCATCAAACTGAAAACAGTTTTAGAAAGTCAAGAACCCTTCCTTAATTTACTAAGTTCTCGGGTTTGGAGGACATTTCCGCTTTGGCTCTGAGACACACATTAAAGTATACAAGGAATACTTAAAACAGGAGTTAAAATTACACCTACACTATTCATCAGTAACCGTAGCTTTTCAATGTCTTCCATCTGCTGGAGCTCCTTCAAGGTCAGGGTTAAGTCACAGCCAGCTTCGTAGACGAGCACTTCCAGAGTAACCAAATCATCACACAGGGCCAGCAGGCCAGGGATGTTCCGCTCCATCCCCAGCCGAACAAGGGACAATGCACAGTCAACCTAAAACGGAAAGGCAGCAGTAAGCCTGAGCGAGAGGCTTTGCCATACATCCTCAAGCAAAAGCCTTCTGCATAGAAGCTAATTCTTGTAACCAATTTACACAAAATCACATCAACAATATTATACATTTTTAGTACAAAACTTTAGAGTTACTTATCAAATATATCACAATCATACAGTTTCAAAAGAATCATACAGTCAGCAAGACATTCTGCAGATAAAGATGGTAAGAGAAAGACAACCATCTTAAATCCATAGACCATTATAGTTTACAGGGTAGTTTTACAAATATCTGTTTAACTGACAACATTAACAGGCAGGGGGAAATCACAGGTAGTTAGTGATAATACCAAATTAATCTTATTTTCACTGTAACATTCTGCTCTAAAAATACTGTTTTGCTTTCATATTCCTCTCCAGTACCCAGCCTTTCCCAGTGCCTTCCATATGGCACTTCCATTCAATCTATATTTTCTCTGCCTTAATTCACATATGCAGACTCCTCCTAGACAAAATGAAGAATGATTTTCCTACAGATGCTCAGTAGACAGCAATTTGACTCTATCATTTGACAAGATTTACAAAATGACAGATTTTGATTGATGGCAAATTTCTAAGGTGGCCTACACCTATAGTGCCTCTTACTACTCCTTACTTACTCCCACTCCCAGACTAACAGGTATTTAGTGAGGACCTACTATGAGCTAAGCACCACTGTGTGAGTTAGGAATATAAAGCTGAATGAGAGAGGTCTCTCCTTCCAAGATCTCTCCATCTCACAGGGAACACAATCAGTAAAACAATGCCTGAAGTGGAGGGAGGGAGGTATGTGGGTGAGTATGATCTCAAAAAAGAGGGCCCGGAGCGCCCCCTGAGAGTGTGGCCAAGTCTCCCAGAGCTTTAGAGAATCAGTGGGGTTACCAGGTGAAGGAGGGAGAAGGGCAAGAGAGCAGCGGAAGGCAAAGATGCGCAATCTGTTCAAAAGCACACTTAGTCCCCTACAACTGGAAAGGGGTGTGAGGTGAAGCAGGAGAAACGTGGCTGGAGACAGGGAGGGGCCAGGTGACAAAGGACACTGTTTGCAGAGCTAAGGAATTTGCAGTTTCCTGGAATGCAATTCTACCAACGGACTTTCGACTGCGGCGTGTCATAAACTTACACTTCGGAGAGATCCTAAGGAAGTACGTATGGAACAATGAACTGGGGGTGAACAGGCCTGACGCTGGGAGAACGGCAGCTACGAGCACTAGAAGACTCGCTACTATTGGCAAGCGCAGCACCCGAAGGACAGCAATCTTTAAGGGACAAACCAAAGAACAGGAGCCACATGGAGGAGACTAACAGGAATTGCCGGAGTCCAACCACAGCAGGTCCAGGGGTCCCCAAAGGTGTGGATGGAGTCGGCGAAGAAGGAAGGACACGGAGACAGTGTTCAGTTGATCAGCAGACTAGCCAGGATCTCCAGCCAGGATCTCCAGCCAAGTTCTGGTCTGGATCTCCAGAGAGGTTCTGCTGTTTATTGTCTTGTTACATCCGTATTTATCCCAGTTGATTTTAATCCTGTCAATTTCTATTACAAAGGTTAGGGCGTTTCTTATCTCCATTCCAGGGAGTAAAGATTATGTAGCTTAAGCATGATTGTTTGTAGTGATTAACTGCCCGCCTGGCACTTAGTTAAGGAGTTTCATCCCCTCCCTGACTTCAGGGGAAAATTCCTACCTGGGGAAACAACCTTTCTCGGAGAGGTGACCTTGGTTAAAACACACAGCGCTAAGGGGAGCAAACATATTAAGAACAGTATGCTATATACGCCAGGTCCCTTGAAACATATGCTGTGCAGATGTTTCTTTCCTGCAGCGACTGTGTCAAGCAGCAAGGATGGACCGGCTTCCAGCAAGGAATGGCTAAGATAAAGACAAGACAAGAAGGGACAGGGGATCCCAGGAGCCTAGGTAGGAGAGACTGCAGGAGGGAGGAAGCAGGAAGGGAAAGGCCAGTCTGTTAGACAGCAAAGGCAGGAGCCCAGGCACTGAGAGGCCCACGGGAGCTGGGATGATGCGGCTTCAGTCGAGGGGTGGGAGCAGCCAGACTCCAGGAAATGAAGAGTCGCCAGACACTGAGCAAGTGACTCCAGAGAGCAGCGACTAGCTGGGCTGTGACAGAAAGGAGTCAGCTAAGCTGAGCTAGGAATGGGGATCGATGGTTCTGCACACATAAAATAGCACCGAGTTGAACTTTATGTCAAAGGTGGGGGGGCGGGGGGAGCAGGGCAACAGACACAGGTGAGGACGGGTGAAGATACAGAAGAGAGACCAGATGGCTGAGCAGGTGGGAGTGGGGTCCAGAGCACAGGGAAAGCAAACAGCTGGAAGGCAGGAAGAGACCACGCCTTCAGGGAAAGGCTGGAAAGAGTAGGAATAATGGAAGAGGCTCTCCAGTTGCCCAATGATACACCAAGCGATTCACTGCGGAGAAGGATGCAGGAGGTGGTGGGGGTGAGGAGAGAAGTAGGGGGAGAGGGAGTAGCATGTTACAGATTCACCCACAGCCCTCAGAGACCCAGGATTGACAGGTGAAGATAAAGCGAAAGAAAGAAGAAATGCATGTTCAGTTGGAAAGAGTGGAATAAACATGAGAGGGAACCAGAGTAGGGAGGTTTGAGGCACAACGGGAGTCACCCAGTAATGCTTTGACAGATCACATTTTCACCCAATGTCTAACAATGAAAACTCAAGTCGTGTCTGAAAGGACCCATCTACCTGTTTACCAATTAAAAACACTATCTCAGGTGCGCTTTCAGAAAACAAGAAAACTTGATGCATAAAACTTAACTCATACGCACATTAGCGATGTAATACACTCACCAATTTTGTGATCCGGACTCATCTTTTTCATATCAACCTTGAAACTGTTGCTTTCCCAATACTTACTGAAGTCAAAGTGTTTTAGAATCAAATAACTGACACCTCATAGGAAAGTAGGTGCTCATGCCACTCAAAGAATTATAGCACAAACCCCAAGCCCTCCCTGGACAAATTTTACCACGAGATACATTATTCTAAGCCAACAAAAATATTTTGCTAAAGGTATTTGCAGGCACTGAGGAAAAAGAAGTCCCATATCAATTAAATTTTTAAAATGAAAAAGATAAACTATGCTAGATATCACTCTGATTGTAGCATAAGCCACATGAAACGCCAACCCATGAAATAAAGCTGAAGAACAACACCTCCATTAGAAATGTTTTTAAATAAATGAAAGAGATGAGAGACTCGAGGGCAGCTAAATAAATCACTCCATGCACTTAAGGCTGCTCCGTGCCTGCTCTTGACTCAGTAGCTCCTTTCTTTTCAGTGCTGAGGAATATCCGCTGTGTGGCTGCACTGATGTTCACTGCCCCTTCACCTGCTAAAGGACATCTTGGTTCAACTGTAACAGACGCAGCACTCAAACGCGAGATGTTAATGACTGGTTGGGGGTAAGAAAGGGAACTCTGTCCTTTCTACTCAATTCTTCTATAAACCTAAAAACTTCTCTTAAAAAAATAAAGTACTACTAACCAGTTTGGCTTAGTGGATAGAGTGTCAGCCTGGGGACTGAAAGGTCCCAGGTTCAATTCCGGTCAAGGGCAGGTACCTTGGTTGCGGGCACATCCCCAGTGGGAGGTGTGCAGGAGGCAGCTGATTGATGTTTCTCTCTCATCGATGTTTCTAACTCTCTATCCCTCTCTGTAAAAAGTCAATAAAATATATTTTTTAAAAATTAAATAAAGTACTAATAAAATAAATAAATAAGAATATAGATAAGTGTAAAAATGACAATTTATTCCACTTTTCAGTGTGGCCCTTTTTCTCTTTGCATTACTGCTATTTTTTTAAAATCCTGAATAATGACTGAAATTTGGGTTACGAAATATTTAAAAACTACAAACTGAGAAGCCATTACTGATCTTTTGAAATGCACAAGGTGGCTGTCCAGCACTTTTTAGACATGAGAAGTTTTTCATTCTCATTCCCAGTTCAAATAACAGAGCTACTGAGATATCAGTTATTTAAATGTATGTATCAGTACACTCACACCGCCTTCCTTCTTACTCTCAAAAAGCTCTCCCTGGTTCAGCTAAGAAACCACCAAGTGCTCAGACTGAACTGGTCCACAAGGAATCCTTTTCCTTGTGACACAGACAGAGGTAAACGCCAGGCACGTCCTGGAAACCAGGTGATGCCCGCGGGTCCTGGAAAGATGTCTAGATACGAGTTACACATTCACTTGGACAAACATGTGCCTCAACGGTTCACCTGAGAGCTTTCTCCACCAGTTATTACCAAGTGGGTTTCTCCTGCATTAGCAAACTAAAATGCCTTTGCCTAATCTGACCAATATGAACTGGTCATTTCCAGATGTGTCCCCAATGGAAGCAGAAGGGTCCACCAGAGGCACCCGGAAACTCTGAGGGGATGTTTCTGTCTGTCACAAGAATTGGTGGGCGGGAGCCAGCGAGGCCAGACGCCCCACAACGTGCAGGGCAGCCCACGTAACCACCTTGTCCTGAGTCCTGCCTACCTTTCAGATGTTCTGCAAAACCTACTTACAAGGATCAGACCTCGACTTCATTTAATATTTACACAAGTCTTTTTTTGTATGGGTTAAATTACACAGAATGTCCTGGAATGCAGCTACTATATAATCAAGTGAGGATATTACTTTGTTTTGTTAAAAAGCTTACCATGAGCTGTTCACATCCCAGACGGCAATCTGTGGTATTTAACTCAAACAATACAACACCTGAATCACAGCTCCCGGCCTCTCATTCAAGGTGACTTCTCACCAACTACACTTCCAGCACAGTCATGACCCAGCATTTACGTATTTTACTTACCTTATATATTGCACAAAGTCATATTATATTAATTTTTTGGAAGTTTTCTACTAATAAGATATGTTTATGATTTTCTCATCAGGATAATGTCTTACAAAATGTTTACTACTGAGCCCACTTTTTAATGACTTCCTCTTGCTCTGAAGTTTGTGCACTTGCTCGTTTGCATGTGGGCTCTCAGAGAACCATCACAGAGACCTGGCTCCGTCACTGCGACCCCTGATCTAGCCGCTCGCTGTGCTCTCTGTGAGCCTTAGTTTACCCTTCCGCCCAGAAAATCAGACCAGACCGTCTCCAGGGGCTCTCTTCATGACAGCAGCCTGCGATTCTAAACAGTTTCTACTATGGTCCGCAGTCATCTTCAAAAACTCAGAAATCATAAGTATTCTTGGCCATCCCCTACGTTCCCATCAGCTCCTGCAAATAAATCATCTTCAATTCTATGAATAATAAAAACGGGAATCAGATTAAGCAGAAACTCCAGGCTATCAAATGGAGACAGAGGGCCAGGCCAGAGACAGTGCACAGAAATTTAAACACACAGGGGGTACGCATTCCCTCCCACAGTATAGAAGTCAGACCCCCTGAAGTCACCCTTCCCATCAGATGGAAAACGGATGGTAGGATGGACGGTCCAATGCTAAGACTGCACGTGGAAAAAAAAGACACCCACTGGCCCGACCCCGAATGAGATTCCTAAGTGCAACCGCCACCCCTTGCTCCAAACTGCTGACTTCTGCCCTCTGAGATGAAGACAACTGTTGCTCACATTAGCAGATCACTCAACTAGCAGAATTTGAAATGTTCCCTCCCTCCCGTTTATTGCCTCTGTTCTCCCGTGAAAAAACTAAGGAACTAAAAAAGGTCGGTAGCAGGTCCAGAGTCACGAGGTGCGTTGGTGGAAGAGAGGAGATTAGCAGGTGGATGTCTGCGAGTGTAGAGTCCCTTCCCTCTCTCTTCCACACCCTTTCTCTAAGGCAGTGCCATGCATGTCAGTAAGACGGCACGTGGGAACGGAGGCTGGTTAAGGAAAACGTTAGGACAGAGCCTCCAGCAGGGTTTCGGAGAAGCAACATTACGATTCACTGTGTTACTGCAATGTGACAGGGGACTGTCAAGCATTTCTAGGCTGATACAATCTTTTTAATTAATATGGTATTAAACCTACTAAAAATACATGGAAAATCTCGAACAGTATGTGCCATATTTCACAGCTTACATTTTAAAGAAAGATTTTTAACAACTTTTCTTGCATATGTTTGCTCTTTAATAATTTCCAAAAAGCCACAGAAACTTTCTAGACAAATGATAAATGAACCAAAGTGGTAAGAAATGTTCATTCAACCCTCGCAAACTATGCACACGACCCTGGCACCACTGCTGGCAGCCACTCCGCGCACTGAGCCCTCGGGACCCAAGGCAGCTGCTGGCACCTCTGAGAGGCAGCTGCCACCGCCCCTCACCTGTCCAGCATGATGCTCTATCTCCTCTGCTCGGGTCTGGTACCAGTCCATCACGCTCTCTACTGCAAGCTGGGTGGTCTTGAACCTCAGTAACTCAGGCTGAGCAGCGTACAAGAATTCACTCTCGTCTTGGAGGCTCGGCTCAACAACCATTCTGTAAAGCAAAAAGGAACAATTAGTAACTGATTGGAATGCTGGGAAAGATTATCATTTGGGAGTGGGCTCGGTTACAGAAACAGGAAATATGTGTGTATGTATGTGCGTGTGCGCGCACATGCACACGTGTGTTTTCCTATATGTATGTGCACATGTACAAGATAAATGGGGCATTTTGGGAGGTGCTTAATTTATTTTCCTCCTAGTTTTCCCAAATTAAAAAAATCAGAATGGACAATAAATCAAAACAACTATGCCCCAAATCAATCAAACAAGTATTAGCAAAATGAAAGTCACCACGGGATGCTTTCACAAAATGCACATGGCTAGGTGCCTGCCGCAGGGCTGCCAAACCAAGATCACCTGTTTGGGGGAAAACCTCCAGGTGATTTTGATGCAAACAGAAGTGAAGAAATGCTTGTTTTCCATAAAAATAAAAGGAAATATACCTTATGATGATCATATACCTTGTGTAGGTGTCAACAACATAGTACTACACTGGCATTTGCAAATATGCCATCGCTCTACACTCCTCACCATCAGAAGGGAAAGAGAAGCGGCTAGAGGACTGTTCACTGAAAGAGCATCACCAAGGTCACAGACTACAAGCTTGTATAAGGATGACCCTGGCCTTCCAGGGTTAAGGACTAAAAAGGAGGAACTTTCGCTTAAACTAAGATATCTCAGGGAGACATAAGGGAAAACGCTGCATTCCATTAGAGACATCCATCCATCTACAGCAGGCTGGCAATACATGACCGGCGCTCTAATTGTTACTATTATAAGGCGGCGGGCTTGGAGTCAGAACTGAAGATGAAGCATAATTCCATCATGAAAAGCCGTGAAACCTTGTCTAAATTCGTAAGTGAAAAGTAGTCTGAGATTTGCTTAATTCAGATAAAAATGGGAATAATACTATACAAGAATAGTCTAAATAATATAAAGTCCAAGGAGAACACCAGCTGGCCCCCAGGCAGGTGCCTAATTCTGATTTATGGGTATTATTTTATCGGAAAGATTAGTAGCTGTAATATTTGCCCAGACACAAAGCCCATAGATGTTTGGACTTCGTATCCACATGCCTTAGACAACCTCTAAGGCTTGAAACTGGTAGCCATTTACTCCCCTAGGCTCACAACTGCCATTAGCATTCTGACCAGGGATTTTCCCCACAGTGGAAACGTCACATGGCGCCCTCCGCAATCCCCCACTGCAGCAGCACACATCCCCGCAAGCACCTGGAGCGCCTTTGATATATTTTTCAGTCCTTCCTTTTGACCATTTCATAGACTCCACCCACTTTCTCCTTCCACTCACATGCTTCTCTCCTTCCACTCCGCTATGGGTCTGCTCTCTCCTCTTCCCGGCTGCTCTTTTCATTCCTCTGGGTTAGAATACCCTCCACCATTAAATAGCTGTTCTTCCAAACACTTCGTCCCGCTCTCTTCTCATTCTATACTCTCTCTGGGTTCCCCTTTCAACTATAAAATACAAATTAGCACAGACATCGTAACTGCCATACTTTTACCCCTAACCCGAACTTCCCTTAGAAGCCCCAAACGCTTCCCAGGTGCTCTGCAGATATTTTGCAGGGCCTTCAAATGCCGCAAGATTGAAACTGAGTCGAAAACTGAAACAGGTGTCCCGACCCCATGCCCCTAGGCCCGGCCTTTCCTCCACTCATGACACTGGTGCCTACACAGCAGCACCCTCCCCCTGCTGCATCCTGCAGAGGCCAGGCCTGTGCCTAGCCCCCCCTCAGTATCCTTGAATCTACCAGCGGGCAGGCACTCACTAAATGACTGGGCAACAGGAAGTGACCTGTCCCACTGAAACTCTCTATCGTCTTCAAAAGCACCTTTCCTCAGTCAAGTTTTTCCTGGCTTTTCATTTTTATACTTTTGGGAGTTCCAGCGCAGCAAGTTTTACTCCCACTGTAGCTTGCCATGCCTGGTCTGAGAAGAAATACTTTCACGCGATTTATCTACTTGTCAGAAGGCACAAGCTCGGGGTCTGGAAGGACCGGGTGAAGAGGCAGGTGCCGGGTCAGCGCGGCTCTGTCAAGAAGCCCATCTCACGCTGAGAGAACTGTGGGCAACAAGTCGGCACACCTTTCCCTACAACCACGGCCACTGGCATCAACCCTCCACCGTTTTCCATGATTCCGTCCCTTTAAACTCTCAGTACAACTGGTAAGTAAAGACTTCTATTAAGTGTGGCTGGAAATACCAGGCACTAACCTCCACTTTCTCCTGAGACTCCACTGAAGCGACAGGAAAAGATTTTCTAAGGGGAGGGGATGTAAACACTCAGGGAAGAAAGGGTACAAGGAGTAAAAATAAACTAAGCCATAATTTCTCATCCGAGGAGGTCCGCAGTAATAGCCAGAACTAAAAAGTCCAGAAATAGCTGTGCCGTTGCTATTCAGCGATATGGAGGAAATGCCAGAATAATCTTCTAAAAGAACTGAAAATAGCTGCTCTGGTGAGCAGAATACCAAGGAAAGGGAGCCGAGGACTATGGGTTTTTAAACAGCTTCAACATTCGGTACAGAAACTTTCACCACGTGCCCGCATTTTCAGCCCCACCCCAGGCTGTGCCCAGTGCCTAGTGCTGGATCCTCTGGCTCACTGCCTGGCTCCCAAACTACAGCTCTGCTCTCGCATCGGGAGAACATGGCGGAGAGCGGGTGACGGAGTATTCCCGAACTCTGAGGAGTGGGGACGAAGGGGTTCAAACACACCTGGTGCAGCCCTTCAGCCCCACCCCCTCGCTCACCCCCTTCTGCAGGACCTGATGCCTCCACACTTTGAGGCTTTCCAGGGTTAAAGCTTACAAAAATGAAAAACAAAACTGAATGAAGAACAAATCCGCATGCAGAGCATATTAACAACGATGACAATGGCGGTATATGTCAAAGACTGAAAGTGAACTCCCAGAATGAATCGACTGTGTGTGCGAACCACTGTGAGAGCGATTCCTTTGTAGCCTTTCATGTTTTTCCATTAAAATAATGCTAACTGAGTCGTCGAGCTTTTGGGTTTTTTTTAAAGTTCACTCAAACTCTGTCAGTCAGGGACCCCCATCAAGTAAGTGGTCACTGAGCACAGCCCATTCCCAGGGCCGCCTACCCATCCGCCCCCGGTGAGAGGAAGCCCTGGGCCGGCCCGCTCTTACCTGCACGCCGCCTCCTCGCACCAATCTTTATCTCGGTGTTTCCGTTCATGCCAAGGAATGATCAGCAAGGAGTCACCGCTATAACTTAAATTAAAAAACAACACATAAGAACTTAAATGACACGTTACCACAATGACTGGCTACACAAGGAACACGTGGCAAAGATCTCTATAACCTTTCATCTCCAAGATTCCTGCTTATGGCGTGTTACGTGGCGCATGATACGTATTAGATACAATGGAAATGGAGATACCAAACCGCAGATCTCTCTTCTATCATAAAGTGGCTCAACAAGAAAAGAAAAACTCAAAACAAAAACATCCGACAAGGCCGAAACCGGTTTGCCTCAGTGGATAGAGCTTCGGCCTGCGGACTGAAAGGTCCCAGGTTCGATTCCGGTCAAGGGCATGTACCTGGGTTGCGGGCATATCCCCAGTGGGGGATGTGCAGGAGGCAGCTGATCGATGTTTCTCTCTCATCGATGTTTCTAACTCTCTATCTCTCTCCCTTCCTCTCTGTAAAAAAATCAATAAAATATATTTAAAAACAAAACAAAAAAAACATCCGACAAGGACACAGACAATAGTTCAGTGAAGGCCTGGGATGGGGAGGGAGAGGGGTGGACAGGGACGACGACGGGATAATGGGGGGGCATCTGTAATAAAAGATTAAAAAAAAAAATTAAAAACAACATTTGGCAAGGAACTCAATGATGGTATGGGTATGAGTTCGTTCACACTAAAACACTTATCAGGAGCCCATATTTTATGTTCTTGATAGCAACATAAATGGTCCCTTGCCCTCAAAAATTACCTAACTTCTTGTGACCATAAGAAGGAACCACTAGCTACAAGTACATGTATAGAGCACTGCAAATGTGGCTACTGATACTAAAAAAGAGAATTTTCATTTTAATTAATTTTAATGTGACTAATGGCTACCGTATTGGACAGCATAGATATAGATAGGAAATAGCAAGAGTAAAGAAATGATTTTGCAGATTACAAATGTCATTAAAAGCGAACAGGAGAACCTAAAGTGGCAAAGGCCTGATGGGATAATGAACACACGATACCGTGTGTACAGATAATGTGTGTGGAATCGTGCACCTGAAACCTGTATAATTTTGTTAACCAATATCCCCAATAAAAGCAATAAAAAGAATAAGCTGTTCAAACACATTCATAATTAAAAAATAATGTAGGAGACCAAAAACCAGAGACTAAGTCAGCAAGGGAAAGTGAGGTAAAACAGAGGTGCTGGAAGGCCCGAGGCCCGGCAAACAGAAGCACCTGCCTTCGATAGCTGCACAGCCTTCGGCACGCGGCCCTGAGAAATGAAGCCCTCCAAACATTATCCCTAAGGTCCCTCTTAGCTCTCACAACCCAAGAATCCATGAAAACAGCAGAAACATTCTGAATTAAGAAAAAACACAAAAACACAAAATCAAATTTCAACTGCCTACTCTTATAGTTCATGAAGACATTCCCTGTCACATTTCTGAAGACCAACAGTAGCATTTTCCTAAAATTAACCATAACCCCAGAGAAAGAATCGCACTTCTGTGTATTATTAGGTTATGTTTTGTACTCTCTTGTCCTATTAAGTTGTAAGTCATGCCTTGCACAAAAAACAGTTCGTAAATGTTTGAAAATTATGTTGATGAAGAGATAGGCCTCATGTAAAAGGTGGCAAGAGACCCCTGGAGGGTTTTAGAGTGGAAGAGGGACGCCTGGGAGTGGACAGTGCTGGGCAGCACCCCCTGCAGTATTATTACTGGAGCAAATTACCCAAATTCTAACTTCCCCGTTAGATACGTGCAATACAAAATGCATTACACAATATTTTAAAAACACAGTATTTTACCCATTTTTTAGCTAGCATGTAATGCCCTAGCTAACTTTGTAACAGATATATTTTTAAGGCACTGGAGTTCAGATTTTTAAATTTCTGAAGCACACAGGTGGTTATTTACAATGAATGTCACCAAGTGAAAAACTATTTCATTTTCTTCCTTGTCAATAACGATTTTATCACAGACCACTGAAATGGAAAGTAAAAAAGAACATTTGGATCCAGTGACGGCAATGTTCACTCTTCCAACATGAGAATAAATGACAGCAATGAACTGAGGAAGTTGGAAAATTCTAATTAATGCAGATATGGTTCCACAAGCTACGCAAAATGCTTTCTAAAAGAATTTTAGAAAAATGTATCACAAGTTGAGATTTGAAGTTTCTATATGAAGTATACATTAGATACAAGGGTTATTAATAAAATGATTAGTAATGGCCTGGAACCCTCAGCAAAAATAATATGTACTTGGTATCTAAACACTAGAAAGTTGTAAAACTTTGTTAAGCTTCACTGAACAGAAATGGGTAAGAAAACACTCCCAGTTTTATCAGAACATGTATTAAAAACAAGCTCTGAGCAGAGGCCCACTCCGAAAGGCAGGCCTGAAGAGTCCCAGGTTAATATAAAGTGGTTCTGCTGCACTTTCAAGGCACACAGCACAACTGAATGTTTCTAAGTGTGCTGATCACCGCTGATAATAGTGCTAGCAGTTGATCAGTGATGATCAGTAACAGTAATAATCTTTAACATTCACTGATCTGTTACTATGGGTCAGACAGGATAAAATGGTTTTAACACATAATACCTCACTTAGCCCTACTAATCTAATGTAGCAGATAATATTACCTTCTTGATATTATTACGAGAAAACCTGAGGCCTAGCTTAACTTGCCCCTCCTCATAAAGTTAATAAATGACAGAGCTGGGCTTTCAACAGGATCAGGGCCAGGCCCAGAGCATGCACTTTGAGCTAGCATGCTCTCCTGCCTCCAGAAGGGACACGGGACTATCATCTGGCCCCAAACACATTTCCATCCCCATTCCCAGCATCCTCTGCTTCATACATAGGAGCCACCAGGTTTGATTTGTGAATAAGGACCATTTACATGCATACTGAAAGGATATATTTAAAGTAAGATATAAAGCCAATCTCAACACCAGTATGTTGGTTACTAGTCAAATGAAACTACTACCAAATATGGCTTGACCTTATTTTTCATCATCAATGGTTATTTAAAAAAAAAAATCTCCCTGGTCTTTTATTTTCTTACAGGATGGCTATAAAGCAAATTATTTTAGAACCCACGTTAGGAGTTTAAAGTAAAAACATCTTTGTTTTGTCTATTGCCACATCCTCAGCAAAACAGTACCTGGCACTTAGCAGACTCTAAACTAACATGTGTCAACTGAATTAGTTGGCAGCATAACAGATTTCTTTGGTGACCTCATGAGTATCACAAAAATTCAAAACTGAATAGAGCAACGAAAGGGGCCAGTCTGTTCATAAGAAACAGACATGTCAGGAGGTGCATTTACACAGGGCCTGCAGATACGAGAATGAGAACATGAATGCTTTCCTAATTTAGATTACTAAACTGAAGGAAGGGCAAGCTATACTAGTAATGGCATACAATCTACATAGTTAAACATGTCATTATGCTTCGGGGTGGAGAGATATTTCAGAATATACATTCCCCTAAATGTCACAATTATTTTGAATTTTACATTTCAAAATAATTGGTTAGTTCTCTCATTACCTTCTAAAAAAAAACACACCCAAATTTTAGCTACTTATTCTTTCATACGGTAGGCAGAATGATAGAATGCTTAATAAACTGCAGAGAAAACCTTTTCATTAATTCTGTTCACAACAAAAATACTAGTCATGTAAATTTATCACTAAGATGGGTTATGTGAAATTGGGGTTCAAAACAAAACCTAGAAAACATACGGCTTCATTCTAAAGATTGTACAAAGCTTGGTTAGTTGCAAACCTTAAACTTGGGATCTGAAATTCTATAAACATTTACATAGTTTAGTTCCGTGGTCGGCAAACTGCGGCTTGCGAGCCACATGCGGCTCTTTGGCCCCTTGAGTGTGGCTCTTCCTAAGCCTTAGGAGTACCCTAATTAAGTTAATAATAATGTACCTACCTATATAGTTTAAGTTTAAAAAATTTGGCTCTCAAAGGAAATTTCAATCGTTGTACTGTTGATATTTGGCTCTGTTGACTAATGAGTTTACCGACCACTGGTTTAGTTCTTTTTTTCTGTTATTTCTCCTTTGCTTGGGAAGTCTTAAAATTTAAATGCATCATCCCCATTTAAAAAGGAAAGTACACAGTAAACTTAAATTATTTCTTCACAAAACAATGACTGCTTTAGCTCTGAACCCTGTTCATTGTTTTATTCCAAACAATAAACTTTGCTGGTTTCATTTGAAGGTAACATTTACCTGTCAGCAGGAAAAGAATGAATATAACAAGTTCTGTTATGTTCAACTATTCTTTCACCAATTATTTCTCACACTAAATATAAGTTTTTATTTCAAAGAAACATTATCAAGAATAAACATACAAAAGTTCTTTTATTCATAGTCTATGCCTTGGAGACAATAGGCTAAATAGTGAGTTACTACTAATTGCCCCTTTGAGGCACTGGTTTTAAGATGTGGAGATGTATTTATTCCTATTATTAGCATTGAAGAAAATGTTCCGGTAAATAAAGGACAAAATATAATGATTTGGGCCTACACTGTTGTTACCATTACTGAACAAATCTCACTCAATGGAAAACCAATTAAAAAGGTAGTTATCACTCAGAATGCCAAGATGGAAAAACCATCTAAAGGCATTATTTAGAGTTCTCTTCTGGACCAACGGAACTCAATTTAATTAATAAATTACTTAGAAAATAGAGCAGAGACTAATAAGACGTCCTGAACTAACCAGCATTCTCGGATGTTTGCCATGTGTAGAGAGAGGCAAGAGTGGAAACACACCCCTCGAGGACCTGGACCCCTCAGACTCACCACAAATCCCATTTACAATGACAAATTCGCAGGTAAGTAAACTGCATGAGCTCAAAACTCATCACTGACTTTCTGAATGAACAATTTCACAATCAGTGGGAACAGATCCACTGACATTTTCATTCTAAAATCGGAACCCTCAAAAATAACAACAACAAAACTCTTAAGAACCAGAAGAAGACTTAATGAAGACATGAAACTTCATCTGAACAACAAATGACAAATATAAAATCTCAGGTGCCTGATCCTAGGAACAGGGCGCTGCCCCAGACGAGAAACCAAGCCATTGGTGGCATCAGGGAGGATGAGTCCCTGGTATAATTTTGTATTTTGTTTACTCATCGGTCCTTTGCAAGACGGAATACACTCCACACTAAAAGGTATCTATAGCATGCCATTCCCACCAAATGTACCAAGAACTGCTGCTGCTGCTGCTGCTGCTGCTGCAGATGTGTCCTCTCTGACCTTCACCTCTGCTGTCACTGAACAATTACACGCTAGGCACTGTGCCAGAGGATATGGCCCTGAGATTAACTTATCACCACAACACCGATACAACTTCCCATTTCACACGGAAAGAAACTGAAGTGCAGAGAAGCTAAGTGACTTCCCCAGAGTAACCCAGCTGGGAGGGATCAGGACCAAGACATACACCTGTTTCTGGTGGAAGCCTCTGCTCTCCCAGGGGACCACACTATCACGTCTGCACATCAAATACATCAGGATCGTGTTGTGATCCCAACGTTTATGTGCGCCACAGATTTTCTCCCCAAAGTCGGTGTAAGTAGATAGTATGTAAACTTTTAGGATTAAAAAATGGGTACACGTCGAGGTCAAAACATTTCTTAAGCTAATGCATGTGCTTTGTCTACAAAATATGAATTTGATTCTTAATAGCACTTTACTTATTATAAATACAATATTTACACAGGCGTGCCCATATCAGAAATTGGGAAAGTGTCTCTCAGGGTTATTTATATGTTAATTAAACATAGTGTGATAAAAAGATTCACTGCAGTTACAGACAAGTATTTACATATTAATGAAATCTTGACTGGAAAAGATATAGTGTGATCAAAAAGAATTATAGGGACTATTTCCAGAGGGAGTTCAACCATTCAGAAGATGTTATAATCTTCCTCAGGATCACATGTTCTCAAATTATTGGTCAAGATATTTAAATTTTGGAAGAAAATATATAATGAAAGAAAAATATTATCTCTATGAAAATAGTACCATGTGGAATCACTAGATAATGCTGAACCTAATAACAACTGTTAGGAGAATAAAATTCAGAAACTATAAACTGTATTAAGCCACAGTAAAACATTTGACAGTAGTTATATACACACTAACACAATAATATAATTAAAAGTATTTTTAAATAATTCATTAACTCCGAACATATTTCACTAATGCCTCTTAAAGCAGGATGATAATGCCTTTTCTGCTTCTCTCATAAACATGCGATGAGAATTATATGTAAAACATAAAACTTGTAAATTTTTAAAACCTGCTCCATACTCAATCATGAAATGTTTGTGGAATGAAACAGGAAAAGAATTAATCAGTACAACCTCATTTTCCTAGCACTTTTTAGGGTACCAAATGCATAACAAATATCAGTATCAACATACTTTCCAAGCCCCATAAAAATTACTCTGAAATAATTTTGTTTGTACCTTCTTAATCAAAGAAATTGCCTTAAATCCTAATTTTGTTGTTACTTTAAATAAACAGAAAGACAAAAGCTAATTGAGTCAAGATCTAACATGCCCACAGTGCCAGGAGACATGCCAATCAATTATCCCACTGCCAGCCCAGACCCTGAGCCCAGACGAAAGAGGCTATTAGGCCTTTCTTTCCTGATCCAAACACCAGGTTATTCTTGGATCAGAAACTGCCGACACAGCCCATTCCGTAAAGTACTCTCTGTATTCTATTAACAGTCATCGTGAAGGCCAAATGCTTATTCCAAGACTAAAATACAAACCAATTTATTGTTCTTTGCTCAGAGCAGCTCAGAAATAAACTGCACATATGGGAATTGAATTCTGATTAGGTAACTAATCAACTTTTCCATTTTAAAGGGAAAAGGAACATTTTTATGTTTCCTGTGAGAACCAAAAAGTGAATGCAATGTGCTGAGAGCCGGTCCATCCTTGCTGTTTCAAGGGACCTGGCATATATGGCATACTGTTCTTAATATGTTTGCTCACCTTCTTGGCACTATGTGTTTTAACCAAGGTCTCTGAGAAAGGTTGTTTCCCCAGGTAGGGATTTTCCCCTGAAGTTAGGGAGGGAATAAAACCTCTTAACTAAGTGCCAGGCGGGTAATTAATCACTTTAACTACGAACAATCATGCTTAAGCTACATAATCTTTACTCCCTGGAATGAAGATAAGAAACGCCCTAACCTTTGTAATAGAGATTGAAAGGATTGAATCAACTGGTATAAATACAGATGTAATAAGACAGCAAGACACAGAACTTAGAATACGGAACCAAGAGACACAGAACTTAGAATACAGAGCTTAGAACACAGAACTTAGAATACGGAACCAAGAGAGACAGAACCTAGGCACAGAACCTACACAGAACGTTCTCTAGAGATAGAAGAACTTCGCTGGAGAGAACATGGCAAGAGATCCTGGACAGAAACTGACCTCAGAACTTAGAGACAGAACCTAGCGAGAGAACATGGCAAAAGATCCTGGACTGAACCTGACTACAGAAATTGGCAAGAGAACCTGACTAGAACCTGGTGACTGAACCTGGCTGGAGAACCTGGACAAAACCTGGCTGGAGATCCGAAGCAGAACTTCGCTGGAGATCCAGACCAGAACTTGGCTGGAGATCCTGGCTAGAGATCCTGGCTAGGCTGCTGATCAACTGAACGCTGTCTCTGTGTCATTCCTTCTTCGCCGACTCCATCCACACCTTTGGGGACCCCTGGACCTGCTGGGGCAGGACCCCGGCAGCAATGCCCCAATCTTTCCATAACATTTAACGATAGAGGCTACAGTTGTGGTGATATTTCATCACAACAACAAAATTATGGTGGGAATAGAATGCCCAATAAAAACTGCTTTTTAAAAATTTCAGGGAAGAAAAAAAAATCTTTATGAACAGGACGAGGCTACATAAAACATAAGTAAAAAGAGATTCATATTGTTTATTGGAAATCGTCTACACTAATTCATTTTCCACTAACAAATTACTAGTAATTGGGAATATGTTTTGGACTCTGTGACTAAACAATATGATTTAGGCGAGGACTAAGTAGATGGAACAACTTCATATTAAATATTTACTCAGACTCTTACCTATTCAACCCTCCAAACATCAGAAACACACTCAACCTCCAAGACGTAGAACACACCTTGCCTCTTATTCACTGACCTTTGTTGTAACAGCAAGTAATCTCTCCCATTTCTGACCCTCTCTATATTCCTCCTAGGAGACACATTTTAATTTTATGGTATCATATCTATACCTACCCTGTCTGATTTTCCCTACTAGATTCTAATTTATCTGTGGACAGGGACCATATCTGACTCATTTTTGTATCCACCTATTTCCTGTAACAGAATGTCTCTATATGGCATGTAAGTATTCCCTACATTTTTATTAAATAACACAAAATTTTCTAGGACTCATTCATCTTCTATAAAATGTTCCTTCAAGAAAATAAACTCATAATAAAGCAATTTAGAAATGCTTTAAGTTTTAAATCAGTTCACATGTACTCATCGTTAGTTATAAATTTCACCAAAAAGAAGCTGAAATTCAAAATCAACATCTGCTTTGCAAGAAACACTGCTATGTTTCTTATGGGAGAAAAATATCTACAATATCCTTAAAACTATGAAACTAAGGCAAGAGTAATTGACTCTGGTACTGTCGTCTACTGTCTTTCAAGGATAAAAAGAAAAATATCAACCAAACAATAATTTACTTTCTGAACTGTGAGCTGCCTAGGGTCAAATTTGACTTCAATGGAAAAGATGGTTCAAATTATTTAATCGCTGAAATGTAAAGTATCAAAACATCAATCTGAAACTGAAAATGGTAAAAAGTAAACCCCTACTACTGTTCAGTTGTGAAGAACAAGAGTAATGTCATCTGACCTTTTTAAAGGTAAATTCTTTATTGGTGATTTAAGTTATACGGTAAATCAATTTCACCTAAATCAGATTTCTCCTACTGGGAATTTAAATAAAATGCATATTGATATTTTGCTTTTATGACAAATTTTATGCTGTTATAGTAACAGAAAAAGTCTCCAGATTCTGGCTATTCAAATCCAAGACTTAGAAAACAAGGTATTAGGAGAGATGTCAGACGTTCCCTTCAGTTTATCATCAAAAGATGAAGAGGAGATTCTCCCTACGGCGTCGGGCAATCATGGTGAAGTAACTCCCATCTTGAACTAGAATCTAGCTACACCCCTTATTTTATTAAGAAATCCTTCTGCAGCAAAAAGAGAACCATGGCCCACAGGGGGAAGCCACTCAAATCTTCCCAGCAGTCATGCTAATTTCACTAAGGGGGTGTCATGCTTTGGGGACATTATGTTATGCCAGTGGTTCTCAGCCTTGGCTGCACATTAGAATCACCTGGGAATCTTTTTAAAATCCTGATTTCTGGGCCTCATCCTCCGGAAATTCTGTTTCTTTGTTACTAATGTTGTGGCCCCACCCATAACAAATTGTTCCCTGCCCTCTCCTGTAGCTCTCGGCCTCCTGTGGGACGTGTTGTCACTCTGTTAGGGGTGGAGCCACAACATTAGGAACAAAGAAACAGAATTTCTGGAGGATGAGGCCCCGAAATCAGAATTTTAAAAAGATTCCCAGGTGATTCTAACGTGCAGCCAAGGTTGAGAACCACTGTGTTACGTGAACTAAGCCAGCCACAAAAACAGAAATACTATATAGTCAAATTCACAGAGACAGAAAGTCGTCAGGGGCTGAGTGAAGGAGAATTGGGGAGTTAACTGTTTACTGGGGACCATTGTTTCACAAGATAAAAAGAGCTTTGAGCCGAACCGGTTTGGCTCAGTGGATAGAGCTTTGGCCTGCGGACTCAGGGGTCTCGGGTTCGATTCCGGTCAAGGGCATGTACCCTGGTTGTGGGCACATCCCCAGTGGGGGGCGTGCAGGAGGCAGCTGATCGATCTCTCTCATCGATGTTTCTACCTCTCTATCCCTCTCCCTTCTTCTCTGTAAAAAAATCAATAAAAATATTTAAAAAAAAAAAAAAAGAGCTTTGAAAACTGGTTGCGCAACAATGTGAATGTACTTGCACATGATAATGGTTAATATGGGTAAATTCTGTTATGTGCATTTTACAATTTTAAAACATTTACATAAAAGAAAAGTGTATCATGGCCAAATGAGCCTAATGGTCCCTTATGCTTAACACAGAATCAAAAATATATAGACAAAAATGTGATTTATGAGTGCACGAAAGATACGCATACATCCCATGTGACAGGGTGGCAGGGGAACAAGACCAGGGTACCACTTGCTTGCGGTCTGAAACCATCCTTTCCCGATTGCTTCAGAGAGCTTGCTTTCAACTGCATCCTACTGCCTTTGCCGCACCAACCCCCTGTGTTTTCCAAATCTCTTCACATGACGATCATTTGTTCATTCAACAGTTATTAAGCATCACTGCGTGTGTCAATGTATTCATAGCACTTTATTAAGAGCTATATGTGAGTCTGATCATAAAGTAAATAAATAATGCCGCAGGATACTAGCAACCTCTGAAAACAGAAACACATCCTCCAAATTCGTTACCCAAAGGCCTTCTAAGCTTTGGGTGAGTGGCAACCACTGATCAGTGAGAAGAAAGGGATATGAAACGTATTCTCCCGCCGGCAAGGCCCAATGAAAAACGGTAATGAGGAAGTTCCCGGAGACCCTGGGTTTTCTGTTGCATCAGCATTGGGGCAGAGTGCACAAAAGGGACAGAGGCTAAGAAAAGCAGCGTGATTCTGGGTTGGCAAGGGAATGAAACGCCACGCCGGGGACAAACACAGGAGTTAGGGTGTGCAGTCTCAGGGAGGTCTCTCATGTGACTGACGACTGCTGTCAAGGCTGTTCTAATGAAGGCAGGTGGGAGTGTTGTTCATGCTCCAGGACAAAGCAGTTTCTGAATATGGGACCGGGTGTAACTGACATAAGATCAGTGACATGCCAGTGACCTCCATAGTTGGTGACGTAACATTTTTCACTGAGCCACTTTTTATGTTTACCCTTCACGATGTGTCACATAAATGGCAGTGGAACTAAAGGTAGAGAATGATTAGAAGTCAACAAATAATCCATATAAGCACAAATTCGGACAGGAAAATGGAAACACCTCAAGCGTCTCCATGGCTCACACAAGCACAGTCCATCTGCATGTCCCAGCATGCTTTTCATGATCAAACTTTCAGCCATCCATCCAGCAGTCTCAGCTTAGATATGCACAAGCAAACAAGCCACCCAGTTACTATAGTAACAGCTTTTCTGGGAGGATGAAGAGAATGAGGTGTTCTGGATATTCTATTTCTATCAACGGTTTTGCAACTTATACTATAAAATATTTAAATATTGCAATATCTCAAAACACACTAAATACAATTCAATCTTTCTGTGTTGATTCTGGAGATAATCCAGGAATATAAATATGGGTATCAATGTTCATTGTCTAGTAAATATATGTCAACGGATTTCTGACTGACAGACATTAAAGGACAGTTTATTTCCATATGTTAAAAAATAAGTGAAAGGAAGTCTGAATGCAAGGTTCTATCCTGATCGGACACTGAAACAGAAAAAGCATCACTAGAGACGCGGGTTAAACCCAGATAAATATGTAGTTCAGTCAATATTATTGTATAGCCACCTTGGCAATAATGTTTTGAAAATGCTGATATGTTTCAATAAACTGATACCTTGGGGAACAATTTGAGCATGACACAAATTTCGTGTTTGCTAGTGCACAATTTCATCCACAAGGAACAAGAGGTGAACACAGAAAACTGCTCTCACCTGGGCCGTGCCACGTCAGATCATGTGTGCAGACACCCACCAGCGACCTCAGTTCCGGGAGTGAGTTAGCCTCCCCGCTCCCCATCCACATCTGTTACATACAGCTCCCAGTCAGATTGCTAATCGCACTCTCCCTCCACTTCCCAGGAACACATGAGCTGCGACTCTTCAGACACCCAGACCCACAAGCCAAGTCTTTTTCAGGTCTTACTCAAGGTCAAGTGCCATATTTTTGTACTTATGTGTTTCTCATCATTTAATGTGTAAAACTATGGGACAGCTTTTATTAGGTTCCTAACTTCGTTAAACTGCACAAAGTTTTTGAATGCTGGGCCCTAACCCTATTTTCCCCATAAACCCTGTGGTTTTCATTGCACAATTCTGCATAGTGCAGTGGTTTTTAGGAATGCATTTGTCACATTATATTTGGAGCAGACTATTCCAGCAATAATTTCTTAGTTTTGATAAATGTGCGATGGTTATGTAAGAAAGAGCAAGCTAGAGGAAGGGTGCACATGAAGTCTCTGTATTATCTTTGCAACTTTTCTGTAACTATAGAATTATTCCAATTAAAAGTTTAAAATAATAAGTATGTGTCGTATATAAGTACACTAGTATGAGGCCATGGTCTCAGCATGAAATTCTGCATTGATAATAACTGCCAACACTTAAAGTAGCCCTTACTTGGTGCCAAGCACTGTTCTCAGTATTTTATATACATTAACTTATTAATCATTCTCACAACACTATGAAATAAGTACTGTAAGCATCACCAATGGACAAATGAGAAGACTGAGGCACAGTTAAAAATTTACCCAAGATCATGCATCTAGCAACGTGGCTCTAGTGTCAGTGCTCTCACCCTATGCCATACTCTTTCACAGACAACTGTTTAAATACAACCTTTTAAACTAGATACTTTCATCATTCCGGAAAGGTCTTACAATGGAAAAAGAGGCATAAATGAAAACTCTAAATAATCCTTCTAAAGTGTGCTATAATACTTGAAACTAATATTATATTGAATGTCAACTGTAATTGAAAAAATAAAAAATAAAATGTGCTATAAACATCAAAAATACCAAAAGTCAAAAAAATATATTTCTTTTGGTTTACAAAAAAATTTGTTGTCACAAATTACGGGAGCTAATAAAGATGGTAAAAATGTCACCTTTCTACTTAAAAACTAAAGCAGTCACCTGGAGTATAAAGTGTCAATGTTTTATGGCAGTGACAAACTGAGACAGTAGCTAATAAAAAGATGTATCATCTATGACAGAAAATATAATTCCAAAGTTTTACAAAACTCCGTCACATTCCATCAATGTCAAATACACAGGATGATTTAAGAGTGACAATATAAAACACAAAATAACACATACCATGGAAGTTTCCCAGCAATCATAATCCTGAAATTTTGTTGAATGAAAACTGGTAAATGAAATTGTGTTTAAATGCCAAGGCAAAAGTTCTGCCAATGGGCTCTCAAAACAGACTAGTTAAATGGTCAACTTGTTGGCACAACTTACTATTGCTTTCCAAAATATTATACAGCTTGAACTCTAAAACATAAAACCCCGCCTACTTCAATTAGTGCACGCATTCATGCAAACCAACTTACACCAGTCCACACGTTCATTCAAAACCACTCTGAGTTCCTGCTTTGTACCAAGCACTCCTCTAGACACTGAGGCTGTATTAGTGAACAAGATACAAAGTCCTGTCCTCATGGAATTTATGCTCATTCCTTCATTTTTTCACCCATCCAACAAGCAGTCAGAGTGCCTACAAGGTGCCAGGCACTATGCTAAGTGCAGAGGGTAAGGACGGAAACAAAACATAAGATTCCCTTTCCTATCGGAGCTGACATCTTAGAAAGGCAAACAATGAACAAGACAAATCAGTTAAAACTCAGCCTGAAGTAGATAGTGATTAATGCTAGGAAGAAACAGAACGGGGGGGAGGATGCAAGTGTGGTAAATTGTAAACAGGATGGCCAAGGATGATCGGAGAAAGTGAAGAAGACAAATGGCCATTTCACGTCGGTGTAAGTGCCGGGAAGCAAAGTGAATTCCCTTCGGGACATCGTTTAGTCTTTTATTCAAATGGGCACAAGATGGACCTGACCCACTTGGCAAACATTTTCAGAGAACCCACTACCAAGCACCACCTGAGGCCCTGGGGATCCACAAATAAGGAAGCGATGGTCTCTGCGTGTAAATTTGTTTGGGCTTGAAGCTGAGCGTTTGTTACAGAAGGGAACAAGAGGGAGGAAGGAGATATAAAAATGACTGCTGTGATACGATAGAAAAAGTGGTTACTACAAGAATGAACAAAGAATTATGAGAACACAGGGAAAGGCATAACTACGGAAGACCTCGCAGAAGAGGCGGGGCCTGAGACATAGCTGCGGTTTGGCTTTGCAGTCACGTCTACTTTGGGAGACAGAGTAGACTCAATGTGAAAGACTTTCTTGAAAAACAAAGATTAACCCAAAAAATGTCTATGTTTTTTCAATGTGTTTAAAATGGATATAACTTATGGACCCAGAAGAAATCAGTCTTTTCAAAGTTTGTCTAAGCAACATATCTCAAAACAAAGATGCAAAATAACTTTATCTTCTGATTAACCTCCACTGCAATACGGTATACCTGAAATATTTGTCACATTTTAAATAAGTTTATGGAGGACCCCATAAAGAAAACATAGGGCATTCAAAGACAATGTAGCACTGCACTATAAAACTATTTTGTGATGAAATTTCAGGTGAAAATCAAATGTTTACCTAAGCAATCATCAGGAGACAGTAACAACAAATGCATTCAAATCTAAGGAGAAATTGCCTTTAAAAGCACTTTAAGAAACAGTAGCCCTCACTCTATATTAACAATTTACAGTAGAAAAGTCCTTTCCATTCAAATTAGATCTATTTTGTGAAGCGGAAAAAAAGAAGAAATTAATTATATTAGAAAATATTTATAAATACATATTTATAAAATACACTTACATATCACTATTCAGATCTAAAGCAAAAGTGTGGAAAACAAAAGGGCATTCCCAGCATTTTCTTTTTGTTCACTTTTATCATAACAAAAACGTAACTTTTTAGCACTATAAGTAGTGCAAAATAAGGAGCTTATAATTTATATTTTCAGAGCCTACTGACTCTAAGTAAATATAGATTCAAATCCAGGCTGCACTTATATGAAGTTTAACATATTAATAAGCCTCTGTAAATCTCAGCTTTCTATAATAGCAGGATAATACCAACAGTGTTTGGAAACCAGACAGAAGTACGGGCCAATACACAGTAATTACTCCATAAATGTTGGTCATCATCATCGACACCTAAGCCTACAACCATGACACTGAGTTGGGGTGGCGGGGAAGGAATTAAGAAGCCAAGTGATCCCAGTTCCAATAACATGCCTTAAAGCTAGACGCTGCCAGTAGGTCAAGGGCTGTAACAATGATTTCAATCAGGTGTGTCATAATCCTTGATGGTGTTTTACAGTATGCGAACAGATTTCCTGTCTATCAATTCACCTGTTACTAAAAACATGCAATGGGAATAAGCAAGACAGGGACTGTCCGTTCATTTTAAAGGTAAATCAACTCCAAGTCAGAAAGGACGCATCATGCAATTGATGACGGAGCCACATGTACGGTGGGCTGGTGCCCTGAGGTGGGGGGTCGCACAGTGGCTGCATAGCCTTGCCTTCTGGCTCTGCAGTCACTGGCAAGCAAGGTGTGCCCTGCCCTCCCCTCTCCCCCGGGTCTGCTCAGGCCTGGCCTGATGGCCTACCATCTCTGGGCTGTGCACTGAGGCAATACCTTCTCTGTTCCTCTTTCTCCAAAAGAGATGCGCTGACCCCCAGAAGCCCCCTGGGTGGTCCCACTGGGACTAAGTGGAGCCAGTGGGCTGGAAGTCTATGTCACATGTTACAACACAATCAAACAGCCTCGAACTGAGATAGGAGCATTAGTCTAAGGAACAGTAACGTGCTCCTTTGATCTCGCACTGGCCTTTTGCCTCTGGAACTTCAGAGGAGAAAGGGTTGTTGAGAGAAACAGGCTTCAGTCGCCCTGGGCCCCTGGTCTTACTCCTAATGTGGTCAGTCCACACCTCAATTTCTGAAAGCTATAACTAAGTCAAACAGATCTCGTTATCCTGAAAACCTGCTCTTAACCAGAAAACAGTACATGCTGAGTGCACCGCAGTCAAATCAGGGGGCTTTCAGAAAAAGGGACGTGCATGCCCATTAAGTTAAGGTGGCCCTGCTTGTGCAAAAACACAGTGTGGTTTCAGGATCATTTAAAATAAGTCAGAAATAACTTTATAATCAGAAAAAAGGTTTAAATAGGTTACATTAAAATTACTCTTCAACTTAAGGGGTTCAGCACGAAACAAAAACTGTCATAATTTAGAAAGTAGGTAAAATTCCACTAACAGTGGCACATACCAAGCTTCGGGCAGCAGAGCAGCATACTCGTGAGGGGACGTGGTCTCGGGGAAGTTGGAGAGGATGGCGAGGCAATGAGGGAGCAGGTCCGACCCGTGGTAGGTGAACAGAATCTCCAGGGCCGGTACGTTACTTTCCTGTGCAGAAGGCAAGGGCCTTTAGAAACTTTAGAAACAAAGTCTGACAACATTCAAAACCTTTTCACTGACTTTTTATGCAGATCTGATGTCGAGTATTGTGAAATAGTCCTGATTCTTCCTAGTCTATGTCATGTTTCTCAATCTAAAGCTACAAAAACATTTATTTTTAAAAGTCAGAATGAAGAATAAAAATTTCTTATTTTTATTTATTTTTTTTAATTCTTTATTAGTTAAGGTATTACAAATGTGTCCTCATCCCCTCCATTAAACCCCCATACTCCCCCCCCCCCCCCCCGCCCCGCCACTCATGCTCTCATGTATGAATGCATATAAGCCAAACCAATGGACATGGACAACGGGGATGAGAGCATAAAATTTTTTTAAATATGATTTCATTTTGTATACATTTACTAATATTACAACAAAAAAAGGAAATGTAATGGCATATGTATGCGATAACATCAACTGAATAGCTCAGAGATTTAGAAATTGTTAGTAACCACAATTGTTTTATTTATAGAAAAGCAATTACCCGCGCGTAAGTTCTTGCTGAGAGAACAATATTCTGATTTCTGAACTTCTTGAAGAATTCTGCGTCATATCTCTGTTCGGATGCATGGGGCACTCCTAGGATTTGCTGAAGGAAAACAGTGATTTAATGAAAAGCCTTTTGAATACCAATGACAGGGATATATTAAAAACCTTTACGATTCTGTGCACCTAAATAAGTAAGGCCTGAATTAATTACACTATCAACTGTTAACTAAAGTACTACATCTGCAGTCCTGCCTTTATTTTGAAAATGGCGATGTTCATAAATGCTGTTAATATCTTAAAATCCAGAAGTAAATGAAATTGGCAATAAAAATTAAATTAATTACAGTAGGACAACTAACAGCCACCACCTGGCAAAAACAAATAAGCAACAGCCACGCCTGGCATGCATTATGAGCACCTGCCACGCTGAGAACTGTATGCTGCTGCAGTGAACTCGATCACATGTGAAAGGAACCATTTAATCGTTCAACAAATGTTTACAGAGTGCCGACTATGTGCTACGGGCACTGTGACAGGCCGCAGTGATGCAATGAACAGTAAGTATATGGATCCTGCCCTCAAGTAGCTTAAAATCTAGTACGGGCCCAGCCAGCATGGCTCAGTGGTTAAGCATTGACATTTGAACCAGGAGGTCTTGGTTTAATTCCTGGTCAGAGCACATGCCTGGGTTGTAAGCTCGATCCCCAGTGGGGGGCATGCAGGAGGCAGCCGATTAATAATTCTCTTTCATCATTGTTGTTTCTCTCTCTCTCTCTCCCTCTCCCTTCCTCTCTGAAATCAATAAAGATATGCTAAGTGAAATAAGCCAGTCAAGAGAAAGATAAATATCACATGATCTCACTCATTTGTGGAATATAATGAACAACATAAACTGATGAACAGAAACAGAGCCAGAAGCATCAAACAGTCAGTCCAACCTAAGAGGGAAGGCAGGGGGTATGAGGGTAAGAGATCAACCAATGGACACAGACAGTATGGGGGTGAGGGCATGTGCAGGGGGTGGGAACAGCTGGGGGAGAGGTCAATGGTGAGAAAAGGAGACTTATATAATACTTTAAACAATAAAGAATTTAAATTTTAAAAAAGAAAGAAAAAATCTAGTATGAAGACAAACAAGCCAACAGGACCAGGCAAAGGGAAACACTCGTCTGGGAGGGCAGGGAAGGCTTCCCAGAAACAGCATGAAGCAGAAACAGGAAGGAGTTAGCCAGGGCGACTGCAAGTGTAGGTCTCCCCACTACGATGTATGACTTAGGGCTCACGTCTGCCATGTTCAATGCTGACCCCAGATCCATAGCATACATAATAAATAACCGATAAGTATGTTAACTCTGAATGAATTCACTGGGAGGGGAAAGAGGGAAGAATGAGGACATGTAGAGGAGGGAGGGAGGGAGACGTTCCCTTGGGAACACGTTGAGTTTGGGCTCACAGCACATGGAACAGGAGCTGCCCAGGAGGCAGGTGGGTACACAGGTGAGGAGTTCCGGAGTGGGACATGAGTTACACATGTGATGCAGTTCCTAGTGCAGAAGCGAGTGTGACTCCAGGGAAAGTAAGCGGGATGAAACGGAAGGAGCCTGAGGACACCACCACTGAAAAGGTGCACAGGGAAAGGGAGTGTGGATCTGAAATGCAGGCGGAGGAGCAGACAGAGAAGTGGGGGGAAAGGAACTCCATGCACACTCATCCCGCTCTCTCTGTTCAGTAAATCCCCCTCACCCTCTCCTGGCTCATTCCCATTCAAATTCAAACAAACCGCACTTCCTTCTTCTGTGAAAACAGCCCTTGACTCTTTTGAGGTCTCTAGCCACAACTATCTTCCCTGCCCCACTCCTGTCAGACTCCTCGGGAGAGCAGCCCGCACCACAGGCTCCAATGCCCACTCCCTACTCCTTCCTAAATGTAGCCGCTGACAAAAATGCAAGTTAATGCAACTCCTGCCACAGCAGGACAGGCCTCTCCAAATGCGGCCACAACCCATCCTAACACCTCTCCTCCCCTCCGCTCACCGTGTCAGGAGCACAGGGTTTACCTCACACCACAGGCCTCTCTGTGTCCAGCCACGGATTCTCAACAGGAAGGTCAGCTATGCATTCCTGCTCCCTGTGTACCTAGACCAGTGGTTCTCAACCTGTGGGTCGCGACCCCTTTGGCGGTTGAACCCTTTCACAGGGGTCGCCTAAGACCATCCTGCATATCAGACATTTACATTACGATTCATAACAGTAGCAACATTACAGTTATGAAGTAGCAACGAAAATAATTCTATGGTTGGGGTCACAACATGAGGAACTGTATTTAAAGGGCTTGAAGGTTGAGAACCACTGACCTAGACCAATTATTTACCTCCTCTAAGCCTGTTTTCATATCCATAACATTGAGAAGCTAATAGTATCTACTTTGGGAATTGTTGGGAAACTATCTGGATTCCGTACATAAGATACCAACGACAAAGGTCCTCAGCAAATGTGTGGGTATATCTAAGATAGTCTCTTCCCTACTGGACCCCTCAACAAATATTTACTGAGCTCCTCAACAAACCAGGCATCATTCCAAGCTGGGGACTGCAGCAAACACAAACCCCTACCTCTACGGAGCCTCCATTCTCGCATCCCGCAGCCCCTAAACCTGCCTTCCTGTATTCAGGACTAGTTGAAACAAGACTCCCATTTCTCCCGATGTAGTGTCGCCTCGGACATCTCCAGGAAAAATGTAACATTCTTCTCCATTAGGCTCCCTCATCAACGTTTCACACCTTCATTATCATCAGTTATTTCCTAGCTAGTGAAGTATTGTTCCTTTGTCATCTCTCAACCTCCAGCACTGGCTTAATATCTGGCATGTTGTAGGCACTTGAATAAAGTGCAAATGAGTCCATTTTCATCTCATCTATCACAGAATTAATAAAATAAGCCATGCCCTACGATGAAAATGCAATGTCTGTCTCTAGCACTATCTACTTATTAGCCATTATACCTGTACTAGAGGCAGGCCTGGCCGACAATCAAGGCCGATCTGCAGGGCAACCAGCGGGGTGATGGGGGGGGGGAGGGGCCCGCTGGACCCGCCTTGGCTGGCCCAGCACCGCTTGCTGGCCGGCCCTGCCCCCTGCCACCACCACTGGTCACCTCCCTCAGTGGGGCAACTGGCAGGGCAATTGGGGGGGCCCCCCGCTGGCACCGGCCTTGGCTGGCCTGGGGCCTGCGGGCTGGGGCAGCTCCTGCATTGAGCATCTGCCCCCTGGTGGTCAGTGTGCATCATAACAACTGGTTGTTCCGCCATTCGGTCTATTTGCATATTAGGCTTTTATTATATGGGAGGATATCTCCATTTCTAAGCTTCAACAGCCAAATTCAACTTTATTTATTTGTCAAAAGCTTAGTTTAATTCCCTTAAACAGTGGGTTTAACAAATACTTTAAATATCACTATTACCGCCGAAACCGGTTTGGCTCAGTGGATAGAGCGTCGGCCTGCGGACTGAAAGGTCCCAGGTTCGATTCCGGTCAAGGGCATGTACCTGGGTTGTGGGCATATTCCCAGTAGGGGATGTGCGGGAGGCAGCTGATCGATGTTTCTCTCTCATCGATGTTTCTAACTCTCTATCTCTCTCCCTTCCTCTCTGTAAAAAATCAATAAAATATATTTAAAAAAAAAAATATATCACTATTACCGTGTAATAATAAATGTCCTTTCTACTGTCAAACAGGAAAAAGCAATTCAATAACTAAAAAATAATGAAAAAAGTAACTGGAACTTTTCTTTTTAAGATCTTATCATTGGTAAAATGAGGGCTAACAATACAAGAATGATAAACTATATCTTATACTGACTTCCGCAGTTCACATCATGCTTTTTATATATATTATATATATTAAATATCACAGAGCCCAGATATAATTAAGATGATATGCTTTTAAAAATATGATCCTCCAACATTCAAACTGGCTGTATGATAGATTAGGAAGTTTTTGTAACCTGTTCGTGTGAAATGATATACCCATTGCTATGATTTTTAATAAGCGCAGAAATAGCCCTCTTTTGTCACTAGTATTTTGTCTAAAAGCATTTCCATCATATTAGCAGGCAGGGAATCAAATGCTTTGGGATTTGCCTTCAGGCATCAGAAGGACTAAACACCTCCATTATTCTGGGGCTAGGCATCACATCATTGGGTGTGACATCCTGAGTGCCTACTATGTGCCAGTCCCAAGGGTCAGTAAAGGTATACCCAGAGAGGAGACATACATAGGCTGAGAAAGTAACCTGCAAGTGAAGCCACGCTTCCACGGTTAGAAATGTAGGAAATCCTGGGTAACCTCAGCTGTGGGGGCACGTGGGAGAGCAAGCTGAGCTGGGGATGTCCTGAAATGTTTCTCTCACTTTTAACAGCACCTGAACTGGCCTTGCAGTACAGAGTGCCACTGAAACGGCCAACGTGGAGACCTCTGCGTGTGTGTACCTGAAGAAACAGATATGTCTCCTTTTTCAAGTTCAAGTGCCTAATTTGGGCCATAACTGGATCCAAGTTCAATTAACTAAGTTCAACCTACTAACAAATCATTAAAATAAAATATTCACGTTAGGATTATTAAAACATAATATATACTGAAATGTACTGGAGACAGTTGTATTCCATAACCTTAAAATTGAAATGTAAAATGAAAGTAAGTGAAAGGACTATAGATGCAGGGAACAGATAGAGTGACGTGGCTAAAGCACTTCCGTTCCCTAGACTAACAACATCACTCTGGCCCTTCACACCCTTGAACTTTACCAAAACTGGTACACAAGAGAACCTGTTTCTGGACATAATGAACTTTTCCCACCTCAGTAGTTCTAAAGACCAAGAATGTCAGGTGTCAGAGAAGCCACAGCATTTGTAATGACAGACCAAATAAACATAACTGGCTTATTAAAACTAGCCCCTACCTCATAGGTGGCCAGCCGGTCTAAGTAGGTTAATAATTTCAGTCTACAACGGCAGAGTTCCTTCTGTTCCAGCGTTAATCTGTTTCGAATGAATAAATCAGGCCACTTAGTTACCAAAAAAGCACATTTCTTTAACGGTTAAAATAAAAAAGATCTATATTCTATTGAGCCCCCAATTCATGAAATAGCAGACAAAAGCACAAAGGTAAAATATGAAATGCACTTGATGCAAGTTGCTGAAACCATTTAGAGCAATTATCGCCAGCAAAGGACAGAGTTAGGTGACTCATTCTTTTAGAGAAATTGCCAAAGCAGCAGCAATACACCCCTTACTCTGAAAAGTGCACTAAGCGAAGCAGTTCTCCTCTCCTCCTGCGCTCCTTCTCCTTTGCATTCTGGGCGGGCTCGTCCTCAGGCAAGAGCTCCTCATAGGAGATGCCCTCGATGTCTATCTCACCAGGTAATGTGAATCTGCAGGGAAAGAAAACACACATCTATTTTGATTTTTTTTTTTAATTTCATGTAGTGAAAACCCACTCTTCCCTTCAGTGACTGACTTTATCATTAATTGGATTTCCATGGAAACAACTCCTCACTGGAAAGAAAGCTGTTGCCATTGTAACAAAGTTGCTCACTGGTTATACCCCTAGGGATGGAAAATG
Source organism: Myotis myotis (assembly GCF_014108235.1). Classification (NCBI taxonomy): domain Eukaryota; kingdom Metazoa; phylum Chordata; class Mammalia; order Chiroptera; family Vespertilionidae; genus Myotis; species Myotis myotis. The sequence goes on along the minus strand of NW_023416318.1, from coordinate 51,014,595 downwards.
CCACCAGGTTATCAGTGATCAGCACATCGAGAAATTTTTAAAATCAAGAAAATAAAAACTACTTAGGAAAAAAATGCACCCAATGTGAAACAGCCTATGAAGAAAATGGTGCCCAAGTTTACAATTTGAATCACTTCTATTTAAGGTCTCAGAATGATAATGAATGTAGGTCTCCTTTACGTTATTTATGTATCAGATATCCTATGGCATTTATATCTCACAAAAATGTTCCAAATGTCTGGTGAGCAATGGCTCTCAGCAAATCACTTTATTTTACTATGAACTGACATTTGTACGGGGCTTAAAGGTTTATGAGGTGCTTCCACCAGATATACAGTTTCATCACTCCAGGTGATTCTGGGAGGCCGGTATGATGTCACAGATAAAGAGAGTGGATGAGCCCGGCTGGCATGGCTCAGTGGTTGAGCACCGACCTATGAACCAGGAGGTCACAGTTCAATTCCTGGTCAGGGTACATACCTGGGTTGTAGGCTCAATCCCCAGTGCATGGGGCGTGCAGAGGGCAGCCAATCAATGATTCTCTCTTATCATTGATGTTTCTCTCTCTTTCCCTCTCCCTTCCTCTCTGAAATCAATAAAAATATATTTATTTAAAAAAAGAAAGTGAATGAAGCTCATACTTGCCTAAGGGGGCTCGTTGGCCTTATTGGCACACTAGGTATGTGCCTTAAGCCCAGAGCTTAGAAGTGGCCAGTGTTCGGTAAATGTTTGTAGCATCTGCTCTTTTCCTATCATCAGGCTATCATATGTAAATACATTTCACTAAGAGAAAAGACAACTGGGACCTCAAATAAGACAACATTGATCAAAGGCAACTGCTTCATCACAGAATAACCTAAATAGAGGAATGTTTACCCTTCCCAATGTCTCAGCTTAAAAGCATTCACGTCAGCTGCCCTTCTGCGCCCCAATCCTTCTGTCACCAACCTGCCCTCATCCACTCCTCTCCCTATTGCCAAGAGCGCCTCCAGGTCTGTGCCCTTCAGTCCATACTGCAGCAGCTCTTTCGCAGCGTCTACGTTTTCAGGAACTCTTTCCAGACACTCATGAAGAACCCAGGACCGTTTCTTTATTTTACTCTGGATGCAAAGAAAATGAAACACAGAGCCATCAATCAACACAGACCATCCATTAGCAGCCGACAGCTGCCATCTAGAACTGTAAAGCTATACCTCAAGGAGCCTAGGCAGCTGCTGGAGAGGGTCAATAGAATCAAGGTAATTCCCACTCCCCAGTGATGATTAGAATTCAATGGTGCGAATGTGGTTCCAACTGCTGTCTTTCTTCTTTTAATGAAACACAAAGCTAAATATTCATTTTTGGAAACAGAAAAGAAAAAACTTTCCAAACATTTATAGTTGTTTTCTACTTTTCACTGGGGCTATATAATAGAGTAGAAAATAAAGCAGAAAGGAGAAACTAAGATGGCGGCATAGATAAACACCGGGAAATTTCTGCTTCCCACAACAATCGATAAATGCATCAAAAACACAAGGTGGACATCATCCAGAGCTACAGGAGGGCTGGCTGAGTGTAAATTCTACAACTAGAAGGAGAGAAAAGCACACTGCCAGCGGAAGGAGCTGCGGAGGTGGCGTGCAGAGGTACGGGGGCTCGCGCGGAAAGGGTCTGGCACCTGAGGACACGGCTGTCTTTTTGAATCCGGAGGGAGACACAAGCTCCCGACGGCTCTGAAATCCGGTTCCGGGAAGTCTCTGGGGACCCAGGGCTCATACGGGGAGATACTGGACTGTCTGGCAGCGGGCGAGCTTGAGAGCGGCTTTCCCTCAGAGGTGCTTGCAGCCGTTGCCGGGACACTGGGACTCGCGACTCCTTAGGGCAGGGCTGAGGCTCCGCCATAGCTGCTTTCTCAGCCCTTTGATTCCTTGAGACCCCGCCCCACCCAGGCTGCGGCAGAGGCTTTTGCATATGAATGCCCCAGCCATTTGCAACCTGTAATTACCTAACCGCAGCCGGGCCAGATAGACTCAGAACTTCCAAGAGAAGGCCCAGGCCCCACAGCGGCTTGCATTGCTACACAGCTGAGCATCATCAGGGCAGCTGATTCTCGCTGCCAATTGCCCTGGAGGTCAATTCCTCCCAGTGATCCTACAACAACCAAGGCATAGCTACAACAAGACTGTGCACAAAGCCCACGAGGGGGTGCACCAAGAGTGTCCACCTCAGGTAACTGGGGAGGCTGAGCTACTGGGCCCTACAGGACACCTAGCACACAAAGCCACTCTATCAACACAGGGAAGCAACCAAAATGCGGAGACAAAGAAACAGGTCACAAATGGCAGAAATGGAGGAAAGCAAACGATTGGATATAGAGTTTAAGGCCACGGTTATAAGGTTTTTCAAGAACTTTATGGAAACCGCCGATAAATTTAATGAATCCCTCAATAAATATAGGGAGACCATGGAGGACATGAAAAAGGACCAACTAGAAATTAAGCATACACTGACTGAAATAAAGAATAATTTACAGAGATCCAGCAGCAGAAAAGAGGATCCCAAGAATCAAGTCAAAGATTTGAAATACAAAGAAACAAAAAATACCCAACCGAAAAAGAAAAAAGAAAAGAGATTCCAAAAATATGAAGATAGTGTAAGGAACCTCTGGGACAACTTCAAGCGTACCAACATCAGAATTATAGGGGTACCAGAAGGAGAGAGAGGGCAAGATATTGAAAACCTTTTTGAAGAAATAATGACAGAAAACTTCCCCTACCTGGTGAAAGAAATGAACTTACAAGTCCAGGAAGCGCAGAGAACCCCAAACAAAAGGAATCCAAGGAGGACCACACCAAGACACATCATAATTAAAATGCCAAGAGCAAAAGATAAAGAGAGAATCTTAAAAGCAGCAAGAGAAAGACAGTCAGTTACCTACAAGGGAGTACCCATACGACTGTCAGCTGATTTCTCAACAGAAACCATGCAGGCCAGAAGAGAGTGGCAAGAAATATTCAAAGTGATGAATAGCAAGAACCTGCAACCAAGATTACTTTATCCAGCAAAGCTATCATTCAGAATAGAAGGTCAGATAAAGAGCTTCACGGATAAGAAAAAGCTAAAGGAGTTCATCACCACCAAACCAGCATTATATGAAATGCTGAAAGGTATTCTTTAAGAAGAGGAAGAAGAAAAAGGAACGCTTACCATTTGCCACAGCATGGATGGAACTTGAGAGCGGATAAATACCACAGGATCTCACTCATTTGTGGAATATAATGAACAACATAAGCTGATGAACAAGGACTGATCCAGAGACGGAGAGGCATTGATTGGACTGTCGGGACTTGGAGGGAAGGTAGGGGAGGGTGGGAGTAAGGGGGAAAGATCAACCAAAGGACTTATATGCAAGCATATAGGCCTAACCAATGGACATGGACAACGGGGGGGTGAGGGCATGAGCGGGGGTGGGGGGCGTGGGGGGTAGAGGGTAACGTGGGGACAAGGACACATATGTAATATCTTAATCAATAAAAATATATTAAAAAAAAATAAAATAAAATAAAGCAGAAAGCCCAGATAAGATGGAACCAGCGTGCGTAACTTTGAAACAAATCTAATGAGGCAGAGCACATCGAGGTTCTGTGTCTATTTGACCATGAGATGTGTCACTAAGTATGGATGATAACTGAATCACAGAAGTCATATCATGCTGTTCTTTGGAAAGACCAAGGGCCTATTCCTCCCTCCCAACTGCTTCCTCTGACTCCATTCAAAACCCTTGACTTGCCCTCTTCATAGAAAAACTCATTAGTGTTACAAATTTGAAGATCCAACTCGTACCCTATATTCTTTTACACATTCTAGCATATCAATTCTTTCTTTAAATGTCTCTGAATTCATTTCCCCTTCTCCGTGTCTGTGGCCTGCATTCCAGTGGCTGTCATCAACACCCAACACCTGCGACACTGCAGGAGTCCTCACCCATTGCAGGGTTCCCCCACCTGCTCCTTCCACTCCAGTTCACCTTCTACACCACCTTCCCCTGCACCTCCACAGTCAGACCGCCACAATCATCCTCCACCCCCAGAAGACGCAAGGCCTAAGTCATCATGCGCTTTCAACAGCCCCCCAAACCCAAACCAATGTGTCTTTCTAATCACATTTCACAGTGTTCCCTCTTGCGGACCATCAGACCCAGCAGACTGGTTTACTAACAGAGCTCATTATTCATCCAAGAAATATTTACTGCCAGGCACTGGACTAGACTGGAGGACACAGCAATGATTAAGACAGATGTGGTCACTGGCCTCATGAATCATGCTCATGTTCTTCTAATTTGCTCAGACATGTGTCTCATTAAGAATGTGGTCCCTCTCCCATCTCTGGAAGGCCTACTTTGAGTCCTTTCTCATCCCTGCTCAAAACGTCTTCACTAGCTAAAGCCTCCAATAACCACTGGGTCTGTAATGACCGCTCCCTCACTGGGTTCCCACAGTACTTACATGGAATCTTCTGTGCAGTTATTTATATCTTGGGCATGATGCTTGTCTTCTCAGTCAGATAACAAGCTTCCTCATAGAAAAACCCATTATACAGAGGCTCCACTCCCCCTTCACTGTCCCCAGCACCACCTCTCATTGAATTTCACTTCCCAGCGAGGAGGAAGCCTCCCAGACTATGCCCGCCCACTCCAGTGGGAGTTTTTTCTTTTCAGTCCTAGACATGGCTCCTATCTACCAGCCCTGAGCTGAAAAAGTGCTGATGGCGGGTTTCTTGCTTGCCAGTCTCTAGGGCAGGGGTCTTCAAACTTTCTAAACAGGGGGCCAGTTCACTGTCCCTCAGACCGTTGGAGGGCCGGACTATAGTTTAAAAAAAAACTATGAACAAATATATACAAATTATGAACAACAAATATGCATCTATCAACAAGTGAATCTAAGAATCAAGTGAATAAATAATCTGATGAACAGAATGAACTGTTGATTATAATAGAATCAGGGACATAGAAAGGGAATGGACTGACTATTCTTGGGGGGGAAAGGGGTGTGGGAGATGCGGGAAAAGACTGGACAAAAATCGTGCACCTAGGGATGAGGACAGTGGGTGGGGAGTGAGGGCGGAGGGTGGGGTGGGAACTGGAAGGAGGGGAGTTATGGGGGGGGGAAAAGGAACAAATGTAATAATCTGAACAATAAAGATTTAATAAAAAAAAAATTCCTATGCACACTGCACATATCTTATTTTGAAGTAAAAAAACAAAACGGGAACAAATACAATATTAGTATTTGCATGTGGCCCGCGGGCTGTAGTTTGAGGACCCCTGCTCTAGGGTTTTCCAATCCCCACTCATTGACGTACCCCAGCAAGAGGCACCCGGCTTGCCCATCCACCCCGCCTTTTTCTGCCTGCCAGCTTGTGCAATTATGAAGCGAGCTCAGCATCTGAGGAGCAATCCTGGCCCACAACATCCGGAGGACTGCAATTCTGTCCAGTGTGCTGCACCCACTCCTTGTCCAAAGAGGGTTGGACCCCTGCCGGGGAGGAGCCTCCCTTCCGAGGCCGCCCCACCTCCCCTGCCCCCTGGGTACGCTCCTTCAGCCCTAGGTGGAAGGAATTCCTTGACGTCCTCTTTACCCCTTTATAGTTAATCTGTTGTTACTGTAAAATAATTCTCACATTCACACTTTCCCTGCCCTAATTACTGTATGGGTTCTGGCTCCTGGTGGGGCCCTGACTGATACAGGTAAAGAGAAGTAACTGAGGTAGATGAGGAGGAAGGATTAGCACAAAACCAGGCAGTCGGCTGGTTTATCAGTAAATATTCATTCCTGTGTCTCCAGCACCAAAGTCCAGCAACAGGGCCAATAAAAAAGGGTAACAAGGTCATTTTTCTGGGTTGAGTAAAACATACTTCATCAGCTTCAGAGAAGTCAGCAATATAAAGTACTCTCATATGCAGCCCTTTAGCCAAAAAATGTTCCATAAGTTGGAATATTACCACCTTACCAAGATCTTGAAACCTACCAGGTAGTTCTGAATGGAAGCGATGTTGACCGCCGACTTCCTCCACTGCCTCTGGTACACGAGGTCAGTGTCCAGGCCGTAGGTCTGCGCCAGAGACAAGGCCTCCTCATACTCTTCACTCTCAATCTTCGGACAAGGAAAGGGACACAGGAGCGTTACCGAGCTGCCCCGGGTCACGGGGATGATGTGGTGAGTGATGAACGCCCCTAACCTGGTCAGCATTCCTAACCAGTCTCACGGCAGACGGACCCAGCGTTGACTGAGCGCTTTCACACAAGCGGAGGGAAGAGGAGGAATGCCCACGCTCCCAGAGCAAACCCGGAGGGACGGGGCCCGCAGCCTGCGCTGGTGCAGGGCTGGCCCAGGTCCCTCAGCAGCAGCGCCGCTGGGAGCACCTGTGCGGCCCCCTCTGCCTCCACGCAGAGCCCGTGAGAAAGAGCACGAGCAGGTCCCCCGCACCACCTGGAGCCTGAGGACACGGCTGCAGGGACCCACACAGGCCACGGGAGGGGCAGCAGCATCCCGGGCTCAGCCACAGCGTGGACAGGCTAAGTGATTCATCTTTCATCACTTTTATTTTCAGGACTCAGGCACAAAGACCTGCATTATTTTCAAAAGTTAAATACTACTGATGATTTAAACATGTTGATAATATAACACCCCCCACCCTTTTTCTTTTAATCCTTACCCGAGGATATTTTTTTCCATTGAGAGTGGAAAGAAGGTGGGGAGGGAAGAGAAGAGAGGAAAGAGAGAGAGAGACATTGATGTGAAGGAGACAAATCAATTAGCTGCCTCCCGCACTCTGCCCTATTAGGGCCAGACATTGAACCTGCAACACAGGTACAGGCCCTAGACCGGAATTGATCTCACAACCCTTCAAAACGAGGGCCGGTGCTCTAACCACTGAGCAAAGCCAACCAGGGCACAACAATTCCTCTTTAAATTCCTTCCTTTATTAAAGAAAGAGGTTTTTGCCGAAACCGGTTTGGCTCAGTGGATAGAGCGTCGGCCTGCGGACTGAAAGGTCCCAGGTTTGATTCCGGTCAAGGGCATGTACCTGGGTTGCGGGCATATCCCCAGTGGGAGATGTGCAGGAGGCGGCTGATCGATGTTTCTCTCTCATCGATGTTTCTAACTCTCTATCTCTCTCCCTTCCTCTCTGTAAAAAATCAATAAAATATATTAAAAAAAAAAAAGAAAGAGGTTTTGGTCTCAATCCCCTCGGTGAACTCGGGCTCCCCGAGCACGGCGTAGGGTGGCTCACCTTGCGGTGGTACAGCTCCTCGGGCGTGGTGGAGCGCAGGCTCACGAGGCGGTAGTGCTTGGTGATGGCCCGCGGGCGCTTCCGTGGCGGGGCAAACCGCTCCATCTCGGTCACCAGGTACAGGCCCTGTTTGATGTAACCGAAGTAGCGAGCCTTGGCAGACACTTCCTGATCAGAGTCGGTGTCCTCCTCCCCTTCGTCGTCTTCTGCACCCCTCGTCTCCAAACGAGAGCGTTTGGGGGCAAGTTTGATCTCACACTGAACGGTACAGAGACATGTTAAACTAATAGTGAGGAACCAAAGACAAGTGTTGGCGTTAACGAGAAAAACACTTTTAATTCTACTCTCGTTTGATTCCTTTCATCAGGCGTGTGATTAACACTAAAAATGGAACTCAAAGGCACCCAACAACAAACATGGTCTACGTCAACAGCTCCAGGAGCGCCCAATGCACTGCTGGCTGCTGACCTCCGAACCAAAGCCCGCTTTAATAATAAGTCATCAGGGTGAGCTCGTGCATACACGCCTGGTGATTATTCTAGGGACATGAAGGAGTCGAGAATGTTAATTTCTTCACTGCTGCTATTTTCATACCAGCTGTGGAGAAGTAAGACGATGATTTGTCTTATCTATTTAGAAAAGGAACATGAACGTATGTATCTCCTCGACTGAGAAAAGTGTCCAGGAGCTTCACAAAGTTCTGAGTCTGGAAGCCTGACTGGTAAAGATAACTTTCATTTCAGACTTAACAGAGTTGGCTTAGAAGCTAGGCCTTAATTCTCTCCAAATAACAGACTGCGTAACAAACTTTGAGGCGAAAAATACTTGTCCATCTACATCGAAGTAAAAGCTATTGAAGGATGCTAGCCTTCAAAGACTTACAATCACAATTTTAAATGACCAAGACTTAACTTTAAATACTAGCCTCGATTTTCCAGTCTTTTGTCATGATAAACAAGCTTTTCTTACTGAAAAAAACAATTTTTTAAAATTGTCATATTCATAGAAATAGGTTAAAGTCTATATTTCTTAGGTAGCAATAACTTTTACATTTTAAAATGATTAATCTAGAAAAAAAGAAAAAATCTATCATGTCAGTGAAGAAAAAATAGTTATAGATAGCAAAATGATTATCCATTTTCCTCATTCTTCTACAATGCAAAAATTTTAATTGACTAAACAATGGATCTTTTTTCTACTGCACTCAATCTGTGATTCCAATCACAGACTTTTGTTCTTAAAGCCAAAATTAGAAAATGGGATAACAAATTAGAAAAACAACAACAAAAAGACCAGATCTTGCCCTAGCCAGTTTGGCTCAGTGGGTAGAAAGCGTGGACTGAAAGGTCCCAGGTTCAACTCCGGTCAAGGGCATGTACCACAGTTGCAGGCTTGATCCCTAGCCCTCCTCAGGGTGCCTGCAGGAGGCAACTAATCGATGTATCTCTCTCACATCGATGTTTCTCTCTCTCTCCCCCTCCCTTCCTCTCTTTCTAAAAATCAATGGAAAAATGTCCTCAGGTGAGGGTTAACAAATACAGAGCTTTAGGTTGTGGGTGAAATTCATGTTTTCTTTCAAGCACACAGGGGCTCTGGAAGGAAAGCATTACCTCCAAACTTAAAAATCCCCCGTCGTGGGCAGCGGTGACTTGAGGTGCCAGTTCAAACCACTCACAGGATTTTCCCAGTAGATTCTTCAAAGTTTTCACGGAGGAAACAGTCAAAGCCCCTGAGCAGCGAGCCAAGATCACGGCACTGTCCGCCCACCAATTCACATCGACAAGCGGGTACAAGGACTCTTTATCTAAGGGGGAAAAGGGAACCCATGCTCATGCACCTGCCAGTGTGGGCTCGCTACCACACACCTGGTCCAATAACCAACTTAACCACCAGACTGGGGCGCTAAAGATATGGCAAATAATGAGAACAAATGAATTACAAGTCATCACTCTAATTCTAACAAAATGGTAATCTGTAATATTAAAAGGGTAATATGCTAATCAGACCAAATGTCCTTTCGGGCGTCATTCCGGATGTCCTTCCGGACGAAGCCGGGGCCCGAGCTAAGCAACCTGGGTCCCGGGTGCCTGCCAGTGGCAGTCAGAGGGAAGCAGCCCGGGTCCCAGGTGCCGGAGGGAAGCCGGTGCCAGCGGGAAGCCGGTGCTGGCAGCTGGGAGAAGGGAGGCCTACTCTTGCATGAATTTCCATGCACTGGGCCTCTAGCTTATTTAATAAACACCTGAGTGCCAAGAATTTGCCAAAGTTCAAAATTACAGGGATGCAGAGTTCCTCTCAGAAAATGAAACATACAGCACTCTATTTCACATTTTCAGCATAACAAACTAAAAGGTAGGTGCGTACAAAGTGCACAAATCATCAAGGTTATAAAATATTTTGGAAAATATTCATACATCACTTTTCAGACAAACAGTAATATGAGAATTATACCCTTTTTAAAAATACAAGGCAAATGTACGATGGGTTTCAATGCTGACTGCCTCTCACACTTGGAAGGGGATCAGGGTAAGGGCAGACCCAAAACACGCCACTTCGACATAAATACTTTAAGCTGAAGGAACTCAAGAAACTCAAAGTTCTTTTCCTTTGTCTTGTCACTTCTCTAAAATGCATTGTCCCTTTTCTAAGACGCTACAGAAGCACGATTTCCAACCAACCCTTGGAGTTCCTCATCTGGGGGTGCTCCCACGGGCACGCTCCCTATGCATGCTACTGGGCTTCTACTTGTTTTCCTCTTGCTACTCTGTCTTTCGTCTAATTTTCAGGGCTCAGTAAAAACCCAAGAGGAAGAAAAGAAAAAGATTTGTTCCCTCCCCTACATACATCACGTCATCTAAAGAGCACCTTTACTATACAATCGGAGTCTCTTAAGGTGTTTAAATATCATATTTTACCGGACTCACCTTTGACTTTTTTCCTCTTCTCTGTGGAGAGTGTCCAGTCGGGATTGAGGTCATCGTACCCTGGCTACATGGGAAAACATGCACATGACTTGCTGAGTCCACAGTGTGAGAAAGGGATGAGACCATCATCAAGGCGCTGCTTCCCTTTGACCTCTCCATTCACCTGGTTAAAATCTCTTCTCTTTACGCTTGAAAAGCAACTGTTCTTACACTTAAAATGTGCACATTGGGTGTTGGGACTGAATTTGAAGAAAACAGTATGCACGAGACCAGTAAGACAGCAAGTATACAACTAACACAAATGGAAGCAAGATACACTAACGACTGATTCTGCACACACTCACACCCACTCGCCCTGACAGACAGGAGGACAGCCGAGCCCCTGGGAACACCAGTCCGACCCCGGCCACTGTCACTGAGCAACCCCTTCAGGCTCGGCTTCCATGGCTCTGAGCTTGGACTCCACAACCTCCAAGCAATCCAGTTCTGTCTATGACTAAAAGTCTACTAAGTTAAGTATATAAGCATGCAATCTTTAAACTGAGTCCATTCATGTTCTAATCTCACGGCAACATAATGTTCTATCCACCTTTGTGGATGCAAGGACACATCATTATCTCTCAAATATCCTAAAACAACTGCAATTACACCACTATCAGACTCCCTCTTGGCTCCCAGTTAATTACTTAATCTTTAGAATTACAATAGTACAGAAAAAGACCGGTCCCAAAATAAGAATCATTTGGGCATTTATCTGAAATCTTCAGGCTAAAAAAGTGATGCTATACTTAAGTCAAATATGCTTTTCATGCCTGGCCAGTGTTGATCAGTGGCTGAGCATTGACCCATGAACCAGGAGGTCAAGGTTGGATTCCCAGTCAGGGCACATGCCTGGGTTTCAGGCTCAATCCCTAGTAAGGGGCATGCAGGAGGCAGCGGATCAGTGATTCTCATCATTAATGTTTCTATCTCACTCCCTCTCTCTTCCTCTCTGAAATCAATTAGATATAGATAGATATAGATATATGGATATATAGAGATAGAGATAGAGAGATAGAGAGATATGCTTTCACCTAATATAACACTGTAAACATATATATGCTATTAGCAATTTATCAGTGGCTATTGACACTATTAAAATTGCTATTTCTTTCCATGGCTTGAAAGAACTTCCTACCCTCTACTACTGCCGGGGTCCGGCCCCAGCGGGTCCAGGGGTCCCCAAAGGTGTGGACGGCGTCAGCGAAGAAGGAAGGACACAGAGACAGTGTTCAGTTGATCAGCAGCCTAGCCAGGACCTCTAGCCAGGATCTCCAGCCAAGTTCTGCTCAGGATCTCCAGCGAAGTTCTGGTTAGGATCTCCAGCCAGGTTCTGTGTCCTTGTTCTCTTGCTAGGTTCTCCAGGTTCTCCAGCCAGGTTCTGTAGCCATGTTCCCTTGCTAGGTTCTCCAGCCAGGTTCAGTTACCAGGTTCTAGTCAGGTTCTCTTGCCAATTTCTGTAGTCAGGTTCAGTCCAGGATCTTTTGCCATGTTCTCTCGATAGGTTCTGTCTCTAGGTTCTGAGGCCAGTTTCTGTCCAGGATCTTTTGCCATGTTCTCTCCAGCGAAGTTCTTCTGTCTGTAGAGAACGTTCTGTGTAGGTTCTGTCCCTAGGTTCTCTCTCTCTTGGTTCCGTATTCTAAGTTCTGTGTCTTGCTGTCTTATTACATCTGTATTTATACCAGTTGATTCAATCCTATCAATCTCTATTACAAAGGTTAGGGCGTTTCTTATCTCCATTCCAGGGAGTAAAGATTATGTAGCTTAAGCATGATTGTTCGTAGTTAAAGTGATTAATTACCCACCTGGCACTTAGTTAAGAGGTTTTATTCCCTCCCTAACTTCAGGGGAAAATCCCTACCTGGGGAAACAACCTTTCTCAGAGACCTTGGTTAAAACACATAGTGCCAAGAAGGTGAGCAAACATATTAAGAACAGTATGCCATATATGCCAGGTCCCTTGAAACAGGAAGTATGGACCGGCTCCCGGCATACTACTATAATAAGTCACTCAGAGTAGTCCCTGAGAACAAAAGATCTAATTCTTTAAACTTTACCATAAAAGACTACATTTATTTGGGGGAGGGAGAGGAAGGCTAAGTTTATATACTAAGGGAAGAAATAGATTGTCCTGGTTGACCTCATCAGCCTTCAACTCCGAGGACTCTGCAGAGAACCGTGAGCTGACCATGCTTTAGACATGTGACACACGCTCTGTAGACAGAGAACTGTGAGCTGGCCATGCTTTAGACATATGACACACGCTCTGTAGACAGAGAACTGTGAGCTGGCCATGCTTTAGACATGTGGTACACATTCAGTAGGCTGGTGCTTGGAGGGCAGATCACCAAGCTCCCATGACCCAGCAGAGCAAAGCAGGGGACTCATCAATGTGTGTTCTGAAGAGAATCTCCATGTTACCCCTCTTTGTATGACCTGCTACCACATGTCTGCAAACAGCCTAAGGTGCCCTCACTTTAGCGTCATGGTCACCTGGAGAAGGATGTCCCAAGAAACAGTTATAGATTTTGTATAGAAAGGCTGTGATGGCTAAACCAGCATTTTCTTCACATGTAAGAATTTTTATCTGTTTTTTTTTAATGGCTAGAAGCTAAATATAGTGAAGCCCCTGCCTCTGACAACATAAAACCACCTTTCAAAAGTGTATTCATTCCGCAAACATTTATTAACATTTAACATGCCAAGCCCCATGTTAGACCCCATGGAAGCAGCGCGTATGCAGAATCTATGTTAAGGAGCTCACAGTAGTGAGGCTGTGGAATCAGCTGTGAATTGTACCAACATTCAGCACCTGAATGGTCATCTTCTTACTCATCCCTCATTGACTCATCCATCTAACAACACTAGTCCTTACCTACTATGAGCCAAAAAGAAAAGAAAATGGAAATGAAAAAGGTAAGTTTTCTGTCTACTATGTCTAAGGAAGAACAAAGAGGCAAGTAATAAAACTTCTTCAAAGAAAAATTAAGGCCAAAAATGAGATGTAAATATATAAACATAACATATGGGAAGTGTTTGAAATGAAAATCACTTAGCAGTTTACTGTATTCCAGAGATGAACAAAGCTCCCCACGCGCAGATTTCCAGCCAGATGGATTTTCGTACTGACAATGAAAGCCAAAGTCTTGAATCAACTCAAAACCAGAGAGCAGTAAATCAGAACAGGCACTGGCACTGCTATCTTTAATCATTAGATTTTATAGAGAAAATAATCAAAGCACAACATAAAAACTACTAAAGCTGCAAATGACGGAAAGAAAGGCCCAGAGGAGCTGAACCCACAGTTTGGTAAAAGAGTTTACGTTCGTACAGGGCAACTGTAACATCAGTTCTTCTCAGGCAAGGCTGCAGGAAAAATTAGGAGCTCTAGCTATATCCTATACATTGTCACAGCATCTATTTTAACACGTCAAGTGCCCAGTCAGTCATTGGTGACTGGCACTATACTTTCCGTCCAGAAGACACAACAGGCTGTGCGCTTCACGTGTTAAACTGAGTAGCCTGTGCACTCATTTTCCAGGGCAGCCATAGAGGCAGGCAGAGCCCTGTCCTGCGAGGCTGGCCCGGCGTCACCCGACCATGGCTAGCGGAGGGAGAGAAGCTGTTCACATGTCTCACATGTTCACATCACCTCCCCAGTGTCTCTACATAGTGAAGAGCAGAGCTCCAGGGGAGGCATTCTGTCAATGGCACGGGCTCTCTGCCCGTTTCCCACCAATCCCGCAGCTCGGACCTGCTGTGCTCAGATGAAGTCGGAATGTCTCCATGTAAGCACTATCAGAAGATACTCTGAAAAAAGGTGTGCCCTATGAAGTCACAGGGCCTGGTCAAAATGAAATCTTAATTCTAAAACTAACATTTAATGACCTAAGCTCACCGCATTCCTATCTATTAAAATGAGTATAAAACCATTTTTAACTTAATAGGGTTTCTGTGAAGCAAATGAAACAGATGAAAACTGCTCTCTGGACAGCCAACCCTTAAGGCACAAATGCTATTTATGCCCAATAGTCCTTCCTGCCGACACCATCAGCTGAATTGATGTGCCTTTCCTCTGAGCTTATCTTCTCATAATATGAACTTGTTATGTTATTGATTTGTTTATCATTTCCCTTGCAAGACTATGAACATCTTAAGGGCAAGGACTGGGACTTACTGCATTTTCTACTCTGGCATTTGGTAGATTCAAAAAATCGCTGAACTTTATTTTATGATGATTGTTATGAATATAGTAGCTACTTACTCTTTATAGTACTGTTACGAGCTTTACAGCACTTACTCTATCTAGCAGGCTAGATTTTAATGACTCCTTCGCACATCAAAGGCCAAATCTAAAATGCCCAATCCAATGTGATTGACCCCCAGGACACAGGTGGGAGACTTGAGCAAAGTGTGGGTGCTCAGACTCCCTTTGTGGGACAGAGTTACCACCCTCTCCTGTCCCACCCCAGCATGTGCTGTGGACATTATTATAAAGTTAAGGGTTTAGCAATGACAGGCTATCTCAATTATTTATTCTAGAACCTGGTACACACTAACTAGCTCAGAGTTCAACATATCTGAGAGGAGAGAAGAGATTCGTGTTATATTCGCCAAAAGAAAGGATTGTCTCTGTTCTTTTAAAGATCATCCAATAAATAAAGTCTAATAAACAGGGGTTTTTTCCGGCCTTTTTAAAATGCATTTGTTTTCCAACATGGTAATGGAAAGAGCATGGGCATCAGCTCCACTGCTTACCTGAGACTAACCCGGGGACAAGTGCTCAGGAGATAAGCAGACTGCTTGGGGTCCCTGGATCCCAGCCACGAGAGGTGAGAGGGAAGCTCACTGAGGTACCCCAGGTCAAACAGGCCACAGCAGCGCCTTCTACACTAGAGACTAACTTTCTAGCCCAATGTCATCTCCTCCCACCATGCACCTGCTCTGCCATTTCTGAATGCCCTTCCATTCCTCTCCCATTACTTTACTGATGACCTAGTCCAACTACTGAGATATTTAGTTATTCATTCCTGAGTTTCAAGATTTTTAAACTATTTTAATAGAATCATTATAAAATTCCAATTAGTGAATAACATTATGAGTTAAAGAGTAATGGATTATACTGGCATTAATTGGCAACTAAGACCAAAAAAAATGTTAAAAAAATGAGCGTAGGTCAACAGATGTAAATTGTCTTTAGATGCACACAAAAAGGCTATCCAGAATTTCCGTAAACATAAAGCATACTAATGGGTTTTTACTCAAATAGCTCTTATGCTCCATGTATGACATCCTAGGGCTGTGGTCAGCAAACTGCGACTTGCGAGCCACATGCGGCTTTTTGGCCCCTTGAGTGTGGCTCTTCCACAAAATACCACGTGTGGGCGCGCGTACAGTGCATTTGAAACTTCGTGGCCCATGCGCAGAAGTCAGTTTTCGGCCTGGGCGAGTCTATTTTGAAGAAGTACTGTTGATATTTGGCTCTCTTGACTAATGAGTTTGCCGACCACTGTCCTAGGGTATTCACTAGATGATATATTAAGTGTGCTTTCTATTAGGTGAATGAAAATAATTTAAGAAAACAGAAAGTCAGGGAGAGGGGAAATGCCTTTAATATTAAAATTTTTCACCATTTAAGAAAAAATTTGCCCAAATGTAAAATTTCCCGCATAAAACAGAATATCAGGATCTTCCCAAATGACGAAAGCTGAATACTTTACCACCATGTAAAATACAGGCACCATTTCGACCCATTCTCTGGCATGCTTAGCTAAAACAAATTAAAGGACCAGTTTTGAGAGCTGACCCATTCCACTTCTAGAATGAAGATAAAGTCAGATTAGCTATAATTTCAGGAGAGAGACTGTCCCTTCTGGTTAGCTACCGAGGACGAAGACCAATGAGCACCTCTTCCATTTAGAACGAGCCTAGACTCGGTAAGTGAGAAAGAGTGGTAGAGATGCAGAGACCAAATTAAATTCAAGGTAGGAGCTAAGGGGGAAAAATAATCTTCCTAAACTTGTGTTAAAAATATCAAAGAACTGAATAGCAAAAATGAGTAAATTAAGTCAGTGAAAAGAGTAAAGAAAATGTATAGACACTTTCTCTTTTCCTCTAATAATCTGAAAAAAAAAATGCAGTTAGTTCATTAAGAATGATTTCAATAGTGCAATTTAACTGGTGAGATGAAATTTAAAAGAATTCTCAAAACGGACATCACTCCATTCATATCATTCAGGGAAAATGCTCTAATCTTCGAATTACAAAACTATCCACCAAAGCTGGTGACAAGGTATTTCTATAGGCAAAGGGGGACTGGGAAGTGAAAGAAGGGAAATTTACCCTTATAGTGCTGAAATGTACAATAACCCTGATAAGAGGAAAAGCTCTGTAACATAAACTATGTGCCACTGAGAAGATTTTCTTTAAATCTTCAGTCTACCACAATACATGGCATTCTACAAGCTGACCTCACTTGCCCATCATGATTCTAATTTATAATTGATGTTGATTCTATTCCTAAACAACTCATTTAAAAACCTGTCATTGTAAGACATTAAAAAGTTAGCAGCTCTATCTTTCTCAGTATCTTCACTATCCATCTTTTGAGTGATAATTTCCTTCAAGCCAATAAGTCAGTCCAATATTACTAGCATTGCAAAATTTGGGAAGCATTGTAATGCTTTTAGAATACTGACCCTCCAAAGCTTTAATCACATTAGTTGACTTTTGCTAAAAAAAAAACTAACATCTCCATTCTGTATTTCTGGAATAAGAAAAGGGGGGAAATGGAGGATTAACGGACAGATTACACTCCGCACTCAGAGTGCACCATGCTGGAAATTAACAACAGTACACAGTGCTGCTCTGTTTTTATCTGTCCTACTACACTTATAACTTAACTAAAGTTTGGAATGATGAGAATAAACTATGTAGCGCACTACAGTAAAATATCAACAAAATGAAATCAGCATCACCAGTGCTCACCCTCAAGCGAGAATCATTCTAAGATCAGAGTTGAGAGACGTACCTGCTCGTGCTGATTCCACTCGCCTTGCTGCGTCAGGGATGGGACGGCCCAGATGCTTAGTTTCCCTGAGAAGTGAATGGCTGCAAGGAGGGTCCCGTCTGGAGAGAGGCTCATCTTAAAGATCCCGTCCTGCACAGAAATTACCCGACATTAATGACAGGCCGAGGGCTTGCAGCTCGACAGAAATGACTTCCAGAATTTAATAACACGCTTCAGAGGGTGCTGTGCCATCAATGATCTCTCGTAACTAAGGGTTCCAGCAGCTTCGTGACATTACAAATGTGCTCCGGCATATGGAAACAGGACTCTTACCCTTCGGGAGGACTTTTACATCTGTTTTATAGCGTAATAATTTACATATCACCCTAAAACCAAATATGATATCATTATAAAAATATTCCTTAATACCACACATCAACTACCATGAGTTCTCAATGGTAGTTGATGTTAAGTTTTATGGGTTGATGTTAAGTAGGTTATGAATTTCTTGAATTTTGGGTTCACATCTTTACAAAATTCTATCTGCACACAATGTCTGGAATATGCTATCCATCATAGACAGGCACAAATCATGCCACGGAAGAGAAGGAAAGGGAGGAGAAGGAAGAGAGAGACAGGAGAAGAGGACCCAAGGGTGACGGAACTACGGCAGCCGGGGGAAGAAAGGCATTTCTTAACTTGGGGAGCACCATGAATGCTTCAGCTGGCAAATTACCCCATTTAAAGACTACCAGTAATTGTTGCCACAGAGGAGAGAAACCATGTATACACTGATTTTACATGGCCAACCTCATGGTTCACAGAGAAAATCTTATCTTTCAAGTCCTACTCATTCAAATAATCTCAAGCCTTTCCCACGAGAAAACCAGTCTTGCTCAGCTACCATGAGAGGAACCACACAAGCAGAGATATCACCTGTCTAACCCCAACAACAGACTCAGAAGAACCCAACACACTGACTGGGCATCTGCTCCTCAGTCAGCATGGATTAGGACAGGGCCTGAGGTAGTTTACCCTCGAGACTAAAACAGAGACCTGAAAATGGCAGCCCAGAACCTTACTTCTCCTGAACCCTTAGGAAATCTGGCAACACAGGGCCCCCATCCCCAGACGGCAATAATCAGGAGGGACTAGGT
Organism: Myotis myotis; assembly: GCF_014108235.1. Taxonomy (NCBI): domain Eukaryota; kingdom Metazoa; phylum Chordata; class Mammalia; order Chiroptera; family Vespertilionidae; genus Myotis; species Myotis myotis. The sequence continues at coordinate 50,996,196 of NW_023416318.1, read as the reverse complement.
AGCATGCATGCCCTTAGGAGGGTCATGCCCCCACCATTCCCTGTGATGGCTCAAGAACAGTGCCAAATATCAGCTACAGAACCAAAACCCAAACATGACTATACTAAAAATCCAGAATGACATCTGACTCAATTCACCATGTTATCTACATTAGTCGTCATCAACAAACAGTACAATTTGAGGAAGTGAGGAAATTGCTGGATGAGTAGATAGAAGAAAACATCAGGAAGTTCTAAGCTCACTGAAGATTAGCATCCTCCAATCTCACCTCACCTGGATAGAACGCTCTACCCCAGAAAGCCAAAACTAAACATAAGAAAGATTAAAATACAGATGCCTGGGAAAGGAAAGCAATAGAAGCAAAAGCACTCCAGCAAAGTTCTGACTACTGCACCTCCCTTCCGTGCGATGGAGACAGGCATGGCTAGAAGGAGAAGGACCAGCATCTTCCTCCCACAGCTCTAGTTCATAAGCCTCAGAAGCGTGCATCAAGTGAGCCTCAGAAGCGTGCATGCTTAGGAGCTGATGCATCTCTCACCATCCTTTAGAGCAGGGGTCCTCAAACTACGGCCCGCGGGCCACATGCAAACACAAATATTGCATTTGTTCACGTTTTGTTTTTTTACTTCAAAATAAGATATGTGCAGTGTACACAGGAATTTGTTCATAGTTTTTTTTAAACTATAGTCCAGCCCTCCAACGGTCTGAGGGACAGTGAACTGGCCCCCTGTTTAAAAAGTTTGAGAACCCCTGCTTTAGAGTTTACAAAGGAAGAACCTGAAGGCCTGAAAGCGTTAAGACACCAGCCCAAGAGCATTCAGTGCAGACAGCAGAACCTGAACGGGGTGCAGTTTCTGACCCCAGTCCATGTCATTTCTGCTGCATCACAATTACTGCCAGCTGGGCATGCCTTCCTAGTAGTCACAGGCATGCTCCTCAGTAGAAATGATGGCTCAGGTATCCTTTACTGTTTTTGTCATCAAAATAGTTAGTCACGTGTGACCTATATGGTAACTCCCAGGAATTACCAAGGCTTCGTTAAACAACTCCACTAAAAATGCTCTCAAAGCAAGGAGAAAGTTTATGAATCTATTTAATAACAACAAACAGAAAAATGTATACTGAATGCAATAATATGAGTAATTTACAATAGCATTGTGATCAGGAAAAGAATGAACATGCGCAATTTTCTTTTGATTTAATCTCTCCCTCCTTTCCTTCCTTTCTGTGCAGACACTTAAGCAATCACTGTATTAAGTAAAATGTAACAACTGCTTTTAATGGGGTGGGTTCTTGATCCTCTTAGTTTCACTTGATACTATGACATACATACTGCAAACTTATCATTCCTCTTGAAGCATTTTGTTGTAGAAATTTGCACTCACACACACGAAAAGTTGAAATTATAGTATAATGAATACCCATGGACCCAATAGCCAGCTTAAAAGAATATCCAAGTTTCAAGCTTGTTTTATGAGTCCGTCCCCAGACACCACAATGCCCGCAGGGATTTTTTAAAAAATAGTAAAATACACAAATCTTCAGTGAACACCTCCATGAAGTCTCACTGCTGCATGTGCCCACACAGTGTACAATTAAGAGAACATGCAGAGGGAGATCTGTAACATTCAAGGTTCATTCAATGGTGCCCTGCATGGTACACTGGTGAACGTATCTGAGAATCACAGGTTAAGCTTGTGAGTTACCTGTTCTTGTCCTGGGTGACTGTATAACTTGACATTTAGCATCCTTAATAATCCCAGAGTCTTCGGTACCTACAGCATAAGGGCACATCATACAAAGAAAGATTAATATTTTCTCATTGTAAAAAGTCCTTTTTATCATAAACTGAAAACTATAGCAAATCTAGTATTTAAAGAAATGGTTAAGATCATCGATAGGTGTCAGAGATATCGGTGAGACAGTTTTTATCTGGAAAAAAAAAAAATCCACTAAGCGGTAAATCTTACAAATACATCCAAAATCAAATGCTGTTTAAATACATACATAATAAGTCTAATACAATCTATGCAAATTGGAATCTACTCCTAGCTCTACGCAAAGACACTGCCCAGGTTATCATTCTATCCTGGTCTTACTATGGAAAAGATCAAAACTTCCAACAGAAACTTCATTCATTAAGGAATTAATTCTACACATGAAAAATACCATAAAAGTAATCACCATTTAGAAACCAGCATTTTAAATAACACAAGATTATTTTGGTCTTTAGATTTAATATATTTATAAAAGCAAGAGAGGGAGATAGGTATAATTTTTTAAATGGAAACTAACAAGTGTCACTGGAGATGTAGAGAACTCGGAATGCTAGCACATTGTTGGTGGGAATATAAAATGGTACGGTGCTATGGAAAAGTATGGCTGTTCCTCAAAAAATTAATCTTAGAATTACCATGGGACCCAGCAATTCCATGTAAGCATATACCCAAAATAATTCAATGTATGCTTTCAAACAAATACTGCCGGGGTCCACCCCCAGCAGGTCCAGGGGTTTCCAAAGGTGTGGACGGAGTTGGCAAAGAGGGAATGACACTGAGACAGTGTTCAGTTGATCAGCAGCCTAGCCAGGTTCTCTCGCCATGTTCTCTAGCCAGGTTCTATCCAGGTTCTCCAGCCAGGTTCAGTCTGTATTGTCCTGTTACATCTGTATTTATACCAGTTGATTTTAATCCTATCCATTCTATTCCAAAGGTTAGGGCATTTCTTACCTCCATTCCAAGGTTACTCTATTGTTCTGTTAAGCTACAAGGAAGTAACTGAAGATTATCCTAAGTAAAGATTATGTAGTTTAATCGTGATTGTTCATAGTTAAAGTGATTAACTACCCGCCTGGCACTTAGTTAAGGGGTTTTACGGATTTATTCCCTTCCTTAGTCCTGTTAATCCCTAACTCCAGGGAAAAAATCCCCACCTGGGGAAACAACCTTTCTCTGAGAGGTGACTTTGGTTAAAACACATAGTGCTAAGAAGGGGAGCAAAGATATTAAGAACAGTATGCCATATATGCCAGGTCCCTTGAAACATATGCTGTGCAGATGTTTCTTCCCTGCAGTGACTGTGTCAAGCAGCAAGGATGGATCAGCTTCCGGCAAAATACTGGTACACAAATGTTTATAGAAATACTATTCATATCAGCCAGAAAATGGAAACAATTCAGATGTCCATAAACTAAAGAATAGACAAATGTAGTATATGTACACAGTGGAATATTATTCAGTCATAAAAAGGACTGAAATACTGATACATGCTACAACTTGGATGAACCTCGAAAATATTATGCTAAATGAAAGAAGCCAGATACAAATGGCCATATGGCATAATTCCATTCACATGGAACACTAATAGGTAGATCCATAGAAAGAGAAAGCAGACTAGCGATTGCCAGTGATGAAGATGTTCTGAAACTAGACAGCGGATGGTTGCACAAAATTATAAATGTACTAAACGCCACGGTCTGTATACTCCAAAATGGTTAATGGTTAACATAATGTGAATTGTACTTAATTTCAAAGAAAAAGGCAAAGGGAAGGGGGGGAGGGAGGTACTGTTTGTTGAAGTTAAAATTGTCCTAACAGAACTGAGTACCTGAAGACATTAGTGACAGCCTAGCTCCCAACATTTTCTCCAATGACAAGAAAGAACAAGAACGGAAAACTAATTCTACATAAAAACCCCGCCACAGCTGAAACTGAAGATTGAGGACAGCCAATCTTCATAATAACTTTAAGAAGAAACAGAAAAATCACCAAATCCCAGGGTGTCACTTCACTTGCTCTTGTCATGTCCCCACAATCCCCACCCCCACCCCAGGCCCACTTCAAGGCCTGGTGGCGAGCAAAAGCAGAATGAAAAAAATTACAGAGCCCAGGGAGCCAGACAAAGGAAACTAACAAAGGGTCTGAGGCCTATGGAAAATCACTTTCAAATTTATAATCCAAAAGGACTTCCCAGAAACAGAAAAAATCTGAATTTATACAATGAAAGAGGTGCCCTGGGGACATTAACCCAGAATAACCAACTCTAAGAAATACCCTAAGTAAGCTATTAGATTTCAAAGCTAAAGAAAATCTTCAAGGCCTCCAAGCACAACGGCCAAACAACATACAAAGGACCCCTGAGCCCGGGTTCTTCCCTTCCTCCCAGGAACTGAACTCTTGCCTGGCACCTGTGCAGCTCATCGCCCTCAGTTCTGGACACAGCTGTACCCTCCCGAGCAGAAAGCCCCGGAGAACTCCTACCTTCACCTCTATTGCCTGGAGCAGTGATTCAATGTTGAACAAACAAATAAATAAACTATCACACAGATGACAGGAGCATTAATTTGGGAACTTGGGTCAATGCATATATTGAATTTTGTACAGTCTGTTTTACAACCTAGCAGCCTCGCAAGGGACTAGAATATATGGCAGCAGCATTTTTCGGTCAATATCCACCCCAACACAATAGCCACCTTAAACAAACAATCAGAGGAGGTTCCATGAGGACGATGTCTGCCACCTGACAAAAGGAACGAACCCTATCATGCAGGTGACCTTGAGGCAGGGGAAGGCCATGGAGAATGACCATACGTTTAGCTGCAAGACTTATGTAAAAGCCACTAACATAACGAAAATGCACTTGCAGCATCTCAAGAAGTTAATCGCACGGCACAGCATTCAGCTGGCAATCAATATTTTCCTTCCCCACTTACTCTGTCAGTGCGCCGGCAATTGTCTTTAAAAAGATGCCAGGACCAAAGCTGCAGGGCAGGGGGAAGACACACACACAGAGTGAACGCACAGAGGGCTCAGAGAGCCAGGGCCAAGGCAGGCCTCGCCGTGACTGCCCCTTCCCCAGACCGCTCCCTCTGTCAGTTACACCTGCCCCCACTGTCCTACGGGCTTCGCAGCTGACCGACTTCATGGCTCATCAACAGGCTTGGGTAGTAACAATCCCTGCCTGAAAGGGTTGCTGATAATTAAATGAGCTAATACACAGAGCAGCACTCAGCACAGCTGCCAGACAGAAAAAGTGCTTAAAAAATGATAATGTCCAATAAGCCGGTTCAAGTAACAGGACTACGGCGAGGTTGACTGTTTCCTAACAATGAAGTCACATGCCATACGCTTTAGATAAATCGGACATGTGAAAGGAGCACTAAAATGTCACTAGCATTAAGTCCTTTTCCTCATTCAGGACAAATTACTTCGTCCTCTTTATTCTGCCCAGGGCGTGCCTGCCCGAGGCCCAGCAGCAAAGTGAAATGCCGAGACTGAGACTCACCACAGCAACCGTGTCTCCGCCGCTGGTGACCTGCTTGTAATAAGGCGACCCTGACAGCACCCTCCAGGCAGAGAGGCCAGCGCTGGACGCTTTTGAGGTGCCCACTTCGGCAGCTTCACATCCGCCCACCAACAAAAGTCTACGAAAGAGAAAAACGAAAAGAATTGCTAAGTTGCCAATATAAACAAGACACCATCGAAACAAAGGGAGCAGACACAGTTACCTTCTCAAAGAAAACTAAAGTCAGATCACTACTTACTAAACCTAGAAGGTAAATATTTTAGAAGAAACAAGCAAAGAAAGCCAGGTTTTTCCATTAGAATTTCACCTTCCCTTATGCAGGGGTAAGGTTTACACAATTCAGCACCTAAACCCCGATGGGGACTTAGAAATGAGAAAAAATGTTTCAAGGTTGGCCACTGAATAGCAAAGGAACTATCAACACCAATAAACTTTAACAAACAGACGTGCCTCCTCACCCAGACACATAGTGTGTGAATCGCAGCAAAGCACCGGGTGCCATGAGGGCATTTAAAGACAGAAGGGGAGGACGGGCGTCGGTGCCAGAGCGACGTGAGCGAGGCCAGGCTGGCTGAAGGCAGGCGCCACGAGCCAAGGCAGCAGGGCGGCCTCTGGAAGCTGGAAGAGGCGAGAGAACAGATGCCCCGGGGCCCCGCTATTTAAACCAGCGGTTGCTAACCTTTCAGACCTCATGGACCACCAGTGGTCCGCGGACCCCCAGTTGGTGACCACTGCTTTACATAATGCCTCCATGACCAAACGGTGAGCCACCTGGGCAGAGACTGTGTGTATGTGTCCTTTACAGTATTTCCCAGCATTGTTTCACTCCAGAAATACCTACCTGCACACTCTGCAGAGAACTACAGGGACACGAAGATAACTAAAACACAGTCCTTGTCCGTGGCTCACCCTCTCTGGCTTCAGCTCTCCCACCTGAGAAATGAAGGGGCTGGGCCCCATGATGGATGATCTCGTTTCCAGCTCTGACATTCTAGGAGTCTCAAACTCAAAGCAGGAGCATAGGTGCCAGACAACAAAAATGAACTGTGACTGATGCAGCAAAAATGCACAGGGAGGAGTGGGCTAAGTGAGCAGGAGTGCAGGCGGAAGCAGAGAGACAGGCAGTAATAATGGGGTGGACAAGGCCATCTGAGGAGCGGGAGGTGGGCAGACAGCAGGCCCCTAAGTATCACACATACATAACAACGATGATCTAAATGGGCGCTATAGTTATTGCCAAGGATTATAAATGGCTTATTGAGGTTCTTCAAGCTAATAATGGTTGGAAGAGTTTGCCATCTAGTGGCTTGACACTCCTTCAATCCAAGGAGAGAAATCTGAAATACTAGCAGAGACACTTTGATACGCTCTGTCCAATGACCAATGTGCTTGTGGCATACAATCAGCAAGGAAGGGAAAAAAAGAAAAAGGAAATAAAGAAAAAACGACATGTCTCAAAATTGAGAAGTGTTTAAGACTATGCTTACGACCAAAGTAAGGGCTCAAAAATCATTGCCCTCCACTCTAAAGCTAGAAGCCATTCCTCTCTTAGAATAATTGGAATGGTTCCCATTTTAATTCATTTTAGTATAACTTAAATATTCTTTACTATAAAACTGTTACTCGTTCAATACTTTAAATTCTGATTACTTTTATGTATTAGATAAAGAGCTTATAAGAAGGGAACACGCATAACCACGACGGTTCCCATCAGTGGCTCTCAAACATCAGCACGCCTGGAATCTCCTGGAGGCTTGTGAAAGCGCAGACTGCTGGGCCACCCCTCAGAGGTCTGACTCAGTGGGCCTCGGGCAGAGCCCAGGAATCTGCATCTTCAACAGCCTCTCCCGGTGATGCATGCCGCAGGGCAGGCACCACCGTCTGAGAATGCACACTTCCATTACGCTGAAATCCATGAGCTGAGCTCCGCAGGACACGGTTCACCATGAATAGAAATATGAAGCATCCTACTATCAAGTGGACACATGCGTGAGGATCACCAAGGAAAAGTGCTTATCCTGAATCGTTAGTTGTGAAGACAAAACCTGAGAATTTTTCTCAGATGGAGAAAGCACTAACGGAGAAATGGAGACGGCTTAGTTCCGAAGCAAAACTTCATTTTCCTGGCAATTTCATAATTAGGCATTAAGTGTATTTAAAATTGAGTGGTACCTGGTTATAAATTCCTTCACATGTAATTTGGAATTTAGAATAAGAGGTGTAAGAAATCTGTAAAAGTCAACACTCCTCGTTTTATACCTTTCAAGCAGAATTGGACCCATATTCAAAGAGATGGTTGACTGGCATACATTAGACATTCTACTGCAGAGAGGTCAGAAAAAGAGCAAGAAGGGCTTTATAGGCAGAGGACAAAACAAGTAAGCAGCAGCATGAAGGCTTTAACAAACAAAGACACGGAGAAATGCAAGAATTCACACATGTCTGAAGTTATCTAGAGCAGGAGTCAACAACCATAGCCTCTGGACCAAATCCAAACCACCACCTACTTCTGTAAATAAAGCTGCACTGGAACACACTCACACACGTTCATTCGTGTGTTTCTAGGGCCGCCTTCACACTGCCAGGGGAGAGCTGAGCAGTTACAACAGAGCCTGACTGGCCCTTTACAGAAAAGTGTGCTGACCATTGGTCTGGAGCAAAGAAACATGAAGGGCAGTGACAGGAGCCTAGAGAAGTCAAAAGACCAAACTACAGTCGGCCTTTAATACTAAACCCAGGAGCTGTCGCTCTCTCCCCAGGGCTAAAGGAAATTAGAGGTGAATTTTTAAGCTCAGGCTTGTGTTCTAAGACCTATATTCCTTGCCAGAAACACAACAGAAAACAAATTAGAGGAGGATCAGACAGAAAGCAGGGAACACACTTGATAATAAATTGCGTGAGAAGTAATGAGTTTCTGAACTATAAGATGGTAGTAGAAATGGAGAGGAGAAAAATCTGAGATCTATGAGAGAAGAATAATCAACAAGTCTTAAAGATCCATAAAAATGAGTTAAGACAGTTATCGAAAGTGAATCTCAGGTTTTGGCCTGGTGAAATGCTATATATCAAGTTTGGGCATATAGGAGCAAATGTAGGGCTGGAGGTAAAATATGATCAATTCAGTTAGAATGTAATGAGTATGAGGTACCTGTGAGCTGGCTATCCAAGACAAGTTCTGTGGGGCTGGGCCAATCGCTCTGGGGCCCAGGGGGGACTTACGGGACACAGATTTGGGAGATATCACATATGCACTTAAGTGGTTGAATGTTTGGTTAAAGCTGCCTATAAAGAATTCATAGAGTAGGTAAGAGAAAAATATGGCCAAAGGATTCCACTAATATCCACTAGAATTAATAATCAGGATCAGCAAGGTTGCAGGATGCAGGATCAATATACATAAATCAATTGTATTCCTATATACCAGCAATGAACACTCAGAGGGGGGAGCGTAAGTATACATACACACACACACACACACACACACACACACACACCCCTCACGAGCTAGGGAAGAGGAGAGAAACACCCAGCCTGGCTCTGCTACTACACACCTGTGTCATACACGGGCAGCTCCTGATGGGCTAGACGCGGCTCCATGGCAACTCTCAATCCAGCGTTCTAGGCAGCCATAACCCATGGAAGGCAGGCAACACCTACAGTAAAATGTACTCCTATTCCTCACTAGGGCAACCTCAAAGGAAAAGCTACCTCCTGTTCATTTTCTTTAATCTCCCAAAGCCTTAGCCAAGGATTCTCAAAGGGGGAGTAAGGGATCGGAATGCCCTACAGAGGCTTTTATCAAATCAGATGCTGGGATCCCATCCCACAACAACCTGATCACGTCTTGGAGAGAGGAGCCTAGGTATGCATCAGTCCTCATTCCTATAAAACAGACTCAACAGCCTTCTTTCCACTCTCTGCTCCCAAGAGGGACCCACCCAGCTAGCATCACTCCGAGTTTAAGAAGAAAGTCAATCTGACCCAAGTCAGATCAAGTTAAACTACCACCAAAACACTCTGAAAGAAAGAGGGGGTAGAGAGATTGATTGACTGATTGATTTACCAACTGAACAGGTTCAAAAATTTAGAAAGATCTTAAAAGGCCCATTTAATTGCAATGGTAACATAATGAGAATGAGCCCATCCTATCAAAGAATCTCTGAATGTAGGAGTGATGGATGGGTGAAAGCTGATTTCCAAAAAAACTTAATGTTTTTCAATACTAAGCCAAAAATGTTCAAATTAATAAGGCATTGTCTTCTACTTTAAAAAAGCAGGCAGCTGGAGGCTGTTAAGAACCAAGATACTTTGAGTCACACATGTCTACCCACCCTTAACATTCTGGGCAAAAACAGACCATACGATGTGGCCAAGACTCACTTCCCTGCCTCCCCAGAAACAAATGCCTATAAAGCACCCCCCCACCCCCACCATCACCAAAAAATTAGTCTGTGAAGCTCAGAAGCCCCCTAATTCACATCTAAGGGCTTTCACCTCTACCAAGACAATGCAGCTTTCCCTACAGACAACAGCTTCACTTCTCTTCAAAAAACCAACCTGAAATATGAAAAGAAGAATTTTCTCATGCTAGAGGAATGAGAAATTGAGAAGCGAAATGAAAAACCCCTTAATATAAGGTCAACTGGATTACTGACATTCATACTTCTCAGGCACAGGGCTGCACATTAATCTCCCAAATGCCAACAGACCCTGCATTACCGAAGGCCAAGTGCTCTCTCTCCCCGCAGTGGGAGATAATCGAAATGACCATGACCCAGTGCTCATTCCCCTGCAATCCTTCAGAAAATTATTAATCTTATCTAGTTAGGGTTTATGAAAAATTTAGTATGCATGTTACAGCTATCTTCTCCTCTAGCTGTCAATATAGTGTATCTTTCCACATATCAGTGCCTTGATTCTCCCAGAATACATATGACTTAGGAACCAGAGAGAAAGACAGGCCACTTTACGGTGATGTAATGGCTGTGGAAGTCCACTGACTACCTTGTAGAAGTATCTCGCAGGTCTAGATGGAAGGTCCACCCCGTTGGAGGGCAGCAGAATTTGCCCTTGCCCTTGGGTGAAGCTTTCAGGTAGGGGACTCAACACTATCTTCGCCACAAGATCAAATTTAACCATTTGTGGAATGAGCCTATATTTCCCTAGATAAGAGTGCTGTGGCCCCTCTGTGTGCTCTACGGCACCCCTTCCCATTCTACGTGAAGACTGTTTCCCTTGCGTTTTGGGCCAGTGAAATTAGCATCACGTCAATGGAGAGCTCATGCACACACCAAGCACTTTTGATCCCCCACTAAGTACGAGCTCTTTATTTGGAATACTCCCTTTATCCCATGAGTGTAAGAGACTCATGAGTTAAAATGCTTAACGTTTTGTTTAGGGGAAATCGGAAAGCCAGGTAAGATGAACAAACCAATATACCCAGAGCATGGCCCTTCAACACTTCAGCATGCCCTTACTTAAAGGTATTTCTCAGTCTCCCCTAAAGAACAGCTTTTTATAGACTATGCCCTACTCCAGCCATGCCCAGGACAGCAGTCCCTACTGCATGCTGGGAGAATGCCATTCCCTAACTACTCTCGGCCAGTGTAGCTTGTCATCTGATTGCAACCTACTATAAGGCAATATGAAACCATCGCTTCTTATTCCCTGTAAACATCGTCTCAAGTTCTTTCTGAAGAAGCTGTACTTGGCCTAAAACATGGTTGATTGAGAGAGATAAAAAACTTAAATCATCCAAGTGCTCGGACTCGCCCTTTGCATAACCATGGCATACATCACTCAGTGAGGGTTCCGCCCACGGACGGCAGGAAACATGAGTGCCTCTCTTACCATAAACCCGAGTATCTTAACAAAGATAAAAGTGTTCAAATGAAAGCCTGTTTAAAGGGTCTTTTTTCCCCTTATTCATTCCTTTATCTATTACAGTTTTACTGAGATGCAATTTGAATCCCATAAAATTCAAAGACAGGAGAGATCTCTAGGGGTAATGAAATATTCTGAACCTGACTGTAGTAGCAGTTGCACAAATCTATACATTTGCTGAAAATCACTGGATTACACACTTAAAATCAATTATGTGAGTCACCAAGGATTCTGAGCATGGGTTGCTCCTAAAAGGGCCCAAGAGAGATGTGTTTTCTATCTTTTCTCTTTGCTGTGATGTAAACTAGAGTCCAGATCAGCCGTGGGCAAACTACGGCCCGCGGGCCAGATCCGGCCCGTTTGAAATGAATAAAACTAAAAAAAAAAAAAAAAAGACCATACCCTTTTATGTAATGATGTTTACTTTGAATTTATATTAGTTCACACAAACACTCCATCCATGCTTTTGTTCCGGCCCTCCGGTCCAGTTTAAGAACCCATTGTGGCCCTCAAGTCAAAAAGTTTGCCCACCCCTGGTCTAGATGTTACCTTCAAACACTAATTATCTCTGTGTAGCTCCAAAGAATGGCTGAGATTCAAAATTGAGTAAGTCAGCTTTTGCTTGTAGAAATGCACAATGAAATTAGGAATACAAGCTTCTTTACAAGCGGTAAGCTGTTGAAAGCAATGTCATTTAAAAATACATACACAGATAGAGTCTTTTTTGAATGAACTCACATCAAGGGCATGCCCTCATCTGTGACTACATGACTCCTCTGCAGGGCTATCCACTCAGAGAGCGGGCATTACATCTGGATCCCCAGCTCCAAGCACTGCGCCCACCTGTGCTGAAAGTGTAAAGCCGCCTCTCTAAGAAGGAACCAGGGAACAATGTGAGCCAAAATCAACAGAACGAAGAGAACACTAAGCACCCAAAAGAGAAGAGGGAACGAGTTGGGGTGCTTGTAGGAGGGGGAGCAGGACTGGCCCAGGAGACAGTCTGGGGAGGATGAAATAAGGTCATCAGGCTGTGAGTTAGGAAACGTGAAAAAGAGGAATCAAAAACAACAAACCCACAGAGCTTATCCCAAAGCCTCTATTAATCTCTGTTTTATATCACCCGTTCACCACCTTGGTTTCCCTTCTGCAGCGGGCTCACAGCATCAGGCAAAACAATGCATTTCTTTAAACCCTGAGTCTGTACATCACCAATTTATCCCAACCCCACTCGGGCCGATTTATCTCACATTTACAAAATCCTTGTGGGTGATGAATATCACAGACTCATATTACTAGGGCAACCAAAAATAAATAAAAATGTGAGGAACATTTTCGCTTCTCTCATTTAAAAAGAGCACCTAATGGAAAACATGAACAACCTAGCAAGATTCTGGTCATGCACAACAGGGCATTTACACATACTCCTTACTTTAGAACAATTTTCATCCAGAAACCTTAATGCAATCATCCATCCCACGCTGACTGCTATCAAGAATTGTACTGTATATGATTGCAGAACCAAGAAGAAACCCACCCCTCTGTGGTTTGATAAAATAATTAAGTTTCCAAACTTTATATGTAAAGATCATTCTCCCCCTAAAAATATACCTACAGTTTGTTTGGATCCTGGGCCAAAAGTGAAAGCATTCAGAATAATGAATGTAATCTGACTTACAACAAACTGGTATCATGTAACAACTAACTATTTTATGATCATTTCAAACCTAGGGTCCCAAGTAAACCCCACTTAACCCCCTGAAATACTGCTAGGAAAAAACATAACAAATATTGACCTTTGTAAAATATCCAAACAATGTAGTTAGTGTGAAATAAACAAGAAAAAACAGCAAAGGATTAAGACATAAAATATACTTCTTGGAAAAGGGACAAGAAAATAAAACAGAGGAAAGTGGGGGATGGACCAGAATATCAAATAGAGAGAAGAAAGAGGGAAGAGAAAAATCAAAACAGAGAGACCATTTTCTTCTGCACTCGGGAAATTAGAGTTACAGTCCAGGGAGCCCGAGAGGGAGAGGCATCAATTAACAGGCTTACACTAGATGCTGTGACTGACAAAGACGTACATGACGCATTCTTTGCCTTCAAGTACCTGGCGTTCTAATGCAACATATAGGACCTATTCTTCAGAATAAAAATAATAATAAAATGTGATACATACATAAACAGTGCCCCAACGGTGGCAAAACACAGAAGAGCAAATCTGTGTAAGAAAATAAAGAGGCCCTACTGCCTGGGGCCTGAACTAGTCCATTATCACCTGGGTCACCCAGGCTCTAATGCAGGGGTCCTCAAACTACAGCCCGCGGGGCCACATGCAAATACAAATATTGTATTTGTTCCCGTTTTGGTTTTTTACTTCAAAATAAGATATGTGCAGTGTGCATAGGAATTTGTTCATAGTTTTTTTTTTAAACTATAGGCCGGCCCTCCAACGGTCTGAGGGACAGTGAACTGGCCTCCTGTTTAAAAAGTTTGAGGACCCCCTGCTCTAGTGTTTCCCAACTGAATCAACCTTCCTGAAAGCACACCTGATCACATGTCCTCATCTCAAACACGTACCTGCCCTAGAGAGCAGGCAGCCCCGTAGTGCTTCCAATCACCTGACCTCAAGCTGTCTCCAATGCCCAATCTCCCATCACACCCACCCCGTCCTCCCCTCCCACACACCCTGCAGTGTCAGCCAGGCTACACCTCCTGCGGTTTCAAAAATGCACTGTACCAATGGACATAAGACACTGGGGGGTAGGGGAGGCTGGGGGATTGTAAAGGGGCGGGGGGAAGGAGACATATGTAATACTCTTTGTAATACTTTAGGCAATAAAAAAAATGCACTGTAGCTGCCTTCCCCTTGTCACTGCTCACACTGTCACTTTGTCTGGGAGGCCCCTCAGGCCCAGACCGTACCCATTCTCCAAAGCAAGTGCCACCTGCACACTTCCCTGATCCTACACGGAGGGAAGCTCTCCTCCATCCAGGTCCCACATCACTTTATCTGCACCATTAAGACCCTTGCTTCTTTCTACCTTGCGTTCCCATATAATACACGCGCACACACAAACACATATATAACATATACACACATTTAAATAGAGAAAACCGCCTCGCTGGGGTGGCTCAGTTGGCTGAGCCTTGTCCCAAGCACCAGGAGGTGGCAGTTCGATTCCCGGTCAGGGCACATGCCCGGGTTGCAGGTTCCATCCCGTCAGAGCATGTACAAAAGACAACCAATCCATGTTTCTCTCACACTGATATCTATCTCTCTCTCTCTCTCTCTCTCTCTCTCTCTCTCTCTCTCTCTCTGTAAGCATATCGTTAGATGAGAATTTAAAAAAAAGAAGAGTCAGAACGGACAATTTCTCTCTAAAACTGTGCCACGACTTCCACGTCCACCCGAGACTCCGCCCGAGAGAACAAGTGCTTGCGTACCTGTGGCCGGGGTGGTAGGCCGCTGTGCTGACGCCACGGGGATGACGGCCACTGAAGCTGAAACAGTGACTCTCCTGATAGCTCTGATTTGTCCCAACGCTAATGGAAGGAGGTAGAAAAGAAATACACGCCATTAAACCCCAGTGAGAGGCCACTCAACACTCACTGTAATTAAACCTAAACGGCACAGATACACAAATACTGCCGAGGATGCAAAACCACCAGAACACTCATACATTATAGTGGGAATGTGAATAATATAAAAACTTTAGACAAAGGTCGGGTGGTTTCTTATAAAGATAAACTACATCTACCCTCTAACTCAGCAATTCCACTCAGAGATAGTGAACCAATGGAAATGAACATGTGTATCCATAAAGACTTAGACAAGAATGGCCATAGTTTTATTTGCAATGTCCAAAACTGGAAACTCAGAAGTCCAACAACAGAAGAATGGATAAGCAAGTCATGAGCGCTGTGGACGGAATGCTGGTGACCATCCCTCTCCCCACTCTGCCCCACTGTACAACATCTAAACAGAAGTTGCTCCGGGAGAGCGTGTGGATAAGGATTTACTGGAAAGGGGCATGAGGACGCTCTGGCATGACGCTGATGTTCTGTATCTCACAGGAGTTTGAACTACACAAGTGTATGCATTTGCCACACCTCACTGGCTGGTACACTTAAGATCTGTGCATTTTGTTGTATGCAAATTTTATCTCAAAAGAAAAAAACTATAAGCAAATATTGAAGTTTAATTAATGACAGGCATTCTAACGTATTTAAGTAGTGACTCTGAAACTCATTAAAAACTGAGATTGATGAATGGCTGGACAGGAATGTGAGACAGCAGGTACAGTAGAAATGCTAGTAGAATGTAAGTTGAGGTATATGAGTCTTCACTATACAATTCTTTCAAACTTCCTATTATATTTGCAATTTTCATAATAAAATGCTGAAAGAAAAAAAAAGAAACAACAAAAGCTGACACTAAGCCAGAGAAATAAACATTGTTTTGTCAAATAGGTCTTCCCAAACAAAGTATTTTACTTTCACCTTACAAGGTAACTTCTAAGTTCTCCTCGGTAATTGATGACTAAGAGTTCTGCAGACCACTGTGCACTTGCTTTATATTCCAGAAAGATCAACCCAGCAACGGCATAGCTCAAATCACCTGCTAGACTCGATGCCTGAAGAGGGAGAAATTAAGTTATTAAAAAGATAGAAGTTAACATCTGTAAGTGAAGATATCCGAGACATTGGCCTTACCAGGTGACTCTACATCAGAGAGCCCCAGAATTGATCTGCCAGTCAGAGTGCCTACAAGTAGACACCCAAGTCTAGACCAGCCTCCCAACCACAGCTGGGACCACAGCTGCCTCTTTGGATGAGATGTTCACCTAGATAAGTGAACTTATGTTCACTGGACATCCATAGCCAAACACACACACACAAACACAAACACACACACACATACACACAAACACAGACACACAGCAATGCCACCATTCAGCCTCAAAGGATTCTGAGATACAGAATTCAGATAGAAGCCTTCAAATGTGGATTTCTACTTCCAGCAGTAACCAAAGCTAAAAAAAAGTCTCCAATTACTTTCCATTTCCCTTTAAGGAAGGACATTTACTGGTTATGCTTCTATGCATGCATACAAGTCCTTTAGTTGATCTCTTACCCCCCGACCGCCGGCCCCGCAACCCCCCCCCGGCCTTCCTGCTGCAGTTTGACAATCTGTTTGAGGCAGCTCTGCCTCTGTATCTATTATTGTTCAAAAGTTTATAATGGTCTCTATTATCCATGAATGAGTGAGATCATGTGGTATTTTTCCTTCATTGACTGGCTTATTTCACTTAGCATAATGCTCTCCAGTTCCATCCATGACGTTGCAAATGGTAAGAGTTCCTTCCTTTTTAGAGCAGCATAGTATTCCATCGTGTAGATGTACCACAGTTTTCTAATCCATTCATCTACTGATGGGCACTTAGGCTGTTTCCAGATCTTAGCTATGGTGAATTGTGCTGCTATGAACATAGGGATGCATATATCCTTTCTGATTGGTGTTCCTGGTTTCTTGGGATATATTCCTAGAAGTGGGATCACAGGGTCAAATGGGAGTTCCATTTTCAGTTTTTTAAGGAAACTCCATACTGTCTTCCATAGTGGCTGCACCAGTCTGCATTCCCACCAGCAGTGCACAAGTGTTCCTTTTTCTCCACATCCTCTCCAGCACTTGTCGTTTGTTGATTTGTTGATGATAGCCAGTCTGACAGGTGTGAGATGGTACCTCATTGTTGTTTTGATTTGCATCTCTCGGATGATTAGTGACTTTGAGCATGTTTTCATATGTCTCTTGGCTTTCTGAATGTCCTCTTTTGAAAGGTGTCTATTTAGGTCCTTTGCCCATTTTTTGATTGGATTGTTTATCTTCCTTTTGTTAAGTTGTATGAGTTCCCTATAAATTTTGGAGATTAGGCCCTTATCGGATATGACATTGGCAAATATGTTTTCCCACACAGTGGGTTTTCTCGTTGTTTTGTTGATGGTTTCTTTTGCTGTGCAGAAGCTTTTTATTTTGATGTAGTCCCATTTGTTCATTTTCTCTTTAGTTTCAAGTGCCCTAGGAGCTGTATCAGTGAAGAAATTGCTTCGGCATATGTCTGAGATTTTGTTGCCTTTGGATTCTTCTAGAATTTTTATAGTTTCCTGTCGTACATTTAAGTCCTTTATCCATTTTGAGTTTATTTTTGTGTATGGTGTAAGTTGGTGGTCTAGTTTCATTTTCTTGCGGAAAGGACATTTAAAAGTACTCACTTACTGCCAACTTCTCCCCTCACTGGAAGCTTATAACATCCTTTGGTATCTCTACTCAGTACTTACTACCACGTGTTAGTAACGGTGGACTGCATCTGGATACTGCGTTACGAAATACAAAGAATAAACTATTTCGCCCTAACTGGTCTGGCTCAGTGGATAGAGCGTCGGCCTGCAGACTGAAAGGTCCCAGGTTCGATTCCGGTCAAGGGCATGTACCTTGGTTGCAGGCACATCCCCAGTAGGAGGTGTGCAGGAGGCAGCTGATCGATGTTTCTCTCTCATCAATGTTTCTAACTCTCTATCCCTCTCCCTTCCTCTCTGTAAAAAAGCAATAAAATATATTTAAAAAAAAAAAAAAGAATAAACTATTTCATGTATGCATATCTACCTAGATTCTGCACATCTTAAGTTCACCATTTACTATTCAGATTTATATTCCTATTCCCCTCTCTTCACATTCACTCACTCGAGTGCTTACACGAAAAGGACACTGAGAAGCCATGTTACCGGCTGAAGGCGCGCACGCACCGGGGCAATCACGAAGAGCTCACTCCCCATGAGGTCGAACACCCGCACGGTGCCGGTGCTCTCGGCGTAGGCCAGCAGCGTGCAGTCGTAGCTCCAGGCCACACGCCGCCACTGGGGCTTCGGGTCTTTTGGAACTGCAACAAAGAGGAAAGAGTGCTTTTGCCAATAAATTATAAAGGACGCTAACACAGTTACTGCAACTACAATTAAGTATTCAATCATATTACATCACCTCTTAAGGATCTCTCCTGCTTCGGTTCCACAGATGGGAACAGTTCCCTGAACCCCCTTCAAGTAGGAGTGGGAAACCTGAACCATGGCCAGCTCTGCCCACATGTTGAGAAGCAAAGCCCACGGACACCAGCACCCTGAATGCCTGGCCTGGTAGAGGCTCAGGAATAATACACCTCCAATATTTTGGAATTAAGAGATTAAAAGCATAGAGAATGGGCAGAAAATAATTCCAATCCAATGACTGCAATTCCTCTAAAAGCAAAAATTAAACATTTCAACCGAGAGCTTTTAATACTAGTATATCAACTATAGATGCCAAGGAAATAGCATGATTATGCTGAGAGTATCAGAAATATGTATACACACATATAAAATATATATTAGGCAGGTGAATTGAGACTTGTTCTTAATCACACAATTATAAAATATTGATAATCAGCACCTTAATAACCCAACACCTGTATTTGAGGTTTCCAATGGTTTTGGGTTTTTTGTTTTTGCTTCAGTTCCCCCTGCTAGAATATCAGAACTGAAGAGACAGGAGGAGCAGTGCCTTCCCTTTACCAATAAGAATTCCAGCTCAGACTGTGTGGCTCAGTGGTTGAGCACTGACCTATGAACCAGGATGTCACAGTTCAATTCCCGATCAGGGTACATGACCAGGTTGTAGGCTCGATCCCCAGTGTGGAGCGTGCAGGAGGCGGCCAATCAATGATCTCTCTCATCATTAATGTTTCTACCTCTCACTCCCTCTCCTTTCCTCTCCGAAATCAATAAAAATACGTTTTTTAAAATTCCAGATGATCAGGAGAATCAAGGTGACATGAATCCAGAGCAGAATACAGGAGGGTTTGGTGGGTTTTCTCAGAGCCTACGAAGATATTGCATACACTCTGGAAAAGCAATCTTTTTTAACGGTAATAGAATGGGTAAAGAAATGAGTTCTCTGTCCTCAGATAGCTTTAAAAAAATCAAACTTGGAAGTCAACATGGGAACAAAATGATAAACTGCACAAGAATACAAGATGCGCACACACACAGATTCTCCATAAACACGACGACAATTTAATGCCCTGAAAATATTCCTGCGCTGCACAAACACAGCCCCACTTCCCCACTATGACTGCTTTCCCTGTGACAACAGGCTTTGCCTCCTATTTCATTTTCCTGGGTAAACAGATTTACGCACCACATTCTGTATCTGTTCAGAAATAAGTTCCGTCTGAAGGGGACTTGTTTTTGCTTTTACTCCTGGTTATAACCAGGGGCTCTGGGAAACTCAGCATGTGTTTGACCCGGATAAAGATATGTTTTCATTACAAGGTAAGCTTTTACATAACAACTGGAAAATAAAGATTTTATCACTGGATGTTCCCAGTTGGCTGTGTGGTCTGGGAGAGCTGCAAATGTCCTTGGAGTTGTCTGAAAAGTAATCCAAAGGCTGGGGTCAAATTAGCCTCATCCGCCTGGCCGGCGTGGCTCAGTGGATGAGCGTCGACCTATGACCCAGGCGGTCACAGTTCAATTCCCGGTCAGGGCACATGCCCAAGTTGCGGGCTCCATCCCCAATGTGGGGCATGCAGGGGGCAACCACTCAATGATTTTCTCTCATCATTGATGTATCTCTCTCTCTCCCTCTCCCTTCCTCTCTGAAATCAATAAAAGTATATATTTTTTTAAAAAATGTTAGGTGCCTGGTGAAGCTGGCATACCTGCTCACATCCTGCCCTGCCGCAGCCCTTCCACCTGCCACGTGGTCCAGCTCTTGCCACCTCAGAGCTTAGGTCAGTCTCCCTCTGCCTGGACACTCCCGCTGAAGCCTTCCCGGCTCCCAGCATCTTCCCAGGCTCCACTCAGTATCACGTCCTCAGCAGGCTTTCTGTCCCCCTCCCACGGAGCCTCAAAGCCCATCACCGTCCTCATTTCCAACGATTCCATTTCCTTCACCGTTCTTATCCCAAATAATAATACCTTTGTTTGTCTACTTTTATCGCCTTCCTATTCATTAAACTATAAATTCCAAAATGTCAGGCCCTGTGCCCATTTAGGGAGTAACTTGACCTCGTGCCCTCTGGTCCATAATCGGTGCTCGGGTGATAAAGGAGCGCGTCAATCCAGTGCCCATGTGCCCAAACTCGAAATGGGCATTGCCAAGGATTGAAAACTAAGGAACTCTGGGTTCTACTCTCAGGACAGCCACGGAAGGGCTCAGTGTGACCTTGGGGAGCAGTTTCCTTTTGCAAAATGAAGGGTTCAATAAACAATCTCGCACATACATTCTTTAACTTTTTAAAATATTTTTAATTATACATGACAGTCCAGTCGATGTGGCTCAGTGGTTGAACGTTGACCTATGCAGGAGGTCAGGGTTCAATTCCCAATCAGGGAACATGCCAGGGTTTCGGGCTCAATCCCAGTAGGGGGCATGCAGGAGGCAGCTGATCAATGATTATCTCTCATCACTGATGTTTCTATCTCTCTTTCCCATACCCTTCCTCTCTAAAATCAATAGAAACATTTTTTAAAGTTATTGACAAAAATAACAATATATTGTGGGGGTTTAACATATGTAAAAAAATTTGAAAGAGTACAAAAGAGCCAGGAGTGAATGGATATATACTATGCAATAAAATAATTTTTAATAAACTACACATTTTAAACCCAGAGCAAACGCTAAAAGGAAACAGAGAAAAACAAATAGCAAGAAGGTAGAATTAAACCTAACCACACCAGTAACTACATTTAAGTATAAATGTTCTAAACATTCCAATTAAAGGACAAAAATTTTCAGACGGGGGGGGGGGGGGGCAGCAAATTCCATTATACGCTTACTATAGAGATTTACATTAAATACAAATATACAGATTAAGTGTAAAATGCGAGAAAAAGATATGTTATGCAAATACTAATCAGAACAAAGCTGGAGTGACCATGTTATCATTAAACAAAACAGATTCTGGGACAAGAGTATTACTAAAGATAAAAAGAGACAGTTCTTCATGGCAAAGGAGCCCATTTCAACAAGAGGACAGAATAATATGTATACACTCCTGAAAATTAGAACTCCTAAGTATATAAACACTGACAGAACTAAAGGTAAAATAAAGAAATACACAATTATAATTAGCTATTTCAGTTCACCTCTCTATGCAACTGATCTAACAATTAGAGAGAAAATCAGAAAGGATATAAAATTTTGAACAGTTCTAATGCAAAAAATATAATTGACAATTATAAAACACTATAACCAATAACTGCCCCATACCCAAAAATCAGATTCTTTTAAATTCTTTTAATCAAATTATTTTTTAAAAATTTTGGTTCATGAAGACAGACCACATGCTGGACCATAAATCAAGACTCAATAAACTTAAAAGGTTAAAATCATATTGTAGATGTTCTTTGACCAGTACAGAATTAAATTAGATATCAATAACAAAAAGATGCTTAAATTAGAACAGCCTAAAATACTTATATAAGAGGGGTTCAAAATCAATGATCTAAACTTCTTTCATCTAGAAAAATAAGAGCAAATTAAACCTAATAGACAGAGGAATGACATAATAAAAATAGCAAAAATCAATAAAACCAAAGAAATCAAAACCTAAAGTTTTCTTGCTGAAGAATAAATTAATAAATTGAAAAAACCCTGGCCTGACTGATCAAGAAAAAATGGAGAGAACACAAATTACCAATACCTAGAACAACAGAGGGGACATCAGTACAGATCTGACAAAAGGATAACAAGTAAAGGGATAATAAGGGAATATTATAAACAATTTAAAGCCAATATATTCTATAATTTAGAAGTTTCCATGAAAAACTAGAACAAAAGGAAACAGAAATTTTTTTAACGTTTTATATTATTTTTAAAATTTTAATTAAGGATTAAATAAATAAATAAATAAATAATTTTTAAAAAAGAATTAAAAGCATGCCCTAACCGGTTTGGCTCAATGGATAGAGCATCGGCCTGCGGACTCAAGGGTCCCAGGTTCGATTCCAGTCAAGGGCATGTACCTTGGTTGGGGGCACATACCCAGTGGGGAGTATGCAGGAGGCAGCTGATCGATGTTTCTCTCTCATCGATGTTTCTAACTCTCTATCCCTCTCCCTTTC
Organism: Myotis myotis; assembly: GCF_014108235.1. Taxonomy (NCBI): domain Eukaryota; kingdom Metazoa; phylum Chordata; class Mammalia; order Chiroptera; family Vespertilionidae; genus Myotis; species Myotis myotis. The sequence goes on along the minus strand of NW_023416318.1, from coordinate 50,973,852 downwards.
TCTCTGTAAAAAAATCAGTAAAATATATTTTTTAAAAAAATTAAAAGCATACAAAAAAACTTGATTTCACTGATGAACTTTATCAAACATTTAAGAAAAAATAATTCCAATTCTACACAAACCTCTGTTAAAGCAGAAAAGGAAAGAACATTGCCAACTTATATTTTGAGACCAGAAAGAATACTCCAATACCAAACCAGAAAGACATTTAAGGAAAATAAAATCAACAAACCAATATCCCCAGGAACGTAGATGCAGTATCTGCTGCCCGTGTTCTACACAGCCGTCTGCACCAAGGCCTAGTGACGCTCCTTCCCGCCTGGCATGAGGGACCAAGTACAGCACTGGGCTGCTTACTGCTCAGAGATCAAATTTATAGGCACTTTCTGGATGACTTAGGACACCTACAGCCTAACACCTAAGGTATTATTCACTTGGGGAAAAAAAAAAGATACTTTGGAAAGTTCTTAAATTTCAACCTAAAAGACTTAACAATCTATCTTTATGTGAAGAAAGCAGATTATAAAACATTTTATTTTCACAGATCACATTGACAGTAATGGGTACTAGCAGAAAAATGTCTTAAAGAATAGACCATAAAATGTTACTACTACTTATCTCTGGATGGTGCATTTACTTTTATTTTCTACTTTTTGCTCATTCTTAGTTTCTAAAGTTTTTTCTGAGAATGTGTATTATTTTTTCAACACAGAAGATTTTTTTCTCCAACAAAATACAAAAAGGGGAAAACAGTTATAAAACCAGAGGCTCCATAATGAAATGTTTCATTTCCAAATCTGGGTGCTCCAAGTAGTCTATGCTCTGCAACCTTATTCAGGTCAAGACACACACGGAAATGCTGCATGTGTGGCACCGGAAGGTAAAGGGATGAGGCTGCTGGAAACCAGAGGGAGCCAGTCTGAGCTCAGGCTGTCACAGGGCCCTGGGCCAGTGGAGGGCAATGGGACCCACACACCTAGAGTAAGCAGGCTGCGGCTCAGCACTGGGAAGCCCTGGTCTGTGGTATCTCAGAATCAGGAGGTGCAGAAAACCTCTTTATTAACCCAGTAAGGCTTTAAAACGTCCAATTCCATGTTCTAGTTGCAGGGCACTCTTCCAGAGAGGGAAAGACTGAATTCCTCTTTATGGCCTGGCAAACAGAACCCAAACAAGTTGCAAAGCACATTTAAAACATTCTCGAATGGCCTACATCTTATAAAACAATAACTGAAAAATGCCAAAGTGGAACCAAACAGCTCCTATTTCAGTCTGCAGACTCCGAAATATGTAGTTTCAAAAATGCATTAAGTACAACTGGCTGCGTTTCTGCGGGCAGAGGCGTGAAACAGCATTTGGCATATGAGAGTCATTCCCATAAAGATGAGCCAGATAATAAGCAAATGATCGTTACCTCACATTATATGAAATGGAAAGAAGCCATTAATGCAGCATTACGGTCATAAATTCACACATTCAGAAGCCAACAAAATAAAACATTAGCTCTCAAAGCATCATTATCCCATCCAGGCTGCCACATTAACTGTACACACCAAAACTCTAACAAGTACTACCATTTGGGTGAAAGACTGAAGGGTGAAGCTTCCCATGTTCATGTTAACTTGTGTGTTTCTCACCTGGCCAAGGGCAGGTGTCTATTGCCAAAGCTCAAGGGGGCCCCGTCTGTCTGAGTCTGGGCATTCCCAGCAGCTGCTCAGATGCCCACAGACGGCTCTCTAAGCCCTCACTCAACACCAGGGCAGCACTAAGGGAAAGGCAATTGAATATCATCCTCAAGTTATTCTTCTGGGAACTTTTTGATCCTTGTATATGATTTAAGCCAGGTCTGGCCTACTTTCATAGGAAGTAAATTCAGAAAATGCTAGAGCCCCAAGCTTTAGAAATTCGCTACTCCCTTCTATTATTCTCAAAAGGATACTATGCAAACAGGACTCCTTATCTATCCTTACTGTTCCATTCATGGTATGTACATACATCTGTGTACGTTAGGAATAAAACCCATATCATGACAACTATCCATAAATTTATATATGCTTAACATAAACAAACATATTATACATGAATTTCTAAAATTGACCCATAGGATATAGGCAAGTATACTTTATTCATACATTCACTCATAAAAATCATTTTAATAGTTCTCAAGTGCCAATACTCACTTGATAGGGTCAAAATTTGTATGCCAAAAATTCTGTACCTACTATGAGTCAGACACCATGCTAGGCACTAGGAATAAAAAAATTAATTTAAATTTAGAAAAACATTGAGTAAGACAGGAGCTCTGCCTTTATAATTTAACTGTGAATTGGACAAGCAAATAAACAATTAGAAAAAGAAAGTAGATTAGGATCCAGTGAGAAAGGTTTCCAGAAGAACTGATGCTGGAACTAAAATATGTGCAACTACTTAAGTATAATGGTGGGAACTTCTAGGCAAAAGGAACTATTGGTACAAAGTCATAAAAAGAATGCTGGGACCCTGGCCGATTTTGCTCAGTGGTTAGAGCAGTGATGGCAAACCTATGACACGCGTGACAGAGGTGACATGCGAACTCATTTTTTTGGTTGATTTTTCTTTGTTAAATGGCATTTAAATATATAAAATAAATATCAAAAATATAAATCTTTGTTTTACTATGGTTGCAAATATCAAAAAATTTCTGTATGTGACACGGCACCAGAGTTAAGTTAGAGTTTTTCAAAATGCTAACACGCGGAGCTCAAAAGGTTCGCCATCACTGGGTTAGAGCGTCGGCCCAAGGACTGAAGGGTCGCAGGTTCAATACTGGTCAAGGACACATACCTCGTAGCTGGCCCCGGTCAGGCGCATGCAGGAGACAACCGACTGATGTGTCTCTCGCACATCGATGCTTCTCTCTCTGTCTCTCCCTCTCCCTTCCACTCTCTCTAAAAATCAATGGAAAAATATCCTCGGGTGAGGATTACCAAATCAAAACAAAAAAGCATGATGGGGTTGGAAAACCACAGACATGTGGCAGGGGGGATCCACAGGACAAACAGACTGTGAAAGGTCTCATGCCCTGAATTAGAAACTCTAACCTGCATTCTACAGTCAATGGCAAATGACTGACAGATTTTCCGCAGAGTAACAGCAGCAGCAGTAATAGCTTAATGTCTCCTAAGTACCTGCAAAGTGTCAGACGTTATGCTAAGAGCTTTATTCATATTTCGTATGCCCAGAGGTTAACATATTTACATAAGCTCACATAACTTTTCACAACCCCATCTATAACATCATACCCATATCACAGGTAATTGAGATGCAGAGAGGTAAGGGTACTTGTCCAAAGTCACCTATCTGGAGGACAGGGGAGCCAGATCTGAAGGTAACATGGTAATTCTCTTTTATGAGTGACCAATTGGGCAAGCTGTGCAAAGCTGGATTAGTGAAGAGCATCTAGAAGAAAACCGTCAGGAGACAGTCACGAGAAAGCAAGTGAAGATGTTAAAAGCCAGAACTGGGGCCCGAGGGCTGAGCGCAGGAGCAAGAGCCACCTAAACACACTCGCAGGCCCGCGTGGAGTCACCGGGGATGCTCCTCCACTGTGCCAGTCGGCACCACTGCAAAAACTCCCGTCTCTCTCCACCTGAGGGGCTGCAGACCTTCAGTCTAGGGAGCCGGTATCATGCCTCACTGCAGACATACACAGGGCCTAGGACAGCGCCTGGCACGCAGTGGCAAGCTTAATGTTTATTTGTTGAAGAAAGAAAGGAGAGAAAGAAAAAGAAGAAAAAAAATGTCTACATTTCCAGCTTGATACAGATAAGGGTACCACTGACCGTCCAGGGGATTGAGCAGAAGGAACAGATAACAGGGAGGGATAAGTTTTACATTTGCTTTAAGCCATAAAATGTATATCTTGTACGTCAAGAGAACTCCGTAATATAGAATTGTACCCCTGAAACTTGTATAATTTTATTAACCAATGTCACCCCAATAAACTCAATTTTTAATAAAAGAAAACTCTATAAGAACTCTATTACTACCTTATCCAATAGTACATGTGGATTATTTAAGAATACTGATTCTCTGACATACTAACAGAAAATCACCATTCATATGGGAACTCAAAACATTTTTAAAACATTTAATTCTTAATCTTCTCAATGCATTTGGATGGCTGAGAATGAGAAAAACTAGAAGAAAACTGGCCCCAGGCCACCAATGTGCATTTGACAAAGAGCTTCAAGACCAGCATCTCCATGGGGGGCTCGGGGAATCCTGTCTTTCACCATTTTGTACATTCCAAAACAATCGATGCCTCCCTTCTCCATGCTCGCTTCCACTGTCAAATATTCATTTCATCCTAACGCTGCTTTAAGATAAAACATGAGTGCCATGTTCTTCCAATTAAATGAGAAAATGCAGCGCCTGGGACGCAGTAAGGACACTGTAAATGTCTGTCATCACAACGACCAGGATTGTCATCATTACGATTCCCACAACTACCACCGCTAAACTAGCACAAGGTCATGCAGACGAACTGCAGGCCCTGTAAATAAGCAGAAGGAATGGGTGCACTCACCTAATCATGCCCTCTTACTGCCTTCCCGGTATACGCTTCCCAGCTGCCTTTTCACACACCGCTCCTGCAGATCAAACACCCACCCACCTCCCCCACCACTCCCACCCTCTACTCACTCTTAAGGCTGCTTTCCAAAAGTCACTTTTTCTCAACAATCTCATCTCACACTCTTGGTTAGAGACTCTCACCCAACTCTGTATTTTTCCTTCATCAGATCTGTCAAAGTTTACAATCATGTATTTGAGTGTCTGTATGAGGTACGGGACCACACCTTTTGCTCACAGTAATACCCCTAGTACCAGGAATGATTCACATTACATAAAACACACTCAGTAAATTCTTGCTGACTATATCAAAGAATGAGCAAATCCCAGACTTTTTTTTACTAGTATGTATCTGACCAACTGTTTTTTAAATATATTTTTATTGATTTCAGAGAGGAAGGGAAGGGGAGAGAGAGTTAGAAACATCAATGATGAGAGAGAATCACTGATTGGCTGCCTCCTGCACGTCCAATGGGGATCGAGCCCATAACCCGGGCATATGCCCTGACCAGGAATCAAACCGTGACTTCCTGGTTCATAGGTCAATGCTCAACCACTGAGCAACACTGGCCAGGCTTGTGCCACATCTGACCAACTCTTGATTTACACCAAAATATTTATTTCTTCATTGAATTCAAAATAAAAGACTACAGACACATACAAATACTTTATCACAAAACTGGCTTAGACTTTTTAAAAAGTTTCAATTTCATTCTGATCGATGATTCTCCTCAGAGGGAAGGTAGGGGAGGGTGGGGGTAAGGGGGAGAGGTCAACCAAAGGACTTGTATGCATGCATATAAGCCTAACCAATGGACACAGACAACAGGGGGGTGAGGGCATGAGTGGGGGGGTAATGGGAGGATAAGGACACATATGTAATACCTTAATCAATAAAGAAATTTAAAAAAAGAAAAAAAAATCTAGATTCAGATTTTTAAAAAAACCCTGTCCTCTTAGTAGTTTTATATTAATACTTAAGCAGCATTGAGGGGTTCAGTAAAAGTTTAAAATTTTTCTGGACAATAATGATTACCCAGTGTGGGGAAAGGCTAAGGTAAGAACAATGGCAAAAACAGAGGTTTCTTCTTTTCATTAAAGGTCTTGGGTCCCGAGTATGAAATAAATGAGCCTGTCAGCGTAGCATAAAAACCAGTGGAAAGGAAATATTTGGGGAAACACTTTGTAAAGTATATGATTGTCTAACCACTATGCTATACACCTGAAACTAATACAAAGTGATATTGAATGTAAACTGTAAATGAAAAGTAAAACACAGACTCAAAAAAAAGTTTCAATTTCAAATTTCTCCAAAATGCACATCCTAAAGCAAAATTAAGGTAGTAAAAGATATCAGTTAAGATTTTTTAAAATTTTAATAAGCAGTTTTAACAGTCTTTGTTAATAAATATTTATTTAATCTCTATTCTGACTTTTAAGAGATACTGTAAACTACTGCAGACTTGAAATTTTCATTTTTTAGAAATTTTGGAAACTCTTACCTTGACATTTCCCAATAATAGATGTAAAATCATCTTTGGCAGACCTGCAATGTATGCACAAAATGAAGACAATAGTTTTACATAACAACAGTATTGTGTACTACCATTCACCACCACAGATACTACAGACTGGACAACTTCTCTACACAGCACTAAATCATTCCTGCTCTTACAGACGGGGTTCTGTGCCTCAAATAAGACCCTTGCATTAGGGATACTACTTTCTTCCAACATTTCTTTTCATCAGGAATGGAGCTATAACAAGAATGAAGTGACATAAGCACAAGTGAGTTTAAACATAAAAATAACCAAAGTGTCTTTCAATAGATGACTGGATATGAAGATGTGGCACATGTATACAATGAAATACTACTGAGCCATAGAAAAGATGAAATACTGCCATTTGGGACAACATGGATGGACCTTGAGAATATCATGCTAAGCCAAATAAGTCAGTCAGAAAAAATCAAGAACCATATGATTTCACTCATATGTGGATTATAAAACTGAAAGCAACAAATGAACAAAGAAACAAACAAAAACTCATAGACACCAACATGCTGGTTATCAGAGGGAAGGGGGAGGAGGGGTCGTTAAGGGTAAAGGTTGTCAAAAGTGTGGTGACAGAAGATGATTTGACTTTGGGTGGTGGCCACACAGTGCAATCTACAGATGATATATCATAGAATTGCACACGTGAAACCTATATAATTTTATTAACCAATGTACCCCAATAAATTTAATTTTTGAAAAAAGGAGTCACACTATCAGCACAACTCTCAAAGAGATGCATTTCACATTGCTGCAACAAATGGGAGAGGAAATGCTAGCCCATCCTATGCATACGTGAGTTCAAACTCTGTACCCACATGGTGCTTAATCATACTGTTAAAGAAGAGGAACCCGCCTGGTACCGCCATGCCAAATTAATAATGTAGTTTTAAAAGGCTGTCATTATCGGCCCTGGCCAGGTAGCTCTGTTGGCTAAAGCATCATCCCAATACACCAAGGTTGTGGGTTCAATCTCCAGTCAGGGCACACACAAGAAGCAACCGATAAATGTATCAATAAGTGCAACAACATATTCATGTTTCTCTCTCTCTCCCTTCCTCTCTCTCTGTAAAATTAATAAAACAAATTTAAAAGGCTGTCAAACACCATATTGCTAATTAAATGATGAAGGATATTTTCTTAAAGGGGCATGTTCATCTTTCCACTTCCCCAGATCACTCTGCTGTCTTTTAAGGAACTTTACTTTCTCAGTAGACAATGTGTATTTTCCAGAACTCCGGAATCCACTCTTGTTGGACTGTGTGCTGTGAAGTCAGCTAAGCACATGCTCAGGAAGGTATGAAAAAGGAGGGGCCGCTTTGCTCCGTCGGCATCAAGCTGTATGTAGACGGACCGTGGGTCCGCACAAGACCAAGACACACTACTTGAGACCAGTGACATTCTGTTCTCTCGAGACATTCGGGGGCATTACGTACGCATCTAGAAGGCTTCTAAGCTGGGCTTTCCATGCGCTTTATTTTTAACTAATGTATCAGTGACAAAAGCGATAAAACAAATGCAACGAACTACGGAAGACCAGTTCATTCTTTGGGACATTAGGAACAGCAGGCAAAACATGTGGCGCCCTAAAATTGGGGACTACCTCTTGATCCAGACAAGGCCTAACTCCTGGTTCTCCAGAAAGAAGCAGTGAGGCAGAAACATGAGTTAATGGTAAAGTCCCTTTAAATGTGCCCCCTTTAAAACTCTTAGTTCTCATCCGTCAAGTAAAATGCTTCTCAGAGGACATTTTCAATATGAATATTAACAATTACCTGATCTCCACACACTGATCTTGAACAGCAGCCAAAAGCTTTCCATTGCTTTCATAGGGGAGAAAGAAGAAGAAAATCTGTATGCACATTTGTAACAGTCTTCCACACACATGGAGGGATTTTAAGAAGTTAAAATCATTTTTAAATGTTTTCATCTTTAGACCTTGAAATTAGATGACATTTGGTACAAAAGCAGGCAAAATGATTCAAATATAGCTTGAATTAACACATTTAAACAATGTGTCAAAAAAAATTTATATACAATAAATGTCAAGACTATTAAGCCATAAACACCCCAAAATGAATGCCATAATGAAATTTAAATGCTTACCCAGGTAGAGAAACATATGAATTTTATACATCCTTACCTTGCAAGGACCAAATGCCAGTTTATCTGTTTATTAACCAAGCGAACCAGTCCATCAGGGAGCAAAAAGGGTGCAGGGCTGAAACCACAACACACTAGTGAGCTTAAAATCTAATCGTGAAACACACACACACACACACACACACACACACACGCACACACGCACACACACGGCTGAAACCACAACACATTAGCGAGCTTAAAATCTAATTGTGAAAGACACACACACACACACACACACACGGCTGAAACCACAACACACTAGTGAGCTTAAAATCTAATTGTGAAAGACACACACACACACACACACACACACACACGCGGCTGAAACCACAACACATTAGCGAGCTTAAAATCTAATCGTGAAGGACACACACACACACACCCCAGAGGAAAAGCAGAAAACACTGGAGCTAGCCCTAGAGCAGAGCCAAAGGTCTCTTTCATAGAACTATATTATCTATCTTATCTCTGCAGCTTGTAAGATTAGACGTCCTCAAGGGAAAAGCAATCCAAAGTAAAGAATTCCATAAAACTATTCCTACATACATATCTAAAAGCTGAATTATATCCTTTGTCAGAATAATAATTTTTTGTTCCTTTGAGGACTCAAAATTAGCACTGTGCCTGAAAACACATATAACACTCAAAAGAATTCAAAAATACCCAAGAACTGAAAGCAAAAGAACCTTCTCTGATGCACGAGAGGGGATACGACAATAAGGACACAAAAGTTGTTTAAAAGCTTTGCAAGCTGCAGATCCCTCGTGTGGACATTCGAGATAAGGCGGAGAGCCTTCATCATTCAGGATAAGGCTCAGACGCACATCAGTGAAAGCACAAGTTGTCAGGAGACTATGTGAATAATGACTAAGGGAAGGAAATCACCCCAAGTCTGTAAGATACCCCGCCCGAGTGTGCCAAATATACGAAATGTCTATTTTATAAACTGGGTTCACCTATTATCAGCATCTATATCACAATTCAGTTCTGAAAACTTAAATCATAAACAGGACAAAATTGTATTTGATGTTCATACCGTTTCTCTGTGGAATTAATGACTCACCTGTACCAGATGTACTGGCGTAAAAATAATAAGCGATCTGTAAAAAGTAAATAAATAAATAGCAAAGCCAAATATTTCTTGTTGATAAAATCCAAAATACACTGTAGAATGAGTCATTACAAAACAGACTACAACTCTTAAAATAAGAGAATAAATATGTATTTTACAAGATCATATATTTGTTTATATTAAGTTCCAAGCTGGTGTATTCAAAACTTTGAAGTATTTCCTAACAGTACAAAAAGTAAAAGTGATTTGAAAAGGTAAATTTTGCCAAACAGGCTTTAATAAAACCATGGAGAAAAAAATCATAGTAATAGCCCTTTAAAACCAACGTATTTTTATTAAAAAATTAAGATACCATTTTATACTTTATAGTAAAAATTTAAATAATATCTAAAAATGGGGAAGTCCATGAAAACGAATTTCTAACACATTCTTGACAAATAATGTTTTATAGTATCTCATTTAAAACATATGTGCACGCAGTTAAGTGTATATCACTGGGTGAAGGTCTGAAGGATAACAGATTACCTGTGGGTGGCAAAATGAGTAATTTACTTACTCTAATTTGTGGTTACCTATATTCTCTAAGTTTTCTACAATAAATGTTATGACTCATATATATTTTCTGAATTTCCAGAACTTCAAAGCATTTATGATAACGAAAATTGCATATGCTAGCGATTCTTGTATCAGGAGATAAAATTATTTTACCTTTCTCAGAGAGTAAAGTTACAGTTAATTTCAAGTACTCAGCTCCTTGGAAACTGAATCTCCTCTTTATGAGTAGCTCACATTCACCAGTGTAAGAAGGATAGGCTTGCCCTAGCCGGTTTGGCTCAGTGGATAGAGCATCAGCCTGTGGACTGAAGGGTCCCGGGTTCGATTCCAGTCAAGGGCACATGCCCGGGTTGTGGGCTCGATCCCCAGTAGGGAGCGTGCAGGAGACAGCCGATCAATGATTCTCTCTCATCATTGATGTTTCTATCTCCCTCTCCCAGCCTCTCCAAGATCAATAAAAATATATTAAAAAAAAAAAAAAAAAAGGATATGCTTTGGGACCAGAAAGGCATGCAGTCAAATTCCAAATGAATGACCTTGGGCAAGCTTCCTCACCTAGCACATACACTCAGAGCAACACCAGCTTGCTGGCCTGGTAAAGCCTTGTACCAATACCCACAAGCCCTCCCAGCACCGCTCAGTGCGGCTAGTGCAATCCTGTGAGCACAGTGTACAGTCCGCCAGCAGTTAAAGAATGCCCTGGTTTGTCAATTTTGCAATTTAATTAACCCTGGCCCGATGTACCTGAAACATCATGTAAGCCACTTAAAACAGCCTGCACTGTCCTTTCACCGTCAATGTCCGCACTCTCTGAGGCTCAAACTCGGCTTGACTGTCTTCATTTCCTCCTGAACACATCCATCATGGCTAACTCAGGCCATACATTAGCTGTACGCTGCATTAAAAGTGTGTGCACATACACACATATACATGCAGACATATGTGTCTATATATACATATCATCTATCATGAAGATACATATATAAAATTAAAGTCAGGTAACATGTATGCTCGTCACTTTTATCAGGTTCTACATTAATACGTTAAGCGCCAAGCCTGTTTTGTCTTCCTTTCCATTTAACCTGCAATATCCGATTTCACCGATATGCTGGAGGCACCAGTGACCAACCAGTCTCGATGGACAGTGTCAGTCACTGGTGACTGACATGGCGCTTATCATGTTAAAAGTCTAAAAAACACATTTTTAACCCTTTTCGGTCCAACCTCGAGGCTGACTCGACAGACCAGGCGCTAGGAGCAGGTCCAACGTTGAGCAATAAGAACATTAAAAAGTTCAACATTCAATCCCGTCAATTAATTTGGACCAGACTGTTTGAATTCCAAAAATAACACTGGACCACAAAGGGTTAAATTCCTACACTTCCTAAAATGGCACAGATATGAATGAAATGGGGGGTGGGGGTTGGTGGGGGGGGAATTACCTGCTAGCCATATACTTAGATGTCTATAAATACATGTAGAAAAAATAAACAAGCCATCCGTACCTCGAACTGCTTTTGTGATGATGAAGGATGCACCATGTTTTCGATTGCCTCTAGGCTGCAGAAGGAAAAAAAAAAAAAAAAAAACTTACATTTGAGAATTTTCTAGCAATCCTTACACACTATGTAAAGTTCTATTTCTTTGTGGCTACTCAGAGCACTGGGTACAAATTACCAGTATTTAAAAACTACTCCTAGACAGAAACAGGTAGAAGCAGGCCTGGGGAAAGTGGGCGTACAAGTGAGCATAACGGAGTCACAGGCATCTGCGAGGATGAATCTTGCAGAGATAAGGGAGGATTCAGGCTGGAACTATTTCATATCAAAACGCCAGTCCAAAGACAAGAGAAGTCCAGGGCAAAGACCAGTTGGGGGCTAGAGAGGCCTAACCACGTTTTGCTTGCAAGAAAAGGGGTCATTTAGATTAAATATGTTCATGTCTGGAGACAAATGCACTGAATGTTTTATATCCACAGAGAAAATGCTAGTGGGGCCCACACTGATATATAATTGCTACATTAAATAGTTAAGTTTATTTCAAACAGGCTGTTTGGGCTAAACAATTCTAGGCACTACACATGCTGAGTGCCATGAGGTTTCAATGTAAGTTGATGCTGTGCTTATTTTTTTAAATCAATGTATAACGTTAAGTATTCTGAATCATTGTTGTTATTAACCAATGAGTGCTAAAGGGGCAGAAACTTATCCAACCAACAGCAGCAGTGGCTGCTTCCTGGCTGCATAACCTATAAAATATTCACACCGGTAAAAAACAAAGAGAAACTAAATAAATACCTGAAAAACAGTAATATATACAGATCTCTGCCCAGCCTACAAAATACGTTATTCGCGACGAGCAGAAACTGCAACGGGAAGGTTAAAGAGAAAGACAAACTGCACAGGAGAATGAGTAGTTTCTCCGGTACAGAAACACTTTTGAAAGATTTTGTAGAAGAGAATCTATATGGCCTGGACTCCGTGATCTTTGGTAAAAGTCCTTTTCCATCTTGCTGCACCCTCTGAGTCTGAACCCGTGCGGGCACAGGTGAGGCTCTCAATACACATCTGTGTGCTTCCTCTCTTCACCCTGCGGCCTGGCAGGTCCTCTCTGGGAACTGACAACCCCAGGTCCACGTCAGGTTACCAAGCCCCAGTGACCCAAGTACTTCTCCCAACAGCTGTCTTTTTATCAAATCCTCAATTGCAAACACCAGACTTCCCTCCCCACAGAGAACCCAGCCCGTGGCAGCCGCGCCTCACTCTTCACACCTGAGGCTATTTCTGCGCTGATGGCTTGGGGGGGGGGGGGGGAAATGTTGACCGATTGTCTCCCCTCCACACTGCAAGCCCCGCGCAAGTGCTTCACCTGGGCGCCCAGCACCGGGCGCGGTACCTGGGACACGGGCCCACACACACCTGCACGTGGTAAGTGCTTGTTGAGTGAAATACTCAAGAGCGGGCGCAACTCAGCTCCCGGCGGGAGTGAAGGCTTGACGCCCGCTCCGTGGCAGCCCGCCGGAAGGTCCACGGACTCTGGGTCCCGCTGCAGGAGGGCCCGCCCGGGAGGGGAGGGGACACGCAGTCACGGGTGAGAGGGGTCCTGGCGTCAGATGCTGCAGCCCCCTCCCAGCACCGCCCGGGACAGAACCAGAGCCCGCGGTGCCGCCCGGGACAGAACCAGAGTCCGCGGTGCCGTCCGGGACAGAACCAGAACCCGCAGTGCCGCCCGGGACAGAACCAGAGTCCGCGGTGCCGTCCGGGACAGAACCAGAGTTCGCGGTACCGCCCGGGACAGAACCAGAACCCGCAGTGCCGCCCGAGACAGAACCAGAGTTCGCGCGGTGCCGTCCGGGACAGAACCAGAGCCCGCGGTGCCGCCTGGCCACACCAAGCCCGGCTCTTGGACCCAGACCCCTGCCCACCCGCCGCGCCGTTGCTAGGCAACGAGACGCGCGGCCAGGCCCAGCTCCCCCGCCCACCAGCACCGCCACCCTACGTGGCCCTTCCTACGTGGCTCTGCCCGGGCGCCGTCGCGCCAAGCGGGCCCCGGGTCTAGAGGAGCCCGGTTCACCTGCACTTCTGTCTCCGGGGGCCACTCGGTGTTGACCAGCAAGTCATAGAGTATCGTCTCCTCCTCGCCCTCCGCGGCGCCGGGAGTGACAGCCGGCGCGGACTCGGAGGACGCCATGTTGTCCGGGCCTGGCAGCGGAGGGAGCCACACTACGGCCGCCCGCGAGGGACAAGCTTCCCCGACCGCGACCGCTCTTCCTGCCCGGGGGAAGGGGCGGAGTCTACTGGCCTGAAATGTTAGGTTAACCCCGTCGTGCCTGGGAAGTACGAGGACTGTGGCTTGTCTGGGATATGACTGGATTTCTCTGCGCTCCTTGGGTCTTCATCTGCGTGCGATCAGCCAAGTCTGCACCTCTCTTCCCCCGCCAGCTTCTGTAACATGAAAATGGTAAAAAGGCCCCCCCTGAGATGCTAGCATTCCTCTATGGGTTTGTTGCCTAATACATGGAAAGATGGCAAGTAGTGTTTTTTTAAATAAGCACCCAGAAGTCAGGCGACGCCACAGGTTAAGCCAATCACAGGTATCAAAGGAATGATGCCACAGAAGCTGGGAAAGGCGGTGAGGGCCAGCGGGGTCTGTGCTTAGTTTTTGCGGAGGGCAAAAAACTGGGGGATGACAAGTGTTAGGGAAAAGAACACAGAAGGTGAGGGGGATCTGGGAACCCGAGTTCAGGGAAGGTGATTGCAAATTTAAAAAATTGTCACTATCTATCCGGAGACAGCACAGATCCCACAGGCTCAGGGCCCAGTCCCACAAGACTGCCCACCCCCAACCGGACCCACCTCCCAACACACACACCACAGATGCCAGATGGAAACCCAGGTTACCACCTGTGCTTCTGACAAATCGACTGTAGATCAGAGATTTCCAAGACTTCCTTCGTGGATTCCAGTCATTTGCTAGAGCAGCTCACAGAACCCCTTTTATAAAGGATATGATGAGCGGCTAGATACATAGGGTCCCTTAACAATATCCTCAGAGTTTATAACAGTGCCTGGAACAGAGCACAGGACAAAATATATATTATTTGTTGAATAAACGAAAAACTGTCCAGAAAACCTATTTGACACATTGTATCCCGAAGGACTTCTCCCAACAGCTGTCTTTTTCTCAAATCCTCCATTGCAAACACCAGACTTCCCTCCCCATCCCCCCAGGGCTGACAAGGTGCCCAGCTTCTCAGGTGGTAGGCTGTAGAACGTGAGCAGGTAGGGACGCCATTCACTGGGGAAGCAGGAGGAGTGGCCCCTAGGCTGGGACATGGCCTCAGCACTGTCCCTTCCCATTTCTGCACACCAAGTTCCCGGTCTCATCCTTTCTCCGATAGAAGTGGGGTTGCTTTCTGCGTCATCCATTCTCTTCATCACTGACCAGCACCATCACAGCCAGGAAGTGGCTGGCCAAACCCACCAAGGATGCTTCCTTCTTAGCTGTGAAGGGGACAATCGCAAATACACCACCAAGAGGTGTTTCTCCTCTGCCATCACCACATTATGTTAATTCCTGTGTTCATCCTCACCCTTCCCCATTTGCTACCCGATTTGTATAACAGAACAGGAACCCTAAGGCCATGCCTGACTGACTCCTGGGGGCTTATGTTGTTGTGCTGACACTACCACACCTGGAAAGTGACTATGCATTTAACAGGGAGCCATTCCCGGGAGGGAAATTCTGCCAGAAGTGCTCTGAGCACAGGGGCAGGCTAGGAAGCCTTCTCCACTGTTTAAAACCCAGAAGAGTGCCTGGGTGCGGTGACCACAAAAGGGAAGCAGGTGGTAAGAATACGAGCGTGCGTGAGAAGAGCTGTCCTGTAGAATGCCGGATGTTGGGGCTGGAAAAGAAGAGGCAGAAAAGCGATCAAGGTTCAACAGGAAGGTTTCAGGCAGGCTGCGTGGCTGAAGTCCAACTGCTAGCTGGTCTTACTTACACTGACTGTACAGGTAGAGTGAGTTGTCCAAACTGAGAAACTTTTGAGAGTGAAAAAGATGATTTTAATAATGAAAACATACCCATTTTCACAAGAAGTCATCTCATTTTTATAAGCCTTTGATGAGGGGAAGGAAAAAAAAACGGAAAAATGTTCCCATTTTTTTCTATTCTCATAGCATACCAAGTATGCCTCAACGGAACTAAATTTCTACCTGATTATTTCTAATACCTGACATCTTTAAAGATCTTTGTGTGTTTTTTTTTCTCCTGACTCTTGCTCATGGTGGCTTGTTTCTTTATGAGAGAGAGAGAGAGAGAGAGAGAGAGAGAGAGAGAGAATGTGTGTGTGTGTGTACCTTGTTTGCTCATAAGCTTTAAAATCCAACCTGTGAGCATTTTTCAAGCCAAGGGGTTAGAGGGTCCCTTCCCCCCGGAAAACTTGCCTTCACTTTCACAAGTACCTGTGAGACTTGGGTCCACTAAGATTCTAAATTATTTCAAAAGTTACAAATGGTGCTGCGCTAAGTATGGCCCGGGGTGAACCTGAGGGGGCGCAGTGAAGGATTAAAGAATACAAGAGAATAAAGCCTGGGCTAGATGGGACCCTGCTCTCTGATGGAGAGACAGTGCCACCACCTGCAAGCCGAGTCTTTATTTTATAGCCAGATTCCACGAGGCAAAGTAAGGGCGAGATCAAGATCTTTACAATGTTCTTGCGGGTTTCGAATCTACTCAATTACCTGCACCTGATCAAGCTTTGTTTTGGCAGCACTTGCTGCACCTCCCGCAGCCCATATCACTCAGCCACGTGGGACCACAGGTTCAGACCATAAGGTCAAGCTTACAGCCATAGCCTTTGGCCATAATTGTGCTGGGAGGGCTTTGCCTTCCAAGCTGGGACTTGCACGTGGCTTTGCCACGAGAGGACTGTGCCCTCTCATTAGTCCGAGGCTTGAACCTGTCCAAACGCTATAGCCACTCTCCACAACAAATAATGTAAATTCAGGCCCCAAACTTGCAAAAGGACCAGACTGTTTTCACAAATCTTCACAGACTTTTACATCCACTTGGATCCCAGGCTGAGTGGACAAGTCTGGTTGCTGTCTGACTCGGTTTTATGAGGTTTTCTTTTCACTGTGTAGCTCTTCTCAGGCCCGACCTTTATGTGGGGCGGTCAGTGACCCAACACCCTTCCCTTCACAGATCCCTGGCTTTGACCTGGCCTCCCCCTCCCACCCTACCTCAGCCCTGAGATCAAATCTCCACCCCCCTCCCCCAAGCAACTGATGATGTCACTGCTTGCTTCTATGGACTCTTCTGCCTATTGCCTGGAATCAGGGTTTCCTTTACTTTCTGACAAATTCATCCATTCATTTTTTAATATATTTTTCATATATTTTTATTGATTTCAGAGAGGAAGGGAGAGGGAGAGAGAGATAGAAACATCAATGATGAGAGAGAATCGTAGATTGGCTGCCTCTTGCACACCCCCCACTGGGGATTGAGCCCTCAACCTGGACTGTGCTCTGACCAGGAATTGAACTGCGACATCCTGATTCATAGGTCGACACTCAAAACCACTGAGTGTCCACCAGCTGGGCTCATGGGTTCATTTTTAAGGTTGTGGTTTTGTTTTTACGGGTTAGCGAGTCCTCTGGGCGTTTGTGGGAGTCTTTCAGGATGTCCTGTCTGACAGATTTCCAGAAGTGAAACACCCTGAACCTCAGAGAGGGAAGCCCAAGGGGGAAGGCTTTCTTGGAATTTGGCCACAAACAGCCCTGCAGCTCCCAGGTGCGCAGGCCACACCGGCAGGTCCACGAGGCACCACAGCGGCTCCAAAGGGGCGGACTGGCAGCGCCCAGGAGGAATGCACGTGTTTGCCAACACGCACAAGACGCCTCCGGGCTCCCCAGCAGGGTCTGGTAGGGGAGTTTACAAAAGACTGAGGCTCCCGTGTCACCACCTGGAGCAGGACCAGTGACATGACAGTGTTTCCCGTTACAGCGATGACTACCATTCATGTCCACAGTCTGGGGTCGCCTGGGGAGTCTCAGATAACACTGATCCTTCAAAAATCCCATAGGCAGCTACAAAACCAAAATACTGTAATTCTTTGCAGACAGGGACAATGGCTTTTTAAAGCCAGGTTGCAGGTAGGCCCTGAGTACTACAATTGTATTGACTGCATGAATTATTCATGGTTATGTTGAGGCTATTCCAGATTAACCCTTTTGGCTTAAAAAAGAGAGACTGCAGCTTTAAAAAATCATTTATTTCCTCCAGCAAAATAATCGAGATTCAAGAAAATGTTCTCCCCATAAGTGGATCATTCGTGAGCTCTGATTTTTTTCTCCGGTGGTAATGAAATTATGGCCAAGTCCTTCACTTTATCCTTGAGCTTCCTCTAATAAAAAACGACAGGGGAAACATTAACCAACAGAACAAGGACTCAGTGAAGCCGATGAGGAATTAATAATGTGTTTTGATAAGGCCAAGTACTAACTGAACATGTAGAAGCTATTAAAACATTAGGACCCGACCTCTCTGGCAAAGCTAAATTAAACACCAAGGATTACGGACCATTGGCGGTGGAATTATGAAATGTCTCTCCACTTTAATGATGTTCGCTCCTCGGTGGAATTTCATGCCGCAAACTGTTTCCCGTTGAAGTCCTCATCATTTTCGGTTTCTGTCCAGATAAAAATGAATGCCCAATATCAAATTCTTACAGTTTTTAAAGTCTACCTTGTTATTTAAATGCAATTTTAACCCAGGAAAGACATACATTAATGATTTAAAAGGACGCCTGGCAGCCAAATTAAGCCCTGAAGGAATTAACTAACTAAATAAATAAATAAAAGTTAAAGGCATTTAGGGAGAGACAAAAGTCTTTACCAGTCTTAAGTAACCAAGTAAGGCAGTGGTTCTCAACCTTGGCTGCACATTAGAGTCACCTGGGAATCTTTTTAAGATCCTGATTTCTGGGCCTCATCCTCTGGAAATTCCGTTTCTTTGTGATGGGGTGGGGCCACAACATTAGTAACAAAGAAATAACAATTTCCGGAGGATGAGGCCCAGAAATCAGGATTTTAAAAAGATTCCCAGGTGACTCTAATGTGCAGCCAAGGTTGAGAACCACTGAAATAAGAGAAAAGTATGTTGAAGTTAAATGTACCACCGTGCTAGAAATTTCTCTAGAACTGACATTGAACCTCAGGGGTAAAACTCAACAGTGTGGCCATAAGCACACAGGTGTGGAATGTCATTTCTTCTCCCCCCTGATCTTGACCTGTGCAGTCTTCCAGGTCCTCCTCCTGCCTCCGGCGTAGACTCTCGGAAAGGCGTGAACAGACCTTGTTCTGAACCATAGCTCTGTGACGGACTCTTCGATGGCCTGGCACAGATCAATCCGTCTGCGCTTTGGTTCCCTAATCCGCGGAGTTGGGGGGACGTAAGATTCTCTCCCTAACCGAACTCCAGCCAGGCTCCTCCGAGCCCCCTTCTCCCCGAGGTCTCGGTCTGGGCCCATTAGAAACTACAGATTCTCAGCACAAATGATTTTGTCCGCTCCCTGCCCCCTACATGTAAAAGATTTACATCCTGGTTTCTGACAGCTCAGGATGTTAGGCTGGTCCTAACCACAGCCCCCCTCCCCTCCTCCAAGTCCCTGCCTGGGAAGGTTCAAGGCTCCCAAAAGAACTGACTGTTCTTCCTACCCAACACCTGACATAGGCCCCTGAGACCCTTTCTTGGAGCTGTCAATAAAAGGAGCTTACAGTTGTGAATTCTTCTTCCATCCCTTTGAGATGGCTATGGGTCTCCCACACTCAGGAGTGTCTTCCTTGAGGGCCTGGAAGCCATCCCTCTGAATGCCAAGCTCTGGAGAACTCTCAAGCACGGCCACGCCCACGCCCACGTATACCCTGTCCCACCGGCTTTCCTTCCAATGACATATGGACACTCCCCCTTCGGGTGGTGGGATCGATGATCCCCTTGAACCTGAGCAGGGCTCTGTAACTGCCTCGGGAAGAACACGGGAGGAAGTGACACCGCTGGACGTCTGAAGCTTGGTCACATGGAGTACAACCGCCATGCTGTGGGGAAGCCCAGGCCACATGGAGGCGCCCCAGCTAGGGTCTCGGCACAGGATCAGCCATCATCTGAGTGAAGAGACCGTCAAATGAGCCCAACCCCTCGCCTGGGAGTCTTTCAGTTGAGGTGCTAGGAATTGAGGAACAGACATAAGCCATTCCTGCTGTGCCAGGTCCACCCGCCTCCCTCCTCCCCCCACCGACAGAATCTATGAGCATGACACATGGATGGTTTATGCCACTGACATTTGGGGGTAATTTGTTATGTAGCCATAGTAACCGGAACATCGTTGTTCAGAGCTACCCTTGCAGTGCAGCAGCTTTCCCACGTTCCCAGTCTTATTGTAACATCATCGGTACCTAAGCCCAGGCAGTATAAATTTCCATATGGAAATTAGTTTCTCTGGGCATTTTTTAAAATTCTTGACCTGCCCGGCTGGCGTGGCTCAGTGGTTGAGTGTCGACCTATGAACCAGGAGGTCATGGTTTGATTCCTGGTCAGGGCACATGCCCTGGCTGTGGGCTTGATCCCCAGTGTGGGACATGCAGGAGGCAGCAGATCAATCATTCTCTCTCATCATGGATGTTTCTCTCTCTCTCTCTCTCCCTTCCTCTCTGAAATCCACAAAAAATATATGTTTTTTAAATCTTGACCATCTTTACCCCCTCCTCCCATTTTTAAAGTATATCACGTTGTCTTGTTTCGGTCTGCATTAAATAAAAACCCAAGCCTCTGCTAACAGGAAAAGCTGTGATCAGTCTTCACAGACGGGAAGGAGGGAGGGTGAAGCAAGGACGCTGGGCGGAGGCTGAGAAGACAGGCCCGCGGCCTGTGTGTGATGCACAGCGAGTCTCTCCTGCAGGTCACGGGACTCGAGGGTCCTGGCAGAGCTGGGGCGGCTGCATTCAGACCACTTATTCGTCTGGAGCACAGTCTGTTCTTAAACACCGACCACCTCCAGGCCAAGTTCTCCTGTTCAGACTCCGAAGGCAGTACCATTTCCCCAAGAGCCATCAGCATCAGTCACAGGGGCTGAGGAGCGCGCAGGGTGGCGGGGGTGGGACAGGGAGTGACATTCAGGCCCGCCCGCCAGTCAGCACCCCACCGTCAATCACGTCCCTGCCCGGCTGGCTTCTAATGAGCCCGCCACCGTGAGTGAGGTCTCTCTTTCTGTTTTACGGCCCCGCTGAAACTCATCGCGGGCTGTCCTTTGTCTCTCTCTCCCCATATATCTGGAGTGATGGGCTTTATGGCCACTTCTTCGGGGAGAGAGAATTATAGAGCTCCGGATTTATGTCTGTTTGCCGGGCCCCCTCCGGCCCACGCACTGCAAGGTGAAAGCTGGGGCAGCGCAAACAATGGCGCCCTCTCATAGATCTGGCCCAGTTGCTGACAGCTTATTTTGACAAAGGCATAAAATTCAATGACTCTGGCTCAGCCGAGAAGCTGGAGGAAATTCAGAGGGGAAAAAGAGGATGTTTAAACGTGAGCCATCTCCAAACTGCTCTCTGAATCAGGTAAATTGTGAAAAATAGGCTAAGTAAGCTGAGCCAACAAATTTAATGGCAACAATAGCTGGGGTAGAAGGGACGTGATTTATCCCCGAGGCCACTGTACAAAATACCTTTCCCTGATATGGAGGGATTATCACCGGCTACATGAACAGATACCGAGTCGTCAGGGAAGACGTGGGGCGTGGGGGCCTCCAATGAGCCTTGTCTACCTGCCCTCACACCTCTGTGTATTTCCACGCTGAATGGGCACCTGTGACCAATAATATATTGCAGAAGTGACAGTGGGTGGCTTTGATGGCTAGGTCATAAAAGATATCCCTCACTCGGCTTTATTCTCAAGCTCACTTGTTTTGGTGGCCAGGGGGTAGGGCAGGGGTGCCAGCAGCCATCTCCTGAGAACCTTCCAGCAGCCCAGGATGAGGTCCCTGCTGGACGGTCACGAGGGCCAGCTGCCTTTACCAGCTGAGCCGCCCTCAGCAGCCTCAGATGCTTGCAGTCCCGGCCAGGAGCCCAGCCAAGCGGCTCCTGCACTCCCTCGCCATGCAAGTGGCAAGGGATCATGAGTGTTTGCACTCTGAGTCACTAGATTTTGAGGCGATTTGTCCTGTAGCAAGAGATAACTAATGCGGGCATGTAATGAGGATTACCTTCAGCCAAGTGGGGCAGAAACACAGGTAAGAACCCGAAAGCCACAGTTTCGGCTAGCACGGCACTCCTGGGTGCCAGGGACTCAAGACCCTTCTCTTGTTTCGTTCCGCTGTCCTCAGTACATGGGTCTCTTCTCATGGTCCAATATGGCTGCTCCGGCACCAGCCGTCACATCCCTATTCCAGCCAACAGGACGGAGGAAGAGCAAGGAGGACATGCCCTCTCCCTTAAGGACACTTCTGTTTACAGGCCACAGGCAAGAACGCAGGGGGATGGCCGTGCTGAGCTATCAGGGGAGGCTGGGAAAGGAAGTCTTTATTCTGGGCAGCCGTATATCCAGCTGAAAGCCAGAAATTTAAGGAAAAGGAGAAATAATTATTGGGGCAAACTAGCAGTTTGGAGATTGACATTAATCAGGATTTGCTGCAAGGTGCTAGCTGAGCTGAATAGGAATGAGACAGCAAGGGGGAAGGGGACTGTGTGCCTTTGGGATGACTGGGCCACAGAGCCCTTCCCAGGGCCTATCCTCCTTCACTGCCCTGGGCAACTGAAGGGCATATTTCTGAAGTCTGTCCTCAGAGTAGCAAAACCACATGTTCAGCAGCGAGCTATCGATAGCTTACTTGAAAATACAGAGCACAATCTTCTGGGTCCATGGATAACATAGTGAAATTACTGTGATATCCTGGGGTCCAAAAGATCCAACGTGTAAGATGTGGGGTGATTGTGCAGTTACAGAAATACGCTGGGGGAGGGGGTACCAGAGAAGTCCCAAGCTGGGAGTTTTAACACAGGTTCAAATGTCACCTGGCTCAGCTGCACTGTGGCGCCACCTAGTGGCAGTTGTCTTCCCACCTAGCTATGTAGCTGCGTTTCTGGGACCAGGTAAGGGGATTGATTCCAGGCCTGTCTCCAGGTTAGCAGGTGCCCATTTAATCAGCCTGCTCTGGGGAGAGTGGACCAGAAAGATACTGGACTGGGGGTACCCATACTTTATGGTTTGGTGAAAGGGTTGCCTGCTACTTCTCTGCTTGGTCTTGTCCTACCTGCCAAGGAGGATAGCCAATCACATTTTGTCCCAATTCACATTATTGAGGGCGTTAGCACTCTCTCTCTCAATCTCTCTCTCTCTCTCTCTCTCTCTCTCTCTCTCTCATTTATATGTATTAAAGCAGTATATTAAATGAGTTAAACTTGATACATCATAAGCAGAAAACATTTCCCATTACCCTGAAACCCTCTCTCTGGGCTATTTCTTTCCCTGGCCTAGATGGAGCCTCTATGTTCCAGGGCTTTTCTGGTCACTCTCAGATAGTGAAAAGTTGTCTGGTTACACTCACCACCAGTATAGCCACATATCTGCACTTAAACAGTGCAGTGATACAAATCCACAACTTTAACCAAAACTATAGCCTCTCCCCGTCCCTCCCGTCCCCCCCCCCCTCCCGCAGCTTGCAATGAGGTGGAGGGTGTGGTCAGGCTTTCTCTGCCCACCCCTCTCCCACTAGCTGCTGTTTCTGAGCCTGCCTGGGGCGGGGGCGGGGGACAGATGAGGTGGGGGAGATACCCACCTTCACTTGGTGCCATGGTGATGCGCTGCTGTGCTCTCTGGCTCCATCGCACTCAAGGCTGATTCTTCCACTCTGTGGGTACTTTTTGAGATTATCTTGGAGATTCTTCTGCTGGTCTTCTCCAAGGGCCACTTACACGAGGCAGGTGATAGATGCCTGTCCTCCAGTTATAAGATGCACACAGCTGGGTTCTTGGGGGGGGGCTGTCTGTGTGATGCATCATGGAGCTTCTCTAGGCAGCTCTCTTGGGCACATTCTGTGTGCAGAGAGCTGCAGGTCCACTCTCCAAGGCCCAGCTGGCCCTCAGAGGAGAAAGCCACGTGTTCGGAGACGTGGTCTGCTTCCCCAGCAGCCCTCCCCCCTCCCTCTGTCTCTTTTCCCGCCCAGCCACCTCGAAGCTCGCTAGCCATAGCCTCTCGTTGCATGGCTCTGCTTCCCAGACTCCGGACCAAAAGGCCCCTGAGCAGCCCCCTGGCAAACGCTTTCTCCTCTGAGGGAGGAAACACGCCCAGTGCTTCAACGACTCTCTTCAGAAAAGCTTTTCTCTAACTTGCACCTTCAAGCCTTTTATATGTTTAAGACGGGGATTGGCTCAAGGCACAAGAATCAGGTTTCCGATTCCCCTTTTGCCCGTCCCCCACAATCTGTGATCTGTGCCTGTCTTTGGAATGTGGGGTACATGGATCTTTTCAGAACAGATACATTGAATAATTTCAGGGGTTATCACTCATGTAAACTTATATGACATACAAGGAGGATATAAAACACAGTGTGAAGGTGGCCCTGGAGGTGGGAAGCTGCTGGCCTGATGTGTCATCCTCGGCTGTTGGAGTGTCAGGTGAATCCTGTTATATGTAACAAGAGGCCCGGTGCACGAAATTTGTGTGTGTGTGTGGGGGTGGCCTGTCCCTAAGCCTGGCCTGCACCCTCTCCAATCCAGGACCCCTCGGGGCATGTCCGACTGCCTCTCACAATCTGGGACTGCTGGCTCCTAACCACTCACCTATCAGCCTGCCTGATTGCCCCTAACCCCTCTGCCTGCCTTCCTGATCACCCCCTAACCACCTCTGACTGCCTGCCTGATCACCCCTAGATCACCCCTAACCGCCTCTGCCTCATCCCGCACCCAGGACCCAGGATTCCCTCCTCTGTACAGTCGCAGGCACCTGGGACCTGGGCCGGCTTCGCCCAGGCTGGCTGCAGCCACAGGGGACCATGGGCAGGTGGCTTATCCCTCTCCTGGGCCACAGGCGCAGCCACCGGCACCTGGGACCGCAGGGTGTGCAGCTTGTCCCTCTCCCGGGCAGCAGCCTGGCTGGTCCCCATTCCTCTCTCCCCAGCGTTGAGTGTCTGAGCTGTTATGGCCTGACTGCGCGAGGGCATGATGACCATTTGCATATTACTCTTTATTATATAGATTATATAGATAATAACTGTAGAGCTGACACTTACCTATTGTTGGCATGTGCTGCTATGCACTCTTTTAGGGGCTTTGCCTACTTTATTCCATCCACATAACAATCCTACCAGATCGGTACTACTTCTCAAGACTGTTTTACAGATGAGTCAGCTGAAGCCCAGGCACTAAGGTTACTCAGCCAGCGAATGGCAGAGCTGGAATGCAAACCCAGAAGACGGCTCCATCCGATGCCTGGTGCCCGAGGGTAGAACCCGTCTCCGTGCCTTCTGCAGCAGGTGACCGGTCGGTCACACGCAGGGACCTGCAGGCAGGCAGGCAGATGTGGCTCCCTCAGCAGCTGTGCGGCCTTCGCTAAGTCAGGCAACTTTGCTGAATCGCAGTATCCTCATCAAGATACTACCTGGCATAGATGTTGGGGCTGGTCAAACGTGCATGTATTTCTCCTCTCTTTCTGCAAAGGGAAAAGAGTCAAAACTTCCTGAACTTCAAGATTTCAATCAACTTTATCAAACACCCTGGCAAGGAGGCTGGGAGACCCCAGGCGTCCCTTGTTTGGGTGGAACACATGCAGGGAATGCCCGCGCTCAGTGGGACTGGATTTCTGGGTACTGAGTCAGTACCTTCTGGGGAGGCCATTCACTCCCGCAAAGCGACCCTCTTCTGCCCCCTTGTGCGTGGAAATGCGGCCCTGGGGACACGAGCACGCTCCGAGCACACGGTCATTACCAGCTCGGTCTCCTGATGACCGCTCCGGCCAAGGACCCCGGAACCGGTCCGCGCTCGGGCGTAAGGGGGGAGGGGGACTCAGGGGGAGGAGTCGGGGCTCCTTTCCTCCGCCGGAACCCTGGTCCGGGGGCTGGGTCCCCGCCCGGAACTGCAAAGCCGCAGGCCGGGCCGGAAGCGCGCGGCGCAGCGTGGCGGTGCGGAGGGAGGGAGCGCGGGCCGGGCCGCGGAGGACGCGCGAAGATGGCGGCCTTCTCGGGTGCGTGTGCGGCGGGCTGTGCGCGGGGGCCGGCGGGTGGGGGCGCCGGTGCCGGGAGCGCCGGGGGGAGCGGTCCGCGCGGCGCCTGCGGGCCACGGTGCAGCGAGGCGGCGCTGCGGCTCTGCGCGCTCGGGGCTGCGGGAGCGCCTGTGCGGGCGCCGGCTCCCCGGGCTCCCCGGGCCCCCCGGGCCCCCTCCGCCGCCTCCTCGCAGCCGCACCGGCTGCCCCGCCCGGGGACGGCGGCGGCGTGGCGCCAGCGGGTCCCGATCGCAGGCCTCCCGCCCGCGGACGTGGCAGCGGCGCTCGCGAGCCCGGGATGGGGCGGGGCGGGGAGGCTCCGCTGGGAAAGGACTCTCCGGCCTCTGTCCAGTTTTTTTTCCGGATCCTTCCGAAAAGTGAACGCCCCAGCGGGAACCTGTGATTTGTTAGTGTTTGTTTGAACGCTAGCACGTCGACACTAACGTTAGGTAGTAATCGAAGCTGGAAGGGAACGCGTTCATTCTCATACAGAGTCAGGCGTACAGTATTGGGAAATATTCATTCATTCGCTGTGTGACGCCCTCCTGTATTCCAAATAGGACTTAAAGGTCGTTTATCTAGCCTAACAGTTGCTATCTTTACCTCTTCCTTTATCATCATGCCTTTATGCACGAAGCTGCACTGAGCCTGCTATACACTTAAACGTGGAAATTTACATGCAGAAAGTGCAAGTTAGGCCTGTATTTTAATGTTCTTAATCTATAAAGGTGACTTCAGATGCTGTTGTTGTTGTTGTTTTAGTTTTCTCCTATAAACACATTAGGAACTGCAGGTTTTTAGTCCCGAGTCAGGACTTCAGGTGGCTGTAGTTACATCTTACAGCAGGAGGCAAGGGGAAGTCTACTCGGTGGCCGGTATTTTTGCCCCCAGTCCTCTCCTAACACGAGGGATTGGAGCCAGGCGTGTAGAGCCGTTCCAGGTTGTCATTCTACGGGTTCACTTCTTGGGGAGTCGTGCCCACCTTTCAGGGATGTCCGGGTAAAGGACTAGAAGAGTCTGTGATATGAAATAAGGACCTGTAGAGTTAAAGAACATGTTTTCCGTAAGTGTTAAAAATGTGATATGTAAAGAGAAGATGGCTTATAGCAAACATGCAGGGAACGTGACCACGCGGAACAAGGAGTCTGGGATTTGCTGAGTCTGTTGCTGCTCACAGTATAGCAGTTTCACTAGCGGCTCCAGCTGGCAGGATGCCGCATAGGGAAGACCATCACTCTCCTTTATCCAACCCGGTTGCTTTTCAGGAGAATCAGGTAGACGCTAATGGGGACAAGTCTTAGAAGGGTCTGCTTAGATACACAACTTGAACTCTTGGTTAGTTTTTCCATCTGTGCATTTTCCTGGGGAGATTGAGAATTAGGAGAGCCCTTATGAACAAGATTTTTATACTTGTCTGTGTCAGCTATGTTTATATCAACAAGTTTACAATGTAAAATTTCAGGGTTCTATCTATTGTGTTATTTGCTGGTATGGTTCTTCTAAGCTAATGCAAAGAAAAAGCTACCCCTGCAATGGATATAGTCAATTTGTAGATTTGTTTTATGTCTTTTCACAAATAATTGCAAGAACTACAGATTTTCCAGATTGGTTATTTGGAGGGCTTGGGAATATTTGAATATTGTTAATTTTTTTATAGGAATGTGTATTTTTGTAATTTATAATAATGAAAGCTTCATTTTTATAAATGCAGTCTTAAAATAAAAAGCACTTCCTATTTGGGGAGGAGTCGTAAGTAATCCAGCTCACTACCCTCCGCATTTCACTGAGAAATGATAAAATGAGAAAAATCTAATCAGAAGTAATCCCATCTATTCACTTGGGACTGGCTTCGAAGTAGAATTATTAAATATGTGAACAGTGAACAATGTGGTTCTGCACCTGACGTTTCCCATTACCCACGTTTTCTCCCCGGTCCTGCCTTTCCTGTTAGGCCGAGCTTTCATTCTGGCTGCCAGTGAGTGTGGGCTCTGAGGGTGTTCACGTGGTCCTAAGGTAGCCAGGGTGCATGCACGATTCCACATGGTCTCCAGATGAAGCGACCAAGATGCTGGTCGACCCTCTAACTCCGGCAGATGGGTCATTAGCTATGGGAACGCTGGGGGTTACTGTGTATTCTGTGGCAATTGTGCACCAGATACCATACATATTACCTGTAATCTTCCTGTATCCCTACAGGGTAGGTAACACCACCCCATTGTGTGTGGGGAAAGCAGGCCATAGCTTGCCCGAGGTTGCACTGCTAGTGAGAGCTTGGATTTGAACTCGGGTCTTTCTCCAAAGCTTCCCCTCTCTCATCAGTGCCACACTCAGGAGGGGCTGTGGTACTGAGCTGTGCTTCAAAGCCTTTTCTCCTCAGACAGTAACTTTAAGAGCCACATGATTTAAGTTTATGTGGTTTTTAAAATTAATTTTTATTTTCAGAGATGGGTGTTATGCCTGAAATCGCACAAGCTGTGGAAGAGATGGATTGGCTGTAAGTACACGAAGCTTAAATGTACCTGCAACAGCATTGCTTTGTCATTTACTAGTAACCAGTTGGTCATGATTTTATCAGATCTTTTTGGGTGTAGTTGGGTAAGTGAAATTAAGTTTTATTGTGATTCTCTTATAGGGCATTTCCTTTTTAAACTTTCATATATTTCTAGCTGAAAAGGATTAGTAGTATTTACCAAATAACATTTTCTTAGGCTTATAATTTAGCATGCCTACATGCCTCAATTAGCTTAGGTGATTTATTTTTATAACTAAAATTTTTCAAAATATGATTCTTTTAGTCTCCCAACTGATATCCAGGCAGAATCCATCCCACTGATCCTGGGAGGCGGCGATGTGCTTATGGTATGTTCCACAGGGTGAGGGGCTGGGAGCCGGGACACACAATCGGGGGGCTGATTGTGAACCACTGTAAGAACTCCATAGGCTTCAAGATGATATTTTCACCCAATTAATTTTATATATTTACATGCATTTAGGACACATACACTGCATTCACAGTATTAGGTAGAGTTGTGGGGAAAATGAAGGTAAGATGCAGCTTTTGCCCTTGAGAAGCTTAACCCCAGTAGCACAGTAACACATGCACACAGGTAATTGTCATAAAAGAGAACCATGGCACCTGGGTCAGCTTGCAAAGTTCTAAAGGATTTGAGTGGGGCCAGCTGTCCTCCTGGATGAGGGGACCATGGGGACTCTTCTGGGGGCAGTAGATTTAGGACAAGGGAGGATGAAAGAGGCATGAACTCTACGTAGAGAAGAGAATGCAGGTGTGATCCCAGAGCAGTTCAGTTAGAGCAGCGGTTCTCAACCTGTGGGTCGCGACCCCTTTGGCGGTCGAACGACCCTTTCACAGGGGTCGCCTAAGACCATCCTGCATATCAGATATTTACATGACGATTCATAACAGTAGCAACAACACAGAAGTAGCAACGAAAATAATTTTATGGTTGGGTCACAACACGAGGAACTGTATTTAAAGGGCCAGAAGGTTGAGAACCACTGAGATAGAGGGAAGCATAAGATAAGTGTGTCTGGTGGGGCGGAACTTGAGATAAGACGGGAAATACACAGTGGCTCCGATGACCGGGGCTCTTTCTCAGGTGTCACTTAAAAGAATTCGGTATTTGTTGGCAGTGGGGGTCATTGGACATTTTAAGGGGGAGTGTGTGACAAGGTTAGGCTTGTGTTTTATGAGGACTAATTTGGTAATAGAGTTGTGAGAGATTAGATACTGTTAGGACACTTTTGTAACCTAGGTTAGAATGCTGAGGCCTTAGGTTTGAGTGGTAGCAATGGGAAGAGAAAGGGGGAGTGATTCTTGAGGGAATGGCAAGGCTGGCAGCAGTCGCAGTGGACTGAGGAACCCTGAGAGACCTGGAGGCACCTGAAAGGCAAGGCAGCTGGTCAGGTGGCGACGTCTCATCCGTTAAGTTGACTTCTGTAATTGACAACGTTTTTTCCATTTAGGCTGCAGAAACAGGAAGTGGAAAAACTGGTGTAAGTAATAAAAACTTAAATTGACTTTGTAAGAGTTGATTTTTAAAGCAACTTTGTCCAGTAATTCTGACTTTGAAATATTTAATAAGGCAACCTCCTGCAGAATGTGACGAAACGGTTGCTTGCCACTGAGAGTGGTAGTCTTATTGCCAGCTAATTCTGGAATAACTCTGTAAGGTGTGGCTTTAAGAATATAGTTTTAAACTGGTCTTGGAGACATAGTGACATTACCTTTAGTATTTACAGTCACTTCTGAATTTTACTGCAGTGGCTCTAGTAATAGAGAGATTGCAAGTAGAGGCCGATTTCACATTGGCCCAGACTGGAGAAACAGGTCGTCAGTGTGGGTGGTATTTCTCCTCTTTAGTTTAGTTCGTTCTGCAGGTTCCCGTTCTTTGTTTTTGGAGCTGTCAGCTGGCTCCTGTTACCTTCGTTCAGTCAGCTGTCTGTGAGTCTTCCTGGAATTTGAGGTTTGGGCAAATGGGATGGCAGTCTAAAATATGTGTAATTATTTAATGTACATGTGTAACTTCTGTAATTTATGCTGATTAGTAAATTGGCATTGATATCTGAATGCTGATATATGGAACTGTTGTTTCTTTGCTAGGCTTTCAGCATTCCAGTTATCCAGATAGTTTATGAAACTCTGAAAGACCAACAGGAAGGCAAAAAGGGGAAAACAACAATTAAAACTGGTGCTTCAGGTAATGTTTGCGTAGCAGTATTGCCCTTTTGTATAAATTAGTTATTCTCCTCCCTGGCATGTGCAGATGTGAGGTTTGGGTGTGCATTTTTATTGTCAGTGTCTGCGTGGTGGTGTTGGCATTCGGTGCTGGAAGCAGGGATGCCAAGTGTCATTTGGAGCATAACTCATTTGTAAGTGAATTGTGAGGCAGATAGGATATGAACTATTTAGACCAGCCGTGGGCAAACTACGGCCCGCGGGCCAGATCCGGCCCGTTCGGCTGTTCTATCCGGCCCGCGGAGCCGAAAGAGCGGAGGGTTCTCTTGCTCTCCCCTCCGCTCCTTCACCAGCAGCGGTGTTAGCATGGCAACGTCGGGAAACACGGCCGCAGCTCCTTCTTCTGAGTCCAGTTTAAGAACCCATTGTGGCCCTCGAGTCAAAAAGTTTGCCCACCCCTGATTTAGACCATTGGCCTATTTAAAAATAATTTTGAGACTTGTAACAACTTTAAACCGGTGTTTATAAGAGATGGTTATAAATGAGAATGCTTCCAGAGGGTAACCAGAATGGTAATAGTTCTAATCATGTCCTATGAGGAAAAGAAACTGCATGTTTAAGCACGGAGACACAAGTAAAAGAGGTAATTGTTAAACCATTGAAAGGATCTGGAGAGAAAACAGTTCCTCTATAAAGTAGGACCAGGACTAAGAGAAATAATCTGTATGAAGCTCCTGTTTAACTTCTGAGGCACTAGATTGAGCCAGCAATTGCAGTTCTCTTGAGAACCTCAAAAGAAAGTTACTTCTCCGTTATTCAAGGGGCTTAAGCAAATGATGGATATAGTTTGATCAGAAATTAAGAAAAGTTGGGCTGAATACACAGTGTTATCTATAGCTGTTATGGTCCTTTGAATATCCATATACTATGAAGGTGTTTTAGAAAAGGAAAATGCTGATCCCATTTAAGTAAGGAAAAATTTTGTGACTTTTGAATATGGCACTGAATTATTTAAGATGAAGAACTTGCTTTTTAAAAATTAATGATGAAATGATAATTAGATCTTGATATGTTAGTCAATTATTTTTATTTTGATTGAAGTCAGCTTGTTCAGTTACCAAAACTTCATTGTATCAGTGCCCTCAGTTACGACAAAGATCGATGCCATCAAATGCAAAGTGCACTGAAGCAGTGAGGAGGAAAGTTTTATCCCCAGATAGGCCAGTGATTATTATTGTGTTTCAGTGTTTAATTTCAGTGTTGCTGCTAATAAAAACAATAGTAATTTTTACTTGTACATTTAAAATGATATGTAAAGTTGAATCTAGAGGGATTAAATTATATAAAATATATGCTTTATTTTTGACAAAGTTTTATTTTTAATTTCATACATTTGTGGTAACTGTTGTTATATTAATTCATTTAGTGCTCAACAAATGGCAAATGAACCCATATGACAGAGGATCTGCTTTTGGTAAGTGGATAGATTTTAGCAACTCATTTATAAATCAGAAACTTGCTTGTAATAATACCTGAGAATATCAAAATTATGACATCTAGTAAATAAAGATTTAATTCACCAAGCTTTAGAATATAGTTACTACAGTTTCACAATTTAGTATTGACATAGGAATAGACAGATAAATCAATGGAATATAATGGAAATGCATCCTACTATATATAAAATGTTAATATGTAGAAAAAATATTTAATTTCAGTGGAAAAGGGTGATTTATTCAGTAAGGGTTTCAGCACAAATGATCCATGTAGAGTAATGTGAAATTGACTTATCTCCTATTTAGGGAAAGACTTAATATATATGTGTACATATACTACATGTACAACTTAGGGGTGGGGAAATTCTCCTAACCCAAATAAGGAACTTAGAAATCATAAAAGAAAAGATATAGGTCTGTTTGCTTAAAATTCTAAAAAATACATGTGGAAAAGATATTACAGGAAAAAGTCAAGAGACAAAATTAAATATGGAAAGAATACTTGCAATATTGATGAAAGATAAACAGTCCTTACAATTTTTGGTAAGAAAGAGATAAACAACCAATAAGGACAGTGGGCACAGAATAGGAATAGGCAGTTCATAGTGGAGCCAGTCCAAATGGCAATAAACATGCCAGGATCAAGTTTACAGGATATAGGGAAATGGAAATTAAAGTTACCTGTCTGATTGGCAGTAATCCAGAAGAGTGATAACCGATATGGATTATTGCCTTTGGGAAAGCAGTTTAGCCTTGCCTATTTAAAACACAAAACTATATGTATATATACACATACACACACACACACACACACATATACATTATATATATTTATTTATTCCTGGAAGGTCTAACTCTTTGGAATGAAAGTGGCAGTATGTAGGATATACATACAATACTGTTTGGTGGAGCATTATAAGGGTTAAAACTGCCAACAAAGTGAATGCTATTGCTAAGGGATGGTTAACAAAGCCTCGGGTGTATGGAAGGACTGTTGTGAAGCCATTATGAAGAATGAGTCAGCACTGTGGGGTTCTCATAAGTGATCAGTGTCAAGAATAGGGTGACTTAGTTGAATTTTCACCAGGTGCTGCTAAGAAAGGCAGGATGCAGAAAAATATAGAGTGGGCATGAGAA
The DNA here is from genome assembly GCF_014108235.1 of Myotis myotis. Lineage (NCBI taxonomy): Eukaryota > Metazoa > Chordata > Mammalia > Chiroptera > Vespertilionidae > Myotis > Myotis myotis. The sequence continues at coordinate 50,940,843 of NW_023416318.1, read as the reverse complement.
AACATGCCAAAGCAACCAACCAAAACACCCTAACTGCTACTCTCCACCATGATATCTAATTTATATTAAAGTTTGTATATATGCATACAGAATTTTACATATAAAAATATTAAGGATTTGCTATTGCTAAAGAACTTTAACCCTTTTCAGTCCAACCTCGAGGCTGACTCGACAGACCAGGCGCTAGGAGCAGGTCCAACGTCGAGCAATAAGAACATTAAAAAGTTCAACATTCAATCCCGTCAATTAATTTGGACCAGACTGTTTGAATTCCAAAAATAACATTGGACCGCAAAGAGTTAAAGTTCAGTTTTACATAATGTAGTACCCATTGAATAAGAATGTATATTTTGGGTAATTCAATTTCTGATATGTGAAGTAAAATGTACTTTTTAAAAGTTTGTTCTATATACATTCAGGTGCTGAGTATGAGTCTCAAAGAAACATGAGTTATTGTTTCTTTGTGGTACACACAAAAGCCAATTTACTTAAAGCTGTTAAGCACCAATAAGCACTGTGACTGACGGTGATGTATGATACAGAACTTCATCTTTTAGAGTTCTAATATTAAGAAATACCAACTACAGGTTTGTTTATTGGAGCTTTTCCCTGCCCTCCCTTATTATGTTTGGTGAGTTAATGGATTGGGGAGCGAGCCAGACGCAGTTCCTGTTGTCCTTTTAGCACGGTATTCCCTCAGGCTCTAATTTAAGCATAACATCAAAGCAACAGGTATTTATGAGTGGGTGCTGTGTCATCCTTAGGAGCCCATTTCTTTAAGGAATTGGAGAGAACAGTTGTCTAAACACATTTGTGTTGGCGATACAGGTGCTCTTAGTGCAAGTCAGTTTAGGTGCTGCTTTGATTCCTTTCTGACTGTTGCAGTAAAATCCTGTCCTGGGGAAAATGACTGTAGAGGAACCAGCCCCCAACATGGCCAAGGCCCTCCAGGGGATGAACAGGGCCAGGTACTCGAGGGGAAGAGGTTGCTGTCACTCAGGAATCGGCACGCCTCATTCTCTGGACCGTTGCACCAAGCGAAGGCATTGCCTCATTAGTGAGATGAATGAGACTGTCTCAGAGTACATGATTCACATCATCTGTACTGACATGGTGTCCTGTGCTTTTCTCAATCCAGCAATTGGCTCCGATGGTCTTTGCTGTCAAAGCCGAGAAGTGAAGGAGTGGCATGGATGTAGAGCTACTAAAGGACTCACGAAAGGTATTAAACTGCATTTGTACACCTGTACACTTTAGAGGTAATTATTAATAAATTAACTTTCTTACCATAGCTTTATGGCAGGGATACAAAAGACTTTTAATGTGACAGAGAGACCTACAGTTCTTCATTTGGGTCATACAAATTATAATTGAGAAACGGTGGGAAAGTGGCCACATGGAAAATGGCCACGTGTGTAACTGATAAAACCCTAAAGCGTTTTCCCTTGTAGGGAAGCACTACTACGAAGTGTCCTGTCATGACCAGGGGCTGTGCAGAGTCGGGTGGTCCTCCATGCAGGCGTCCTTAGACCTAGGTAAGTGCTTCCAGAGGAAACTGTGTTTATTCATTATTTGAGTTGTTAACACGTGACCATACAAAGTATATGTTTTAGAGACATGGAAATAATATTTATCTGTCCCTCAAACCATTTCAAAAAAGATTTGAAGTACTAAAAAATACCCCATATAATAAAAGGCTAATATGCAAATTGTCCCCTTGACTGAGAGTTCAATCAGGGGGTGGGGCCAGCTGGCCAACTGCCCTCGGCCCCTCCCCCCAACCGGCCCCGCCCCTGATTGCCCCGATTAGGGATGGGCTGGCTGGACCCCACCCATGCACAAATTTGTGCACCGGGCCTCTAGTATAGTAAAATTCTTCATTTTATATTCTTCATTTAACAGTGTAAAATGAAGAATAGGTTAAGAATATGAGTGAAGTCAGAATAAAGTTTAGTGTATATAAATACATACCACAGTTATTGTAAATTTGTCAATCTCATTTGCAGGGCTTTTAATTTTATATCTCACCTCGTAAGTAAAGTGTTTTTTTAAACCTAGGTACTGACAAGTTTGGATTTGGCTTTGGTGGAACAGGAAAGAAATCCCATAATAAACAGTTCGATAACTATGGAGAGGTAAGTTGTTTTATTGGCTTGATCAGAGCATTAGTAAGTTTTCTTGTGTGTACTTAGTAGTAGTTGGTCACTCATGATATGACTGAGGGTATAGAAATGATTCTCAAATTCAGCTGGATTATATGAGTAAAGGGGTAGACAAGGTAGGTTAATATCATAAGCAATATAATAATAATACAAGAATAAACTCACGTACTCACAACTGTAAGCCTTTTGCCTACCCTGTATTTCCCAGAGGTGGCTCAGATTTGGACTACAGGGAAGGAACGTTACAAAATTCACCTAGCCCCTCCAAGGCACATTACTTCGTCTTCTGTTTTTACCCCATCCTGATTTGGGCTTTGACTTACACGTTATTCTCATTTCTTAGTTGCCATCATGGTCATCTAATACACTTGCTCTGAACAGTTTAGTCATGTTGGTTCTAAAAAGCCTGTCAGATGCTTCTGTTCTGTATGAAATGCTATAATAGGCCTTTTAACAACGACATTCAGGCTTCAAGGAGTTATTTTGAAACATACTTTTGATGCAGGTATAGTTGAACTTTATTCATCGATTTGCTTTATTAAAAGCACTTTCTGGTTTCCTAGGAATTCACTATGCATGATACCATTGGGTGTTACCTAGATATAGATAAAGGACACGTCAAATTCTCCAAAAATGGTAAGCTCTCTATGGGTTGTTGTGTTAGAGAAGGTATATTTGTGGTATTTTAAGTTCCCTCACCCTCTTCTTCAATCCTCTCTCCCTCCCTCCCTGCCTTTTCTTTCCTTCTTTCTTTTAACAAATACTTGTTGAGCATTTGGTATGTGCCAGGCACCCTGGTAGGTGCTAGAGATTCAGCAGAAAATGAAGTAGGAGTAGGCAAACATGTTCATGTTTGTGGGCTTGCCTGTGTGGGGCGAGACGGACAGATACCCAGTATGTCCAGGAGGCGCTGCCTCTTTTCCTCTTCCTCCCTCCTCCCCAGAGGCGAGGGCGCAGGAGGAGAGGCCAACTCCGTCTAAGGCAGGGGTCCTCAAGCTTTTTAAACGGGGCCAGTTCACCGTCCCTCAGACCGTTGGAGGGCCGGACTATAGTTTACAAAAAAACTATGAACAAATTCCTATGCACACTGCACGTATCTTATTTTGAAGTAAAAAAACAAAACGGGAACAAATACAATATTTGTATTTGCATGTGGCCCGCGGGCAGTAGTTTGAGGACTCCTGATCTAAGGGAAAGCAGAGTGATAGCAGTCGGGGCAGGGGTGCTGTTTTACACAGGGTGGTCAGAGAAGGCGTCTCTAATAAGCCGACATTTGGGTAGGAATCTGAATGACCAGATAGATTCCTCGGGAGAGTATTTCAGGCAGAGGGAAAAGTAAATGCAAAGGCCCTGAGATGATCGTGTGCTTGGGTGTCTGAGGGGCCAGTGGGTCTGGAGCCCGCTGAGCCTGGGGTAGGTGATAGACGTTAAACCAGTGAGGTAGTGAGGCCGGCAGCCAGGGCCTTATTGGTCATCATACAGACTTTTTATTTTGAGTGAGATGGAAGCCGCTAGGGTTTTGAGTAGAGAATTGGCATCGTTTGATTTGGTTAACAGTGTCACTATATTGCTGTGTTTGATACAGACTGGTCTGTTAAGTGGGTGGGTTTTGGCAGTAGGCGGGAGCCAGTTGGATGAGAGCAGTGCGATTTGGGACATTGTAAGTTTGAGATACTTATCATCTGAATGGTGAAATTAAGTAAGTAGTTGCGTGTGCAATTTCAGGATTAAGTAAGAGTGAAGAGGGTGGCATTAGGCAGCACAGCTCATCCACGTAGCCTGAGGGGAAGCAGGGATGCAGGTGGGATGGTGGATGGATGGTGTGAGCACGTGGGAGAGGGGGTGCTATTTTACACAGGGCGGTCAGAGAAGGCGTTTCGATTTCTTTCCTTTTTGGTTTTTAAATTATCAATTATATTTATTTAAGTTTATCTGAATTGTTCCGAGCATTACGTAAGTCCCCCTCCATGACCGTCCACCACAAGGCCTACCACACTGTTGTCTGTGCCCATGGGTTATGCATATAAGCGTATAAGTTCTCTGGAAGTTTTAATTTCTTTCTTTCTTTCTTTTTTTTTTTTAAGGAAAAGACCTTGGTTTGGCATTTGAAATACCACCACATATGAAGAACCAAGCCCTCTTTCCTGCCTGTGTTTTGAAGGTAAGTGAGAATCCACTTAGAAAATTTTGCTGGGACCACAGCTACTTTGATCGGCATTATTGTGTATTAGCTAATTTGCTGTTAGATTAAGAATTGTCATTTTCTCCTTTATTCCCTGCTAGAACGCTGAACTAAAATTCAACTTTGGTGAAGAAGAATTTAAGTTTCCACCAAAAGACGGTTTTGTAGGTCTGTCCAAGGCGCCGGACAGCTGCGTTGTCAAATCACAGCACACAGGTATTGCACCTGGTGGAGGGGTGGGGGAGTATTTCAGGATGGGCGGCAGGTGAAAACTCCAGTAGGTAAGGCTTCTCTTAGCAAGTGAGTTACGTATGCCCCCCGGCTGGTGTAGGCACACATCTTTAACACATGAGTAAAATTAAATTTCAAAACCAAATTCATAAACTTAAGTATTTGGTTTCAGTTTAGACATTGTGGGGATCCTGATGATGATGACGCTAGTATTTGTAATGTGTGCACAGTAAATGCCACAGCACCGAGCTTGTTCTTCACACTGATTACTCGGTCTCCCTGCAGCCCGTGAGGTAGGGCCCTCCCATTTCAGACAAAGAATTTGAGGAGTAGGGTCGTGAAGCGACCTGCCTCAGGTCTCAGAATAAGTAAGAGGTAGAACTGAATTCAGACGTGAGCAGTTGCCTCCAAAGCTCAGACTCTTACCCGTGGTACTGCCTACGCTGCTTCAGTTATTCAGAGTAAGTCCATTTCATAACTTAGTTTATCATAAAGCATATCAGCAGTGGCAGTTCTGCAAGTAGATTTAGAGAAACCGTAGTTCATTTAGGCCATCTTAGCTTTATTGTGTTTTGTTTGACTACCTCCTATACTTCGGACAGTTGTTATTTAACATTTTGATACTGGACTGTTTGCACGCATGTTTTACAAATAAAGGCACTTCAGTGCGGTTTGGATGTGTTCTGATCCTTTTATTCTCTTCAGGTAACGCACAGGTGGCACAGACCAAGTTCCTCCCCAACGCGCCCAAAGCTCTCATCGTCGAACCCTCCCGAGAGTTAGCTGAACAAACTCTGAACAACGTCAAGCAGTTTAAGAAATATGTTGATAATCCTAAATTAAGGTAAAGCTTCCCTTTGTGTTCAAAACCTACTGTCTTTAGGTTTGAAGTGTTTGGGAAGAAAAGTAAGGTAGAAAAATTGAGGTAGAAATTCAGTGTGTATACATACACACCTAAATGTGAGTATATTTAACTTTGATGTAAAATAGCAGTTTCTGTATAAAACCGCTTAAGTGATAAGTTTGATTTAAAAGAAAAGTAGATTGAGATTTTTTTCTGTGTCTCTTACATGAAGAGTCATGGTTTGCCAATTAGTATCGGAGCAAAAATTAGTCCTTTAAAGGGAGCATTTCGTTTGCATAGGAAATACACTGCTGTCTTTCTAGCGTGGTGGTGACGGCGCAGTGAGGTCATTGTCGCTGTCTCACAGTGGCGACCTCCTTCCCTTTGGGTGCTCACACTGGTCACTGGCCAGTTAGAGGGCTCTTTCTACCAAGGGGAGTGACCTTGTGGCACTTCTTGCTCAATAGTAGATCCCTTTTAATTTGGGGAAGGAAGGTCATGCCATATAAGTAGTTGATTTGCCACTTGATTTTTGTTCATTTTACTCTGAATTATTTTTTTATTGGAACACAATTCACTATAAAATACATCCTCTAAAGTGTACAGTTGCAATGGTTTTTAGTAAAGCCATAGCACTGTGCAACCACCCCTATCTGATTTCAGAGACTTTGAACTATTGGCATCATGCAGGCCCATCTCTTTAATATTGCTCTTACTTACAAGTAAAACTCATTCAGGGATAAAGGAAACTTAATAAAACTTTTTGGTAAAATAATTCCTAATTTTGTTTTCAGGATTCATGCTTTTTACTTATCCAGTTACTATTTGAATATCTACTGTGTGTGGGGTCTTGGGCTGGGGTCAGGGATACAACAATGAGAATTAGTCATTGTTTTTATAGAATTAGGTGTGGGAGTGGGGTTAGTGGGGAGGGGTGAGAGACAGCAGGACAAGTGTGGTGAGTGCCTGGAGGTGGGATAGGCAAAGCCCCGGAGGAGCTTGTAATAAGCAGACCTCTGTGTAATGAGAGACTCGGAACTCTTCGTACTAGTGTTTTGGAAGAATGGGAAGTGCTAATATGAGTTGGTTCTTATGCTATAATCATGTGTAAAGGTTGATATGCCTGTGGTCAAAGGCTGGAGGGGAACATGAATAGTAAAATTAATGTACTTGTTAAGATGGTAAAATTGTGGGTTATTGATTTCGTATTGAGTACAAATGAGCCTCTCCTTTGAAAACCCAGCTCAAGTCCTGGTCTTTCTGTGAAGCTAACAGAGCTGTACCAGCCCGTCCTGTCTCCCCCGGGTACACTTCCTGTGTATGCCTCGCCTTCATCCTCCGCGCTGTCCGTGCTGGTGTTCCTTGTTTCAAATATGTAGCGTCACTCGTCCCCTTCAGACGTACACTCCCTCAGACGGGCTGTTCTTTTGTATTCCTCAACCTACAGTGGAACCACTGATTTATTTTCTGTCTGTCGATTTGCCTGTTTGGGACGTTTTATGTAAATGGACTTGGACAGCATGTGCTCTTTCGTGACTGGCTTCTCTGACTTGGCCTAATGCTTTTGAGGTTTATCAGCGCGGTAGCGTGGATCTATACTTACTTCCTTTAAGTTGCTGAAAAGTGTTCCGTTTGATGCATGTACCACCTTTTTGTTTATTCATACATTAGTTGATGGGCACTTGGGTTGTTTCCACTTTTTGCTATCGTGCTGTGAACATGAGTGGACGAGTTTTGGTGGACATTTCCATTTCTCTTGGACATAAGCCTGGGGGTCTAATTGCTGGACCATTCAGTAGCTACATGTTTAACATTTTCAGGAACTGCCCAACTGTTTGCCAAGGTGACAACACCATTTGACATCGCTGTTAGTAATGTATGAAGGTTCATTTCTCTGTGTCTTCACCAAACTCATATCTGTCTTTTGACTATAGTTTCCCTAATGGGTGGAAGATGGTATCTTATTGTGGTTTTGATTTGCATTCCTGTGTAGCTAATGATGTTCAGCATCTCTCATGTGCTTATTGGCCATTTGTAATGTTTGTTCAGATTCCCTGCCTATTTTTCAGTTTGGTTATTTGTGTTTTTATTGTTGAGTTTGAAGAGTTTGTACACACACACAAGCACACACACACGCACACTGTATTAGTTAAGCTCTGTCTGATTTGCAAATATTTTCTCCCATTCTGTGGGCTGTCTTTTCATGCTATTGTTAGTGTCCTTTGAAATACAAAAGTTTTAAATTTTTGTGATGTCCAGTGTATGTATTTTTTTCATTTGTTGCTTTTGTTTTTGGTGTGGGATATAAGGAGACTGCCTAACCCAGGGTCATGAAAGTTTACGCCTGTGTTTTCTGTAAGAGTTTATAGTGTCAGGTCTTACCTTAGGCCTGTGGTTCGTTTTGAGTTAATGTTTGTGTGTGACATAAAGAGGTTTAGCTTCACTCTTTTGCAAATATCCATTTGTCTAGCGCCGTTTGAAAAGACTTCTTTCCCTCCATTGAATTGTCTTGACATAAGACAATATTTTAAACCTGAACTTTGTTTTTGAAGTATTTTGAATGAGAAAAATTGAAACAACTAAAGGATATTCTGTGAAAAGTAAATCTCCTTCCGCCTCATCCCCCAGTTTTTAGTTATTCTGCCTGGCGGCAACTTTTAAAACTTGATGTTTACATATTATTTCAGAGCTGTTCTGAGCACATACAACCATTACACGTGAGAGGTGATTGAAACGAGGCCCGGAGCCCCTGGAGGGTGTGTGATGAGGGCTCATGGTTGTGTGCTCCGCGCTTGCACGCTCTGCTCGCTTTCCCGCACTTGCGCATTTCATAGGCCCTGGGTATGGAGCGCTTCGTGTCCCTCCTACTTCCGACTTTCCTGTGGATTCTCCCTTAGTTACTTACTCAGCTTTCAATTCCACTGAAAAGAGATGGGTGCAGATCATACAGTAAAGCCTGCTTTAACCTTTTTCTACATTATTATTCTGCTATTTATTTCAGGGAGCTTCTGATCATTGGAGGTGTTGCAGCCCGGGATCAGCTCTCTGTTTTAGATAACGGGGTAAGTTGTACTTCTGATTTTTAAAAAGTCACATCATGGGTGGCCATTTTGGCAATATAGTTGTGTTGTGTTTCAAGAGATGAAAACAAGGTCAAAAAGTATAAATTTGTTCAAAGACATGTTGCAGCAGGTAAGCCATTTTTCCAGAAACATACATCAATCTGTTTGTTTACCTTTTGAGCACCTGAGAATTCCCCCCTCACTTTCATGAATCAAGTATCCTTTGGGGGAGGGGGTGCAGTAATTGAAAAAGAAGAGGCTGGAATTAAGACTAGAAATGGAGGGAGAGTGGATTGCAGAGAAGGAAGCAGTTTTGGCAGAGAGATCCTTGGGATAGGTGAAGATGCTAAGACCTGGCCCCAATAGGAGGGAGATAAGGTCAGATACGTGGAAGGGCTGTGCTTAGCCATGCGTTTATAGACAAAGCTAAGCTGGGATCTTCATTAGAGAAATTGTTAGCTGTGCTCATCAATTCGGTGAAGCTAAATATGGTAGGACCTTATAAAACATTTTATATGTATGAAATAACCTCTTCCGTACAAATTTCTCTTCCACTTCCTTCCTTAACATTTACTCATTCGGTCTAAGCCACCTGGCACTGAGTCATGAGGTGCAAACATGCCCTCCCCCCATTACAAAGGAAATCTCATACTGAATGGTTTAGATTTGACCTGGTTGGCATGTGAAGAGCAAGGAATCATATTATGTACTGGACTTGTTAAGATAGTAATAGTCTAAGATGGTAATATTGCTTTAGTATGTTCTCATTTAGTGTGTTACATTTTAGTGGTTGAAGAGATATTTAATATGTTCCTTCCCATCCATCTTGGTTCCCTATTCCCAAATCTATTTTTTCATAAGTTATTAAATTTCTTACCTCCTGTTTTGCAGCTACGGAGCTTAGGGAGTTAGGTCTGCCTTCGTCAGTCCGCCTAAGCTGTGCTGCTGGCTGGGGCGATGGCAGTCAGGGCAGTGCTGCTCCGAGCTCTCGCGTAGGAGTGTTTCCTTCTGCTCGGGATCTACGCTGTTCTCTTCTGTCCTTTCCTCTCACCTTCTCTCCTGTTGTTCTCCACCACCCTCTGGCTCTGCCTTAGCCTTGTGTGTGTCTGCAGCAGAAATCAGCTTTGGAGCGACAGAGTAGAGCTATTCAATTTTTAAAAATCTTTTAAAGTTGCAGCATTATGCACATGTGCGATCGAGACCTGGTGGAGTAGTTGGTATCATTACACAAGTCAGGTTAATATATTTCTCAGGCTTTTCTAACTTAACCGAGTTATTTTCTCATTTTCAACGATGCTTCTTTGATGTTTTCCAGGTGGATATAGTCGTCGGCACTCCGGGGAGACTGGATGACCTGGTGTCCACTGGGAAGCTGAACTTGTCCCAAGTTAGGTTCCTGGTCCTGGACGAAGCCGTATGTTGAAATATGTTACGCTTTTTAAAAGTGTTTGCTTTTATTTTTGAAGCTAAAATATGTAAAATAAATTAAAAATATAATTCAGTCATGATTCAGATACCTAGAGATAATCATTGTTACCAGGTTGGTATATTTTCTTCCACTTCTGTATTTATGTATTTGTTATTTTATGTAGTTGAAATCAAGCTTTGAGGAATCTAGGAAAGCTTTTTTTTTAACGTAGTATCGTTAAGTTTTCATGTTATTCATAAAAGATTTTTAAAGGCTGTCTAATGGTCTGTTATACGGATACTTCATTGTTTATTTTACTGCTCCTGTTAATAGATGTATAGGTTTGTTTTTCTTTCTAAAGAGTTATTTTTGTGTGTACATAATTTTTTTACACATTGCAAATTATTCCTCTTTGTCACAGTTGCAAATGGGAACTGTATGAAAAGACATTAATGTGTTCGAGCTCTTGCAACATACTTCCAGATTAATTTCAGGAGGGTGCAGTAGTTTTCAGCGCAGGTTTTTGGTTTTTGTTTTGTTTTGGTTTGGTTTTGCTTTTTTTCATATTAAATCACATGCTTAGGACATGTGTTAGGAGCTGTTAATTCTCCTATTCATTCATGAATACTAGAGTGTGGTGTTTGCGTTGTGTATCACCAGCTTTTTCATATTTTAGTCACATGGGGTTTAAAGTTGAATTTATAACTTGTCTTTAAGTATCCAAGAGAAAATAATCACTTAAAAAATACGTGGATATATAGCCGTATGAATTAGTTTCTGTATCTTACATTTTATGCGCGTTTCAGAAAAGAAAGGTTTAGATCCTGATTTAAAACTGACGCTTTTCTTTGCTTCTCACACAGGATGGGCTTCTCTCTCAAGGCTACTCGGATTTTATAAATAGGATGCACAGTCAGATCCCTCAGATCACCTCTGATGGAAAAAGGCTGCAGGTAAAGGACTAACGAATCTCAGAGACATGAACATATTCATTACGTATCAGTGCTTCATTTTTTATCTGAAGTTCACATCTTTTAGTGCAGTGGTTCTCAACCTTCCTAATGCCGCGACCCTTTAATACAGTTCTTCATGTTGTGGTGACCCCCAATTTCATTGTTACAAATTGAGCATCATTAAAGCATAGTGATTAGTCACAAAAACAATATGAAATTATATAGGTATTTTCCGATGGTCTTAGGCGACCCCTGTGAAAGGGTCGTTCGATTTCCCCCCAAAAGGGTTGCGACCCACAGGTTGAGAACCGCTGTTTTAGTGTTTTCTGATTAACTGCTCTATGAATGTTTTCTTTAGTACTTGATTATGTAATACACACAAAGGAAAAGGTCTAGTTTAGAGAAGTTTGTAAGTTTTTGGGTAAGTCTAAACCTTACAATTTTAGATCTTCAAAACCTTTTCATTTTACTTAGTTTTTGTTGTGCCCTGAGGAATAGAGGTCGTGATTTCTGAGGCAGTAGAGGGTCTGAGCGCAGAGAGATGAACTTGCCCAAAGCCACACCACTAATTGTACCGAACTTGTCTTCAGATTCCAGGCGTAGTGTACGTTGTGGCCCACATCAATATCATAGGTGGAGTTGCTATAAAATAAAAGTTTATCTAAACTTTGATTTTTCTATTCGTAGGTGATTGTTTGCTCTGCTACTTTGCATTCTTTTGATGTAAAGAAACTGTCTGAGAAGATAATGCATTTTCCCACGTGGGTTGATTTAAAAGGCGAAGATTCCGTCCCAGAAACCGTGCACCACGTGGTTGTCCCCGTGAATCCCAAAGCTGACAGACTGTGGGAAAGGCTGGGGAAAAACCACATCAGAGTAAGTCTTTATAACGTTAACACTTGCACAGAGTAAAGCAGTCGGAAACTAGCTTTACCTCGGGCTCTTAGTGATGCTTAACACAACCAGAGAGTTGACCTCAGTAAAGAGAAGTCAAGCAAAAGCTTAGGAAAACGTTAGGCCTCTGGGGCATGGAATAAGTGATGGACTCATCTTTTATTTTTTCTGTCTCTATGTAGTTGCTTTTGATAAAATTTTTGTCAATAAATAGGATTACCTGTATATATAGACCTGATTTCAGATGCAGTGATTTCCATTTTCAGTAGTTAGTGTTTTATTGATGTGCCTTATTTAAAAAAAAAAAATTAATTTCATGTGTCAATCATGTCATTTTCCACCACTGTTCTGGATTTAGCATTATATAAGGGTATGTTTATTATGAATACACAAAGTTCTAAAAACCATCTTTGTATTTCTATTATTACATTTAAAATTGGTTAGCCTTAGACCTGTAGTTCATAAAGGGTTTTTCTGAATCTGAAGAACACTTGCCTACAGATTATAGAAATATATGTCTGAAGTGCAGTCTAAAGATAAATACAGTTCTCTTCTTTTAAAAAATGATGCCTGTTCTGAATTTTTGCTTAAACCACTCCCCACCCCTTTTGTATCCTTGCCGTTTGGTAGACGGATGAAGTACATGCAAAAGATAACACAAGACCTGGTGCTAACAGTCCAGGTAAGTGAAAAATGTCAGTGAAATGAGCTGAAAGATTGTGAAAACAAATTGGTGTATTTTATAGTGTTTATGCCCTGTCTCATGGGATCTATAAAAGTAGAATAGGAAATCTGAAAATAAAAGCAACAAAAATAAGAAAGAAATGGGAGGAAAGCTGATACTAGGCAACTTAGAGGAATATTAGTGACTGAATTTAAGATATTAGCCTCCTGGCATCTAAATCACATACACTTTAAATTATAGAATGCTCACTGATCAGAGGAAACATTTCTCTGGTGGCAGAGATTATATTGGCCCTGAATTCCAGAGGTTCTTCATTTCAGGAATCTAGATAACAAAGAAAAGGTCTTTAGCTACAACTCTGTGAGAGATAGAGATATGACCTAGAAATGGTTTATTGATTCTTCTTGAATCAATATCTGTAACATAACATTTACCATTTTAACCTTTTGGGATATTTTTCATGGAAAGCAGTGGAACTAGGGATTAGAAAGTCCACAGAAGTTAGCGTGCTAGAGGAGCTGTATGATGTAAACCTGGAAACCTATCTGGCAATCATATTCCCTGGGAGGGCCCCGAGGACACACCATTGACCAAGGTAGAGCCATGCTGGTGAAAGGGGTACCAGACTCAGTTCAGCAGCGGCTCTCTAAGGACAGATTACTAGTGGGAGATGCTGTTTCAGAACTGGGCTCCCAGGTTGCATTGGGGATGCTACGATGGCCTCACTCTCCTACACACAGAGGCCAGGTGACATAGCAGTCATAAGAAGCCAGATAGGTGCTGTGGTGAGCTGCAAGATGAGCGAGGAAGGCGGCATTTATAGAGATACAGAGAGGGCTGGTCTCCATTCCCTGCAGAGGTTGAGCGCATGCTGCGTGACCCGAGGCCCCACCATGAATCGCATTTTAGCAGAGGCTGTAGCACAGGCCAGGCCCCCAGGTACACAAGGACAGGCGGGACGTTTCAGGGGCTCAGGGGTCACCTCCCAGACCTTTTTGGACAAGGTCCGTTCTTACTATTCATTTTCTCACCAGCGCCTTCCTTTCACCTGCGTATGCCTCTGTCCTGTCACACCCACTTCAGGTCAAGTTGGCTTTTACCATTTTTAAGTGGATAGCTCAGTGGCATTAAGTACAGCCCTGTGTAACCACCACCACCCACCTCAGAACTTTCTCATCTTCCCAAACTGAAACTGCATATCATTAAGTATTTCTCAGTTTTTAAAAAGCCTTACATGAAATTCCGATTTCATCAAGGTATTTGTATGCAGAGCTCAGACAGTTTGTCTCATGTACACAATGCTTTAAAAGTTTATGAAGATACATCGTGATACAAGGGCAGCGCTTCGAGAACCTGGGATGCATCTTCGATCCATTAGGCTGCTTGGCCAATACCAGGCGTCTCAAGGGAATGGTGGCCTGGGTGAGGCTGCCTGGCTCGGGGATGTCTGCAGTCTTGATGGAAGAGGGTTCCTTTGAACCATTTGACCTGCAGCTCCGCTGCTGTGTGCTCAGCTGGCCTCTGTTGGAGAGGAGGAAAGGCTCTGCTCGTTCACAGTATCGTGCCCTCCTGTGTGGGCTGCAGCCTGTAAAGTCAGTGTTTGCTGCTTCGTTTACTTTTCCTTGTACAACTTCCGCTGCGTTTTATATAATTAGAGATGACCACAGAGACCTTAGAGATATTCTGGGTTATACAGTAAAATGTGCATTAGGTAGTTATGAGACTATAGCCCAGCTTCCCATTGAAAAAGAAAGATTTGGAGGTTGGTGCCTAAGAAATTACTAACTAGGTTTGATGTATGGTTTTTACTCCATAGAGGGAAGTATGAACTTTTTGGTGCTTAGGTTAACTTAGAAAGTATATCACTTGTTTTTAAATGGGGTTAAACCAGCCGTGGGCAAACTACGGCCCGCGGGCCGGATCCGGCCCGTTTGAAATGAATAAAACGAAAAAAAAAAAGACCGTACCCTTTTATGTAATGATGTTTACTTTGAATTTATATTAGTTCACACAAACACTCCATCCATGCTTTTGTTCCGGCCCTCCGGTCCAGTTTAAGAACCCATTGTGGCCCTCGAGTCAAAAAGTTTGCCCACCCCTGGGTTAAACATTTATGGCACATTTAGGGAAGTTAATGTGAGGCACAATAGAATGAATTCTCCATAAAGGGTGTGGTTGTGTTTTTCTGTGTGTGTGTGTGTGTGTGTGTGTGTGTGTTTCCCTCATAGGAGGATGGGTAGAGGTAGGTTATTCTTTGAAGAATAACCTCTTTTACCTACTTTTTGGTACCCCACAAACTGGCATCACGTTAAAGCAGAGTTTAAGTGAGTTAAGCAGCAAGTCTGTGACTAATTATTTGTGTTCATGACAGAGTCAGATTGAGATTCTGTGTTTTGTTTTTCTCTGGTGATATTTCAGAGATGTGGTCTGAAGCCATTAAAATCCTGAAGGGGGAGTATGCTGTGCGGGCCATCAGGGAGCACAAGATGGACCAGGCAATTATTTTCTGTAGAACCAAAATCGACTGTGACAACTTGGAGCAGTATTTTATGCAACAAGGAGGAGGTAAGGTTTCCTTACTTGAAGTAAATTGTGCTTATTCCCTCATTCAGTCGGTTATTAATCTCCGGTTGATGCAGTCTAGAATGCGCACAGAATGGAAAGCAGTGATGGTGCGCTGTGTGTGTGCTGATTCAGTGATTTTCTGTAAGATGAGCCTGGGAAAAGCAATGAGACCATGTCCACAGAGGTCGTTTCATTACAGTGAGCATGAGTCACAGTGTTTTAAGGACCTATGTCATTTGGAAGGAGGGTGAAGTTACCGAGTGATGTTAAAATTTCAAGTGTATTTCCTAAGTAATAGAATGTATGTCTTTTAAATTGGTATATGAGGAAAAAACCTTAATCTAAATAAGGCTAAATAAGAAAAGAAGGGGGAAATGAGAAAAAGCAGAACAGTTAGAAATTACAGAATAAGAGATGGCTGGTGGGAAAATCTGAATATATGCGTGAACACTGTAATATATACCAGTGGACTAAGGTCTGTTCAAAGGCAGAGGTTGGCCCAGCCACTGTGGCTCAATAACTGAGTTGTGTAGAACAGCGGTCGCCAACCGGTGGTCTGTGTGGTCCGAAAGGTTGGCGACCACTGGTGTAGAACACCTTCAGGAGGGCAGGCTGTGGGCGTGGCCTGTTAGTAAGGGCATGGACTTCGGAGTGCCTGTTCTGATTCTTCCAAGAATAACCTCCTTTACCTACTTTTTGTTTTTCGCTTTGTATGGTAAGGGGAAGTTCCTGGTGTCCACATGTATTTTCCGCTTATTAATGCCTTTCATTGGCATGCTGCTTTATTTACTCCTGCAGACAGGGAAGGTGGCTTAAAATGGCCTTCAAAGCAAAATCAGATTTAACGCCAGGGAGTTGTTTTAGTGGCACTTTGCCTAATTGTGTTAACCCTGGTTTGTGACATAGATTCCATAGAATTCTATGGTACCATTATAGCCTGACTTCCATTGTTTTTTTTTTTACATAATCTGAGGCTAGTGTTTTCCAAGGTTAACTCTTAATCTGCCTTCCACTAGGGCCTGATAAGAAGGGACACCAGTTCTCCTGTGTTTGTCTGCATGGCGACAGAAAGCCTCATGAGAGAAAGCAGAACTTGGAAAGATTTAAGGTATTGGCATTGAAATAGTTTACATTTCCTTCATATAAAAGAGGAGAGTTGTATCTGGTTTTAATCAGTTCCAGTTAATATTCATAAAGCAGTTCTTGTCCTAGAAATTTCAAAATATTTCTGTCCTCGCTGGTGTATCCCATTCATGGCTGGGGTTAGTCATCTTTAAGGTCAGATGGTAAATTACACATTCTCTGTCAGCACAACACTACTGTAACAAGAATTTTTAATTTGAGAATGTTTTAGCTAAATTCTTTCAGGTAGATATTTTTAGAAGCATCGTTAGGTAGGTAAACCATGTCTGTGAGCCTTTAACAAAAGTCTTACAGTAATGCCCATAGAAAACTTACTGTGTAGATTATTTTCAGACAGGTATCAAAATAGGGTTTTGTAGAATTAAGTAGAGTTTTAATTGTTTGGGGCAGACCATCCCAGCTACAGCACATGAATAGGTTAGAAGGTGGGTGGGGCTTGAGCCTTTTAAGACTCAAGGTCAGTAGCTTCCACCAACAGTATCCTTATTGTTTATCACAGTGTGTTCATTTCAGTGCATAATGCATTCTCTCAGGCGCATCATGAAAAAGGTGAGAGTGCTGGGCGAGGGAACTTTGGATTATGTTCCCATGCTCTGGATTGATGTGGATGGCAAAACATACGGAATGGCCTGGTACTCAGGGTGCCGCCCCTCGGTATCCGGGCATTCTACTGGACAAAACCCATGTGCCCTTCCCTCTCCCCCAGAGCTCTCACTTTGCTGTGCCTCAGGCCAGACCCGTCCCAGGCTGATGTGTATTTCCTTAGTGAGCACCAGGGGGCACTCTCTGCCCCTTCTCTTGAGCCTTTTCCTCACAAACGTCGAGGTAAAATACCTAGTATTCTGAATTTATTTTAATGCAAGGGTAAAAATAATGCTTCCGTTTTTATAGTTTGTTCTATTTTATCTTTCTCTTGAATTACCTATCAAGATTTCTGAAGATAAAGCCAAATTTTAGCAAAGGTTTAACATCTTTGATATAAGAGAAAAGCAAAGCAAAATAAATCTAGTCATTGATTTATTCACCTTAAATGTTGTATTTAGTGAATCATAACTTAAGAATTCAAGAGTTGGCCCAGAGAATTAAGACTATCTGGATCTCTAATCTGAAAGTAACACAGTAGTTAATAGAGTTCTCAGTGAGTGGAAAGACTGTTGTGTTTATTTTTTTGTATATGTGCTGATAAATGCCTTGCTGTCCTCTGTTCCCTGTAGAAAGGAGACGTAAGATTCTTGATTTGCACAGATGTGGCTGCCAGAGGAATTGATATCCATGGTGTTCCTTATGGTAAAAAGACACTTTTTATACCTGCAGATGGAATTTTATGGAATTTAAAGTAGTAAACTAATATTTTCAAAATATTTAGAAACTCATGGCAGTTGGTAATGACCGATTTCATTTACAGTCATTAATGTCACCCTGCCTGACGAGAAGCAGAACTATGTCCACCGGATCGGCCGCGTCGGCAGAGCTGAGAGGTACCGCGGCCCTTCCCTCCTCTCCGAGCCTCTGTGCTGGGGTGCGGGGCCTAATGAGACTGTTCACCTCTTTCAGGATGGGCCTGGCCATTTCCCTGGTGGCGACAGAAAAAGAGAAGGTACTCCGCTCCGTGCTGTGTCGCATTCACTGTTGATGTTGGAAAGAAAAGCAGTGGGATTTTCCCATTTCCCTTGACTTTGGTTGCACATAGAATATAAGTGACCTCTTTGTGGCTTTTTAATTTTTTTTTAATTTTTTTATTTTTGTGTCTTTGTTCACTAAATGGATAAATACGATGACGTTTGGAAGGGAAAAATGCAAAATGTTATCTGTCCTAATAGCTTTGAAATAATTGTTTTTACCAAAATCTATTTAAACTCTGGCATGATGCCATAGAAGACTTTTTATTGGGAGGGGGAGAAGTAACTTACTATTTTGATATACTTACAAATTTACAGAAAAGTTGCAAGAATAAGGAATTCCCATATACTCATTGCCCAAACCAGTTCATTTTGCTTCTTGCTTTATTTCCTTAGAGAAGAGATTTGAACTTATTTTTCATACTCATCTTGATATAGCATTCTCCAATATGTACTTTTTCATCCTTGTTTCTATGGGAGAATCCCTTTCTATAACTGACATCCATTTTAGAAAAACTATTGGATTATTTTCAAGAAGAGTTCTTCCGGGAAACCTGGTTAAAAAAGAGCTACTGAGCCGTGGTGGTAGAGCCGCACCTGCAGTCTGCCTTGAGGACAGACGATGTTAAAAACAAGGTGAAAATAGAGCATTCGAGCATGTTTCCGTCTCCGCGCATGCTCATTCCTTCTCCCTGTCTAGGTCTGGTACCATGTGTGTAGCAGCCGTGGAAAGGGGTGTTACAACACCAGGCTCAAGGAGGATGGCGGCTGCACCATATGGTACAATGAGATGCAGGTAAGATGCCAAAAGCTTATTACAGTTGGAAAATAGACTTCATTTGTTTGCAAAAGTCATATCAGCATTTATCTGTTGTCACTTAGGAGGAAAAGTATTGAGTAATTGATTATGATGTTAGCTTTAGTTAATAAATTATAACTGAATTCATCTCTTCAGAAATCTAACTTCCATTTATACTAAGTATTGTACAGCTTCCTTGTTTTATTTAACGCTACTGAAATGCAACTCTTGTCAAAATGAAATTTTCTCTCCCTTTCTTAGTTGCTCTCTGAGGTAGAAGAACACCTGAACTGTACCATTTCTCAGGTTGAGCCAGATATAAAGGTACCTGTGGATGAATTTGATGGGAAAGTTACCTATGGACAAAAAAGGGCAACTGGTGGTAAGCTTTGAATTACTTTTAATTCTATTTTAAATTAGAATGTTTCCTCTCTGAGCATCAGTGTAAGAAGCGAGTACTTTTATTTCATAACTAGAGGCCCGGTGCATGAAATTCTTACACTGGGGCGGTGGGGTTCCCCTCAGTCCGGCCTGCGCCATCTCGCAGTCCTGGAGCTCTCGGGAGATGTCCGACTGACAGACATCCTTAGCGCTGCTGCCATGGAGGTGGGAGAGGCTCCCGCCACCGCCACTGTGCTTGCCAGCCGTGAGCCTGGCTCAGGGCTTCTGGCTGACCGGTGCTCCCCCTGTGGAAGTGCACTGACCACCAGGGGGCAGCTCCTGCATTGAGCATCTGCCCCCTGGTGGTCAGTACATGTCATAGCAAACCAGTTCTGCATATTAGCCTTTTATTATATAGGATGTTAAGTGTATATTTTTAGAATGTTACTCCCTCTATATTATTACTCTCATAGCACTTGTCCATACCTGCCCATTGCATTTTTATTGTATGATGTATGTGAATGCAGAAGCAGCATAGCTGCTTCTCTCGAGGTGTTAATGTCATATGAGTAGTTGAACATTTATAGAATTATTAGGGAACGAGTATAGTGGTGATTTTGAATGAAGAATCAGAAACCTTTGACTTAGTTCAGTGGTAACCCAGTCTCCCCTTCCCTTTGCCTGGAATGCCCTTTGCTCATTCCTGAAATTTTGTTAAGATTCAGGCTAAACTCGTGCCTTCCCCAATCAAGGACGAGGACAGGGGAGGGAATGGATGGGGGTAGTGGGTCAGCTGTTAGTGAGGCCAAATCATGGATTTGTAACGATTTACCATTTTAGAACTCTGAGTTTTGGAAATAACTTGCCCGGCAGTACATTTTTATTGCTAGAAGCAACGTTTAAACTGATGCAGTTGAGCCCAAGTATTGCCGACAAGTTGTTTCAGGCAGGTGATTTACATTGCTTTGTGCTCTGTGTGCGATGCAGGTGGAAACTATAAAGGCCATGTGGATGTTTTGGCACCTACGGTTCACGAGTTGGCTGCCCTTGAAAAGGAGGCGCAGACGTCTTTTCTGCACCTTGGCTACCTTCCTAACCAGCTGTTCAGAACCTTCTGATTCTAACACCCGAGTAAGACTTGAGTGATGCGGCTGTCGTCCTAAAACTCTAAAACGGCTGTACTGCTTCCAGGCAGCAGCGTTTATAGTCACTTAAGCTATTAATGCTAACTCTTGCATGTCAAGAAACATGGAACATTAGTCATAGGAATTCTTCATGTAATGGCAACCTAATGAAAGTAATAAATGTGATGACTCTATTTTCAGGAAGGCCTGTGTCTTATGTTAACGGGACTTGATAGTATTCTTCAGGAACGCTGTGGTTTTATGCAGTGCAGGTCACGGGCATGTGAACTTGGCAGTCCCTCTGTGGAGCCACTGTGAGTATCGGAGCGAGCTTCTCCCCAGGCAGCGGCCCTCAGTGGAGACGGGCTTTCGATGGTGACGGTGCCTGTGTGTGTCCGTAGCCGGAGAGGACCGATGGTCTCGCGGTAGGACAGCTCGGCCAGTCTGAAGCGGGTGTTTTAGGAGCTGGAAGGTTCTGTGAGGACTGACGACAGAGTGGGTGGTGGCGACAGTGAAGATGTATCCCTGGAGGTTTGCCTTTGCTTTAAGACCCTTTCTCTCCAGGTTATGCCCACAGAGAGAAAACGCTCCCACTGTCCCCCTGGGCCTTACACTTAAACACAGTCCTTTGGCATATATGTCCTCAGACCCTCCTGCCTTGCACCAGAAGGAAAAATTGAAATATAATTGAACTGCTCTTTTGTGCCATTTGACTCTAGTTTATAGTTTCTTGGGGAGTTTTTTTTTTACCTTAGAGATTTCTTAAGAGCACAAGTTACAGTGTCTTGTACGATGGTTTTAAACCTTTGAGCACTGAAATATTTCTTCAAACACAATCTTGAGTGAAACTAAATGTATAAACAGTGGGAAACGCATTACCATTGACTCACTTCCCAGTGCTGAGTCCTGGTGCGTGTGGCAGGGTGAGAATTTCATTCTTTCACCCACGTCTGGACACTGTCCTTGGAGGGGTCCTCGCACGCCATGGCCGACCTCACAGCTGGGACAACAGCTGGCCGTGACCACGCACACCAGTCACTGCTTCAGAAGTGAGTGTTTCATCGACGTGGCGGCCAAGGGCAGACTGACCCTCTGACCGCTCAGCAGTGGAGCGGGAAGAGGTCGGCCCGGGCTGCTCACACCCTGGTTTGTGGTGCAGGAGCGAGTCGGGCGGGTTCACATCCACAGGGCCCATCTGGTCGAACTGGGACCAGACCCTGGTCCGGGGGCAGCTTTTCCTCTCTGGTCTCCCTGTGGACGAGGATTCCCCGGGCGCAGGGGTCGGCCAGAGAGGAGTGCGGGGCAGAGCTGGGAGGCCGTGGGAGGGTTTATTCGTGTTTTTCCCTTCCAAATGCCATCCAACGGGAATTATCCAGGGAACAGAGTTCTTAACAGAAGAAGCTCCGTGTAACAGGCCAGAGGGGGCTGCCTGGACTTCCGACCGACCGTCTCTTCTCATCATTATCCTTCTCTTCATCTCAGTCCCCGCGTCCAGATGCTATTCCTCCAGCCTCTGGTCCATGCTCAGGATGTGAATAATCGCTCAGTCCTGGTTAAGAAGTGCTCGCTGAGCCATGCGTGATGCTGATCGCCCTACTTTGAAGAAGTACTGTTGATATTTGGCTCTGTTGACTAATGAGTTTGCTGACCACTGGTCTAGCCAGTAGGCACTCCACTCCACCTTTTACAGTGCTTCCATGTTGACATCTCTCCTGTGCTACGTACGCATCACATTTCTCTGGGAATCTTTGATCTGCGCTTCAGATTGTTTCCTTCTATGACTTTAATTCCTGGATTGAGTTAAAGTGAATGAACCTAACGAACATTTTTCAGGGTCGTTACCAGGTTGCGTTGTTGCGCTAGTTGACATTCACACAAAGTCGGAACAATTCTGTACAATTTATTTTCCAAACTGAAACCCTACTCGTGTGCACTTAAAGCTCGTTTTCGTGCTGTCTCCCCACATGGTGTGCGAATGGTGCTGGCAAACAGAGATGGTCTGATGTCTTAATGCAGCTTTTTCTCACGGCTCCTTTCCTGGCCCTCACCCCTGCCCACCACCATCATACGACACCCAGACCCAGACCCAGACTTGTAAATAATGTGCAGCCTTCTGTATTTTCTTTAAGGTAGAAGTGCATTTGGCAATGACTAAAAACAGCCAGATTTTTTTTTTTAATTCTCAATCAATCCTAAATGGGCAAACACCATTAAGACACATTTTACCTTATTCTTCTGACTTAAAACATTTTATTGCAGTTTGAATGAGATATGAAAAATGTGTAGATAACCATAAAATGAGGTCTGGGGTAGGTCCCCCTGTATAGTAATTTATCATTTCCCTATAGGTTCTGACGGTTTCCAAAGTACTAGCAGGGACTTTTTTCCAAATGACCTTATTTGGGGGAAAAGGAATATTTGTTAGGAGGGAAAGAATGTAGTGGAACAGGAAGGAAAGGGAGGGTATTTTGCTGCTCCAAAGTAATTGATCGAGGATTCCTTTGGAGGGAGGAGGGCACGGGGAATTTTGGCTGTTTTCCGTTCTGCTGCTTTAAATAATTACCTCTCATTTAAAGCCATCCAGAACTGTAGTTTTCCTGACAGAGGTTTCAGTCTTACTGGTCAGAAGTTGAGGGGAATTGGAAAGGACCCAGGGTCAGATGGGCTTGGATCCCATCCTGGCAATAGTGACTTCTGGCTCGTCCAATCACACACAGAGATTGTTAGTTCTAAGGCGGGACCCTGGAACCTGCATTTTGACAGATTCCTCAGTCGGAGGTGCAGATGGGCCTTGAACCCACGACCCACTGTTACAGATAAATGGCTCTTAGAACTTGAACTCTCGCTGCAATCTTTCCCCCTAAGAGCCAGGCAAGATGATGCAAAAGAATAAGAGACAGATGCTGCTAGAATCATCTGCCTTCCGGGAATGGCCCACTGCCTCTCTACCAACGGGGAGCATCTCCGCTCCTTCCCTTAGTTAGTGCACTCGCTCTGGGATTAGCTTTTGTTTTTGTAATCCTCACCCGAGGGTATTTTTCCATTGATTTCTAGAGAGAGTGGAAGGGAGGGGGAGAGACAGAGAGGGAAACATCGATGTGAGAGAGACACATCAATTGGTTGCCTCCTGCACGCTCCCCAACCAGGGCCGGTGATTGAGCCTGCAACTGAGGTAGATGCCTTTGACCAGAATCGAACTTGGGATCCTTCAGTCTGCAGGCTGATGCTCTATCCACTGAACCAAACCAGTTAGGGCTCACCTAGGAAGCTTTAAAAGAAAATGCCAGTCCCTGTATCTTACCTCCAGGGATTCAGACTTCAGCATCTGGGGCTGGGCCCGGCTGCCCCGAGATGCTAATAGATTGCCAGGTTGAGAGCTGCTGCTCTAACCTGAGCCTGACTCGAGATGCTTCTTGTTCCTATGGCAAAGCATTGTGGCTCCCCTGCAAATGCCCAAGTGAATTCGTGTCCTAATTGGGTTCAAGCTGGAGCCCTGGCTCTCATACTGTGCAGTAGAGGTTATTGCAGAGAAAAACAGATGAAACAAATGGTACCATATATCATTTTTGAGAAACAAGGAAGACTATTTTAAAAATAAATGTAGCCAGATGAATGTAGTTTCCTCCCAATAGTCACTTTGGGGATTCAGACCAATCTTTTAAGGATGCTTCCAGTTTTCAAAACCCAGTTGGCCTTTTATTTTAGACACTAGTGGCGCAGTGCATGAAATTCATGCACGTTAAAAGGGAATTAATTAGAGGAAATATTTTAATATTGCTATTTGCCCTTTCTCTATAATAGAAGTGTCAGAAATGAAAGAAATTAGTAAAACGTGTATGAAAATCTCCTTCCTTTCAGAGTCTGGTGTGCACTGTGGGACCTAGAGTCAAGTCTCCGCCCACCACCTGCATGCGCTTCGAAAACACAGGAGACCCACCTGGCCGGCCCCACCCCCGTCAAGCCCCGTGGGGTGGGGGGTGCGTCCTGAGGTCCCTTGCCCCGGTCAGGCGCCATGCAGCCTCAGGTCCCTGCTGTTCGGTCGTGATGTTACGGTGTTCCAGCTAATTTGCATATTCCTCTATTATTAGATAGTCTAGTGGCCCAGTGCACGAAATTTGTGCATGGGGGGGTGTCCCTCAGCCCTGCCTGCGCCCTCCCCAACCTGAAACCCCTCGGGGGATGTCCGACTGCCAGTTTAGGCCCAATTCCTGTGGGATCGGGCCTAAACCAGCAGTTGGACATCCCTCTCACAATCTGGGACCGCTGGCTCCTAACTGCTCACATGCCTGCCTGCCTGATCGACCCTAACCACTGCATGCTGGCCTTCTCGCCCCCAACTGCTCCCCCCTTACCAGCCTGATCACCCCCAACTCCCCCCCTGCCTACCTGCTCGCCCCCAACTGCCCTGCCAGCCTAATTGCCCCCAACTGCCCTCCCCTCCTGGCCTGATTGCCCCTAACCGCCTCTGCCTCGGCCCCGCCACCATGGCTTGTCCGGAAGGACGTCCAGAAGGTCTCCTGGTCTAATTAGCATATTACCCTTTTATTAGTATAGATTGTCACTTTGTATTTATTTAAAACATTTCCATTCCCTTTAGAGGAAATTATTGGCTCCATCCACTGTTTCACCTTAAATCTTATTCTCCAGCTTAGTAACACCCTGTTCACCAGAAAGGACTCTCGTTGGCTCTTAGCTATTTGTTTCCTTCAATCAAATCCCCATCGAAGGACCAATATTTGCTGCTGCCAAGGTAGGACCAGAGATGGTGTCCCTGCTGGGCAACAATTGCAGGTCAAGGGCTTTCCAGTTTGAGGTCAGGGTCTTGGAAGAGAATCTAGCCTTGGGGGAAATCCGGATCCGATTAGGACTTGCCAGGATGGAGGGTGGAGGCAGAGAGAGGGCCAGCAGGGATGGGGTGAGCTCAGAGTGGGAGCAACACTGTCTGACAATGAGCTTTCCTTTTCTACACGGATCCCCTGGAAATCCTCAAATGTTTGCTACGTAGTGTTACCAACTAGGTACGTACAACTCGGGCGTTGAAGGGAGGGCCCTGAGTGTGTTTGAACACAGGATGTTAGGTGCGGGAGTTGGTTAGCACCCTGTCCTGTGGAAAATTGTTCCCTCGTGGCAGGAGGGGACAAGAAAACTCTCTGGAGCGGTCGCCTAACCAAAGCTTAGAAGGCGACAGGCTTAGCGGCACTCAGGTTTAGCGGGCACTTCGAAGAATTCTTAGACATTTGGGGAGAGAACGGGCTAACCTGCACCACAGAGGCTGGAAGTTTGGGGTATTTTGTTTGGCTCTTAACGGCTAGCGATTACCCATAGCATGAAATAATTGTTCCCTTAAAATACTGGTACTAGTTCTATTGGTTACAACGACAGACGCTGTCCTATCTTCTGTCCATAAATGGTTATACGTTTTCCCACTGATCGCTCACAGCCCAGCGCCAAGAGAATGGTTACCTCTGAAATGACATGCAGCAGGGCCTACCTGTGGTCCATGGTTTATCAGCTCCCAGCGAGGGCACCAGGTGGCGCTAACGTCACACTGTGAACACCCACAGCGACACCCTTCATGCTGGTGTATTTTTACCACTTGGGGTCACTTAAGGATTACCCGACTTCCTTTTTTCTGCTAAGCAAATCACAGACTCAAAGGAATTTTTCCCATTCCATCTGTCAGAGTCCAGGGGTCTCTTTCTCTGGATCCTGCAGGCCAAGAAATGTGCAGTAGGGTTTTCCCCCCCAAAATTGGTCCCATACAGCTTGTGCTCCTGTGGCTTCTCCTGTCACAAGGCACTTCTAGGGCCGTGGCACCCGTGCTCCCGTGGGCCCAGCACTGGGGAATTCTCTGTACGAGGAACTTGCCCGCGTGTCTAAGTGGCATGAATGCTCATTGCCACTCTCGTTAGCATGTCCAGAATGCGGAATGTTTTCTCCTCCGTCATGCCCTTGACTCTGCCTGTCTCTAGAAGCCCAGGTGGGCATGAAGGGAGGCGGGTATCACCCGCTCACCTTCCCACCACTTCCCCGTGGCCCCAGGACCTGTGCAGGGCCTTTGCAAGCTTGGTGGGGTTTGGGGGAGGATCCCGACTGCCTTTGCTCCCTGTGGGGGGTATGGAGGGGCGTGAGGCAGCACCTGTGGGCTCACACAGCCACCCCGGACCGTGAGCCTGGCCACTTCCCAAAGTCGCTCATGGCTGCTCGTGAAATGATGTCTGAACACCTCCCACCAGTCACCCTGCTGACCAAGCCACTCCGTGCGCCTATAAAGTGAGCGATAACCACCTGGACACGTGACCAGGTACATACTCTGTCCTGAGCCTTCTCCTTTTCTCCAGAGGATGCCACCTTGGGGTGGAAGCAGGAGGAGGCTGCCGGATGGCTCAGGAACAGCTTCTTCTGGTGCCATTCATGGTGCCACAGAAACTCACCCGCTCCCGCCATTTCCAATGTATAATTCATCCTGTCGGCCCCCATTCAAGAACCCGCCCTGGGCCTTCGGTGCCTTAATGAGGTCCAGGCTGAGGGGGCGCTGGAGGCCCTCTAACACTGGGCCCCAGCCTTCCCACTCTTCCTTCCTTTGTTGCTTCATATTGAACGCGAGCTCCCTCCTTCCATCACAACAGCAATAGCCAACATTGATGGACGCTTCACTCTGTACCAGGTATTCTAAGTGTTGACTCATCTTAACCCAATCCTCAGAACAACCCCCCCCCCCCGCCCCCAGGTCCTACTCCTGTTTCCATTTCACAGATGAGAAAACTGAGGCACCAGGTGATTTGTGAATTGCTGACAATTACCTGGTGAGAAACAGTGAAGCCAGAATTTGAATGCAGACGCTTTTCCACTGTGGCCTTTGAGTTCTTGCTGCCGGAAGGCCTTCGTACCTGCCCCTCCCCGGTCAGGACTCCACGCCTCCTTAGGGACCTGAGTTCCACCTCTTTCATGGGCAAGAGGACACCGCACTTTAAAATACCAACCATGACCCAGGTACTTTATATTCAGTGTCACATAAGAGCCAGTGTTCGTTCTCTCCCCCCCCCCCCCCCCTTCAGATAAGGAATCCCAAGGCCCAGTGAGGTTCAGTCCAATCCATCAGGTTGACTCTGTCGGGTCCCAGAGCTTGAGTTTTCCAAACTGTCTCTGACTGTTTTCCCCTGTTTCCAGGTGGATCAGAGTCCTTCCAGGGGAGGTTTCTGGGCTGTCGCTCTCTCCCTGCAGTGTCCCCGGTGGGTGTACAGCAGATACTACTGATCAGCTTATTTCCCTGCTACAGGGAAAGCGCCTACTTCGCTGGCGGCAACAAGATTTCTGTGGAGACCGAGCCCCAAAGCAGAGGCCCCTCAGGGCTTTTCCCCTGAGCAGGGCTCAGTCTGCTGTGGTCTTACCAGGACAGGACGGAAGACCAGCCGCTGTCAACGGGAAAAGAGTTTCATCGAGACAATCTTGACCAAAATCTGCACACGCTTTTGAACATATGGGGCTTCAAGCTCCAGTTTCCTAGGGCTGGGATTGCAGTGCGATGGGGGACGAGACTTGCACAGAAATCTATGAATTCATCATGGCTATTTCTGCAGCCCTGGGGTTGGCCCAGCTCCAAGCCAAGCACTTTCTGCGGTGCAGGTCCTGGTTATTTGAGGCTGGATGACTCACTTTGTGTAACATCCTCTTGTTTTCCTCCTTTTCCTCCCAGGGGCCCCCTCCTGCCTGAGAGGCCTGGCGGGGGCAGGGAGGGGTGTGAAACTCCAGCCTCTGTTGCCCCCTGCTTTGCAGCTCTGTTAGCATTTGCTGGGAAAGCCTTCAGGGTCTCCTCTTCTCTTCCCCCCAGGCAGGCCCCTCTTCCCCTCTGGCCCTCCACGCCCTTTGCTCCTTGCTCTCTCCCAGAGTGTATACCCTTGCGCTGTAGTTACCTGCTTACAGGTCCGTGTCTTCCTAGCTAAGGTGAGTCCTTTACCGCAGGTCTGGTTTTGAGATCCTCACTACCAGGCAGGGTCTGCCCGGAGAAGGTGCTTTGGCAAACATTGGTTGAATTGGCAGGAAGCAAGGAAGGAAGGAAAGAAGGAAGAGTAGACAGATGGATGGATGGATGGATGGACGGATGGATTATCACAAGAAGTGTCTACGAAGGAATTTTAGACATCAGCTAGCAAAATAAGGATGAGAAAGTAGGATTCCTGAATTAGTGTTTTTGTGTGTGTGTGTTTTTTTTTGCACCAGAGAGCTGCATATCCTCAATATAAGGCCATAGACGTAGATGGGCTCTGAGCCTCAGCCTTCGCTTTAAGAAGGGTTTGTTTCTCACACGGGAGCTGTGTCGGTTTAACCAAGAGCCCCCTGGTTACCTGAGGAGGAGGCCTTCCCCACCGCTGTTCCATCCTCTATCCAGTCGTCCTGAGACACAGCGGCGGCCTCAGGGGTGCCAGGCTATCCCGCCAGGCTTTGCCTCCTTTATTTCCACGCCTTGCAGGGCGGGAATAACAATTTTCATCTAAGGCAGCGGTTCTCAACCTGTGGGTCGCGACCCTTTGGTGGTCGAATGACCCTTTCACGGGTCGCCTAAGACCATCCTGCATATCAGATATTTACATTATGATTCATAACAGTAGCAACATCACAGTTATGAAGTAGCAACGAAAATAATTTTATGGTTGGGTCACAACATGAGGAACTGTATTTAAAGGGCCAGAAGGTTGAGAACCACTGCTCTAAGGAAACAGGTTCAAGGAGGTGAAGTATCGATTCAACAATAATAGTGGGAAAGCTCGATACCCCACTTGTGACAGTGGGTAGAACAACTAGACAAGGTGAGCGAGGAGACAGAGACCCGGACAGCCCGTGAACAGACCCCGCTGGGACGGACCCACACCAGCAGAACACACCTTCTTCTCAGGTGCGCCAGGAACGATCTCCAAGATGCACCGTACGCCAGGCCCTGGGATAAGCCTTGATACACTGGAAGAGATTAAAATCATATGCAGTATATTCTCCTGTCACAGTGGAGTGAAATTAAAGATCAATAACAAAAATACTGGGAAATTCACAAATAAGTGTAAATTAACACACTGCCCAACAAGCAATGAGTCAAATAAGACATCAAAGGGGAGGCTAGGAAATACTTTGAGTTGCATGAAAACGGTATACCACGTAGGGAATCTTAGGGATGAGGTAAAGCAGTGCGGCAAGGGGGAGGGTGGGGGGCGGGTTATAGCAGTGAGTGACTAGTAAAAAGGAAGATCTCAAATCAATAACCTTTCACTGTAAGGCACTGGTGGGCGGGGGGAGGGGGGAGGGGGAGAGTCAACTGAACCCAAAAGAAGCAGAAGAAAGGACATAATGAAGACCAGAGTGGGCATCCGTGAAATAGGAAAACAGTAGAGAAAATGAACAGAACTCAAAGTTGGCTTTTTGAAGAGATGAGCAAAGTTGACAAACCTCAGCTAGAAAGACGTGACATCATTTTCCCAGCGTGGCTCCCATAGTACATGGCGGGGCCAGGATTCCGAACTAGAACTGTCTGAGCCAAAGCTGGGGTGGGGGCCTGCCTCCCACCTAGACGGCGAGTGTCTCAGGACCAGGAGCTTGCCTTATGCGCCTGTGCTTACGTTCCCGGTGCTCTGTGCCCGGCACACACAGGGGCCCGGGAGATGTTTGCTGAACCGCAATGAAAAGCAAGCCTTCTCCCCGCCCTCAGCCAGCCATCTGTGCGAGATGATAAATTACGCTTCCAATGCAGATCGGGCTGAATTGCACTATTTCTGATGAGAAACGCTGAAAACAGCAAACGGCTTGTCCTTAAAAATAAACCCTTCAGCTTCAGGGATCTGGCCCAGAAATGAACCATGTGCAGCTCCAGCTCCAAGGCTGAGTGTATTACCCTGGAGCCCGCGGCGAGGGGTTCTGGCTGGAGTGAGAAGCCCTGTCACCTTGACCTGGCCCCTGGGTGGGGAGTGTGCACTGGGCCGCCCCTGGTTACACTCTCTGTGGGGCTGGCCCAGCTCCGAGGGAGCAGCTGGTCCCAGAGACCCCACGATGCTGGACCGTGTCCCCAGACGGACAGGCTAGGAGCCAGGGCTCAGGGATGGCACCCCAGCCGAGCCAGGCCGGGCTCCATGGGGAGTCTTCGCTTTCTGACATTTCATAAGGGGTGACATGTAAAGGCTGTTGACTTTAATGAACCAAAGTGCATGGAGTTTGTTTTGTTTTTTTAAATATCTTTTTCTTGATTTCAGAGAGGAAGGGAGAGGAAGAGATAGAAGCATCAATGATGAGAGAGAATCATTGATCGGCTGCCTCCTGCACGCCCCCCACTGGGGATTGCGGCCGCAACCCAGGCCTGTGCCCTGGCCAAGAATCGAACCGTGACCTGGTTCCTAGGACGACACTCAACCACTGAACCACACCGGCCGGGCCCAAGTGCGTGTTGGTATGTCCCGAAAGGCTGTGGGGAGAAGGTGGCACTCCTTCTGGGTGGGTTGTATGCCAGAACACTACCGCGCGCTCAGGCTGCAGTGACCAGGCCGCCTGCTCAGGGACAGGGGAGGAGGCACAGTGTCCTCCCTAATGGGACAGCATCCTGGCCAGACACCCCAGTCGCAGGAAGGCAGGGTGGGCGCCGGCCGTGTGCCCATTCATCCCGAGGACTAGACGAAGCCCCTAGATTTGTGCAAGGACTCACAGAAGGTGGAGAAGTGCATCTATTTCTCGGACTCCTGGGCCCAGGGGGGTCCCGCACCCGCCCCGCCTCCTAGGAGGCGCGTGGTGAACTCTGAGCCGCTTCCCATGGAGGCTGCGGGGGTGGGGGGGTGAGGGGGGGATGGGGGGCGGGCCGTGCACACTCCTGGGTGTCCTTTCCCTGGCTCCTGGGCTCCCCCTCCCTTTTCTCTTTTCTTAAGTTAAAGGTGCCTCTTCCGGAAGCCCCCATGTGGAATTGACCCTGCACTGAAAGGGAGGTCTTTTTAGGGCCGGAGCTTTGTTCTCGGGCATTTTCTGCCTCGCCGGCCCCGGGGAATGTGAGCTGGGAAGGTCTGTGTGCGATGGGCGCTGCGCATTCATGTCCAGGGGCCCAGGAGCTGTTTCGAGGAGAAAAGTCTCTCCATTCTCTGGCCTTTTGACCCCTCGGGCCCCAGGCAGGAGGATGTGGAGGAATGAGGCTGGGTCCCCCAGACCCCCCCACTGCTGCTGGGGGGGGGCTACATTACACATAAGGAAATATACACACTTTGATTCTGACTTCAAAATTGGCAACCTCTAATTTTCACACCATCAAATCGGCAAAACAATATCTTTTTTTTTCCCCCGAGAAAGAGATGAACTGGTACTTGCATTTTGTCCTCTTCCCTGGATCTGTGTCGCTTGCTGTTATGT
Organism: Myotis myotis; assembly: GCF_014108235.1. NCBI lineage: Eukaryota > Metazoa > Chordata > Mammalia > Chiroptera > Vespertilionidae > Myotis > Myotis myotis. The sequence goes on along the minus strand of NW_023416318.1, from coordinate 50,909,424 downwards.
CACTAGAATAGAGGACACACCTGCACTGTTCACGATGTGGACAGAGATTTTAAAATTCTGTTTTATAACGAGAATAACAGGAACACGGGGATCAATGAGTGGGATGATGACAACCTCAAGCTGCACAGTGGTGATGGCTGCACACCGTGGTGAATGGACTTGAATACCACTGACTTGTACGCTTACAAATGGTGAAAATAGCCTGGCCAGTGTGGCTCAGTGGTTGAGCCTTGACCTAGGAACCAGAAGGCCATGGTTCAATTCCTGGTCAGGGGCACATGCCTGGGTTTCAGGCTCGATTCCCAGTAGGGGGCATGCAGGAGGCAGCCGATCAATAATTCTCTCTCTTGATGTTGCTATCTCCCTCTCCCTTCCTCTCTGAAATCAATAAAAATTATTTAAAATAAATTTTAAAATGGTTAAAATAGTTAAAGAAAAAGTTCTCAGCATAGCATGGAAGTTTTAAAAAACAAAAAAGAGTGGACGGCTGTGACGGAAATGTTCTAAGTGAGCAGTGGGGACGGTTGCCCATATCGGAATGTGCTAGACACCACGGAACTGTCCGCTTCAGGGCAGCGGTGAGCCTCTGGAAAGGGGTTATTAGAGAACTGGCCAGGAGGGCTGGGGTCGGTGACAGACGGGCCGGCAGAGGTCCTCTCCGGGACGCTGGGCGGCTCTTCCTCAGGCTGTCCTCGGCGGCCTGGGCTCCCGCCCGATCCCCCAGCTGATGCGGCTCTGCCCGGCCCACCTCCTGCCAGGCTCCAGCGCCCCAGGCCCCACAGGATGCCCGGCCGGACCAGAAACAGGATGCCCGGCCGGGGACCCCTGAGAAGACCAGGGCCAGGAAGAGCCTCTTCCTGCTGCAGGGACAGCTCCGTGACCGGGAAAGGCGGGCCGGGATGCTCGCATTTCCACGGTGACATCACCCCTGCCGGGACCGAGCCTCGGCGCCTGGGACTTGGTGAGCCGCACAGTCCATATCGTCGCCAGGGAGACTCGGGCGGCCGGGGTTTGTCTGCATCCGGACAAGCACATCTTGCCTGGTACCTACGGCTTCGCTCCTGGAAGAAGGGACAGGACCACGAATCCCAGCTCCTAGGGCGGAGGAGAGAGGAGGACCCCACACCCCAGGCACGCACTCTCCTGCTCGGCCCAGTTGCATGCTTCCGGGCACGGGACGCTCACCCTGTGCGAGGCCACGGTTTCCCTGCGAGACCGAGTCTAACGCTGGGTTGAAGACGGATTCCTGTCATGCCCTCCACGTCTCTTCACTGCCCCAACCCAGACCAGACGGGTCTCTCCCTCTCCGCCGAGTCCTTCAGAAACACACCCGCTGGGCTTCCTTCTCCCGACCACAGGGCCACGCCCTTCCCACTCTGTCCCTTTAACACGCCGCCAAGGCCCTCCTCACTCCCGTCCCTGTGCTCTGAGAAGGTTCAAAACGGTAGGAGGTGAAACCCCGGACGGACGGACGGACGGACGGACGCAATACTCTACGTAGCGTGTGGCTGGTGGGGAACGAAGCAGGGTCCTCACCTCCTCCGAAGACAGCCGGGGGGCCGACTGGGAACCGAACTCACAACCTCTTGGTGCATGAGACGATGCTCAACCAACTGAGCCACCCCGGCCAGGGACTCTGAACTCATTATTATCCTTTTTCTGCCCCCAAATCGCTTCAAAGTAGCCACGCCACCTCCACTTTCTCAATAAAGAAACAGGCTCAGGAAATTACAGCAACGCCCATCTCACCCCGGGAGCAGGAGCCTGGGGGCAGGACGTGGCGTCCCCGACCGGGGGGGGGGGGGGGGGGGCCCTTTCCCCACCAGCTCTGCCGCCTGGAACACACAGCAGGGCGCCTCCCCTCCCCCTGCCCCTCCGGCTGCCCACGGCCCCGCCTGGCGACACCGGCTGTGGGCACGGGAGCCCTGTCATGGGAGCCCCGCGGTGGGGGCGGGTGGCCCACGCTGGCCCTCGGCCCTGGGCTGGAGATCAAACAGCCCCGCGGTGAGAACTGAGGGAGCGCAAATCACCCTGAAAGAGAACCTGTTCCAAATGACCGGCGAACGCAGGTTCCCAGACACCCAACACCCCGTGCTGCCCGCCCTGCTGGCCTGTGGGGGTGCCTCGCTCGCCCTGGGCACCCAGGCACCGCCCTCACGGGCCTCAGCTCCTGGTGTAGGCCTGAGCCTTGGGTCGGGGTTCCCAGGGTCATTGGCACGCCACTGCTGTGAAAGGGTGGGGAGCAATGAACCCCGATTCCAACCTGCTGCTCCTTCCTGGCTGTGCCATGTGAGCAGGTCCAATAGCCACCTCGAGCAGCTCTTCCACGTGGATGAGGGATGGGAGGTGGAGCTGGGATCGTCTGCCCCAAACCCAGATGGCGGTCGGCTCATCGAAGATGCTAGGCCCTTGCTCGCGCAGGCCTCCCCAGGAGGTTTGCACCCATCGTCTCATTTAAACCTCCCTCCCTCGGAATGGGCTTCTGCTCTCTGCCCCTGGAGGCATTGCAGAGGTGCCAGGATGAAGCCGGGACCACATGGCTGGACGCGTCAGCCCGGACTTGAACCTGGCTCTCCCTGACCCCAGATTCCCTCTTCTCTCCTGCTTCACAGGTTACCTTGGCTCCAAGAGGTTGATGCCTAAATGGTTAATAAACAGTGTGGGAGCTTGTCCTGGGCCCCCCGGGAAAGGGTGGGTGACTGTCCTGGGCCCCCCGGAAAGGGTGGGTGCCTGCCCTGGGTCCCCCGGGAAAGCGTGGGTGCCTGCCCTGGGTCCCCGGGAAAGGGTGGGTGCAGTCTGGAGTCGCAGCCCTCTCCTGGCTGCCGCCTCATGGTGACGCACAGATGACCCCTCCCCGGCCTTCACACCTCTCGCCCCGACTCGGCAGCTCTGAGCTCTGTGGGAACCGGAGCAGTGGCCCCTGGCCCGGGGAAGCGGGGGTCCCCAGCAGACCCCTTCCCACCCCCGGGGCCTGCTTCTCATCTCCCAGCGCCACAGGCAGTAACCCCTCGTCCCGTGAAAGCCGAGGAGGGAGGAATGTCACATGAAAGGTGCCCGAGGAGGCCTGGCCAGTGTCAGGCCACCAAATGGCAGGTGCCAGGTGGTTAGCATTAATGGCCCGGGGCGGGGCCTGCCTCCGAGGTGTGCGGGCGGCGCGGTGCTGGCTCCCACGGCCCCCTGGGCGCCAAGGAAGGCCCACGGATGCCTCTCCTCACCTCTCTTCTGAGTAGCACCCCCGCCTGCCCCTGCCCCTGCGCTGGCTTCCGTGACATCGCCTCTCCTGGCTCTGCCCTGAAAGCTCCCTTCCTGGGCTCCTGGCGCCAGGACTGTGGCCTCCACTCTGCCACCGTGCTCTCCCCAACGCAACCCGAGCGTGTCACTGTCCCCCCGTGTGGCTGCCCGTGGCCTCCAGGTGCCTTGATCGGTCACCCAGGGTCTGACTGGTAAGCCTGCCCCTCCCCTGGCTCCAGCACGAGTCACCCTTGAGCCCCCTGAGCTGCCGCGATGGGGGCTCCCAGCTCCCGTCTCTTCTGCACTCACGTTACATGATGAGGCGGAGGGAGCGTGTGCCCGGCCGGCCGTGCCATCTTGGCTGGGAGCCTCGAGGGCAGACGGTGGTCCCCACCCAGGTGAGGGGTGTGGCTCCCTCTGTCCTGCGTCAGGCAGAGGCCCGGGAAGGCCGAGTGAGGAGCGCGGGCAGCCGGAGGGAGGGCGGAGGGGCTGGACATCGGTTGCGATCATGGGCACCCAGCCTGCTCCCCGGTCCCCCCGTACATGAATGGCATGTTTCTGAAGCCATGAATTCCTAAGCATGTATGAGGAGTCGTCACGCTACTTTCTCTGCTCTGAAACGTTTCCGACATTTTCCAAAATAAGAAGTAAAAAAACAAATAAAAATAGCAACAGCCCTCCCCACCCCCGGGCTAGCTGTGCGCCCCTCAACGTGAAGTGCCTCTATTCACGTCACCCCGTTCCTACAGAAGAACCCCCCGCAGCCTCCCTCATGCCCTTCGTCCCGCTCGTGTCCCCCGGTGCCCACACGATGCCCGGGTGCCCCACGCCCCGGCTGCCCGGGGCCTCTGGCTGCTTCCAGCCCCAAGTCCCACTTCCCTCTCTCTCCGGCCAGAGGCTGCGGACGAGTGTTACCATCTGGCAGGGGCTGGACAGGCCCCATGGAGACATGGGGGTGCGCCCAGAAGGTGCACCATAACAGTCACCCCCAAAACCAGGGCCTGGGAAGGAGGGGAGAGGAGGCGGGTCCGGGTCCCTGGAGGCCAAGGCAGCCATGGTTCTCAGACAGGGAGACACGTTTCAGCTTCACATCTCAGAAAGCTGCTGAGCGCGCTGCGGAGCGTGGACGCAGAGGGGAGAAGAGGGACTGGGAGACAGGCTGGGACGGGTGCCGCCAGGTGTCAGGTGGCCAAGGGCGATGTAGGAGGTAGACCCAGCCGGACTCAGGGGTGTGGTTAAAGGGAGGGAGAGGGCCGCTGGCGGCTCCTTGTCCCCGGGGGAGTGACGGGGTCATGAGGAAGAGCTATGGGCGGACAGATGGTGCGTCCACTATGCTAAGTCCCCCGAACTGAATGAAAATATGCATCCTCAGGCCCTACCACGGACCCTGGAATCAGAATGTTTGGGGAGGAGAGACTGGAAAGCTGCATTTCAAAACGCACCTCAGGTGATTCTCAGGGTCAGGTGTTTGGGAGGCAATGCTCACCGACGGATGCTGGGTACACGGGGCCCTGTCCTTGGGCTGTGAGCGCCCGGAGCCAGAGCTGCCCCTGCTTCTGCTGTCTTTCCCGGGAACCTTGCTCCCAGCCTGCACGTGGCCATGGGTGGTGTGCGTTGAATGAATGAGTTGATCTCCAAACCAGGTAACCTGCAGTGGACGCCAGCCGTGCCTTTGACTGCTGGGGTTGGCTGGCTGGTCTTCTTGCCCAAGGTGACCACATTTTAAGCAAACCTTCTCATCGCATCCCTATTCACTTAGAAGGTTTCATTCCAGCATGGCCATCCCACCACGTTTTCTTTCTTTCTTTCTTTTTTTAAAAAATATATTTTTATTGATTTCAGAGAGGAAGGAAGAGGGAGAAAGAGAGAAACATCAATGATGAGAGAGGATCATTGATCGGCTGCCTCCTGCACATCCCACACTGGGGATCGAACATGCAACCCAGGCATGTGTCCTGACCAGGAATCGAACATGGGACCCTCCGTCTGTAGGCGGACGCTCTATCCATTGAGCCACACTGTCTGGGGCCCGCTTCATGTTTTCCAACAGGAACCACTAGGGGGCTTCTACCTTGCGGTGACGTTTTACAATAGTGAAAAATAATTGCACTTTTTTTTCCTTTTCTTTTTTTTTTAATAAGAGAGGAAATGTTACCAATGGTAAGGTCTTCAAAAGGCCACTTCGCAAACTCCAAATTTACTTGAAAGCACACCATCTTTTGCTGGAGGCCAGGCGTGGTATGTTTCTGATTACACCAGTGACCTTCACCCTGAAAACCCTTTGTAGATGGGCCTTTTTTCTCGACAACCTACTGATGAGCAAATGATCTAACAGATTTCACACCACATAAATTTAAGCCTAATAAATGCCTTCAAATTCAGAGCTCCTAATTCTGGGTTCGGGAGGTAGGCCCTTCACAAAAGCAATCATGTAGACAATTAATAAACCCACACACAGCTCTGGGAGAGAGTGGCTTCTGCCCCCGTTGCGGTGGCCCTCAGCAAGCTCCCAAGGGTGAGCCTCGGGGAATGCAGATTCGCCTTTAGCTCCTAGTTTGGCTGCCAGTGTCTTCTGCCCGGACCAGTACAGTAGCCACTGGCCACATGTGGCTACGGAAATGTACACGTATGTAAATTAAAATGTTAAGTCCCTGCTCTTTAGTTGCACTGCCCACATTTGGAATGCTCAGCTGCCGCATGTGGCCAGTAGCTAGTAAATTACAGCTCAGGACAGAATATTTCCATCATTGCCGAATGCTCCATTGGACAGGGCTGACCTATTATGCAGGCAAAACCTCTCAGGGCCCAGATTGCTTCTGTTTTGTCTCAATTATCAGTAATGGTACCTCCCCCGGGACTGTTTTATTGCATTGGTGTAGGTAAGCAAAATAAAACGAAGTTCATATGGAGGAAAAATATAGATTTTTTTTTTTTTAAAAAATCCTATTGTTTAATGAGAGAGAAAAAAAGGAACTTTGTTTTAAATCTGCTGATGAGCTTGCTCCTCCCCTCCCCCCCCCCCAACTCTTTGCTCATTTGGGCGGTGTAGCTACAGCCTTGGGGATGAACAATCTCGATTATTCAGAGTCAGAAAATAAAATCGGCTTTCTCGTCCGGTAAGAGAACTCTTCTGTCTGAATGAGGCAGGCAATTGCTCTGGCTGGTTGTCCTTGAGCTGTGAAGGGCAAGGGCACACCAGAGACTGCTAGGGGCGGGAAAGGCCTTGGACATCCCTGAGGCCCACGGCCTCGTGTAGGGGTGGCAAACGCAGGTGTGGGAGGGTGACGCCATGGCCACAGGGCCAGCTTGTGGCAGAGCCAGTCCCTGACTCCTCTCCCGAGTTCATTCTCCTCAGCAAACAACATGCAACCTCTCCTTTGGACCCTGAGCCTTGGTTTAATTGGCTATAAAATGGGGAAAGTCTTGCCCCGGTGTGGCAGAGGTGCTAATTCAAGGTCAAGGCCAAGGAGACATCCTGGGCGGTAGGGCCCTAGATCTAAACTGTTACAGGTCATCCCTAAAGCTGGTCTTTTCAGCTTCTTTAGTGGGAGGTGGGCTTTGCCTCATAGAGGAAGGGTTTTCCCAACATGAGAAGGAGGTTCAGATGGGGACAGCCCAAAAGAAGGACAAACGACAACTTCAAGACCTCTCCATCTTTTTGAGGGGTAGCTTGAAGGCTATAACTTAATATGTTCAAAAACTAAACTGCAGATCACCCTTCTCAAGTCTGACCCTCCCCAGGATCCACCAGGCCCGCGGGCAGCACCGTCAGCGTCTGGGTTACACAAGACAGAAGTCCTGGCATCACCTTCGCTCCCCGTGTCTTTCCACAGCCAAAACCCGTCACCAAGCTCTGTGACCCTCACTCCTAACGTTCTCCCCAGTCTGTTCACTTCTCTCCATGTCCTTGGCCCCAGCTACCGCCACCCCCACACCATTGCTATGGGCTCTGACAGGCGAACCAGGACCTACCTTTGCTCCCATCCCACCTCCGTGTATTCTCCCCTTGGAAAACCAGAGGGATTTCTTTGAAATAAAATTTAACCAGGTCATCTCCCTGTTTTCAATTCTTTAATGACTTCCATTGACTGTAGGAGGAAGTCAAAGCTCCTTCATTGACTTGAAACTCTTACATGGCTGCCTCTTCCTCTCTCTAGTCTGTCCTTGCACCCCATCTCCTCCCTTTCCTATTTCGGATGTGCCCTCCGGCATCTGTCAGTCTCTCTCACCCCATTCTTCTCACCATAGACTCTTGGCAGTTTCCTTTTTGTGACTCACTCCTCCCCACCCCCCCAGGCCTTGGCCATTAACTCCACTCACTCTTCCCACCTCAGCTCAAGCATTGCTTTGCCAAGGGTATCTCCCATGACGTCCCTCCCTGTGAAGGTCAAATTCCTAGCACAGGTCTCAGAGCACCATGGACCTCTTCTCCAGTGCCTGCATTACAGCTGCAATGTCACGCTTATCTGTGTGCTACCTGAACAAGCATCTTTCTCCCCCCACTGGAGTGTAAGCTCCACGCTGACCGGGGTTGTGCCTGTGTGATCGCCGGAGAACCCTGGTCTGGCCGAGAAGGAGCATCCGTAATATGAAAGGGATGAGTGAACGAATGAGCCACATTGTTGAATAGGTCACACCTGGGCTTGAATCTCGATTCCACTGCTTCTTTAGTTGTGTGGATTTGGGCAAATCCTTCAATCCTTCTTGGACTCGGTTTCCTAATATGTAGAAGGAGAAGAACATCATGTGAACTTCACAGGAATTTATGAGGACAAATGAAACGAAGGCGGTTGGGAGCCTGAAGTGGCCACTGTGTGCGGAGCATAGTAGGTGCTCAAGAAACGGTTGTGGTGATCGTCTAAGTGTCTTTCCCGCTAGAAGACTCGGTTCTTACTCAGCATCCTTTACAGTTATATGTTTTTTTCTTTAAATTGGCCTGTGTGTCTGTTGTTTGCAACCCAAAACCCTATATGAAATGCAGCTTTAGTTCAGACTAACAGAATAAAAGCATCCATGTCTAAGAAGATTGGAAATAATTTCTTCTAGTTAGCAATTTAAATATATATATATTTAAATATATTTTTATGGATTTCAGGAAGGAAGGGAGAAGGAGAGAGAGATAGGAATATCAATGATAAGAGAGAATCTCTGATCAGCTGCCTCCTGCACGCCCCCTACTGGGGATGGAGCCTGCAACCCGGGCATGTGCCCTTGACCTGAATCCAACTTGGGACCCTTCAGCCTGCAGGCTGACGCTCTATCCGCTGAGCCACACCAGCCAGGGCCTAGCTAACATTTTTTAGTGCAGACCTTAATTCCTTCAAGTCTATGAGCATGTCAGCCCTCCAAGGTGTGTACTATTATTGTCCCTGTCTTTCCCAGAAGAACGGAGGCACAGCCAAGTAAAGTAACTTGTCTCAGGTCCCACAGTTAATCAGTGCCAGTGCAGGACTCAAACCCAAGCTGTCCTTCGAACCCTTGCACACTGCTTTATCTGTCTTTTGAAGAATTAACCCCAAAGCAATTAAAAGGTAAACAAACTGATGTTACACAAGCCACCCACCCACCAACACCAAGACCAGGATCCAAATTATGTAAAAGAAAGGGAAAAAATCATACCTATGCTTCTCACATGCATAGAAACAAAGACACAAAAGGAACATAGCACACCAATGATCTCTGAGCGGTAGAACTCTAATACATAGCTGAAAAGTGGTTTTGTTCTTTTGTTTTTCACTCATTTCCCACGTTCTCAATACGATGAGATGCATTACTGTTATAATGTAAAGAAACATAAACTTTTCTGAAAATAAAAGTAAGTACATTGCTTATTAGTTAGAGAGAGAGAGAGAGAGGGAGGGAGAGAAAGAAAAAGAAAAGCCCCATTGATTGTAGTCTACAGCCAAACAGGAAAGGAAGAGCAGGGAGTGTGAGATCGCTGGTGGACCTATAGCTTGATTGGATGGGGCCCTACTTTGTGGACCTCATTCTCAGGCAAGACTCTCCTAGAATTTTCAGGGGTTAATAGCCTTGAACTGCAGCTCGCCCGTTCAATGTTGAGTAGGAATGGGTAGTCAGTGAGCGTGAATTTGGTGCCTGAAAAAGCCCTGACTGTGTGGAGAGGACGTCTGGGCCCCCTCACCACGGGCCTTGGGAAATCTCTCCCCCTTTCCACCTGCCACGTGGGAGTGGCTGTATCAGCTCGATCACCTTTTGAAATCTGCTGTGAGCGCAAGAATGACAGCAAACCCTTACTGTCGGAAGTCTTCACATAGATGAACTCCCTAAAGCTTCAAGACACCCCTGCGAGTTAGCGGTGATTGTCAGCCCATCGAGCAGATGGGGAAAGTGAGTCCGGGGCAGTGAAAGAGCAGCTCACATGCGGTTCAGCAGATAATCAGACTGCCTGGATTGGAGGCCAGGCTCTCCCCTCAGCAGTCAGATGAGCCTGGCATGTTCCTTAACTGCTCTGCCACCCCTTTCCCAGGCCAAAGGGACACAGCTCCGCATTGAATGAGGTACAGCATAGGAAGAGCTTGGAAAAGCTCTAAACACTAAAAAAAAAAAAAAAAAAAAAAAGAATAAAAAAATGCAAGCTGTTCGTTTGGAGCATTTTAAAGGAAATGGCTTCTTGGTTTGGGGCAATGTTTTGGAATGGTTAGTGATTAGGAAATAGGTATAAGCCTAGGAAAGGCCGCTCATAAATAAAACATTTCCACCTCTCACTGGGAAAGAAAAAAGTTTCCAGCAAGAACACAGGCGAGCCAAGCAGGAATGGATGCTCTTTAGGCAATGAAGTGCTGGCTTTGCGTCTGTATGTCCTGCGCCAGGAGCCTGCCTCCCAGACAGAAGGTATGTCATGTAATTAGGTTTATGACCATCGCTTGGCCAAGCAACCTTCAACCTCCCTTCCTCCCTCCAAGCATCTATCTATCCACCAATGCATTGATTGAACTGAAATTTGGCGCAAGTCCTATACTCTCCCCACCCTCCAAAGCTGACCGGGTTGCCTTTGATGGGCGTCTACTATTGTCCCCAAGACGCCTTGGTGAGAAAGAACAAAAAAGGTCGCCTGGTTCACCCCTGTCCCCACTTATCCTCAAACCGCCGCCAGCAGAGGAGGTGAGTTTCTGTTTGCAGGGACCTCCAGGGAAGAGGCGTACCCGCCCCTCCCCCGCCCCCCGGGAAGCCCTCATCAGTCCGTAATCAAAATGTTTGGGGTCCGTGGGAGAGCTGCGGCCCAGGCCAGCTTATCAAGGTGGAATTTATTTACTTACTGTCCACATCATTTCACATCAGATTGGCTTGTTGCTCTCTCCGATCACCGGCTGGAGAGCGGAGGTGACAGATCACTCCATTGCTTATTTAACCAACCATAAACAGGACTTGAAAGAGGGAGTTCGCTGCACACAGCTCCTCTTTGGAGAATCTGACATGTATCAAGTTGATGGCAAACTTCTGCTCATTATCTCAAAACCCCTCTTCTACCCTCCCCCCCCAAACACACACACTCTGTTCCCAAAGAAAAACAGTTACCTAGAAAACACACCAGGTTTACTACGAGGAGAGCAGCAGAATGATGTGGCTCTCAGCCAGCAAGTTGCGTCCCGTCCACATGCTGGGGGCTGGGGAAGGTCTATCCCACCCACGTGGCCCTAAGAGCAGGAGGTCGGTCACCGAATTTGGTGGCACTTTCCGTGTATTCCGTTTGTCAAAACCCCTTCAACGGGCTGTTTAGCAGTGACTTTTGAATCATCTACAATTTGGACTGTAAGTGGATTAAGTTGTAATGAAGGCATACTATCCTCATAATGTGTGATATCAATAATTTTTGGGGTTTCCTCTGCTATGGGCTTCCTGGGGTGCAAAGCCGACAGATGCTGACCAGGTCCTCGGCTCCCCTGCTGTGGATTGTTTAGGGTGTCGTTTAACAAGTCATGGAGACCTTCTTGGGTCCCCTGAAACTCCTGCCCTTTCTTCGATGTCCTCAAGTCATTGGGGTGATGGAGGGAGCACCCATGATCTCACGGTCTGCAGGGCCAGGTCTGACACCTCTGAAGCGCCTACTCAGGGGTGACCATAAATCCCCGCCGCTCCCTGATCTATGAGATGAGGACATCACCCCCACCTGGGGGAGAGGCGGCTGAGGGAATTCAGTGCCTGAGGCATGGCACAGCTTCATCAAATAAGAGCCTTCTCTCTTCTCTGAAAATGTCAAAGTCAGCATCTTATCAGAACTTGAGATGTTGAATGAAAGTGTCTTCCCACCAGGCAGGGAGGGCAACGTGAACAGCTTGGCAGTTCCTCAATCAGTTAGACGGAGAGGGACTGCTCCTGGGTCCGCCCAAGAGGAGCTGAGAGCAGGTGTTCAAACACTGTGCAAGGTCACCGCAGCGCACCACTGAGAGGTAGAAACAGCCCGAACGTCCAGCGGTAGCTGAATGACTATGCACGGGGCTGGGAGGCGGGGGGTGGCCACGGAATGGAACATTAATCAGCCATAAAGCAGAATGAAGGACTGATACACGCGCAACACGGGTGAACCCCGACAACAGTATGCAGGCAAAAGACGAAGACACGGAAGGTCGCAGGGTGTATGATTCTATTGGAATAGCAAATCCATGGAGACAGAAGTAGATTAGTGATCGTCAGGGGCTGGGGTTCGAGAGAAAAGGGGGGAGTGATGACTTCATGGGTCCGAGGTGTCCTTTGGGGTCATGAAAACATTCGGGAACCAGACAAGAGTGATGGTGGTGCATGACGAGTGTGTGACACGCCCCTGAATGGCACACTCTGGTTAACACAGTACCTTTCCTGTGATGTGAATTTCACCACAGGATTTTTGAAAAGGGCAGGGCAGTGAAGGATCTATAAGGTCGGGTGAGAGCTGCTTTTTATTTTCTTTTTAAAAAATATATTTTTATTGATTTCAGGGAGGAGGGGGGAGGGACAGGAGATAGAAATATCAACAAGAGAGAATCATTGATTGGCTGCCTCCTGCAGGCCCCCTGCTGGGGATTGAGCCCACAACCCAGGCATATGCCCTTGACCGGAATCAAACCAGGGACCCTTTAGCCCACAGGCCAACGCTCTATCCACTGAGCCACACCGGCTAGGGTGAGAGCTGCCTTTGAATCTGGACCGGGCCTGGTCCTGGGCCTCGTCCCGTGCTGGGCCGAGATTCCCATCGCAGCCTGTGCGGCCTCGCCCGCCCACCAAAAGGGGCTCCACGCAGCCAGACAAAGGCCCTTTCTCTCCCCACGGCCGGGAGCTGCCGAGGGCACCGTGGAGGCATAAACATGGACAGGAAGGCAGGCTGCCTGAGAGCTTCCAAAAGCCCCTTCTGACAAGTGAAAAATGTCGGGGACTTGAAGTCACAGGCCAGGCTTTTAACAGCCCTCGGCGTATTTATTTAACCCAGTAAATACGTTTATTAGCCGGCCGCCTCCTTTGTAGCGCAGGTAATGGATTCCCCATCTGTTTCTGCTTTGCAGCCCGGGGCTCGGTGGCCAACACCTCGCCTCCCGCAGCCTGCGAGGTGGAGGCCTCCGTGTGCCGCCCGTCCTGCCGGCCCCTCCCGCCTGCAATTACAGCCGCTCCCGGAGGAGGAAGTCCCGGCCGCGGCCCTCCCTGGCCCCCGCGCCCCACCACCAAAGGGCATGTCTCGGAGGGGGGAAGCGAGGGGTCATAAAGCTTTCACGTTATTAACTTTTTCCTTCTGCAGAGAAGCCTGAGAAATACCATCGCACCACATTAAAGGGCTCGGTGAGAGCTGCCACCGCCTAATGAGGGGCTGGGACCCAGGCCACATGCGAGGGCCGCAGAGCCTTGCTGTCCTGCCGGCCCCGGGGACGCAGGTATCAGGGTCGGGCTGAAGTCTGCACCTGACTCGGGGACTCGGTCCCGACGGGGCGGGTGCCACTGAGGGTGGACAGAGGCTGAGCCGGCACCGCTCCCCTCGGCCCCGGGCACCTTGGTTTCTCCCCACAGGGGCCTTCGGATGCCAGGCGGGAGGTGCCCGGGAGCGGCCGGTGCCATCAGAGGGGCCGGTGTCGGACGTGTGCACCGCAGGGAGCAGCGAGGCGGAGCTGTGAGGGCGGCCTGGGCCGAGGCCCCGGACGGAGAGCGTGGGTGGGGGCCGGGACCTCCAGCGTGGCCGGTGGTGGCACCAAAGCCGTCTCCTCAGCCTTTTCCTCAGCTCCCAGCCACGGGCCAAGGGAAGGGTTTTTAACCGCTCTCACTTGCTTCGATGTTTTGACACTGGGTGGCATTTCCTGGCTGGGCATTCGGTTAAGTTCAGGGGTCCCGTGGACCCGTCATGGGGCAGTGGGAAGACGGGCGGGGGGGGGGGCGGTGGGGGGAGGGCGGGCAGGGGGGTGGAGTGGAGTGATGACGGTTTCGCAGGCATCCTGGCAGGCGAGGTCTGGGCAGACTCCAGCAGCCCTACGCTCTGGAAATCCGTCTTCTCCAAGAGCTCCCGGGGGCAGGGAGCAGCTCTCCGACCCTGCCGCCCATCACACACTGCGCTCCTGGCCCCATCAGAAATACACCCTGATGGAGAACTCTGGGTCCAGGTGTGCAGGCGGGGCACTGGCCCATTCCTGGGGCTGCGGGGATTCACACAGATCGGATGTCTCTGTGATGGAGCCGCCTAGAGCTCTGCTGGTCCACGGAAACCCCGGCCTGTGAGCTGCCGGGGCCCAGGGTGCACTCCTCGTGCGGATGAGGAGACCGAGGCCCAGTTGGTGTCGAAGTCGCCCTTGCAGTGAACAAAGCCCTGTTGTACGCCTTCCTGGCTCTTTGTGGGAGCAGGCAGGCATTAGGAATTCTATTTTAACGTATGGCTAGAGTGAGGACCGCCCCGGGGGAGGGACCAGCCTCGCCACTGCACACAGCCAGGCGTGGGTCCCGGCTATCTCGTCTAGTGATCTGGTCACGGGACTGTGGGCTGCCCAGAGGCGGAGCGGCTCCTCCTCTCTCCTTTGCTGTGGAAGGGTCTCCTGGCTTCTCTGCATCATGGGTATTTGTGTACTCCCACGAACCCCAAGAGGAAACCCTGGGTTCAAATTCCAACTCTGCTAGCCGACTGCTCATGAGCAAGTTACAGACCTCATCCATCGATGCATTTACTCATTCGTTCACTCCGCATGTATTGGGCCCCTGCTGTTTGCCAGGCACAGACCTAGGCACTGAGGATAGCACAGAGAACCGAACACACACACCTACCATGCGCGCAGTACCCGCAGCGGTTCTCAACCTGTGGGTTGCGACCCCTTTGGGGGTCGAACGACCCTTTCACAGGGGTCGCCTAAGACCATCGGAAAACACATATATAATTACATATTGTTTTGTGATTAATCGCTATGCTTTAATTATGTTCAATTTGTAACAATGGAATTGGGGTCACCACAACAGGAGGAACTGTATTAAAGGGTCGCGGCGTTAGGAAGGTTGAGAACCACTGAGCTAGACCCTCCGGGCTTGCTCTCTATTCTCCTCATGCGCAGTAGGCACAGCCTGCCGTGACCTCTTCCCAGGAAGCAGAGGAGGTCGATCTCCCTCTAGGGGCAGCCTCAGCCTTTGGGAGCCAGAGCGGGAGGGAGGCGTGGGAAAACTACCCATTCATCCCTGTGCTCACATTTCCTGGCCTGGGGTGGCTGAGCGCTGTCATGCTTGAGCTGGTGATAATACATGCCATCGCCAAGTGCTCCTAAGCGTGCGTGTCTTGGTGAATGATTTTCCTCGATAGCCAGAGCATTTCCTGTGCAGGCACAGGGTGTTGTTTATTTACAGGGTCACTGACGGGAGGGAGGTGCCAGACTCCCAGATGTGCAATGGGGCAGGCTTTGGAACAGGGCTGAATCCATGGCGAGATTGCAATCGGTCAATTAAAATGTCTGCGAATGACCTTAAACAGTGCCCGGGGCATAGTAGGCAATGAGCAAAAAAAAAAAAAAAAAAAAAAAGTGGCCTGTTTTTTTGTTTGTTATTATTGGAAGCATTGAATTCCACAGAGGGAACACGTCTCTGCTTGCAAAAGATTCACATGCCGGCCCAATGCTGCTCCTTCGTTGTTGCTTCGAAGAGGGGCTTTGCAAGGAAGAGGTGGAATAGGAAGGCGTGGCGGCCTTACTTATGTGAGCTGTCTACCCTCTACAGGTGCTCACAGCGACACTCCAGGCTTCCGGCTGGCGTTTGCCCAGGCAGCCGCTGTGCGCGTGTCTGTCGGTTAGAGGCCAGGTGTCAGGACAGTTGAAAGTTAGGAGATGGGAAGATTTTGTGAGGAGCAGGA
This sequence comes from Myotis myotis, assembly GCF_014108235.1. NCBI lineage: Eukaryota > Metazoa > Chordata > Mammalia > Chiroptera > Vespertilionidae > Myotis > Myotis myotis. The sequence goes on along the minus strand of NW_023416318.1, from coordinate 50,893,901 downwards.
AATAGTGACATGCCCAGGATGGCTTCTTAGGAGCACGCTCAAGAATAAAGATGCTAATGCCAAGTGCAAAGCCTGCTTGTGCTCAGATTGGCTCTGGGTCCCTTCCGGAGAAAGGGGTGCTTCTGGAAACATTAAAGGGGTTTTGTTTGGCTCCCGAGAACCCTCAGGGAATGAGGCAACTTTATGTCACACCCTAACCATGCCCATTTGTGGATCGTCACTTAGTGATGAGCAGACTGAGGCTCAGAAGGTTTCAGTGTGAAGACCACGGAGTCAAACTACTTGGGTTCCAATCCCAGTTCTGCCACGTATTAAGTACAGTCACTTGGGGAACGTTATTGTCCTTGCATCAGTTTCCCAATCTGTAAAAGGGGGTAATCGATATTACATGGTTGTTGCGGTGTTTAGGACAGTGTCTGGCGCAAAATCAGCACCAGGTCAATGTTGTTGATGATGATGATGGTTAGTTAAGGCCTCGTCACGAGAAAAAAGTGGAGTCAGTTACAGCATCTTATCCCAGCGCCTCCCTCCAGTAGATATGTAATCGATCATTTTTCTTCCATTGACCAAAGCAACATGAGGTCAAGACCTACTATGTGCAGGATGTAGGGGAACAGAGATGAGCGAGCTAGCTTCATGGGAGCGGTTGTCGGGGAGAACCGGACAGGAACACAGGAATTTCACATGCTAAGGGGTGGGAGAGAGGTAGGTGTTTGGGAACAGCACATTCTGGCTGGGTTGCATGAACCATCTTGAGAGTCCATGTGAATTTGTTATCAGAAACGTGGAGAAGGGTGTCTTAGGCAAAGGGAACAGCCAGTTGCAAATGTGTTGTGGCCTAGAGGAGCCTGATTGGATTGGGGGTGATAGGAAGGGGGGTGTATGCAGCTGGAGAAGGAACTGGCAGGAAAGAGCCAGGTGAGGAAGACCTCAGGGGAGTTGGTCTAACAACTCTAGGTGTTGGGCCGGTTTTAGGGTTTTAAATCTTTAAAAGAGAGAGAAACATCAGTGATGAGAGAGAATCATTGATCAGCTGCCTCCTGCCTGCCCCACAGTGGGGATCGAGCCCGCAACCAGGGCATGTGCCCTGACCGGGAATTGAACCGTGACCTCCTAGTTCATAGGTCGACGCTCAACCACGGAACCACGCCGGCCGGGCCAGTTTTAGGGTTTGAGGCAGGGTCTGTAATAAGACGTGTGTTTTAGAGCAGAGGTCAGAGGCCTCCTCCCGTTAATCTGATTTGATACGTGGAAGAGCCTCTGTCGATGACCGTGATCGCGATGTTAGCGGGCAGCAGGCCGATGCAATATTCTGCAGGCAATGTCAGGAGCCTGTCCATGTTACAACGTGGCCAGCTCGCCTGGGCTGGGTTGGGAATGGCTGTTTCTGTCTGGGAGTGAGGCTGCACCTCTGTGCCGCGCCCCTCCTCCTGGGAAGCTGGGAGCCTGGCATCCCTGCTGTTGTCCAGCACAGGCGGCTCACAGCTTTCAGCAGAGGATTACTTAGAATAACAAGTTAATGGCTGTCCTTGGGTCGGGCCAGCGCGGCTGGAAGAGGCCGGCATGCTCGGAGTTCATTTCCCCCTGGTCTGAGGGGGCTGGGTTGAGAAAACACATTGCAAATTCCAGCCTAGCAAAAAAAAAAAAAAAAAAAAAAAAAAAAGACAAGAATTCTTCCTCCAGTCAAAACAGCATCCTTGGAAGTGGCCTGTGGGAAGGGGCGTCATTAAAAAATGTAAGAGCAGTTGTCTCCATCTTCCGAGCGTGGCAGAGGGTCTGGGGGCAGATCTGCCTGGAGAAAGGAGGGGCGGCTGGTGGCTTCCTTGTCCTGGGGGGTCAGATAATCTGGGGCCCCACAGGCAACAGCTGGGGGCTCACATGTGAATGTGGAGTGGGGAGACGGGGACAGGGAATGAGGGGGGACAGAGGAAGGGCAGAGGAGAGGGCAGAGGCTGGTTCTTCTCAGTCAACACGGAGACCACCAACAGGCCTGACTCCGGCCCTCTCCCCGCTCCCGGCCCCAGGCCGGCCCATCGGGGGCTCCTGCGGATGCTGAAGGTGCCTACGCTCACTCATTCGTTCCCTCCATCAACAGGCGGTGTCCTGGGCCTCCTCGGGGCTGGCAGAATCGAATGACACAAAAACCTCTTGGCCAAATGCTGACTTTGACACCTGCAAGGTCCGTGAAGGGTGCCGTCTGCTATGAAAAACCATAGAAAATACACACGTGGCGGAGCCATGTTACTGGCTTTCAGGGAGCTGCCGTCTCAGACACGCTCTGGGGTCGAGGGCTGAGGGCTGGTGCTCTGGGTCCCGGAAGTGAGGACCTGTCCTGAAGGACAGGCAGATGTGAATGGTGGAGGGAGGACAAGACGGGAAATTGACAGCCCCCTGGTTACCGTGAGCAGCGGGCCCTGTTTCTAGTCTTCTTTTTTCTTTTTTTAAAATATATTTTTATTGATTTCAGAGAGGAAGGGGGAGGGAGAGAGAGAGGGAGAAACACCACTGATGATAGAGAATCATTGATCGGCTGCCTCCTGCACGCCCCACACTGGGGATTAAGCCCACAACCCGGGCATGTGCCCTTGACCGGAATTGAACCCAGGACCCTTCAGTTCACAGGCTGATGCTCCGTTCACTGAGCCAAACTGGCTAGGGCTGTTTCTAATCTTTAAACCGACCATGTGATTCCTGCTGCAGGTGGAGGGTGGGACAAGACCTCAGATCCCTCCCCACTGTGGAACCCCCATTGCAAATGCCAGCACTTTAAAAGAAAATTCTTAAAGGATCCATTATTTTAAAATCAAACACAATCGAAGCTCAGAGAGGTTAACGTGGCTAAGCTGTAGCTAGAAAGTGGCAGGGCTGCGATTCGAACCCGTGGGTCTGACTCTCCATGCTCCTCTCCCCTGCACCACAAGGAAAGGGCCCCCTGGACTGAGCTGAGGGTAAGCGTGGGGGCGCCGGGGGAGATAAGGCTGGGGTGGGGGGCACAGGCAGCTGCCGCAGGAAGTCTGGCCTGGAGGCCTGCAGAGGAGCTCCTGGGCGCGGGTAGGAAGTGGGGGTTTCCAGGGCCCACGGGGAAGGATGAGCTGAACCGCAGTGTGGGTTTCAGCAGTTTCCCGAGTCCCCCGAGGTCGCCTGTCCTTCCTCCCTGGCCGGCCTGGAGACTGTGGCTCTGAAACCCGAGTGCCCGAGGGCTGCGCGTCAGGCATAGTCTGCTGTGATGTGCACAGAAAGAGGAAAACGCCCGTAGAAGTGGAAACCATGGCCACAGATGGCGCAGTGCTTTCCCTGGCCGCCTGGGTGCTCTCTCCGGTGGGCGGGACCTGGTCCCCAGCCTCTCCCTGCCTCTCTGTACTGATGGGTCATGTCCCTGCTCATGCCTTTGCTGGCTGTGTGAGCTTCGGCAAGTGGCTTAACTGCCCTGGGCCTCCGCTGTCTCATTCGTTACAAACAGAGGGGCTGGAAGTGGAGGGCATGGCCACTCACTCAGCACTTTCTATTGAGTGGCTGCTCTGCACAGGCACACAGGCAGGTGCTGCAGATGATGAAGGCTTCACGAGATGTCAGAGAGCAGAGGTTCTGAACCCGTGGTGAGCACCTTTCCCAGCACATAGGAGAGGCTTCAGAAATGCTTTGGGGAGTAGCTAGCTCCAGGGTGACCCCCAAGGATGCGTGCCTCTTGCTCACTCTGTTCCCGTGTGGTCCCCTCTCACTCTGAAGCAGGGATGACGCCTCAGGATCAGACGAATAGGATGGAGCGATGGTGTGTGACCTCTGAGCCTAGGTCACGAGCGTCGCAGGGCCTGCCTGGGTCTCTGGGGCCACTGCTCCAAGGAGGGCCAGCCCCTGCTGGAAGGACACAGCAGCAGCCCACGCGGGGACTAACTGAGGCCGGTGAGCAAAGCCAGCCTCCACTGGCCAGGCATGGGAGGGCGCCGCCTTGGGGGCGGGTCCCCCACCATCGTCACACCTTCAGATGACACAGCTCCAGCTGACATCTGACCGTAACATCATGCGACAGCTGCCCAGTCACACTGCTTCCAAATCTGAGCCTACAGAAACTGTGGAAGAGAATAAAGGACTGTGGCGCTGATTTCATATCTAGCAATAGCTGCTCATATTCAGTATAAACCCCCCTTGACCTAGAAGGTACCCCCTTTTCTCTCTCTCTCTCCCTTGAGGGTCCCCTTGCCCTTTGGCCATTTGACATGCCAATCCCAGTTCTGGGGCCACCCCTGCCTGCACCCCCAGCACTCCTTGTCTCTGTTGGCTCCCTGGGCTGCTGAGAGCTGTACTCAGGGCAAGTCCCACACCCAATGGGCGGCCTCCCACGGCCTGATCCCTAGGCTCCTGGTGTTTGAGAGGCATTTGCTATGGCTGCCCTCAGGGGCCTGCACCTGTGCTCCCTGCTTCCTCGGGTTCCCATCCTCTCCTGCGGCTCGCTCACCAGCTGCTTCCCAGGTAAAGCGGAAGCCACCAGCAGGGCCCGGCTTGCTAACCTCCTCTGCACCTCCCACCTCTTTCCCTGCAAAGCCATGCAGGTCGAGCACCCAGGCCTGGCCACACATGGGCCGACCTGGACTCCCTCCGGGCCCTGCAGGACACAGGGTGCAAGCTCGGCTCCCTGGCCTGGCTTAAGTGAGCAGCCAGGGCCCAGCCCCTCCCTCACCCCAAATTATAGTCCAGTGAGTCCCACCTGCTTCATTTCAGTTGACAAATATTTCCACTTGATGTTACTGTTTTGAAAGAATTTGAGAAGTGGCAAATGGGGTTGGGGAGGGCATCCCAGAGACCCCGTGTCAGAAAAAGTAGTTTCCCTAATCAGAGGGGGCCTTGGTGCCGCGCGGAGGAGGTTTGGACGTGAGTTGGCCAGCAATGGGGGGCCACCAAAGGCTTCGGAGCCAGGAGAAGAGGGTGGAGAGATAAATGATAAGCTTATCAATGGCTAATTTTACTCATGATCGTAAAAAGTGCCAGGACAGAGGCCTTTAAACATCTCCCTCTGAACTTAGGCCAGGACAGCTCTTCATGTGGCCTCCTCCTGTAGAGACAGGGCGAGCTTGGTGTGGGCTCTCTCTGGGCCCCGACGAGTGTGCACGTAGCAACCGTTCCAGGCACTGCTTGGTCACGTCCAAGGCTTTGGGAGACATTGTCAGAACCACCCCCAGCTGGTCACAGGCTCTGGTCCCTAGGGAGGCAGAAGAAGCCAAGCAGTGAAGGGTCCCACCGCGTACTGGGAGTGACCCTGGGAAATCCCGGGTCTCCCTGAAGCTCCGTGCCTTCCCTCAGAAAATGGGTTGAGTTCGCCGGCCCCGTGAAGAGTCCAGGAGATCCTGTATACAAGGCCATCGGAATAGAGTGGGAGCCAGTAAGTGCTACTTCCCATCAATCCCCATACCAAAGTGACAGCTGGAGGCAGGGAAAAAACCCATACACGCAACATCAAAAAAATTCCTTCAGAGGGAAAAAAAGAGAGAAGAGACAGGAGCGCCAGAGAGGAAGAAAGGAATTAGTGCTGTCAACAGCAGGTCAGTTTGTCTTAAAACCTTTCAAATTGTGGAAAGAACTGAGAAATGTATTTCCTGGGGCAGGAGGCAGTGGGCCTAGGGGGCCGCACACGCGATCCCCCTCCTCCTCCCCTACCCCCGCCCCCCCCCAAGATTGCCTAGCGGTGGGACTGCTCCGTGGAGCTGTGCATTCCAGAGGGAGGGGCATCGACAACGAGAGGCCCAGGGCCGAGGCCCCACCCAGAGCAGGGGGCTGGGGGAGGCCGGGGCAGCAGCGGCCGGCAGGGTGCGTGCTGCTGTGGGTGACCCTGAGCACATGAGGCTCGGTGAGAGAAGCCAGATGCAGAAGGCCATGCACTGCGTGCTTCCATTTACAGGAAGCGTCCAGAAAGGGCGAATCCACAGACAGAGGCAGAATGAAGATGAGCGGTTGCACAGGCTGGGGGTTTGGGGAGACACGGGGAGCGGCTGTTAACAGGGATGGGGCTTCTCTTTGGGGTGATGAAAGTGCTCAGAAATCGATTGCAGGGATGGCTGTAGGACTCCCTGACCGTGCTAAACCCACGGAATCGTAGACTCCACATGGGTGAAGGGTAAGGCGTGTGAATCACATCCCATTAAAGCTGTTATTAGGAACCAACCAGACAAGCAAAGGGGAAGGAAGCTCCGGGAAAGACGTGCACAACGGGGCGTGTTTGCCTTAGAGACAAGGCAGGTTCAAGGACGAAGGCTCCCCCGCCCCCCCCCCCCCTCACTCTCCAGAGGTGGTGGCTAAGACCCAGGCATGCCAGGGACCACGAGAAGCCCCAGTGCCCTCCGTGCGGGGAACACGCAGGACCACGATGCCTCCCGTGCGGGGAACACGCAGGACCACGATGCCTCCCGTGCGGGGAACACGCAGGACCACGATGCCTCCCGTGCGGGGAACACGCAGGACCACGATGCCTCCCGTGCGGGGAACACGCAGGACCACGATGCCTCCCGTTCGGGGAACACGCAGGACCACGATGCCTCCCGTGCGGGGAACACGCAGGACCACGATGCCTCCCGTTCGGGGAACACGCAGGACCACAATGCCTCCCGTGCGGGGGGCGGGGGGGGAGGGGGGGGCGGGGGGGGATGTTGCTGCTTGGGGGCTGCTCTGCGGCTGCAGAAACGCTTATATGCCTTGTCGTCCTCACAATCTCCATAGCCATGGTTCCTCCCATTCTGAGTCCTAAATAAGTCTATCTTCCAAAAATTAGAATGCCGCGGCTCAGAGAGGTGAAGTTGGGTGCTCAAGGTCATCGGGCCGGCAGAGAGGGGCGGGGATGAAAACCCAGGTCCCTGCCAGCGCGATCCGCCCGCCGGAGCAGGGTGCTGGAGGCGCTGTTTGCCCACAGTCTGATTCGGCTCAGAGCTGGCTGGACGCCAGGCCTCCGCCTTTACTGAAATGTTCTGAGACTTGTTGGGGGAAATGGCGCTTTGAACTTGCCTAATATAACACGGGCTGGTTCTCCGGATCATAAACATGTTTCTGAACCTAATTAAAGAGTCTCGTGAAAGGAGGGGGCGCGGAGCTGAGACATGACGGTCCGTCTAAAACCGCCCCGTGGGCCAGAACGGGAGCCGCGCGCTGCCGGCCTCGGAGGACCCGCCCTCTCCAGGGGCCGAGAGTTAAGAGCTTGAGAAAGAAGAAAAGGCTCTTTTACAGTCCTGGCTGGGACCTGGGCCGCACCGGGCAGGGAATGTCGGAGGCATAATTGGGGCTTGTAAAACATTTCCAGACAAAATCACTTAATGTGTTTTGGAGAGTAAAAGGCAACCGTCCACATAATCCATAAATGTTTTCGGCAGAGGCAAGCGATCCGGAGTGGGGGGACCAGGACTGCCAGGCCCGCGATCGATGCGCTGTGACCGCGGCCAATGCGCTTCACTCTGGGCGCACGCCTCCCCCCCCTCCCCCTCGCGCCCCCCCCCTCACCCCCCCCAGCGGCCAGACACTTGGCCTTGAATTTGCACTCCACAGCTCAGTCACTGTGTCGCCTTGGACAGGTCATGGATCCCTCTGAACCTCAGTTTTCTCGTATGGAAAATGGGGATAAAATAGCACCCACCTCATGGGTTTGTTGGGAGGCTAAAGTGTGTGACTACAGGCAAAGGGTTGGCACCATGCCCAGCACACGGAGTGGGTTGGTACGGATGTTTGCTGTCATTGTCCAGCTGCCTTGGGGTGGGCTCCCTGCCACCCAGTTAGGGCAGCGCTGCAGCCCCTGTGGGACAGTCTGTGAGTTTCTACTTCGTGGTTCTCTTGAGCTCCTTCTCCCAGCTCTTCCCTGGCATCCTGTGTGCCGGTCCTGGCTGCTCCCATCAATTTTCCAGCAGCTCCGGTAACAATATGCTTCATGGACCCATCCCTTCCTCATCCAAAAAGCCCCGATAATGCTTCATTCCTCTCGGCATAATGTCCACACCTCACACACTTTAGCTCCATTTAACTTTCTGACTTACATCCAGCCATGCCCCCGAGTGGTTGTCATACTGTGCCAAATGTTTCCACCTACCATTCCTTGTGGGCGAGTGGTAAATATTGCACTTCCTGGCTCCCTTGTGGTGGCCGGGGGTTGGGGTTGGGGTTTGAGGGGAACAATTAGTTTGGGCCAGTGAATCCTGAGCAGAGGTATCGTACTGGCTCTTTTCCCCCTTTGCCATTCCTGGGGCAATTACCCAAATCAGGTGTCAACACACTTTTTCTGTAAATATATTGGGCTTTGTGGACCATATGGTCTCTGTTGCAACTTCTCACCTGGGGTGGGTTATCCGGTCTGAAGAATCCTTCTCAAGAGGGCTCATTCCCACGTTGGCGGGTTGGGGCCGATGGCTGCTTCCTGTCCGAGGAGCAGATTGGGCTTCCTCACAGCATGGCGGCTGGGTTTCAAGAACGAGCAGCCTGGGGGACTGCATGTGAGAAGGACGGTTTCTCTTGGTCAAGCAGACTTCTAATTACGCCTGCAAAGGCTCTTTTTCCAAATAGGTTCACATTCACAAGGTCTAGGTATGAAGACATGAGCACGTCTTTTCGGAGCCACCATTTAATCCACTGAAGTAACCAATTCAGAAGCAGGACTCTTTAGCCAACCCCCCCCCCCCGCCCCCCGTTTTTCAGAGAGGAAACTGCAGAGTGAGGTGGAAGATGTTGATCTCCCAAATTCAAGTCCAGTAGGTTTTCCATGACACCACAGAAGCTGGTTTCTCTCACAGCATTTAGCACAGCAGTGGAGAGACCGTAGTACTGAATAAGTACATGTGGATTAATAGAAATTCCAAATTATTCATGAATAAAGTTGTACTGTGTCCAGAAAAGAATTTTGGGGGAAATGATCTCTTCCGCCAGATCTTTGACTATGTCTAAAGAGGCCTGAGGTGGTGATTACTCCCAATCTTAATGAATATGAGTAAGAGTCCTCATGAAACAGGAGGCTTGGGGGCTCTCCAAAGAGACACCTTCCCATAAAGATTGGGGATAGGAGATGGAAGGGAGAACTTTTCCCTGCCTAGTGCAGTCGGAACACAAACTGGCCTGGATCAAACCCCAGCTCTGTCACTTCCCATCTGAGTGACCCTGGACAAGTCACTTAACCCTTCTGAGTCCCCTTTCCTGAACTCTGAATACAACAAGATACCTGTCTCACCATTGATTTCAAAGACAATCTGAGATGGCAGTAATAACAGTGCTTATTGTGGTGGTGAATAGTAGGTGGCTTAGACATCTTAGTCATTTAAACCTCACAGCCACCTTAGGAAGTAGGCACTTATTCCCATTTTACTGATGAGGAAACTGAGGCACGTGGTGGTGAGATTATAGGTCAGCAGCTACCAAGCGATATAGCATAGCTTGGATTTAAAAATATGTTTTTTATTGATTTCAAAGAGGAAGGGAGAGGGAGATATAGAACATCAATGATGAGAGAACACCATTGATTGGCTACCTCCTGCACTCCCCACACTGGGGATTGAGCCTGCAACCTGGGCATGTGCCCTGACTGGGAATCTAACCGTGACCTCTGGTTCATAGGTTGACGCTCAACCACTGAGCCATGCCAACTAGGCAATAGCTTGGATTTAGACTCAGGATGTGTGCTTCCAGAAGTCACCTTCCTAACTGTTGTACTGTACTGACTATGCCAGTTAGGAGTGCCTTCCACAAGCAGAACCACAGTCAGTGATATAGAAGAAAGACTTCAAAAAGCAGCAATTAGACTTTTTGTAACTATGGGAGCTGGTCCATTAGTCTATATAAGGCTGGACTTGACCTCGGCAAGGCCAGGAGGGATGGACATGAAGTAGCAGGGAGCAAGGCCAAACTGGAACCAGCAAGGAAAACGGGGCTGTGTCTGACCCTCCCTGCTCCTCTTTGGTGATGCAGGTGGCCTGCAAGGTAAGCTGGCTCTTCAGCGCACAGCTGTTCATGCACCTGGCCCAGCATTTGCAGAGACTAAAGGAGCAGGAGCTGCCGCCCCAGGCCGGCAAGGGGGCCATGCAGATCAGTGACAACACGTGGGAACCAAGATAGTGGCTGCCGCCCTGCCCGCCCCGCCTTCAGAGCACAACAAAATGGTTGGGGTTTCATATCAACCTTCCAGATCTCCCTAAAATTCTCCTGTATCCCACCCTAGGGAAGAGAATTCTGGGAAATGTAGTCTCAGCTCATCTAAGCTGACAAGGGACAAAGTCTTTGCATAACTCAAATATGAAGGCACCCAGCATGTCTTACTTCTCTCACATAGTAATTCTGACTCTGCTTTTGAGGAGTTCCATCCTCAACAGGTACTTTGGCCAAAGCACAGTGGACCGAGGAGGGAATGGGTGTGATGCATGGAGTTCCTGATGCAAATGCATCGACTCCTGTCCTGGGTGTCGCAGGTGCCACAAGCCCATCCTCAGGGAGCCCATGCCAGGCGGCTCTGTCTCTCTCGGCCTTTTATTCTTTATTTCCCATCTGGGGCTCCATTCACTTGAGCAGCGCTGCATTCAGAAATGGGAACGGTTGGAAAATGTCACCCTTTATAACCGGGGTCTTTCCCTCGGGGACCTGGGCCTGGGCACGCTGAGTGTATGTGGTCCTGAGCTGGGTGTGGAGACGACAGCCATCCATCCCACAAATACTTCTTTGACATAACTTGGCCCCAGGCCCCTTCGGTGCTGAGGGCACAGCCGGGAAGAAGTCCCTGTGGGTTCTGGGCCACCCTGCACACCCCCTCCCCGTGAGCAGCTAAAGCCAACAGGCTCCTGTACAGCCCCGCCCCCCACTGCCCCACTCGCCACACCGAGCCTCCCTGGCCGCACTGCAGACAGCCCGGAGTGAAGCGCTCACACGGAGGCGGGCGTCCACGCTGACAGAGTGCCTCCTGCGGGCGGGGCATCGCTCAGGGTTACCCTCACAGCCATATGAGGGTAACAGCCCCGTGGACCCGGGTTGGAAGCTCAGATCCCAGAGCCAGTGGGTGGTGGGGCTCCTCACCCCAGGGCAGGTGCCCCCTGAAATCCTGGATGACTAACACCCCACCCCCCACCCCCGGTTCCAACTCCAAGGCCAATCCTTCATGGAATAGCCAGTCTCTTTGGTACCAAATATGCACTTTCTTCTTGAGGAAGGAGAAGCTGCCTTCCAGGACACCTAAGGGGCAGGGCCTGCTGAGCCCACACGTGCTCCTCCCGCCAGGTGCACGCCCCTCCCCAACCTGGGGCCCTAGCCCTCGCACGAACTGATGGCAGAGGGGCATCATTAGTAACAGGGACAGAGGAGACAAACGCTCCCTGAGCACAATAATGCGTTGCATGTTGCTAGGAGATGGCCCACCTGAGCAGGAGAGCAATGAGAGCTTCCGGGTACTTCATCTTCCCGCCCCTGCCGTGGAGAGGACCTGGCACCTTCGGATCTGGAGCTGAGGGCAGAGGAGAGGGGACAGAGAGTCAAAGAGACGGGATCTCCTCGGGGCAGGGCAATGCACCAGGTGTGAGGGCCAGGGACCAGTGTGAGTCTGGCCGGGCTGACACCATTGCAGGGGTGTGATGACTGGGCTCCCAGCGGCCTCTGCCCCTCTGCCTACCCTGCTGAAAGGCAAGGTGCCCGGAGCCAGACTCTGACAAGAAAGCCTTGATTGTTGGCAGGGAAGACTTTTCTAGAACAGCTTCCATAGCAACCAGAGAGAGCGGAGAGACGCAGCCCAAGAGCTCCTGGTTGCTTAGCAAATGTCGGCTGCTTGGCAAGTGGGCGCCACTGCTCTCTCTGCGCCTGCCCGGAACACGGGGCGGGGGGGGGGGGGGGGGGAGAGAAGGGGAGGGCTGGGAGGAGAGCTTGGCAAACACAAGCTCTTGTCCTCGAGGAGCTTGAGGTCAGAGCAGAAATGAGAGCTCCAGCCTGCAGCTGGCCTCCCCTCTCTTTCCACAACCCTGGATCTGCCGCACCCGGAGGGGACCTCATTGTACACCCCAGCTTTTGAGTCCAAGCTCAGCCCACCCTGACTGCCCTGGGACCTGGTCGCTGCATGAGGTCACCGAGTCATACACGGGGAAGCCAATGAGAGCCACCAACCACCTGCCCTCATCAGCACTTGGCACAGGCGAAGGAGGCTCAGGCCGGGGTGCAGTGTAGAGAGCAGGGACAGCCACGTGGCCTGGTTTTAGGAGATGGGACTTCACCCCCAAAATGCCACCTCCCTGAGCCCAGAGTTCGCAGTGCCAGGTCCCTTCTGCTCCCAGCATTTTGAATCACCTTCATGCCCTGCCTCCGAGCACATTGAGGGCACCCATGGCATTGACAGAGGGCCAGGGTAGCTGGTGACCCGTCCGACATAACCGGGCAGCGGCGTTAGGCTGGAACCCCAGCTCCTTAGGGAGCAGCCCTCCCATGTGGAGGAGCATCACGCTTTTTGTGCAATGGGCCCTGGGGTTCCTGACGGTCCACTCGCCCATCATCTCCATCTGCGGCCCTCGCCGCATGCGCACTATGGGCTGGGCGCTGAGCTTGGTGCTGGGGCGGGTAGCAAAGCAGAAGACAAGGCTCTCCAAGGACTCACTGGGGAGGAGCCAGCGTGCCGAACTGGGGCCCGGAGGCGTACGTCACTGGTCCCAGCTCCCAAGTGGCAACATTAGAATTTGGACCCACAGAGACCTGGTCCCTAGAGGAGTGGTCCTACGTGCATGTCACCTATTACAGGACTCGGACTTTAATTCTGGAAGGAGCCTCTCCCTCGCCCCAGCTCGGCTGCTGCTGCTGTGGGGCGGGGCCGTGGGGAGCTGCAGCCTGGGCCGCCTGGCCGCTCCCGGGCTGGCTGTATGGAAAGGTCTCTGTGGCGGATCCCTCACACCACTCTCGTTCACTCTTAAAAACACACACCGGGAGTGAATTTAGTGGTTGTGAAATTTAAAAAGGCAAGTGCGGAGCTGGGAGGCATTTCCTTAAGCACAAAGTAATGAAGTGGCCGGCCCGGCCGCCCAGCACGCGCACATGGAGAACATTAGCCGCAGCTGCAGAGCCGGCCCGCAGCCCGACGGGCCCACCCCCGGGGAAGGGTCCCCTCGCCTCTCCTGTGTGTGTTTTTTTAAATGTGTTTTTATTGATATTTTTTAGAGAGAGGGATAGAGAGATAGAAACATCGATGAGAGAGGAACATCATCGATTGACTGCCTCCTGCACAGCCCCCACTGGGGATAGAGCCTGAAACCGAGCTACGTGAGCTTGGCCAGGATCGAACCTGAGACCCTTCGGTCTGCAGGCTGATGCTCTGTCCACTGAGCCAAACTGGCTAGGGCTCGCCTCTCTTGTTTTAAAAAGGCAATTTTTGAGAGGAGTTTTAAGTTTACAGAAAAAAATTTACTAGTGGCAAAGATTTGCCATGTTCGCCTGCCCCCACATAGGCACAGCCTCCCTCGTTACCAACAGCCCCCACCAGGGCGGTGCATTTGTTACCTGCGATGAACATCCTTGTCACTGAGCCCACAGTGCACATCAGGCTCACTCTCGGTGGGGTGCAGGCGATGGATTTGGACAAACGCATGAGGACATGTCTTTATCATTATAGCATCACACAGAGTAGTTTCGCTGCCCTGAAGAATCCTCTGGGCTCCAACTATTCCTCCCTCCCTCCTCCAACCCTCTGGCCACCACCCATCTTTGTACCATCTCCACAGTTTTGCGTTTTCCAGGATGTCGTAGAGTTGGAATCGTACAGTGTGTAGCCCTTCCAGATGGGCACATTAGCTCAGCAAGATGCATTCGCATGTCCTCCATGTCTTTTCGTGGCTCGACAGCGTCTTTCTTTTAAGCCCTGAATAATATCCCATTGTCTGAATGGACCACGGTTTACATATTCATTCACCTACTGGAGGACATCCTGGTTGCTTCCAAGTTTTGGCAACTATGAATGAAGCTGCTATAAACATCCATGTGAAGGTTTTCGCGTGGACGTAAGTGCTCAACTGCTTTGGGTTGGTACCAAGGAGCACAATTGCCGGATCATATGGTGAGCATATATTTAGTTTTGTAAGAAACCACGAATCTGTCTTCCAAAGTTTGGACAGTGGGTGGACCGTGTGGAGAGCCATGCACTCCTCGCAGCAATGAATGAGCGTGCCTGCTGCTCCCGTCCCCGCCAGCATTTGGTGTTGTCAGTGTCCAGATTTTGGCCCCATCTACGAGGTGTCCCCATTCCTCTTCAGAGGGGAAACCCTAACGCAGGCAGGAGGAGCCCTTCCAGGCAGGGAGCACTTAGAAACTGAGTAACACAAGATATCATTCCTTTTTAAAGTAAATTACCCCTCTGCTCCTCCTTTCAGCAATTCATTTATAGTTTCACATACTAACAATGGAATATGTTTACTCTTGATTCATTTCCACATAGTCACCCACCATAGGGCAAGGGCATTTAAATAGATGTAACCCTCCTGCCTGGAGACGCTTACATGGGTGTGTGGAGACAGACATATAAATAGAAAATTGCAGTTCAGCAACATAAGTGCCATTCTTTAAAGATGCACAAAATGTGATGGAGCCCAGCAGGAGGCTCAGCAGAAGGGAAGATCAGGGTAGGCTTCAAGGAGGAGGTGACCTTGAAGAGGGGGTAGGCACTGATGCAGGGCTAGACACGGGAGGAACAAATGGCTCCGTGTGGTTGAGATGTAGGAGAAAAGGCATAGGGGTGTGTAGGAGGCCCCTGATCTTAGGAAAAATGGATTAAAAATTTTGGGAAGGAGGGGTATCAAATCACAGACCCTGGATGCTATGCTGAGGAGTTCGCATTTTGCCTCACAGGGAACAGGAACTATTGGCAAGCTTTCACTTTTATTCTTTCCAAAGATGAGAGCCTGTGCTGGCCATTTACACTGCATTTCAGCCCCCACTGTCAGCTGCCCCTTGTGTGACAAAACCTCGCGGGTCTCATACTTCTTTTGATTGCTCTATGGACTGTAATGTGAGTGCCACGCTCCCTGGCCACCATTGCAACTCGAGGACAGATGTAGGGCTTTATTTCCTGTTTCTCCAGCTCCTAGGCCAGAGCCTGGTACAGAATAAACCTCACTAAAACGGGTTCAGCTGAATGGACTCAAGAGGCACAGTGCATGAGAAGTTCAATAAACTATGAAGCAAGAAGCAACACGAGATAGTATTACGCTGATAAATGAAGTCGCTAAAGTGTTCATTGCCTTTTAATGAGCTCCATTCAATGAGACAGGTATTTACTTGGGCATTGATGTAGCTATCTGCCCGGCCAATGGGAAACAGATGTTCCTGACAATCTCCCTGTCCCCTCCCAGCAGCCGTGTCAAGGACAAGCTCCCTCGGCGCAGCGACTCCTCTCCTCCCTGGAAGGCAGAGGGGTGTCCTTGAATGAGGACTGCGGCTGTCCCCACGGAGGCCTGCAGAGAAACCCCGCTCTGTACTTGCTCCGCGTGACCTGGGCAAGCCCCCTCCTTTAGTCGTCGGTACAATAGGGATTCGTTCTGGCCCAACACCTAGCAAAGTTGCCTGAGCCTCTGGGAGGCCAGGCTCTGCTCGCGGTCCTGCAAAGACGTCCAGGGCAGGAGAGAGTGTGGGGGCCCTGGGCCAGCCCTGGGAGGGGACTGCTCTCCCAAGTGGATGTGCCACGTACCTGTGCTGGGGTACTTGCGGGACATCCCCGGTCCCGAGGCCCTGGGGCCCTGGGTGGCGGGCAGGAGCAGAGGTTTCATTTGGTTTCCCAGGGCGGCTGGGAAGAGGGGGTGATGAGGATACTGCTGAATTAGGTCTTGCCCTTTGACCCCTGTCCTGACCCTGGGCATGGCCTCCCTGGTGCCTGGAAACCGAGGGGGTAGGGGGTATGGGAAGAGTTTGAGCATGAGCTTCCTCAACAAAGGGCTGGGCTGATTCATCTCCTGGCTCTCTGCGCTGAAGTAAATACCAACCCAAGTGGCCATTTGGAACAGAGGTTCCGGAACTGAGCTCATGGGGCCTTTAGGAAGCTCAGGCCAAATTCAGAGGCGTCTGGTGCTTCTTGAAGTGGCCGATCCTGGTTCCCCGAGGAGGCCTCTCCAGATGTTGGCCCCAGGGGGCTCCCGGCACCTCAGCCCCCGACTTGCCGACTGTGCCCTGGCCAGGCGCCCTTTAACGCCGCCAGCAGCCCTCTGGCCATGCCTCCTGCCACCAGGGGGTGGCCGATGCCCCCCTGGGGCCTCTGTCAGGCACAAGCACCAGGCCCAGCCCGGTGCCAAAGCGCATCCTTGGAGGGAAATAAACATGTTCTAATCAAAACAAAACAAAACACTTCCAAACGGGAGTTTCCTGCTGGAATTTCCTGGCAGCTCCCAAGGCAGTTGTGATTATGGAAACACTCACTGGTTTTTTTTCTTCTCAAGGGGCGTGGAGGACAGACGATCATGCTGGTCTTAGCGCCTCTCTCTGGGCAGGGCTGGCAGCTGTGGTTGTCAGAGGAGGCAGCCTGAAGTCCCACGGACCCCGCGGCAGCTGCCGCTCCTGGCCACAAAGGCGCTAAACTGCCTGCTCGCTCGCCCCGGCGAAATGGGCTGCGTTTTCCTCCTCTGGAAACTGGAGGAGCTTAGAATAACATATGAGCAAAAATCTGGGCGTCATCTTAAATGCCCCTCGAGCTCATCACACCGAGGTCGACTGAGCCCTATGCATGTGCCTGCTCCAAAGCCTTCTGGGAGTCTCCATTGCCTTCGGATGCAGCCCGGCATCCTTAGCGCAGCAAGCAGGTCCCTTCGTGACTCGGCCCCTGTCTGCCTCTGCATCCCAGCTCCTGCCTCCACCCACGCCTTGGGCCCCCAACTTGTCAGCCTTCTTTCTGCTGGGACATTTCCTGGAAAAGCCTTTCCCTGGGCCAATGTACTGCATGGCTTTCCTGGGGCTACCATGACACAGCACCACAAACCCAGTGGCTTCAACAGGTGCTGTGTCCAAGTCTACCCTCTTTACAAGGACACCTGTCGTATTGGATTAGGGGGAGCCCTAATCATCTCGTTTTAATCTGAGCTCTTCTGTAAAGATTTTTATCTCCAATTCAGTCACATTCTGAGGTTCGGGGCGGGGGGGGGGGGGGGCGGGGGGTTAGGACTCCAATCTATGAGTTTGGAGACAGGGGGACAAACAGTTCAACCTATAACTCTTGCCTTTTAAGACTTTTCTTTTCTCATCTCCCCTCTGTCATCTTTCTGCCCTGCAAGAATTGCTACCCCTCCTTTGTGCCCTTGCTGGATCCTGTACAAAGGCCCATTGGAGGACCTAGAACTTTTTTTTAAACCACAGACTCTTGTTTTAAAATATATATATATATTATTTCAGAGAGGAAGGGAGAGGGAGCGAGAGATAGAAAGATCAATGATGAGAGAGAATCATTGATAGGCTGCCTCCTGCACGCCCCACACTGGGGATGGAGCCGGCAACTTGGGCATGTGCCCTGACCGGGAATCAAATGGTGACCTTCTGGTTCATAGGTTGGCACTCAACCACTGAGCCACACAGGCTGGGGCCTTAGAACTTGGCTTTGGACTATGTGCCGGCTTCTCTTACTTATTAGATGGTAAGTTCCTTAGGGACAGAGAAAGGGCCTTATTTATCCATATCCTCAGGTCCCAGAACAATGCATGGCGCACAGTAGGTGCTCAGCGTTTGTTTGCTAGATAAGTGAGTGGCTGACTGTGTGAGGGTCTCAGTGAAGATGTGAGCTGGCTCACGCCTCTCCTACCTGGATTCTCTGCAGGGCCCCCCAATTTGTCTCTCTTGATGCTGCCTGGTCTTTCTTCTGTTGCCTGTGCCACACCAGCATGGCCATGGGTGAACTTGAGGCGGGGTGGGGGGCGGTGAAGGATTTAGAAAAGACAGACAAGAGGATAAAGCTGGGGCTGGGTGGGATGCTGCTCTCTCTGATGGAGAGATAGGGCCACAGCTTGCAAGCTGAGTGAGTCTTTATTTTATAGCCAGATTCCACAAGGCTAAGTAAGGGCGTGGTCAAGATGTTTACAATGTTCTCTCGGGTTTTGAATCTACTCAGTTACATGCACATGATCAAGCTTTGTTTACTTGCTGCACCTCCTGCAGCCTATATCACTCAGCCACGTGGGACCACAGGTTCAGACCATAAGGTCAAGCTTACAGCCATAGCCTTTGGCTATAATTGTGCTGGGAGGGCTTTGCCTTCCAAGCTGGGACTTGCACGTGGCTTTGCCACGAGAGGACCGTGCCCTCTCATCAGGCTTGAACCTGTCCAAATACTATAGCCGCTCTCCACAGTCGCCCATTTCTACATCTGACGGAGTAGCCTTTATAAAAGACGAACGATTACGTTATTCCCTGCTGTCAATGACTTCTCATCCCTATGGAGTCAAATCCATACTTCTTACATTGTAGCTATTTGTTAGGGAAATGACCAAATAGATTCCGATGCAGCCAGTGAATGCAATCTTCTGCAGTCAATTAATGTGTGAAAACGTGTCTTTGACAGAAAAAAAAAAATGTGTATAAGCCTGAGCTATATTCAAAATAGTTAAGAACTGATCATTCAGAACTTACCAATCAGGACACGGCCCAGAGAGCTTCCAGCAATAACTAACCGGTGGGATAAAGGACTGGTCACGCTGGTGTGAGGGGCATGAAAGGATACAGCACTGAATGCACGCCGTGTGGTGGGAATGGCCCAATGACGTCCAGCCCTGCTGTTATTTCTGAGACTGTCATGTGACGTGGCAAACGGGAGAATGCCCAGGTGGGCCTAATCGAATCACAGGAGCCCTTAGAGCTAAGGGTCTCCCTGGCTGGTAGTGGAAAGAGGAGTTGGGAACTGGAAGCATGAGGCGGGTTTGACATGCTCTTGCTGGCTTTGAAGATGGAGGCAAACCAGGAGCAAGTACTGGAGAGAGGTTTCCAGAAGCTGGGAGAGAAGCCCTGTGGACAGCCAGCAAGGAAACTGAGGCCTCGGGCCTGCGGCTGCAGGGAGCCAAACTCAGCGAACAGCCTGAGCGAGCCGGGAAGGTCTTCGCAGCTTCCGGATGGGAGGCTGCTGGCAGCTTGGCGTGGCCTGTGACTGCGCAGGGAACGGGGGTGAACCCACCTGCGCTTCGGACCTGACAGAGCTGTGAGGTAAGAAATGGGTGTGTATGTTCGCCGCTGCATTTGTGGAAAATTGTTATTCAACAGTAAAGAATGCAGAGTCCACAACCCGGGCATGAGCGCTGACCAGGAATCAAATCGTGACCTCCTGGTTCATAGGTAGACGTTCAACCACTGAGCCATGCAGGACAGGCGCACGGACACCTTTTATCTCTGGTGATACCTGCCCAGGACCTGCTTAGCTGAGCCCTCCTGAAGGCTGAGCTTCCAGGCAACTTCACAGACCCAAATGGCCAGCTGTGTGCGTAGGGCCCCGAGGGCCTTGGGAGGCCCAGTGCAGAGCTGGAGAGGGTGCAGCACCGATGCCTGAGTCACCATCACTCTACGCCTGTGTTTACAGCAGAGTTTAAACAATCTTGGGCTGTCGACAGCTCCCCACCGAAAGGCAGCTGCACACCCCCTCCTTTCTGAGCTGACATCCCTGTTTAGAGAGGGACATCCGGGCTTTTCTTTTTCCTCTCTCTCTCCTTTAAAGTGAGATGTGCAAACAGCCGAGAGCTCCCCCAGCCCAGGGCCAAAGCAGGCCTTTTATCACTGAGAGGCCCGCAAGAACCCTTCGCAGAGCCACTTCCTGTCCAGGGAGGAAGTGGCTAGGTCTTGACCTTGGACGCACTCTCATTTCCAATCATTTTCCAGCCTGGAATGCAGTGATTCAGTTTCCATTTATACAGTGAAATTAGTGCGGGTTGAATGCTCTGCCAGAGGGAGGGGGAGGAAGGAGGAAATGAGACCCCTTGCAAACAATTCTCCCTGTTTAGCTTGGAGCTGGCTGTGTTGTGGAAGGATTTCCTTATGTTCAAGGTGTTAGCAGCCTCTCTCAGGAAGGGCCCTGCTGCATTCTCTTCTGCGGCTGGAAAAAATGGGGCCAGAGTGCCCTGTGATTCGGTAGAGGCTTGACTGTCATCGCAACTCGTGTTTCTCTAGCACTTTATGCTTTTCAAAGAGCTGTCACACGTACTATCTCAGCAGACCCGCAGAACACCTCTGGGAGGGAAGCGGGGAAGGTGTTAATGTCCTCATTTAACTGGCTTTGCAAAGTGTGTCCATTCTGGGACCTTCTGTGGGAATGGCCAGGGAGACTGTGGCCATTTTTCCTCCCCTTTTCTCACGGGTCCAGCTGTTCAGAGTGGGGAGAATGCGTCATCAGTGAGCTGGCAGCTGGGGCAGAGGATGTGTATTAGCAGGCCCAGAAGCCCTCGCCAGGGTTCAGGTTCACCAATCAACAACCTCATTCCCAGAAGGAGGAGGGTACCTACACCAGGGCATGTCTCAAGGAAACAATTTATGAACTTTTTCTTTGGAATAGCTATCTCTCTATCATCTACCTATCAATTATCTGTTTATCATCTATATCAACTATTTATCTGTCATTTGTCTATATCATCTATCCATCTACCTATCTCTATCATCTATCCATCATCAACCTATTTATCATCTATCTATCTATCTATCTATCTATCTATCTATCTATCTTCTTTCTCTAGGAATGGGACTTCTGCTCACAGAGTATATCCATCTTCAGCATCACTGGATGTGGCCAAATGGTCCTCCAGACTGTTGAGTGCATTTACAGCAGCATAATCGAGCTCCCTTGGCTCCAACTCATCACCACCACTTGATGTTGTCACACTTTTTATTCTTGCCAGACGGATGAGCATGAAAGGAGACGCTCTCCCATTTCCCTTAGATTGTCACTTGATTGTCCCTCTTCTGTGCACCTCTCCTGCCCAGGTTGTACGTACACTGTGCCACAGTGGTTCTGTGCTGACGTGCTGAACTGAATGTTTATGACGAGCCTTTATGGAGTGTTTTCTTATGCTGGATGCTCTCTTACATCCTTTTCACAAATGATCTCACTTAATCCTCACAATAGCCTAAAGGAGGGAGGGAGACACTATTATCTCCATTTTACAGATTTCTCTCTCTCTTTTTTTTTTAAAATATATTTTATTGATTTTTTACAAAGAGGAAGGGAGAGGGATAGAGAGTGAGAAACATCGATCAGCTGCCTCTTGCACACCTCCCACTGGGGATGTGCCCGCAGCCAAGGTACATGCCCTTGACCGGAATCGAACCTGGGACCCTTCAGTCTGCAGGCCGACGCTCTATCCACTGAGCCAAACCGGTTAGGGCAGATTTATCTCTTTACTAGAGGCCCGTTGCAGGAAGATTCCTGCAAGAATAGGGCTTCCCGTGTCTGGAGCAAAGCAGAGAAGGGAGCGAAGCCTGCTTTGGTGGGCTTCACTCCCTTCTCCGCTGCCTTGCTCCCTCCCGTCTCCACTGCCTCAGCTCCGCTCCTGTCTCTGCTGCCTTGGCTCCCTCCCTTCTCCGCTGCTTCACTCCCTTCTGCAGCACTTGGCTTCCTTCTATGCTATCTTCAGTCTTCGCTCCAGGCCTGCATATGCAAATTAACCACCATCTTTGTTGGGTTAATTTGCATACTTGCTCTGATTGGTTGGTGGGCATAGCAGAGGGATGGTCAATTTGCATGTTTCTCTTTTATTCGTGTAGATTTACACATTCATTCAGCAAAATGCTGAGTGACTCTCCTGGACCAGCCACCAAAGGAGTCGATCCTCAACTTCCTCAAAGAGCAGCATCTGGTGGCCATTGGATGTTCTTGGCTGCCCAGACCCATGGCCCTTTCCTGGGAATAGCCGGTTTCCCATTGGGGGTTGCTTCATGTATGGTCTTGGTGGAAAGATACAGTCAGATAGAATCATTCCAGCCTTGAAGCTTATGAGCTGGAGCTTCCCTGCCTCAGTACAGAGGGAACTGCCAATTAGCCACTGTCTCCCAGGCCTTTGAGTCTGAGTGGCTCCTGAGGGAGGGATGAGGGTGAAAGGGTTGTTGCAGGTCACTGGGGTGGCCCTGGTGGGGCAGACCCCCCTGTGAGGGAGCCATGTGTGTCCTGCCTCCTTCTTCCTGAGCCTCAGAGATCCCTTGACCCATTCCCCAGTCACCTGTCCTTCATGTGATGCTCCGGACATCCTTTGGTTTAAGTTACTCCGAGTTGGTGTCTGAGGTTCATAACAGGACCCTGAGGTTCTGACCAGGTTCTGGACCATATGAGATCAATGAGGAACCAGAAAGAAGCCTCATCCATGGGCCTGCCCTCCTCCTGGGTCAGCAAGCCACCCTGGGACCTGGAAGGTTCTTCTGCTATGGCTTTTCCTGGGGATGGGGTTATCAGAGAAGGTCCAAAGTTTTACCAGTGTCCCATCCTTGGGGTGCACAGCCCCACGTAGCTGCCTCCTGGGCTCCTGGGCCTGTGAGAGAAACCCGCTCCTTTGAGAAGGACTCACCGTCATCATGGCCATAAACTGACTCCAGGCATGAACTTGCAAGGTCGTCCATGGAATCTTGCCAATGACCTGCTAAGCCCAGAGAAGGTTTTTCTAGTGCAAATAGTCTTTCCCTGGAATTTCCAAGGGCAGGAGGGTTTCCGTCAGGATATAAGATCATCCCTAGGCCTGGAGCCCAGAGGAAGCGCTGCGCCGGCTCTGTGCTCCGGACGCAGAGCGTCCTCAGCTCCATGCCGTCTCCCCTCCTCAGCCTCACTGGGGCTCCCCAAGGAGAAACCAGTGCGTGTCCCACTCTCCTCAGTGCCAGGCACAGCCGTGGGCACAGAGATTTTTAGTTGAATGCGTAAGTGCTGCTCCCTGCTCCCGAGACACAGAGAATCAAATTGCCCTGGAGGTGCCTGGTTCGCAGAGGACGTGGAGCTGGAAAAGCTTTTGGTTGGATAGACATTTGCTGAGTATTCCTAGATGCTAGCGCTGCGCCATTACTGGGGATACGGGGTAGAAAACCATAGTCTTTGACTTCGAGGAGCTCACGGTCTCACAGGGGAAACAAACCAATAAACAAACAATTTTGATGGACTAAGAGCTGCCATGGAGGTGTCAGGTCGGGTTTCAGACACCAGCCCCTCTTTTGCCAAGAGAGGAAGAGGTCCTGTAGTGAATGGCAGGGTCAAGGCTCAAGTTCAGACATCTGTACTCACAATGGCAGCGGTCTACCTTGAACAGAAGAATCGCTCCCCCTTCTTCCTGATGCCATTGATGAGTGAACTACATAATTAATTAAAATACTGATTGAGTGCCAGCGATGAACTTGGCCCTGTGCCCTGTTCTGGGGATGACGCGGGGAGCCAGGCACATGCAGACACTGACCGTGTCTTTCTGGGGTTAACAGCCTGGTGGGAGGACCTTCATGCCAAAGAGAACTTCCTGGGTGACGCATGGGAGTGGGAGGAGCTCTGGGCGTGGGGACTGGGGTCTGGACTTTAGCCTGTGGGGGTCTCTCCACTCGTTCACTCACTCATTTCACTCCTTCCACAAGGATCCCTAGAGTCTAGCACAGCCGTGGGCAAACTACGGCCCGCGGGCCGGATCCGGCCCGTTTGAAATGAATAAAACTAAAAAAAAAAAAAAGACCATACCCTTTTATGTAATGATGTTTACTTTGAATTTATATTAGTTCACACAAACACTCCATCCATGCTTTTGTTCCGGCCCTCCGGTCCAGTTTAAGAACCCATTGTGGCCCTCGAGTCAAAAAGTTTGTCCACCCGTGGTCTAGCACATGCCAGGCGCTTTTCTCAGTCCTTCCCGGCACATCGATCTCCCAGCGTTGCACACCCGGCTGAAAGCTGGAGAAGTAAAAATGTCTAGTAACAGAGGGAACGTGCAGAAGCAAGAGCAATCCATCCTGCAGTGGGGACATTATCGGGGCTTTTTAATAGAAACCTCACTGCGTGTCTTCACACCTTCTGTTGCCAGCAGAACATTTTGTCCCGGGCGCCGGGTCCCCACTCCCCTGTGCTGTGGTATGAGGAGCACAGGATGGCGGCTGCTACATTCGGTGTGTTTGAGAACAACACTGAGACAACTGGATACGAGAGAAGCGCGCTTGGTGCCATCTGCCTAAAGACCCATTTTAGTTTCCATTCTGTTTGTCCTCCTTGATCTTGCCTCTAGTAATCCGACCCTTTGCCTGCAGCCCCTCCCTGCCTCCTTGCCTGCTCTACCTGTCTCTGCGATAAGCTCAGAGGATGCACTAAGGAACAGAACCTGCTCCCTGCCCTCAAGTAACTCCCAGCCGCCAAGGGGAGACCAACCAGAAAGTGGCTCTTGGCAGCCTGGCGGGGAGAGCTGTGACATGGGTGGGGAATCCCGAGAACGCCGCTGACTCTCCCTTGGAGTTTCAGCCCTGGTCCTGGAGCACGGATGGCTGGGTAGCAAAGTGTTAGGGTGAGAAGGCAGACGTTTCTAGAAAAGGTCAGCCTGTGCCAAGGCAAAATCGTGGGCTCTTTAGGGACTGGAGGAGGTTCAGTGGGGCTGAGGCGGGTTGGCGGCCAAGGATGGAGACAGATGGAGAAAGAACACTTCCCCGCTGGGCACTGACCACGCACCCTCGGGGCCAGGCCTGGGCTGCGGTTCCCGCTGCATTTGGCAGATGAGGAAACGGTGGTCACAGCAGCTCAGGGCAGAGCCGGGATCTGGTGGTGGGTTTGGTCTTTCTTCTGAGGTGACGGGTGCGCCCTGGGGTGTCTGGGCAGGGCCCTCCCGGCCTCGTCTCCCTGGTGGGGCCGTGGCATGTGCTGGGTGTAGGATGCTTGCCTCCCCTCACCCTACCAGATTCACAGCCCCAGGGTGCACCTCCTCCCAGGCCCTCCTTGGCCCCCCGAGGCCGCAGGAGCCTGCCACGCTTTCTCCCTGCGCACGCGTGTGTTTACGTTTCTGCCCCAGACGGGCCCGCTGGCTTCCAGGGCATTTATCAGGCCTGTGTATGTTTTTCTTGTGTGGGATTTGAAATGATTTCTTTAAACAAGATCTAAACTGGGATTGATTTCCTCTCTTTATGTAGAGTGGTTTGTTTTGTAATACGGTCCTTTTAACAGTCTAAATTGTGGGAACCGGGAAGGCAGAAAGCGAATTTGCTGACTTCATATAAATACGAATTACTTTATCTCTCTTTGAAGACTCCCATGTCCTCTCCATGCGGAGGCTGGAGCCGCATTCTTTGCGGGCCCTTTCCTTGTCAGGATTGTTATGATGAGAATGATACACGCGCCGCGAGACTTCCATTCCAGGGCTGAGAACTGAAAACAACCATGGCCTTGCCACGGTGCCCCGTACTTGTCTCCCAAACCCACACCCATTCATCTGCTCTGCCCAGCACACTGTTCTCCTTTTCCGCCAAGTCCAGAACAGCTCTAAGAGATGAGGAGGTCGCTAGGGGAGGACACGGCTTGCCAGTCTGATCGTGGTCCTGGCCTGGGAGGTGCGGGGTCCCTGGTTCAGGAGCTTGATCACCCAGGTGATCCATGTTCCAGAAACATTTCCTGGGACAGACCCACTCTGTCAGGCTCTGAGCAGGAACCGACCCTGAAAATGAGCCGTCTCATTATTCCCGTGGGCTGCTCCAATGCTCCTGCCCCCAACAACTTGCAGGTGGTGGTTCCCCTGCTTGTGCTTGCATGCCCCCAGGGACAGGGAGCTCACCCTCTGTTAGGGTCGGCCATGCCAGTTATGCCTGGCTCAGGTGGTTCCAATCCTCCCGGACACGGAGCTGCTGCCCCTGGGGGCTCCTGCTGTCCTGCAGCAGATCATACCAGGCCTTCGCCTCGCCCTCTCTCCTCCGGAAGCCTCTCTGCCCTGCGTGTGCTGACCTCAGGGTCTTTCAGTGCACGTCAGGCCCAGCCGGCTAACCGCGGGGCGAGGCCCTCTCATCTCATATTCTGGGCGTTGTGAATGGATGCACACAGCCCTCACTTGGCTCAGCTACGTGGAGTCACTGTCTGGGTTGGCATTGGCCTCACAGGGACAAAAACCCTCCGTCTTCCCCCTGCATCTCCTGCTGGGCCCTTACACTGGACTCAGGAGGCAGAATTCACAGGTGTAGCCGCTCTGTTGACGCCCACTAGTGAGGCCCACCGCCCAGCCTCCCCGGAGCCTGTGCCTCCTCGCTTCATTGTCATTCAAGGTTACCTCTCTCCCATGGACCGGACCAGCCCACCACCTGCTTGCTTGCCGAGTGCTAATTAGTTCCGGAGCACGAGCCCAGGAGAGGCCCGCTGGTGGCCTTGCTTTGGTTCATTAGCAAGTGAACCTCGCATCCTTGCTATTTGCAAACGTGCCGTAAGGAGACCATGGCCTACTTTGTCGTGTGTTTAGCTTGAGGATGGGTTCCTCTTATCCACTGGATCGTACTGATATCCTGGGCCAGGGAGCCCGTTACGAAGGGAGTGACGTTTAAAACAACTTCTGAAAGCTCACAGGGTGGTTCCCAGGGCACCGTGCTTCCCTGGCATCTCTCTGGGCGCTCACTAATCATCTCTTTGCTTACCTGTTCAAAAGAAGACATAGGATCACGTGTGTGTGTGTGTGTGTGTGTGTGTGTGTGTGTGTGTGTGAGTGTGTGGTTGCATGGGGTTGAGAAAAGGAGAGTCATAGAAGAAATTAGAAAAGCCAATCACAGCCAGAAATAGAGGCCGTGAAAGCGGCGCTAAGGAGTTTGCAGGTTGTAGGCAGTCCTGTCTAATTTGGAGCAGGCTCAGTCCTGTGTTGATTTTGGGTTCTCTCTCTCTCTCTCTCTCTCTCTCTCTCTCTCTCTCTCTCTCTCTCTCTCAGATATATATGGTTAACAAGTTGTGAAGCTGAAAGCCGTGGTTTCCATGTTGCATTTTCTGTCGCACTAAAGCCTTCTGGGTAGAGTGACCACATAAGTTATCTTGCAAACTACAATTCTTGAGAATGAGAGGGGTGCTGTTCATAATTATGCCAGGACACTAGGCGTAACCCAGGGCTTCTCGGCACTCCTCCCGGACACTCTGGGACCCCCAAACCTCCTACTGGGAGCGGGTGGGGATCCTGTCTCCCTTTGACCCTGTGCGGGGTGCAGGGTGGAGAGCGGGGGCTGAGGGTTTGGCGAGGAGGCTGGTGTTTTGGGTTTGCTAAGCCTCGGCCACGTTATGCCTTCAGCATTTTCCTCTCACCGGCCAACTTGTGTATTTTAAGGCCAAGTCCTTGCGTACGGCTCTCGCGCCTTCACACTCAGCTCACTGGGGCCATCCTCGGACCAGCTTCTTGCTGTTGAGTGAGTGCTCCCCATGGACCGTGCCTCTCTTTGAACTCAGATGCCTGTTTGTTTTTGAACTGGAAACTAGGAACTTAGGATTCCCAAAGCCACAGGCGCAGAGCCTTCTTTGCAGGGATAACCTGTGGAACCTAGAGGGGAGGGGGGAACCCCACAGATCACGTTACAGGGGGGCAAACCCGGGTTCAAAGGGCAGGGAGGGGTTGACTCCAGGTCACCAGTGTTTTCTCCTTGTGCTGTCTTCAGGAATATCCCCGTGCCTGGTGCCCTGTGGCAAATAGAGCAGTGCCATGTGAATACAAATCCCGATAGTACATGCAGCCTCCAGTCACTCCTGATTCCCAGGCTGTGTGCAGATCCCAACCCATCTCCATGGTCAAGTGCAGAGTTGAGTCAAAGATCGTTCATTATGGAAGCAAAGTGAGGACAAGAAGGGTTGACACTGGCTCTCCAACGAAGCCGGAGACGGCTCTCGCGGCCCTCGGCGATGAGCAGTGTGGCCCCTTGGGATGCCCCGTGTTAGACACCTGGCCCGCCTTGTCCACAGTGCTCAGGTGGCTCTCCCTGGCCGGGACCCTCCCAGAAAGGCCTCATGTCTCCACCGTCCCCATGCAAGAGGCACCCTGGTCTGGGAGGATGACTTTGGCCTTGGACAGGTTGGGTCTGCAGCTGGTTCTTTTATCTTGGGCACCCTAGCACCCCTGAGGCCTCGTCTCTGCATTTGAAAAACCAGCACAATCCCCTTCCAGGTGAGTCATATTCCATGGTGTGCTGCCGGTCAGGGTGTCTGCTTGCGCCAAAGTCACGGCTGCTGCCTCAGGAAGCGATTATCGCTGACACTCTAGTGGGGGGTTTCTTTGTTGGGGGCGGTGTCCTGTGCACAGTCAGATGCTCACCAGTATCCCCGGCTCCTACCCACAGCGTGCCTCCTGCACCTCCCCCCAACCTGGGACAAGGAAAGGTGTTTCCAGATGTTGCCAGATGTCCTCCGGACATTTGCTTTTACCCTGGAACGTTGCGTTCCGTTGTTTGGAGACAGAGTAACAAACTGGCAGGTAATGAGCCCTCACCGGTTTGGCTCAGTGGACAGAGTGTCGGTCTGGGGACTGAAGGGTCCCAGGTTTGATTCTGGTCAAGGGCACATGCCCGGGTTGTGGGCTTGATCCCCCGTAGGGGATGTGGAGGAGGCAGCCAAACAATGATTCTCTCTCATCATTGATGTTTCTCTCTCTCTCTCTCCCTCTCACTTCCTCTCTGAAATCAATAAAAATATATTTTGAAAATTTCAAATTGGCAAGCAATGAGGAGATGGGGACAGGGGCAGCAAAGGGACATGAGGACATTTGCTTTGGGGAACTCTTGAAGGAAGTGAGGGTGGTCATCTTGGAGTCGAGGAGGTGTAGCAGGAAGAGGAAGGCTGACGACAAACACCTGTCCTTTTGAAAGGGCGCAGCTGTGTTTTGCACAGGCCCAAGGGAGAGACCTTAGAGCATGAACCGGCTGCCTCGTACTTGGTAGTTTCATGTCCCTGGAAGCCATCAGGTGAGGACCCTGCCAGAGTCCCTAAATAACAGTGACAACAACAGCCACAGCTAACAAGTGTTCGGCCTCCCTGTGTGCCACGTGCATTTTCCATTCATGATTCACTTAATCCTCCCAACAACCCTTTCGGATAAGCACCATCACTACTCCCATTTTACAGATGGGAAAATGGAGGCACAGAGGGCTGAGAACTTGCTCCAGGTCGCACACAGCAATGTGGCTCTGGAGTCTGAGCTCCCAGAGCCTGTGAAGGGAGTCTGAGCAAGAAGACCTCTCAGGTTTTTCCGGGCCCTGAGGCTGGAAGCTTTTAGGGAGTTCCCTGCTGGGACCACCCTCAGGGAACTGACTTCCTGTGGCCTTTAGGTCACGTTCCACCTAACGCCCAGGGGACAGGGCACTGCTGACTCATTCTCCCCCAGCTGTGCAGGCTGGGAACAGAGCCAGGCCCCTGGGCCAGCCCTGGTGGCAGGTGCCGGCTGCTGTGGTTTGGCAGCCGGTCAGCAGCTGGGAGGAGGCCTCAGGCGCTGACCAGTGGGGACGGAAGTGTGTCCACAGGAGTCCAGGCTCGGGGACCCTTCCGAGATGGATGGACTTGGGGACGGGAAAGAAATGCAACCCAGAGTGTAACAAGACAGATGCGCGGAGCAGGGACTGCACAGACCTCACTCGGCACCAGGTTTGGGACGGTGGGTTGATGCTTGTCCATCTCGGTGACCCTCTCTGGGGCTCTGCGGGGGCGGTGACAAGCCTCTCCAGCATCGTCCATTCCGCCTGCATGGACTGAACACTTCAGTGCCAGGAAGGAAGAGGGACGTCCCCCGCCCAGCGCTTCTCAAGGGTACTCTGGGCGACAGCACCGGCAGCAAGTGTGGGCACCTGCGGCTCCCCGTGCCCCGAGGGATGAAGGGGTCTGTATGGAGGCACATGGGTGACCCCTGGGAAGCTCTGCTCCAAATCGCCAAACGGATGACGGGGCTCTGAGGATGCTTTCTTCTTGCCTAGAAGCCAAAACGAGGCACTTCCGGACCCCCCCTCTGCCTGACCCCTCCAGGACCTCCCTGGGCCTGGTAAGTTGGGCTGTACGTTGCCAGGATCGTCCCCTGCCCGGGACGACAGTTCCTGAGCCCAGTTCCTCACCTGCCCAATTCCAATGGGGCAGAGATGCCCCTTCTGTGTCCTCTCTTCCAAGAATCCTTCATTGCCCCTCCCCCAGGTCTGGCCCTTGGGGCTCTCCGTGCTGGCTCTTCCCAGGCAGCCCTGTGACCCCTGGTGGACTGGCCATGCCCCGGAGAGCAGGGCTGCTCCAAGTCTCCAGAGCGCCAGCCCCTGCAGAGCGGCTGGACAGAAGCACAGCCTCTGTCGGGGCAGGTCCTCCCAGCTGCACGGCACCTCACACTCACTGTGCACTTGACTTTCATGGGGTTCAGGTATGTTACTGTTTCTACTTCCCAAGTGGTGTGAGGAGGAAGGTGACTTGACCAGGGTCACAGGGACCTGGCCGGGGGCCCAAGGTCACGCACACTCCTTGGCCCCGTCACTGAGCTGCCAGTCTCGGAGGCCCTCTGCTGGGCACAGGTCGGGGAATGGAAGGAGGGGGCACCAAGGAGTTACCCGGGAAATGAGAATCGGCCGGAGTGCCTCTTTACCGCTTGGGGAAGCCCTCCTGCCGGCTTCTCTGTAATTTGCATCCAGAAGCCACCCCGCCAGGCCCACCTCTCGGGAGCCCTGCCAGCGGCCTATCGCCTCTGGGCTCTGGAGGGGGAGCCCCGCTCAGCTGTCCCCAGGGAGTGAGTGACGTTCGCCGGTGGGTGGGACACAGCCGCCGCCTGCCTTTTGGGTGGCATGGCCAGTGGCCGTGTGGCCGTGTTCCAGGCGCCATCTGTGTGAGTGCATGCCGTCACTCCCCGTACGATCTCCGCCTCCTCGGCATTGGCAGCCCCGGCAGGTGTGGTCTTGTGGTGAGACGGGCATTCGCACGGTCTCCATTTTACAGGTGGGAAACCGTCACCACCAGGAGACTAAAGGCAGGGGTGACACTGGGTCCCGTGTCTCCAAACCAGCCCAATTGCGTCTCTTCAAGCTGGCCCTGGCCTGGTGCAATTTGAGGCTCCAAAGCCCCAAAGATCTTCCTTTGTCTTTTCTACCCAGCTACGGCCCAGATTTGCAGATTGCCTTTTAAAAATATGTAAGCGCAACACATGCCCGGGTTGCAGGCTCGACCCCCAGTGGGGGGCATGCAGGAGGCAGCCGATCCATGATTCTCTCTCATCACTGATGTTTCTCTCTCTCTGTCTCCCTTCCTCTCTGAAATCAATAAAAAATATATGTATTTTTTAAAGTATCTAAAGCTCAGAGAGCTTCTGAGGCGAGCTTGTCACTTCTTCCCCTCCCTCCCCGCCTCAGACTGAACGCTCCGGGCGATGGGACGCCTCTGCTGGGAGAAGCTGCAGTGGTGCATGTCTGGTGTGTCTGGCTCACTGGTGGGATAAAAACTCTAGGACCGACTTGGGTTTCCCTTGGAAAGCGTGTGCTGCATCCACCAAGGAGGGTTTGTGCATGAAAGTCCCCTCTTCCTTGGAGTGGGACACTTGAAGGAGAGAAGGGGAGGTAAATCCAAGGGCAGACAAAATCCTGGCACCAAAGGCAGCAGCCAGCCAAGCCCTGCTGTTCCTGCCGATGGAGAAGGAATTCCGGTCGAATTAGCGGTTCCCAAGCTCCTCTGATGACAAAACCCACGGGATCAGAACCTTTCTTGAGAAACCTGACACGCATCCATTTTTAAAATAACCCCCCCCCTCCTCCTGCACGCCCCCAATTTTTGTCATCGAGTAAACCCAGAGGAGAAAAGATAGAGCTGGAGACTCAGTTCTCAGCTCCTTCACCTTCGACTGGAGAGATCCCTGAAGGGACATAGACTAACGACTCCATCAGACTCGAATGTCAAGAAACCAAATGTCAAAAACGCTGAAAGTGTTCCGCCCTTCATTTTAACATTATTTATTATTTTACAGACACTGCACAGCCCTTACTATGAGCCAGACATTATGCTTTCCAAATATTTGCTCATTTAACTTTCACAAACCCAGCCCGAGGCCCAGGGAGGGTAAGTCACTTGCCCGAGGTCACACAGTGAGAAGTGGTGCGGCCTCAGGCTCGGGCTGTCTGGCTCCAGAGCGCTTGACCTAAACCACTAAGCGATATGTATTGTTTTTCTTTTTAAAAAATCTCTTTTCATTTCGACACAGAGCAAACGCTCTCTTCATAATCATTGTAAAGTAAACGAGACGTCTCCTTCTGCGTCTGCGTGATTTCAAGTGCTTCCCCGGTGGGGTCCCCATGGGCGGCTCTGTTATTGTGTGCGGAGCCCAGACTGACTTTCCCTCCTGATGGAAAAACATGCCCACGGTTACGGCAATCCCAAATGCTGCGCGGGAGCTTTAAAGAGCGGACTCCAATCCCTTTGTTTCTCCCCCCAAATGCTGAAACGAACCTCCAAGTTCTACCTCTTCCTGGCAGTTTGAAGTCTCTCCCTGTTTCAAATATTTCAGACAGCTTGGGAGCGAACGCATGCTAGTCTGCTGCTTTCTCTTGCATAGTTTATTTTTGAAGCGTGCATCTGGCTGCTTTTTTGTTCCCCAGAAGGAGGAGGGGACATGGCTCCCCGGAGCCGGATGTTGGATGGAGACTTCTCCTTGAGGGCAGCTCCTTCAGGGTCTTCTCTTAGTGGATCTTGCCCTGGGCCTCAGTCTGAGAGCTTGAAGGGTCCACTGACCCTCTGGGCCCCTTGCACGTGGACGGGAAAGATGTTGGTTACTTGTATGTGTTCGCCTCCCCCGAGGAGCCGTTCTGATCCCACCAGGTCAGGTCAAACAAAGGACCCCTTTCGGGCTGGGAGAGCCCCTTGTCACAGCGCCACCAGCACCACTTGCTGCATGTCCGACCCTGGGGTGGACCTGATGGAACATTGCTGTGCAGTAGCCATGATTATCGCCCGTTTTCCACCTTAGGGGCTGAGGCCCAGGGCACCTGAGTGTGCTCCACGCCCAAGGTCATGCCGCTCCTGGGAGCAGGGATTGGAGACTGGGTTTGACACCCAGGCCTCTGCCCAGTGCACCCTCTGGGGAGTGAGGATTCATCCTTACCCTCGTGCCTGAGGCAGCGCCCTGCATAGTCCCTGCAGCAAATGAGCAGCAAAGTCATGAGGACAGAGCTGCCGGGAGAGACCGTGTTTGGCCTTAGAACAAACACCTTGACGATAGGTGTGGTGCCATGGTTTCCTCATAGGTGCCTGGGAGACTTGAAACAGCGCAAGGTGTGAAATTCCAATGGTCATTTTGGGAGTACACGTGCGCTTCTCCTAATGGCCTTGACCAAAAGTGATCATGTGGCCCAAACAGGTGGTTGGTGTAGCCCCGTGGACGCCGTGGGTGCTAGCTGTCTCCTCCGAGGAGCTGGAGCGGAAACCTGTGTGTGCAGCAGAATGCAGAACAGCTCTGCTTGTGATGCGGTTCCATTCGGAGCTTCATGGCCATTCCAAACGGCACTGCCTCCCGTGGCTGTGGTCACTGAAATGATGGACTCCTGGTCCTTCTGTCTCCAGGTGTGTCTGCCAGGAACCAGTGTCCACGTGGACTGCAGGATGACCTCACTGAGAAACAAACCTGCCCTGCCTCACCCCTCCATGTGTGCCTCATGCCTTCAGGCCGAGTTCCAAGTCCTAGGGGAGCAGGTGGTCCACGGGGACTTGCCTCCATGAAGTCCCAGGACATCCCTTCTCCTGCCTCACTCCCCAGACTCTACATCCCAGGCCTAAAGGATTTCTTCCTGTTCCTCATGCTCTTTAATGCATCTGTATTTTGTACATGTTTTTCTTTTTATTTTTTGTCCAGGAATGCCCTGCTATCAACTTGCCCACCTACTGAGCTAGTCACAGACGGTCAAATGACCCCTCCTCTCCTGCCTCCTGCAGGCAGCGATCTTATTCTCTCTCCTGTGTGGTCCAAGCACCCATACTAGACTCCGTCCCGGCATGAATCACTCTGTGTGGCAATGACTGCTTCCCTGCAGGGTGGGGAGTGAATCCCCACCCTGCATCACACAGCCTGGGCCACGATCAGTGCTGAGGAACTGTTTGCTGAGAAATGAGTGAATGAGTGAGTGAATGAATGAATGAATGAATGAATGAATGAATACTGAGTATGTGAAGGGATGGGCACAGGAATAGGCCAGACGTTTGCTAGAGAAAGCAGCGAATAGAACGGCACTGAAGATCTGCTGCCACGCAGTTTTAGAGTTCCTAACTGAGACCTTACAATAGCCCCATGGAGTAAAAAGCATGCCCATTATGTGGATAGAGAAACTGAGGCTGAAGTTAGTTGTTAAAGTTTCCCATCTTACAGGTGATAGAGCTGGGGAGCAAATTCAGATTCAAGTGACTTGACAGTCCAGTCTTGTAACCAGTGTCCTCGGTTCCTGTCTGTGGCCAAACTGGGCCCCATCAGAGAAGACAGCAGTAGCCCTTCAAGAGCAGAGGGCAGAGGGCAGAGGGCTGAGGGCCGAGGGCCGAGGCTTCCTCTCTCTCATCGTGGGTTCAGCAGCGCCCCTCCTCAGACCTGGCTCAGCTGGACCACCTGGCACACAGATGGATGGGGAAAGGCTCAGTGACCTGCCGAAGCTCATGTGACCAGGGCACAGGGAAGCCAGGAAGCTGGTCGCGGGGTTCTGAGCAGAGTGCCCGTGTGCCCACCCACGCGGCTTTCTTGCGTTCCCGTTGGCCCCCCACTTTCTCGGCATCAGGATCCCTCTGCAAGCAGACGAATGGCCTTGATCTGTCTTTTTCCTTTTTGGGGGGGCACCTTCTCAGTTGGTGGGGCTCCTCAGGGTTAGCGACATTGGCCAGGCTGTGTCAGTGCTTGCACAGAGCAATGCCGAGGTGCCAAGCCCCCTGCCTGCGTCCTGCCCCCACTGAGGAAGCGCCCTGCCCGGGCTGGGCCGCGGCCTCCCATCCTGCTGAGCTGGCCTCCTTCCAAAGCCCACATCCTCTGAGGGTCCGAACCAGGGGCCCCTCCCGGCTCAGGCAGGACAGGCTGAGGGGTGGCCGGGGCAAGAGAGACAATGCATCTAAAATTACCCCGCTGAAGGCTGTGCACCCTCCACCCTTCCTGCACTCCTCCCCAGGCCGCCAGCGACCATCCCGAGAGAGACCAGAGACCGCTGTGTATACGATGGGGGCGATGTATGCGGAGGCTGTGCTCTTGGCTGCTGGATTCCCCGAGGCTGGAGTGCTGGAGGGCTCCCTGGAAAGACAGCCTGTGGGCAGCAGGCTTGCCGTGGGGGCTGAGGGCTCCACCCCAGTGTCCTCTTTGGAGCTGTGGCGGGGTCTCTGGGCCTCTGTGTTTCCTCTCCTGGGATCACATTTGCCTGGCTAACTCCTATGTATTTCACAGATGTTCTTTGCCTAGATGCCCCTTCCTCCAGGCAGCTTTCCTGGCATGCCTCCCTCCTGCCTCCATCTGGGTTGCGTGTCTTTCCCCATCCAATGCTCACCCCCCATAGAGCTTTTCACACCAGTCAGTACCTGCCTGCCCATGAATATCTCCTTGAGACACGGCATGGGTTCGCCGTGGTATTCCAAACTCCCAGCACCCGGGCCAGCACCTAAGAAAGGCTGGCTGATGTTTGTTGAATGAACTAACGAAAGCGAAGATGGCAGAGGTAAAGGCAGGGTAGCATAGCTCTCCTGGGCTCTAGCTTCCGGCTGTCTCTCACATCAAGAGGTGGAACACTCCACCGCTCAGGGTCAATGCCGAAGCGTGCCTCTGTGGCCTTGTTTTTGGACTTGCGAACCCTCAGCTGTTTCTGCTCATGTCCCAGCTTCTCTCTGAGTGGGTTACTCAGGATGAACTTCAGGGTGTCCCTGCCGGCAGCGCTCTGAGGGGTCTTTCTCCCTATTTTACAAAGAAGCACATAGCCTTTGTCAAGGGAGCCCGAGGGAGGAAGGCACTGATCATGCGAGAGTTTGGTTCCCAACCTTCCTAATGCCGCGACCCTTTAATACAGTTCCTCATGTGGTGACCCAACCGTAAAATTATTTTCGTTGCTACTTCATAGCTGTAATGTTGCTACTGTTATGAATCGTAATGTGAATATCTGATATGCTATATGTGTTTTCCAATGGTCGCAACCCACAGGTTGAGAACCGCTGAATAGAGGCTCAGAGAGGTTCCCTAACTGGCTAGGGTCACACAGCTGGGAAATGGCAGGGCTGGGGCTTTCTCGCTGTTCATAGGCGGGTCTGACTCTGACCTTCACTGGGCTCTCGCACAGCCTGGAAGACACCGGGTGCTAAGACAGTGACGCGTCATTAGGGGAAGGATGGTGGCAGAGAGAAGGGGAAAGTGCTGTGGGAGCCCGAGGGAGGAAGGCACTGGTCATGAGAGAGTTTGCCAAGTGAGCCAGGCTGGAAGGCGATGGGAAACGCAAGGGCAAGGCCAGGTGGCCTGGAAGGCAGGCCTTTCAGCGACCCTGGTCACCCTCCCTGCCTCGTGGGCAGCTGTGGAAATGAGACAGGTGTTGGGAAGAGTGAACGTTGCTTTAGCCGTTCTCTAAAGAGAGGTCTGTGCCTGCCATGGACCCGTCAGCTCTCCTACTCTTGCCTTTTCCCCCAACGACAGTAACGCAGTCAACTCTTTCTACCTTCGTTACCATCAAATAAGCCGAATTTCCAGAAGGCTGGGATTTCTGAAAGAATGAACGCTTTGCCAGGACTCAGAGCAGGCCTCTGGCTTGGTCTTTGGGTGTGTCCTGCTCAGCCACCTTCCTGGCCCTGGGCTGTGTCTGTCCTTCCTGCCATCCACCCCTCCATCCTGGCCGAATGGTCAGGTCAGGGCAGGGACCCGCCGCAGGGCCTCTCCAGGGAGTGATGGATGTGCCTGGGGATTAGTGGACTTTTCCCGGCCCCGGTGGTGCCAGGAGTGAGCACATTCCTGAAGGGCCTGCGCTGATGGATGCCTTGGGGGCGGGGGGGAGGTTTGGGGAGAGGAGAGGCTCCAGTTTGGGAGGGATTCCTAACATTCTGGGGCTGTGATGGACAGACAGCTGAGAGAACAGGCCCAGACCAGGTGGGGGTGGCCGGCTGGGGGCCTGGATCTGCACCTCCCACCCAGCCCCCTGGAATGTTATCTGCCCTCTAATCACTCCCAGGAGGGGAAGAATGAGGAGGTGGCACCTGTGCCTGGGCTCTTTCCGGTTCAGAGGGAGGAGGGGCTGGGAGGGCGGGGTAAGAGGATCAGGTCTGAGGGGGCTAGAAAGGAGGGTGCTGGGGCTCCCCGAATCCCACCCACGAGCACTAGAGGTGAGACCCCGAGTGGGGGGCTGCCCCACCTCCCAGCTTCCCAGATATAAAGGGCATTTCGGCCTCACCTCCTGCGCCCCATTTGTTTGGTGGCAGAAGGGTCTTGGGCCCCATGGCACATACCAGAACTCTTGACATTTTTTGTTTCATGAGCAATTTGGCAGATACCTCTTGACCTGGGCCTCAGTTTCCCCGGATCTAGAAACGAGAGGGTTGCATGGGACGTCTCTGATGTCCTTGGACCTCTAAGAGCAGTCACTCCTGACACTCACAGTGGTGGCTGGTCCCCAAGCAAAGCGGGGGAGGGGCGTGGGGGCCCGTCTTGCTTTTGTGCCCAGGGAGGTCTTTGGAAAATGGTGGCTGGAGGGAGCCCTTGGGAACCGACTTCATTGGCACCTGAGCTCCGAAGCCGCCTGGCAGGGGGACATCGCAGAGCAGACATGCGATGAGCAAGAACCATTAACTGTCAACCTGGACACATAAGTTGCTTTTCAAATCTCAATATTCTAAGTCCCGCTGCCGTGATCCATTCACAATGTGTACAAAACGCCTACTGCGCACAGGCGCTGTGCTGGCTGCACACCTGCGCAGGTGTGTTTGTGTCCATCCCTGGGGGACGCGCCCCTCTCTGTCTCCCCTGCTCCCCCACCTGCCTGGCACTGTGCCTCGAACGCAGAGCTGCTCTGGAAGCGCTCATTATTCTTCGGAGACCCCAGAGAGCCCAGGCGAGGCTGCTTCTATTTTTCTTCAACCAGGAAGCTTGAGACCAGGGAAAGAGACCCTTGAGCCCGGCTGGCGTGGCTCCGTGGTTGAGCGTTGACCTGTGAACCAGGAGGTCACGGTTTGATTCCCAGTCAGGGCCCACGTCCAGGTTGTGGGCTCCATCCCTAATTTGGGGCATGCAGGAGGCAGCCAATCAATGATTCTCTCTCATCGTTGATGTTTCTATCTCCCTCTCCCTTCCTCTCTGAAATCAATTATATATATACACTTTTTTTTAAAGAAGAAGAAGGGTGGGAAGAGGGGTGGACCTCCCTGAGCCCTCTCCAGCAGCAGAATGTGGGGTGGGTGGCAACACCCCATTACCTCATCTCCTCTGCTGTCCTCTTTTTTCCTGGTCAAATCAAACAAAAACAAAACCTTTGCCAACGTTATCCTTAGGGCTGTTCTATATTAAGATGAGCAATTGTGAGGAAACCTAAAATTAGCCCCGCATTAATCAGGTCCTGTCGCCAACTTGCATGGCTCAGCTTCCAGTTGCACAAGTCATGAGCCCACCCCGACGGTGCTCTCCAGGCGCTCGCCAAGCCTACGCCGTGCAGGTGCGCGCGCAGCGCTGGGCCTTGCGGGTCGGGTCGTGGGCACGGGTGGGAAGTGCGCGAGCTTTGGTCGGGCAGCCCGGCTGAAGTCATGGCTCCGACCCTCACGAGCACCAGCTCCGAGGGCAAACTTTTCAACCTCTTTGAGCCTCAGTTTCTCTCCAGGACAGGAAGGGCTGAAGGCACCCCTTTTATAGGGTTGGTGTAACAAACCAATGAGATACTGTGCATAGAGATAGACGTAGCATTGTTCTTGGTGCAATGGCTCCTTTATTTATTTTTACTTTTTAATTAAATCTTTCTTGTTGAAAGTATTACATATGTCCCCTTTTTTCTCCCATTGACCCCTTCCAGCCCCGCCCCAGGAATGGTTATTTTAAAATATTGTTTTCCTCCCCAACACCTGGCCAATATGCAGCTACTGTAACACAGACCCCCACACCTGAAACCTGTGTGATCCTACTAACCAATGGCACCCCAATCAATTTCAGAAAGAAAGAAAAAGAAGTCGGGAATGCCTGTCACCTATTTTATAACAATACAGGTGGCTGCGCATAGAAAAGCTGTCGCTTCCAATGGACAGTGCAGTAAGTGGGAGGCCTGGCTGCTGTGGGACAGTGTCCACGCCAGGTACAGAGGCTGGGCGTGCGGTGGGAAGGTGTGCCTTGGCCCCGAGAGGGAGTGACAGTCTGCAGGGGTGACAGTCTGCGGGGGTGACAATCTGTGGGGTGACAGTCTATGGGGGTGACAGTCTGCGGGGTGACAGTCTGAGGGGGTGACAGTCTGCGGGGGTAGGCGTGGGGGGAGGGGGGCGTATGGGAAATCTCTGCACCTTCCACTCCCTTTTGCCTTTGCCGTGAACCTAACAGGGCTCTGAAAAATAGAGCCTTATATAAATAACATAAAAAAGAGCGCTGTGGGCCAGGCTGGTTCCTAAGCTCCTGTGTCTGACTCGGAGTAAGTGGCCGCCCTTGGACTTCTGGCAGGGGCAGCATGGGCCTCCTCGTCGCCTCCGCTTCCTCCCTGTGAAGTGGGACCGGCGTGATGACCACACACGTATCGTCACAGGCCCTGATGGGGCGGCTCTGGGCGCAGGGCCCGGCCCAGGAGCGCTCAGGCCACGGAGGTCTCTGTCATGGTCGCTCTTCGGATTTGAAGGGAAAATCCACTTCAAGGCTGTGGCTGCTCTGTGGACGGCGCCCAGGAGCCCGAGCTGGATGTAGGTCACGAACGAAGGTCACGCTGAGTGGCTGAGGCCGCGCTCTCGGGAGGAGGTGGCCGCCTCTTGTCATGATCCCACCCGTGACGGGGACGCTCCGTTTTCTGTCCCTCCCGGCCCGGCCGCCTTCCGTTCCGGGCCCGCAGCTCCGCGAGCACCTGACAGCTGGAGGGAACAGAACTGTCCCCTGAGCCCCGAGTCCTAAATTGGGCAGGAGCTGACGGGTCTCTCCAACAAGCCTGTCACACGCAGTGACACTGAAGGGACTGAGTGATGGTCCCTCTGGGGCCTCTTCGCGGCGGGAGCCCCGGGAGGCGGGCTCCTGTCTCCTTCCTCTGCACCCCACCAGGTGGGTGCGGGGCATGGAAGGAGGCAGGGGCGAGGCGGCAGGGACCTGGCTTCTGGAAGCCCGTCTCTCGATGGGAAGACTTCAGCTGATCATCTCTGCCCTGACAGCCCCCCCAGTGCTGTTGCGGCTCTCAAAGGGGAGCCCCAATTTGAAAACACTTGGGAGCCGCCCGCTGCAGAAGCTGAGCCTGCGGAGGGAAAGGCCATTTTGGAGGCTGGGTGCCTGGCCATTATTTGGGTCACCGTCTGCTTCTCTTGCCTGTCCCCAGGGCAGGGCTCTTTTGGTCACGGCTCGTGTCCACATGCTCCGCCCGCAAGCCCCAGTGGGTCCGCCTCCCCGGGACACCACCGTGGAGGCTGGGCTGGGAGAACCCCCAGTTTCTCCTTATTAGTTGGTGCCAGGAACCTGCAGCCGGGAGAGGGGCGCGCGGGGCCCTGGGGCACCTGGCCGGGGAGCGGGTGGTGTGCCCAGAGGTGGCCCCGGGTCTGCGGGGCTCCCAGACCAGCCTCCGCCCCTCACAGCCAGAGGGCCTTCCATCCCCCATGGCCATGAGCACATCAGCGGAAACATTTTACCTCCTGAGAGGCGGTGGAGGGAGTGTCTACAGGACACCTTCCAAAAATAATATTTTTACTCTCCCGCAGCAAAATACAGAGCATCCATTCTCGTCATTTTTGAATCTCTGGCAACAGCTCACCACATTCTTAGTGAGAACAATACAACAATCTGACTTGTGTTTGGGTCCCTCGGTTCTTTTGTCTGTTCCAACAGAGTGTGAAATAGTCACTTCCGGACCATCAGACAACAGCTCCAGACTAGCAGAACCGATAACAAACCACGCCCGCGGCAGGTGAGGCCTCCCAGCACCGCACCCGGCCCCTCGTAGTCCTCCGTCTGCGTCACTAGGAAGATCAGGGTAAGTAGCTGTCGACAACTGTTTCGTTATAAAAGGTCGGCAATGTTGCAACATTGCCAATTGATGTTTCTCTCTCTCTCCCCCTCTCCCTTTCTTTCTCTCTAAAATACATAAAAGCATATTATTTTTTCTAAAAAAATGCTTTCGAACAGTAGAGGTAATGGTTACATGACATTATGACTGTACTAAATGCACTGAATCGTTCACTTCCAAATGGCTAATTGTATGCCACGTGGATTTGGGTTTGCCTCAAGACAAGTAAAAATGGCAAAGTGTTTGGACAGTTTACAGAAAAGGGGGTACTCCTTGCTTTGCGCATATGGATAGAGGTCCAACCTCACCACTAATCAAAGAAACACAAGAACAAACAAATCAAGTCAGATAGTCACATCACCGTCTGGCCCTCATTTTGCATTTCCTCAGAATGTAAGCTGAGCGTCTGCAGGGTGGCAGCTACTCTTCATGCGACTCTTCCCCTGGCTCACTCCACTCCAGCCTCCCAGCCTCCTGGCTGTGCCTGGACTGCAAGTGCATTCCAGCCCCAGGGCCTTTGCACTTGAGTTTTTCTGCCGTAAACACTATTCCCCATATATCTGCCTGGCCGGCTCCCTCATGTCGGCCTCTGCTCATGTGCCTTTTCTCTGAGAAGCCGCTTTAAACACGGGCCGTGTTGGGTGGTGTGGGGGGAGGCCTTCCCTCGTGGGGTCTTGGCTTCCTCTCTTGCACAACAAGGGCTCAGGCTGGACAGGGTCCAAGGCCCCTTTCAGGCCCTGTGGCTCGGCCACTTCTAAGGCCTAATGTCAGCCTCGTCCGGCAGAGTTCACTTTCTGGAGAGGAAGGAAAAGAAATGTGAATTGTTTGTGATTCAAGAGAAAGTTAGGCCAATGGCTTCTTTGTTTGTGAAAATGGCTTTGTCACTTCCTCAGCCTGTTCTCTGCTTTAGCACCAAAATAGCCCCTAATTGTCTACAGGCAGCAATGGTTTCCTCCCACTGAAGTTCTCCTTCCTTTTCTCTCTTCCTTTCTTTCTTCTTTCCTTCCTTTCTTTCTCTTCTCTTCTCTTCTCTTCTCTTCTCTTCTCTTCTCTTCTCTTCTCTTCTCTTCTCTTCTCTTCTCTTCTCTTCTCTTCTCTTCTCTTCTCTTCTCTTCCCTTCCCTTCCCTTCCCTTCCCTTCCCTTCCCTTCCCTCCCCTCCCCTCCCCTCCCCTCCCCTCCCCTCCCTTCTCTCTCTCTCTCTCTCTCTCTCTCTCTCTCTCTCTCTCTTCCCCTTTCCCTCCCTCTCTCTCCCTCCCTCCCTTTTCTTCTTTCTCCTCCTCCTCCTCCTCCTCCTCCTCCTCCTCCTCCTCCTCCTCCTCCTCCTTCTCAGACATTTCTATGGAGTGAAGAAACAGAAAGCTAAGCAACAAGTCTGCAATATCCCAGAAACAGTTAGCGAACTGACCCCCACTGAAACCCCTGGGCCTGGGGGAGAAGGAAGAGAGGTCGTGTGTCCAGGAGAGGGTTCAGTTAGGTCGCAGGGCAAGCCCTCGGTGCTGGAGTCAGACCTGGGACAGATGCTGGCGTTGGGCACGCCCTCACTCACCCTGAGCTCTTCTTCTCTTTTCCGTGGAGCTGTGATCCCTGTCCTCTCCTCCTTCCGGGATCCTCCGATCGTCTCTGTACAGACTGGCAGGACTGACTGTTCCTGCTTGCTAGGTGCCCTGGGTGGAGGGTTGGGGATTTGGGAATGGATGAGTAGAGGCCCTGGACTCAGGTGCGCTGCCTTCTTTGTGCTGGACTTTCCGAGAGCACTCCAGGCGGGCGCTCACTGCAGGTGGAGATTCAGGGAAGAGCTTCGGCAGGGTCTGGGGAAACCAAGAGGAGAAGACGGTCAGTGGGTGGATAGAAACAAAGCACGTGGTCTGGGTGCTAAGGCACATCGAGAGAGGGTCACCTTGGTGGGGAGGCGGAGGAAGGGCAATCGCTTCAGCCAAGGCGACAGCTGTCCAATGTCCAATCAGTGGAGGACGTTGCAGCCTTTGTGGCAACAGCCCAGCCTTTAAACCCTCCTCATGGAAGAGGGATTCTTCATGTGACATGCTCGTGCCAGGACTGTCACGCCATGATCTCATCTACTCTTTCCATGGCAATGAGAATTTGCTTTTTTACCAAGGAGGTAAAGAAGGCTCCAAGATTTAAACACTAGCCGGTGGTCAGAGTCAAGGCCACGACCAGAACCCAAGATGTAAGACAATTTGTGACATGGCCAAGCAGTTGGCATCTCTAGCAATCAGAGTTTCTAACTGCCCACAACCAAAACCCGTGCTGGCCAATGTGAACAGAAAGGGTGTTGTTCATTAAAGGGCTGGCTCAGCGAGTCCCGGAGGCTGGAGACCCAGGCCTGGGCGAGAATCAAAATGCAGAACTGGATGCCAGGACACAAACACCTCAGCCACTGGGGACTTGCTGCTGTCATTTGCTCATTGGCGTGCCCAGCCTTGGGCACTGGACTCTGGACATGCCCACAGCCACCAACCCAGCGGCCACTGCTGCCACAAGCTCCATCTGCTGTTTCTGATGGTCCCCAATAGCCATCAGAAAGTGTCCCCACTGCCTGCATCACCAGCCTCAAGTTGGATCTCAGCATCTCAGCGATGGTGAAGGCCAGACCCCAGCGCCTGCAAAATCAGAACCAGCCATTTTCAGCTTGAATCACAGGTGTGGGCTCTGCCTCCCACCGAGACTCACGGGTGGCTGACGGAGACAGAGAGGGTTCAGATTTTGGGGGGGCAAAGAGAATGACAACTGTCCACCCAACATCATTGCTGGGCACACAGTGTGACCACTGGGGTCCCAAAGAGGAAGACAGCACCGGTGTGTGGAGAGCCCAGCTCTGGAGGCCGGTACCTGAGCTCCAAGCCCAGATCACCCCACACTGGACCCGCAAACACCTCAGCCAGGCAGACAGAGCGGGGCTCACCAGACGACCAAACGGAGGCCCAGCCATTGGCGGGGATGGGCCGAAGGTTACGATGTCAAGAATGAAAGCTGGTCTTGTCCCAGGAATTTGGATTCTAACCCAAAGTTCTTCCCAGGACATGGAGCCCAGGGCACTGAGGGAAACAGGACTTTTCTCAGAACCGGCTCTGCCCATTGGACACTTGATCTGGGCTGGGAGGTGGGTGCGGGGAATGAGCCTCAGATCAGATCAGAGACGCAGGGCAGGGAAGTGTTGTGTGCGGTTATTGTGCCTGATCTGAATCCGCCTCTTGTCTGTGCCCCTCCCAGGAGGGGGAGTGTGGGAGTGCAGCGCGC
Source organism: Myotis myotis (assembly GCF_014108235.1). Taxonomy (NCBI): domain Eukaryota; kingdom Metazoa; phylum Chordata; class Mammalia; order Chiroptera; family Vespertilionidae; genus Myotis; species Myotis myotis. Next base: position 50,849,653 of record NW_023416318.1, on the reverse strand, counting down.
GGGGGCAGAATCCAAGAATGCCCATTCTTCCCGCAGGGTGGGCAGCAGACGGCCCCTCGTGCGTCGGTTGGGTTCCCTGGGGACCTCGGAGTTGGCGGCATCTTTGGCGTGGCGGGGCCTCAGCTGACTCTGAGTTCAAACCACAGAATCTCTGAGCCAAGCCTCGGGGCAGGGCCCCCGGCTGGGCATCACTGGTAGCCTGGCCCGTGGTCAGTTTACTGAGGTCACAGGAATGGGCCAGCCCTGGACCTGGGACCCTGGGGAGGAAAAGCCCCCTGCAGAGGAGCGGCTAGTCTGCCCCCCCCCCCCCCCCCCCCGCCCACCGGCCCGGGCACGGCTTTCCTGGTCTGCTCTCCTGCCTGGGCTGGAAAGAAACCCCTGGGGCAACCTGGGCTGTGAGCCCGGAGAGGCCTTCGGGTCCCGGGGGAAGAGCACTGCCTTTGGAGTCACAGGACCCCAGGCCGGCCCCAGGTCAGCCCTGACCGGTCCCGGGGCTGTGCTGAGCCTCCATTTTCTTTCCTTCCAGATGGGAGGATGCTCTTGGGAGGAACGACAGAGCCTGTGGGTGAGAAAGCTTGGCATCACCTGGTCCATCCAGGCCCCGGGGAGATCTGTGGAGGATGGAGTGGAGCAACGTGGAGCTGCCATGGGCCCGGGAAGGGGTGTGCTTTCAGCAGGGTGGAGTGGATGGAGCAGAGGCCACGGGGTTTGTGAGGGACCAAGGGCATCGTGTGAAAGGCAGGAACCCAGGCCTGGAGACGAAAGGGAAGTATGGGGTGACCGGGCCCCATCTCCAGCACCCCAGTCTCGGTCCCGCTGGGTCCCACCCCAGCTTGCCGCCCTCAAGCACACAATGGAGACCCTGGTAAAATGAAAAGCTCTGGCTTCCGAAGCCATCAGGGCTGAGGCCAGTGCCTAGCTGGGGGGCTTTGCCAAGGTCGCCTAGCTCTGTGGGCCTCCGTTTCTCTTACCTGTAAGATGGAGATACACGCCCGGCTCACGGAGGACACTGAACGGAATGTGAGGGCGAAAGCCCCAGGTGTGGCCATGGGAGAGCCTCAGAACCCACCGGGCCCCGGTCGGATGCCGTTGTCCCAGAGGCTTGTGGGTGAGAGTCAGACGCTCTCAGCACCGGGTGGGGACCAGCCAGCAGGGCATCGCCCCCTCTGCCTCTTCCCTCTGGGGTGACCCCAGGCCAAGTGGCCTTGGCGCTCCCATCTGTGAAATGAGGGGAGGAACTCTTTGCACCTCTCAGTTTAAACATTCTCTCAATGTATTCATTTCAAACCTCCCGGCAGTGTTTCCAGGGGCCAGGTTTCCCCCCAGGTCAGTTTTGAAATAATGACTAGGGAGCTCATTAGCGTTCTCTGCCTATACAGGCAACTTGAGGGGTTAGGGGGGAGGGGAGCATGTTTTCTACTCTTGTGCACGTGCCAATTTTCCAACCACTCACGTTCCCAAGTAATAGTAACTTTATTTCTAGATGGTTCGCTCACAAAGATCTCCCTGTACCAAGGAGCCTGGGGCTGGGGACTGGGCACATGGATTTGGCAGTCTCCTCCCTAGAATGTGTCTACACCTGCATGACAATTAGCCAAATAATTTAAGTGAAAATCCCACCACTTTACACCTGAAAATATGAGAATAATTGGGAGGAAAACAACCTGTGGGAGTATTTCTGACTTTAATTATCTGGGTAATTGCCTCAGATATTCATGTAGCATATTTCGAAGTAATCTCAGTAAAGTGAGAGTTTGTTCAAAAACAAGACACGGGTTTCTAAACCTTTCCTTCAAGGCCTGGGGCTTCCCTGGAAACCACAGTGTGGGGAAGAGCTTGTCCTTTGGGTTCAGGAAAACCTAGGCTTGAACCTCAGCTCTGTCATTACCGAGTCATTCCAGCTCTCTGTCTTCATGAGCCAAAACCAGCTGGTGCACATCACACCCAGGAGTGAGCTCTGCCCTCAGGTGGTCCTCAGGCGTTCCCTGAGTGAGTGAGTTGTCGTCATGTAGATGGGCCAGCTCTCTCTTCCAACCTGCCCTCTCTTGGCGCCATCCTGTGCATGGCCCAGATCTTTGCAGGAGGCTCTCCATTTGCCTCAAATGACCTTGTGCCCTTGGCAGCCTAACCAATTGTTCCTCATTCCCGGGGCCTTCAAGAGTTTATCCCTCTGTGAAGCCTTCCCAGACCCCAACCTATCTATACACCCTGTCTGGGCTAATCAGTCCCTTATTCCCCTTGGTGCCTCACAGGGTTGGGGACAAGGTTGTAAGTGCCTAAATCAGAAGCTGCTTTTAGAGAAATATGTTGATCTAAGTAAAGAGGTAAGTATCCTCTTACTGGATTACTTAAAACTCATAGAAGGGTCTGGTGTAGGAAATGTATTTGAGAATTTATAGGTGAAACAGTAAATGAAACAATAAACGAATGAGTGAACTGGAGACTTTTTGCATTAGGTCAGAGGCAATGGAAAGTATTGCCTTCATTCATCCATTCATTCATTCAGCATTTATTGTGCTCACAAGATGTCAAGTAAAAAGGTCAGACATGGTTCTTGCAGTTATAAAATTTACATCTATGGGGAAAGAGTCATTACAAGAAGAACTATAATAAAGTTGCAAGGTGGGATGGTATGGGGATAGATTACAAGGGAAAACAAACTGGTCTAAGGGTCTGGGAAGTCCTTCTGCAGCAAGTGGCTCTTAAGATGAAAGAATAAACTAGTATGAGAAAAAACTTGTACTAAGAGAATAAACTTCTCAAGTGTGAGAATAACCTACCGGATGGAGGGGTAGAGATTGTGCCAAGCCAGCACAGCCTTGGGTGAACCTGAGATGAGGCGGTGAAGGACGGAGAAAAGACAGACACGAGAATAAAGCTGGGGCTAGGTGGGACACTCCTCTCAATGGAGAGACAGCACCACGGCCTGCAAGCTGAGTATTTTATAGCCAGATTCCACGAGGCAAAGTAAGGGCGTGGTCAAGATGTTTACAACGTTCTCGAGGGTTTTGAATCTACTCAGTTACATGCACTTGATCAAGCTTTGTTTACTTGCTGCACCTCTCTCCCACAGCTCATATCACTCAGCCACGTGGGACCACAGGTTCGGACCAGAAGGTCAAGCTTACAACTACAGCCTTTGGCTATAATTGTGCTGGGACTTGCATGTGGCTTTGCCATGAAAGGATCGTGCCCTCTCATTAGTCCCAGGCTTGAACCTGTCCAAATGCTGTAGCCGCTCTCCACAAGAGATGATATTTTAATAACCAGAACAGTAAATGTAAAGGCTCAGAGGAAGGTGGAATAGCCGCTCTCCACAAGAGATGATATTTTAGTAACCAGAACAGTAAATGTAAAGGCTCAGAGGAAGGTGGAAGGAAGAGCACAGTGGCAGCTGAGCTTGAGGAGGTAAGAAACATGTTGTGAAGGACCTCTGAATCTGAATTAAGAAGTCTGGGCTTTGTCAAGGCATATGGGAAGCCATCCAAGGATTTTAAGGCTGAGAGTGACAGGCTTTTAAACTTAATCTAGCTACGGAGTGGAAAATGAATTGGGAGAGTGAGGGAGGAGAGGAGGAGAGTGAGATTCTGAAGACAAAGACAGCCTGGAGAGAAAAACATGTGCATGGTAAAACTGATCTTTGAGGTTCCATCTATCACCAAATGCGCCATGCAGACTTTACGTCATGCTGCTCCTGGCCGCCACAAGCTCACACTGTGACTGGGGAAGATCCCAAACAGTAAAGGACGTGGGAGAGTGGGGCTAGGGAGAGGCTGAGTAACCCTAAGGGAAAAGGACAGAGGGAACGCAGTGGGCTGAAATCTCCTGGAAGTCCCCTTGTCGGGGCTGAGGGCTGCCTGGAGCACTGCCGGTGATGAGATGAGCATGAGTAGGAGAGCGAGCTTCCCAGATGGACGCTGGAATAGAGCAGCGTGTAGGACAGACCAAAGGAAGACCTACCTTGAAGAAATGATTGGGAACTGAGTGGGCAGAAGCATCCGAAGGCGCTGTTTTTTTGAGAGCTGATTTCTTACTTTGCTTCAAAATGGTTGTTTTATTTTCAAGGTATGTCTAGCGGCATTTGCTTATGATGGGTTGTATTATGGTGGGACGGACTCTGCTGTTTGGGGGCTGGGGAACATTTGGCGTCATTACCGTCTGAATTAGATTGAATTGGGCGGGATGTTTGTTCTCATGGAGATGAGCTGATTAGATGGGTTGGGCTAAGTTGAATTGTGTTGTTTAGGTGCTCATTGGGCTTTGATGGAATCTGTGGAGTTGAGATGCAAATATTGGGCTGGCAGAGTGGAATTTAATTGAGCTGTGTTTATTGTCATGCATTTCTTTGGTTATTCTAGGCTTAGAGGAGTCGAGTTGGTTGGCCTGCATAGAATTATAGTGGCTGACCAGGAGCACGTTGGAATAGACTGGATTATGTGAGGTTAAACTGGTTGGCTAAAGCAGGTCGTTTGAGAGATTTCTAAGACTTCCCGAGAGTGCCTGGTGAGTCCACTCTGGGCCACGTTTGCGGAGGGAGAAGAGGAGCCCAGTTTGCTCCCCTGGCTGGGCCCCGTTCCTTTCTCTGGGCCTCTATTGCCCCATCTGGGAGATGGAGAGATTGAACTTCCCTACAGCTCACAGAGCACTCCTGTGCCTTGTTCCAGGGGATCCTCACCCCATTCCCGGGAGGCTGATGCCACTGTATTGATGGAGAGTCTGAGGCTTGGAGGATGAGGGTTCTCATGGGTCACGCCCCTTGTGGGGAGCCTACCGTTTGCAGAGGCCTCCGGATGGGGCTCGGCTCTGGGGGCTGATGTACACAGTGATGTCTGCTCAGGCGTAGAGGAGTCGAGTTGGCTGTCCTGCATAGAGTTATAGGAGCTGACTTGGAACCCTTTGGCTTGAGTTTGTCCACTTTACCTTTCATGTTGACACAACTCGGAGACCCTGGGTTGTAATGGCGCCGTCCTGGGGTTTAGGAACAGGCATAGGAGGGGAGGACTGGGGTCCCTTACGGAGGGAGGATGAAAAGAAGATGGTGAGCTGGGAGCCCCAGCGTGAGGGGAAGATGGCTGGCTGGCAATCAGGAGACCTTGATGTGAGCCCCTGTTTGTGCCGCGGTAGCTAAGTCACCCCATCTCTCCAAACTTCAGTTCCCACTTTTGTAAAAGCGCTGATATCTTCGTATCAGGACTGTTGCTGGAACGTGAAGGAAGCACCTAGCTGGGAACCTGCGCACAGTAGGCGCTCTGGGGCGATCGCCTCTCCTGTCTGCTTGGTGCGGCCCAACGCAGAGCCCCGTAACCTGAGCAAAACTGGGTCCAGCGTCCATTCTCAGGTGACCTTCTGTCACCCCTTCCGCCCTGGGCAGGTCGACTGACCTGCGACCCTGAGGTGTTGACAGAATCTCTGACCTCTGGCAAGGAGCCGGTCACTTTACGGAGTTTGTGCAAATAGATAAAGAACAAAGTGGCCCATAAATCAGGGCAGCAGGAAAAACAAATAATTCTTTCCCCCCTTGGGAAAGGAGCAGCAGGGATGTGGGTGGGGGAGGGGACGCCGCCCAGGCAGGTTCCCCCGGGGGTCCCCCATGCCCCGCCGCCTTGGCCCCCTGGCATGGGGAGAGGCAGCCTCGGGAAGAGGAAGGTGGACGCAGGCCCCTCTGCTCAGCACCATAACCGCACCTCCCAGTGTCTTTGGAACCAGGCCCCTGAGCGCTGACAGGCCCGGGCGTGGGGGAGAGAAGGTCTCTTTTTCCTGTGGGCATTTCTCATTCCTCTAGTCACCCTGAAAAGGAGCAAGATGGGTCTCGTAAGGCCTCCCTCGGACACCCCACCCTGAACAAACCACCAACTGGGGTGGGAGACCAAGCACTCCCTCGGCCCTGAGCCTGAGGTTCCCCACCGGTAGAATGGGAGGCCAGTCCTGCCCCTCTTGCACCTCCGGCATATGGTGCGAGCGGCAGGGACCATCTCTGTGTGAGGATCGTGTGGACCGTGCGGCCGGGGGGTTCAGCGTCCCGGGGGGGACACTGGCCCTGGCCCGTGGCTTTGAACCAGGTGGCCCCGTTCTGTTTATTTCATGGTGTTGTTGTCTGTGTCCCCTGGGGCCTAGGACAGAATTCGGCAGCAGGAGACCCTCCATACGTTTCTTTTTGGAGGAACCAATACATGAGTGAATCCAGGGCTCTTGGATCCAGATAAAAGGCCCAAAGGATTGCTTTTCAGAACGAGGATGAGAAAGCAAACTTTACGGCGGTCCCGCGTTGACTGATGAGGTGCGTGCGCTCCGGTGGGAAGCAGGAAGCCAGGCTGGGCACCCCCACTGGAGGAGGAGGCAGGGAAAGTGGAGCGAGACTTCAAAGGCCCACCTTCTCTGGGGCTGCATCTAACCGTGAGGCCCAAAGTGAGGCCATTAATCAGGTAATTCCAGCCCCTCCACCAATGGCCTCAATTACCTGGCTATTGGGGAACTAGCGTTTTATGGGTAATGAGTGTTAATAGGCTATTGTCCGGAAACAGGCAGGGGCTCTAGCAGTTTGCTCTTGGGCATTCAGGAGGCCCCGGGCAGCAGGAACGCTCAGCTGCCTCTCAGACTCACTCTCTGCATCTGTGGTGGGGGTCGAGGTGGCCTTCTTCAGGGGGCGGCTGTCTGGATTAAAGAGCAGGAATCCAGCCCTGGCTGGTGTGGTTCAGTGGCTTGGGCATCAGACAGTGCACTTAAGGGTCGAAGGTTTGATTCCTGGTCAAGGGTGTGGATGGGGCGTGGGCAGAAAGCAATCAGTCGAGTCACATTGATGTTTCTCTCTCTCTCCTCCTTCCCTTCCACTCTCTCTAAAAATCAATGGAAAAAATATCCTCAGGTGAGGAATACAAAAAAAAAAAAAAAAGAGCAGGAATCCCACAGCGCTCACTTTGGTGGTCACACCCGTGGTCCTCCCAGGGAACATTCTGGCGGCAACCAGCTAACCACGTGGCCCCTGGTATACATCACCCTTCCCCCACTCTCCGCCTTTGCCCAATGGCTCCCACGACCCAGATGTTTAAACAAATCGGCCACAGGTTTTCTGCCGTGGCACCTCGAAAGCTTTGCTGTGCGTTGGTTTAAATGTGTGCCCCTCCCCCTGGACCTGCGCCTTCCTGAGCAGGGAGGGGCACACACGGTGAAGAAGTCGCCGCGCTTTTGCTCAGGCAGCTAACCATGACCTGGAGAGACACCCGTGGAAGCTAAGGACAGCATGGAGGCTCGAGGAGAATGCTTGGGAAGTAGAAATAATCTGTGGTGCCAGGGGGGGGAGGGGGGTGGGGGGGGCGCTGCGTGTCATGGGGAGTTTTCTTTTGGAACTTGAAAAATGGGAAAGATTTCTAGATGGAGGGGGGGCACCCCAGGCAGTGGGGACGGCATGAGGGCCAGAGAGTGGAAAATGCATTCAGAAAAGGTCACGTTAGCCCTGGCCATGCCGTTAGCTGGTTTGGCTCAGTGGATACAGCATCAGCCTGCGGACTGAAGGGTCCCAGGTTCTAGTCTGGACAAGGGCATGTGCGTTGGTTGCGGGCACATCCCCAGTAGGGGCCGTGCAGGAGGCAGCCCATCAATGATGTTCCTCTCTGATCGATGTTTCTATCTCTCTATCCCTCTCCCTTCTTCTTTCTCTATAAATCAATAAAAACATATTGAAAAAAAAAGTTCATGCTAAAAGCAGGGGAGGGGAAGGAAGTGACTAGGGAACTGAGGAAGGCCTTGGATTCCCGGACTAGATGGGGTTTGTCCGGGAGCAAGGAAGAGCCATTGGGGCCATGGAGAAGGGCGGCTGCCGCTCAGAGCTCCTAGGAAGATTTGTCATGGGGAGCAGGCGGTTTTAGGGGGCCGTCCTGAGGCAGGGAGACCCACGGGAGTGGGGAGATCAGGAGCAGGACAGGCCACAGGCTCTTCCTCAGGAGCACCCCACTTCCTGGGACGAGCCATGGGAGGAAGAAAGAGGGCAGGGAAGCGTTTCTCCGCCTTCGGGCAGTTGCCAGGGAGAAAGCAGTGTTTATTGTTCTCTGTCACGGCCCATTTTCTGTTACATAATGCATCAGGCCGCCCCACCCCACAGACCTGCCCCGAGGCCTTCGTCCACTCAGCCCTTGGGCCTGTGATTGGGCCGCTGGACGGGCAGGCCCCTGCCCACCCGCTCCGTGGTTCCCCAGGGCCAGCGGGTTCAGCGAGGCCCCTGAGCTCCTGGGAGAAAGCACGACTGGAGGTACATCAAGGCACATCGAAATGTGATAAAGGCACGCCTGGCTGATGTAGCTCAGTGGTTGAGCATCGACCTGTGAACCAGGAGGTCACGGTTTGATTCCTTGTCAGGGCACATGCCTGGCGTGTGGGCTCGATCCTAGTGTGGGATGTGCAAGAGGCAGCTGATGAATGATTTCTCTCTCGTCATTGATGCCTGTCTCTCTCTCTCTCTCTCTCACTCTCACTCTCTCCCTGTCCTTTCCTCTCTGCAATCAATGAAAATGCATATATTTTAAAATGGGATGGAGGCACTGCTCCAAGCCCCGCCACTTGCCTTGGAGCCATCCACTGCCCCCTCACTCAGTTTACTTATCTGACGTGCGGGAGAGCAAGATTCCGGGAAAACGTAAAGTGAGGGAAGGAGACGGCACAACATTGAAGAAACTATAGGAAAGACATGGGCCATCTCCTCCAGTCCTGACGTGGCCACGGCCTGCTCCCCAGAGCTCTGGAGTGAGAAGAGACCTGAGTGGTGCCCGGAGTCACTGCCAAGTCCAGCCTAGAGACTGGGCAGGTCCCGGGAGCCAGGCCCTGGTCTCAGGCCGCACGGAGCTGTCGGGAAGGTGTGAGTGTGGTGTGTGTGGGGGTGGCAGGGGGGAATGTGTCTTGAGCCAGGGCACGTTAGGGCTCACCTGGAAGGGGCCTGTCTGCCGGGGATGTGGACTCTGAGGGTGGGCATAGAGCCCAGTGGTTGGAGGGGGCAGCACCGCTCTGACCCACCGGTACAGGCCCAGGGAGCAGGAGCCTCCAGGTAGGCCTTCCATCCACAGGCAGAGAGGCCCCTCAGGAACTGTGGGGCACAGACCTCTCAAAGTCAGGGTAGGAGCCGTCAATGTACATCAGCACACAGGCTCCTCGCCCGGCCAGTGTGGCTCAGTGGTTGAGCATCGACCCATGAACCAGGAGGTCACAATTCAATTCCCAGTCAGGGCACATGCCTGGGCTGCGGGCTCAATCCCCATTGGGGGGCATACAAGAGGCAGCCAATCAATGATTCTCTCTCATCATTGATGTTTCTATGTCTCTCTCCCTCTCCTTCCTCTCTGAAATCCATAAAGGTATTAAAAAAAAAACAAAAACAAAAACAGGAAGAGCCTGGCGACTGCTCCGGCCCCACCCCAGGCGCCTCCAATCCATCCATCCATCCTGCGATCAGCGAGCAAGGCCGCTGCCTGGTCCCAGGGCCGCTCTGGAGAGAGCAGCGGGGTCCCTTCCCTCCCGGGCGCCAGCCTGCGGTGCAGTAAATGACAGCTCACACCGAAGGCGGCCGCTCGCGCGCTTCCCGACAGGCTAAGGCCTGGCGTGCCCATCACACGTGGGAGGAGGGAGATGCAGCCCAAGTTCAAAGAGCTAATAAGTGGCCGAGCAGATATGTCCTCCCGAGTTCCTCCTCCTCGTCCTGACTCTCGGGAGCTGAGGAGCCAGGACAGTCGAGTAGAAGCACTTTGTAAGCTGGAATGCACTGAAGAGCGTGGCTCTTATGCGCGGGAGAGGAGTTGGAGGTGAGGCCGCCGGAGGTGCGCTGAGGGTGGGAGCGGCCCCTCCCGGGGCGAGGGGGGGCGATGTCCTTTGCTCCCCCCCAGGCCGGTCCCCGCGTCTTCCTCTAATCTCTGGGCATGCCGCAGAGATGTTTGTTTTGGAAGCTGAAGGGCCAAACGTGTACCAGTTGAGACGAGCCCAGCTCTGGACAAAAGGCAGCGAGCACTCGGAGCCTCGGCGCGAGGAATGCGTCCTGTCACCTCTGTGTACCATCCATAACCCTGAGAGACGGCCTGTCATCTTATCTGGCGCAGGGGTTTAGCAGTCCCTTCATTAAGCCCGGAGAACAAAGGCGGCCGGGCCAGGGGCTCCCAACGTCCAAACACGCTGTCACCCCGAGTGTGAGGCGGAGGCTGCCCTCGGGAGGGGAGGGCGGGCGCTGTTTATAGATGGGAGGAGATAAACAGGGGAAGGTCGCCCAGTCCTCTTTCCATCCCCTACCCTCCCCCAGCCCCCCGGGGGGGGGGGTTGTTTCTGACCACCCTGACTCTCCAGCTGGCCTGGGGCCTTTCTAAGCCCTGACAGGAATGCGAGGGTGGGGGGGGGGGCTCCCCTTCACAACCCGCAGGGAGGGGAGTGGGATATGGCGGGGGGAGGGTAGAGGGCGCAGGGAGCCCACAGAACTCAGAATTGGATTTCAGGGCAGCCTAGCCTGCTAAGGACATGGAGAGCAGGAATCAAGCAACAAGATAAGAGTTTGTGCCCACTCCCCCCCCCACCCGCCATGAGCCTTCTGAGAAACCTCTGGTTCATACTCCCTTCAGCCCACCCTCCTCCCCTGAGACAGGAATCCCTTCTCCATCGTCAGACATGGGCTTTGGGAAGCTGCTTGGATACTGCCAGGGACAGGGAGCTCACTCCTCCGAGGATGGGGGTGGGGTCAGCTCCTTGGGAGAGCAGCCTATCAGAGGGGTCTCCCCGGGGCTCCACCCTTGTGCTCTAAGTTACTCCCCCCCCACCCCCAAGTCAGAGAGACACTTCCTAAGGCTGCATCAGCACCATCCCCAGTGCCACCAGAATGAGTGCTCACCAACACCACCCTTCATGGGGACGCCTCGCACTGGGAGCGGACCCCTACTTTTCAAAGTGCTTTCACTCCAGCATCTGTGCGAGCATCCTAACAGGCCTGTGCACCCAGCAGCCATCGACCTCCTGGTTTCTGATGAGCAAGCCAAGGCTTGGAGAGACGAAGTCGCAGGCACAGGCCAGTAAGAAGTGGGGCCAGCCTGGCCAGCGTGGCTCAGTGGTCGAGCATCGACCTATGACCCAGGAGGTCATGGTTCGATTCCTGGTCAGGGCACATGCCCCGGTTGCAGACTCCATCCCCAGGGTGGGGTGTGCAGGAGGCAGCTGACCAATGATTCTCATCATTGATGTTTCTCTCCCTCTCGCTCTCTCCCCTCCTCTCTGAAATTAATAAAAATATGTTTTAAAAAATAGGAGTGGGACCAGACCCGAGTTTGCTCACTCCTAGTCCACGATGGTTCAATTTGAACGCTGCTCTCAGCATCCCTGGACCTTCCCCGGGCCTGTAGGTGAGGGTAGGGGTGTCACAGGGTTCCAGCTCCGTATTCAGATACGCACCTGGATGTGGACGCTGGAGACACGTGTGTGAGCAGCAGCGGGTCCCTGCCTGCGGGTGGGCACAGCTGGTGAAGCACTGAGTACACACATGATAAAGGGCGGTGAGGACGCGGGGGGAGGGGGGACTAGATGAGTAAGCTCCTTTCGAGGTCTAGCCCCCTCCCAGCCCCCGTCCCCAGCAGGTAGGACTCACGTAGGGTGGCCATTTGGTCACGATGATGTGTGTAAGAGTCAGCCATGGTTTCTTCTCCAGCTCGAGGAGACACCACACACACGACACGCTCAACATACATAGAGTCAACAGGCGTGACACATGGCACACACAACACATGCACATAACACAATACACAACTGCTCCTAACGACGTCTCCAAATTCCAACGTGTTTGCGGTCTTTCGTGCCAAGACAGGTACTGGGCACGGTGATCAGGGACTGGCATTTAGTCGGTGTCTCTGGGGGCGCTCCGACCAGAGAGGGCTCAGCAGAGCATCGGCGTGGGGCCTTGGTCCCGAGGGCACGGGGGAGAGAAGGGGCTGGTCCAGGGCCGGACCCAGGGCGCCCGGCTCCCGGCCCAGGTCCCTTCAGCTGGAGCAGAGGGAGCCCACAGGGCAGGGCTGGTGGCCTGGGTGTCTGGGGACTTGGTCTGGAATTCCCACCCCCCACCCCCCAGGAGGCAGCCCCTTTTGGAGAGATTGCAGGAGCTGGGGGGACGGATTTGGGGACATTAGGTTCGATGTGACTCCTTCGGATGAAAGGCGTTGGCTTCACCTTTCTGTCTTTTGCTTCATCCCTTTCACAGGCTCGTTAGGCTTCAGGAAGTAAACGTTCAAACTCAAACCACATGCCACCCTCAGAGCACAGGAGCCCTGCCCGTCGCGCCCCCCACCCTCACCACAGTGAGGGCACAGCGGTTCCCAGGCAGGAGCCTTCCTGGGGAGGGTGCTGGCGAGACCTCACACTCCGAGGCCGTGGGACAGGGCGGTGTCTGGGAGTTTGAGGTGGCATTTAGTCGGTTTCGGGCCTCACCGTGCACCTGGCGCTTTTCCAAGCACACGCAGGCATGAGCTCGCTCCATCTCACCTGCAGCCTGGTCCCTGTTGTCCCCACGGAGCAAGCCCAGGCACAGGAATGCGAAGGGACCCGTTTCCGGTCACAAGCAGCAAAGCCAAAAACCAGGCTGCCTGCGCTTGCAGCCGGCTCTGCCCTGGGCCTGCTGTGTGTCCTGGGGCAAGTGGCTTAGCCTTGCTGAGTCAGCTTCCTCACTGTGAGGCTTCCTCTGCCCCTCTGCTCCGGCGCTGGTTGACGATCAGGCACGCTGTGGTCCTAGCTCGGTGCCCAGAACATAGGAGTGCCCGTAAATTTAAGAAGCTGCCGAGCAAATGAGGCCCAACCTACCCACCTGAGATGCCCCCCCCCAACACACACATCTAAACAAGACCTCATCCCTGAAGCTGTTCACGGTGTCTCGGCTCAGGGTGGCCTCACCAGGAAATCCCCTTCACATCCCTGCAGGACTGTGCGACTTCATGTAACAGACCCCTGCCTAGAACTTCCTGTGTGCCTGACACTGTTGCAAGTGCTTTGATAAGTAAGAACTCTCAGTAATCTACCATCATCCCCATTTTACAGATGGTGAAGCTGAGGCTCAGAGAGGCGAAGAACATTCCCAAGGTCACACAGCGGGGCAGGGTGAAGCCAGGGTTTGAATCCAGACAGTCTGGCTTCAGAGCTCCATCCTTCACGGCTGCAGTGTTGCTGCCCCGGTACTGCCCAGCGGGGGCTATTTGCCTCCCCCACCAGGCTGTGAGCCCCTGGGGGCAGGACCTCGAGGATGGACGCCAATCCCCCAGCTCCTCACACAGAGCTGGGCCCAGAATGTATTTGTTCAGCAAATGGATCATGAACATAATCAATCAGTGGATACTTTCATACTCTGCTAGGTGTTCAAATTTTGTAGGCAGACAGCAAAATCACACAGGATTTTTCCTATTCCTTTTTGGAGAAATTCTTGCTTGGCTGCCCCATTTCTCTCAATTGCAGTCGTCAGACTCAAGACCCAGAATTTATTTCTCCTCTTTCTCTGTCTGTCATTTTCTTTTTCCAGGAAGGGAAAATGGAGGTAGGTAGGTTAGTTCCATAGAGGAAGTATTTGTGCTGGGCCTTGAAGAATGACCAGGGGTGATTTAGGTGTAAGGAAGCTCATGTAAAATTTTGTTCATATGGAGATGATGCTAAGTCTTGAAAGCACAGTGCCTTCAGCATCTTTTTATCTTCTTTTTATTCTCTGTGTCTAGCACAGACTATTCATTCACTCCAATCTTTGTCATCAACCCACCATCCATACATCCTCCATCCCTCCATCCATTCACCATCTAACCATCCATCCATCCATCCACCATCCACCATCCATCTTCCATCCATCATCCATCTATCCATCCTCCATCCATCCACCATCCACCATCGATCCATCCACCCACCCATCCATCCATCCATCCATCCATCCACCATCCATCTTCCATCCACCATCCATCCTCCATCCATCCACCCATCCACCATCCACCATCGATCCATCGATCCATCCATCCATCCATCCATCCATCCATCATCCATCTTCCATCCACCATCCACCCTTCCATCCTCCATCCATCTCCCATCCATCCATCCACCATCCATCCATCCTCCATCCATCCATCCACTATCCATCTATCCATCCACTCTCCATTCATCCACCACCCATCCACCATCCATCTTCCATCCACCATCCATCCTTCCATCCATCCTTCCTCCATCCATCCACCATCCAGCCATCCTCAATCCATCTTCCATCCATCCATCCACCATCCATCCATCCTTCATCCATCCATCCACCATCCACCATCGATCCATCCATCCTTCATCCATCCATCCACCATCCATCCATCCAACATCCATCATCCATCCATTCATAGAATACTTGGTGAGCACAGACTTTACCCTAGGGTACCTCAGAGGCACACTGAATCCACTGGATGGAGGCCCAGAGACAAAATGCTGTCCTATTATCAATAAGCAAGTGTGCAGGGGCCCTAGAGCTCAGTTTGGAGGGCAATGACCTGCTGGCCCCTGTAGTATGTGAGCCAGGATGGCCCGTGGGTGATCGTCAGAAGGGGTTCAGTTGTTCGCAGGGAGCCGGAGGAGAGAGCCCTCCTCAGCTTCTTTCAAGTGGAGAGAGCTGATCTGGTGATCTCACCGTTGGGAAATTCTCAACATCCAATATCCTGATGTCTCGGGTCCTTAGTCACTCAAGATCCTGAAAAACAGCTTCCTCTTTGAGTGAGACTATCTTGGCCCAGAAATGGCCCTTCCCTCGCCTCGGGCCCCATATCCCCCACAGCTGCTCCTTCCTGGCCAGAGGCTGCCCCCTCCCCCGCCCCCCGTCCCATGGCCTGGCCAGTGTGCGCCTGGCTCACCACACACACAGCCGCCTTGTTCCAGGAATGCAGGCGGCTGCTCGGAGCCACTGCTGGAAATGGCCTCCCCACAGATGTGCCTTTCATTTGTTTCCGGGTCAGCGGCCCCCATGCCCCGAGGAGGCCGCCTCCCAAGCAGGAGGCCCCAAAATAGCCCTGTGTGTGCGTCCCGGGACGGGGTTATCCATCACTGCCCGGCCTCTGCCCCCGGATGCTCACCCTGGTGGCCGGCTCTAATCGGACCACTTGATGTGGAGACGGGGAAGCCGGCTCTGTCCCCTCGGGGGATGGCCCCTCAAAGAGCCGATTGTAACCACATGGAAGTGAGGCCTTCTGCCCTGGGCCCAGGGTCAGCCTGCGCGCTCCCCAGCAGATTGTAGGAAGGAAGCAGGAGGGGGTTGAAAGTTCCTGCAGCAGAGCCGTGAGCTGAGGTTGCTGCAGTGCCCTTCGTCACCCCGGGTGCATTTAGTGAGCACCTACTGCCTGCCAGATACCGCACCGTACTCTGCAGGCACCCACACCGATCCCCTGCTGCTCGGGGAAGCCCTGCGGGAGGCACAGTCATTCTCATTGCGCAAACGGGAACTCTCGGCCTCAGAAAGCTGAGCTCTTCTCCACCCAGGTAGGACACGAAGGACCGAGATAAGAACCACGTTTGAAAAGCAGGGGCTTTCCCGGAATAAGGCTGCCTCCCCAGCCAGGCCAGGGGAGCTTGCACACAGCGGCACGTACTGAATCAGAACGCTCCTGCCATCAAAACCGTTGCCTGTAGAATGAGGATAACTGTCTAACTGGACTGTTATAAGGTTAAAATCTGATAAGTACGCAAAGAGCCCAGCTAGTGCTTGGCGCTCAGGTAGCAAACGTAAGTGCTCAATAAATAAATAAAGACATTGGTTTACATAGAGAGTGGGGTTTGTGCCCCAATGTGTCGTTTACAAGGCACGCAGAGCTCTCTCCCCAGCCCGCCACCATCTGGAAGCCAGCGCCCAGGGGGGGACAGCTGCGTCAGAGGCCCAGAGCGGGGCGGTGGCCGGCCCCAGCCTGGGCAGGTGGCCGAGCTCAGGCAGCCACCACGCTGCATGCAGAAAAGGGGCCGCTGCCTGGACCCGCCAGCGGGTCTGTCCAGATGATCACAGGCGTCGCTATCATCATGTCGTCAGCACCTGCCCACGGACAGCCTCCTGCGCGTGCACAGCGGCTCTCCTGTCGCCTGCAAACTCCATCTCCTGGCCTCCTGGTCTTTACAGTCCGAGGGGCTGAGCTCCCGCCTCACTGTTCCTGTATCCCGGCCTTCCCCAGCTCCACGCAAACCGGACTATTCCCTGAGCTCCGAACGCCCCGCGGGTGCCTGCCGGCGGCCTCCCTCCAGCTGTGTCTGGGCCTGGGGTGCTTCCTCGCTCACTGCCCCAGCTCCCGCCTGTTGAACACCCTACTGCTCCCTCCCGGAGGCTTCCCTGCACCTGGTGTGACCTGCCTGGGCAGGGGACGCTTGTCCTTGCAGAAGCACCGAGATGGAGGGGACAGGTGGGTGACATCAGCAGCCCCAGTGTCCCCCGGGACAGAGAGCGGACCTTGGTCTCAGGGGGAGAGCGGCCGGCAGGGCCAATAGAAAAGTCCCGCGTGGGCTTCCAGCCACAGCAAGTCTGATGCTGTCCCAGGTGGGAAGGTGTCCTGGGGGGCGGGGGGCAGCGCCATGACCTCGCAGTGAGCCCCAAACCCCCTGTAGCATTCCTGGCAGAGCACCATCGGGTTCTGCTTGCATACCTCCAGGAGCAGAGAGCTCACTCTTCCCGAGGAAGCCAATCTCCTCTCCAGGTCCTCCGAGCCCTGCAAGGCCTCCTTGGCGACAATCTGGAATCTTCTTTGCTGGAGCTTCCAGACTCGGCCTTACAGACAGGACAAATGCCTAGACAGTAGTCGGCCCTTCCGTCCCGAGGGCTGGGGACCGGCACGTGGTACCTGCCCTGTGTCAGGGGGACAGAGGCCCTCAAGCCCCCGGAGAGGAGCCTGCTGGAAGGTGTGTGGTTGCCAACCTGAGGGGGGAAGGGAGGGTGGAGAATGAGTAGAGCAGCGGGTGCCCAAGATGAGAGCAGGAGGGTGAGGTGTGAGGAGCAGGTGGAGGTGGAGTGTCAGAAGCACCTCTTTTGTGGGGAGTTTGGGCCGCAGCATCCCTTTCTCTGCCACCCGCGGAGCCGTGCGAGTGGGAGGACAGCGCACCTGCTCCCCAGTGTGGCCGTCCAGGAGGAGGGGCTCTGAGTGGGTGGGGAATGGGCCCAGAGCTTCCCCAGGCTCTGCCCTAGGGCAGATCACACGGCCCTTCTGACTCTGTTTTCTCATCTGTAAAATGGGAGCAATAAAAACAACTTGCTCAGATGCACGGAAGGTGGTCAGCACGAGGCCATGCAACGTCTGAAGAGGTTGCAGCCTTTTCAAGTAATATTTGACGGACGGGAAAGTGAGGAAAAGGCGCCTGCGGTGCTCGCCCTCGGTCCCTCAGCCCTTCCGGGAAGTGTGTGCCGGGTTGAGTCCCCGTCTTAGACCAGAGGCCGTTTTCCTCGACTGCTGGGATGCCAGCCTAGACCCCGTCAGTACCTGTCGGTTCCCAAACCGCTCCAGACCCCGAGGGCTTTGTGGGCACCATGTCAGTTCATTCCTTCCTCACCTCAGCTCTCAGGTTTTATTTCCTTTCCTTGGGTACAGAGGAGGGGACGGAGGCGCAGAGGGTCAGAGAGGCTGAGGGACTTGTCCGAGGTCACACAGCTTGGGAGCGAGGGCAGCAGGGACACCGCTCCCTGAGTCTCCGGGCCCTCTGCCCTCCCAGAGCAGCCAGAGGCTTTGGGAGGAGGTGGGTTTGAGATTTCTCCTCTCCCCATCTCCACCTGGGCTCTCTCCTGGGTGAGGAGCCACATGCAGGGTCTTCCTGGCAGACCGCCCCCCCCCCCGTACCCCAGTGGAGCCCCTACAAGGGCCGGCATCACCCCAGCTCCCCTAGGCAGGCCCGCCCCCCCGAGAGGGCAGTCAGCTGCAGCTGATCTAGCCAAAGGGGCTCCGGCAGCTGAGCCTCCCCCCCAGCAAGCACCCCAGGCCCTGTTCTGAGACCTGTGATCTTCCTGCTTGAAATCACCTTTAATTTCCCTCAGGAATGAACATGCATTTAGAGGTTTGGTTTCAATTACACTTAGAAAGAAAGTTTGACACAAATTTCAAGCCAAATAAATTAGGAAACCACAGAGCTGGAAACGCAAAGCGAGGGATGGGAAGCGGCTGACCTTGGCTCCCGGGGGACACACAGACCCAGGACCTGCGCCCTAGGCCGCCCTTCCTGGGCTCCCGTCTCCCCAGGGCCCCGGAGGCGTGGGCTCTGCTCCCACTGCTCCTCCAAGTTCAGCAGTCTTTGCTCCCCTGCTCAGCCTTGCTTCCCCCAGGAAGCCCTCTCTGACTGCGCAGCCACCACGGACCCCTTTGCCTCTGAGCTCCTCTGGCCTGATTCTGCAGGTGACGCCCTTGGGACAGAGGAAGACCCAGTGCAACCTTCCTCCTACGGCTTTCACGTTCACTCACCAAATGCTCACAAGTGGAAGACAGAGCCATTGTTCTCTCTACTCGATGAAACAGATTTCCTTATCAAGCCCCACTGCTTTCCTCCTTTCCTGCTGAGAAGTCCTACCCACTCCCCAGTCTCAGCGGCTATAGCACTTCCTACCGGAAGTCTTCCTTGATTGCCCCAGGCCAGGCAGAGGGTACATGCTGGAGGGAGTCCAAGGTTCCAGCTTATCTGACTCCAAACCCTCTGGGTAGCCCTCTGCCCCTCATTGTCAGGGTCTGGCTGGAGATGTAGGACATGAGACCCCCGCCCCCCCCACCCCCCATGGCTAACAGTAGCCCAACACACACAGGTGTGCAATCACCCCCTGCCTGGGGAAATGCAGCCATCTGGACAGTCAGACACAAAGACAGGTGTTTTGTTGCATCTGCTGCCCTTCCTCTCCCTCCACCTGGAGAATTTCCCTCCGCCTTGCGATGCTCTCTTTGATGGGTGTGGTCTGCCTGCCTCCTTCCCACCTGGGCCCAGCGCCTCCCGCTCAGTTTCTGGCTCCAGCTCTGTTTGGTCTCATGGTCAGAGGTGTGAGCCCTGGTCACACTCTTCCTCCTACCGGCCTGGGGCTCCCTCAGGGACAGGCGGCTGGCTCTTCTCCATGGGGTCCTGGCAGAGCCTAGAACTGGTGCTCAGCAGAGACCTGACAAATGCACACACCAGCTCAGCTCTGGCGTCCGGCCCCGTGCAGGGCACCGTGGGTGCCAAGGCAAAGGCCTAGATAAATGCTCATGGCCGCGCCACCGATGGATCACCTGGCCCGCGCTCAGCGCTTGGTGTTAACCCCTGCAGCAGCCCTTCAGATGAAGACACTCTGACGGAGAGAAGCCAGTGCCCAATTATACCTGGAAAAAAAATTGACACAAATTTCAAGCCAAATAAATTAGGAAACCACAGAGCTGGAAACACAAAGTGAGGGATATATTCAGATCCTAGAAGGGGCAAGCCAGGTTGCTTTGCCTCCTAACCCAGCAGCCCCCTCATCCCCCCCTGCCCCCAGGCCCTCACTGCTCCCAGGGCTGTCTGGGACTGACAGGAGGGGTGTGTGAGGCAGCGCCCACAGGTCTTGGGAGGGCTCTGCAGACAGGCAGGTCCCCGGCACCAGCTGTGAAGTCCTGACCACATTGTGGCTGAGGAGGCAGTGCAGGTGAGGGGCCGGGACCACAGCCTGCCCCTTCCTGTGCATGCGCACAGGGACCACCGCCTCAGCCAAGCTCAGAAGGGTCCTGAGAGGATTTGAAAGTTGGCGTGGCTCAGCGGCTGAGCATCGACCTATGAACCAGGAGGTCACGGTTTGATTCCCAGTCAGGGCACATGCCCAGGGTTGCAGGCTCGATCCCAATGTGGGGCGTGCAGGAGGCAGCCGATCAATGATTCTCTCTCATCATTGATATTTCCATCTCTCTCTCTCCCCCTTCCTCTCTGAAATCAATAAAAATATATTTTTTTTAAAAAAGAAAGAAAGTTGGAGAGCAAACTCAGTCTGCCCCACATTATCCAATTTTTCTGGCACCAAAACCTCTGCCCTCAAGCGCGGTGGGCGTGACAGTAACCCCGCATACTGTTCCAGTGATGTCCGTGCTCCATGTCAGAATCAGAAACACGTGCACGAAGGGCCGCGTGGGTTCAGTGAACTGGGAAATTACACACTGAGGAGGAGACCCACCGGAGCGGCCATCAGAATCCCAGAGGTTCAGACCTCGCCTGTTTGGCGTGGCCCTTGGCCTCAGGCACACCCTGTCCCCACCCCACCCCCACCCAAGGGTAGTGGGTGCCCAGGGCTTTGAAATCATGTCAGAAACTGATTGGTATCCCCGAGGGCATAACACAAAGCCAAGCAGGACGCCCAGTGTGGAAAGCATCCCCACACCAGTCCCTTCAGTCGTATCCACAGCACCCATATGGGCTGGGCAGCAGGAATGGTCACCCCCACCCTTCCCGGGGGGACGGCAGCCAGAGAGGTCAAACGCCTTGCCCAAGGTCACACTGTCAATTCAATGCCACAGTCGCTCTTGTCACTGACTCAGCACAGCCACGGCGACACTTTGCATACGCCATTGGATTAAACTTTCACAGCCATCTCCAGGGGCAGAAGTTAACATCCGCATACGCCATTGGATTAAACTTTCACAGCCATCTCCAGGGGCGGAAGTTAACATCCGCATGTTATCAATGGGGAAAGATTGGCCACAGTCACACAGTGGGTCCGCAGCAGGTCTGGACTCCCGGCGCGGTCACCTGACTGCACGAGCTGTCGCTGAAGACAGGGAAGCCTGGCAGAAAGGGCGCTGTTGTCCCCCAGGGTGACAGGCCAGCCTTGGGTGGTGAGAGCCAGGAAGGGGGGCTGTGTGCCTGGCGCAGGCCCGCGGGGAGGGGCCCATGCCTTCCGAGGGCTCCAGGCTGGCCTGCCCTGGAAGCTCGCCCAGCTGCCTTCCGCTCCCCCAGGAATCCGAGCAATGTTCAGTGGTGACAATGGTGACATGTGGCACTGGCCCTCGGCCGCCCCCAGGGTGAGGATGGGCCCTGCGCCTTCCCAAGGCGGGTGGGCTCCTGCGGGCTGCGCGTCCTTTGGGATGAATGGAGCCCACAGTGAGAGAGCAGACCCCGGGCTGGGTCCCAGGGGGCGGCGGAGGGAGCATAACCGCCTCATTGTCCGGGCACCCGTCACAGACACCCACAGGCCACATGCAAATGAGCCAGCTCCTGGGGAATGGCTGGCAGCCGTCAGCCCCAGAGAGGAGCGAGCCCTGGGGAGCGCAGCCTCTCCCGTGGGATTGCTATGAGCCAAGCCCCCAGGGAAGGTGGCCCTGGCCTGGGCCCTCCGTGGAGACAAGTCTGTAATCTACAGGGGGTGCAGGTTTTGTACCCTCCAACCCTGGTGGGGGGCAAACTCCCTTCCAATAAAACTCTGTGTGCGCCCTCAGCCTCATGCCCACCCGTAAAGGCAGGAGTGCCGGAGATTCACCCCGAGGTGCCCCCTGACACAAACAGTTCCCAGAACCTCATGGAACATGGAAAACATGATAACATTAACTTAGAGTCTGGGGAGGCCTCCCGGCCCCACGGCCACTCCTGATCCGTGACGTTAGCGGGTTCTCACAGCACCTGTCGGGATGAGCCAGGCAGACACTCGCTCCCCTGTGAGCATCGTTTCCACGCACAGATGCCGCGGGTCGGCCAGGGTGGGTGACCTACAATGGGAATTGCCAGGCGGGGGGCAAAGCTGGCACGAGAAACAAGCCCTTGTGGCTTTTGGTCAACAGCTTTCAGCACTGGACGTGGCCAGCTCTGACCTTCCTCACTCTCCGGTTGTCCTTGCAGGTCATGGCCACTGTGCTTTGCCCGACTCAGGAAATGGGTCCTCTCAGCCCAGCCGGGGCCAGTCCCAGGTCCCTTCCTGTCCGGGACAAGCAGATGGAAGATGTTAGTGAGTGAATCGCTTCGACAGGAGAGAATGTCCCAAGTCGGCTCTACAAGGGAAGAGCAGTCTACACTGACACTGGGAGAAAAGTGAATCCGCTGCGTTAGCGGGAGGGGGGCGGGGGATGGGGATGGAGATGACCCTGCTGCTCCCCTAGGGGACAGGCATCTTAGCTCCGGAGGACCTGTGCGGTGAGCGGCTTAGACCTTTGTCTGAAACTTCTCCATTGAGTTGTGTGTTTTTTAACTCAGAATTCCCCCAAATGGCCAAGATATTGAGACTGTCTTTGGCGCTGCTGTAAAGGAGGGTTTGGGGCAGCGGCACTGTGTCCATCACGGGCAATCCCCACACTGGAAGCTGCAGAAACATCTCAACCCAGAGAGCCCGTCGGACGGGACATCAGGTGATCCTGTGACTGGTTTGCTCACCCGGGGTCCTTAGCCCCTCGCACTGAGCTGGGCAAGCCCTGGGCCCAACCTCCATGACTGGAATGGCAACCCTCACTCTCCGTTTTCTCTTGTTTGGCTGGGAAGTAGACTTGGTCCTCCGAATTCCTTTTGTCCTCATCTGGAGACGGGACAGATGTGAAGGGCCTGGCAGGAGCCTGTGATCTGGGTGAAAACATCTGCTTCCAGCACAAACTAAACACATCCGCAGGAGCCCAGAGCGCTCCGCGGCCCTCGCTACCGTTTGACTCCTTTTATTAATAACTTGGGAGGACTGCAGGCGAGAACTCCTGGCAGGAATGAGAGGAAATGATCCCGGGGAAAAAAAGAAATCAAACCCATAAATAAGTTAAAGTCACCGGAGGAGGGCGTTTGATCTTTTTTTTTTTTTAAATGAAATATGGGCACTTCCCTTCTGAGCCCTGCAGGTGGAGGGAGCAGCCACGGGAGCCTGTGCTTGGGGGTTAATGACGGGAGGGGGGTGAGGTGGGGAGCAGACCTGTCACTTTCAAACCACAGCCTCTTCTTGGGGTCTTTGGGGAGCAGGGAAACCTAGCTCAGCTGTGAGGAAGGCAAGAGCTTGGAGTAGGGGCGAAGCATGAACGTGGGAAGCAGGCCAAGCCGGGGTTCAAGCTGGTTGTGTGCTCTTCGGCAAGTGCGTTGCCCAAATCTTAGGTTGCTTTTGTGCCACCTGGGGGAGGCCATGCCTGTCTCCCAGGGTGTTTGTGGAAACTGGATTTGGTGATGGGGATGTAGTAATTCCCATTTACTCACCAACTGTCTCAGGCAGTGATGGCGAACCTATGACACGCGTGTCAGAGGTGACACGCAAACTCATTTTTTGGTTGATTTTTCTTTGTTAAATGGAATTTAAATATATAAAATAAATATCAAAAATATAAGTCTTTGTTTTACGATGGTTGCAAATATCAAAAAATTTCTATATGTGACACGGCACCAGAGTTAAGTTAGGGTTTTTCAAAATGCTGACACGCCGAGCTCAAAAGGTTCGCCATCACTGGCCTAGGGCCATGCGGGTTCCACCTTCCATCCAGCCAATAATCCCTGGCTCCTCTCCTTGGCTCTCAAAAGTACCCCAGGTGGACAATAAACTACATGGGCACTCCAGACTCAGGGAGCCAGACTTCCCCTGTCCCCTCATGCCACCATCTCTACATATGGCATCCAAGGTCACCCCAACACAACAGCCCTTAAGAGCCTCAGCCCAGAAGTGACTCGTGCCATTCTGATGCCATTTGATTGGCCAGACGGGTCTCAGCGCCTTGGCTACCAGCAACCCCCATGTGCCCAGGAAGGAGCGTGAACCAGATATGGGTGTGCTGCCTGAGTGAGGATCTAGAGAAAGGATTTGGCCCTGCTCCATCTCTCCCCACCTTTCCCCTGGAGGCTCCTAGAATATGCGGAGGAAAATGTGGTCATGTGGACACGTCAGACCACATAGTACCAAATGTCCTCTCAATACACATTTTTAAGGTAGAATGTAATGCAGTCCTTTAATGGTTCCCAAAGGCTTTTCCACATCTGTGAAGGGACTTGATCTTCCCAAGAGCAGCAGGAGGCAGATGTTGGGATTTTCATTTATAAGTGAAAAGACTGAGTGTCAGAGAGACACACACACCTGCTGCTAGGGCTACAAAATGATGAAGCCGAGACTTGAACTCCGTTCGCCCACCTGGCCATCTAGCGCTCACCCCTTTTCTCGCTCTCACGGGCTTGCAAGGGTGTAGGTGATCCCTGGGCCTGCCCCCTCAGCAAGCCCATCCTCGGATCCCTGGCAGGACTGGCGTGGGCAGTGAGGCCAGGCCTGAGGCGTGGAGCTGGACATCTAGGACCACAGGATAACAGGCATGGAAGAAATCTTAGTGTCCAACCAGTCAGCCTGGATTTCTGACCACAGGGTCAGGTAGACCCACTGGCGACCTGAACGCCCCGTCCACACCCCATGGCTATATGAGAAAGGAAGGAGCCTCTTGTTCTTAAAGCCACAACATTCTTGCTAGCTATTTCTTGTAGAAGTTTAGATAATTCTAGCTTACATAGCCTTGGAGGCCAGATAAGCCTTCCAGGGGAAGAGATGGAAATAAGCCATCCTAGTTGTAAGAAACTGGATGCGTAAACATGTAGCTAGATATGCATCCATCTATTCATTCTTTCTGCAGATCTTACTGAGACTGCTATGAGTGCTCAGGCACCGTGCTGAGCACCGGGCACATCGGGATGAGTGATTCGGTGTCTGCCAGTCTGGTTGGGCAGGTCGCCAGTCAGGATACAAGTACTTACAGAGGAATGGCACAGAGCCTGCCTGGATGGAAACAAAGAGAATTTATTTCCTGGAGAAGGTGATAATGGAGCTGAGACTTGGGTGGGGAGGGACTGTGCCAGGGGAAGCAGTTCTAGGTTGGCTAGGCCAAGGTCGGGTTTAAAGATAATGAGGCATGATGCCATCTGGGAGGCATGAGTATTTCTTGAATGCATGACAGGAGGCAGGAGACCGCATCACAGTCCCCCAGATATGTGAAGCAGAGGGCTCGGGTGGGTATGGGGCTGAGATGGAGAGAAGAGCTGGGTCCTGTGCTTTGTGGAGCAGCGTGGTGAGTGTCATCAATAGGTCTAGCTGCTCCTCAACTCTCTGACCACTCCCATGAGGTATGGCCAAGGACCCCTGGCTTCCAAGGATGTGTTCTGGGAGGAGGAAACCATAATGCCGCCTGATAGATTGTAAAATAATTGTACGGGAGGAACCTCCATCACAGTGAACTCACTGCATCTGAGGACACCCTCATGACAGTGAAATCACTGCACCTAGGCCAGTGGTCGGCAAACTGCAGCTCGCGAGCCACATGCGGTTCTTTGGCCCCTTGAGTGTGGCTCTTCCTAAGCCTTAGGAGTCCTTAATTAAGTTAATAACAGTGTACCTACCTATATAGTTTAAATTTAAAAAATTTGGCTCTCAAAAGAAATTTCAATCATACTGTTGATATTTGGCTCTGTTGACTAATGAGTTTGCCAACCACTGACCTAGGCAAACCCCTTCACAGTGAAATCACTGCACCTGTGAATACCTCCATTAGAGTGAACTCGCTGCACCTGAGGCACACCTCCATCACAGTATTTGCCATTTAGTAGTCCATGATCTCTAAGTTCCTTTCTCCCACTACACTGAAAATTCCTTGAGCGCAAGGACTAGAACTTCTCTGACCTTTATCCCCATCTATCAGCAAAGTGTGGTACAGAGCAGACCCTGTCAGAGAACTTATTAAATTCATCTGAGCTTCGCTGAGATCCAGTCCCTGCCCTCATAGAGCTCCCAGTAAGTTTAGGTGGCACCTGTGGACATAAATAAACTTTTCCAGGAGAGGATGGGGGAGCAGCAGGTATTTAAAGGGTTGAGACTGTGCTATGAAGCACACAATAAGCAGTCATTGATTCTGATCTGGGGGAGTCTAGTGTGCTCCCCCAGAGTGCAGAAGCACACCTCCTGTTTCAGTGCAGTGTATTTAGCGTCAGGGAGAGAGGTATTCGCCACACTGGGCTGACTGACTCCCTTAATAAACAACCACGAAATCTCTGTGGCTTGAGGCTGAAAGAGTTACTTCCTGCTTCTATCGCCTTGCGAGGCTGGCAGAGATCCACACAGCCATTCAGAGACCCAGGCTCCTACAGTTCAGGGCAGGGTTTCCCAACCTTGGCATGCTGACACATTAGAACCCCACAATTCTTTGTTGTAGGGGTGTGTCCTGTAGGGTATTTAGCAGCATCCCTGGCGTCCACCCACTGGGTACCAATATCCCTGGACACACACCCCTCCTTATAACAGTGTCTCTTTGGTGGCAAAATCATCTCCAGTTGAAAACCACTGATCCAGGGACTCTGCCCTCTGCTAGAGCCTGGAGTGCTCCACGGGATCCCCGCAGCTACCCAGAAGACAGGGAAGGGAGAGAGCACTGAGGGTCGCGTGAGAGGTTTCAGGGGCCCGTTGTGGAGGGGCAGATAGTGGCTCCCCACATTCTATTGGACAGATTCGGTCACCTGACCACAGCTATCTGCATGGAAGGCTGGAAGAGGCAGCTAACTGCATGCCTGGGAGGAAGAGGGAAGTGGTTGGGGGAACAGCTAGCTGAACTCTTCCAGGGGTGGTTAGAGTCCATGTATTTAATCTTCATTCTTGTAGATAAGAGGATGCAATTCCTCCCCCCGCCCCCCTCAAGTCACCAGTCGAGGCTCAGTTGGGTCCCCAGTCCACTAACCAAACCTCCAAGAAGGTCTTTGGCTCATCTGGAAAGTCATGAAACCCACCCCCTCCCCATCACACCGTTCTCCCACCTCCAATGACTGAGGTGAACCTAGGGACACCCGGGATCCTTGACTCCCTTCAGGCACTGCCCTGATTGGGCATCTACTGCATTACCATGGCAGTGCTGGGCCAGGCTGCAGTGCCCAGAGATGCTAGTCTAGTCCCTGCCCTGGAGGAGGATGCTCCCCAGCTGCCACTTGAGTTTGTCCCATATAGCAACTGTCCCCAAGACCAGATCTGTACAAATGCCAAAGAGGGCGGGGCAAGGGCCACCGGTGTAAGACTCCACACGGAAGTGGGGGAGTCCAGTGGGATCCCTGGTGGGAGAGGGGCGTGAATGAACAGTGGTGCAGGGTGAGCCTGGTATGGGTGGAGAGGCCGGACTGAGCAGGAGGTACCTGAGAGAAAATGGGGAAGAAAGACCAGGGTGTGGGGGTAACTTGGGGTCACCATGGAATGTCAACACAAATCCTCTATTTTGACTTTACCGGTAGAGAGCGACGGCTTTGACTCCGGGATGGACTGGACCAACCCTAAGCAAGAATCATTTTTCTGGAATCCCCTGTAGGAAAGTGGCCGTTTGAACCCCAGCAGGAGGCCTCCTCTCCAGCAGCCCCCCAAACCCCTGGAACTCCTCCACCACAACGTTTCATGTGGCGGAGCCGAGAATTAATTAGAAAAGAAAAAAAAATCTCTCAAGTCAAAACACATATCTCACAACCTATTAGCATTAAGATTCGCATTAAAGAAAGTTGGGAACTATAACATTTTAAGCACAATTTATAAGTCTAATTTCCTGTGTGTCACTCTCAGATAATAAATGCTTTTCCTTCAAGTTGGAAAGTCTGGGTGGAAAGTGGGGGGTGGGGGGGTGGGGCACAGGGGAGGTGGGCTCAAGAAAGAAAAAGTTAATTTAAGGCCCATTCGTTTATTTTTAGTCGCCCAAGATCTGAGGGGCTGAGAACAT
Source organism: Myotis myotis (assembly GCF_014108235.1). Classification (NCBI taxonomy): domain Eukaryota; kingdom Metazoa; phylum Chordata; class Mammalia; order Chiroptera; family Vespertilionidae; genus Myotis; species Myotis myotis. Next base: position 50,822,054 of record NW_023416318.1, on the reverse strand, counting down.
TTCCCTTTTCGGAGAGAACAAGCCTTCCTGTGTCGCAAGGAAGTCCCCTGACCTCGGGCCTCCTCAAGGTGCGACTGATTTTTGACAGGGTTCCTCAGCGCGGGCTTTGAAAGAGGCCGAGCGGGGCCGCCAGGGGAAGGGATCTGGGGTCCTGGAGGGACAAGGTTAATTGCTGGGAGCCTTGGAGGATGGAGTGGGGGGCCAGGGGGTGCTGGGGGCCGGGAGGCCCGCTTCCTGTGTCGCTTTGGAAGAAGTCCTCGCCCACCGCTTCCATAATAAGCTGCGCCTGCTAATTTGCCGGGAGCTGAAAGGGATTTCTGTTTTTAGCTTTGGGTCTGTGGCAACTGTTTTGTTTTAAACGAAAATTAACCGGGGACATGGCGCTGGGGGTGGGGGGGTGGGGAGGCAGAGCCATAATTGAAGTGCATTACTGGTAATTACCTCGTCCTTTCTTTTCACTCATCATGTTGACAGAGAAATCTATTACCCAGCAGCTCCTTTCCCACAAATTGCGCTTCCCCGAGGACCTGGGGAGGGGTGGGCCCGGGGGTGCTGGGGGGGATCCGGCTTTGTTCCAGAAAGTGGGCCTCCAGCCATCCTCAGAGCAGGGCCCGGCTGCCTCTGAGCCAGAGGGAGGGGCAGCGAGTGGGGACCCTGAGCGAGAGGAGGGAGTCACCTGGGAAGAAGGCCCTCATCCCACCCCGGGGCCTCCTCATGCAGGCCCATGGGAGGACTGCAGACGGTGGAGGCCTGGCTGGCCTCTGCCACACTAGAAGGAAGGAGGCAGAGGAGAGGAGAGGCTGGGCACCAGCCTGTGTTGAAGGTCCTGTATATTAGTGAACTAGAAGGAGAGTCTGTGGGGCCCGCCCACCCTGGGACCTCCCTCCGCTCTCCTGCCTGCCTCCCTCCTCTGGTGTTCAGCTGTGTCCTCCTCTCTCACCTCCTCGCCTTCCTTCTTCACCGCCAGCTGACGGTCCTGCCCTTTCCTCTCGCCTCTGACTCCACTGGGCTCCACCTGGCAGGAGGCCAGCTTCCCCGGACTCCGCTCCGCCAACACACCGCGTGGGACGGGTTGAAAGAGTTTGAGTGGCTCGCGAGGGCATCCCCTCTGTCCTTCTCAGTCTTCTTTTAGACTGAGGTCTCCAGCACATGCTAAGACTTTAGAAACCTGCCCAAAAGCAAGAAGTAAAAATGGCCTGGCCGGTGTGGCTCAGTGGCCTGACCTCAGTGAACCAGGAGGTCACGGTCCGATTCCTGGTCAGGGCACATGCCCGGGTTGCCGGCTCAATCCCCAGTGTGGGGCGTGCAGGAGGCAGTCGATCAATGATTTTCTCTCAGCATTGATGTTTCTCTCTCTCTCTCTCTCTCTCTCTCTCTCTCTCCCTTCCTCTCTGAAATCAATAAAATATATATATATTTTTTTTAAAAGAAGAAAACATGGTCAGGGTGAGGATGTCAGCAGAGTCTGTCTGCTCTGCCCTCCTCAGCCTTCAAGAAACATCTATTGAGCTTCTATTGCGAATGAGGACTCCGAGCCAGAGGCAGACACTCGCCTGCCCAAGGAGGCCGGTAGGAGCCCAAGGGGCTGCAGGAGGAATAGAGACATTTCATTACACGTGAGCCTACAGCACAATGTCACCAAGGCCGGGTGGCCATCTCCTCTCCATGTTTCACCCAACAAACAGCACGCCAGCCTCTACACTGAGTTAAACGCAGCAGGAGCCTGACCTCAGAGTCTGAAGGAAGTAGTGAAGGAAGGCTGCGTTCACAACACAAGGCAAAGCTCCTGAAATCCTGTTTGGATAAGGTGATTTCAGTCTTTTCCTAAAGCCTGTTCTCCTCGCTTCAGCCAGCACCTGTCAGCCTGGTCCAGGCTAAATCCTGCTCGCAGCCTTGGCTTTTCCGTGATTTCGGCCCGCCGCCCCTCTGTGTCTGCCCTCTGCTCAGTGCCTGGCAGGGCTGCCCTGCAGGGGGTGGGACGCCCTGGCTGGGAGGCATTTTCTCTTCCAGACTGCAGCCTGGTGGGTCCAGCGCCTCCAGCGGGTCTTGGAGCTTGAGAGGCAATTACAAGTCTCCCACACAAGACTGGACTCTGCCCTATGCAGGGCTGTGACGGTGTCTTCCTGGGGGGTGTGAATAAAATACGGGAGCCACAGAGACCCCAGAGCCCCTGGGGCGGCCCTGCTGTCCTCCTCCCTGTGCCTCTAGCTCTTGCCTAAGACCTGGCACAGAGCAGGACCAGAACAGGGTGGGGAAATGTCTGAGGATTGCTTTCCAGAAAGTTAATAAGGGTTGGGATGGAAAATTATAAGCATCTGTAATCCCCTCCTGTGTCGCTATCACTGGAGGGGACTGGCAATGGGGTGGCTATTCAGGGTCCCGGGCACCTCCTCCTTAGGCATCCTACGGGGCTATGGTCCGCCTCCCTTTCCTCACTCATGTCCCAGGGGACCCGTGTGTCCTCAGAGAGGAGGGTCCTGCGGCGTTCCAGATGCACTGTCCAGGGAAGTGACTTCTCTCGACTCACCTTCTTCCAGGTGCTGTGAATCCGGTTACCCAGGTAGAGTCCTGCTGTCCTATTCACTTGGCTGAGGTCCTTGACAAGCCGTACCGAAAAATCAAAATCAAGGCCATGCCACCAAGCACCTTCTGTGTGCCAGGCCCCATGCTCTGTGCACCAACCTTCATGGATATTTATTTCAGGTTGTATTTTTCCCCCAGAAAATTCCAGCGTCCTTTGTTCTGCTTGATCCTGGAAGAATAATTTTAGGGATTTCAAGATCTCGCTTCACAAGCTTCACATCTTGATGAAATGCTGATTTTCGTCTTGTTCTCAGAACGCAGTTGCAGGAGCCAGCGCCGAATGAAAGCAGGGTATCTCGAAGGCAAGACTTTAACAGTTAAATGCACAGTGACGAGTCCGAGGGCGCGTGGAAAGGCATGGGGCGTGGGGACAGATGCTCAGACTGTGGTCTGGGGCCCAGCTCAGGCCCCACTGGCTGCGCGACCTGCGGGGACAGCCGGCCCACTGCTCGGAGCCTCAGTAGCTCCGTGTGTGGGATGGGCTTGCTCGTGGCCTGGTGAAGCCGACACAGTCCTGCTGGTAAAGGATGAGGGAGCCTGGGCTGGCAGCGAGGAGGTGGCTGCTTGTGTGGCCTCCCGAGGCACAGGCGACAAGAAACGAGACACGCACTCCCTCTGCCAGGACGGAGTGTTCTTGGCCGTCTTCAGTTTAGTCACAGTGTTAGCGGCGTGGGGGCTGGCGGGGCACCGCAATGGATGACAAAGAGAATTGGACGGGAGTCAGGAGATGAGGTTTGCTCACTGGCTGTGTGACTGTGGGCAGCGCGTCGCCCTCTCTGGGGCTCGGTCGTCTCCTGCGGGCCCTGAGCTGGTGGGTGAGAAATTGCATCTGGCATCTGGGTCAAGGACAGCTCTGAGCAGTGGCCGGGACAGGGCCTGGCCCGGGATGAATGCGTTAGCGCTGGCCCTGTTTGGAGGAGATTGGGGAGCCTCCCCCTGCCTCCGCAGGGACAGTTAGGGTGACCGGCAGCAATGTTGACCATGGACAAGGCTGGTAGGGTGAGGGCTTCACTTATGGCCATCGACCCTGGATAGATGAGCTCTGAGCGCCTGCCCACGGCAGACGACATCGAGTGCTGTGGCCGCACGACGTTGGAATGGAGGAAGGACCAATCTCTAAGTGCCTGGAGAGCGGGGAGCGAGGCTGCCACCCAAGGCCATGCAGGCTGTGCCCTGCACAGCTCCAGGGGTGCCCTCCGCCTCGCCCACCGGAGTGGACGCCTCCTGCCCGGAGCCTTGCCTCAGAGTGTGCTGGTTGGGAGGCAGCAACATGCAAGTGAAAGAGCCCTGGCCTGGGGGTCTGGAAACCTGGCCTCTAGGTTCCCCCTCCCTCCTCGCAGTGAGGATCAGTAGCCAACTCCCCGTGGGGCCCCGTTCTGTTCAGCTCCCCATCTGTGCCGAATCCACTGGCTCCCACAGACTCTCCAAGTGCTCGGAGGACGTGAGGGTTCTGTTTGCTTCATTTGGGGCCACTGGAGCTCGTCCCTGGGCGGCGGCAGAGCCGGCTGACTCTTCAGACCAGAGGGGCCATGACGGGGACAGAGAGCTGAGCCTCTGCCGGCCCCAAGGCTCCAGTCCAAACCCCTTGCCCTTTTAGGAGCACAATGGGCAGTGCCCTCGGGACACCCGTGCGGAGTGGGTCCCAGCCTTCCTCCCCCGGATCAAGAAATGAATGCAGCCCCCCTCCCCCCGCTTTCTGCTCTGTGCACCTGCCTCCAGGCTTCACAGCAGTGTCTGCATGGGCCCTGCGATGCCCATCCTCTGAGCCTCTGCCCAGGCCAGTCCTCCTGCCTGGAACACCTGCCTTCCCCACACTTACTGGTTCAAGGTCCCCTTGAGCACAGCCATCTCAGTGAGCCTCCCCGCCCCCCACTTGCAGAGATAGTTAATTGCCCTCTCTCTCTTCCCGGGGCTCTGCGTCTATTTCCAGGAGGCTCTGCATCTCCCCAGGGCCCGGTGCTCTCTCTGGGAAGGGCAGGGATCTGCACAAAACGAGAAGAGGCCCCTCGGGGAAGCAGGGACCACCCGCCTGGCCCCTGGCGAAACCTTGCAGGCGCTTGATTTCACCAAGTGGGCAGCCAATGGGACACCTTTTCAGAGAGGAGGACACTGAGGCCCCAGGCCACAGCCAGTAAGTGGCAGAGAGGGAGTCAAGCGGCCTGGTCTCCCCTCCCCACCTCCCTGAGTTCTGGGGAGCAGCATCCCAGGTGGGCTCTGCCCATGCGGTGGAGGGGGCAGACCGCACGCCACTGAGTAGCGCGGCCATTTTCCAAGGGACCTGCTACCTGGGCAGACCTGTTTGTGGGGCATGGCAATACATTCTTTCCAGGGGGGTTTACTTTCCTGCTGTGTGCATGCGTGTGTGTGTGTGTGTGCATGTGCATGTCTATGTGTGTGTGTGTGTGTGTGCATGTGCGTGTCTATGAGTGTGTGTGTGCGTGGGGGGGGGGTGCGGGGGGCAAGTGTTAAAACTTCTTTTCAAGATCTGCTCATGAATGCCTGAATGATTATGTTGCTATCGCCATCAATTATGCAGAAAATCAGGTAACCAGACTATTTACTTTATGGGAGAGATGTGTGGGCTTCTTGTTCGCTCTGAAAGAACATTCCTGAAAGGGTCATTTTTTTCATTTCCCGAGATGCCTTTTTCCCTAATTGCTTGAAGGTTTGAAAATTGCTCCCTTTCCCCGTTTTCATTCTGTGCAAATGTATTTCCTCCCGTCACATTTCCCTGACACCTCCGGTCCCTGGAGAAGTGGCCCCTCCTTCCCACCTCCCACGTGCCTTCTGTCTCCCCAGGAAAACCTCCGCGATGCGAACCGAGCTGGAAGAAACACAGCCCCTTTGGTTTTTCTCTTCTGTAAACAGATCTGACAAAGCGCATGGGAAGGGCCGGAGCCGGGCTGCGGAGAGCTGGTTTCCATGCCAGACCAGCTTGGAATCTGCCCCGTGACCAGGGCAGTCCCTTCTCCCTTCTGCTTCCTGGAGCGTAAAATGGGGACGAAGGTGGCCTGTGGGTCTCAGAGGAGGCATGAGGTCCCTGGCGGTTGGAAGGTCCCAGAGCCAGATCTGACGTGGATCTAAGGAGATCTTTCTCCCTGAGCGCCCAGTGTGCCCAGTGAGCTAATGCAAGCTGAGGCGGGGCAGCCCTCATGGAAAATGCTACAGACAAGGATTCCCATGTTGAAAGGATCGGCCCAGAGGGCCTTCAAGTCTCTAGCACTGGCTCCTTGGCTGGACATACTCAGAGGGTCCTCCATCCAGAACAATCAGCTGGTCAGCTTACTGGGTGTCCCCTCACCTTGCAAAGCCCTTGGCCCCGCAGGCACTGCCTCTGGGCAGACACTCCTGCTGGGTCTTCTCGCCTCCCTCCCGCCTCGGGCACATGTTGCAGGTCTGAGCTGAGCACACCCTCCTCAGCCCCCTTGTCTTTTAGGCTCCATCTGACCAGGCTGCAAAGACAGCCAGTGGAGGAGGAGGCATTTGCTAGAAGGGACTTCATCTTCACAACGCTGAGTTACCTGACTGGAAAGGGGACGAGCCAGCTAAGCGGAGATTTCCCAAGATGGTAACCCTATTGTCTTTGAATATCATGTATTTTCACCCAAAGGGAAAAGCATCGCTGGCTTTACCTGCATGGGCACAACTCAGCACAGAGCAGCACAACCCGCCCCTGAGTGGCTCAGCTAATCTGTCCTTGAACTCTCTTCCATCCCTTCTGAGGAAGGTCCCCCAGACCCCCTGAGAATAACTGTCCCCACACCCAGCCTCCTGCCAACCAGGACATGTGCACTGGACTCTTTCATAAGCAAGAAACAAACTTCCGTGTGTTAAGCCACCGACAGTTGGGGGCTTGTTGTTATAGCAGCTGACACTAACTTAGCTGACTTGCTCTGTAACCTCTTACCACTCCATCCTGTAACTACCTAGGAGTCTTGCTCTCTCACTAGACTAGGAGCTCTTAGAGAGAAAGGGCCATGTCTGATTTGTCCTTGGCATCAGGGCCCCTGGTCCTGGTCTTACCCTGTCTCTGATTGGCCATGTGAGCTTGAAAAAGTCCCCTTTCTTCTCTGAGGCTCAACTTGGACCTCTGAAAAATGACTAGCGTGGGCCAGGTGACCTGGACAAGTTTCTGACTAACTTGATGTGGGATCCCCGACTCAAGGGAAGACCACCCTCATTTAGGTGAAAGGAAGAGGTCTTTGCACGTTCTATACCAGGGAGGGGCAGGAGGGCAGGAGGACCCTGGCATGGGGACAGAGTCAGAGCAGGTGTGTGGGAGTGAAGATGGGACCAAGTGCAGCTTCCAGTGGCCTTGGGAGCTGGAAATACCTCCTTTGGGGAAACAGCAGTACAAGAAAGGGGGTAAGGGCTGGGGGTACCTCCTTTCCAGGGGTGCTTATCCAAGAACCCAGGGTCAGGGCTTCAAGACCCCCATGTGAGGAGCAGAAGTCTGCTTTCATGGGATCTCTTTGTAGATGAGATGAACTCATACGCATCTCTCCCAGGAATGTTTTGGGTGGAAAGATTCTCCCTGTGGTCAACATTCCTAGTGTTTGGAGCCAATAAGTCCTTCCCCTTCCCCACCACCCGTCTTTGCTACTGAGAAGGAAAGACGAAGATTAGAGTGGATGCCTTTGGTAAATTATTTACTCATTGATTCTTTCATCCAGAGAATCTTTATTGAGCACCTACTACATGCTAAGTCCTGTGCTAGGTCCCAGGGAGGCAGCAGCAGACAGTGGATCGGCATGAAGTTGACTGAGTGAGGCTACCCTGGCGGTCACGGTGATTAAACAAACAAGTTTCTTTCAGATAGGATTGTCCACCTAACCATGACACCAGAGATTTTGAGAGAGTAGGGGGGTCTAAGGGCCAGCGTTAGATGGAATACCCAGGGAACACTTCTCTGGAAAGGGGCATCTGAGCTAAAAGGTGACTTTTGAGTAGGAGGCAACTATTCAAGGAGCTGGGAGAAGGGAGCCCAGGAAGAGGGGATCTTGGGAAAGAATCGGAAGACCCTGGAGAAGACCGATGCCGTCTGGCACCCAGGGCCACTGAGTTTTGGCTACTTCCTTCCTGGGACCCAGGCAATTTTGCAAGACCCCTACGAAAAGATCAAGACTGAGCCAGCTCTGTGGTTCACAGGAAATCACAGCCTCCGATTCCAGTGTCTGTCCTCATCATTCCTGATGTTTGACAACTATTTCCTTCCCACTCCGGGCCCAGCCTCCAAGTGCAGAAACCCCGGAGCACGCCAATGAAATTGATTTAGTGGGGGCCTGCTCTCTCTTCCCTGGCCCCGGGCGGGAGAGATTTACAGCTCCTGGAAGTGCCGCCCCTCCCTGCTTCCTGTAAATCTCCCACCACATTTTGGGCGGCTGGAGCTATTTGGGTAACCTTTATCTGAACCAGAACTTCCTCGCCAGGAACTTCAGAGGGTACCTCCAGGAAGGACGGGAGAACCCCAGGGGCCTACTTGTTTGGGGGAGAATTCCAGGCCTGCTGCGGACAGCTGCTCCGCAGGCACCGGGCAGAGAACAGAGTTCTTCTTTGATGCTGTGACTGCCTTTGTGGGGATGGCACAAGCCCCCAAAGGAGCCGTTCGGGTTTATGGAGGGCGTGTGGGTAGGCAGCGTGCTATTAAGCCTGCATGTCGGGCCCCTGGAAGTAAAGAGGATCGAGGGAATCGTCCGGGCCAGATGCTCACGGCTGTGCGATGGGGAAGGGCGCGTAGCCCCAAGTCGGACAGGTCTTACAGATGTTACATGATGTATATATCAACGTGTTCACGGTCTGTCTCCCTGCCTGGAATCTCATCACCGCGAGGCCAGGGCTTTGATTATTCCCAGATATTTCTCCAGCTCGGGAGCCACGCCTGCCTGGGCGTTCGCACTCAGTAAGTCACTGAGGAGTGAGTCATAACACTAGTAATTCCAGGTAAGTTCTGGCTCCCCCACTGTGTGACCGTGGCCACGTCACTGCTTCTCCAGGTCTCAGTGTCCCCCCTGGCTATGTGCAATCAGAACTGGTCCATCAAAATACGAATAGAGAGCCCTAGCTGGTGTGGCTCAGTGGATGGAGCGTCGGCCTGCGGACTGAAGGGTCCTGGGTTCGATTACGGTCAAGGGCACGTACCTTGGTTGCAGGCTCCTCCTGGGCCTGGGTCCTGGTCAGGGCTCATGCAGGAGGCAACCCATCAATGCGGTTCTCTCACATCAATGTTTCTTTCTGTTTTTCCCTCTCTCTTCCACTCTCCCTAAAAATCAATGGAAAAATATCCTCGAGTGAGGATTTAAAAACAACAACAACAACAAAAATAAATAAATATGAACGGAGATACTGTTCGGGAGACATTACCTCCTGCCCTTGCCTGCTTGCGGCTCCTCTCCGGGCCCTGGGAGTGGAGGCTGAAAGCACGCGTGCAGAGTGCCGTGTGCCACGTCCTCCAAGCAGCGGGCGCGGGCCCCAGGTGTGCGGGGCTTGTCGCTTCGGAGGCAGCGTCACGCCGGACACGTCACTCACACACTGAGTGCGTTTCCTGGTGATTCTCCTGCCAAGAGATTTCCAAGTGGCCTCTTGCACAGAGGCCAACGGGCAGCGTGCAGTGAGGTCCTCTTAGCCTCCCCATGGCGAGTCCGGGGACAGTCTGTGGGGTGGCCACACACACTTCTGGGCTTAGGACAGAGTTGGCTCCTGAGCAGCTGCCATGGGATGCTTCCTCCAGGAAGTCATCCTGGACCAGCTTTTCCTGGGACCCAGGGGAAGCTGAGCTCGGGGCCTGCCCGAGACCCCAGAGGCCCCCATGCTCCAGTCTCTCAGAGTGCTGTCCCCTCTTTAGTTGTTGCCCCACTGGGCCTGAGACACAAGGCCTGCACCTTCTTTTTATTCCTCGGCTCCTGTCGCACAGTGGGGCGACACCAGGAGGCGGGGGGCTGGCCGATCTCTCCCGGTGCCCGCGGTGACATTTATCTTGAACAGGCTAGCCAGGGGCTGCCATCTCTGGCCAGAGGGAGCAACCTGAAATTGCTTCAGTAAACAGCCCCTCCGAGCAAGCCCGGGCCTCATTAACCCACAATTAGGGTCCCTGCTCTGGCTTGGCTGGAGCTCCGCTGGGGACCCATGACTGTTTATTTGAACAAGCCTGCGGCGGCTGCGGGAGGGAAGGGACAGAGGTGGAGGTGGAGGTCAGGCGGCGGGCGTTGGATCTCTCTGTCATTCTGGACACTTTAATAATGGGAAACCCTTTGACCTGAGCCCTCCCGGATTCCTGGATTTCAGAACCCAAATAACTCGGGGGCGGCAGTTTTGAATCTCCCTCAAGTTCCTAATTAAATGGGATAAGGTAGGAATAATGCCCTGTGCCTGGCAAGGGCTCCCCAGAGGTGAGGGACTCTCAGCAGTTTGGTCCCACGCCCACACCAAGACCACAAGAAAGGCGCGTGTTTCACCCAAACTCTAGTTCCGAAGGCGAGTGGCCACACTCTCTCCCATTGGGCCATTATTTTATTTTTTCCTACGGGAAAGCAAACAAGCAAATGCACAAGCAGATCTCTCGCGCTCTGACTTACCTTTTATGTTCTAAATGTTGCATTTCTCCCAGCCTCCTTCCGAGAGTCTGCTCAGCTGATTCGTGTCTCCCCAGCTGGTTCTCCTGCGGCCCTTTGCACGTGTATGATCCCCCGCAGCCGTAACATCAGCTAAGGCAGCTCTGAGGGCCTGGCCATTTACGGAGTCCTTCCACGTGGCTTTTCTTGTGAAGCCTCCCCAGTCATTTCCGGGCGGTGTTTGAGACAGGAGCAGTGAGGCTGACAGGGGATAGATGGTTTTGCCGCTACCTTCAGGTCAGTAGGGAGCTCCCTGACGGAGAATCCACTCATCGAATGAGCAGTCATGAAGTTCCTGCAATGTGTGGGCGTCTGAGTCACAAAATGAATGACACGGTCCCTGCTCTCAATGTGCCACTTACCGGGTGGTTTATTTAACTGATTGTCTGTGGACCTCTTCAAGCAACTTGCACTGGGCTACACAGGGTCCAGGCCCTGATGCTTGCTGGTTGAACACATGACCAGTTGGCTCCGTGAATGTGTGAATGTTGGGATGCTTCAAGCTTCCCCAGTATCCCGCTGCCTAAGACAGAGAGGCAGGGCTGGAGATGTGACCATGGCGCTCGGGCCTTTAGGACCAGGGGTCAGAAAGGGGCTTAGCTCTACCTGCTTCCCTGGGCCTACGTCTCAGACTCAGACAAGCCCAGCCTCTCAGCAGGGCGTGGGCCAGAGCTGCAGACTGGAGCAGACCCGCGTTCAGGCGGACCCAGGGAGCCCCAGGCCACTCCCCGCCCCCCCTCCCCCCCCACGCAAGACTCCAACTGGCTACGAGTGGTAACCGACCAGTGCTCTGAGTTAAGCAGAACCCACAGACAGAGTCATTCCATTCTCGGCGACAAGCAGGTTCTGCCCCGTGAAACTTTAATGATGGTATGCCAGATAATATTTTTTTGTAGAAATCCAAGAAATAGAGCTGGAAGGTTGATTAGAAATAAATAACAACGTTTTATATATATATATATAGGTAAGAAAGCTGAGGCCAAAAGAGTGTTTGTCTAAGCTGTACGGCATATTCTAGAGCATAATTAGAACATACCATATGGGGTTGAAGATTGTCCTTGGATAGAAAGATAAGAGCCTTACCTCTACTGTGTGACCTTGAGCAGTACACTCTTCACTCTCTATGCCTTAGTTTTCTCATCTGTAAAATGGGAAGTGTTCTCTGCTGTCCCTCTGGCCCTAAAAGTGAAGTGAATCTGGATTTTATATTCTAAGTGCAAAGATTAGGCCATGTGGAATATTATAGATCAATTTAATGAAGCATGGTGTTTACCAAGAGTATTAATCACATTTTTTTCTCATTAGGTGACCTGAAAAGAGGAAAGGACTTCCTTGAAATGGCGAATTGAATTTATGCAGGCTTTTTAAAGAAGTCTGTTAGAAAGGCCTTGAGCCATAGGATTGTGCTGGTTCATACGGAGCCTTCAGTAAGCATTTTTGGAATGAATGAAAGTGAGTTCCAGGTGTGATTCTGCCGAGGCCAGTCTACTGATAGATGTCAACTGGTCAAACATATGTGGGTCAATGCCAACTGGGTGAAGAAGTGAATGGTTAGGTGGATGGATGGGTGGGTGGATGGGTGAGACCCTGACCCGAGAGGATCCTTTGGGGATGTTTTCTCTGAGGTTGCTCAGGGCAGCCTAAGGTAGACCAGCCAGCCAAACCCTACTGCCACCCAAAGGGCCCCTGTCATGTTCATGCCCTATAGACGAGAGGCCTGTCCCCTGAGGCTCTCATGTGTAGTCCTCCCTGAGAGCTTTCAGGGGACATGTATGGGAGGCCCTGGTGTAGGAGAAGAGCACAGACTTGATCAGTCCAAATCCCGGAGCTATGATCAAGTGTACTCAGCCACCCCACTTCACCTTTCACCTCTCTGGGCTCCCATGGAAATTCCTTCTTCCCTCTGCGACGTCCTCACCTACTCAGCTTGACTGTAAGTGCACAACTGTTGGTCTCCTTCTGAGTTTGCTTCATCTCAGTACCTACACTAGCCCAAGGCCTGGCGTGCATAGGTGCCCAGTCAGGGAATGAGTGGATAAATGAATGACTGATTCTCCAGCTCACAGCAGGTGATTCCCCGGACCTCAAAGGACACTGAGAAAACATGTGTTGCCCTCAATTGTTGCGATAGCTTTTGTCCAAATGAGAGTAGCAGTGCCTATTTCACACCACTGGTAGTAAACAGTTGTTATATTTAATAGCCATACCTACAACAAACCCTCCTATTTGCATAGCCCTTTGTAGTTTTGAACCTTTTATCTTGATTCTCTCATTTTCATTCTCATAGCATCCCTGACAAGATGCTGGGATGGAGATCATAGGGAAGAAACTGAAGCTCGTGGAAGTTCAAGTTCATCCTGAGGGTCAGGGGCAGTGCCCAGATCTGACCCGGCTGTCCTGACTCCTGGCCTGGGGCACCTCCCCCCCCCCCATGTTAAGGTTTCCCACGTTCACTTGCCTTCATGTCCATGTTTAAATGAAACTAGGAGGCAAAGAAGGGTTTGATCAAAGAATGTTTGAAAAGAATGATGTTCTTAATTAATAACAAGAGCAAAAAGCACACTCTCACTGTGTTCGTAACTAGCAAGCTTCAACCCAATTGATTAAAATGCCCTGGCACCACATTAACAGGGACTTCAAAAACAATGAAATCCGGCCAAGGCCACAATAAAACTGTTTCTCCCTTTTTAATTATCTTTGTTGTTTTCAAATTTGCCTGAAACTCTTCTCTATGTCTGGGCAGGTCACACCTGCCCTTTTGACAAGCGTTGGGAAGGCAGTGTGGGGAGGTGGGAGCCCTCAGACTGGGAAGTTTTAACTCAACACTTACAAGCTCTGTGACCTGGAGCGAGTCACTCGAGTCACTCGGCAACTTGAGGCCTCAGCAACTTCTCCTCTGAAATGGGAAGGGCAGCACCTACCTTATCAATTGCATTTTTGAAATGCAGGCGAGGCAGCCAGCTAGGGTCTGGCACATAGTAGGTGGCCGGCAAATGGCCATTTGCCTCCTCTTTCTGCATAAGATCTTTAAGGACCTCAAGGACTCTTTAAACACAAGAATGAGAGGTCACACTGCCCCCAGGTGGGAGCCTAATGGCTGGGTTCCCCTGGCCCCAGCCACCTGTCTTGCAGGACTTGTGCAATCAGACCCTCTGCATTTGGTGGGACAGAAGGCAAGTCCTTGAACCCCTCTGAGCCTCAGTTTCCTTACCTGCCAAACGGCCCTCCGAACACTGACTTCTGTGGTGTGTAGGGGTTGAATGAGGCCGTGTGCAAAGCCCTGGGGCTCAGAAAACGCTGTTCTCTCCACGAGGAGGAAGGTTTGGAGGGTGTCAGGAGCGCCAGGGTCAAGTCCCGGCTCTGCCAGGTGCGGGCATGCAGCGCCTCAGGCCTGTTTTCCTTACTTCTAGGATGGGGAGGATGATTCCTGGCCCCTACCTGCAGGGCAGCTTCAGGGACCCGGGACTTCATTGTCTCAACTTTGGCTGCTACTGGCAGTCATCCAAGGAGCTTCACAAACTACCCAATGCCGGGGACCCACCTCCATCAGTCCTATCAGGATGTGGGGGGCTGGGACCCAGGCATGTGTTTCTTACATGTGCCAGGCACGCCTAACGAGCCGCCAGGGTGCAGGTCGCTGACACGGAGACGTGGTCTGCGGAGGTTTCTGCACCAGCGCCCTGTGCCCACGCGGGCGGGGCAGGCAGGACTTCTCCTGGGCCCGCGCCTGTGACGGCCGGACGGTCACTCCTGGGGTCTCCAGTCCTTCCTCCGCTGGCTTTGATTCCCTTTCAACACTTCCCAGGGTTTCTGTCCCATCTGAAGAGGGGAGCAGGGCGCTGGCAGTCACCGGGGCATGCTGACTTTAACCTTTAAAAAAACAAGCTTTATTGTGAAGACCAAAAGGTCTTATAAACCTTAATGAGCGGCATATGTGAAACACATAGGCGGGTTGCTTGTTTGAAAAATATTTCCCAGCTAGCCTGCAATAGCACGGCCTTATTATTCTAAACGGGGGGCTTGTCTTACCAGCGGACGGAACAAAACCCCAGTTGGAGATAATTATCTTAGCAGAATTCCCCGTGGGTCCCTGGAGAGGGGCTGGGGGTGGAAGCCTCTGGAACACATGTGCCGACTTGGGCTGCCTTTGTGTACACAACACACGCAAAGCCAGGCTCTGGGCAGCGAGGAGAATCCGGTTCCTGGGACGCTGACCTCCACATTTGTTCCGGGGATGGCGAATAGGTTTGACTCCGTGGGTGGGGGCTGGAGGTGGAAAGGGTGGGCATGGGAGACACGTGTCCAAACTCATGTTCCAGGGGAGAGCTGAGATGTGGAAGCAAAAAAGTAAAATGAAATGAAAGAGCCAGAAATCCAAAGATCCAGGCTCTTCCAGGTCATCCAGGTTTGGGGGTGTGACTCTGAGCGACTTGCACCCACTATCTAGGCCTCGGTGTCTCCATGTGTAAAATGGGGTCACTGGGCGATTCCGCAGGATGACAGAAGCGAGTAGAAATGATTTAAGCCAATGTCCTACAAGGAAAGCCACCTCTCTCTCAGGAAATCCCGCGGGCAGCAACCTCACACACAACCTGCCCTCGCTTCATGAGGCTGAAGATCCGGCCTGAAGCAAGAATTTTGGGGTTCCCAGAGCCCCTGCCTCTGGGGCTGCTCAGCCACCATTCCCTGAGGCTTGGGCTGTCAGCCTTCTGAGCCTGGCACCCAGATGTGCGGAGAAAGTGGGCCACTGGGCCTCAATTAGCTGGGTAATTGCTTCAATTCCCCACTGATCCCTACCCCCTAATTATCTCCCTGCCTCCTCCCCTTCCTCAGCTCAGGAATGCCACAACCCTGCCCTTTTCCCAGCCTGGAAGCCACAAGAGGAAGCCATTTCGGTGGGACTAGTCCTACCAGGGCAGGCAGCCCGAGGAGAGGTAGGCAGGCCCCATCAGGCCCAGAGCGTTGTTCGGTCCCGTCTTCCCACCCCAGGCCTCCCGCAGGGCCTAGGATGAGCCTGGCTCTGGAGGCGGAGGGGCGGCCAGGGGCTGAGCTGGATGCCCTTCGAGGCTGTTGGCTGAAGTGGACCAAAGCGGAGATTTGCAGTAGGAACTAAGGGCTGGGTGACCTCGTGCAAATGATTTCACTCTCCCCGTCCTCAGTTTTCTCACCTGTAAAATGGAGCGAATAAGGTCTCTCCAGAAAGGTTGTGGTTGTCAGGTTTCAGTTAGTTAATTAAGTAGTGTGCATGCGTAATTAACTATGTGCCTGGTGTGGGGGTTCAGAACAAACCACCCCAAGATGTGCCCCTAGGGTATGCGGATTTGTTTTGAGCCAAAGGCCACTTTAGCTCCAGGCTCAAGAGAAACTTCTGCCCCTCTCTTTAACCACCTGGGAGAACTTGAATAGGGGGGCTTGCCCAGAATAAGAGATTATCAGCGCTAACCCCCCGCCCCACCTACATGGCAGGGAAAACTTGTTTTTGCTAAACTTCTGCTCTCTTCTTATCGTCCTGCGGCGACCCTTTGGAGACCCCAAGGTGCGTGAACGCATCCCTAGCTCAGGATGTCATATGCCTCATCCCCCTTTCTACCTCCGAACCCCTCCTGCATGTGGGGGCTCTGACTCTCTCATGCGTGCGGGGTTCCCGTACAGATGTGTGCATGCAGTTTGATCATTTTCTCTTGCTCATCTGTCTCCTGTCCGGCCAGAGGAACCTGGAGGGTAGAGGAACGCTCCTCCCTCCCCTGCACTGGCAATAGGTGCTCTCTGACTAGCCCCCTGCCCCTCCCGCTTCTCCACTCCTTCCAGCCACAGTAGCTCTTCAGGCCAGTGAGGCAGTGAGAGAGCGGGACCATGGGCAGTCCAGCCCCTTCCTGGCTCTGAGCCTTTGTCCCCCCCCCCCCCTGCCCCGCCCCGCCTGGGGGTAGTTGCTGCATCCTCCCCGTGCTGTGAGGGGAGAAGACAGAACATCCGCCAGGCCCCAGAGGCTTGAGGCAAAGCCCTGTGTCTCCTTGCCCCCAGCACAGGCACCCTGCGTGCTTTCTCACCAAGGTAAACAGAGTCATTAACACTTTATCTTAATTGCCATTAATGATGGTAAATTTGCCTGATTACGGGGCCTTCTAGTCTGATTTGTTTCCTACGCTAAACTGGAACATTAAAAATTTCAACCGAGTCATTCCAGCTTTGCCGCGGAACCTGATTGGTCAATGGTGGCTTATTAATGGCGGATCTGACGTCCATAGGACAGGCTGTTGGGGACAAACCTGGGGCAGGAGCCAAAGGAAAGGATAACCGCCCAGGTCAGGGCAAGCCTGGCGAAGACAGAACTGGAGAGTGGTTTTGGTTTTGTTTTTTGGGTTTTTTTGGCCATTTAATTCTTATACCAGCCATTTTCATAGGTTTTCTTAAGTAATCACGTTTTTTCACGTTTCATAAAGTGCTTTCCATCTAGATGCCATCAAACTGTCACCTTTATGAAATTTACTAAAAGCCTCAGAGTCGGCTTTATCTTGCGTTCATCTTCTCGCCATGTTTTACATATATGTTCATTGATTTGTACATTAAAATCTTTCTTCCATTGTTTTAAAGCAGAATTTCATTTTGGGTTTCTTGACAATATTGTCTAAGTGTAATGCTCAACTTTTTCTGTTTAAATCACTTTCTTTAAAAAATGCAATCAGTGGCGTTGAGGCCCGTGGCGTGTCTGAATGACAAGCGCATACCTGTGTCTATTTTCTGCAACAATCCAGACGGTAGGCGCTGTGGCTGGGCGTTTTAACTTAAAATGTGATGCTTCGGTCCCAGTGCCAATTGTGCAGCCTCCCTGGAGGGACTGACACTGTGTCACCCCTTCTCCTGCCCGGTGTGCTCCCACGTCCGGAAGCCCGGGCAAGCAGAGCTCCCAAAACATGCAACATGCACAGCCAATGCCCAAGGACGTGTGTACATATGCCCTTGACCAGGTCAACTTGACCTCTGTGGGTAACTTACCAACCTGCATTCACCTTTTCCTTCTCATTGTTTAGGACTTTGTTTTCATTCTCACGTACAAGATACTCTCATGTTCATTTTTCTTTTCTTTTTTTAAAAAAAATATATTTTTATTGATTTTAGAGAGGAAGGGTGAAGGTGAGAGAGATAGAAACATCAATGATGAGAGAGAACCATTAATCAGCTGCCTCCTGCACGCCTCCTACTGGGGATCAAGCCCGCAACCGTGGCATGTGCCCTTGACGAGAATGGAACCTGGGACCCTTCAGTCCACAGGCCGACATTCTATCCACTGAGCCAAACTGGCGAGGGCTCATGTCCATTTTTCTGTGATCCTTTGTGAGGTGGAGGCAGGGCAATGTCTCAAATCCCACTTTACAGATGAGCAAACTGAGGCTCCGACTAACTTTCTCAAGGCTCTGCCTAGAAGCTCTTTGAGTCTCAGAATCCAGCGACTGTCGGCTGGAGGTCATGAGGTGAGCAAAGACCCGGAAAGGAAGGCAGGAGTGAGGGGAGGGGAGGGGCGGCCACCTGCCTCCTTAGACCCCTCCCATCACGCCCTCCATCTCTTCGGTTGCCCTTTGGGAAATGGATGACTAGACTGAGAGCTCTTCCAGACAGAGCCCATTGTACCTGCCCCCCACTTCCTATGTTGAAGCCCGAACCCCCAGGATGGCTGTATGCTGAGATGGGACCTTTACAGAAGTGACGAAGGTGAAAGAGGTGTTCAAACCGTGCTGTGAGCAGCCCTTGGAGAGCCCCACAAAGCAAGAAACGGAGGCCTCCTGCCAACTGCTGTCTCGGTGAGCCATCTTGGAGTGGATCCGTCAACCCCAGCGATGCCTTCAGACACTGTGGTCCCAGCACAGCCTGCCCCTGACCTCACAAGAGACCCGAGCCAGGGCCAGCCCGCAGAGCCGCCCCGGCTTCCTCACCCGGGGACGCTGGGAGACAATAAGTGTTTGTTGTTTAAAGCCAGTAGAGTCTGGATCACGAAATTGTTCCTTGGCAATAGATCAGGAATACAGTGTGTCGCCCGTCGGGGACAGGATTTGTGCCTCGGTTGCGTCCTGGAGCAACGCCGCACTGTGACTGTGGACAGGTCCTGGAGGACTGGGCCTCGGTTGCCATAGTAGCAGCCAGGGCGAGACCCCTTCCTGACCTCCCCTCCAGGCCCCTCTCTTCTTCACCCCGGTTTTCTGTGATTCTTTCCCAAATAAGCAACCTGCCCTCAAACCTGTGCCTCGGGCTCTGCTGTGGAAGGAACACGAACTAAGACAGGGCCGAACGCGCACAGGCTCAGTGGCAGGCACACGGAGGGTCCAGGAGGGTAAGGGGTGGCAGACAGTTTGGTATGAGCATTCTGGTGACCATCATGGGACCACCCGCCTTCCTGCGAGTGTAACAAATCCTCAGAGCCTGCTGGGAGGGCTGGGTGCTGGGGGGGCTGGGTGCTGGGAGGACTGGGTGCTGGGAGGGCTGGGTGGTGGGGGGGCTGGGTGCTGGGAGGGCTGGGTGCTGGGGGGGCTGGGTGCTGGAAGGGCTGGGTGGTGGGGAGATGGGTGCTGGGGGGGCTGGGTGCTGGGAGGGCTGGATGCTGGGGGGCTGGGTGCTGGGGGGGCTGGGTGCTGGGGGACTGGGTGCTGGGGGGGCTGGGTGCTGGGGGGCTGGGTGCTGGGGAGGGCTGGATGCTGGGAGGGCTGGGTGCTGGGAGGGCTGGGTGCTGGGGGGTCTGGGTGCTGGGGGGGCTGGGTGCTGGGAGGGCTGGGTGCTGGGGGGGCTGGGTGCTGGGAGGGCTGGGTGCTGGGAGGGCTGGGTGCTGGGCAGCCGCATCTTCAGCGGCAAGGGGAGGAGGTGGGGAGGGGGTCTTGGCTCTCCCACCAACTTGTGCTGCTCAGAAGCTCACTGCCTCCCGGACCTCGGTTCTCTGATCATAAATGGTTCTCATGCCCTGATGAAGCGTCAGTGAGAGAAGAAGCGTGAACAGCGAAGGTGCCCAGTTGGTCTGTAAGCCTCCGTCCACTCAGACCTCCTGAGATGCAACATGTTATCCCCACCCCTTGGGTTGCCTCCTGGGGCGGTGGAGGGGGTGACCTGGTTTTTGAACCACATCGAAATCAGGGGCCCAGTGATGGGCCAGCTGGGAGCACCAGGATCTGTCTGCTCATCCTTCTGCCGTGTTGCTCAGAGATGGGACGGGAGGGGCAGATTTCTCACGTTGGGAAGTGACAGCATCATTTCCTAATTATCACATTTGGGGGAACAGATGGGGAAGCATGTGGAGGAATTATGGGCTCCTTTACAAAGGGGGGGGGGCATGTTCCCTAAAGAAAGTCTCCACAGAACATTTGCACCCAGTCATCCTGGGAGCAGTTGGAGTTTGCGAGGCGGTAGTGTCTGGGATGCTTTTTACAGATGAGGGAACAGAAGTGGGGGCGGGGCGGCAGCGCGAGGATGTATTGGACACCTGCGCGGTGCCAGGCATTTCGCATTATTAGTGCATTTCACGTTGATAGCAACCCTGTGGGCTAAACATCATGATCTGCTTCAAAACCAAGGAAACGGAGGCTCAGGTATGAGAACGGGAGCTGGGGTTTGAACCCAGATTGCCTGACCCCAAAGACGACTTTAGGTTTTGCCATGTGGGGGTGAATAAAGCATGGGCCCTGCATTCGGTGCTCCCGGGGTAGTGCCCGGGTGGGCATAAAAGGCCCTGGCACACTTCCTCAAGAAGTTAAACATGGAATTATCATAGCAACTCCACGTCTAGGTAGACACTCAAAAACACCGAAAGCAAGGACTGAAACCAATACTTGCACACCAACATTCATAGCAGCATTATTCACAACAGCCAAAAGGTGCAAACAACCCAAATGTCCATCAACAGGTAAATAGGTAAATAAAATATGGTAGCCCAGCTGGCATGGCTCAGTGGTTGAGCATCGACCTATAAACCAGGAGGTCACAGTTCAGTTCCCATCAGGGCACATCCCAGGTTTCGGGCTCAATCCACAGTGTGGGACGTGCAGGAGGCAGCCGGTCAATGATTCTCTCTCATCATTGATGTTTCTTTTTTCTTTTTTTTTTTAAAATATATTTTATTGAGTTTTTACAGAGAGGAAGGGAGAGAGATCGAGAGTTAGAAACATCGATGAGAGAGAAACATTGACCAGCTGCCTCCTGCACACTCCCCACTGGGTATGTGCCCACAACCAAGGTACACGCCCTTGACCGGAATCAAACCTGGGACCTTTCAGTCTGCAGGCCGATGCTCTATCCACTGAGCCAAACCGGTTTCGGCTCATCATTGATGTTTCTATCTCTCTCTCCCGCTCCCTTCCTCTCTGAAATCAATAAAAAAAATTTTTTTTTTAAAATCATACAATGGAGTATTATTCAGCCGTAAAAGAAGTGAAGTTCTGAAAAGGTTACAACACCAGTGAGCCTTGAAAACATGATGCGAAGGGAAATAAGCCAGACACGAAAAGATATCGCCCCGCCGCCTGGCCTCCCCGCCCGGAATAGCCCGGCCCCATCCCTGTGGCCTCTGCTGCCAAGACCACGCAGGGTTCTGCCACAGAACCGCTCTGCTGCTGGCTCACAAGGACCACAGCCTTTTCCAGCTTTAGAATCACGCTGATGGGCTGCATCCCTCATAAGCACTATTAAACCCACATATTAGGGCAGCAGCGTTTACTCATTGTCTGAGGGTGATGTATTGGTGCTACGCTCTGGACATTTGTGTCCCCCTAAAATTCATATGTTCAGACATAACCCTCGGTGATGGCATCTGGAGGCGGGGAATTTGCGAGGTGATTGGGCCATGAGGGCAGAGGCCCATGAATGGGATTAGTGTCCTCATAAAAGTGTCCCCAGAGGGCTCCCTGGCCCTTGCGCCGTGTGAGGACACAGCGAGAAGTCTGCCACCTGGAACAGAGCTGACCATGCCGGCCCCTGACCCTGCACTTCCTGACTCCTGAGCTGTCAGAAATGGATTTCTGTTTCCTATAACCTTCCCAGTCAATAGCTTCCCGCTACAGGAGCCCTAACGGACTAAGGTAACTGGCAAGAATCCCTTCGTTTCAGCAGCCGTGGAGTGCTCCCCACGTGCAGGCGCTGGGCCCACTCATGTCGGTGTGATAGGTCTCGGCTATGAAGTTCTCACATCTTATGTTCTTTGATCCCCTCAACTTCAAGGGAACTGTTATTATCTCACGTTACAGTAGTGGGAAGTGCAGTTATGAGTTGTGTCTCCAGCCCAGGTATCTTGACCTTAAAATTCCTTGCTGTTTCTACTATACAAACTCCTCTGTGAGTTGACCCAGCTGTTCTGTTCAGCCTGGGTGCCCTCCGTTCAGCCTGGTGCCCCTTCGATCAGCTGGTGCCTCTCTGATACGCCTGGCGCCCCTCCGATCAGCCTGGCGCCTCTCCATTCAACCTGGTGCCCCTCCTATCAGCCTGGTACCCCTCCGATGAGCTGGTTCCCTCCTGGATGAGCACATCCCAGGCGGCTCATCTTTCTCACCTGCATACCGTTCCCCTGCTTTTCCTGCTGCCCGTATGTGTTCCCCACTTTGGTCTTTCCACACTCGAGCTCAGCTCCCACCTGAGTTGGGACTTTCATGAGCCGTCCCGGAGGCACAGGCTTTGCTTCCCTGGTCACCTCCACGCTGCCCTGGTCTCTCTTGGAGCCTTCGCCACGGTGTCTCCCACTCACCCAGGGCCGTCAGAAGACCTGGGTGTCTTGATTCCAACAGTTGCTAATTGTGATCACGCTGAGACACCTGTGGACAGAGCCTGTAAAATGCAGGTAAGGATAGTCCCTGGCCATCCTGATTTCAAATAAAAATTAAATGATGTACTACATGCCACTTAGAGAGAGAGAAAACAAAGCAGCGCTGACAACATCAAGTGCTGACAAGAACCTGAACAGCTCATTGACTCACCGTGGAAAACAGCCGGCAGCTTCTTATAAAGCAGTGGTTCTCCACCTTGGCTGCACATTAGAATCACCTGGGAATCTTTTTAAAATCCTGATTTCTGGGCCTCATCCTCCGGAAATTCTGTTTCTTTGTTGCTAATGTTGTGGCCCCACCCCATCACAAAGAAACAACATTTCTGGAGGATGAGGCCCAGAAATCAGGATTTAAAAAAGATTCCCAGGTGATTCTAATGGGCAGCCAAGGTTAAGAACCACTGCACTAGTAGGTTCTGGCCTGAGAGAATGGAACATTCCTTTTGTCATACAACTAGTGTGTGGGTGCTCGCACGGGGCTTTAGGCATCATCTCCAGATACTAGAAGCAACCTGAATGGCCTCCCGCTGGTGAAAGGCTAAGCAGACCGTGGTGCACTGGACAACAGCATATAGAACATTCTGGAAGAGGTAAAACTATAGGAACAAAACACAAATCAGTGGTTGCCATGGGCTGGAGATGGGAGAGGGGTTGGTTACAAAGGGGTACAAAGGAGTTTGGAGGTGATGGAGCTATTCTGTGTCTTGATTGTCACTGTGTTTTTATGACTGCATTTTTACTGGAGTATAACAAACATACGGAAAAATAGGCAAACCTTAAGTGATAGCTTGCTCAATTTTCAACATACTCATGTCACCAGCTCAAGGAGAAAGACCTCCCAGCGCCCTGCGACCCCCCACTTGCCCTCTCCCACACCTGACTTCTAGAACTGCAGTCTGTCCTCACTTCTGATCCTCCTGTGCACGAACCATCCAGGTGTCCTCTTGTGCCCGCTGTTTGTCTCATCGCTGGTTGTGAATTCACCTGTGCTGAGCTGTTCATTGATGGGGTGGGTGGCTGTGGTTCACTCACTTTCATTTTAACCTTCAGATATTTTGCAGCAGAATCGAGAAAAAGAATCCCCTGTGTGTGTGGGTTCTGGGTTCCTGAGCCTTTTGCTCCCCACTCTGCAAGGGCCACCGGGGGACGGGGCAGCCCTCCATCTCTGGCTGTGACCCCTGCGTCTGCGGAGGGCGAGCTGCGGGTGATTTCTTGGGTCCCTCCGCCGCTTCTCCACGTATGCCCATCTCCCCGCCCCACGGAGATGGAGGACTTCAGGCCTGGGGAGCGCCAGGCTGGAGGCCTGATCCTATTAGGGGTAAAGAGGAGCCTGGTGAGGCCAGAGGGTGGGCGTGCCAGCACTCTGACCCTGAGACTGGTGCTAAGGGGGCGCGGTGCCAGGCGAGGCCGAGGCCACTGCAAACCTGATTACAGGCTCCCTGCGCAGCCTGCCTGCGTCTCTCAGGGAGAGCGGTCCTCATTGCCCAGCAGGTCCCCGGACAGGCAGGCTTCAATCGAATCAGGCCCTGGTCCCGGGCCCAGAACGGGCCATGCACTGGCTCTGCACCCCCTAGAAACACAGACCCCTCGGCCATGTGGCGGCGTGGAGATGTCGGGTGGACGTGTGGCCGGTGGCCAGGCTTGGCAGCAGCCTGCACAGGCCCGCTCAGAAGAAGGGCTGTCTCCAGGGTCCCTGGGCCCAAGCCTGGGCTGAGGGACAGACGCCAGGCCAATGCCATCGGGGTGGAGGAGCCGAGAGGACATGGGCAGGGGGCGAGGCAAGAGTCCTGGGATGTGGTCAGTGGAGGCTCTAGTCCCAGCCTCCTGGGGGTGTGGCCTCACGTGTGTGTGAGAACAGTGACCAGGGCCGCAGGAAGGGCAACGTGAGATGGGGACCGTGCCGGGAGGGCCGGGCCAGTGGGAGGGCTCCGTCTTAGTCTGAAGCTTCCCTGAGGGGAGGGGGGACACCTGAGGCCTCAGGCAACAGCACCGGCCATGGGGTCCCCCCTCTTCACCAGATCAGAGGGCATGACCCTGACATCTAGCTGCCTGTGTGGCTGGCCCAAGGCCTGTCAGATTGTGCTCCTATGACATCTTCCCAGAGGCATCCAAGACCTTCCTCCTGGATTTGTGGGTGGAGAAACTGCCCCTCCAACAGGGTAAGTCCTTTGCCCCGCACCGGAGGCAGGAGGGGGCTGGGGTTCAGCTCTCCCGCCTTAAATGGAGCCGCTTGCACTCACTGTTCTTTTGGAGACGCGGAACCCGTGCCAGAGAGGATAGTGACTCCCCCAACCCCAGCTCTGGTGCCCGGGCCAGTGAGCTCAGGGCTCCCAGGGCTGCAGCAGCAGGGCCAGTGCGTGGCGAGCGGGTGGTGTGGGGAGCCCTGGAGCGAAGGCTTTGAAGGCCCAGAAAAAAACGCATAAGACACTGGGGGGTAGGGGAGGCCAGGGGATTGTCAAGGGCGGGGAAAAAAGGAGACATATGTAACACTCTTTGTAATACTTTAAGCAATAAAATAAATAAATAAATAAATAAATAAATAAATAAATAAATAAATAAATCCTGAGATACGGGTGTTGCTGCGGCAGCAAGTGCGCCAAACCCAGAGCTCGAGGCGCCCGCTCCCAGGCAGGCTGAGGAAGCTCTGGGCTCTCCCCTTCCCCAGCCCCGCCCACTGGGTCTGGCTCCAGGTCTCTGCCTCTCGTGGGTCCCACCAATGGAGGTCCCACCCGTGAGTACCCCAGGGCATCACCTCCGTGCACTTGGCTTCCGAACAGACCTGCCGCCCTGCTCCGGTTGCCATGGAAACTCCGTGGGCCCCATTGATCAGCTCTCACTTGAGGCTTTCATTAGCCTGAATGTTGGAAGAAGTTTTGATTCGAACATGACACTTTCTAACGCAGTGAAGAACTCGTTTTGTACCAAACCCCATTATGTGGAACACGCGGGTTGATGGCCAATTTAGTTAATAGGCCCTTGCAGCTGACATGGAATTAAATCTGCAGGAAGCAGGCTCCATTTTCCCCGGGAAGAGTCCCGTGTGGGTCAGAAGCGGGCTGGGTAGAGGGAAGGCTGTCCCCTGCCTGCCCCACTCACCCAGCCAGCTTCTGTTCCATCCCCGCTCAGGGGACTCTATTGCTCAAGGATGCGCTGGAGATCTCCAGCCCAGGACTCCCGCTTTCTCCCGAGTGTCACGCCTTCCTAGCGCCTGGCCCCTGGCCCTTCCCTCCACACCGCTCACTGCTCTAACACACCAGCTCCCCCTGTTCACAGGTGCCGCCTGCCACCCCCCAAATAGGCAGGTGCATTTCTTATTATGCCAGATATCTGTGCAGGGGCCTGTCTCTTCTCGAGGCCTTGCTAGTATTTCTGAGCCTCAGTCTCCTCTTCTGGGAGATGCAATAACAACACCTACGCAAACCAGTAGAACACCACCAATGATTTGAACGAAGAGGCTTAATATAAAGAGTTGTTCACCACGTATAAAATTAACTAGGTGGCTGGGGAAATAAAACAGAACTCTGGCCCTAGCCGGTTTGGCTTAGTGGATGGAGGTCAGCCAAAAGACTGAAGGGTCCTGGGTTGGATTCCAGTCAAGGGCACATGCCCGGGTTGTGGGCTCAATCGCTAGTAGGAGGTATGCAGGAAGCAGTCCATCAATGATTCTCTCTCATCATTGATGTTTCTCTCTCTCTCCCTCCCCCTCTCCCTTCCTCTCTGAAATCAATTAAAATACATTTTTAAAAAAATTTCTTGAACAATTACATTTGGTAAAGTAGACTTTCTCTCAGTCTATCTGCATGCATCCATCATCATTGCAGGATGTGCACTGTGTGTGCACAAACATTTGCATTTTCACTGTGCAGAGCCACCAAGAACCCAGTGGAGAAAACCCCTGGGAAATGCTCCCGAAAGAGGCTGGATTCCAGCTGGCCCAGAGACCTCGGAGATGGAATGAAATGGAAAGAATGCTAGCCCCCCTGGCCCGAAGGGAGCAGGTAGACTTGTCAGGCCCGGGTGTAGCAAAAGGAGCCTATCAGGAAACAGAGAAGAATCCCAAACACCTTCAGCAAACCTTCAGAGAACCCTCTGCTGGGTATAGGAGACACAGAGACGCATGGGGTGTGGCCCTGTCCTTAAAGAGCTCAGACAGGTCAGTAGAAGATCACAATAGGATGTGATAAGTGCCACATTCTATCGGTAGGGGGTGTGTGGGGAAGACAGTAATTCCTTCTGCCCAGACTAGAGCAATCTAGAGAGCCTTCGGAGAGAAGATGACCTCGCTTGGTGGGCTGGAAAGATACATGGTAGATTCTTGGGCAAGGACAGGGTGGGCTTGACGGGTGTGGAAAAGAAAACTGGGGGTATTTTGGGAAGCAGGAACAAATTGAGGAAGGCCGGGAAGCAAGAAAATGCTTGGTGTTTGGGGGAAAGTTTAGAGGTTCAGTCTAAGAAGTGCCTGGTGTGTTTGTGCAGAAGCCAAGATAAGAAGCTCGGGCTTACCTCTGAATTCAATAGAAAACCACAAGGGGTTTTGGTAGCACAATGAGGTGATCAGATTTGCATTTTAAAGAGATCACTCTGGCTGTAGTGAAAAGATTGTAGTTAAGAGGAGCAAGATCAAAAGTAGGAAGCCTGTTTAGGAGGTTGTCATAAAAGTCCAGGCAGGAGCTAAGGAAATGGGAATGGCATGGACGAGAGAGCCAGTTTGGGTAGCTTGGACTATAGGACTGGAACCTAAAAACTGCTCCACCTACATGATTTCAGCTTTCGAGGTTTCCTTGGATATTACTCCAGAGTGGAGTGACTTTCTGCTCATTTCTTCATTAATGCTTGTCTGGGAGGTAAGATGCCATGCTGGAACCACTGGGGTGCTCTAAAAGTGGGAACAAATCAACCTCTATTAAACCTTGTTCTGGGAACCTACGTTTTCCTAACCCTCAGAGCAATTCTATGAAAGTATATAAACTTCTCGTCATATTACAGATAAGAAAACAGACTCAGAGAGGCTAAAAAAAAAAAAAAAAAAAAAAAAAAAAAAAAGACCCAGATATATAGAAATACCATGGACTTTTGTATATTGGTCTTGCGTCCTGCAACCCTGCAAAACTCACTCATTAATTCTGGTAGCTTTTTTGTAGATTTCATTGGCTTTTCTTACAGAGGTGATCATGCCATCTGCAAATGAAGCTTTGCTTCTTCTTTTCCAGTTGGATGCCTTTCTTTCTTCCTCATTGCACTATCCATCAACTACCATGCAGGGTGCTACATAGACGTGGTGAGAGGGGACACCCTTGTTTCTATTTTAGGAGGAAAGCATCCAGACCCTCACCATTAAATATAACATGAGCTGTAAGTGTTCTTAGATGCACGTGGTCAGGTGGAGGATGTTCCCTCCTCTTCCTAGTTTACTGAGAGCACAAGTAGAAAGGGAAGATGTAGGATCCAAACCCAGTCCCTCAGACGTCAAAGCCTGCACACCCAGCCCTTCCAGCAGCAGGAACGAGTGCGTCTTCTCCATGTGTTGCCAGCTCATTTTACAAAAAGCCATCCCCCCGCCTCACCCCCCCTGAAAATATCTTTTTTAATTAGGCAATGGGGAGGAGCAGATTTCTCAAAGGCTGTTTCATCAGACACTTGATGAATGTTCTGTGTTGCTCTAATGGACAGGTTCTTACTTCTCATCAGCTAGACTCTTCATTAATTTCATGTAAGTGGTGTAATTACAGTAACTGTTAATTGGTGTTACTAAGGTGCCATGATGGTAGGTGACAAGCCTTCATTCGCATGTGGTCTGGCACTCGACGTTCTCAATGAATCACTTGGAAACGGAGATGGTTCTCGCAAGAGCGGCACTCCAGATGAACGGGAAGGTGGTGCGATTTAAAGGCAATGGGGAGAAAGGGAAAAGTAATCTCCAGGGTGTTTTTCTCCCAGACATGGCCTCTTCACTGCCCAGTGAACAGCACCTGCGTGGTTACACGGACGGAGCTGCAGACCACGCGGTGGGCTCCACTGACTGCAGAGTGGGGTGCAGGGGAACCACCTGCCACTGCATCGGTGAGCACAGACCCCTCCTGAGCCAATGCGGCTGCCCCACAGAACAGGTGACCTCCAACAGCACAGGGACCTTATTACCCTCTTTACCTAACATGTCCTAGAAAATTTCTGACTACACTGAGATCTAGGAGTCACCTCACTCATTCTTTCGTATAACAGTACAGCCATCAATCCACCCAACAAGTATTATCTGCGCACCTACTATGTGCCTAAGGCTCTGGGGAAATTAGAAGAGGAATGTGACGTGTCCTTGAGAAGTGTGTCTTGAACACTGTGTCC
This sequence comes from Myotis myotis, assembly GCF_014108235.1. NCBI lineage: Eukaryota > Metazoa > Chordata > Mammalia > Chiroptera > Vespertilionidae > Myotis > Myotis myotis. The sequence continues at coordinate 50,793,737 of NW_023416318.1, read as the reverse complement.
TTGTTCGCACAGCAGCTGTGCTTACTCCCACCAGGCACGTACCACATGGCACGGTAGCTGGCTTTCTCCCATCAGCACCTGCCAGGGATGGTGCAGTCCTTTGGGGAGGTCTAATCTACCCCTGGCCCTCAAACACCGGCTACAACACCTGAAATAGTAATCAATAGGCTGCTGATAGAAATCCTTCTCTTTTCATTTTGGCATCAAAAAGGACAGTGGGGTGTAGTGGGAAGAATATTGCTTTAGAATTAAAACACTTGCTGACTGGGGTTGCCAATGGCATTGTGTCTTGATAGCCCCATTGTAAGTTGAAAACATTGCTAAGTCAAAACCGCATTGACTGCACCTTACCTACTGAACATCAGAGCCTGGCCTAGCCTGCCTCAAACGTGCGGAGAGCGCTTCCATCAGCCCACAGGTGGACGAAAGCATCTAACACCATGGACGCACTGTAGAGGATGGGTTGTTTGCCCTTGTGATCGTGTGGCTGGGAGCTGTGGGCCCTGGTGCTGCCCAGCATCATAAGGAGTATCATACGAGTATCATTGGGCGGGGGAAAGATAAAAATTCAAAACTCTAAGTGAGGTTTCTACTGAATGTGTCTCATTTTTGCACCACTGTAAAGTTGAAAATCCATAGCTGTACCATCGTACACAGGGGAGGGAACCAGGTGAGGAGGCTCCCCCTCAGCCTCTCTAAAAGGCTCTAGCAAACGCAATAGTCTGTTCCCCATGGAAAAACAGTTTTTTGAGGAAATTTTTTTCCTGCTGCTGAGCTTTTTTTTTTTTTCAAGTTCTGACTAACTTTGGCAAACTTTTAAGATCTAATATACCTTCAAGAAACCAAGGGTTATGTTCTATAATAACATGCAAAAACTATAAGAGATTACCTTCTAAAATTTTCACTCCTTAAGCATGCAAATCAAAAGTCTATAATAGTTTTTCTTAACTTTTTAAAGCCGAATCCTGCCCTGTTAGCCTGGTTAAGAAAACGTTCCCACCCCGCTTACAGATCCGGACTTCTGCAGCTGATTGTGGGCTTTTGTGTGCGGTGAAATATCCCTCCACCTTTATGGTGAATTTCCCTACCTTTATGGTGAATTCTTTGTTCCCCACCTTGCCGGTGAAACTTCGTTTTTTCCGCTCTTGCGAAACCTTCACTTCCAGATTTCCCGTTGGGCGCCAGATGTTGTAAATGTTTCCCTCCACGTCCCGTGTGGTTCAGGGTTCAAGATCTGGAAGAGGAGCCACACACAAATGAAAGAGAAGAGATAATTTGGGAATATTGGGGGGCTAGGCGGGTAAGTCCAACTCAAGAGGAAGGACTTCCCCTGGTGCTCAGGCCTCACCAAGCTTTTATTGATCTGGGATACACCCATAGCATAGCCCTTAGGCAGGCAATTTCCAGTAACACACAGACTAGCCCATCAGCAGGCAATTTCCAGTAATAGGCAGACTATCTTATCAATAAGGATTTACATGACTATCTGGTGGGGAAGTTGCTTCAGCTACCATTGTCTGGACTAACTGGGTGCACAGCTCTGACCTTTGCTAGGGCTTCAAGGGTCACCAGCCTTCTGGGTTCTCTGTCTATACTTCTCTGCCAGTGAAGACAATAGGTGGTTTCCCACATGTATGTAAATATACAGGTATGTTCATACATTTAGCAAATCTGTACATAACTCAATCTGTAGGTTAACCCCAGCTCTTGAGTACCAAGTTCACACAACCCTGCAGATATCAGGGAAAGAAACCTGTACACCGCAGGTGGGTTTCTTGGTTTGGTAGGTCAATTACCAAGGTCTCATTGAGTCTTTGAAACCATGCTCAGGTCAAAAGTCTACCCTGTGAAACTGTTGAAAAAACAATTATAAAACCCTGCCATATAATTCAGAGTCATGGCTGAATTTATAAATTCAGAGACGATATATTAGAATACTTGGCATTTTGTCCAATGGCTTCCAAAAAAAAAGCGTAGGGTTATGATACAAGGTTTAATGCCTAAGTGTTTTATTTTGATACCAAATTATTCTAGGTCAAGACAAGAGAGCTCTATAAATATATTTAGTTATGGGAGCCTCTCTCTGACTCTCAGAAACTTCTCTCGATGAATGTCAGTATCTAAGGCTGCAATTTTCAGGCTGTGCACGCACAGATAATGGCTGTTCATTCATCGCAACTCCCAGTGAGCACCTGGTCTCCACTGCTCTTGTAAAAGGCTCAACAGGCTAGAAAACATTATGGAAGATGATAGCTTTTAAGGCCTTTCGAAGAGGGCACACTTGCCGAAGCATCTTCTTTAACTCTGTAAGAATCCAGTGCTGCTTTTGCCCAGGTAATTCTCTAATCCTTTTTAAGTAGACAGGTATTCCAACATCCTCTTTTGGAACTCAATTGCGCGTATACTCAATAGAAAAGCTCAGGGTAGCCTCTGTTACTCCACTGAGAAAGGCAGCATTGGGCTTATTCCATTCATTTAAAGAAATAGCTGTTCAGGGCTTACCAGGAGCCAGCCAGTGGTCCAGGTGCTGAACAAAGAGTCAAAGGCCCTGCATTCACGAAATTGCCTTCTAGTGGGGAAGACAGAAGTAGCCAACAAATACACTTTCATGTGTCCGATGATGGAAGGCTATAAAGAAAAACAGAAGGATAAAGTGATAGTGACAGAATGATTTAAAAAGCGTGGTTGTGGGCCTCGCTGGATTGGCTCAGTGGATAGAGCGTTCAACAACAAAAGGCCTGCGGACTGAAGGGTCCCAGGTTCGATTCTGGTCAGGGCACATGCCTGGGTGCCAGCCTCGATCCCCAGGAGGGGGCATGCTGGAGGCAGCTAATCAATGATTCTCGCTCCTCATTGATGTTTCTATCTCTCCCTTCCTCTCCCTTCCTCTCTGAAATCAATAAACATATATTTTAAAAATAAAATAAAATGTACATACAAAAGCACAGGCCAAGGACAGCCCAGATGAAGGTGGTGAACAAAGTGAGGGACTCTGCAAATCTTTCCAGATATTGGGGACTATTGTAAAGCTGTGACAATGGAGACGAGGCACCATCAGCTCAGAGAGAGTCGGATGAGCCTCAGAGCAGAGAAACGAGGACAGACTAGTGAGCCAAGACTAGGCCCGCCCTCGCGTGTGCACGGGCACGCGCGCACGCACACACACACACACACACACACACACATACACGCACGCGCGTGTGCGCGCACACACACACACACACACACACACACACACACACACGGAACTGGGTTGATGACAGAGCAGGCCCTGCAAACCAGAGGGAAAAGATGGAATTTTAACGAATGGTGTTGGGACCATTGTTATCTCTATGGCAAAAATGATATTAGCGCCTCTACCTCACACCACACACAAAATTCATCCCAAGTGAATTCAATATGTTTCTAGAAATGATGAGTGAAGTACAAGAGGACATAGTTTTGATCTCAAGAAAGGAAAGGATTACTTGAACAAATCCCAAGATGTACAAATAACAAAATGGCTGCTGGGTACAGGACATAGTGGGGGAATGCCTTGTAAAGTATGTGGGTGGCACCCCACTATGCTGTACACCTGAAACTAAGACAAAATAATATGGAATATAAGCTGGAATGTTAAAAATAAAAATACATATTTTTAAAAAGAAACCTGTGGAGTTCTGGGTCAAGACTCAGAACAAGCACATGTTTGAATCTTCTCCCTTTAAAATAACATAAAAAACATGTGACTGCTCTACTCACAACATAGCTGTCCTTTAAGCCGTCCTCAACAACAAAAGCAGAATCCACCTGTGAGGTGGTTTGGTTCATGACCGTGTGGCCACCAATGTGAAATGGTGCACACGAGTGTGTTGGAAGCCACGTATTAAGGACGGCCGAGCCAGACTGGAAAGAGCCTGGGGACAGTCACCAGAAACACCCACGTGAGCCTTTACACGAGTGAGGAAAAGCAAAACAAAGCCCTTCCACTGGATGTGATCATTGCACAGTTTGGGGTTATCTGTCATAGTGGCAAGCGTTCCCCAGAGTAATACACACAGGTTTTCCAAGAGAGACCCGTGCCACACTTGGGCCCAAAAGGGGAGACTGGGCTTTCCCCATGGGTTCCTTTCCGGGCCAGCGCCTCCCACCTCCCCCGCTCACTCTCAGGAGAATATGGGGCAGACAGGGCGGAGGGCATTGTTCCCATTTCCCAGAGCAAAAGCCTGAAGGTCGCACGAAGTGATTGTTTTGTCACTCTTCCCTCTGGACCAGCAAGCGGCAGCCACAGCCAGGCACCAGCTCCAGTGCGTCCCCAGAGCCCGAGAAATCGTGCACCTTTTGGAATCCACACACGGTGAGAAAGCAGGCTGGCTCTTCCAACGGATGGGTGTGGAGGGGGCCAGGGGAGGGGGGTGATGGGGTTCATCACCTTGGACTTGAGGATAGGCCAGAAATGGCCGGGGGACAGCAGGGTGCCTGTGGGAGGAAATTGCGGAGACCTCCCTGAGCTGAAGGTCTGTTTTCACAGCAGCTGCAAAGTGCAAAATGATTTGACATTGTCAGTGTCTCTCCCCTGGTCTAAAGGATCTGAAATCCTATCTGTGTCTGTCTGTGGGCAGATCCGCCCGGGGGGGGGGGGGGAGGGGGCCAAAGCGCAGACCCTCAGAGCCAGGAGCAGACCCAGGCTTGGGGGACGGGCAGGGCCTGCTCGCTTGCTCTGAGCCTCGGTTTTCTCGTGGGTGAAGCTGAGACTATGGGGCTGGGAGGCTTGCAATGAGGATTTAAAAATATCGCGTGTGAAAATGCTGTGTAGGCTGTGAGAGGCTCCGCTAATGTTTCCCATTAAGTGAGATAATATATGTAAAATGGCCACCAGGGCCTGTTATGTAAGCTGGTTGTCGGCCAGAAATCGCTCTCGCAGGCTCCCTGTGCCATTCCTACTATGATTATTGTTTTGTTCCAAGCCCACCCATGATCTGAGTCTTGGAAGACATCAGAGCCCCTTCTCTTCCTACACTATTGTTTATTATCTCCTGGTGGCCAACTGTATTTCCCAAACCGGCAAAGCCATGTTTTCATCCCATATTGTGTTCCAGAATCTTCCCCACTCCATCGACAGGTAGAATTCGTTCTTCGTGAATGTGGGTGGGGCACGTGACTGCCTTGTGGACCAGAGCGTGGCAGTGACGCGGGATTTCTGAGGAGAGTTCATAAAAGGCAAGATGGCGCCTCCAAGTCCCTCTGGGGATGCTCGCCCTGGAATTGGCCAGCACGCTGTGAGGGCGCCCAGACCCACCCACAGGGGAGCCCGCGTGGACGAGCCCGCGCAGGGAGCCCGGGCCCCAGCCCATGCCAGCATCCACTGGAAGGAAACAAATCCTCAGATGACCCCAGGCCCAACCTTGGAGTCTCCCAGCGGAGACGTGGAGCAGAGATAAGCTGCCCCCACGGGTCCTGTCTGAATCCCCGCCCACAGGGTCAGTGAGCATAATCAACAGTTGCTTTACAACCTGAAGTTTGGAGAGATATCTGCTGGGGTCACAGCAGCTGGGGCATCCTCCCAGGATACCGTAGGCCTCCTGAAGTGGGAGAGCCCCCTGTCTCCTCCTCCCCCTCAGGGGCTGAGCAGAGGCCTCAGTAAGCGTTCCTTCCTTCAGGCTCCATCACCAGGTGAGGTCACCGGATAGGCGTCATTTGTTCATGGTTCCTGGGTCTCTCTCTCTCTCTCTCTCTCTCTCACACACACACACACACACACACACACACACACACACACACACCAGCCAAAAGTAGGTCAGGAATAAAATAAGAAGCTTCTAAACAGCCGAAGTCCTGGCCACCAAGTGCACCCCCAGGTGCCCTGTCCTTTATTGTTCAAAAAGCCTCGTGGGCCTCACTGAGCATCCTGAGCACCCGCCGGCTCTGGCTCTGTGCCCAGTCTGGCAGCCCCATTGGGGCCGCATGGTGGGGGCGAGCAGCACGAACCCCTCAGTGCCCGGCCTCTCCCAGCAGCAACACAGGCTCTTGGTTCACCAGCTCGGTGCCCCTGGGTGGCAAAAGCATATTTTAGAATTATTTCTACTGAACATGGAATAAAATGTCAGTGTTTAAATCAGCAATAATGATGATCACCAGCATTGGTGTTCTGTGCTATCTACTGTACTCACCCATTTCACCTTCACTGTGGCCCTTCTCTTCTAGAAACGTCAGCTGTATGCCACCATCGCCCCTCCCCGCTGCACCCCTTCCCCACTGCACCTCTTCCCCAGAGCCCACATGCTCAAACACATGAGCATGCACACACACATATGACTTCCAAGGAAGTGTCCCCATAGATGAACACGGATTTTCCCTGCTTACCCTTCATGAACCCACCAAATACAATCCACGTTTTGCTGGAGCAGGAGCAGCTGCCTGGGGCCCCCCTGCCCGGGGGGCTGCTTGGGGTGTGGGGAGTGGGAGAGACTCAGGGCGGACCTGTGCATCAGCCTCACTTCCCAGGACCATGGCCTCTGCCTTCGCGGCGGTGTGGCGGCCTGTCATCCCGGGTTCTGAGTGTGGTCCCCTTCCCAGCTGTCGCTGCCTAAATTGTGGTTTCCCACGCCCGGGCCTGCCCAAGCTGTCACCAGCTGTGACCAGCTGTCAGCCAGTTCTTAGCACTTTGCTCCTGTCCCTGCCACGTGACAACTCCCATCCTCAGCCAGGCGGATGGACAGACAGACACACACGACATTCAAGGCCTGGGCAGCCTTCAGTCAGGAGGAGAGCCGGGGGACATACCACAGAGATAGACTCAGAGAGACGCACAGACAGCCAGACAAACAGGAATGGAGTCAGAGAAAAAGAAAGCAGGGACACACACACACACACACACACACACACACACACACACACGGATACACATGGATACACACGGACATACACAGGCTTACAGGGCCAACACAGCCAAGAATCACTGTCCAGCCACCGTGGGTCCTGGGAGCCCGAAGCTCCAGGGGTGCAACCTGGGGCCTCACCAGCTGCTGCAGGGTGGACCAAGCCTGGACTGGAGCCTCGCACCCTGGGAGCCAGGAGACCTGCCGTCCGAGGCCCAGCCCAGACCCAGTGCGCCAAGCTGTGCATTGTGACAGGAGGCCTGCAGACTCACCCACACACCGAGCACAGAAACGCTGGGCTGGCCTGTGAGCTGCAGGGAGTGTGAGTGAGAGCTGCTCCAGCCCCTCCTCCCTGCATTTGCCCCACAGTACTCCTCCCGGGGTGCGGCTGTCCCTCTCCCAGACACCCAGGCTGAGAGGCTCCCTGAGCAGGAGGCCTATGGGTACCGGCAGAAGGTGGAGCTCCCCTCCTAGCCACCACATACTGACAGCTACCGACCCACCAGCTATTTTCCATAGTCCCAGGCGGTTTTGACAGTTCTCTCCCTCGATATATGTGGCGGAACTGAGTGAAGGATTACTATTATCCCCATCTCACAAGTGGAAATACTGAGGCTGAAAGGGCTGCCCTGTCCTTCATTTGACAAGTGTTAAGAGGTACCAAGTGTGTGCCAGGTGGGGGGCCAGCTAGTCGATGAGCTCTGCCCCTCCAGGCTTCTGTGTCCTGTCCTGATGGTGGCCCTGGGAGGGGGGGCAAACCATGAAGTCACAGCTGCCTCCCCAGAGACAAGGGGCTTTGTTCCCCAGGCTCTTTCCTAAGCCAGGGAATTCCATTCAGGCCTGTGGGCAGGCTGGCCACCTCCTTGGTGCTGCGCTATTGGCTCTGAGACGTCAAGAATGACAGTTATTACTTATTAATAAACTCAGGGTCTGCTCAGCTCTGCACACAGTATCTCTTCCAGCTCTCCGGCTCTTAGCTCTCAGTCTCCTGCCCTCTGCAGGGGTTCTTCTGCTCTCAGCCTGTCACCACCTGAAGCCTGTCCCCCAACGGAGGCTGCTACTGCTAGGGTGGCCCTGTCGAGGGCCACCTGGAGCCTCCCCCACCCCAGCTCTGCGGCCCCCACACCTGGAGAAAAGAGACAGCATCTTACCCAGCTATCAGCTGGGTGTCCTGGGGCGGCTGACCTCACCTGCCTGGAACTCAGGTTTTCGGGCTGTGAATGTGGACAATGGTCCCTGCACAGCCTAGCTAGCCCCCGGGTGGGGGCGGGGGGAAGGGGGGGAGGATCTGGAGAATGTGGAAGATCTGTAAAGCCCTGAAGAGATAGACGGCAGGGCCGCTGGCCTTCCACTTCCAGTTTTTATCTCGGAGATTATCTATGAAACCACTGCTCAGGGCACACAATAGACATTATACTGAGTACAATTTCCATTGAGCTGGCCATAGAGGGGGAAGGGCCCTCAGTAGTGAGAGTAAAATGAATCCCCTCACTTATAAATAAGAGCTAAATGTCCTTGTCTTAGGGATGTGGCTTGAAAGCTATAAACATATGTGATGAAAAGACCTTTACTCCTGACATTTCTGCAGGAAAAGAGGTATTTTGGCTGGTCCAAACCGCTCATAGAAACAGTTCACGTTAGGACAGGATTTCTGAGATTTCATATGAATGTAACGCTCATGCCTTAGCAGACCCTCGCATCTTACTTAATCCTCCATGAGCATCTCCATGCCCAGGTGAGAAAACCGAGGCCCAGAGAGAAGCCACGCAGCCCAGGTTGCACAGTGGGGAGCAGGGGAGGCATTGGAAGGCAGGACCAGGGCTTCCGAAGTCCTATTTTCTGCTGCAAGACTCAACCCATCTTCCTACGTACAGAGGTTCCTTGGACGCACCTCCCTCCTCCGTGGACACCAGGTGGCTGGAGCCTCCTGTGAATGGTGAGGTCCTCCACACACCTCGGAACTTTTTACATCAAAGCTCTTGTTTATTCCCAGTAACTGAGAGTTTGTTATTTCCTCCACCGACGGGCCCTGCCTTTACAGGAGCCACCACGGGGTTCCCTGCATAATGAGCATTTAAAAAATTACCAAGACAACTTCCCAGGAGTACCGTCTGCTGAAGGGAAGGGCGGGCCCTCGGGGCAGGACTGAAATCTCTGGAGCTCCAGCATTTGTCAAGAGGAGCTCAGTGGAGGCCAGGGCTCGGGCCACTACAACCTGGTCACAGCCCCGGAGCCCCCATGTTTTCTAACGGACATTATTGTTTATCATCCCTAGGCATATGGTAACGTATGTTTATATTAGGGCCCGAGAGAGTTATTGCTTCCAGTGAGGCTCCAAAAGAGTTATTGCTTAATAGTAACACCGAGTCCTATGGCCAGCAATTCCACTTCTTGGTCTGTCCACAGAATTCCACTTCTAGGTCTTGGTGTAATGTACCCCGTGAATCACAGAAGGACGCCTCAAGAAGTCGAATTAAAGAGTCATATTTATTGCAATCCGGGACTATGAGGGGGCATCTTGTTCTCCCAAATCTCATAGTAATAAGGTGGTCGCAAAACCAGACTTGTAGAGGCAAAGATCGCAAAGGTATTGATTACATCCCACGGTTTGGAATGAGGAACCTGATTTGCAAAAAACAGTTTACAGAAGCAGAAGCAGCATGTTATCTAAATTACAGTTTTGGGTCTCTGGATCACTGAATTGACAGAAACACGATATCTAGAGCCCTTGGGTCTGGAATGAGGAACCTGGTCAGACTTAAGCATGTTATCTAAATTACAGTTTTTGGGTCTCCGGAACACTGAGTCAACAGGGACATGTTAACTGGAGCCCTCTGACCTTGGGATAATTGTGCTGTCCTTCCCAGGTGAAGGAAAATGTGCTTTCTAAGACCAGTGTGACCACAACCAATGGGATACTCACAGTACAATCAATAGGGTATTCAATCAAATGGGGTAATTTATATAATTCAGAAAATCAAAATAACTTTTCTATTATTTTAGCAAACAAATAAGTACAGAAACCAAACAGCAGGGTTAAAGTTAAACTATAGTTTCTACCTGAGGTGATTGCTACTATACTTCAGTCTAGCCACACAAAAAAGGAAAGTAGGGATTGAACACCAATGTTTATAATAGCATTAGGCACAGTAGCAAAAGGTGGAAATAAGCCAAATGTCCATCGGTGGATGGGTGGAGAAACAAAATGGGTGTCCACACACAATGGAATGTCATTTAGCTTTTGGCTAAAATTCTGTGCATGTCTCAATTATTTTTGGAGAATGAATTTCTAGAAATGCATTTGCTAGGTTAAAGGATACACAGTTCTAAGGCTCTTGACATATTGCTACTATCACAGTCACTGTAAAAATTCTGTAACTTCCAAAAGCAACACAAAAAAAGAGAAATTGAAGGGACAGTCTTACGGTTCTAGACCTCTGCCCATAATCCACTCCTCTGTGTCTCATCATAGGTTCCAAACCAACATTGACCAACCTCTTGTTAACGTATAAAACCACTGAAACCTGTAAAGAATTTTTGGGAGTTTATTTGAGCCAAACTGTCAACATATGCTAGGAAGCAGAACCTCTATGAACTGAGATAATACTTCAGAGAATGGAGGGTTACATCTGTATTTATACATTGCAATCATGAAATCCACTGGTGATAGACCAGAGAGGTGGGAGAAAGCAAAGTGGGGGAACCCCTGGGATTGGATAAAAGTAAACTGATAGACACATACTTAGGTGGGTGCAGGAACAATTAACATGATAACAAGGAAGGAATTTGTGGTCTCTGTCCTGGTGCCCAGCAGATGAGGTTGTGCCCCAAGGGGTCCGGAAAAAGGGAAGTTACAAGTTACCCAGACATTTCAAGGGTATGTTATTATAGATGCAAAAAGACAGATAGGCTCAGTTAAGGTAAAGGTTGACCTTGTCAATGAGGATACTGGCCTAGGACGCAACTACCCACCATAACTGCTTTTAGTTAAAGTTTAATTTCAGACCATCCTTTGTGGTGACTTTAGGTCTCTGAGTTTGCAAGACCTGCCATGCAGGCCTCCCCTGAGCTAGTCAGGTTAGCATGTGGCCCCTTTCATCCACACTCTTCTACTATCTGCCATGTTCTGAGACTTACTGTAGAGGGTTGAACACTGCACCAGGAGAATGGACACCTAACTTCTACTCTTGGCTCAGCCCTTCCAAGCTTGGCCAGAAACCAGATAGCTGGCCTTCTGGGCCCAAGTTCCTCTGTTCATGAAACCAGGGGGTCGGCCAGATAATAACGAAAGGGCCTTTCTGCTCTTCCATTGGAAATGGAAGGGAATGGGTGGAAATGCTGGTAACACATTAACATGGTACTTCTGATCTTAGCTTGTCGACGTAAGGAACGTCCAAACATGTAGAGAATTTTTGTAAGAGCTTACTCAAGCCAAATTGATGACAGATGCTGGGGAGTCAGATCTCAAACGCTTTAGAAAATACCAGTTTTGCAGTTGTTATGCATTTGAAATGAAGGAGGGAGTGTAAGGAAGATTGCAGGAGGGTGGGGGGAAGCCAGGCGGGGATGGGATTAGCACACAGTTAACAAGATTATGTGCTCTCTGGAGGGCGGGGTACAGTTCATTTCAAAGGAGTGTTAACCTGATGCACAGAACAATGGGCAGGACTTGCTCAAGGCGCAGATAAACCTTTTACTAAAAAGTTCTGCGCCTGGGGCGTGACTCCCCCAGACTTGCCCAGTTAGGAATTAATGATCAGATCACCGTGGGAGGTCACTTTCCACGGAATCCCTTTCTTCTTCCCGTCTGCAGGCTCCCCGTGCTTTCTTTCCCCTCAGCTCCCCCTCCCAGCTCCCTGCCCTCTTCCCTGTGCCTGGCTGCACTTTACCTTCTCTTATTTCACCCTGAAACTCTTGCCCAGGCTTCAGCCGGGTGGTCATGGATGCGCTTGGCCTTTTGGAGTCATTAGAAATTAGCAATAATCTTTCCCCAATGTGCTCCTTTGCAGTTGGTCTGGTGCCTTTGAAATGCAAATCACTGCAACCTGCAGCCAGGGAAACTGGAGCCCACAGGCCCTCCACCTGACCTCCCCAGCCCGCTGCGGGCCCACGGAGCTGGACTCCCTGGCCCGCTACTGAGGATCAAAGGGGCATTGTTCGTCCAAAGTCGCCACCAGAAAACCTAGATTCGGGAGCAGTGCCGTCCCCATCGGTCTTTAATATCCAACCTCTCGGCGTGGGTAGCAAGAGGCTCTCTGGTCAGTGGGCTCCGGGGAGTTCAGGAAGAGAAGCTACTGTGTGACACCTTAGACGTGGACCCAGGTACCCGGGGGAGTTGTCTCTCTGATCTCTCTTGACATAGTGAAAAGGAAAATGGGGGGGCTTGCAACCTAGTTCAGTGTCTGGTTATGACTGTAGTCTTCCCTCCCCACTCGGACTGACTTGGCGGGAGCTGCAGAGCCTAAGCCCAGGGCCCCGCCACAGCTGACTTGGGCTGAGCTGCGGGGACCCTCAGGGGCCGCCACAGGAGGAGCTATACAGGTCAGAGCCTCCCCACGAGCTCAGTTCAGGCTTTGGATCCGGAATCCCCTGGACGAGCAGATGGGAAGAGCAGGATGGGGGAAGGATGCTTCGGAGGAAGCCTGCAAGACGTGGTTTACCTTGTGTGCTTGAGCGCAGCTGCATAGGAGAGTCTGAGGATGAAGGAGAGAGAGGTAGATGCGTAGGAAGCTGAGGAAACAACATGAGGCAATTATTAATTCCGAAGGATGCCTAAATGTTATACAAGACAGGAGATGTGAGGCGAGTACAGAGGGGGCTCTACCCAAGCATGTTTGCATAGGCATGAAAATGTATGTAATCACTAGTTATTTGTTTTGCCTTAAACTTTTTTATTGAGTTAATGGGGGTGACACTCGTTAATAAGACGATATGAGTGTTAAGTGGGAATTGGTAGCAGCTGAGTGCTTGCAGAGAGTGGGGAAGAGGGATAAAACCTCAACTCCATTGCCAAGAAGTCAAAAGACAAAATATCGGAAAGTCTGGTGTGAGGTGATGGACATGCTGACTAGCTTGGGTATGGTAATCATTTTGCAATATATACGAGTGTCGAATCATCATAGTGTATGCCTTAGACTTACCGGATGTTATATGTCGATTATATCCAATAAAGCTGGAAACAATGGTAACACAGGCATAGTGTGTAGGTAGATGGAGACAAATACCAGAGAACTCGCTGAAGGAGAGAGTATTGCCTCCAGGGAGTGGGAATCGGGGTAGGAAAGAAGGCAGGCCGCAGACTGACTCCTGGTTGTCATCAAAAGCCAATAGTGTCTGACCTTTTTAAAAAATTATTTTTATTGATTTCAGAGAAGAAGGGAGAGAGAGAGAGAGATAGAAACATCAATGATGAGAGAGAATCATTGATCGGCTGCCTCCTGCAAGCAAGCCCCACACTGGGGATCGAACCTGCAACCTGAGCATGTGCCCTGATGTGGAATTGAAGTGTGACTTCCTGGTTCATAGGTCAAGGCTCAACCACTGAGCCACACCAGCTGGGTGATAGTCCCTGACTTTTTAAACTAGATATAAATATCCCTGTGACCAAACAGATTTACGAAAATATATAGAAAGGATCCTGGGAGAACATCAGCAACAATGAAAACAATGGTTTTTACTCTCTCTTTTCCCCACCCATTTGTAGTCGTCCAGAGTTTTTTCCAAGTCTATTTATTACTTTCATAAAAAAAGAAATAAGTAAATGAGGCAGCAAATGCAAGTGAACAAAACCCATCCTGTTTACAACTTGCAATAAGGTAGAGGAAAAGACTTTGAGAAGAAAGTAGAAGCCGCGATGGAAAATCCCTGCGTGGGAGCAGCTGGCAGCCGTCCTGGCCGCGGTGCCCAGGGCAGCCTTCCCCGGGAAATCACCACGGGGTCGGTCCAGGGGGGCAGCCCCGTTCCCTGCAAGCCTCATGCTGCTGTGCTACGAGGGGTAGACCTCTAAAGCAACAACAACACGCCCGCCTCCTGGCAAGGCTCAGTGCCTGAGCCTCAACCTATGAGCCAGGAGGTCACAGTTCAATTCCTGGTCAGGGCACACGCTTGGGTTGTGGGCTCGATCCCCAGTGTGGGGAGTGCAGGAGGCAGCCGATACACAATTCTCTCTCATCACTGATGTTTCTCTCTCTCTCTCCCTTCCTCTCTGAAATCAATTAATAATAATAATAATAATAAAATAACAACAACACAACCTCCAAGGCTGATATAAGATTCCTGCCATTGCTAACAGGCTGCCTTCCCAAACCATGATAACCTCACAGACACCACCAATTTGGTAACTTCAATGTTCCAGGCATCTCTCCTTTACAAGGGAAGAGAGAGGTGGAAAGGGGCAATGTGAGTGAGAAGGGAAATGAGAGTTGATGTCTATTCTAAAGAGAACTTCCTAAACGTTTCCAGGGGGAAAGCTAGAAGACGGGTCCTCTGCACATATTATCTCATTGAATTCCAAAAATAATCCCCTTTTGATAGACAAGCAATCAAATGCCACGAGAGGTCAAAGAATCGTTCCAAGTTCACCAAAGTCAGAATTTGAACCCAAGACTCCTCCTTCCTCCCTTAGCCCCTTTCTTCTTCCTAGCTTTCCTTTGTTATTTTTATTATTTTTTTCATTGCAAAGATATTTATATGGCACCTAGGCAGGACACTAAACACTGGTCTGGATCCTCATGGAACTTACAGTCTAATGGGAGAATCTGGGAAGTAAAATAAACAAATCATTGAACAGAACAGTCTCAGATACTTGTTAGGACGGTGGAGCAAATGAAATAGGGTGATGGGTAGACTGTAACTGGGCCAAGGCGGGCGTGGGGTGCTTTAGGGTAAGCGGTCAGCAAGGGCCTCTGAAGAAGCAACGTTGGAGCGGAACCCTGAGTAACAAGCTGTGGAAGGATGTCGGAGCAAAGCGTTTCAGGCACAGAGAATAGTTAAGTGCAAAAACCATGCGATAAAAGTGAAGCAAGTCATCCAACTCCAAGCCCATGTTCTTTCTTCTCCCTCACCGCACTGAGCCCCATGGGCAGGGGCCTGAATACTCCCCACTGTTATGACCTTCTGCCCTGGCGGGTGTGGGGTTCCCTGGAAAACCGACTCTGGAACGGAGGTCAGAGTGCAGGCAGATTATTGGGGAGCGCTCTTGGGAACTGCACCTTCGAGGAGTGGAGGGGGTGGGGCTGGGCAGAGGGAGGAGTTGGACTCTGCTGTAGTCTCAAGACACTTCGCACAAGGACCCTGACCTTGGCCTAGAAGGCTGGCTGGGGTTGAGAATTCACCATCTCTGGAGCTTCGCTGCCCTGGTCAGTAACTCCCGGACCTGATACTCAGCGCTTTCTGCCTTTTTTGCAGGGAATGATTGTTCCTTTATGTGCTACCAAAGGAGTCTTCTGCCTTTCACACCTGGCCTTATGGATCAATCGCTCTCAGCCCTTTGTGGCCGCAATAGTCCTCAACAACAGCCACCCTACTCCGCTGCCTCCTTCCTGCCAGCCTCTCCAACTCCTGAGGTCTCCACCCCTAATGGACCCCTCTCCACAGACATTCCATCCAAGTTCATCCTGGAACTTTTAACAATTGCCTGGGGGCAATTAGGGCACCACGGACCACAAATGATGGGGCCCTCATGGCCAACCGGCTGGTGAGTGATCTAACTCCAAACTCCAGAGTAGAGTCTGCTTACCCAAACCATTCCTGGCACCACCATCCCAGAACTGGAGGCATGGGGTGCAGTAAGTTTATTGGGGAGCAGGGGCTCTCTGAGTCCACCCCTGGGGGACAGTGAAGAGGTAAGATTGGCTAGATGGACTTGAACTCTGCTGCCTTTGCAGGGAGATCTACAGCCGGGGTGGCTCTTCAGAGCTATTCCAAACTGAAGCAGGTGGGCTGGTCTTTTGAACTCGCTTATCAACCAGTCATTGCATTGGGCTGCCTTAAGGGAAGGGGCCATAACTTTGAGTACCTTGACTTCAGTAATGTCCAGGGAGAGGCTCAGCTGGGAGCCATCGGCAGACATGAGCGCTTTGGTCCTGAAGGGGGCTCTGGGGAGTGTGTGGCTGTCCTACTTTGGACACTTCTAATGCAAAGAACAATTCGCTTCCTTTCCGCGGAATCAACATCTGGAGACCGGGAGCCCGAGGCCCATTACAAGTAGCAAAAAAAGTTGGACAGGATGCATTTAATCTTGAGTTAATGGTACAGTGGTCCGCCAAGATAAACTTCTCAACCTCAACATATTTTATTTTGAAAAAAAATGTTATTGTCAGGTACAAGGGAAATTCCTCCTCGTTCAGGCTGCCGTGCCAGATGACATCACCGCTGGATGGGGCCGCTGCTTGGATGTGTTATCTTTTTCATCGGAGTAGATCTCTCCCCCACAGGCCCATCTCTGAAAAGCTGGCCTCTGTTACTAAGTAAATCTGGCCTCTGACAGCTGCAGGAAAGGGAAGAGATGTGGCTTGAAAACAGACATTTTGGGATGTCACGGTTCTAAACACCAGAGCTGCCGGATTCCCCTCCAGCCCCCCAACCGCTTGCTCTGTCTGGGTGGAAATCACGTGGGCATTCAAGGGCGCACTTTGAACCTCATTTCCATTCCTTAGGTTTTTATTGAGCACCTACTCTGTGGCCCATGTGGTGGTAGTTATTCATAATGATGACCCCGTCCACTGCCTGTTGTGGCCAGGCACTGTGCAGGTATTACTTCACATGCTCGTAAGGACTGCAGGAGGCAGGCGGATGTTAAAATTCTCCCATTTGTCTGGAAGGTGAAGTCAGAGGTGGAACCTCGTCCATGACACAGGCCTTCACAGTCAAGGGCTTTCCCTCTATCATGAAGAAACAATAATGTGAGTGGAAGGAATGATTGAGTCATTGGATGGGTGATGGCGGTGGGAGTGGGGACAGCAGTTCTTTGCCTGCCCTGTGCCCGCGTCCATGGCATACAGTCTGTAGGGCGGTACCCAGGAAGTCTTCTCAGGAAGGTCCTGGAACTCTCCAGAACAGTGGTTCTCAACCTGTGGGTCACGACCCCTTTGGCAGTCAAACGACCCTTTCACAGGGGTCACCTAAGACCATCCTGCATATCAGATATTTACATTATGAGTCATAACAGTAGCAGCATTACAGTTATGAAGTAGCAACGAAAATAATTTTATGGTTGGGTCACAACATGAGGAACTGTATTTAAAGGGCTAGAAAGTTGAGAACCACTGCTCTAGAAGCTTTAGAACTCTCTGAAAGCTCTAGAACTCTCTAGAACTGCCATCATCTGGTCAGGCCCAGGCAGAATTTCTACTGTCAGAACAGGCAGTTCATGCCCAGGAGCGAGGCTGCCTTGTGGCTCTGAGTGGTCAGTTCTCTACCCCAGGAGAGCTGTGGGTGGTCGGTGTTTCCACCATCCACACAGAAGTAGAAGGGCTCAGGGGCTTGGTTCCTCCAGCCCCACCCTTGGGAGCTGTCCTTTAGGGCTACAATAGGGCTAAGGAGAGAATAGGATGGGAGACAGAGGGAGGGCCCTGGATCCCACCTTCATCACAGACTCTCAACGCACACAGTGAAGTGCTGAGAATAAGGACCTTCTTCGCTTTGGGCATGGTTCAATGTCAAATCCTGGTTGTTTAGTCACCTTTTCAGAGATATTTTTCTACTTAATAAAGTTGACAGGGCCATTTTAGATAAAGGAATTGAGACTCAGAAAAGCTACCTGACTTGCCCAAGATCACCCTGAAGCACAAGGGCCAAGGTCTCCTCCATGTCCACACACACAAAGAGAGAGCCTTTTTGTCTTTCACCCCCAAAGCATCTGAGCCTGAAACCTGGGAGGGGACAGTAGAGAAAAGACAGGCTTTGGAGTCAGAAGAGCTGGGCTTGAATCCTGGGTCACAAGCTGACTGATCTTGGGTAAGTTTACTTAGCTCCTCCTAGCCTCAGCTTTCCCATCTGTAAAATGGAGCAAGTAATCCTCGTATCAAAGAGATTGTTCTGAGAATTAAGAGATAGCATAGCTTTAAAGAAGCTGGCCCATGCTGTTTGAAATAAATCCGATATCTCTTTTCCCCTCCTCAAAGAAGTGCAATTATCCCTACACAGATATGCCATGGTTATTATACATTTCTTTTCACCGGTCTTATTCTAAAAGTAAGTTGAGGAACTGATGCAATGACAAGCCCAAAGTGGAAGGATCTTGGACCCTTTAACCCTTGCTCTCCAAGCATCAGTGCAGGTGCGATTGTCATCCCGAAGATGCAGGAAACAGGAAGGATCACAGGCGCTCATTCCACGGGCACTACGCCAGGCAGAGGACACAGCTCCACGCGGCCTGCAGGAGCCTGCTTCTCTCCGGACTGTTTCTCACTCTGCGTGGAACTTCTCTCGTGACTGTGGTCATCTTACTGCTGAGTGTTTTCCATGCTCTTCCCAGGGACGCTCTCCATCTGGCTAGCTCAGCTGGAATGTTGCTTCATTCATTCATTCGTTCGTTCGTTCATTCATTGGCTCAGTATTCACTGAGAGCTCGCTATGTTCTTGTGGGGGGACAGTCCGAAACAAGCGCACCTGTACCTGTGATATGCAGCCACCCCCTTCTCCACCGGGACTGCATTCCAAGACACCCAGTGCTGCCTGGGACCCAGAACAGCACCAAACCTTATATGTACATAATGGGAAAGTTGTCTCTATAGATTAGGCACAGTATGAGATTAACAACAATAACTAATAATAAAACATAACAATTATAACAATATACAGTACTTGTCTTTCTGTGTGTGTGTGTGTGTGTGTGTGTGTGTGTGTGTGTGTGTCTCGATACCTTATTGTGCTACACTCAGCTTTTCACTTAAAGGAAGCGCTTTACGGCTTCTCTGATGTACTGGAATTGCCGGCATCACTACTCTTGCGTTTGGGGACATGATTAAGTAAAGTTAAGGTGACTTGAACATAAGCACTAAGATACCACAACAGTTGATCTGATGACCAAGACAGCTACTAAGTGAGAAATGGAACAGTACGAGATTTCATCAGGATACTCAGAATAGAGCACAATTTAAAACGTACCGATTGCTTATTTCTGGAATCTTCCATTTAATATTTTTGGACTGCAGTTGACCACAGGTTCCTGAAACCATGGAGATCAAAACCATGGGTAGGGAGAACGACTGTATATATGATTTGTTACTCATAAGAGCTAGGAAGAGCCAAGGAGCTGGGCAAAGGCGTAGAGGGTGGCAGTGCTGGTGTAGATATGATGCTTGGGGGACGTGTGCTCAGAGCGGAATCCGGAGGAAAATGAGGGGTGGTGGGTGGGGCACGGGCGTCAAGGTGGGGTGGGGGTGGGGAATCAAATGCAAACAACTAATGGAATAAGCGTGGCGTGTGTGCAGAGAGAAGGGAGCACCCCGCTGGGCCTGGAATCTGGGTGGCCACTGATGGGTGGGCCTGATTATCTTTATGAACTACCTTAGGCTCTGAGGTTCTAGGAGTCGAAGAGCCCTGAGCCCATGGCCAGCTGGACAGAGAAGGGAGTTCTGAGGACATCGTGCTGCAGGTGGCCAGCTGAACCTGTGCTCTTCTCCCTGGTACAGGTCCCCTGTCCGGGGCCAGATGGGCACACGAGGAACTGTGCAGTGTGTCAGACAACCGTCACGGCCAGCCTGAGTCAGAGATAGGACTTCAGCTAATCCACTGAGAGAGAGAGGCCGGGAGCATCACGTCCCTCTTCCCACGCATCTTCCCACCCAGTGGGTAACCCCTCTGTCTTCCTTCTCTGGACCTGCCACAAGGTACCACACGAACTGGGTGGCTTCAAGCAATGTTTGCTCTCACGGCTCTGTAAGCGAGATGTCTGAAAGCTTCAGGTGGTTTCTGGCAACCTTCGGGAGTCCTGGATTTACAGCTACGTAATTCCAATCTCTGCCTTCCTCGTCACAGGGCATTCCCTGTGTCTGTCTTCTTACAAGGCCACCAGTTGCATTGGATGAGGGCTCCTCCCTACTCCAGTATGACCTCCTCTTAACTAATTACATCCGCAACAACCCTATTTCCAAGTAAGGTCAAGCTCTCAGGTCCTGAGGGTAGGACTTCAACATACCTTTGTTTTGGTGAGGGGCACAATGAGCCCACAGCGCCGCCCCTGCCACCCAAGCAAGTAATTCCAGTGGCAAGCAATTCCCACTGGAGAGACTCAGTTGGCTTTCACGGAAGAACTTGGAGAGCTTTGTTGGCCAAGCAAAGGGTCTTTGGGTTCTGATGGGCACTTCCACGGGTGGGAGCGCAGCCTTAGATGCAGCCAACTCTGCGGCTTTACGTTTCCCTCTCCCCCTCTCCCCCTCTCCCCCTCTCCAGTCCTCCCCTGTCCCAGAAATATTTATCAAGAGATTCATATATTCCAGGAACGGTGCCAAGTCCTGGTGCCCAACCGTAAACAAGACAGGAGGAGGGAAAGGCTGTCACTACATCACCTTGCCCACGGGTCCTCGGTTCACTCGAGGCCACACAGAACGCCCTGGCCACGCCTGAATGTGGCCCTTTCGCGATCCAAAGAAGCGATGGGCTCCCCCAAGGCTCCTGTGGCTTGAACACCTTGGTTTCTGTACTTACTCCGCATAATAGAGTGGTAGAAGCTGTATGGCCCAGACCAGGCACGGTGGAGAGCGACAGTGTGTGCCATGCATAAGTGCACCGAGACGACAGGCGACACCAGCAGTGTCCCGAGCTGACTGCAGCTTACGGTCGCCTCCTGAGGCCTGGTCTACAGGTCCTTCCTCACCCCCGCTGCTCTCCTCTGCGTGTTGTCTACTCTGGCTCCTCTCAGATCACTCTTCCCAGAAGGAACTGCCACATGAGCCTGGCAGAGAGTGGGAAAAGCAAATAGGTAAGGAGATCCTTTTAATAAATATGCCGGATGCTGTCACAGAGGCACGAGGTGGGTGTTTGGAGAAGCCAGAGGAAGAAGCAATGGAGTCTTTCTGAGCAAGTGCGGCTGGCTTCACAGAGGACCTGATATCCCTTTAAGGGTGAGTAGCAGTTCCCATGCCAGGGCCAGGTGGGGCGCCTTGCGAAAGAGCATCCTTGTCACGTCTCAAGGTGGAGGAGAGAGTGGTGACTTTTTTTTTCCAATTACAGTTGACCTATAACATTACAGAGACTTGTGGGATTTTTCATGGAGCCTTAGGAGGTCTCATCTGTTTCCGGCCCTGCTTTGAGCTAACCCTAAATCATTATGGCCAGGACGCACTGTCCTGGATGCCAGCAGCTCATTCCTACGTCTGACCCTCTGATTTGTTCTGAGGGAGAACAGCCAAAATGCAGACTGGATTTAGCAAATGAGGCATCAGCAGCTTGGCCCAGGATCCATCCCCAGGCCCCATGGGAGTGAGTCCTTGACAAGCATTGGCCGAGAACAAGCCTCCCTGATGGGTCTGTGCCCCTTGGGAGGCAGCCATCACACATTGTCGCTGCTCCCCAAGAGGTCATTCTAGGAGCAAGACACACCACACGCGCGCACCATGAGCTCTAGGTCAAACAAAATGTCTGCGGACTGCTGCACACCTCTGTAAGTTTACCGGATATTTTGGGAACACAGGGACCGTGGCAAGTAATTCCAACCGGAGGGACAGGGTTGGCTTTCACTGAAGAGCTTTGAGAGCTCTGATGGCCAAGTCAAATGTCAGAGTAGAGAAGGGGTGGCCCAGAGGTATGACAACACAGGACATGAGTGAGATGAGAGCAGGCTTTGGGGCTGGCTTCTAGTACAGGTGGGGAGGAGGGAGCACTGGGGGCAGGTCAGGGAGACAGCCCCAGGTGGCAGCACCAGGAGCTGCTGGGATAGCAGCCACCATCATGCATGGACAACCATCCACACATGCCTTCCCTCTGGCCAAGGTCTAAATGCAAATGTGGCCCTAGCTGGTTTGGCTCAGTGGGTAGCACATCAGTCTGCAGACGGAAGGGTCCTGGGTTCAACTCTGGTCAAGGGCACATGCCCGGGTTACGGGCTCGATCCCCATTAGGGGGCGTGCAGGAGGCAGCCGATCAGTGATTGTCTCTCATCATTGAGGTTTCCATCTCTCTTTCCTTCTCCCTTCCTCTCTGAAATCAATAAAAATATATTAAATAAATAAATAATGAATAAATGCGAGTGCGGTGACTGCCAGGGCAGAGGCAGTGCAGTGAGGAGCAGGGACCACTGAAGCCACACACAGCCCGGTCCGGGAAGGCTTGTCATCGGCTGTGCCCTCTTCTCCATCTCCGGGGAGGCCGGCCCCTCAGCAGCTGCCTGGAGTCCTTCCCATGTGGGTGGTGGAGGTTCGCTGGAGCCATGACTCACCACCGAGCTGGCCTCCGTCCAAACACTCTGCGCAGGCCAGGCTGATGAAGCTGCCGGCAAACCCTCACCAGCCCTTGGCAGCCTCTGGAGCCAGAGGCGTGGGCACTAGCAGTGGCATAGTGGGGGAGGTCAAACACCCAACTGGCCCTTGGCTGCGGGCCCTCCTGGCCCAGGAGAGAGCGCGAGGGTCCGCCAGGACATAAGATGAAAGAGAAGAGGAGGCGGCCCGACTGCCAGGTTTCTGATGTGGGTAACAGGGAGCGCCATCCCTGAAAGGGAGAATTCGGCAGAGGAGTGTGCCGAAGGGGAGAGACAGTGAGTTTGGTTTGGGACAGTTGAATGTGGTGTACCTCTAGGTTCCAGGAGGCAGTGCCTGTGAGTTTTTTTTAAGAAGTAAGGTGAGGATGAAAACAGATCTAGAAGGTTTGGTAGACACATAGTAGGTCCTATGAGAACCTACTGAATGAGAACCCCCGGGGCCAGCACTTCAGCTCCCAGCTCAGGAGATGTTTGGGAGACCCCACGCAGACTGACTTTCTGGGGAAGCACAGACCATCCTTTGTGTGATTATGATCGAAGCAGACAACTGGAGGGCATATTTCAGCTCAAAGTACCCAAGATGGGGGGCCGGTGGAGGCCTAGCACTGTCAGAAGTCGGTGTGAGGGGCCAGCAAGAGCTTGTCTGGTTGTCTGGAACCGTGAAGATCCGGGAGGCATCCACAGAAGAGATGGCATGTTCTCAACCCTGGAGCAATACTTATTTTCCCTTCACGTTTATTGCCCTGGAACTCTGTTGATAGATCTTACATAATCACATTGTTTAAATATTTGCGATGGTGATTACACCACCATTCAATTTTAATTGCCACTGCTGTTAACACGTCAGACATTCTCAAGCAAAATTAATTCGGACCAAACAATTGATTGATGGTCTTTAAAATCAATCCAAACCTTCAGAAATGAACCAGTTTCATAACCCAACATCCTAACCTCGAAGTGAATTTGGACAATAGACCTGATGACCTCCGGGATGTTCCCCCTGAGGCCACACGTTAGTCCTATAAAGAACAGACAGAAATGCAAAGCATGCAGTTGAGAACCACAGAATTTATTTTTATGCAAAAATCCCTTCTTCTTAAAACCAGAAGTAAAAAAAAACCAAAGGGGGGGGAGGGCGGGGGGGGGCGGGGGGGGATCCCTTCTAGAGTAGGTCCTATGCTTCACTCATCTCTCTTTGAATCTGTGAGTGACGGGCATCTCAGTACCTAAAAGGACAGCCCCACCCTCGCTGGTTGACTCAGTGGATAGAGCGTCAGTCTGGGTCCTGGTTTGATTCCAGTCAAGAGCACATGCCCAGGTTGCAGACTCCAATAATTCTCTTTCATCATTGATGTTTCTATCTCTCTCTCCCTCTCTCTTCTTCTCTGAAATCAATAAAAATATATTAAAAAAAAAAAAAAAAAAGACAGCCCCATCTATTGTTGGCTTGTTCCAATTGGTACCAAGTTCTTATGTCACACTGGAATGGAGTTCCCAGTCACTTCCTTTTGTCACTCATGAATTTTACTTTCTAGAACAACGCAGAAAAATTCCAATTCTGATCTGAAGATTCCTTTGAGAACTGAGTCCCTGGGTTAGAGAAATAAACAAACCCAGTAGATGCCACACTCTGCTCCCCCGGGACTATCTGAGGGTAAGGCTCTGGGAAGTTCTGTAGCCAATTTCATTTCACATGGTGTTCCTATAAGTCTACGGGCTTATGGGATTGGAGAAATCTTGGAGAAGGCGTTCTGGACAGTTAGCTGCTGAAGCTTTACTTCAATGGAATTCCAATACAGAACCGCCCGCCCCAAGACCTGCCTAGGCCCTTGCTCATTGGGGACAGGGGGTCAGTGTTTGGGGAGGAAGGTTAACATGCTACAAGGAATATTTATTTCAGAATCAGATCCTATGTACTAATATACAGTGATGATTGTTTCTAATCATATTTATGAGGTTTAATATAATGCAGTCTTTGAGCTGGCATTAAGAAACCCACAGAGAGGTACCTTTGTAAACAAATGTGCACTTCAGTCGGATTGAGTCAAATCGTGCTGGGTTAGAACTCCAGCTCGGCCCCTTATTTACAGTATGACCTTAGGCCCTGGCTTCCTCCGATGGAAGATGGGTATGAACATACTTAACCTTGAAGGGTAGTGGAGGGTTAAGTGAGAAAAGGTCTATCAAGGGCCTGGTGTTCGGCCTGGGCTGCAGCAGGTGCTTAATCAATGGAGCGAACAGGGTTCTAGATTCCAATTTTAAAACCCAGAGGAATGATTGGTTAACTCCTTTAGAAAAATTCAATATTAGGAACAGGCCTATACAATCTATTACAGTATATTCAAGGTCATATATGTAAAGTAGTTGCTGATGTTTAAAATTCTGTTGATGTAGAAAGTAATACCGGGCAGGTGGGGTGTGCACCGGGCCGGAGGTGCACATGGGGCCACCAGGAGAGCATGTCTTTCGAGGCGGGGGTCTTGGCGGCTTTCGTCCAGGCGGTGGAGGTGGCGGCTTCCATGGTGGTGGCAGCAGCAACAACCACTTCCGAGGTGGAGTGGCGCTCATTTCAGAGGTAGGGGTGGCAGCAGGCGGAGGAGGATTTGGCCATGGGGTGGCCTCGGAGGCTTTAACAAAGGCCAAGGCCAAGCGCCTCCAAACATGTGGCTTAATGAGAGAGTCCCTGCATCCCTGGGAAGAGGGCGTGGTTTGTAAATGGACCACAGAGGAAAATAAGGTGCTTACTGCAAGGCTCGGGTTCATTTAGAGAACAAAGAGCACATTGGACAAGTGGATGAGATATTTGGACAACGTAGAGATTTTTATTTTTCAGTTAAATTGACAGAAAATAGGAAGACACCGTCCTTTAGAAAACGATTGCAGAGGATTTTACCTCGACCTGCAGGTGAGAAGGGACCCCCAAGAGGCAGTGGCAGGGGCGGGGCAGGAGGCAGAGGCAGTGGTTCAGAGGTGGTGGCGGTGATGGTTGTGGAGGTGGAGAAGGAGGAAGAGGAGGAGGAGGTCGCCTCACGGGGAGTGTGTAGCAGTTGGCAGAGGAACTTCAGTTGATCTCTGCACTGACCTGCATGAGCTGCTTCTATGTGTCAGACACGTGTTTCTTGGGTGACTCTTGAAGAACTCAGATGTCATACAAATGTGAATGCAACCGAATAGGCACTTACGCTCTAAAAGAGTGTGCACAAGGGTTTTAATGTTTGTTATGCTGCTTGGAACTGTGGTTAGCTTAATAAGTAGAGTTTTCATATTTAAAAAATGTATATATATTAAGAATTTTTCAATTTGACTCTTCCGGAAAGGGGCCAGAAGTGACCTCTGAAATGGCTCGCTACTCTCTTGACCCAGAGAACCCTACGAAAGCATGCACATCAAGATGTCCAAATGTTCGTGTTCACTTTAAGAACGCCAGTGAGGCCGCCCCGGCCACCAGGGCTGCAGAGCCGCACAGCCACCAAATACCTGAGGGTTGTCACTTTACAGAAGCAGTGGGTGCCGTTCCTCATTATAAGGGTGGAGCTGGTAGGTGTGCCCAGGCCAAACAGTGGGGCCGAACACAGGGCCAGTGGCCCCCAAAGAGTGCTGAATTGTCGCTGCATGTGCTCAAAAATGCCGAGAGCCATGCTGAACTGCAGGGGTCAGCTGTGGATTCTCTGGTCACTGAGCACATCCAGGTGAACAAAGGGAAAGGGGGCGTCCCTTGCTCCCCAGTTGATAAAATGAAAGCCTCCCACATTCATCTTCACGGTTTCAGAGGTGAGGAGAGAGCCTGGCCTTGTCTAAGGCTGGCCTTGGGTTTTAATGGAGGAGATGAGGACAAGGGGACGAGAGACGCCATCTGGCACTGGACGGTGTGTATCAAGGTGTCCAGTCCTGTCATCTCAGGGGAAGCCAGGGGAGGCACTGCAGGTAGAAAATGAGCACACTTTGCCCCCCCCCCCCCTCCCCCCGCCCCGACAGCATCCATGGGGCCTGAGACCTGGCTCTCCTGGCTCAGCTTAGCCATGCTGGGAACAGGGACTGGACAGCCATCCGGGCTCTCTCTGTAACACTCACAGAGGTGGTTACAACCCTCATCTGCTAATATAGTGGGCAGGGTTCTTTAGTGAGCCTGAGAGGAGGGGTGAGTAGCAAGGTATCTTCTCCCCAGGCTCCCCCAAGGCCTGGATGTGAGAAGTGAGTATTAGATGGAAAGACAGCCTTCTTCAGGCCAGAAGCAGCTGCTGCAGGCAAGGAGCCCCAGGCCGGGGTTCCCACCTCAGGGAGGCCCTGGGACCTTGCTTAGCTAGTCTATGTCTCTGGAGGCACCCAGCCCCCGGGGCCTGCAGGGCGTGTCATGTTGAGGACACTGGAGCCAGTGGCCTCTCTCAGCCCTCTGGTCTGGAGAACTATTGGGAAACGAAATGCACCAGACCCCACCCCTCAAAGGAGACTGGAGGCAATTGCAGATTTCAACGCGAGAAAGAGATGAAAGCCAGAGAGGGTTTCGTGAGAAAGTGCTGGGGTGTTTTGTTGGTGCGGTTTGATTTATTTAAATGTGTGTGTTCAATCTGGGTTGAAAATCCCAAGGATGTCCAGAAGTTTCTCGCGAGGGAGACAGAAGGGGACTGAGGCAGTGAGGTTCAGGGCGCCCTGCTCCCACATCAACCAGAGGCATTCCACTTTCATCTCCTTTTTTAAAAAAACCAACACACACTTGGGCTTAATGTAAATGTTACTTAAAGAATATTTTTTAATAAAAGGGTTTCGCTGCTACCATCATGTTTGAAAACTACAGGTGTGTTATCTCCCTTTTCCATAGGACGCTGGTCCTGACATTCCACGCATACATGGAGATGATCAGTCTTGCTTTGGGAGAATAGAGAGACATTCATATGCTCATTCCTCATTCCACAGATGGTGACTGGGTGCTTCCTTCGTGCCAGGCACAACGATGCATCATGAAAAAGAAAAAGGTCTCATAAATGTCACCCTTGCCCTTAAGAGACGGCACAGGTTACAGCCCATGGCTGGCCGCTCAGAGGCGTGTGAAGAGTGTGGGCTTGGGGATAGGCCGGGGGTTCCACCCGTGAATAATCCAATTCCTGGCAGCTGAAGCCACAGACACAGCTCTCTTTCAGACACCTCTCCTTTTCTCTGAATGGATTTTCAGTGTCTGCAGCTCCGGCAGCTTCTTTGGAACAGCCAAGCTTTTAGCTCCCTTTCCCCATACCATTTGGTCTGACTGGGGGCCACTTTAATCCAAACGGAGGCTTCAGCAAAGGTTTTAACAGCTGTACCCTTGATTTTCTTTTCTTTTCTTATTCTTTTTTTCATGAAGAGCTGCTTCTCTAATGAGGATGCTGTAGCACACAATGAGAGCAAACACTGCTAAGCCTTTGTTAGATTAGGCCACTGAGATTTAGGGATTGTTTGTTACAACAGCATAACCTCACCCATCGTGACTAATAATACACATTATCTACCCTTATCTACTCCTGGGCAAACTTCTGTTTCTTGTCCCATAGTTTAATTCTCTTCCAGTGTAGGAAGCCATGTTCCATTCCCCCAGGTAGAGGGGAAGGCTCTTTCCTCTATGCACATAACATATTCTAGGGCACAATACATTTAATTGAACTTTTCTATGCCTTTATCTATCACCCACAATGGCTTGCATGTACCGTGAGAGCAGAACTCATAAGTCATATGTAAGTGTTTGTTGATAGGCTGCACGAGTGCATATATGGGAGTTAGAAATTGCTTCTTAAGGCCCAGCCTTTAGTGCTCGTTTCTAAGCTGCAAAGAAACCACCTGTCACTGAAGAAGTGACATGGTGCAATTGTCAGCATCTGCCCGACAACTGTGATAAGGTCTAGAAGTTTGAAACCTAGGGGGTTAGAAGGAGGGTCTGTAAGGTTTCTTTAGACCTAACAGCCCACACCCTGTGAGCGCTGATGAACCAGACGGAAACCTTCCTTAGCTGGTGTCAGGGAAGACAGCTCAGTCCTCACACTGGAACAATTTGTTAGCGTGTACACGTTTCCATTTTCAGTGTTTTAAGTTCTAATTGGTTTCCTCTTTTGTGCTAAGAATGCCATCTGTCCCTTTGACAGGTTTTTGGATATGATACCACTTACCAGGAAATATGACCACCATCAGTACTGTAAGATGATTCTAAAGTGTCCATCCCAAACAGCCCTGTTTTCATAACTTCACACAGAACCTGGTGCTGTTCCTGTGAAGAGACTGTCCTGTTTCTCAGGTACTTGCTGCATTAGAATCAAGCCCTTCACTTCTACAGTTTCTAGGAGGTTATAATATAGTACGAGATAGCATCGATGGTTTTATTCTGATTCCAGATCTCATATCTGCTCTGTTGCAGTAAAAAGAATCTTATTATCTGCATTTGTAGATGAGAAAACTGAGGCTGATGAAAATGGGCTAGCCCCATGGTCGGCAAACTGCGGCTCGAGGGCCACATGCAGCTCTTTGGCCCCTTGAGTGTGGCCCTTCCACAAAATACCACAAAATACCATTTGCGGGTGCTCACGTACAGTGTGATTGAAACTTCGTGGCCCATGTACAGAAGTTGGTATTTTGTGGAAGAGCCACTCAAGGGGCCAAAGAGCTGCATGTGGCTCGCGAGCCGCAGTTTGCAGACCACTGGGCTAGCCTAACATGTGGAGATGATATAGAACCAGGACATTCAACTGAACTTCCGAATCTACATCCTCTGCCCTACAGATACCCTCTCCCTCTTCTGGACTCATGATTCCCATTGTGTGAATCAGGAAGCTGAGGCCAAGAGAGGGTAAGAGGCCAATGTAAGAGTCTTCAGCACAGAAGTCACAACTCCTGTGGTCTGGTGCTCTCACGAAGACTGCCTGTACCACCTAGACTTTGCAATACCTGCTTCCAAGTCCAAAGGTACTTACTTGGGTCTTGGACAAGCTAAGAAGAGGGAGGTTGGAGAAAGGGTTATTAATTAGCCCCTTTCCAACGTCAGCAGGCTCCACCTGGAACCCCAGTGCTGTGGTTGGCTGATGTAGGATTCCTTGAGCCCCTGTAGGCAGACTGGGGCTAGACCAGCGGTTCTCAACCTGTGGGTCGCGACCCCTTTGGGGGTCGAACAACCCTTTCACAGGGGTCGCCTAAATACATCCTGCATATCAGATATTTACATTACGATTCATAACAGTAGCAAAATTACAGTTATGAAGTAGCAACGAAAATAATTTTATGGTTGGGGGTCACCACAACATGAGGAACTGCATTAAAGGGTCGCGGCATTAGGAAGGTTGAGAACCACTGGGCTAGACCGAAGGGAGAGAACTGACCATAACTGGGCTTCCATTATAAGCCAGGTGTCTGAATGCTCCGCCACTCATCCTGACAAAATGCTAATTTAAAGATGAAGAAATGAACGCTCAGAGTGGCTGTCTGCATTGTCCCACCTGGCGGAGCTCGCTGGCCCGCCTGCCCTCAGAGCTTGGCTCTTTGTACCATCCGTTGTAGCAGATGCCGTGGAAGATACAAAGACAGGACGGGGAAGGTCCCTTCCACTCAGGGACTGCTAACCTTGTTAGGAGAGCCCCACAGGAGCCTGATAGAGAGCACAGCTGGATTATGCTAGTGGTGGGGGCGGGGGGGGGGGGGGGGGCAGGCAATAAACAATTGATGGAGATTTGGGGGGAGAGGCGGAGGGTTGGGGCAAAGATTAGCATTCCTTCCTGGAGAGTCTCCAGCTGATCTCTGAGGACAGGATTTGAATAAGCAGACAAAAGAGATACATTTTAGGGCAAAAGCAGTAGCTTCTGGAAACGGACTGCTTGAAATCACTAAACACAAGGAAACCAAAAGGCTCCCAGGCGGACGTTAGAGTGGGTGTGGGCCGTCCTTGGGGCTTTAGGGAGTGTCTCCTGCATTGAAGGAAATTGATAGCAGCAAAAATCAATGGGCAAATTAGCCATCCGTTATGTAACAACCCAAAGAGAAGATGTGACGCCTCAGCGGAGGAGATGTGGACAGATCCAAACCAAGTCACTGGGACCGGGAAGGAGTCCCAGAAAGAGCATGGCAAGTGGGTCTGGAAACCACATCTGGAGTCCGCATCCTGCTAAGACTGGCTTCCCCTCCTTGCAAAGCCTTCTGACAACCCAAGGTTGAGCTCTAAGGAGGGGAAACCCATTGTCCACCCAGCCCCATGGAGCCTGGCCCTGAGCAACCTGCCGCCTCCCAGGTCAGCTTTCCCATTTTGCATTTTAGCAAACAGGAAATGAAGTAGAAGGCAATTCCAGCTCTAGGGACAACAGCGCTTTCTGTCCACAAAGGTCTTTGCTGTTCGCAGTTAGTGCTTTGCCCGAGTCTGTAATGTACCAAGCCTGGGAGAAGGCTGCCTGGTGGAGCCGGATATCTGAGCTGCCGCAAATGATGCAAAACCATTGGAGGGGAATACAGTTGGACACGCCCTATTTTCTAAATCTGTAATTAAATTACTGGCATTCAATGAGGATACTTTTTGTTTTAAGCATAGTTGTGCCTTTACCAGAAAAATTCTCCATCCCCCCCAGATCCAATGCCGGGTCTCAAATTTTCCTCCAGCTTCAGAAGTAAAAAAAAATAGATGTCTTGTCTTGGGCACATGCAGCGTCGTATACTTTAAACAGCTTTGGCTGGCTTGACCCTAATCTTAATTAAACCAGGGCTCATATTGTCCTATCCCTCGTCCTGGAATCCTCAGCTGATTCAGCTCAGCCTAGTTTGGTTTGAAAGAATGCCAACCAGCCCAGGAAACAGAGGAGAACTTTGGGGTGACTTTAGGCTCCACAAAAGCATCCTTCACTTTCCCCAAATGATCAACTTCATGGTTAGCATTCCTGGGGAGTAACAACAATATTGTTTAGAAAAATAACCGGGACAAAAAGTGCATTTGCTCATAATCCAACTGGTTCAAAAACATGTCATAAAGCAAGAGAACGCGTTTCTCCCTCTACCTGACTCCCTTCTTCAAAGTGAACCACTTTAAAAAAATTGTCGCATATTCCACCCAATTTGTTACTGGGTTTATGTAGACATTTACCCAAAATGCCAGACACATTGACCTGTATATACCTTGTTTATACTCTTTCATAACTCCTGGACATTTTCCTAGACCACACCTACAGACCTAACTCATTCTTTGTAGTGTCTGCACAGTCTTCATTGCGTGCATATATTGTAATAGATCCAGCCACTCACTCCCCTATTGATGGGCATTTAGATCGTCTGTGATATTCTTGTTATTATTGTGAACAATGCTGCAACACATATTCTTGCCTACATATTTGTGTGTATTTCTTGTATTATGTCTTGTAGGATGGATTTGAAAGAGTGGGATTGTTTTTACTCCTGGGGCTGGAACCCCAACAGTGTAGGAGAGGGCCCCCAGCCCCCTCCCCAGCCTTGCCAACACTGGGGCCAATCTGCTAGACCAAAACATGTTCATCTTCTTGAGATTTAATTTGCATTTCCCTGGCTGCTCCTGGAGCTGAGCATCTTCTCATATGTTCATGAAATGTGGCTTTTCCTACCCAGTGAATTCCCTGCTCTTATCCTGGACCCGAATTTCTATAGGCGTTTCTTCCTATTCAGTGTGCAGAAGCTCTTTGTTACATGGATATACTCTTTATCTCACATAGGAGGCAAGTATTTTCCCATCGCATTGTTGTCTTTTTATTCTGTTTAGGGCATGTGTTAACTGTAAATTTTAAATTTTATTATCCTCAAATATGTTAACATTTTCCTTCCTTGTCTCAGGAAGAACTCATCTATATTTTCTTCTTATACTTTTATAGTTTTACTTTTCCCATTTAGATCTTCAATCCACTTTTAAAAATTAATTCGTTAATTAATTTGTAGCGGGGTAAGTCAGGAAGCTAGCTTTACTTTACTCCAAATGAAGAGCCAAGGTTTTAAAAAGTATTTAATCAGTAAAAACTTACACTTTTTTTTTTTTTTTTGCAGAAGGAACCAGTGAAGTTCCTAGGCGAAACTGTGGTCCCTGAAACTGGACCCAGAAGATCTTTAACTCAGGGAAAACACCTACAGATTGTTGATCTCCTAGCCAGTCAGGGGTTAGGCCCTTCTGAATGTGTGTGTGTGTGTGTGTGTGTGTATTGTGCTTTTAATACAGAAGGGATTCGTAGGAAAACATTCTCCTTCCTCAGACAATTCCTTATTTACAGGCCAGACCCAGACCTGGAGAGAATTTGTGGAAGAGTCAGACTGACAACATATGCCAGGGAGCAAGACCTCAAATGTGGAGGGGACAGACATAAGGAAGGTTACATGGAGGTGGGAGAAGCAAGGTGGGGATTGGATGACAGGATAGTTAACAAGACTCTGAGCTTTCTCAGGGGTGGTTGCAGCTAATTTCAAAGGCGTGTTAACCTATATTCACAGGAACAATGGGCAGGGCTTGCTCGAGGCAAAGATACACCTTTTACTAAATAAAACGTTATATGCGTAGACTGTGACTCCCCCCATAAACTGCCCAGTTAGGAATTTATGATCAGGTCACCCTGTCAGGTCACTTCCCATAGAACCCTTTTTTTGTTCACAACTGTATCCTATCTGTTGGTCCATCTTAGGTGTGTCCCCTTCCCTCAGAGATGAGCTCTTTGAGGCTGTGTCTTATCTCTGTTCTGCATCGGGACAGTAGATGCGTGCTGAACCAAACCTTGTCTTTGAAGCCATCTAAAGATTTATTTCGTGTGCATCCACATAGTCTGAGGGTGTTTCCACATTTTTAAGAAGAATTTGTGCTTGTTTCTCTACAGGCTCATTTGGAACCTGCAGTGACAGGGTTTCTCTCCAGGAGTCTTTTATCTTTCCATTTGCAAGTGAAAGTACCAATAAATACTTGTTGAATTTTATCATTCTGTTAACCTTCAAATTCAGACTTGTCAGTAATTACTGGCTTGCGTTAAAAGATGGAAATTAGAGCGTGAGGTCCAGGAAGGAGACACGATTTGCTTGGAGGCATGCAGAGTGAGCAGGGCTCTAGTCTTCCTGTCCCTTCTTTTTCTGCTCCTTTTTGTCCCTTGACAAAGGGCATCTGGAGTGGTGAAGGGCACAGGTCTGGTGAGAAAGGACCAGGGTGGGACTTCTTGTGTTTGGTGTCCTGACCGAGAATTGAACCAGCAACCTTTCTGTGAACCACAATGCCCAACCAGCTGAGCCACACCGGCCAGGGCAAAGGTGGGACTTTTAATCAAGGCAAGGGGGCCATCCTGGCCCATTTTAGCAGTCCTGCCATTTTGGTAAAAAAAATAAATAAAAAAGGTAGGACAGGCAATTCTGAGTGCCTTTTCTGGGGCAGTTGCTGAGGGCCTGAAGAAGGCTCTGAATGACATCCATTTCTCCTTTGCCGATAAACAGAAACCATGTTGGGCCCTGGCCAGGTAGCTTGGTTGGTTAGAGCGTCGTCTGGATACACCAGGGTTTCAGGGTTCGGTCCCGGTCAGGGCACTTACAAGAAGCAACCGATGAATGTATAAATAAGTGGAACACATCGACGTTCCTTTCTCTCCACCTTCTTCTCTCTAATATCAATTAATCAATCAATCAATCAATCAAAAAACTATCTTGGAAGAGCTGGCTGCTTTGGAAGGACTCATTCAGAGATCTCTGCCTTGAACAACAGAGCTGAGTACAGGTTTGTTTCTCCCACGCCACCCAGACCAAAGCAGGTCCAGGTCCTCCACGGAGGGGCTCACCAGTCTGGGGAGGGAGGCGGCCAGTTTCCTCAGGGACTCGGGCGGGAAGCCGGCATTAAACAAACACTCCCAGGAATATATCCTTACAGATGGGGGTAAAGGATGTTTGGAGAGAATACAGCAGGAAGGCTTGGTTTAGATTAGGGCGATCGGCAAAAGCCCTCGTGGGGTGTGAAGGGCTTTTGCAAAAGTGAAGTGTTTTACATATGTGAGGGAAGTAATAACAATAAGAAAGGTGCTCCGAAGGGCAGCTCATCCTCATTCATGGGCCACTTCCTAGAACTCCGGCAAACTCCCTCGCTTCCCAGAATTATGGAGGCTTCCAGGGTAGCCTTCACAAATGCTAATCCGAGAGCATTCTACCCGCGCCCCGACCCTCCGCACCCTCGTCTGTATCTAGTTTGAACTCCGGGACGAGTGAACTTCCAGTTTGGAAAAAGGGATATAAAATATAAAGAAACTTTCCCATGTTCCCAGCCGAACCCAGGGGCCAGGCTCCCCTGCCCCAAACCGTCGGAGGATTGTTTTTCAAAGCAAAATCCCACCTCCCTGTGTGTCTGGTTGTGAGGGGGGCTGTGCGGGAGACCTGAGTTGCTCCCGGGGAGCTGGGGGCAGAGGCGATAATGTTTGATCCCTCCCCCCTCCCCCAAACCCACCTGCGAGCGAGCTGGAGCGGGGTGAAGTGAGGCTGTGCTGGGGGTGGGGGTGGGGGGGAGAGGGCGATCGCTGCCGGATGGCGGTGTTAATTTCCCCGGAAGATTCTATGGCGATCTGATCACCACAATAATAGCCGACACTCACACTTGTGCGCCGGGCACTGTTCTAAGCACGTTCCTAACGCTTATGTCTCAAAGCAACCCTAAGGGTGAGCACACAGGACTAGTACCATGTCGCAACCGAGGAAACTGAGGCACGGGGAGGCTAAGCAGGGGGAGCAGCTGTTCTTTTTTGCCGCCGACAATTTGGAGACAAGCTTTCGGAGCCGACGCCGAGCCGTCTCCCCGTGACTCGACACCACGCGGCATCGGGAAGGCTCGCTGGGAAGGTCCGTGGGGCTGGCGGAGGGGCTCTCACGCCCATTCCCTGCGCGGCGGGGAGGGCGGGTGGACAGGCCGCGGCGGAGCGCGCCGGGTGGCCCCACTTCAGCCCCCGAGACCCGGCCCGGCAGCCCCGCTTTTCCGCTCGGTCTCCGCGAGGGGTCGCCTTCGGCCGGAGAAAGCGCCGCAGCGCCACCCTCGCAGCCCGCAGTTATTTATTTATTTTCAAACCAGGGGGGGCGCCCCACGCCTTTCCATTGCAAACTTGAAACAGCCCAAGTGGGCGCGCCCTCTCCCTCCCGTGTGACACCCCGGGGGGAGCCCCCGTGGGAGATCACAGAAGGGCAGCCCCTCCGCCCGGCCCGGCCCGGCGGGAGCGCGGCCGCGCCCGGGACCGCACACCCCGCAGGCCGGGCGGGGCGCCTCCCCGGAGCCGTCTGGACGTTCCTCCGGTTCCTGCCGAGCCGTCGCCGGCCCGCGGGGTGGGTGCTGCCGGGCACCGCGCGGCGCGCAGCTGGTGGGCCCGGGGCGCCGGGTGCAGGCCCGGGGGTCCGGGAGGGCGGGGGGCTCGCCCCGGCTTTCCCAGCGCTGCAGCCTCCCTCTGCCAAGAAGAAAAGCAAGTGGCTTTTGGCGCGAAAGGCTTGGCGCCTCCCCTGATTTTTATGGAAATCAAGAGGGCGGGGTAAAGCCCCTTCCCTCGGCCCGTCTCCCTCCCTCCCCCGCCTGTGCCGCAGCCCCTTCTCTCTCCGCCCTCCGGGTGTGTCAGATTTTTCAGTTAATAATATCCCCCGAGCTTCAAAGCGCAGCAGTGACAGTCATCTGTCTGGACGCGCCGGGTGGATGCGGGGGGCTCCTGGGAACGGGGCTGGAGCCGAGCTAGCGCTAGGCAGGCGCAAGCGCGCACACACAAGCCACCCGAGGACCCCCGCCCCCGGCCACCCGGGGACCCCCGCACAGGATCGCCTCTGCACCCCCAGCCATCCGCGGGAGGTAAGGAGCGGGGGTGGCAAACCCCCCGGCGCCCCGGGAGCTGCGAGCGCGGCGGGAAGGCGAGGCTGGGACCGGCTCGCGGCTCGCGCTCAGGGCGCCCCGATATCCCCCGGGGACGGGTGCTGCTTCCGAAACAAAACCTCCCCGGGCTTTTCTCTGAAAAATCCAGTCCTACCCCGCAAGGCACCCCAGCTAGAAGAGACCCGCCCTAATCCTTTTAGTGCTCGTGCCTTAATGGCTTCATCGTTAGAAATGCACCCTTCGGTAGAGATCGGTCTGTGCTTGAGCTGACGGGAGCCGCTTTGCGCCCACCCCGAAGCTGGGGTTCTTCCCCAGCGGGTGCCCCCGGAGGAAGGAGAGGGGGTTCGGCTGGGCGAGGCAGCCGTGGCGGGTAATCTGGGTCAGGGCGGCTCGGGCTCGGAGGAGACGCTGCTCTCCGGCGACCCTCCCCGCGCTGGCCCCTCAACCATTCCCGGGAACCGGGGTTCAGGCTGGTTCCCTCGCCCTTGTTGGGGCCGAGGAGGAGCGGGGGTGGGGTCAGAGAGGTTCAAAGTCAGCGAGTGGTAGGACTCCCTTCCGCGGGTGAATGTTGTGGGGCGTCTGCCCGAGTCGGGGGAGGGGGTGGGTTTGGGTGCTGTTGGTGTCGGTGTAGAGAAAAGGATTTTGCATTTGCAAAGTTTCGTAAACCCCCCTCTCTCGCTCACACTCCCGAGGTTGCAGTTTCACCGCGGGGGGGGGGGGGGGGGATTGGGAGACTGCAGGTCCCGTGCCGGGCTGGGTCGGAGCCCGGGCTGCCCTGGAGCAGCTGGCCCGACACGGGTGCCGCCGGGCTTGCGGGCGGGCGGGCGGGCGGGCGGGCTGAGCTGGCGAGCTAGGATCCTGCCGCCGGGAGCAGCCCCCCCCCCCGTGCACCCCCCCCGCAGTGCCTGGTGTGAATGAAATGGCAGTTTCCAAAGTTGCGGAGCCCTGGCCCCCACCCCCGCCTCTGCATGCCCCCTCCCACCTCGTCGTGCACGGCTTGTACACAAAAGGAGGGAGGGAGCGAACCGGGGCAGGACTTCCTCCACCTTCGGGAGCGCAGGGCGGAGTGGGGGGCTTGGAGAGGGGAGACGGAGGGACGGCGTTCGCGGGGGCGCCCACTGCCCGTCCCCCTCCCTTCGGCTCCGCGTGCCAACCTCTCTCGGTGTGTCTGTCGGTTGCAGAGTCGGAGGTTGGTGCGGTCCCCCGCCCCCCGCGCGCCCCACGGGAAGGAGGCGCCCCCGAACTAAAAAGAGAGGAGCGGAAAGAAGCTTCTCTTCGCCCGCCGGGAGGCGAGCCGATGCCGAGCTGCAGCGCGTCCACCATGCCGGGCATGATCTGCAAGAACCCAGACCTCGAGTTCGACTCGCTGCAGCCCTGCTTCTACCCGGACGAAGATGACTTCTACTTCGGCGGCCCGGACTCGACCCCCCCGGGGGAGGACATCTGGAAGAAGTTCGAGCTGCTGCCCACGCCCCCGCTGTCGCCCAGCCGTGCCTTCCCGGAGCACAGCCCGGAGCCCCCGAACTGGGCCACCGAGATGCTGCTGCCCGAGGCCGACCTGTGGGGCAACCCGGCCGAGGAGGACGCGTTCGGCCTGGGGGGCCTGGGCGGCCTCACCCCCAACCCGGTCATCCTCCAGGACTGCATGTGGAGCGGCTTCTCGGCCCGGGAGAAGCTGGAGCGCGCCGTGAGCGAGAAGCTGCAGCACGGCCGGCCGGCGGCCGGGCCCGCCGCCCCGGGTCCGGGGACGGGCGCCGCCAGCCCCGCCGGCCGCGGGCACGCCGTGGGGACGGGCCGCGTCGGGGCCGTCCTGCCCTCCGAGCTCGCCCACCCGGCCGCCGAGTGCGTGGATCCCGCCGTGGTCTTCCCCTTCCCGGTGAACAAGCGCGAGCCCGCGCCCGCGCCCGCCACGCAGGCCGGGGCTCCGGCGGCGGGCCCTGCGGTCGCTTCGGGGGCGGGGGCCGCCGCCCCAGCCGGCGCCGCGATGGCCTCGCTCGCGCGCCCCGGCGTCCGCCCAGCCGGGGGCGGTGACCACAAGGCTCTCAGCACCTCCGGCGAGGACACGCTGAGCGACTCAGGTAAAGACCACGCCAGGGTCGGCTGCCTTCCTGGGGTGCTGGCGTGGGGGTGCGCGCCCTTTGTCACTGCTGGGTTTAGGCTTTGATGGGGAGCGTTTGGGGAGTAGTGATGAAGGCTGAGGGTTTTTTTTTTTTTGTCAAACGGACCCCTAGGATTAGGAGGAGAGGTTGAGTGAGAGTTGCTAAGAGGGTGTTATCCAAAGTGTCACCTTCATTGAAAGTTCCTTCTTCCCGCTGGGGGCCCGATTCCGTCAATGGCCCTCATCCGGTCTAGTCGCCCACCTCTCTGCAGCATAAAATCAGTAAAAAGTGGGTGGGAGGTAAAGGGGCCGCTGGCTGCATTACTTGGGCAGAAACCTGTTAGCCCTGGGGCGAGGGAGAGGGATTTGACCCAGGTCAGGGGTGGGGAGACACCCCGAGAAGACACAGGCATTGTGCAAAATCCTGTACAGGCACAGAAAGTTAGAGGGAGATTTGCGCAGATGGCTAGTAGCAAATTTATTTATTTTTTAAACTTGGGTGCTCTTCTCCCCCTCCCTTTGTGGGTGGTGGGCTACTTGCTCCTGGTAGGTGGCCGGCAGGCGGCGATATCCCAGGGAGGCGGAGGCTCTGAATGCCTGGGGGTGAAGGGGCCACCCCTGCCCCCCCCCATCCCCCCCAGCAGCTGGCGGCAAGTCCAACAGAGGTTGTGTACATTCCCAAGGGGCCGCCTCTTCACGGCGCGCAGTGAGACTGGGTCCAGTTTTGTCTCCGAGTCAGAATTTCCAGGACTAATTTCTGATCCGAGTTGGGTTTTGTAACCCGGTGTCCTTCGAGGTGAGGGCGGGCACTGGGCTGGCCCTCCAGGAACTCACACGCCCTAGAAGCACTCATTGATAAGTTCCATTGTGTGCCTCGGTCTTGGAGGGTAGGGTTAAAAGGAAGACTGCCTGGGGCCCTTGGAGGTAAAGAAAGAACTCTTCCCCAAATACTCACAACAGCCCTTGTTTTGGGGGCTGGGAGCTTGTGTTCCTGGAATCTCGAAGCCCAGTGTTTTCAGAATGCAGGCGGATTAAAGGCCTAAATTTCCTCCTGGGCCGAGGACGGATTCCTCTGAGGCTCCTGGAAGGAAACTTGGTGATAAGCCTCCAGTTTGAAGCTGGTCTGTCCCTTTAATGTCTGTGCCTTGACAGCTCTCGGTGAGGAAGCACTTCCTTCCAACAGCTGTCTTCTTGGCAGAAAACCAAAACATGGGCTTAAAGGGACCCACAGGCTGCAACAGCCTCACATTTCGGCTTCAGAACAAATCCTACAATTGTTGAGCTTTCCGGTCCCCTTCAGATCAGGCAGCAGCAGTGTTTTGGTTTTTCATGCTTGCGTTTTTAAACAATAATTTTCTATCCCGGCACGTAGTAAATGAGGGGGGGGGGGGCGATGATGTTACACGCCTTTGCTGCTGCAGTTATTACTGGCCACGGAGCAGAGGTGCTCCCATGTTTGGGTTTAGAGCGCCTGTGGATTAGGACTCGCTAGTGAAGACGGGATGTCTGCTAGATGAAAAAAGGGCGTCATTAAATTGTTCTGTAGGTTTGTTTAAGGGCCTAAAATCAAACGCAACCAAGTGTAGAATTGCTAAATGAGGAGTCTCAATTCTTTTTTTTAAAAAAATATATATTTTACTTAATTTTTACAGAGAAGAAGGGAGAGGGATAGAGAGCCAGAAACATCGATGAGAGAGATCGATCAGCTGCCTCCTGCACGCCCCCCAGTAGGGATGTGCCCGCAACCAAGGTACATGCCCTCGACCAGAATCGAACCTGGGACCCTTGGAAATATGAATAAGTTTAGGGGGTAGACTGGCGATGGCGTTAAAAGCTACCATTTACTGAGCATCTGTGTACCACGCCAGCTCTCTACATATCACAGGTCCATCTCAAGAACCTTGTGGTTTTGGTTCCATTTAATAGGAAACTAAGGCTTGGAAAGGTTTAGTGACTTGCCCAGGATCACACAACTAGTGTGTGATGGAGCCAGGATTCTGTCTCACCCCCAAATCCAGGTTCTTTCTATATGTGCCACCTGCTTGAGTCTGGAAGCTGAAACTGCTAGGAATATTGGGGAAGGAAAAGATCTAAAGTATATTAATTGGAAAGATCTAAAGTACATTTCTCTTCCCATCAATGTTGATGGAACCATAATAATAGCAAAATGCGCCAGGGCCTGGAAGAGGCGGTACAGAGGGAGAGAAATGTTCTTGTGTCTCACTCTGAGAATAACTCCCATCTTGTTCTTGAAGATGACGAAGATGACGAAGAGGAAGACGAAGAGGAGGAAATCGACGTGGTGACCGTGGAGAAGCGGCGGTCCTCCGCCAACAGCAAGGCCGTCACCACCTTCACCATCACCGTGCGCCCCAAGAGCGCGGCCCTGGGCCCGGGGAGAGCCCAGCCGGGGGACCTGATCCTCAAACGCTGCGTCCCCATCCACCAGCCGCACAACTACGCCGCGCCCCCGCCCTTCGTGGAGAGCGAGGAGGCGCCGCCCCAGAAGAAGATTAAGAGCGAAGCGTCCCCCCGGCCCCTCAAGAGCGTCATCCCCCCGAAGGCCAAGAGCTTGAGCCCCCGCAACTCCGACTCGGAGGACAGCGAGCGCCGCCGGAACCACAACATCCTGGAGCGCCAGCGCCGCAACGACCTGCGCTCCAGCTTCCTCACGCTCAGGGACCACGTGCCAGAGCTGGTGAAGAACGAGAAGGCCGCCAAGGTGGTCATTTTGAAAAAGGCCACCGAGTACGTCCACTCCCTGCAGGCCGAGGAGCACCAGCTGCTGCTGGAGAAGGAGAAGCTGCAGGCCCGGCAGCAGCAGCTGCTCAAGAAGCTCGACCACGCGCGGACTTGCTAAACGGCTCTCCAAACTGGACAGTCACTGCCACTTTGCACATGTTGATTTTTGTTTTTGTTTTTTGTTTTTTTACATTGTGTTGACATTAAGAATGTTGGTTTACTTTCAAATCGGTCCCCTCCCCCCCCATCGAGTTTGGATCTGGGTGGGGAGCAGGACATGTGGGGTTGGTTCTGCCAGGACCTCGGGAGAGAGGGCCTGGGTGATGGGATGCTGTGCGGCCCTTGACGTTTCCTCCGCGTCACCTCCGAGACAGCCGTGGGAGTGCGTGACAGTGGGGAGCCTCTCGGGCTGTTGAAGTCACCTTGTTGCAAGTCTCCAAACATCAGAATGTCATTCCTTTTAAAATGGTGCTTACGTTCCAGCCGATGCCACGGGAGGGGTTTGCCATGGAGACCCCCGAGGACACTTCTGTAAATACCACTGACACACCCGCCTTTTGTATGCGTCCGGGTAATGAGAGGTGGCTTTTGTGGCCAGTATTAGACTGGAAGTTCATACCTAAGTACTGTAATACCTCAATGTTTGAGGAGCATGTTTTGTATACAAATATATTGTTAATCTCTGTTATGTACTGTACTAATTCTTACACTGCCTGTATACTTTAGTATGATGCTGATACATAACTAAATTTGATACTTATATTTTCGTATGAAAATGAGTTGTGAAAGTTTTGAGTAGATATTACTTTATCACTTTTTGAACTAAGAAAACTTTTGTAAAGAAATTTACTATATATATATGCCTTTTTCCTAGCCTGTTTCTTCCTGTTAATGTATTTGTTCATGTTTGGTGCATAGAACTGGGTAAATGCAAAGTTCTGTGTTTAATTTCTTTCAAAATGTATATATTTAGTGCTGCATCTTATAGCACTTTGAAATACCTCATGTTTATGAAAATAAATAGCAGTTAAATGATGCAGCTTATTTTTTTTTCACCCCCTTGATGGCATGCGAGTTAGACTGTCCCTAAAGCAGTGACCTTCACAGCACATAACTGACAGAGGGAATCCTGGTTGGGGAGGGAGGGGCTGTGTCCCCACCTGGGGGTGGAGGGAACTGTGCTTAGAAAGGTGTTAAGACACCTCTTCCAGGCTCCACAGAGATGAGCTATTACTAGTGACTGCATTGTGTAGCAATGGCACTCATTGTTGGATATTTCATGGAATTAAAGTAGGATGTGAGCCATGGGCCATTTACTTAGTTACCTACTTTTTTATAGACGTGGATCCTTTAAAAGTAAGAAGTAGTCAAGACAAGGTAGTGTAATTGGCTGTATTGGTGTTGGTCAGACTTGTCCCATTGGCAGGTGTCTTTACATTTTGGTGTCAAGTGTCGTTTGTCTCCAAGAACGCATCCTTCCAAATTCAGTGAACTTGGAAGGTTCTAGGCTGGCCGGGCCCTGTAGCAGAATATGCATGAAGTTGTTCTCTCAAGGAGCTCTCAATCTGATTCACAGAAGTAACTCAAGAAGTGACAGGCGTGTGGCCCAGATCCAGCGACATGTCCCTTCAGGAGAGTCAGCGGGTGTAGTGTGCTCTGTCCATTTGCAGCTCCTGTCACACGGGCTGGCATTGGGGCTGCCCCGAGGAAGCAGGACCCACCAATGAAGGCTCTGGAGGACAGCCAGAGCCAAAGGGTGGGGGGCAGGCACCTCGGGGAGGAGGGAGTTTCATTTTCCCTGATGGGAGGTGACAGCGCCTCTGGGGCTGCTTGGGAGGTATTCTACTTAGACCTGAAAGCCTGTACAAACCCATTTCTCACTCAGGTGAAAGGTACTGGGTTATTTTTTCTAAGATTTCATACTGATTTATAGCTTTGAATTGAAAAGGGCCTTTTGCTTTCTTTGAGAAGAAAACGGCCAAGGATGAGAATATGCTTTACTTGTCTGGTCACAGCTTGGGGGGCGGGAAGGAGGGCGGAGAGGGCAGAGATGGGACCGGAGCCTGTCTGCTTTGGCCGCTTTATAGAGGCCAGTGGGAGGTTAGAACCTCCTTACTCCTTACTCCGTTCACAGCCACACATCTCAGAGCTCTGAGGCTGATGGCCAGGCCATCCCCACACTAGAAAAAACAATGAACCTGCTTTGAAAGTCCATTTTAAATTGTCATTCAAAAGGCTTCCTGACCATTTGCACTTTATGAGACTCTAATCACCTTGTTTGTGTAATCCTGAACCAAAGGAAAGATCAGTGACCTCAACTTTGAGGTCACTGAGCACCTGAGGTGCCTAGCTTCTCTATTTGTGGTGCCCATAGGGGCCTATCTGGGTGTTTTCAGAGGAGCTGGAAGTCTAGTCATGGAGGAGGGAAATAAGGAGGCCCTAAACCAGCCGTGGGCAAACTACGGCCCGCGGGCCAGATCCGGCCCATTTGAAATGAATAAAACTAAAAAAAAAAAGACTGTACCCTTTTATGTAATGATGTTTACTTTAAATTTATATTAGTTCACACAAACACTCCATCCATGTTTTTGTTCCGGCCCTCCGGTCCAGTTTAAGAACCCATTGTGGCCCTTGAGTCAAAAAGTTTGCCCACCCCTGCCCTAAACTCATTCCTACCATGCTCCCTTTTTGCTCTGGCCACTGGGAAGCTCAGAGCCAAATTCCATACTCCCATTCTACATATCTGGTGCCCATTCTCTCTTTCTTTCTAAATGTCTGTGAACTCTTGGTGTCTTTGTTTTTTAGGAGCTGGGATTGGCCAGCATCTGGAAGCCTTTTCAATCTCTTGTTTTTGATTTTCAGTTTAACAACTTTTTAAAATGTTCTTTATTAAATTTCACTGAGAAGTTTTTTGCATTTGGTGGATCATGAATATGTATTTAAGTGTTAAAACTAAATACCACTTGCCTTTGTTGGCCCAGCTGAGGGAAAGTGTCACCCAGTTCAGCTCTGAGTTATCGATAAAGTGATTGCTGGAGTCACAGAAGAGTTGAACCACTTGTTTCAATCACCAGAGAAACCGTGTTTGCATTCCAAGAGCAGCTTTGAAATGGCTCTACAGCAGGGAGATCAATAAATCCCAGGACTTAGGTGGAGTCCAGAGGGCATCTCCCTGAATGACTTCATTTTACTCCCAGTAGTTCACCCCACTTAGGGGAGAAAGCCCAAACCCCGCAGCCTGACACAGGCTGTCCCCACCCTGGCTCACCAGCTCCTTCACCTACTCCCCCTGACCCCTTACACGCACAGGTGCCCCTCATTCCAGCCACACCAGACCCCCTGGAGCTTTCTCACCTGGGCTTGTTTCACCACACCCCCTCCTGAGTCATCCAGCTTCTGTTTATTGAAATCCTTTCCAACCTTGAGTAGCAAACCCAATGCCATCTCTCCGAGGAAGTCTGCCTTGCACCCCCAGGTGGGCCCTTAGCTGGTGATGTTGCGTCACTTCAGGAGAGAGGAGAGGTGGCCTAATCACTGTCTTGACCATGGGCTCCCCTAAGGCAGTCACAGTGGCCCATTCGCCCCTGACTTCAGCC
This sequence comes from Myotis myotis, assembly GCF_014108235.1. Taxonomy (NCBI): domain Eukaryota; kingdom Metazoa; phylum Chordata; class Mammalia; order Chiroptera; family Vespertilionidae; genus Myotis; species Myotis myotis. The sequence continues at coordinate 50,749,228 of NW_023416318.1, read as the reverse complement.
CCAGCCTGGTGACTGACCGATGGCAGGGCCTTGGTGGGTGCCAGCAGAATGGCTGGTGGCTGAGTAGCAGCGGAGGGAGGAGCCAGGTGAGGAGCAGATGGGGCCGATTTCCATGACAGGTGTGTCTCCTGCCCTCCCCAGTTCCCTTAGGCATCAGCGAACTGGCAGTCCTGACTGCTGGGAGTGAAGAGAAATGCACACAGGCTGGGGGCGGGGGTAGGAGGGTGGGGGGGAGGGGGCTGGGGGGACCTGTCTTCAGGAAGCCCACAGTCTGGACAGGAGGGGAGATGGGAGGGACTGGTGGGGGGCGGGGACTGTGATAGGCTCTGTGCCTCCAGGCTCCCAGTTGGGAACTCCGTTGGAGGAAGCCGGTTTGCTGGTCTACCAGAGCTCACAAGATGCTGACTCTTGTCTGAAGCATGGACCACCTATCCTATGGTGACAGTGGTTTCAATGCCTCCCACTTCTGTGAAGCCCTGTGTAGACCACTCAGGTTTTACGCTTGAGTCTCACCATCTTTCAGGAGTGTGTTGACCAGTTCGTCATATTTCATTTGGGGAGTTGGGTCTTTTGGGTTTGACTTTCATTAATCTCTATGGTGGTTATCTCTGGAAAACCTTATTGTGGGTTGTCTTTAGAATCAGCCATGATTAGATGTGGGCGAAGCTTGGAAGCCATCAGCTCAATCTCCCATTTCAGAGGTGGGACACCAGACAGGGAAGGAGGAGCATCCTGTGTGCCCACCAGGGTTCTTTTCTTTCTCTTCCCTTCCTCCCCACTCCTTCCCTCTGTCACGCTCTCCTTCTCACAGTTAAATTTATTTAGCGCTTACCATGTGTCAACCACTGTTCCAGACACTTAAGAGACATCAGTGAACAAAAGAGACAAAACTCCCCCAAAGCCCTGCTTTCATGGGCTTTATAGTCTGGGAGAGAGTGACAACAATACAATAAACACAATACGTGAATGACTCAGATAGCACTCAGGAAGGTGGTGGGTGCTGCGAGAAGTGAGTGGAACAGGAGGGAGGGAGTCTGGCAGCCACAGCAGGGGGGAAATGGGGTGCCTTTTGGGGTGAGACGGTCAGGAAGATGCAGTGAGACAGGGCGCTGTTGTGGCTGCTCTCATACCAGGAGCCAGGCCCCAGGCTGCCCTCGTGGGTGTTCTTCCTCCTCCATCTCCCTCTGGCCACTGGCAAAGGCTCCCCACCAACTTCTTTCTCTCTTTCAAGGGGGAGCACCAGAGTGGAGCGGGGAAGAGTGGGATCGGAATGGAGAGTCCCTGGTCTGACTCTGACTCCCACACCCACACGCTCTGGGCTGTGCCGCTTCCCCACTGGTCCAGTGATGGCACCAGCCACGTCTCGGGTCTTAGGGGGTGACAGAAGCTAACATATATGGCACATGGGATAGCGCCTCGAACCTGGGTGCAATTGAATCTATTAAATAACCTGATTTCTCATTGACATGATACTTCCTCTATTTTCCTATGTTACTAGAGCAAAGAATCGTCAAGAAAACATTTACTGGTAGAACAAATCCACAAGCCTGAGCTTAGCAGAAACGCTGTAGACTTTTGTTCCTCCAAAGGGGCCGTACAAAACCTGAAAACGGGTTCCCTGGAAACAAATGAATGTGCGCTTTGAAGCCTATTGAAGACGGAGCCTAGGAATTTGAGTGCCCCCAAACATCTACGCCGTCCACAATGGTTTATTAGTTTTCCTTGCTTGTAAAGGAAATCTCTTCATAGGCCACTGACCAGGGCTACCTGATCTCTTCTGATATTGACAGATCATGCTACAGGACATTCATCCCGAAACCTTTGACCAGAAGTAACAGAGCCTTTTTATGGTCGAAGCCGACGGGCCTGTTGGTACAATGCACAGTTGGAGAACACACACAGCACGGACCCCAATGATAAAACACGCGATTTCGTGGGATGTACTCTGAAGAGGCAATGCAACATCGGCTTTCTTCTGCACTCTAGCAGGCCCAAGATTTCAGCAGGCTCTCAGGGGTGGGGTGGGGTGGGGCAGGGTAGAGAAATTAGTCCATTTCTTCAGAAATCCACAGCTTGTTTTGGGTTGAATTTTGTGTCGTATGCCATCCTCCGCCATTTGTCTGAGGAAAGGCATAAAAGCAGTCCCCCCCCCCCCCCCCCCCCGCCACCTTACAACATCTTGTTCCACGTGGACTGGGAGGCAGCCCTGGGTAATAAAAATACGTAGTTTACAGACGGAAGCCCTCGATCTAAGCTCGTTCGTTAGTTTCAGCCTTGGCACAGGAAGGTAACCATCTGTGGCTCAGTTGTCATGTCGGTAGGCGGACGGGGCCGGAGCTGGTAAGCCCAGTGCTGAGGGTGGAGAGTCATCGATCCGTAGGGATGGCTTGGACTGCTGCACTGTCTGCAGGGTTTGTGCACACGCGCCATTCGGAACCCCAGACACACATCTCCGCTCACCAACTCTGTGGCCGAGGGCAAGTCCCTTCCCTTTGAACCCCACGGTCGTCATCCCTGAAACAACAGTAACAATCGCCGAGGTTCTTACTAGGATCAAATGACAGGAAGTGTAAGAGGGGTGGGTGGCACTTGGGAAATTGGGAAGTCTAGGAGGTCTGGGCCAGCATGTCCCTCCCACGTCTCTGTCTGCTTTCTGGATCCATCTCTCAGTGGGTTTCCAGGTAGGAATGCTTTCAAAGACAATAGGCACCCCTCTGAGGCCTCCACGCCACCTAGAACAGGCCTCTGCTCATCACAGATGCTCCGTAATGTTTGTTACGTAATTAGCAGCGAGGAAAGACTGGACTAATTGTCCAAAGCCAGTTAGAGGCCCTCAATCTGTGCAGATGAACTGGGCACCCGGGCTTGTCTCACCTGGATGGAGAGAAAACAATGAGCAATCTGATTTTTAATGGGGTTACTCAAATGAAAACCGAATATGATAACAGACACCTAACACCTGGGGTTTTTGCTTGGGTGGGTTTAGCCACTTTTCTTTGGCGTGAAGCCAAGAAGAATAGGCAATTTATCCCCAAACTAGAGACTGGAAACCGCTTGAACTCTAGTGGGATGCGTTGTCTTCGTTGGCAAAGAGGGCCGGGTTGAGAGCCGAGTTTACCATAGTAAACATTTGATTGCCTTTGGATTTGAAAATAAGTCTTTCCCGTCCTGAGCTGGTCCTTCTTCTGAACTTGCTGAACTAATAGTGTATCGTGTCTTGAGGGAAAATCCTCTTTCTGCCAGAAACCCTCTGCCCCACACATCTCATTAAAAGGAAGCAGTTGGAGGTTTGCTTGGCTGTCTGGAACTGTAAACTTCCGGGCTGGCTGTGAATACATTTCGTTGACACTCCTGGAGATTATTTCTCCTGGGGGGTTCCCGCACTTGGAAATTCCTCTGGGGAATAAATGTGCACATGTCAATGTGTCCCTACAGTTGGAGCTTCCATCCTGTCGGGCTGGCTGTGTGTGGAGGCGGCCCTTCGCGTGGCCCTGGGTTCTGCCGGCAGGGCGGCCACGGGAGGACTTTTCCCTTGTCCACCTTGACGAACCACAGCGTGAAAATGTTGGAGCAAAGAAACAGCACTCGGCTCCAATTAGGCCCTGGCTTCAGGGTGGTGTGGGTGCTGAGGGCTGGCAATTGGAGTGGGAACAGCCATAAACGCTCATTATAATGTTTGCTGCTATTCTATCTAGTGCTTTCTCCGCAGTGTTTTCACTAGAGGGGGGACATCCTCTGGCAGGGCTGTGGTTTCTCTCTCCCTCTTTACCTAGGGTGGTCAGTTTGTCTATGACGGTCCCAGTGTTAAAACTGGAAGCCCTGCCCGGCCAGTGTTGCTCAGTGGTTGAGCATCAACCTATGAACCAGAAGGTCAAGGTTTGATTCTCAGCCGGGGCACATGCCTGGGTTGCGGGCTCAATGGCCAGTAGGGGATGTGCAGGAGGTGGCCAATCAATGATTCCCTCTCATCATTGATGTTTCTGTCTCTCCCTCTCCCTGCCTCTCTGAAATCAATTATATTTATCTCACTCACACACAAAAAACCCAACTGGAAGTCTGGTAAACAGTTTGGTAAGCCAGGGCGAAGGTCCCTCTCACCTGGTTGACCAGCTGGATGAGGCTGCCCACCCAGGAGGCTGGAACTCCCCAGGCTCACCTCCAAGGGCTCAACCAGCCCTGCAGCATGGAAGAGTCTGCCCTGAAGGAGGGCCTGGACAGAACTGTCTTTGTGTCCAGCACACGGATTTGAGCTCTGGAAACACTGCCATGTGGAGAGAGGTTTTCCTTTGGGGATGCTAGTGGCCACAGGGGACAATGAGTGTGAAGGTGGCAGGTCCCCCACAGATGCCGGGCACCAGGAGTCCCCTGGCCTGCCCAGTCCCCTGAGGCTCTGGGGTTCCTTCTAAATCATGATGATGACGATAACAGCATTTCAGAAGTAGGACTGTGATGCTAGACTCCATCTTCTAATCTTGACTTCATGACTTTCCTTCACTCTTCAGGTCCTTGCAGGGAGCAGTTTTCAAAGTGTGGAGCAGCCCCAGGTGGCCGGGCATGGCCATCCCGAGGCTCTCTGAGCCTGGGCTTGCTTCTGGGCAGCACAGAATAAAATCCTCCGGAGAGCCTGTGGGCTGTCAGGCTGTTTCATCAGAGAAGCAGCAAGTGCAGGCCCCTAAAATGGTCTTGGACCTCCGCTCTCTGGGTGAGGATCCTGCGAGGACTCTGCCCTGAACGCGCCCAGTGGGGTTCGCTACCCACTGGGGCGTCTTCCTTTATTGGCAGTTGTGAAACCATCTTGGCTACTTCAGTTGGGGGTAGGGGATCACATTCCTCGGGATGTGAAGGTGTGTCCTGGCCTTTGAAAAAGGAACAGGATGGAAAGTCAAGCAAACCTTTTAGGGGACTTTTAAAAAGGTGTTTACACATATTTAGCTTTGAGAGGAAACCCACAATAACTCCCCAGAGCAACAGTTTATGTATTCTGCAAAACCTGGTTTGTGGGCTGAAGATCCTCCCAGTCCCAGGCCCCCTGAAGGGGACAGGATCTGTCATGTTAATGGATGTGCATATTATTAAGAAAAGGGACAAAGGGCCTGGGAGTGAGAGCTTTGTGGGGACTCTTCAATATGCAGATGGCACCCTGATTATACAAGGGGTGGGGGAGGGCCCTGGGAGAGTCCGCCCTGAGGCTGTCCCGGTGGAGGATGGCTGCAGTTCGGGGTCCCCTCTGCGCAGACTTGGAGCTCGCAGACACTCTGCTCCCCACCACCCATGAAGGGAGACCCCACTGCATGATCACTGAAGGCATTCGGGAGTAGAAATGCAATCTTGGTTTGACTTCTGTCAGTTAAAAATGGCCGCTTTTATGGACTGCCAGGCTTCGACTTCTCCTGAACCATGTACCACCCACCCTCCTTTCGTGGGCTTCACAGGGAGATGCAAAACTCCATGCTGGCCTGCTCAACCCGCTCAGAGATGGCTGTGTGCTCGTGGGTGAGAAGGAGGGCACACGTAAGGAGACTGCTGGTAAGGGAGGTGTCAGGTCAGATTAAATAATTGAATCAACACCCCCTCCCCTGGCAACTGACCTTTAAACAACTTCACAACGACATTCCCTTTCGCATAGAGCACATTTCACTTGCTAAGAAAGACCACATTCTACTTGCTAAGACCATTATCTTTCCCTTTGGACCACTGGCCCAGAGAATTTTTCCCCCCTCCCCCGCTCCCTGCTCCCCGCTGCCTCCCTCCCCTGGTCTAAAGTCCTTTAAAACCTCTGACTCTCCGTCCCTGGGTGCTGGGGCCATTCTGGGGCTCAGCCCATCTGGTTTTCTAGATGACCTAATAAATTTATAATCCCTTACTTTCGGCCTCATGCGTTCCTCCTTTGGCGACCTTAACAGGAGGTAAGATGTGAACCCAGACAATTTCCAGAGGAGGGGGTGCAGGAAGTGGGACGAGAGCACGGTGAGCCTTCCCCCTGTGGAGACAAAGTGCCAGGTGGCCTTAAAGGATGACAGGATGGGCCTGGTGCAGAAAGACAGAGGAGCCTGTGGGTGGAGGGGGCAGCCTGAGTGGAGCAGCATGGAGGGGCGGGGCATGTTTAGGGCTCAAGTGCATCTGAAAGCAGCAGGTGAGACAGATGGTTTGGGCCAAAGGACTGCCTCCAGGCCATGGCAGGCGGGCCAAGGTGTCTCAGAAGGATAGGGACAGGATCAGGTCCTGTGTGACTTTGCAAGCAAACTAGGTAGATGTATTTAATCCTTGCAAAGGCACCTGGATGGTGCTTCTCAATCTTAGTAACTAGCAGCGTCATGTTGGCTCCTCAAGGAGGCCTCCGAGCACTCCTGGACATGGTGGGGAGACCTGGGCCTTGGGAGGCCTGGGTCTTGGCTCAGGGAGGCCACCACTAGAGTTTCTTCACCTCCAGCCAGACTGACCCTGAGCTGTCTCTCTTCCCTCCACACATGTCCTCAGTCTGACAGGTCCTAAGCCCACCTGCCTTCCAGAGACTAGATGAAGGGCACCTTCTTCACAAAACCTTCACACTCTTCTCCTCCTACTCCTTTGTGTTTCAAAAATGAAAATAACTTCCTCCCCCCCCCCCCCTCTTTCTCCCCCATGGTCACTATGAAAAAATTACACAATAAAGAAAAATATAAAGAGAAAGAAGATGAACAACAAATACACATCTATCAACAAGTGAATCTGAAAATCAAGTGAATAATCTGATGAACAGAATAAACTGGTGATTATAATAGAATCAGGGGCATAGAAAGGGAGTAGACTGACTATTCTTTGGGGGGAAAGGGGTGTGGGAGATGTGGGAAGAGACTGGACAAAAATCGTGCACCTATGGATGAGGACAGTGGGTGGGGAGTGAGGGAGGAGGGTGGGGTGGGAACTGGGTGGAGGGGAGTTATGGGGGGGGAAAAAGAGGAACAAATGTAATAATCTGAACAATAAAGATTTAATAAAAAAATTTAAAAAAAAGAGAAAGAAGACTATCATTTAGTAATCCAATTTTCAGACAGGATCACCATTAAAGTGTTGGTGTATATCTTTCTAGATTTTTCCACATACACAGAAACTGATGTGAATGTGCCTGTTTTGTATCTTTGTTAGGTTATTAATTACTTTTTATTATGTACTATGAGCAATTGTATTGGGGTCTTCCCTCTTTTACTAGGAGTAAGGGGCTCTCGATGGAGAATGTGTGTTCCACGTCTTCTCAGGTGTTGCACATAGTAGGCAGGCAGCGAGTGGGGAATAAATCATTAAATGGCATTCTCCATGTCAGTCCCTTAAGTGAGAATCTTCGCTTGTGTTCTGTCTGAGCCCTTCTCTAGTTCCAATAATCTGAAGGAGATGGTCATTAGCCCCTAACATGGGTAGAAGAAACAATCTTCCCACAAATCTGGTGACTGGGTGTGTCCTTTTTAGCATTATGTCCCCAAGGTGATTCAGGCTGTGTCCATACAAAACCCCAGAACCACCTGCTTGAGAGTGGACTACTGTCTTTTCTCATCGTAGCCAAAGCAAGGCAATCTTGGGATATCCGTGGACACTTAGAATCTGAGAACAGCAAATTGTTTGGAATGCGATGGGTTCCTCGTTGCTTCTCACCTGCAGTGCTGCCGATGGGTTGTGTGGGGGTTAGGAAAAGGTTTCCTCTCCGCCAGGCAGATGCAGCCCCACCCAGTGTGTGTGGCCTGAACCACTGCATTGGCCATCCTGTTGCAGAATAACTGCAATGGCAGTTTGATATGTCTGTTCAAGAGTCTCCTTTAAGCAAGTAAGCAAGACTATGTTATGAATACCAGACAGTCGACTCACATAATCAGCCGCGAAGAGGGTGGAGGTGATTCCCATGTTGCAAATGCAGAAACTGAGGTCAAGCCCAGCCAAGGACCCGACTCCTCTGGAGTCTGAGCGGGCGCCTGTTCTTGGTGCCCGGGACCTGGTTTGCTAAGTCAGCCCTGGAGCAGCCCTGGGGGCACCCCTTCCCAGGGACCCGCGGTGACAGGGGGAGGCCATTCTCAGAAACCGTGGACAAGCCCTTCCAGCCTTTGGAGCTGGGGCAGCTTGGGCTGGGCCCGTGTCTCTCTCCCTCCTTCCAGGGGCCAGGCCCTAATCGCTTTCTTCAGAGGCCTTTGTGCAGCCCGTTCTTTCATTCTGGGCCCGACACAATGCAGGGGTGAGCAGAGGTCAGATTTTCAACCTTCAGCTCTGGATTTCCTGTCCTCTGTGGGGTGGAGGACAGATTATGCCACCCGGCTTCCTGTCATCTCAGCACCGGGGGTTCCTGCTCCCTGGCGCCGAGCCTCCCTGGGGGACTGGGAAATGCCCTGGGAGGTGAAGGCAGAGGGCTGCCCTCAGCCGGTCACTCTGCCTGCTGCTGGATGGTGAGGCTTTCTCTCCGTCTTTGGTTATTGAAAACGCCTCTGGTGGGATTCGGATTCTGATGCATCCTCAAGGCCACTCGCAATACTGTAGCTTAAAATAAACTGCCATGCCCATGAGCCAGCCCTCCCGGAAGTAGAGATGCCCCCAGGAGCAGAAGAGTTCAGAAATGAGGTCTTTCAGAGACAATGCTTGCTTCAGGAGGAGGACCTGGGCAGGAGAGGAGGCAGGTGGGGGCGGGAGTGTAACCGTTTCCTAGGGCTGCCACAACAAAGTGCCCCCCACGGAGTGGCTTAAAACAACAGAACTGTATTCTCACACTTCCTGCTGACGTCTGAAATCGAGGTGGCCCATGGCCCGGCTCTCTCAAAGGCTGCCCCAAGCTTCTCTCCCCACTCCCGTGGATGCTGGCAATCCTTAGGATTCCTTGGCTGGTCGGCATGTCACCGCCCTCACCTTCTCATGGCGTTCTCTCTGCGTCTGTGCCCTCACAGGGCATCCCTCGGTGTCTGTCCCAATCTCCCTCTTCTTGAAGGACCCCAGCCATATTGGATTAGGGGTCTACGCTGCTCCAGACGGACCTTCTCTTAACTCATCCCCTTGGCAAGGACTCAGTTTCCAAGAGTCCCATTCCAGAGCACTGGGGTTAACACTTCCACACACCTTTTTAGGGGTCACACATCAACCCCATACAGGGGGGCTCAGGTCAGACAAGTTTTTTTTTCTTTTTAATTTTTTTATTGATTAAGTTATTACATATATGTCCTTATCCCCACATTACCCCCCATCCCTCCCACTCATGCCCTCACTCCCCTATTGTCTATGTCCATTGGTTAGGCCCGTGGTGGGCAAACTGCGGCTTGCGAGCCACATGCGGCTCTTTGACCCCTTGAGTGTGGCTCTTCCTAAGCCTTAGGAGTACCCTAATTAAGTTAATAACAATGTACCTACCTATATAATTTAAGTTTAAAAAATTTGGCTCTCAAAAGAAATTTCAATCGTTGTACTATTGATATTTGGCTCTGTTGACTAATGAGTTTGCTGACCACTAACCGTTAGGCCTATATGCTTGCATATAAGTCCCTTGGTTGATCTCTCCACCTTACCCCCACCCTCCCCTACCTTCGCTCTGAGGTTTGAAGGTCTGATCAATGCTTCTCTGTCTCTGGATCTATATTTTTGTTCATCAGTTTATGTTGTTCATTATACTGCATAAATGAGTAAGATCATGTGATATTTATCTTTCTCTGACTGGCTTATTTCACTTAACATAATGCTCTCCAGTTCCATCCATGCTGTTGCACAGACAAGTTTTATTTGCCATCTGCTCCATGCCAGGCCCTGGGCTCAATTCTGGGGTACAGAGTTCCCAGGACTGTCTTTGTCTTCAGAGAACTTGCAGTCTAGTGCGGAGAGACCAACAGGTGCGGAATAGATGTTATAATACAGCGTGATCGATGCTGGGAATTGATTGAACAAACACAAGGTAATGAGGGCTTTCATAAAATCTCCCACTCTCCCACCTGATGATCATGGGAGGCTCTCTGGAGGAAGGGGCATCCTACAGAAGAAGGCCAGTGACCTGAGAGGGACAGGGACAAGAACAGGAGAGTGTCACAGATTCCAAGAAACCCCTGGGAGCCCACATCTGCCAATAGACTCAAGAGGATCTCAGAAGTTCTATCAGCGGATTGGGTCAGGGAGTGACTCCCTCTGACATCTGCCCTCTTCTCCAACTGCCCCAGCTGCGTGTCCCCATTCCACTCGCCCCAATCCTCAGGCTAATGGGCACGTGTGTGGTGCTTTCCTGGCCCTTCAGTGCCTGGGTCCTCGGGTGAGAGAGAGAAGCCAACACCACAGAAGCTGGATGTGCCACTGTAACTGTTTTAATGAATTCTTTTGATTCTTTTCGGAGCTGTGAATCATGATTCGAATTGTGTACCTTGATATAGAGCATGTTCTGTTGAAGAAGACTCCACTGTGACTCCCAGTGAACTTGGGGGGGTAAGGGAACGGCGCCTGGGTTGGGAGTGGAGCTCAAGGGCATCCCAAGGCCTGGGACTCCAACAATCCACAGTGTGTGCCCCTGACCCGCCCGGCTCTGGCATCTCCCCACAAAGAAACCAGGAGAGTCTGTGTTTGGCTTGGCCTTTCCAAAAGTTGTTCCCATTTGTCATCGTGGAATCTGAAACATGAACCTTCTTACCCAGAAATGTGTTTCATTGAAGCAGCCATCAAGATGCCCTGGGGGAACCCAAGAAAGGAGTGTCTCTTGGCTAAAATTCTGTGGTTTTTTTTTTTTTTTTTTTTTTTTCTTCCTGTTTGAACACTGCTCCCCTGCTCCCCGCTCCTTCCCTCCTCTTTGCAAAGACCTTTCTGCCATGGAATGGCACCATCTCCAGCACTTCGTAGAGGGCAGGCTGGGACTCTGTCCCCATTGCTCAGGTCAGGAAGTGGCGGTGCAGAGACGTCCTGTGACTTTCAGGCCCAGATTCACAGGGAGACTCCCAACTTCACATCCAGGGACCTGTCACCCATGTTGCTGGAGTTTCCTTCAAGAATCTGCCCCACTTCCCACCTTCCTTTCACCTAACCCAGCCTTCTAGCTCCCCCCTAATCCCCCTGAACTCTGGCCTGGCTGGGGATGGCCCAGAAGCTTCTCTGCATTAGAATCAGCTCGTAACCCAGTGGATGAATCACAGGCTCTGAAGCCAGGCTGCCTGGATTGGGCCCCACTCTGCCTCCCTACCTCCAGGATCACAGCAAGTCCTTAATCTCTCCATGTCTCTATATGTCCCTCTGTAAGGGGAGGCTAATGCCACCCACCTCTAGCATGATTATAGGGATTAAATTAGTCAACAGATTTCCTGGGACAGTTCCAGACACACAATAAGTTCCATTTAATGCTTATTTTAAAAAAATCTCCAATGTGACGGGAAATGTTGAAGAGCAGCAGTGGCAGGTCCAGGGATGGGCCCATGGCCACTCTGCGCTAACTGACTTATGAGGAAGCTAGCAGGGGACTAGGTGGCTCCTGGATGCCTCTTTCATCACAAACATTTCACAGTCTTGGGTCAAGAGGCAGGAGATCTGGATTCTAAAGCCCCATCTCATTGTGTCAGGGCTCCTGTCCTTCTCACACAACTGTTGGCCTGGCTAGAACTCGGACTTCTGCAGGCAGGGCCGCATTGTGGTCCTCTCCTGACTTGTAGCCCCTGAGCCAGGGCCTGGATGGGAAGAAGTGCCCAGTCTACACATGCCGAATTGAAACTTGGGGACGTTAGACCTGCTCTAGGCCTCAGTTCCCTGCTTTCTACTCTAACGGATGAGTTCATGGCTCTGAGGACTCTGAGAACTTGTCCTGCATATGAGCCATTTCTGGAGTGGCTGTTCGGAACCAGGACCCTAGAATATTCACCTAGAAAAGAACCAGAGTGGGATCAGAAACACGGTAACTGGCGTGGGAGCCACAGGCTAGAGGTCCCCATGGCTCAGAGTTTCAGGACTGGGGAGAGCCGGGAGTGAATCCTCATGACTGGACTGGCATGATCCCGGGCGATCCCTCAAGAACGAGTTCTCTCTCACTCTGACTTCCCTCGGTTCTTTCTCCACCCAACAGTGGCAGTGGCTCTGCAGTATTAAAATAGTTTCCTTATGCAAGTTTCATAAAACCAGGTGAGGCCGTTGCTACTGCCTTGGAAGGAGTCAGTAGACTGAGGGCCTTGAACCTTAAATTTCATTAAATGTCCCAAAAGCCCACTTCAGCTGAAGGGCCAGAGTGACCAATGACCAATCAACGACTTTGTTTGCAACCTTGCTCCACTCTGTGGGCAAGCATAGGACCGGAAGGTAGCACTCCACTCTCACTAACCTTGAAAGGCTTCCCTTGGTCTTTCCTTTCAATTTCTCCCTCCGTCATTCACACTGAATCTGGTATAAAGCCCTCCCTCAGCCTCTCTGATCCCCAGGTCTCACCAGCGCTGCCGCACCTCAGTCCCTTGGGGTCCAAATGTCCCCCCTTCTCTCTCATCTCCAATTGACCATGTTTAATCCAGGCTTCACACTCACACTGTTTCCTATGATCCAGATGGTTATTCCTCCTGCCCGTGTCCTTTCAATAACTCATTTGTGTTTCTCTAACTACCTCCGCCTGTTCTCCCCTCTCCACTCTGAGCTCCTGGAGGGAGCAGCTCCCTCTGTTAGCCGTCCTGGGTCCCATGAATACCCCTGCTCCTTGAGGCTTCACACAAGTGTTGAAGGTACATTGTGAGTGGTCTGAAGAATGTCACAGCATCATGACTCAACCAAAAGGATTTTTCCTTCAAGTAACCCAGTAACCAATTAGAATCCCCCAGACAAATATTTACAAGACAATTACTTTCAAAAGCATCATCCTGGATTATGGTATTACCTGTGCCTAAGTAAACACAGTGAAGGAATTGGAGGCTTTGAAAAGTTCACTTCAACTTAAAATGAGATTAGAAATAATGACAGGGCACTGGGGGAGCTATTGGGAATGAGGAAGGAAGCAGAGTGAGACCCGGGGCCGGGATGGACGCGCACCCCACACATCCTTTGTGACCCTTCCCGGCACAATTAGAAACTCATACGGCAGGAAAGACTTGGGCACTTCTGAGCTTCCAGATTCCTCTGCGGCTGTCTCTCTGCTAAAGGGGTAGGAGAGGAAATACTATCCCCTGTGCTGTGGGCCCCATGCAGAGAGGCTGCTGGGGCTCAGGACACCGCAGGGTCAAGAGGGAAGTAGGGCCCGACCGGGTGGCTCAGTGGTTGAGCATTAACCTATGATCCAGGAGGTCACTGTTCAATTCCCAATCAGGGCTCATGCCTGGGTTGCTGGCTTGATCCCCAGTGGGGGCTTGCGGTAGGCAGCCGATCAATGATTCTCTTTCATCACTGATGTTTCAATCTCTCCCCCTCTCCGTTCTTCTCTGAAATTAAATATATATATATATATATATATATATATATATATATATGAAGCAGGAACTCCTGTACAGGGCCATCTAGTTGCAAAGTGGGTCAGACCCTGGTTCTGAATGGCAACCCGCTATTCCTCTGCTACCCTGGGCTGGGAGTAATGGATCTGAATCCAAATTTTGGGTGAATACACTTTTTTTCTCAGTAGTCACACTCTCGTGCTGTGTCTGTGCTATGCCAACCACTGTGCCAGGCGTGGGGGTGCAGACCTGAGTCCAGCAGAGGCCCCACCTGAAAAACTGGAGTCTAGACCTGGGTGGTGGCAACCGGGGAGGGAGAAGAGCTCCCTGGAGGAAGCGGCACTTATCTCCTAGATAAGAAGGAGAGATTCAGGGGGGAAAAACAATATTGAAGGAAGACATTCCAGAAGGCCAGGAAAGAACAAACAAAGCTTTGGGGGTCTTAAGCAACTCAGTTTGTGTGGAAATGGCAAGTTATAGGAAAGCAGAGAATGACGGAAAATGGGACTCATTTGGGATTAAAGTTTAAACATATGGGGAAAAAAAGAAATATTAATAGTCTCGTGGCTATCAATGCATTCTATGGGACAAAGATGATTGAGTGGGTACAAAAATGCTTTAAAACTTATAAAACACCATGCAAGTTTAATTCCTGAACACACACACACATGCACACTGTGATCTGTCATCTACTGGTGGCATTGCAGAGCATTGCAACTTTTAGAAAGTCCCTTATTTGTGATTTCCCCATCCTTTTTCTGGGTTAATTTAGCAAACACCCTGTTTTGCAGCTAAGGGTCAGTACCTGCCATTGTAATCTCCAGGTAAGACTGAGATCTGTTTTCCCAACACTGAGTCTAGGAGGTCCTGGAAGGGGCCTCCCGTGATGCTCTTCCTTTTGAAGGATCTGCCAACACAGAGACACAAGGAGAGGTTCCGGACCAAGGTCAAGAGGGGAAAACCCATCTCTGCATTTTCTTGGGCCTTTTCCTAGGGCAGAGGGAAGAGCAATGGGGTGGGAATCTCTGCCTTGCCAGCAATTTCCTGAGTCACTTCCTATCTCTGGACCTCAGTTTCCACATCTTCAACATATGGTGTGATCCAACTTCTAAGATCCCCTAGAAATAGAGTAAAAAATGCACAGTAGCCCTGTCTTGCTGAGTCTGCTGAATTCATGTTTTCCAAGGCCCTGGAACCCTTCATGGGCTTGCCATTAGCCAGCTATTGAGTGTCCACTGTCCCCTGAAGAGGCAGAAGTGAGCTGGGCATGGCAAAGTGAGGTGGACATGTCCTCTCAATTCGCAGGAGATCCACCTGAGTTGCTGCTCTAGTCTCTAACTCTCTCTCTTTCTATCTTCTTAAGGGAAACAAAAATCTCTCTGAGTCACCTAACCGGTGTGGCTCAGTGGTTAAGCCTCAACCTCTGAACCAGGTGGTCACGGCTCAGTTCTTGGTCAGGGCACATGCCTGGGTTGCCGGCTCGATCCCCAGTGTGGGGTGTGCAGGAGGCAGCTGATCAATGACTTTTTCTCATCATTTATGTGTTTTTTTAAAATATATTTTATTGATTTTTTACAGAGAGGAAGGGAGAGGGATAGAGAGTTAGAAACATCAATGAGAGAGAAACATTGATCACCTGCCTCCTGCACACCCCCTACTGGGGACGTGCCCGCAACCAAGGTACATGCCCTTGACCGGAATCGAACCTGGAACCCTTGAGTCCGCAGGCCGACGCTCTATCCACTGAGCCAAACCGGTTACGGCATCATTTATGTTTTTATCTCTCTTTTCCTCTCTGAAATCAATAAAAATATATTAAAAAAATAAAATAAAATCTCTCTGAATCTCAGTTTCCACATCTACCAAGTGGAGACCATGAGAATACAAGGCTTCTCTCTTGATCTGCACCTCCCTTCTCCTTGCGTGCCTGGGACCATCCGGGAGGCATGCCTGGCTCCTGGGTTTGGGTTCTTCCTGCTCTGCCTGGCCGGACCGCTCCTCGCCCTCGCACATCTGAGGAGAAAGTTCTGAGGAGCAGGCAGCTCATGGAGTCCAGGCTCCGTGTGGGGCCTGGAACAGAGAGGGACTTTACAGCCGTCCCCTTTGAGATGCAGGGAGGCCATAAAACGTGGACCGAGGAGGCCTATTATCTTTTTCCACCATTAAGTCACACCCCCTAAGATGCCCTGCACCCTGACAGCATTTTGCCCATTTGGGTCTGTGTTTGGTTGTTATGTAAACAATATGCTTTCAAAGCCTCGCACCCTCCCCGCCTCCCACGTCTTGGTGTTCCTGCGGCTTCTAGATGCGGGGCGAGGCGCTCTACAAGGACCCGCCAGGAACTTCTGTCTGACAGATGAGGGGACCGCGTTTCAGGGAAGGCACATCACTTCCTTTCCAGGCCCCCCACTTGAAAGTCTGGGGTCTTTCCACTACTCTGCTTGGACCAATCCGGGGAGAACCGACCTGCACCTTGTACGTTAGGCCCTACAAGGAGCAACAGTTCTACGGGGTGCTTTGCTCCCTGCCGTCAGCACGGGCCTGGGAGAGTTGTAAATGCATTTTTAAAATATAAATCAGCCCCATGTTTAGTGCCTTACGGGAGCGTACTCTGTAAAGGACGCCTCCAGTGAATCCTCTGGCGCAGTGGGGGTTTCCCTGCCACTTTAAATGATTCCCCTGCCTAACTCCCTGCTTCCGACTGGAGCTGTTTCACCTCCTACTCTTTCTCGGATGGCGTCCTGCGGGTATTTGCCCAGCATTTGGTCCTGATGCTTTATAAGATAATCGCGGAGATGATGATTTGAAGATCCGCGGAATATCGCAATTGCACAAATAAAGGAAGATCGTTTTGAAATAATTCCAGGTTGTGAGCCTGGTATGGAGATGATCTACGGCCTGGCCAAACCTCTCTTTCTGGCCTTCTTTCCTACCTTCTTAACATGCCTTGTGTTTCAGCCACCAGCACCTTCGGCTTGGCTTCCACGAAGGTCTTATCTGCCCCCTCCCGGGAGTCAGAGCTGGAGCTGGAGCCTGTGCTCACCAGGACTCCTTCCCTGTGAATTCTCCTCATTCCAGCACCGCCTCTTCAGCCCTGTGTGTGCAAGCATACACACACACACACACACACACACACACACACCTCACTCACACACACCTCACTCACACTTACTCCAACACACGGATGTGCCCACGTCCTACACGCCGACAATGTCCCATGCAGCAGCCACCAGCAGCCTGTGGCTATTCAAATTTAAATTATTTAAAATTAAAATATCAGCAGGTGAATGAATAAACAAAGCGTGGCTTATGCCCATAGAATATTGTTCAGCCTTAGAAAGCACAGGCGCCCTGGCTGGGTGGTTCAGTTGGTTGGAGCACCATCCCGCACACCGAAAGGTCTCAGGTTCGAGTCCCAATCAGGCCACATACCTAGGTTGTGGCGCGTACTGCATGCAACTGATCACTGTTTCTCACCTCTCTCTCTCTCTCTTTCTCTCTCTTCCTTCCTCTCGCTCTAAAGATCAATAAAAACATATCCCGGGTGAGGGTTTAAAAAAGAAGAAAAGGAAATTCTGACCCATGCTACAGCCTGGATAAATCTTGGAAACGTTCTGCTAAGTAAAATAAGCCAGACACAAAAGGACGAATCTTGTATGTTTGCATTTATACAGAGTTTCTAGAATAAGCATTTCTTATGGAGACAGAAGTAGAATGGAGGCTACCAGGGGCTGGGGGAGGGGAGAGACCGGGAGTCGCTGTTCAGTGGGAACAACGTTTCCGTTTAGGATGCCGAACACCTTCTGGAAATGCGTAGCGGTGATGGCTGCATCACGCTGTGGCTAAGCTCAAGGCCACTCAATTGTGCAGTTAAAAATGGCGAGAGTGGTCAATTTCATGTTATATGTATTTTACCACAAGAAAAATTTAAAAAATATATTTTAGAAATGAAAAGAAAAGTACATAGAAGATAAAATGCAGGTCCACATTCCCACTAGCCGCCCCCCCCCCCCCCATGCTCCCCAGCCCCGTGGCCAGTGGCTACAGTGTTTGGAGCAGCGAGAACATTTCAGTCTTTGCAGACGTGCTAGTGGGTCCTGTTGCGCCAGACCCTCCCAGACCCACTCATTTTTAAAAACATTCCTGCAGCTGCAATCAGCTGTGCTTACTTCCTTTTTGGAATTCTTGTCATTATTTGTTTTGACCCTTTTCAAGGCTTTTTCAAATTCTTCATTGTATTTGAGGCAAATAAGGAATCAGCTGATTCCCTCACAAAATTGCAAGCCGGTGGGAGACAGGGTCAGCGTTTTGGGGGGAAGTTTCACTTCTCTGGGCTTGCTGGTCCCACCCCACACGCCAGGTCTCCCCCGGTGCCTGGCAAACTCCTCGGTGCTGAGCACGTAGCGAGACACACAGCCAGACGACACCCCTTTTAGGTCATGGTCCTCGCGGAGAATGTAATTCCATCGCACAAACTTGAAGAGTCATTGGACGGTGACATATTTGTCTTCCACGAATGAATGCATGGCGCAGCTCTTGGGCCATACGGTAGGTGCCTTCCTCGGCTCCTGGGAAGAAAGGGCCAGTCCTCTGGGGACTTTTGTAAATGAGGTAGGATTCTGTCCCATGTATGTGCGAAGTCACTCCTCCGCGAGCTATTGAAGCCAGCTGCCAAGTCTTTCTTCCCACAACAAATGGCGAAGTCACTTTGTTTTCAGTAACACAAGCCCTTCCTCGGCCCATGGAGTCCTCCCCTGCTCATTGTCTTGTCATTAGAACCTCTGGCTCAGGGTGGTGCTCCCTAAACTCAACCGAGACCGCATTCAGAAGGAGGGGAACGCAAACACCCGCCTCTGAAAGGGACCCAGTGTAAAAAGAGCCCTCTTTTGCCTCTTGAGCTCCATGATGAGATCTCGTGGCCAGACAACATTTTTTGACTGGTGAGAGCAGAAACGACCCTCTTGAGTTACTGGTGAGTGAATGGGGGCCTTTGTTTCCCACCGAAGAATTAGAAACCGACGGGCCTCCCCCATGCAAACAGGAATACGTTTCACACAGGGCGCTGGGATTGAATGACTGCACCAGGAAAAAAGCCAGGACAATGCCCTCTCACGTTTTAATCATTTACCTGCATTCCAGCCGGGAAGGTTTCTCGGGAAACTCCAGGATTCGCTGGAGAGGGGCTTCCCCGAGGCTCTTGCTCTGTGCGCTCTGCTCCTTCTGGTGCAGCTCCATGTGGGAAGTGAAGGAAAACGGCCTGATTTCTGTAGTCAGACCTGAGGGTAGGAGCATAGGGCCTGGAGGCCGGAAGGGGTCCCTGGCAGGGTGTGGCCGGCACCAGCATGCTGCGGGGGAGAGAAGCCAGGCTTGGGGAGAGGGTGCTTCCTGGGGTCACACCCGGAGCACATGCAACACTGACATTAGAATGGCCGCTCCCCACTCCAGCCCGGCATCCTCCTCTTGTAAAAATTGGCCAGGTGGGCATTTTTGAAACTCAAAATGACCTTTCCCTTTTTTAAAGTGATTCATGATACGTATTGGAGAAGAAACATGACCCATGGCAAGAGGTAGATGTTGTAGGATTGAATGGAAGCGGGTAGGACATTTACTAGGTTCCCGCCTCATTCTGCGGGGCGCCCCGAAGCACGCACTCATTTCCACGCCCTCTTTCTGCACGTGTGTCTCCCGGGCTCAGGAGGATAAAACAGGCTAATAGATCGTTTTGTGAGACTACTTTCCGTAGAGCCTTTTTTTTGTTCACAAGAAACTGGGTCCTGGCGATGGAGACTGTCCACAGGTAGACAGAGAGTGGGACGGAGCTGTTTGGCGACAGGAAGTACCAGCGACCGTGAGGCTGTGGTGGGGTGTGAGCTGTGGGCATGGGGTGAGCCAGAGAGCGTGCTGTGTGCGCAACACAGAGGAGGGGGCACTAACGCCCATTCTGTGTGCTGGCTGCGTCTCCACGGCAGGGTCACTTCACCTCCTGATGAGCCTTGGTTTTCTCCTCTGTGAAATGGGCCCACTAGTCTCTGCTCCGGCCAGGTTAGAACTACCTTCCTGAGAGCCTTCTGTAAACTGTGGGGAAGCTCATGGAGGCGGCAGCGGTCACAGAGGAGGAGAACGGGGGTGTATGTTGTGATGTGTGTGATGTTGGTCAATGTACCAGGCCTCAGCTTCCTAATCTTTAAATGAAGGTACACACCACTCAGAAGGTACGTTTTCTTTTTGAAATCTGTCCAGGTGCCAAGAATTAACCTAGAATCTTCTTCATTTAAAATGGCTTTTTTTATGCCCCTACCTCATAGTCTCTGTAGAGCTACTTAAACATTCATTCAACAACAGTAGTAACAACAGCAAACACTCAGAATACTCACAATGGGCCTCACCCTGTCTTCTGTGCTTCACAGGTTATGTCAGGTGATCAGAACAACCGGGCACAACCCCCCTAGGAGGGGGGTATTGCATTGTGACCCTCCCTATCTTACAGAGGAGGGAACTGGAGCACAGAGAGGTTAGGTACTTTGCTGGAAGCCACACAGCTTTAAAATGCTTTGGGGTCAGGGTTCAAAGAAGGCAAACTAGGTCTTGCACCCGCCGCAATGGGTGGAGATGCCGTTCCCTAGCGCTGTATGTGGTGCTCAGCGCTTTCTGCCTAATAGGAAGCCTCGGAATCTGGGACTTAACCTCCTTGGGGGTGAACCAGCAAAGGCCCCACTGACAGCCCAGCCCACAGGACAAGCGCATTTGGTGGAGATAACAATCAGGATTGTGGGGGAGCCCAGCCCAGCGAGGACCATTTACATCTCAAAGCAGCGTTGTGGTTTTCCACTGATTTCAGATGCTCTAACTGCAGGGAAGGACCCCTGGTCTTCGCAGTTTTGTGGGTTTGCAAATGACTGGAGGCCGATCCCTGGATCTCTTCACTTCGGAGAGCTGGAGAGCCGCACACCACCTCCCTAATTCAGTACGTGTCACTACCTTTCAGTGGAAGGAAGTGTTAGCTTAGTTTAGGGTGTGCAAGACTACAGATGCTTCATGACTTCAGGAAAGACGATTTCATTTCGGAGGAAGTCAAATATTGGATCTTGTTGGTTCCAAAAGACAGGAGGGATGCGCTTCCAGCTGCTTCTTTTTTTGCAGCCTTATCTGCCCTGAGTCTCAGGGCTCACATCAGGGCCACATCTCAGCAGGTTGTTCTGTTTCCTGAAGCCACACCTCTCCTCCCTGGTGAAGGAAATGCTATGCCCCTCCATCACCCCAGCATCACCCCTGGACACCATGGAACAAACCACTGCCCCGAGTGGGGCCGGCACCCTCCGGGGCCCTCAGGGTCCCACTTGCCTGTCTTCTCCCTCCCAGCGCCTCGCCCAGTGCACAGCTCACAGCCGGTGCTCATTTGAACCGAATCAAATTAAACCTAATTGAAATAAATCTAATTTAATCTTTGTTCCTGAGTTTGCTCTGTTGTAGGACTGCGGGATGCGAAGAGGAGATCACTTCCTGCGCCCAAATTTGGGCCGAACACATCCTTCCATTCCAGAATGTTTCCTGGCTTGTCCCCGGAGTGGGGTGGGGAGAGAGAGAGCCCCTCACGCCCGTGGGCCCGCCGTGGCTTTAAGAATTCCACGTTCTCCCTCCACCTGGAGCTAGGAAGCCTTTTAGAAGCGTTGACACCAGAGAATCTCTGTCTTCCACAAGCCGGTCCTCTTCTGCGCCCACAAAGGATAAAGATCTGTTTGTCTCTGTGTGTATGTTACAAAAAATGAATGGGGATTTAATTACAGCGGCTCATTTCCTAAAAGGAAGTCCTATTTACGATGCACCATATGTTTTGCCAGCGGGCCATACCCCTGAGGCCTGGAGTCTTGTGTGATAAGCATGGTCGGCTGGCCTGGCCTGGCCGTAGATGGGGGGCCGGGGGGGGGGGGGGACGGGACCTGGGAGGACAGGCCGAGGGGTCCAGGAAGTGGGGAGGGAGACGTAGGTGGGCTCACTGCGGGGTGAGCTCACAGGACCGGAGACCCCCTGAGCATCAGCCAGCAACCAGGGGAGGCTGCCCGGCTTCAGAGAATGGAATCGGAGGCTCCAACAATTTGTGATGATTAAAAATCGCCTGGCTTTTTTCATCTACTGAAGTGGCTCTAGAGGGGGAGACGGTCTCTCTCTGATCCTTGCTTTCGCGGTTTTAATTCCCCCTCCGCCACTTCTGAGCCAGCGCAGATGGCTTCCTAGCGCTCCCAGAACCTTCCAGCGCGGGATGCGGGGTGGGCGGGGAGCGGGATGGAGGTCTGGCTCCATCCCGGGATCCTTCCTTCCTCTGACGATCCACTCTGCTACCGGTTCAGGTGCCGGAAGCTGAGGGTGGTCCTTCAGGATTTCTCAGCTGGGCTTTCCTGCCGTTGCTGGAACCTGCTAGAACCTGACTCCGCGGATGAGATTTACAAAAGGGAGGCACCGCTTCCCACCAGGCTTCCTTTTCTTCCCAAGCCGCCTCCCCCTCCCCAAGGTGTGCTGTTTCTCTGGCTTCTTCTCTCCAGCTCACTTTGTTGTTGTTGTTAATCCTCACTCGAGGATATTTTTCCATTGATTTTTAGAAAGAGTGGAAGAGAGAGAAACATCAATGTGAGAGACACATCGATGGGTTGCCTCCCACACGAGCCCTAACCAGGGCTGTGAACCGAGACTGCAATCAAGGCACGTGTCCGTGACTGGAATCGAACCCAGGACCCTTCAGTCCAAGGGTTGACAGTTTACCCACTGAGCCACGCCGACCGGCTCCAGCTCACTTTTTAAACTCCCTCCCCCAAGAAATGGTCATCACCAACTTATTCCTCATGTTCCCACCCCCTGTGCCCTGCAGCCCTCCCCGACTGCTGGCGGCCACACTGTGACGCTTTCCCTTTCAGCTCTGGCATTCACTTTACTTTCTATCCAAATTGGGGGTGGGCAAGAGGGGGTGACAACATGCCCCCTAAAATGTCCCTTCTAGTTCTCACACTTGATCATGCCAACCAGCCAGTGGTCCTGTCTTTGCTACTGTCTAGCAGGTACCCCACCTGCTTGGAAGCAGGAAGGAGTCGGGCAAAGCCACCAGAAATCAAGTCACCTCCCAGGAAGGTAAGAACCCGCTGGAGACGCGGATGGGAATTGTCTGTCCTTGGACAGGTTCTGGAAGGTTCAGGTGCCCCCAGACCTGGGTTTTCATTGTAGAAACACAAGAGGAGTAGAAGGAGGCCCCGGGGCTGGTTGGTGAGCGGCCACACGGGGCTGTGTGCGCGTGCGCTGTTCCCATTACACTGTTCCCACTACTCTGTTCCCAAGACGGAGAGGGCCATCGACTGCCCACCTCCCCCAGGGGATCCTGGGAGCCCCCGGAAGACACGTGGACTTGTTCACCTCTCCCTGTCCATCTGCAGGGAGTTCTCAGGAAGCACCCAGCCAGCCCATGGCCAGGGCCTCCCCGCTTTCCTGCCGCGCTGGCCCCGCGGCCCTCCACGGCCCTCACACCCCATTGCCCCTTGGGCCTCTGGACACAGCGGCCCGCACCCTCCAGAGGACCTGGGCCAGCACTTCCAGGGCCCCCATTTCGGCGCCGTGGCAAAAACCTTGAGCCTCCGCTTCATAGTATCTCCAAGGAGGCATTACTCAGGATTTAGGTCCGTTTAAAAAAGCATTCTCCTAATTTCCGGGGCTCGAAGCTCCATTCGGTTCCCAGCTACCCCTCTTAAATAGAAGGCGGTTTGATCCCACATGCTTTTTGCTAATTAGTAACCCCCTTTTAGTCTCCTGTTACATAGGAATCCAGGGTACCACACGATCGTCTGGAAAGCTGGGGAGGTTTTTTAAAATGTATATTTAGCTGAAATCCAAGTGTGAGATTTTTGCCTAACTTTGCACCAGGAAGCTGTGATGGCCTTCACGTCCTCTCCCTCTCCTTCCTTCCTCTCCTGACTCTCTCTCCTGCAGGGAGGCCTGCCTAGGCTGTGTGTGTATGTGTGTGCATGTGTGTGAGTGTGTGTGTGAGGCCGGGTGGGAGTGTGGCCCCCCTTCCCACCCCTCTCAGTGCAAGGCAGCCATGCTACATTGCTGGCTGCTCATTGTTCAGTCCCTGTCTCCATGGTGACAGGAGCAGCTGCTCCCTTCTGGGCCTTGGCTTGGCTGTGCAGGGCGGCCAGCCCGCCTGTCTGCCCTCCCATCCGCCTGCCCAGCCATGAGAGCTGCCAGATCTTCACCCTCCCGCTGCCCACAGGCCCTGCCAGGCTGGGCGCAAGAAAGCGTGTTTACTAACACCATCCCCACGGCTCCCTGGGCACCGCAGCTCTGCCCAGAAGATGTCAGGTTGAGGGCACCAGGAGGCGGGCCTGGAGCCAGGCTGTCTGCAGCCCAGGGAACATTGTCCCTGGCCGGCTGCTCCGGGGCCTGCCAGCGGCCAGGCGAGGGGCTCCCCACCTCAAGGCCCAGCCACAGGCTCTGGGGGCTGGGGGTGTGGGGTTGTGAGGCCCCAGTGAGGCCTCTCTGAAGTTGCCTTGTGCTTTCTAGCCTCTGACCATGCCCAGCCTCAGGACCCACTCCACTCCGTGCCTTTCAGAGGTCCCTGGCAGCTCTGCTCTCGGGGGCCGTGTTGTTGCCCTGACTCGTGGAACTCGCAGCCGGAGGTGAAGAATCTAGGGCTGGAGGTGACCTCAAAGATGCCTCAGTCCGGTGGTCTCCGGGACAGATGGAGAAAAGAAGGCCTTGGGCTGGAAAGGTGGGGGTGGTGGGAAGACTTGTTGAAATCACAGAGCAAATCACAGGCAATGCGTGGATGTCCTCCCCACCCAGCCACACCCCGGCACTAGGCTGGCCTCAGTGGGCCTTCTCAAGATTGGACTTGGCCTTGGCCAGGGGTCCCTGAAGTTGTGAGCCCTTTCCTTCCGACTCACCCTGCCCTTCTTTTATATCATCTTCCTCCCTCCTCACTCTCTTCCTCGCTGCTCTTTATCCTTTCCTGCTGCTTCTCTAGGGCGGCCTGGGCTCTGTGTGCTGTCTGTGTGTGTGCGTGTGTGTGTGTGATGTGCGTGTGATGCGTGTGTCTATGTGAGTATATGATGTGTGAGTGTGCAATGTGTATGAGTGTGCAAGAGCATGTGTGTGATGTGTTATGTGATGTGTGTATGTGATGTGTGTGAGTGTGTGTGATGTGCATGAGTGTATGTTAGTATATGATATGTATGAGTGTGTGTGAGTGTGTGTGTGATGTGTATGAGTGTGTGCGTATATAATGTGTGTGAGTGTGTGGTGAGTGTATGTGAGTATATGATGTGTGTGAGTGTGTGAGAGTGTATGTGATATGTGAGTATGTGTTATGTGTATATGATGTGTGTGAGTGTGTGTGTGATGTGTATGAGTGTGTGCGTATATAATGTGTGTGAGTGTGTGGTGAGTGTATGTGAGTATATGATGTGTGTGAGTGTGTGAGAGTGTATGTGATATGTGAGTATGTGTTATGTGTATGTGATGTGTGTGAGTGTGTGTGATGTGCATGAGTGTATGTTAGTATATGATATGTATGAGTGTGTGTGAGTGTGTGTGTGATGTGTATGAGTGTGTGCGTATATAATGTGTGTGAGTGTGTGGTGAGTGTATGTGAGTATAGGATGTGTGTGAGTGTGTGAGAGTGTATGTGATATGTGAGTATGTGTTATGTGTATGTGATGTGTATGAGTGTGTGCGTATATAATGTGTGTGAGTGTGTGGTGAGTGTATGTGAGTATATGATGTGTGTGAGTGTGTGAGAGTGTGTGGATATGTGAGTATGTGTTATGTGTATGTGATGTGCATGAGTGTATGTTAGTATATGATATGTATGAGTGTGTGTGAGTGTGTGTGTGATGTGTATGAGTGTGTGCGTATATAATGTGTGTGAGTGTGTGGTGAGTGTATGTGAGTATATGTGTGTGTGAGTGTGTGGGAGAGTGTGTGTGGCATTGTGAGTATGTGTTATGTGTATGTGATGTGTATGAGTGTGTGCGTATATAATGTGTGTGAGTGTGTGGTGAGTGTATGTGAGTATATGATGTGTGTGAGTGTGTGTGTGTGTGTTTGTGATATGTGAGTATGTGTTATGTGTATGTGATGTGTATGAGTGTGTGCGATTGATAATGGTGTAGTGCGTAATGATATGTAGTATGATGTGGTGAGTGTGCTAGTGTCTGTGTATGAGTGTGTGCGTATATAATGTGTGTGAGTGTGTGGTGAGTGTATGTGAGTATATGATGTGTGTGAGTGTGTGAGAGTGTGTGTGATATGTGAGTATGTGTTATGTGTATGTGATGTGTATGAGTGTGTGCGTATATAATGTGTGTGAGTGTGTGGTGAGTGTATGTGAGTATATGATGTGTGTGAGTGTGTGAGAGTGTATGTGATATGTGAGTATGTGTTATGTGTATGTGATGTGTGTGAGTGTGTGTGATGTGCATGAGTGTATGTTAGTATATGATATGTATGAGTGTGTGTGAGTGTGTGTGTGATGTGTATGAGTGTGTGCGTATATAATGTGTGTGAGTGTGTGGTGAGTGTATGAGTATATGATGTGTGTGAGTGTGTGAGAGTGTGTGTGGCATGTGAGTATGTGTTATGTGTATGTGATGTGTGTGAGTGTGTGTGATGTGCATGAGTGTATGTTAGTATATGATATGTATGAGTGTGTGTGAGTGTGTGTGTGATGTGTATGAGTGTGTGCGTATATAATGTGTGTGAGTGTGTGGTGAGTGTATGTGAGTATATGATGTGTGTGAGTGTGTGAGAGTGTGTGTGATATGTGAGTATGTGTTATGTGTATGT
Source organism: Myotis myotis (assembly GCF_014108235.1). Lineage (NCBI taxonomy): Eukaryota > Metazoa > Chordata > Mammalia > Chiroptera > Vespertilionidae > Myotis > Myotis myotis. The sequence continues at coordinate 50,723,045 of NW_023416318.1, read as the reverse complement.
GATGTGTATGAGTGTGTGCGTATATAATGTGTGTGAGTGTGTGGTGAGTGTATGTGAGTATATGATGTGTGTGAGTGTGTGAGAGTGTGTGTGATATGTGAGTATGTGTTATGTGTATGTGATGTGTGTGAGTGTGTGTGATGTGCATGAGTGTATGTTAGTATATGATATGTATGAGTGTGTGTGAGTGTGTGTGTGATGTGTATGAGTGTGTGCGTATATAATGTGTGTGAGTGTGTGGTGAGTGTATGTGAGTATATGATGTGTGTGAGTGTGTGAGAGTGTGTGTGATATGTGAGTATGTGTTATGTGTATGTGATGTGTATGAGTGTGTGCGTATATAATGTGTGTGAGTGTGTGGTGAGTGTATGTGAGTATATGATGTGTGTGAGTGTGTGAGAGTGTATGTGATATGTGAGTATGTGTTATGTGTATGTGATGTGTGTGAGTGTGTGTGATGTGCATGAGTGTATGTTAGTATATGATATGTATGAGTGTGTGTGAGTGTGTGTGTGATGTGTATGAGTGTGTGCGTATATAATGTGTGTGAGTGTGTGGTGAGTGTATGTGAGTATAGGATGTGTGTGAGTGTGTGAGAGTGTATGTGATATGTGAGTATGTGTTATGTGTATGTGATGTGTATGAGTGTGTGCGTATATAATGTGTGTGAGTGTGTGGTGAGTGTATGTGAGTATATGATGTGTGTGAGTGTGTGAGAGTGTGTGTGATATGTGAGTATGTGTTATGTGTATGTGATGTGTGTGAGTGTGTGTGATGTGCATGAGTGTATGTTAGTATATGATATGTATGAGTGTGTGTGAGTGTGTGTGTGATGTGTATGAGTGTGTGCGTATATAATGTGTGTGAGTGTGTGGTGAGTGTATGTGAGTATATGATGTGTGTGAGTGTGTGAGAGTGTGTGTGGCATGTGAGTATGTGTTATGTGTATGTGATGTGTATGAGTGTGTGCGTATATAATGTGTGTGAGTGTGTGGTGAGTGTATGTGAGTATATGATGTGTGTGAGTGTGTGAGAGTGTGTGTGATATGTGAGTATGTGTTATGTGTATGTGATGTGTATGAGTGTGTGCGTATATAATGTGTGTGAGTGTGTGGTGAGTGTATGTGAGTATATGATGTGTGTGAGTGTGTGAGAGTGTGTGTGATATGTGAGTATGTGTTATGTGTATGTGATGTGTGTGAGTGTGTGTGATGTGCATGAGTGTATGTTAGTATATGATATGTATGAGTGTGTGTGAGTGTGTGTGTGATGTGTATGAGTGTGTGCGTATATAATGTGTGTGATGTGTATGAGTGTGTGCGTATATAATGTGTGTGAGTGTGTGGTGAGTGTATGTGAGTATATGATGTGTGTGAGTGTGTGAGAGTGTATGTGATATGTGAGTATGTGTTATGTGTATGTGATGTGTGTGAGTGTGTGTGATGTGCATGAGTGTATGTTAGTATATGATATGTATGAGTGTGTGTGAGTGTGTGTGTGATGTGTATGAGTGTGTGCGTATATAATGTGTGTGATGTGTATGAGTGTGTGCGTATATAATGTGTGTGAGTGTGTGGTGAGTGTATGTGAGTATATGATGTGTGTGAGTGTGTGAGAGTGTATGTGATATGTGAGTATGTGTTATGTGTATATGATGTGTGTGAGTGTGTGAGAGTGTGTGTGATATGTGAGTATGTGTTATGTGTATGTGATGTGTGTGAGTGTGTGTGATGTGCATGAGTGTATGTTAGTATATGATATGTATGAGTGTGTGTGAGTGTGTGTGTGATGTGTATGAGTGTGTGCGTATATAATGTGTGTGAGTGTGTGGTGAGTGTATGTGAGTATATGATGTGTGTGAGTGTGTGAGAGTGTGTGTGATATGTGAGTATGTGTTATGTGTATGTGATGTGTATGAGTGTGTGCGTATATAATGTGTGTGAGTGTGTGGTGAGTGTATGTGAGTATATGATGTGTGTGAGTGTGTGAGAGTGTGTGTGATATGTGAGTATGTGTTATGTGTATGTGATGTGTGTGAGTGTGTGTGATGTGCATGAGTGTATGTTAGTATATGATATGTATGAGTGTGTGTGAGTGTGTGTGTGATGTGTATGAGTGTGTGCGTATATAATGTGTGTGATGTGTATGAGTGTGTGCGTATATAATGTGTGTGAGTGTGTGGTGAGTGTATGTGAGTATATGATGTGTGTGAGTGTGTGAGAGTGTATGTGATATGTGAGTATGTGTTATGTGTATGTGATGTGTGTGAGTGTGTGTGATGTGCATGAGTGTATGTTAGTATATGATATGTATGAGTGTGTGTGAGTGTGTGTGTGATGTGTATGAGTGTGTGCGTATATAATGTGTGTGATGTGTATGAGTGTGTGCGTATATAATGTGTGTGAGTGTGTGGTGAGTGTATGTGAGTATATGATGTGTGTGAGTGTGTGAGAGTGTATGTGATATGTGAGTATGTGTTATGTGTATATGATGTGTGTGAGTGTGTGAGAGTGTGTGTGATATGTGAGTATGTGTTATGTGTATGTGATGTGTGTGAGTGTGTGTGATGTGCATGAGTGTATGTTAGTATATGATATGTATGAGTGTGTGTGAGTGTGTGTGTGATGTGTATGAGTGTGTGCGTATATAATGTGTGTGAGTGTGTGGTGAGTGTATGTGAGTATAGGATGTGTGTGAGTGTGTGATGTATGTGAGTATGTGATATGTGTGTGTGAGGGGAGGGCTTTGGGGTGTGAAGACTACTTCTCTGAATTTCTTCCTCAGCATCCAGCCCTGGCGGGGCCTCTGATTGACAAGTTACTAAAGGCCGAGCGGCCTCTTCCTCAGGGCACTCTCAGCTGTGGAATCAGGTTCTACAGGTTGCCGAGCCCCGAGTAAAGGCTCTCAGGCCTCAGCAAACACACAGGGAACATACTTTGGGAGGAATTTCTAGGTTCTGATCTGCTGCCTGCAATCTCCCGGGGCCCTGACAGATTTGTTGGGAAGTGCGGATGGGGTCCTGCTCTGGGCAGCCCTGGCTGGGGTGTGCAGGATGGAGAAGGGTCCAGTGTGTGAGGAACTGTCTACCTTGGGCTGGACAGGGGTGCTGGGGTATCAATCACTCACTCTGTGTCTACGACGGGTTAGGCCTGGAATGAAGTGCTTCCCACACAAGCCCTTTCATTTAATCCTCACAGGGATCCTACGAGGTAGAAATGATCACCCCAGTTTTGTAGGTAGAAAAGTAGGGCTCAGAGAATGTCAGTGACTTCCCCAAGGCTACCAGCTGCGGACCAGAACCAGCTCCATTCAACTGAAAAACTCATCAATCACCCTCTTGCCTCACAAGATTGCTGGGTGTCTCTTCTTCTTCTTCTTCTTCTTCTTCTTTTTTTAATATATATATTTTATCGATATTTTACAGAGAGAAAGGGAGAGGGATAGAGAGTTAGAAACATCGATGAGAGAGAAACATTGATCAGCAGCCTCCTGCACACTCCCTACTGGGGATGTGCCCGCAACCAAGGTACATGCTCTTGACCGGAATTGAACCTGGGACCTTTCAGTCTGCAGGCTGACGCTCTATCCACTGAGCCAAACCGGTTAGGGCACTGGGTGTCTCTTCTGAACTACGATCCCCAGAACCAACTGGCCACTGGAGAGCTCAACAAGGGAGCCCTATGTAACGCTACCCACAGCCACCCCGGAGTCAGGAACCCCATGTTTTTCCTGGATGCCAATAGCAGCCTCCAGCTTCCAACCTCCATTTTTCCTCTTCTCTAGCTTATTTTTATTATTTTTACATAATTGCCAGGGGGAGAGTACTAAACGCAAACTGCTCAAAAAAATAAAAAGAGGGAAAACATTAAAAGTAGTAACAACCCAGCATGTTGGATATGTCTCCACTTATGTAAACTTATATATGCACTGCATCTATGTCCAAAGAAATTGAAACACATACACACACACACACACACACACACGCACGCACGCGCACACACACACAGTACTTTAGTAATTTAAAAAATGCTAAATAAAAATGTTAAAGACCCAAACCTGATGTTCCTTATTACTCTCCTTCAATAGCTCCCCAGTCATGGCTCTGGGCATGTCATCCACATTTGACATGATTTGCAAGGCTTCCCGCCAGCCCCCCCCGCCCCCCGCCCCCGATTTAATATATTTTTATTGATTTCAGAGAAGAAGGAAAAGGGAGAGAGAGATAGAAACATCAGTGATGAGAGAGAATCATTGATCTGCTGCCTCCTGCACGCCCCACTGGAGATCAAGCCTGCAACCCAGGCATGTGCCCTTGACCAGGAATGGAACTGTGACTTCCTGGCTCATAGGTCAACTCTCAACCACTGAGCTGCACCGGCCGGGCACAAGGCTTTGACAACCTGCTTCCTGTACTCCTGCCCCAGGCTCACCATGCCAGCCACAGCCTGTGCTTCCACCCACTGGATTCCATTTAGTGTCTTTGCTTGACTTCCAGCTTCCTATCCCCTGTGCCTGGGGGAGGGCATCATGGCAGGGGCTGTGCTCAAAGAGGGGGACACTTTATCAAGGTGGGAGGAGGAGAAGGGTAGTTTGGGAAAGAATTTTACCAGAGGTGATGACTGAATTGAGTCTTGTTTAGTTTCCTGCTGGGAGGACTGGCCAGCAGGCTGAATGGTCATGGAAATCCCGATACGTTGAAACATGTGGTATACCAGATCTCCTGAACAAGAGGCTGAGACTTCCGTTCCCATACGAGGCCCAGGACACTTCCAGATCCCTACAGGGGGGCACACCCAGGTCAGAGCAGGGAGCCTCTGGCTTGGGACACCGTGACTTCAATGAAACACAATTGTCAATGTATGAAAGCATAAGGCAAAAAGAATCAGATAAAGGTCCCAAAATATGGAAAAAAGACTTTCTAAGAACTTGGGAAAATGGCCTCCTGAGAGAAGAGTCATGGGCATTTTGGTCTTTTTTGACTGAAGATTTGAGAAGGTTTCTGTAGAGGAAGCAGTACTTCCCTGGAAGAGAGGGTGTCAGCGCTTCCTAGCCCTGCCTTTGTCACTATTTGGCTGGCAACCTTGGACCTCGGTTTCCTCCTCTGCGTAGGTCTAGGTACGCTGTGAAAAGCTCTGCCAGCTCTAACATTGTTAGAGCTCTCTGTTGGAACTCAGAATTCATCCCCGGCGCGAATGAAATGTTAGAGGCATAACTGTAGCATTTTCAGTTACAGTTAAATTAAAATAAATAATTTGCACTCTGATACACAAAACAACATGATCAACAGGATAATTCACCTTGATGGCAACCTATAATTTAAACAAAGATGTGTGAAATCAAGAAATGTTGAGAGTCATTTCAAAACACTGGAATAGTTCAGGGCCGAGGTTACCCAATTTGCCGCGTGTGTGTGCGCATTTCAAAGTACTGGTATTATATATTTTAGCGGATATTATTCAAAGGGAGCTGGTCTCATGTGCAGAATTGGGAGTGATTGTAGTCAGTCTGTAAACTGAAAGAAATCAGCCCAGGGGAGCCAGCTTTCATGTTTATATATGGGAAAATGCTGGTTAACTAACCTTGAAGTAAAATCTTTTGGGAGAAAAAAATCTTTCTTGTACCTTGCAAAGACTTTTCCCTGAGACACAAGAGAAAGAAAATGGGATTTTTTAAAAGAAAATTAAAAAAGTTTATGTGCAAAGAATCCTTTTCTTTCCTTCTAATGAGGTATGTATTTGAACTTAGAGTTATAAGGAGACCATGTTTAGTACAGTAGCTGTGGGTGGGGGTAGGGAGGCCCCTGCTGACCTGACTCTCATGGCCAGGAAGCCTGGGGCAGGGACCCTTTGAGGAAAGCTCACCGAGGACTTTTCTTTTTCTTTTTATTTTTTTTCATTTTTTGAGGTTTAGGAGGGTCTATATGCACCCACCATACTGGTCGAGCCACATTCTCAAAAGCCTCTAAGACTAACAGCCAATTCCAGCAGGTTCCCCTAGCTTCATGCTAGTAGAAACACGAGTTTGAGAACTGGAAAGGAAGTTAGAAGCCACGCGAGCCTTAATTTATAAATGATGAGACAAAGGCTCAGAGGCCGGATGGGACTCAGGGCACTGGCACCCAGCATCAGGTCCTGTCTCGCCTCTGCGAGGTTGACTGTGAGGTCTGGGCTTCTGACCATCAGGAGATTCCTGGCATCCACTGGGGACAGAGCCCCTGCTTCTCCCATCAGAGACCGGGGTTAGAGCGCAAGATCCCCGGGAAAAGAGATCCCAGGGACTCTGATGTCACCGTGTCGTGATGAGACAGAAGGTTTTCTGTGGAAGCAGCAGGCACAAGGGACATGGAGGGGACAGCCTGAGTGGGAGGGGCTGGCGAGGGCCAGGAGGTCGCAGAAAGCTGGGGTGGGAGGCAAGTGTGTCCTTTGCACTTTGAGCTGCAGGTACAGCGTATACTCGGGCAAAGTGGTGAGTGATGGCCGTCTGCAGGCCTCCATGGCTCCCTCATGATTCTCTCCTGACCTGTGATTACAATGCCAGTTTCTGGAAGCTTCTCCAGGGGATTTCCAGTCCCAGTCCAGGGAAGGGCAGAGCCCCCTGAGACGGAGGGAACAGGTGAGGTGCTCGCTCTCCTGGGCAGGCTCAGTGCTGAGAGTTCCTCAGCCATGTGGTGAGGGACACGAAGACAGTTGTCTACACACAACTGCACCCAACAATCTGCTGAGTGTGTGCGGAGCGCCCCTGCCAGTGACAGGCGGCCCCACACCACAGTGGACGTGCTGTGGAGGCGGAGCAAACCCGATTTGCCCTGGGCCCAGCCTGGGGAAGGGGCTGGAGCCAACACAAGGGATGGCAACAAGATACTGAAGCTTTCTTCATCCAAAATGGGCCATTAGGTATTGGGGACCACTCAGCAGAGGGATCTGAGGGGAATGATTTTCCTCTGTCTCCATTTCCTCATCTTGAAAATTGAAGCGTTAGAGTGGCTCAAGGTGAAGGCCTTCCCATATCCACCACGCTAAGATGTGAGCACAGATCTGCCTTGCTCACCTACCAGTTGGCTTTTTAAGTCTTTGGCCAAAAGATCTCTTGCAAATAACATTTCAAAGGCTCTGTGTACATCTGACCGTGTCGTTCCCCACTTAGAGCCCATTTTGGCTCTGCATTGCCCAGAGTCTATGTCGTTGGCCTGGACTTTCAGGGCTCAGCACTCTGGCCTGTGCTTCCCTCCCCCGGCCTGACCCTTTGGCTCTGTGTCGGGATGCCTTGGCCTCTGGACCGTCTCGCTTCTCTGCTCTTCCTACCGCCTACAATGCCCTTCCCAAGCTCTTCACCTGCCCGACTCACTCCGCTCACCAGCTGATGCCCCCGGGACAGCTCCTCCCTTTCCTAAAGCAGGGGCTCCTCCCTCACACCCACCTTGTGCAGACCTGAGTCTGGCTCTTATCACACCAGTTTGAAATAAAAGATATTAAAGCCTGACTCTCCTGTTACCTGGGAGTTTCTGAGGACCCCTCTTCAAGGTCACAGAAGCAAGAGGAAGAAAGTGAGAGAAGGAAGGAGAGATTGGGGTGGGGTAGAAAGGTCACTGGGAAGTTGAGGGCAAGAAAGGAAGAGAGGGAGAGAGGGAAAGAAAGAAAGAGACAGAGAAGGGGCTGGGGAGGAAGTGATCAGTCATTCCACTCATCTGGGCCCAATTTCACATCTGGAAAATGGGTGTCAAAAATTTCCTAGTCAAGATCAGAAAGTCAAGTGCCACCTAATAATCTTGGGGTTAATGTCATTTATTACTAGTATAAATGAAAGAAATCACCTGACCTATGCAGTGGTTTAGCTTCTTTGGGGGATTATTGAGAGGATTAGAGGTAATGTACATAACATACCCAGCCTCCTGCCTGACCACAGTAGGTGCTCAATAAGTAGTAGATTATTATTATTGCTATCACTGGCCTATTAAAGGCATGTCTACCAGGAAAACCTGACTTCTGAACTTGACCCGCTTCCAATAGCCTGGACTTCCTCTTTGTAGACCATGGGTGTCTGGCCTTTCGGACACAAAGTCAGGGAGAACATCATTGGTGCCTCATGGCATTTATACTCAGCAAAATCAGAGTCAGGAAATGCCTGAGCTTTTGGGGCCCTCAGGTCACCTGACCCAGCTGTCCCCGTTTCAAAGCAGAGAGAGTTGAGACCCGTGGAGGAGTAACCAAGGCCACCTCCACCAAGGCCACACCTTCTCTAGGGACTGAGATGGAAAGGATCTGATTTCTGAGCTCTAGGATAGAACTCAACATGCCAAAATATGAGGAAAAAGACTAAAGATCAATAATTATTAAGGTGGACAAATATGACCACTGCGCTCTGAGGGAGGAAGAAGGAACAGTTCTCCCCATTTTTCTTTCAATTCACTTCGAAGTTGCTTTTTGGAATCAGGCATGTATTTCAGTTCAGGCCTCACGGTCCTTTGCTTCTGCCATCAACAATGGAACGATTTGTGCAAATGAACCAGAATATACTAGAGTTGTAACAAGCTCTAGCAACCTCCTGGAAACCATTCCCTGTCCTAATGCAGAGTCATTACTCATAATACATTCAAAATGCACTCCTTGGAACCCCAGCTGGAAATACCCAGAGATCAGTTTTCAATAGGCTGGCAAATAGACGACATTAAATATTATTCATAGAAACAGTGTTTATTTAATCTTTAATGCTACCTAATGCATTTCGGTCAAAGTCATCAGTTCATGTTCAGGCTTTATTGCGTGGAAAATGGATGTGCTATTAATAAGTCAATACAAATACAAATATGGTTTCAATTGGAAATCATTAGGTTGCATTAAACGGCAAATGAAATCCATAGGAAGGATTTGTTTTATTTTGTTTGCAAGGAGGAAAAGGAGCCCTGAGAGGCATTGCTTCGCTCGGTAATGAGGAGGAGTGATTGGTTTCTGTGGAGAGGTGGATTACAGTATAGACCTTGCTTTATTCTCCTTAGGATGGGGATTGGGGTGGTGCCATTCCCCCCACACAGCTGTTTGCTGCTCTGGGCCAAGTTGAAGTGGCTGCCTGCTCTGGAGAGTCAGAGGAAGCCCCCAGGACACAGGAGGTAGAGTTGAGGGGAGCTCCTCCACCCCTCTTTCTGGAGCTGGTGGCCTGGTAGACCTCAGCCCTCTCCTGAAGTAAGCCAGCTCTGCGAGGGTGCTGACCCGGCACGTCTGCTCTCCTGGCTCAGTAGCAGCTCATGTGAAAGAGCCTGCAAGCCTGTATGTGACCAGAAGCTCATTATGAGCAAAAACCAGCCTGTGGTGGCCAAACACAGGACCCTTGTTGCAAAGGACATTCCTGGGTGATTGCAATGGAGTGGGTGGCCCGAAGGCCTTTTGTAGTGAGATGAAGGTAGAAGTTGCAGCTGAACTTGATTCAAGTTCTGGTCCCTCCAACTGTAAGACCTGGAGAGAGTGACCTGGGAGATCTGAACCTCAGCAGCCTCATCGCCGTCCTGACAACTCCATCAGATGGGACATGTAAACTGCCCAGCACAGAGTAGGGCTCCAGCAATACTGGCTTCTTCCCAGCAACGCTGGTATTCTATCGGTCTACGCTTAGATCTTCTTTTTGCATCTTGCCCTTTGTCCCCCATAAGTGCAAGGAACACTCAGGGCTGAGCAAACATAACTAGATGTGCAGTGCTTGCTTAGTATTTGTAATGAATGACATCATCTATTCTTAATTCTTGCTGTGATGCTAGCTCACCTACATGGGATGGCTGATCTGTTCCTCCTGCTTGGCACAGAGGAGGTACGCTTTTGCTTGCTTTCACACCAATAGGGGCTCCTTGTCTGGGAACGCCCCATTTGCCTCTGTATTTCAGTGAGCAGTTCAGCTGGGACCAGAGATTGCTCCTCTGCCCCCAGTGCCCTCTGCAGAGCCTGTCAGTGGTGAAATGTGCATATTGGACGGGCAGTCAAGACCAAGAAGTTCCTGTAGAGGCACGTCTGGCACTCACGGAGGAGAGGTCCAGCAGTCTGCAGAATGTCCTTCTGGGTCCATCTCCAGCAGAGATGGGACAAGTGAGGGTCGGTCCTGGTGAACAACCTGGGTAGTCAGGGGGGCTCTCTCGCCATGCTCTCTGTAGTTACTTCTGAGCAGTGTGACCTACTCGGCTAAAAACAAATTGCGACAACTAACGCTTGTGTAGGACAGACCATGTATCAGGCAAAAATCTCAATGATTTAACTCAGTTCATGCTTACAACTGTCTCCATTTCACAGATGAGGAAGCCGAGGTGCAGAGAGGTTAAATAACCTCCCAAAAGTCACACAGCAGTGAGCAGTGGAGCTGGGGTTAGAATATAGGTCTTACTCCAGAGTCTAACTTCTTAGCGAACACTATTTTCCATCTCACGGTGTGAACATGCATTTCTGCGCTGGGAGGCAGTTCACGTCTCAGAAGCTGGTGGACTTGGAGCCGTTCTCCCGTACCCAACTGTGTGATCTTGCCAAGACTAATTGGCCCCTTTCAGCCAAGAGCTTATTTGAACTGGTTGGTGGGACTATTGGGGACTGAGAACATGGGTGCAGTGTGGTTACTAGGAAATGTCCACCATATTGCCCAGCAGACACTCAGACATCAGGCATTGTTGCTATTGTGTAATGATTTCCATGTGAGAAAATAAAGGCTCATGCACTTTCTTGCTGGTGGTCTGCATTTGGTAGCATCGCAGTTGGGACTCTCCGGACAGGAAGTGTTCTGTGAAGTGATGGCTTCTTTTTCTTTCTTTCAAAAGTATTTTTTATTGATTTTTAGAGAGAAAGAGGGAGAGGGAGAGAGAGAGAGAAACATTGGTGTGAGAGGGAAACAGCAATCAGCTGCCTCTTGCACATTCCCTACTGGGGATCAAGCCTGCTACCAGGCATGTGCCCTGACCAGGAATTGAACCGGCAACCTTTCCGTGCACAGAACAATGCCCAACCAACTGAGCCACACTGGCCAGGGTGAAGTGATGGTTTCTCATGTGAGGGAGCACAGGAGACTTGGTTGGAAAGTTTGTAAGGAGGACATTCGGAAAAGGAAAGTGTGCTGAAGGCGGCCCACCCTGTTTATTGGAATTCTGACTTAGGGGAGTACTGAAGGCGGTGCCCCTAATTATTCATTGACCTTTCCAAACAAGTCTGTGCACGTGCAGACCCTCGGGTGTTTGCTGGAATTTTTATGTTCAATCTTTAGGTGTCCTTGCTTAAAGGACACTGCAGACACATGTGTCCCCCAAAATTACTTACTCTACTGATTGTATCTAAAAGAAACTTTATCTCAAACTGTTGTTACAATGAAAGCCTAACCAGGCAGGTGATTGAGGCTATCTGGTTCCTTTAGTCAGGCAGTCCCTTAGCCCACCCTTTCACAGCAATCCTGTGTCAGAGTAATCATTCATCCGTCGCTCAGGGTCTGCTGGTCAGCCTCATATTCTCACATTCATTCCTGCAGGATCCCCCTTCAGCATTCTCATGAACTTCTTCCAGGCCTTCCCTGGCCAGGCCATGAGACCTGCTGAAGCAGCTCCCTCCAACCCGCCCCCCCCCCCCCTTTTTCTGTGCACAGGGCTCTGTACTCCCATGAGCCTCAGTTCCTGAAGCCAGGAGATGTGGATCATCACGTTGGCCTTGCTGAGTTCTGCTGGCGATGGAGGGAAACACCATATCTAGTGACACACAGTAGGAATTCAGTCATGGCAGCTCCACGTGCGTGTTCCATCACTTTGGAAAGTCTGCACCATGTGGTGCTGAAGTCGTTTGCTCTGTGCCTTCCACTCGCTGCTCCTTGTCCTTCCCCTGGAAACTACACAGGTGAGACCAATCCCTCTTCCATATGACAGCCCCGGGCGAGTGAAGGCTGTCGAACGTTCTGGGCAGAACAGCCCAGGTCTTCAGCGATTTCTCCCAGGCCAGCCTCTGGTCACGCTGCCACACTGTGGTTCCTCTCAGTGGTATTACCCATGTAGTATCGGCTTTTCTTAATCAGATTGCGGCCAAACCCTGGACGTTTTCCATCATCCCATGGCCTGGGAAGAAAGGTAGAATCAAGCACTACATTTGCAGGGGCAGCCCCAACACGCTGAGAGCCCGCGCGAGAAACAGAGCCAAATGACAGCCACTCATCCCGTTTGACCTCTGGGGACCAGAGTGTCATTTTGGGCTTGAAACGTGGGATGGAAATGAGTGCCTACTCCCAAGCTTCAGGAAAATGGCTTTCAATTTCTGAGGCGATTACAGTAAATTACACCTGGAAGAGAGAACCTAGAATAATGTCTCAAAGTGGCATGAATTAATCTGAGAGCACTTGACATACATGCTGTGTCTTGGAAGTGGGGGGAGGGGGGGTTGGAGCGGAGGATGGAGATAGGAAGAGAGAGTATTTAATACATTAATTAGGCCTAGAAAATAGCTCTGTCGTCCCTCTGTTGTGACAGTTGCTGAGTGCCTATGTTTTAAGTATGGGAATCATATGGATAATCATTAGCATCTCTTTACCTGGGGTTTCTAGAATTGAATATATTATCCTAATATAACTTTCATAGGTACTTAATAGCAACGAGCTTCTTAGAAGAGCTTCTTCGGAGCCTTGGAACATCTCAGGAATTAATCGTGATGCAGCCACATGAAGAACGTGGACTGCGTGGTTGTGTCTTTTCTAAGAGGAGGGCCGGGTGTGTGCTGACTCGCAGGATGAACCTGGACAAGAGAGGTGTTAGAGGACCCTGGACGAGGGAAGCATTTTTCGCATTCTTCACCTAGAGTCTGAAAAAGAGCCCGGAAATTGATACAAGGGCAGCAATATAGGTCAGAGGAGGAAAAGTTCAATGAATGAGGATCATTTAACCAAAGAAGGCTGGCCCAAGGGGGTCTAATGACAGTGTTGGGGGACATGAATGGGTGTCATTCAGCCGAGAGCCACACTTTGTCCTTGCGGGCTGAGAACCGATTAGCCAGGAAAGGGAGGAAATCGTAGCACCGAGGACCAAGGTGGGCCGTCAGGGAGGAGGTTCGGGAGCAAGGTTAGCTGTCTACAAGGGGTTATTTAGGGAAGGCAGAAAGTGGCTTTGGCTAGGGTTTTTCTAACTCCAGACTCCAGTTTTCAGAGCGGCATAGACTGGAGTCCTGCTGACAAGTGAGCCAGGTGGCTCTGGCAGGTCTACATGGAATTTTTCTGCCATGCCCTGGCCAGGAATGCTTCCTAGCAATGAGATCAATGGGAACTTGAGGGGTTTCCCAAGGAAGGAACCCGATTCCTGTTCTTAGGAGCTGGCAGCCCCAGGCAGGCCACACAGGATCCTATGAAGAATGTCCAGTCCTGGGGCCTCCCACAGAAGGGGGTTCAGAATCAGGAGGCAGGCCTGCGCTTCCTTTGCTTCAAAGCTGGCTCGGTGCTACTCAGCTTCAAAGGAGATTGTACAGCTCAGAGGTTAGGAGATAGGTTCTCAGGATCCAGTCACCCTCTCCTTATTGGTCACTCACAAAGAAAAGATAAGCTAGTTTTCTAAATGTTTTTTAAATGATTTAAAATGATGCTTGCTATTGATAGGAAAGTATATATTCTCTACATACACACTGATACATACGTATATGCATATGTGATTGTACATAACTTATACATGATAGTTATATTCTATAAAGTCTCCCCAAACATTGAACCAGAAAATACTAAACTGTTGTTCCTGGGGAAATACAGGGTTAGGTTCCTGTGAGCTGATCAATCCATAGCCTAGTCTCACCTGTGTTACTGTTTAAAGACACCTCATTGTTGCCAGAACCGGTTTGGCTCAGTGGATAGAGCGTTGGCTTGCGGACTCAAGGGTCCCGGGTTCGATTCCGGTCAAGGGCATGTACCTGGGTTGCGGGCACATCCCCAGTGGGGGACGTGCAGGAGGCAGCTGATCGATGTTTCTGGCTCTCTATCCCTCTCCCTTCTTCTCTGTAAAAAATCAATAAAATATATATATATAAAATAAAGACACCTCATTGCATATATATTGTTGATTTATTAACATTGAACTCAGGACCAATAGCACTCTAACTTGTGCCTGAACGAAGCTCATCTAACACATGCATTTTCTCCATAGGGCACATGGCAGCCTTCTCACACTTAGAAAGACGAGAGTGCCATCTGAAACAACAAAATCCCCCAACAAAGCACACAAATGCAAAACCACAGCTGTAGATGGGCCGAGAAAAGGACACATCCTACAGTATGAGAGCTGAGGCAAGAAGGCAGAGCGTCCCCTGTTCAGTCTCAGCTGGGGACGTGTTCATTGGGTGACTCAAACTTTTCAGCACTCTGCCCAAGTTCAGGAATGACTGTACAAGTGCCATGAGTATTGCTGTTGTTATTTCAAATATATTTTAGTGAGTAGACAAATACGCAAATATGGAATCCCAAATAATGAGGATCCACTGTAAAATTGATAATGTGTCTACAGAACACACTCATTCTAAGAAGTGAGTAAAAGTCACCGAGTGAAACCCTTTCATTGTTTTTGTTTTGGGAGCGAGTCAGGGTGGGAATGAAAGCAAAGTGCTTACTGTAAATACTATCACCTCTTCATTCATTTGTGCTGTCAACTTGCAGAGCTGTCTGCTTGGCACTGAGTTGATACCAAGATGGGTAAACTGATGCCTCCTTCAAGGAGCCGATGCTGCACATGGTGGAGCATACCGAGGGCATAAATGCCAAGGGCGTGTGAGTGAAATAAAGTGCTGAAGAAGTTGTGGGGTTGGGGGGTTGGCTAAGGCTTCTTGGAGGAGGTAAATAAATTGGGCCTTCAAAAAATGGAAGTGGGGATGTCAAGTACAACATGGGGAATATAGTCAATAATATTGTAATAACTATGAATGGGTACTAGAAATATTGGGGGGACCACTTAGTAAAGTATATAATTATCTATCACTGTGCTGTACACCTGAAACTAATACAAAATCATATTAGAAAAAAAAATAAATGAAATGTAACTCCAGACGAAAAAAGAAGATATTGTACTCACAAAAAAAATGGATCAGAGTAAAGATGATGTACACATGGACTGTCAAATAAATAACAGCTGGGCCTAAAGAACAAATCAGAAACAAATATTCAAAATTGTACAGAATAAATTTTTTCTAAAACTAAAGTAAGTTGTGAAATTATGAGTGAACTTTATCAGAATGATTTAATAAAATCTGACAAACATTTTGACACATTCTACTGCAAATATTGAATTCCACAGATAACAAAAGAATCAAAAAACTTCAGAGAGAAAAAAAAAATAACCCAATAAGTACAGTGGAAAAAAAATCAAGGAGACCTCAGACTTTTCTGTGCAACATTGGATAAAGGCAGTCAATGGAACATTTATAAAATCTGGGAGAAGAATTGTGATTCAAAAATTCCATACCCAGCCAAATTGTCATGTATAATTTTAGCTAGTGGCCTGGTGCATGAAATTCATGCACATAAGAGGGAATTAATTAGAGGAAATATTTTGATATTGCTATTTGCCCTTTCTCTATAATAGAAGTGTCATAGATGAAAGAAAATTAGTAAAATGTATATGAAAATCTCCCTCCTGTCAGAGTCTGGGGTGCACCGTGGGACCCAGAGTCAAGTCCCCACCCACCCGCCCGCATGTGCCTCGAAATTGTGCCAGGGTGGGACCCGGCTGGCCCCATCCCCTTTGGATGAGACCCAGACCCAGCCGGCCCCACCCCCCTCAAGCCCCGCCGGGTGGGGGGGCGTGGCCTCAGGTAGCCTCAGGTCCCTGCTGATAGGTTCTGATGACCATTTGTATGTCAGCTTTTTATTATGATGATAATTGAAATGCATTTTCCTATCATAAAAATATGTTCATTGTAGATAATAAAAACATAATATTAAAAATTTTAAACATCTTAAAAAAGAAAAAAGGGAAGAATTTGGAGATGTAGAAAAGTAAGCACTCTAAATGTGCATGTGCATGTGTGGGTGTGTGCTTGTGGTGTGAACATGAGGTGATAAGCATGATTGTGAATGTGTGTAGGTGGGAGTGGCAGGCCAGGATGCTGCTGCGAGGATGCTTTGAGAAGTTATAAGGTGCCCCGGTTATATAAAGCCAAACTGCCTGGGGCCAAATCTCCATTCTGGATTAGCCAAGACATTTTGGGCAAGTTACTTACCTTCTCTGTGCCTCAGTTTCTCATTTGTAAAATGTGGATGATTATAATCTCTCTCCTTGAGAAGTCATCTTTGACCCTCAATTACTACATTACTACAAAAATAGTAAAAATAATGCCTACCTGCCCTTCTGGGCTGTTAGGATTTAATGGCATACGTTACATGTGGGAAACTTTTGAGTCCAAGGCTTGATACCCAGTGTGTGTCTGAAAGGGTTTCCTTGCTCCTTCTTTCCCTCCTTCTCTTCTTTCTTTCCCTTCTGGCTCTTTGAAAATACCTACATGAGACAGCCATGATAAACTCTCTCTTCTAGAGAGCACTGGAAAAACTGATGGCTCAACCCCGTTGGAAAGATGGGGAGACTGAATGGGTGATTGAGCCGGTGTGTATACCTGCGCCACCTAGCTATGTTAACACCCACCTGTCTGTGTGATTCTGTGCACGTACGACAATAGAAGCACAGAAAGCATCTCATCCAAGCTCTTGCATTTTCTGATGTGGTCCGGATAATTTGATTGACGTCCAATGCAGCATGGCTGGTTCCTGGCAGGTCTGAGCCTAGAACTCGTCTTCTGGTTCCCAGTCCCATTCTCTCTTATTCATCACATATGTGTGCGTGCGCGCGTGCACACACACACACACACACACACACACACTGCTTTCTATTTTTCAAAAACTGACATCTGGCCAGGCATCTGATTGCACAGAGCAGTCTTTCCTTTCTCCCTGTCTGTGTGTGTCCTGCTACTCTCGCCGCTGTAGTGTTTGTACTATCACTCTCCACCCCACCCCCCAACCCCCGGATTTTCTCCGAAGGAAGAAATAAGGCCAGCGATGGGGGAGGCTCTCGGGCATACGGCTCTCTCCACTATGGGGAACAGAGCTGTGCTGGGTTTCAAAGCAGCCCAGCTCACTGTCCCTAGGTATCCAGAGAGCTCATGGCAAACACAACTAAGCAAACAGCTACAAACCAATGACAGGACGAGAGCTGGGGTGAGAACCAGGGGCGGGTGGGGTAAGAGATTGGCAGAGAGCGGGTCAGGGATAGAGTGTGGCTCAGGTATGTGGAGGGACAGTGACAGCTGCATACATTATCTGGAAGTAAAACAGGATCTTTAGGCCCTGCCTGAAGGTTTTCTCTAAATAGCCCGGCACTGGAATGGTCACGTGAAGGAAAGATCAGCCCCCATCAGCTCAATGCCGGGGCCCGGAGACCAGGTTTAGTCTGGGTTTCCCTTCTCAGCTCAGCCTGAGACCCCGTCTTCAGGAACCATCTCTGAATCAGCTTCCTCCTTTGTCAGGTGCAGAACGGCTGCGGGATTGTATGCTGGTGCTTCTGGCAAGGCCTCCAGACTGTGCAGCATCACTTAGCACAGGCTTCTTGGGGGGAAGGTGTCCCCCACAAGATCAGTGACACACCCTGTCTCCGCAGGGGACCGAGTGATTTCCCACCCGAGGGCAGATGGACCAGGAAACAGCCCTTTCCTGCCTTCATCTGGAGCCCTGGGCCTCGGTCCTCTCAGCTGGGGTTCGAGACAACACAAACTCGCGGGGAGAAAGCACTCGGACCTTGGCCCTCTAGCAGCGCACACAGTGTGGGCACACGGGGCCAGGCCGGGGGGGTGGGGGGTACTCTGTGGGGGGGTGGGCAAGGAGGAGCTCTAGGGGGCCACCACGTCCCCAGTCGCCAGGAATGAAGAGACTTTTCCCAACCCCCTCACCAATTTTATACCTAGCAGTTTTCAGTAGCTCCGTCCAGGCTTTCTCTGTCCCCCTTCACTCTGCTGGAGGGCACACAGTAGGCACTCAGGAAATATTTGCCGGGTGCGTGAACGTTTGGTCATCTAGCACTAATCCCCTCTCTGCAGCTCCCACCCCCAGGAAGGAATAAAAGATGTCCGTTTGCAGCCCGGCCACATTCAGGCAAGCTCCCATATTGCTGCCAAGTCCTGCCATCTGCCACGGCCGCGGTGCAGGTGCTGGGCAGCCCCGGCACCCACAAAGCCGGGCTGCGGCACAAAGGCCCATGTACACTGATAATTGCTGTGCGGATGGCCCGCCGGCCGGCCAGGCCGAGGCAGGTTTGCTGGGGCTGCTGACATTTGCATACAGATGGCCAGTCCGGCCCAGGGCCGCCCGCCACCCGCACCGCCCGCCCGCACCCTGCTCCACCGGCTGCAGCCCCCTTAGAAGTGTGCGCGGCTTTGACTGCAGCCCAGCCCCAGAGAGGCCTCATTCTGCAGGCCCTGAATAGTCAGCCATTCAAGGGGGCGCTTTGAAATTTGAAAAGAGAGAGGAAGAAAGAGTCTGAGAGAGAGAGAGAGACTAAGAGACGGAGAGATTGAGATAGAGACGGACCGAGCTTGAGAAAGACAGATGGACAAAGAGAGACAGAGATTGAGAGACTGACAGACTGAGAGGTGAGACTGAGAGATAAAGACAGAGAGAGATAGAGAGACTGAGAGACAGACGAAGAGGGGCTGCTGAGACAGAATGAGAGCTAAACAGAGACAGAGGCAAAGCCAGGGAGGAGAGAGATGGGGAGAGAGGAAGGAAGTCCTGGGCTTTCCCTTCTGGACAGGGTGGTGGTGGGAAGGGAGGGGCTTCTAAGCCGCGCGGAGCCCCAGGAACGGGGAGAGGTCTGTGGAGACAGCCTTGACCGGTGGCATTTGCTTGCTCCAGCTTCTGGTCATGCGGAGGCGGGTGGGGTGGAGGGGGTGGTGTCTGTTGGGGCCCCTGTGACCAAGACTGCACAGAGAGAAGGTCTAGGGCAGTGGTTCTCAACCTTCCTAATGCTGTGACCCTTTAATACAGTTCCTCATGTTGTGGTGACCCCTGATTTCATTGTTACAAATGGAACATAATTAAAGCATAGTGATTAATCACAAAACAATATGTAATTATATATGTGTTTTCCGATGGTCTTAGGCGGCCCCTGTGAAAGGGTCGTTCCACCCCCAAAGGGGTCGTGACCCACAGGTTGAGAACCGCTGCTCTAGGGGAAGACAAGGAACCTCCACGCCATTGAAATGTTACAAGCGGGTTGCAGCTGTTTTGAAACTGGAAAAAAAAAAGAAAAGAAAACCCACTCACAAAATAAAATTAAAAACAAAATCACTGTAAATAAAAGACAAACTCTCTGGTTGAAGTTGGAGGAAGTCTCTCAGCAAGCCCTCCAGTCCCCGACCTCCGCCCGTGGGACGCAGCCTTCCCTGTTCTTCTCCGTCCCATTTGGTTTGGAAACAGCTCCCGGGTGAGCGAGCGGCCAGGCCCCAGGGACCCCGGTGTCGGCATCGCACATGGCAGGTGCCGGGCCAGCTCCGCGCTCTCTGTTGAGCAAGCACTGGCGGCTTTAGCCCCGAGTTTGCTAATACGCTGGCCTGGCCCCAGCAGCTCCCGCCGCTGCCCGCCTGCGGGAATGACCAGGGTGGCTGCAAAGAGAAAGGCGTCATTGAACTGCTGCCTCTCTTGTCCAGACCAAATGAAAGGGCAACGGAAAAGCAACAGAAAGTAGCAATTTCTCTTGTTCCTCCCGGCGCGTTTTAAACCTGCTTTGCCCCCTGTGTCCTCTGCAGGAGACATCTGGGAGGCAGGCTTGATCCCCCCCACCCCCCTCCTCTAGCTCCCTTAGCATCCAAGGCACCAAGGCCTGGTGCTCTCCCGGCCTCCCCCTGGCTGGTCTGGAGGCTCCTCTCCTCCACCCTTAGCCACTCCGCCCCACACCAACCCATTCCCCCCACCCCCCACTGCAGCCAGAATGCTGTTTCAAAAACACAGTTCCATGTGTGCCTCTCTCTTCCTGAAAATGTCAATGAGCCATGGTTGCCATCTAGAGAATAAAGACCAAGCTCTCTGGCTTGGCATGGAACCCCCAGGGTCCAGTTCCTGCTCCCGCTTCCGCCCTCACCCCGCCCTGCCCTGTCCGGTGCACCGAGGTCCCACTCTAGTCGAGGCTGCCACACATCCCTCTTGGCGGCTCACAGCTCTCCACTTCCTGCCATGTCCTCTCCTCTCCCCGTGGGACCATGGGGGCTCCCTTTCCTCCCGCCCACCGCCTTCCTGTACCATCCAGCCAACAGCTGGGTTATCGGTGCCATCACCACGCACCCCATCAGGTGCTGAGGATAAAGGGATGGAGAGAGGAACTCCTTGGCCTTCCGTCCGCTCTTCACCTGGGCAGTGCGAGGCAACTGAGGAGGCGATGATAGGGTCCCCCGCCTCGGTACTGGGCATTCCCCTTCCTGAGCCGAGACCCAAGTTTCTGGCCGTGTTTGCAGACTATGTTTTTGCATCAGAGGCAGCTATCGATGGACTGGAGACCAGCGACCCGCTGAACGAGAGGATCTCCCTCGGTATTTTTATTCCGCTCTCCCCGTCTGAAACTGTGCCAGGAACGCGGGAAGTCATTCCTAGAGGATCAATTCTATCAAAGGGAAATGACCGGCGGTTGGTGCCAGACTCGAATGTAGCTTTATGATCGCTTTCCTTTCGCCGTTGGGAAAGTCAGGGCAAAACTCCCGCCAGGTGCTGCATTTCATTCTTTCAACAAGTATTTCAGTTGAATGAATGAGACTGTGAGTGAGGGATTTGGGTGATGGCTTTGTATAAAATTAGGTCCAAAATGTTAATATGTTCATGCTCAGGAACATATTTGCTCCCCCCCCCCGCCGCCCCCACTCTCTCTGAACGACTTTGTGCCCCTTGTTTTCACTCACCGCAAGCCTTGCCCTGGACTTGGGCCAAAAGCAATACAATCTGGTGAAATCCCAAATGGGACGATGTGCTGTGGTTAACTAGTTGTCACGGCGAGCAGACCTTCACGGGAGGGGGTGTCTTGGGGAGCTGAACCTGGGTGGCTTCGGGTGATGATAACCCTTCTCCGGGCTTCAGCTTACTCCTCTCTGGCCTAGACATCGTCATGTCTGTTTCATGGGTGGGTATGAGGCTGGGAAGGAGCGGAGAACGGGAAACCACAAACACGGGAGAACAATCTAACTGTTGTTGGTGATTTCAATGAGTCAGTTTGATCTCATTTTCTTTCTTTTTTTTTAAATCCTCACCTGAGGATATTTTTTCACTGATTTTTTTAGGAAGAGTGGAAGAGAGAGGGAAAGACAGAGAGAAACACATCGATTGGTTGCCTCCTGCCTGAGCCCCGACCAGGGCCCGGGCTGGGGAGGAGCCTGCAACCAAAGTCCGTGCCCTTGACCGGAATTGAATCTGGGATCCTTTGGTCCGCAGGCCGATGCTCTATCCACTGAGCCAAACCGGCGAGGGCTGATCCCATTTTCAAACGAACTTTGCATCATTATTGGAAAGATGTGGTCGCACAAACAAAGAGGAGACAAAGTCAGAGGAAGGATGGAACCCTCCTGCTGGGGTTCTGACTTGGGCTGGGCACTTAAGCTTGCTAAGCTCACTTCCAAAGTTCTAAAGAGAATAACACCTGCTTTCCAGGCTTTCTGTAAGGATTAAGCAAAAGAATGCAAACCTAATGCAGTACCTGGCAAATAATAGGTGCTTAAAACAGAGTAGTTATGATTATTATTTATATTTATTATTGCTAAGGATGAAATAAAAAAGGAGAAATACACTTGTGCGCAGGTTGGAACTTTTACCCACGAGAAAGTACAAAACAGAAACAAATAATTATGGTGCCTCAGCCGCCCTGCTCATAACTACTTCCATTTGTAACATTTCCTCTGTAGCAAGTTCACGAGCATCAAGTTGTGCTAACTTCAGAGTACAAAACGCTGTGTTCTTATTTCCAAGTCACTTCAGGAGGCAATAAACTATTGAAATACAATGTATTATAAATCAGTGTTCCGTTCAATTTAACGTAATTCTATGCAGCAGATGTTTCTGGAACATAACAGACATTTCAAGTGCCTTCCCAGGCCCCATGACGTGGGGGACGTGGAGATGAAGAGTACAAGCAATACCTTTAAGCGATGCAAATGGGTTACCATAGGAACAGACATGAGGGGCGGGGTGGGGCGGGGTGGGGGAGGGGGCGCCCAGACTATGAATCCTGCCCTGTCATTTAATGTGTGATATTGAGTAAACGAGTGAGCTTCCCTCAACTGCAAGAGAGAGGATAACAAATTGTATCCTGCAGGATTGTTAGGAAAAGCGAGTATAGATAATATGCAGGGTGCTTAGCATTGAGGCACAAGACCCTTGCAGGCTATTTATATATATATATTTCAGAGAGAATGGGAGAGGGAGAGAGAGATAGAAACATCAATGATAAGAGAGAGTCATTGATTGGCTGCCTCCTGCAACCTTGGCATGCTGGGAATTGAACCCTGACCTCCTGGTTTATAGGTCGACACTCAACCACGGAGCCACGCCAACCAGGCCCTTGCAGGCTATTTTAACGTATGGGGCGGGGCGGGGGGGGGGGTAGGGGTGTGCTTAGCTCCTGAGAAGGCAGGCTGATGCCAGAGTGGAGCCCTGGCGGGGGTGACTTCCGCCGTCCAGTGGGCACACTAGGACCTCCCCCTGCCTCTTCCTCTGCTCCCGGCAGAGACCACCAGCTCTGTGGGCTGTGAGCTAGTGGTGATGATAGGCATGGGGGAGGCGAGGCAGCTTTCGGTGCCGCACAGCCCTGAGCTGCTGGGAACATAGGGACCTCCCTGAGCCTCACTGGCCTCCTTTGATGAATGGAAAGAAAAGGCCTCCTTGAACTACTTCACACGGTGCAGTGCGTCGAAGAGAAATGAGAAGACAGACAGGAAGTGGCTCTGCGAACAGTAAGTAGCTATGCCAGCGCCAGAGATGGTTGTCGGCTCCCCGAAAAGGAGGGAGGCACCGAGAAAATCCCATCAATTAGGAGCTTCCTGAGCTCCGTGTTCCTCTCGCATGGAGATTTGGTTGTGATGAGCAGGTGGGCAGCAAGTGCCTTCCCAGCAAGTGCGCTGCTCCCAGTGTGGCCTGTGGGCAGCGGCACGGGCATGACCTGAGCGCTGGTCAGGAATGCAGGAGCAGGGCCCAGCCTGCGTGGCTCGGTGGTTGAGCCTTGGCCTATGAACCAGGAGGTGATGGTTCAATTCCCGGTCAGGGCACCTGCCCAGGTTTGGGGATCGATCCCCAGTGGGGGGCGTGCAGGAGGCAGCTGCTCAATGATTCTCTCTCATCACTGATGCTTTTCTCTCTCTCTCCCTCTCCCTTCCTCTCTGACATCAATAAAAGTATATTTAAACATAGAAAAGAAAGAAATGCAGGAGAGTAGTCTCCACCCCACAGTCACCCAACCAGCACCTGCATTTTAACAAAATACCCCGTGAGTCCACATTAAGGTTCAAGAAGCATTGGTCTGTAGGCCTTGCTGAGAAAGAGAAAGAGTTGATAACAGTGTGCTCAGGAGGAAACGAGCCAGAGCGAGTCAGGAAGGGCCGTGTCCGAGGAGGAGAAGGGACGGGTGACCTGCACACACCTTGGGGGCTTCGGGTTTCTGGAGGCAGCGTCAGACCTAAATACAAAAAAAAAAAAAAAAAAAAAAATCTGGGGGAAAACCAGGGAGGAAAAGCTGCCTCTGAGGAGCCTAAATACTTGCAGAAATCCTGCTTAGCTGATCGATATCACAACGGTTTCTAATGAGGAGATCGCACTTAGGAACTCTTTGTTATCAATTAGTTAATCATTAGGTCAACCGGCCCTATCGATGGCTGTGCTAACTACTCGGAGAGGCACCCTGACATTTTTCCTGTTAGAAGACAAACCCACCCACGGCAGATCCCATTGTCTGCCCAGGCATTTCTGTGATTTCTTACTTTTTTTGGAAATGATTCCCCTCCTTAGAAACATTCCGCTTCTATTCTCTTCTCAATTTAATGCTTAATGAGGTACTCAGTTCCCACCGTCTCCACGTGACCCTGACCTCAGCAGGACTCTCAATCAGTTTTGGGTAAGAAGGTGAGGATCTAAAATGGAATTCTAGGCCCTGGCCAGAAGCTCAGTGGGTTAGAGCATCGCCCCAATACACCAAGGGTTTCGGGTTCAGGTTCAATCCCCCGCCAGGGCACATACAAGAATCAGCCAATGAATGCATAAAAAAGTAGAACAACAAATTGATGTTTCACTCTCTCTCCTTTCTTCTCTTGCTCTAAAAATCAAACAGTAAAAAAATAAATACGTAAAATGGGACTTGATTTCCTGAAAACTTTCAGTGACTCACACTCTGCAGGGAACCCCACGGGAAGTCTCTGCAAGAAAGGTGTTTAGCATTTCTTCGTGGCTGACACTTACAGCGACTGACTTACGTCATCCGGACAAGGACCTTCCTAGGTAGACATTTTCATTCCCATTTTACACACACAGAAAACTGAGACCCAGTGGAGCTGGGATTTATACTCAACTTTCTCCAGCTCCTGAGCTCTCTGCTCCCTCTGCCCTCTGGATTTGGGGAGGAGGAGGAGTGAGGGGAAGGAGGAGTGGAGGGAGGGAGACCCTGTCCATGATGGAAGCCCCTGGGTAGTGTCCTCAGGCTCCCAGGTGCACCTAGAAGTCCAGTTTGGGAGGGAGTGTGTATTGGTTTTTAATGGGTCGCCAGACCATTCATTCATTGTCCATCGCTCACCCTTGAGTAGGAATCAGGATCCGATAGCTCCCAACATCTGGGTGAGCTAAGAGGTGAGGTCCCTTCCAGCTGTGGCGCTCCACAAGAAAGGAAGCACGCGTCTCCTCTTCTTTCTTCCTTGACTACATTGTCTTTCTAGTGTGTGTGCGCTCCCCACCCCGTTCTCTTTTCTCTCTCTTTCTTTTCCTTTCTTGTTAAAGTGGGTGTATTTAGCCATTATAACTGGGTGGGAGCCAGCGATGGTTAGGCGTCTTCTGGTTGGAACAGAAATAGCCCTGTTAGCCGTGGACTGCGTCCAAGCTCTGAACAGCCCCCCAAGACGATCTCCATATAAATGGCTCCTTCAGGACTCCCCTTTGAATGCTTTCTTGGTCCTGGGGGTCTGAAATGGAGCCAATTTGAGAGAGTTCCAGGCATTTCCCACAGGGCCTCCCTCCCAAAAGCTTTTCAAAGCAATCCCCGAGGTCCTAGCATCCTCTCTCACCAGGGACTCCGCTGGGGTGAGGAGTTGGGAAGACTTGCCTTTAGACCCCTGACACCTTTGCCCCTGACCTTTGAAAGTGCACCACTCTGGCTGCCATATCCTCTAGCGTAGAGACAGAGCCCAGGACAGTGTCTGGCTCCAGCGATCCTGCAATAAAGGTTCGTTAGCTTTGCCTATGGGATACGTGGGACTTGCACTGACAGGGTCCGGAGCCGAGGCCTGCACCTGCCACCCAAGGACACTGACCATGAAAGAACTTCCTGGTGTCCACTGTATTACTAATAACACTTTTTTTAAAAAAATGTTACTCTATCAGTCTATCTATCTATCTATCTATCTATCTATCTATCTATCTATTATTAATTCTCACCCAAGGATATTTTTCCATTGATTTGTAGAGAGAGTGGAAGGGAGGGGGAGAGAGAGAGAGAAACGTCGATGTGAGAGAGACAGACACATCGATTGGTTGCCTCCCACACGTGCCCTGACCAGAAGCCAGGGATTGAGCCTGCAACCAAGGTAGGCGCCCTTGACCGGAATTGAACCTGGGACCCTTCAGTCCCCAGGCTGACACTCTATCCACTGAGCCAAACCAGCTAGGGCACTCATAACACCTGAATAAATGAAATACTAGTGACTTATGTACGCTCTTCAATGTATAAGAGAGAATTTCAGCAAGCCCGCTGATATTCCGGGTTTTCACAGTGGGGCTATGGAACCTGGGGGTTAAGATGTGTCTGTTAAAATAATAACAAAACCAGGGTCATTGCAGCCAAACACAGAGGAGAAGGCATGGACCCAGCAGAAGTGGGTTTGACCTCATGCTCTCTTACCGGCAGGATGGCTTCCATAAATCGCTCGGTCTCTTGGAACCTCAGTGTCCTCATCCCTATTAGCTCTCTTAAAGGCCTTTGCTCAAATGAGATCATAAATAAGAAAATATTTGCAGAGTATAAGCGTAGTCATACTTCCATTTACTTAGGCCAATTTTTAGAGGCTAGCAAATTGCACTTCAAAGGAAAAAGCAAATTCTCAATGAACCCAACCTAAATTAGTAATATTTTACTGGGTTCGAAATGCTTACGAGGTGGCAGGAGGCAGCTGAGGTCCAGAGAGGTCTAGTGACCGTCCAAGTCCTCACAGCCTTGAGGGAAAGTCAGCAGAGAAGTGGGATAGAATGGTAGGACCATGCCGGGCATGTGGAGGATGCCCCCCAGCTAGGAGGCAGTGATTTCAGGGGGTCTGTCTGTCTGGCGTGTGGACAGAGCAGAGCTGTGAGAAGCACGTTCCCTAAACAGAGAGCCTGGCGCTAGCTGCTGCACACCCTGCCGGGGAGACTGAAATAACGCAGATTGTGCATAATAATTGGTGTCTAAACTGGCCCTGATGTTATTCAATCAGCAAACATTTTCTTCTTTTTTAAAAATTTATTTTTTATTGATTTCAGAGAGGGAGAGAGAGATAGAAACATCAATGATGAGAGAGAATCATTGATCAGCTGCCTCCTACATGCCTGTTATTGGGGATCAAGCCTATAACCTGGGCATATGACCTGATCAGGAATCGAACCATGACCTCCTGGTTGGTAGGTCGAAGCTCACTACTGAGCCACACGGGACAGGTCCAATCAGCAAACATCTTAGATGGAACTTAAATATGGAATGAAAGAAGAAAGGACATCAGTTTCGAAAACTGGATTACCTTCTGTGGAATCAGAATCATATTTTTCTCACCGGTCAGAGAACTGCCCACTATCATATTGATCATTATGATGATGATCATATTAATGTGATTATTAAAACCATTATTAGGATTACCATTTTACAAAAGCTCTTTACGAACCACAGGCCCTCATTTATATATAAAGAAGGCAGGTCCACTAATGAGCAGAGAGCTGGGTACTGTCAGCTGGTGCTTCGATGTGTTAATTGCAAATCATTCTAATCTTTTTTTATTAAAGAACAACTGTTAGGCAGCGAGCCTATTGTTATATACCATGTGTACTTGAAATGAATCTGACCCCATTAATTTTGAGCACCCCTCCAATTTTAAACAACCGTTTCTTAAGCATCTACTGGGCCCTTAGCAACGTGGCCAGATTTTTGGGAGAATAAGAAGCAGTGAACTATGCGATCGCTGTTCGCTGTTCACAAAACTTTGGAGTCTAAGGGGCGGTAGTGCTAGTAGATGGGTCTGCACGCAAAGTCTGGGGAACGGAAATTGGACGAGGTGATTGCATGTGCCACGCGGTATTTTTTTTCTTAAGTAGGCTTTATTTTTACAGCAGTTTTAAGTTCACGGCGAAATTGAGAGGAAGGTACAGGAGTTTCCCATAAACTCCCTGCCCCCACACATGCACAGCCTCCCCCATGATCAATATCCCCAGCAAAATGGTACATTTGTTACAACTGGTGAGCCTACATCGACACATTATTAGCCAAAGTCCATCGTTTGCAATAAGATTCCCTCCTGGTGTTGTACATTTCACGGGTTTGCACAAATGCCTTCTCGATGTATCCATTATTATGTATCATACCGAGTAGTTTCGCTGCCCTAAAAAACCCTCTGTGCTCCAACTATTCAGCCCTCCCTCCCCCCCAAAGCCTAGCAACCACTGATCATTGCACTGTTTTCATAGTTTTGCCTTTTCCAGAATGTCATGTGGTTGGAATTCTATAGTATGTAGCCTTTTCAGGTTGGTTTCTTTCACTTAGGCATATGCATTTAAATTTCATCTGTGCTTTTTCATGGCTTGATAGTTCGTTTCTTTTTAGTGCTGGACACTGGGTAATATTCCATTGTCTGGATGCACCACGGTTGTGTGTCTGTTTACCTACGGGAGGACATCTTGGTTGCGTCCACGTTTGGGCAGTTATGAATAAAGATGCTGTAAACATCTACCTGTGGCTTCAAGTTATGTCTTTAACCTGCAATTTCTTTATCAAGTAGCGAGAGTAATGGAGGCAGGATAGCACAGAGGGATGCAGTTGGACTGGAAATAGATTGGATGCTGATGGTGCTGATACTTAACAGATCTTGGGCATGCCACTTCACCTCTCTGCCTCAGTTGCCTCTCTAGAAATAAGGATGATAACACTTCCTGCTTCCTGAGTTTGCTATGAAGATTAAATTAGTTAATAGTGTAAAGAGCTTAGAGTAATGGTAAACACTATGCATTTGTTACCTGAATGGAATAAATAATGCCCTTCTCACAGTATTGCTTTCCAAGTTAAATGAAAGAGCATATACAATGACCTATTATGGGACCTTGCATATAATAGACATTCAAATAACATTGTTGCCTCCTCTCTTTGCTCTTGTCCTTCCTCTCCACACACTGGACCAAGAGCATTTTCTGCCTGCTGTGGCTTACGAGGTGGAGACCAGTGGTTTTTAACCTTATCAGCACTGTAGAATCCCTTGGAGAACTTTAAATATTTCCAATCTCCAAGCACACTAGAGACAAATTAAACCTGATTGGCTGGGGATGGAACCCAGGCATTCGTGGTTTTCAAAACTGCCTTGTGATTCCAATGTGTTGCCAGGTTGGAGAACCAGGACGATAAACCATCAGGGTCCGGCGGGGCCCTGAAAGTGGCCAGGGAAGCTTTCTTAAAGTTAGTCTTCTGTTTGTTGGCTCATAGAAGCTCAACCCATCTCAACCCATACCTTCAACCAATTGTTATTGGGACCTGTGATGTGTGAGGGACAGAGGGTGCCTCCCTGAGCAAGACAGACAAGTCCTGTCCTCATGGAAAGCCCACTAGAAAGAGGAGACAGACACACATGCAGAAGGGTCCATGCTGGGAAGAGCAGTAATAAGTGTCACAAGGGAGGGGAAACAGCACAGGTGTGGTGTGACCAGGGTGGGGTGGGCTCAGAGGGCGTTCAGCGAAGTTGACACCTGAGTTGAGTCCAGAGGGATGACCGGGGACCAGTCCTGTGAAGAGCTTTCCAGGTGTATTCAAGGGACAGAAAGGCTGGGAGGCTGGTGTACGATCACCGAGTAGAGGGGCCTGGCCAGGAGCTTGGCGAGGCAGGGGTCTGGGCTCCGAGGGCCTTTTGGAGATGCCGCGGGTGTTATCTGAAGTGCGATAGGAAGCCACTGGAGGCTTTGATGCAGGAAGGGCTCTGATCTGGTTTACATGGAGGCTTTCGGTTGAGCAGTGACTACAGGGAGAACAGTTAGGAGGCTCCAGGTGCAGCCCAAGTCTGAAAAGACCGTGGTTTGGGCTAGGGTGGTGACAGTGAAGAAAGATGGGGCCATCAGAGTCCAGGTGTGCTTTGGTGGAAGAGCCAATGGGATTTGCAGAGGGAGGGCACCTAGACATACAAGCATAAGGAACAGGGCCAAAACGACTTTCGGATGTTGGACCTCACAGCTGAGTGGATGGTACCATTTCGAGATGGGAAAGCGTGGGAAGAATATTTAGTAGGAGCGTGCTTGGATGTGTTGGGGTTGGTACCCATGGCCAGGCTGGGATGAGGGGTTAGGGATTAACAGCTCCCCTATGGCCTGGGAAGGCTGGACCCATTAAGAACATGTGATGTGAACAAGAGCATTAGAGAAGCTATGATCCCCCTTGAAACCGCCATGACATTTCCACAAATGGCATTCCAAATGCTGTGCAGAACCGCACCTGGGAACAGGTATTGTGCAGAGTGGTTGAAGCCATTCTCGTCCTCTTCCTTTCTCTGGAAGCAGGGCTGAGCTTGGTTGCCTCAGCAGGCCCATCTCAGCAATCTTAAAACTGGGCTTTGAATGTCTTTTTCAGTGACTTACTGCACAGAAAGAGCCCCAGCTGGAGCCTCACTGGCTTTGTGATCTTGGGCAAGTCACTTAACCTCCCAGAGCCTCAGTTGCTTCATCTGTAAACGAGGGGGTTGGGTGGGGTGTTTGCGAGGGTCCCTTTTAGCTCTAATGATCTGGTTTCTTAAAGCAGACTCCTTCCCCTGCTTCTGTTAAAGTGGTGAGGCTGAGAGAGGAGGGAGGGACTCACCGGCCTGGATCAAAGTATGGCCTCCCAGAGCCCTTGCCTTCTGCCTGCGAGACTTTCTCATCTTGCCTTTTAAAAAGCCAAAGGTAGAAGAATGTGACATTGGGAGACTTTTGTAGATTCTGAGATGGGAATTGATCAATACTTGTTGAGCAACTACTCAGAGCCTAAGCATAAACTGGTCACTGCTGAACTAGAAATAATTCAGCCAAAGAAAGAAGGAATTAGAAAGAAGATGATTCTGATAGAAAGAGACTTGAATTGGGGTGGTGAACACACAATTAAAAAAAGAAAGAACACGATTCATTTCCTGCTCTCAAGAACCTCATACTCTTATTATCTAGTAAAGCATAACATTATTGAATCCCTACTCTGTGCTAACAAAATAATATGAGAAAAATGTGCTATATCATTGAATTCACTTCTAAAATGCTAGCTTTCTCCTTTTTATCACTTTTGTCAGAATTACTTTGTGCCCCAACAACACCTGAGGTGAATAATAAGATTTAAAACATTGTTATGAACTCAAGGATTTTTCATAAATCCGTGGGCAAAAGTAGGTTTACAGCTGTTCCTGTGGAAAAAGACAAGTGGGTTATGGTTATTACAATAGCTTTATTACCTAAAAGATAAACCATAGGTAAGGATATGAAATTATAACACTAATAAGAAGACCAATAATACATATAAATAATGCAATAAATAATAAATAAATAATAATAACACAAGAATAAAAACTCTTCTGGTGTACTCATAACTGTAAACCTAGTTTCACCCAGCCCTGTATTTAACTTTTCATTCCTTTTTGCTATTTTTCTTTTCAGTGCTCAAATTGTGTCATTTTCCGTCAAGGACAATCCTTTTTGGCTCATGTGTCCTTTTGACACAGCCCCAATAACCTCCGAGAGCTCCTTTGCTTTTCAGTAGATTATTTCATCCTAACAACAACCCCAAAGAGATAACTACTATGATTGTTTGCATTTTGCAGATGATAGAATTGAGGATTGCCCAAGGCCACACGGCCACTGGAGGTAGAGCTGGGACTTGACTTTCACCCCCCTCCACTCCTCTCTCCCCGCCCCCCCCAACACCAAACTCTAAGCATTTCTCCACATAGTCTGTTTTAAAAGATAAGGTTAATACAAAGGAAATAATTAGTAAATAGCCAATATAATAAAGGCCATTAGACTGAGGTTGCTCTAATGCCTTAGTAGCCTAGTAAGCAAACCAAAACCTAAGCCTGTATTGCCTCAAGGTTAAGAAATCTGAACCTAGGAACAACCAATCACAGCCAACCAGGCTTTCCCAAATAAGGCACCCACTTAAGCTCCAGCCAATCAGATAATGTCCTTGCTTTGCCTCCAAGTCTTCTTTCTGAAAGCCATGCCCTTGGTCCTGTGGTGGAGTGCTCCTAACCATTTCTGGTTTGGCTCTCCTGACTGAAATAAATTTTTGCTCAAATCAACTCTAAAAAATTTTAATATGCCTTGGTTTATTTTTTTCACAAGTGGTATATGCCTTTTTATTGATTCACTAAATATATATTGAGTTCCAATCATATGTCAAGCTTTGTGAGATGAGTGAGATAGATCCCTGTTCTCAAGGAGCTCGTGTTGCATTAACAATTGACCTTTGTGGTCATGGCCACGGGTATGAAATGAATTCGGTGTGAACTGGGAAGGTCTGGGACATCTTCCGGGATGAGATTGAACCTGGCCTTTGGAGGCTAATGAACAGCTTTCCTGGGAAGAGGCATCCCAGGCAGGGGATGATGTGAGCAAAGGCCCAGGGCCAGAAACCAGCCTGGCAGAGGGGGTGGCAGACGCCCATTATGTCTCAAATCGCTCAACTTCCATAAGCTTGACTCCCAGGAAAGGGGACCATAGACCAAGCATGTGATGTAAATGGCTCTTCAGTGAGACAGGAACTTTCCATTTCTGCATGGTAGGAAGATTTCCCTCCCGATGCCCTTTAACATTATGCAGTATTTTTTATTAAGCTATTCCCACATGGGATGATAATGGCAGTCCATTTTGCATGGAATTAGGGTGGTGTGTAATGTATGTAACGTGCGCTCTCAAAGGGTAGAGGCCAGATCTTAGTGGTCTCTGTATCCTTGATGATCACCGTGTGAGTTGGTGTAGAATCATTTTTAAAAATTGAAATAAAATTTCTTCCAAACATTTATACCCTTTGTTTGGACAATTTCATTATATGTCCCTGAGAATCTGTTATAAAGAAATAATTAGGAATGTGAACACAGCTTTATGCCTAAGGTGTTCATTATAGAAGCATTCATATCAATAACATTCACATGTAAAGGTGAATGCATAATCACACTGTGGTCCTCTCTATGCTATTCTAGGTTTGTTGCCTTGGAACCTAATGTAGATATTAAACACCATATTTATGGAGAGTTTTTAATCACATGAGAATATTCTGAGGATATACTTAACTCCAAAGATTCAAGGTGTGAAATGATAGACACAAAATGGCCTTAGCTATGTGAAAACAAGTGCATAGAGAGAAGGTGGGGATGAAATACAGACCGTCAACAGGAGCTTCTCTCTGGGATGGTCTGTATCTTCTCCTTTAGGCTTTTCTCTGTTTCCACAATGGGCGAGCCTCACTGTCACAATAGGCAAAACAAAAGCATCTGAAGGCGGCTCATTGTACTTCTTTACCTATTGACTCAACACTTTAACCAGTTAAAAACTGAGTGTTACTTTTGCTGCCTAAAACAGAACAGGGCAGTCAGGAGGGGTGATGGATGCTCTGGGAAGGGTGGGTGGGTGGGTAGGTGGGGGTGGTCCCAGGAGAACAATTCAGGAGGAAGAGTGTGGTCACCAAGTTGGTGAGATGTAGGGCTGAGGGGTCCCCACCTTGGTGGCTCTCACCCCTGTTCCAGGGCTACCTGAAGAGGTGGCTAGGCCAATGCGATGCTGGTGGAAACTCCAATTTTACAGTCATTAGGGGCACAGTGGGCTGGGCAATCAGCGGAGTCTTTGATCTGGTTAACCTCGCTGGGGGTCAGGCGGCTCTGACCTCGCCAGTGTTCTCACTCTAAAGCTGCAGCCGGGTCAGCGCTTCCACTGTGTCCAGGGTCCACATTAACTCCCGGGCCAGAGAGCAGGGCTGGCTCCGCACCGCCCGCCTCCGCCCCGGCCTTCCCTCCCGTGGGCTCCCAATGTGCCCACTCAGGGGGAAAACGCCAGCGTTCATTTCCTCACTCTGATGGCGCCATCCTCTTCCAGCCCATAAGCACTTTGTCACTGTGACCCCAGAGGTCATTTGGGCCTTTTGATCTTGCCTACCTAGAGCCGGGCGCCCCACTGCCACCCTGGGTCTGACCCCCCACCCGGAGGGTGTGCCATTGGCGTGATTGGGCCCCTGGAGGGGAGGAACTCAGCTGATGGGGCTTGGAGATCAGAATAGGGTGAGTCTCAGGGGAGGCAATTCAGTCTTTCCATCAGAGCCCTTTCTCCTCAAAACTCAAAAGCCTGAGGGGGCTTCTTCCCTCTGGGGGACAGAGCTTTATCTGAAGCCTCCAGCCCTCCCCAGCCCCTCCCCACTGCCCCGCTGTCTTCTCTCCCACTCAGCATTTCCCAGGATTCTCCATGTGTCTGTGGTCCCCTGGAATGTTCTCGCCTCTCAGAGCCTCCACAAGCTCTGCAGACACCACATGAATGAAGTCTTCCTGCCCCTGCAGCATGGGACGTGCCCCGGCAGCTCTGTGAAGACACCTCCGTGACCAGCTGTGGCAGTTACAGCTCCCTCCCCCCCAGCCCCCTCCAGCCTGAGCTCCATGCAGGCAGGCGCCCTCACCCCACGTGCCTCCAGCAGGGCCTGCGACAGTGACCATGTGGCCACTTCCACCAGGTGCCGGTGACTTCTGATAGCTTTAGAAGGAGCGTTGGGTAACTCGATGGGAATAACTATGGTTTATGAACCGAAGGCTTGAGTCAGGTCTGAAAGGGTCGGAGAGGTGGTAGAGGTATTGGGAAGGGGTCGGTGAGCTTTTGAAACATGGGAAGAATCAATTCATTTGCTCACTATCTCTACCCCGAGGCAATGAGCACCTTTTCTGGATGCTTATTGCCATGAGCTTTGCATGGGGAATGCAGAAGGGAAACAGCCCTAGTCCCTGGCCTGGGTGGATTCCCAGGCTGGTGGTGGCGACAGCACGGAGGCGAGGCAGTGGCCGTTGGGAGGTGTGGAGACGGCAGGTGCTTCGGCATGCTGAGTTCATGGAGAGAAGGAGCTGGACCTTACAGGGAAGGAGGAGCCTCTGGAGGCAGATGGAAAATGTTCACAGTAACACATTCAGGCGGTATCGGACCGCCCAGAGAATGAGTGTGTATTTTTTCCGAAGCAGACAATCTAGTTCCAATCCCAATTAAGGACTTTGAGGAAATGACCCTGAGCATCAACCGCAGTTGAAGACAGCCTCCCTGTCTGCCCCTAGATGGCTGGATGCATGCACATTTGCCTCTGCGCCCCTTCAGGAAGTGTGGGCTCGCCCATCAGCAGCCAGCCAGGCCGCCTTTGCTGTGCGCCAACCTTTTAGGGACCTACCTCGGATCCCCTCCGCAGGGGTGTGGGTGTGTGTGTCTATTAGTGTATTAGTTGCTCCTGGTTAGCCCAGATTTAATGCTGTCCAAACTTATTTTCTTTCATTCATATATTCCTCCATTCATTGATTTCCAATCAATAATCTGTTCTTGGTCAGATGAGTCCTTTTCATTTATTCACTCCACAAATGCTCTACCAAATGCTTGGAGCCGGATTAGCTGCCGGGGATAGAAGAGACGTCCATCAAGAACAATATTTCAGTGAGAGGAATGGCCAAGGCCACCAAGAACTGCCATGCTGAGGGAAACACAAGCCTTACCCCTCTGTGGGGCATTCAAGGAAGACAAAGGCTTCTGCTGGAGGAGATCCCACTCGATGATTCTTGGAGGTTAAAGAATTAGCCCGTGACCAAAGGGGCAGGTGGAGAACTGAGTCTGAGGTTAGGAGGCAGGTGTGTTCACGCGGAAGACCCTGGAGGCAGCCAGGAGATCGGAGCAGGAATCCTGGCCCCAGAGTGGCTGTGGGGATGTGCACTCCGCTCGCCCGGTGTGGTCCCTCTGCTGGCACCTGCCAGTGTGTCCCGGGCATGGGCCCAGCTCTGAACACCACATCCTGGCAGAGGCTGCCTGCAGAGCTCCGGGCAGCACTTGGCACATGCCATTTTCTAATAGCACCTACCTGGGCAGCACAAAGCCCTCCCCCTCCTCCGCAATGTGGCCCTGTCTGCGCGGATCATTCCGGAGCACATTTCCTGGCTGCAAACAGCTCTGTGTTCAGCTGGTGGCACCTTCCCCCGCCCCTCCCGGATGTGCGGCGAGCTGCCTCGGAACGTACTGTCTGGATCTGAGGCGGAAAGATAATGATTTGCCTTTCTCCTAAGGAAAGCTAATTACTAGAAGGAATCCCAGCATAATTACACAGTCAGGCTCGGTGTCTTGTACACACTGCTTCCTGACAACGCTGTCCCGCTAGCCTGTAGCTGTCGGAGGAGGAGGGGGGGGCCAGCGTGTCAGATTCTTCCCAGCTTGCCCACGGTGGCAGGACCCTCACCAAGGGTCCTCTGGGACAAGAAAACCGAGTCAGGTGTCTGGGTTCTAGGAGAGGAAGAACGGTGCCTGACAAATGCTTGCCTCTCACAGTGACCCTGTCAGGGGTAATGGAATGTTCCACGGTGGGAACACTGGTGCTCAGGGAGACTGCACCTGCTCCAGGCCTCTTTGCTCTAAGTGTTAGAGCTGGGGTTTGAACCCGGGTCTCTGGCTGAAAAGTGTCACTGTTGGATATTGACCAGGCTGTCAGGGTCCCCGTGCAGAGTGGTGGTGTGGCCAGGGAGGGGATGAGGAACTTGCTTCTCAGTGGAGCTGGGCCTGCCTCGCCATAACCTAGTGTGGAGCGCTGGGCCGGGGCTGGGCCAGGAAAGGAAGAAGATGTGCAATGTGACTGAGCACTCACTGTGGTGCTCATGGGTAGGGGCAGCCACACCTCTGGCAGGGAGGTGGGGTCAGAGCTGTTGTCCTGGGAGCAGTGGGAATCTCACACTAGGCCTTCATGTCCCCGTCATGCTCCCAGCACAGACGATGACCAGCTGACGGGGTGGGTTAGGGGGCACCCCCACAGAGGAAGGCACACAGGTTGGAAGTCTGTGTGGCCTTTCTCATAAGGACAAATGGGCCAGGAAGCAACGTGAAGATATTCCAGGCAGAGAAGAGAGGGAAGAATTGAGCAAACGCCAAATGCCCAGTGTGGCTGAAGGGAGGGAAATATAGGGTGGGGACCACCTTGTTGAGTGAGCAGTGACTGCTGGATTACGATCTCACAGACCCACTGGGACTTCTCTTCTGGAAGGGGCAGAGGCTGACAAGGTGATGGAGACGTGTCCTTCCTATTCTGACACTCTGTGAGCCAATGTTTACAATATAATTAAATATTTAGAATGCTGTTTGAACACCTCTACCGAGGATCTTACACGCTTAGTAGCCTTGGACTCAGTTATGTCACTTATGAAATCTTTCTGAAGGAAATCCGTAAGCAAGTGTGTTCATTACAGCATTGTTTATAAGGGGAGAACTGGGAATAACCTAGAAATCCAACCATAGGGGCTTCATATGGAAGCGGTACTCCGTCCTTACCACAGGTTTTTAGACCGCTGCTGAAAGGATGTTGATGAAGACTATGAAAACAGAGGGAAATGGTTACGTCATAACATTGAGAGGAGGGACAGGATAGGAAATTGTGCATAGCCACAATTATGAGAAACACACCCTTTCATAGAGCAGCAGACACAGTCATGCAGAGACAAAAACTAGAAGGAAGTATTAATTTTTGACTGATGGCATGGTAGGGGATTACAATTAATTTCACTTTTTCTAATAGAAAAGGTAGATTTTATTAATATGTTTTAAAAATTAAAACACAAAAGAATGGCAACGAAAACAATAGCAACCACTTGGGCACAAAAGCCAGACAATTCTCACCCTTCCCGGCAGCCAGGACCGTGACTGGGTCCGCGACGGGGAAGAGGCAGCTTCAGGTTTCAGGAGGGAGTCTGGGGGAGGCCAGCCGTGCGAGGAGGC
Source organism: Myotis myotis (assembly GCF_014108235.1). NCBI lineage: Eukaryota > Metazoa > Chordata > Mammalia > Chiroptera > Vespertilionidae > Myotis > Myotis myotis. Next base: position 50,685,662 of record NW_023416318.1, on the reverse strand, counting down.
CCTTCAGCCGTGGCTGGTGGGTGTTGGACCCCTGACCGAGGGCAGGGCCGCAGTGGTCTGCTCCTCAGAGGCTCCGATAGAGGCAGGAGTAATATTGAGTCCTTGTTAGGACCTGCAGGACCCAGCACTGACGTGAAGCAAGTTGTCAGTTTGTTCTATCAGGGTTTTGTGAAATAGTAACTAGTCTAATTTCTATCAACCCTCACCTGAGGATATGCTCACTGATTTTAGGGAGGGAGGAAAGGAGAGAGAGAAAGAGAGAGAGAGAGAGAGAGAGAGAGAGAGAGAGAGAGAGAGAGAGAGAAACATTGACGCAAGAAAGAACATTGACCCACCACCCTTGAATGTGCCTGGATTGGGAAATGAACATGCAACACGGTCATGTGCCCTGACCAGGAATCAAACCCACAACCCTTCAGTATACAGGATGCTGCTCCAAGCCGCTGAGCCACACTGGCCAGGCCAAATTTCTATCTTTAAATCTCTTAGGAACCACGGACATCTGAGAGGTTTCATGGCAGAGTCCAGATGTTGGGTCAGAGATTCAGGCTTAGGTCCTGTTTCTACTTCTTATTCCTTCTGGGATCTTGGGTTTCATCTGTCGAAGAGAGATTTGTAACACAGACTCCAAAGCGGTCGGCGGTGAGATTTCAGAGACGTACTACCCCGCAGGATCCTCCTTAGTTGGCCTGCGCCCTGGGCGGCCTGCCTCCTCCTCTGTCGGTGAGAGACGCGGCCCTGGTTGTGAGCACTCACTGTGACAACGCTAGTTTTCAATTGGCCTGTTTGGTGAATGACAGGGCCTAGCAGGCTGGCCTCATTGTGTGACCAGGCACTAAATTAGCCCCACAAAGGAAATTGCTTTCCTGATGTCCTGCACTGATACCCAGGAGAAGGTCCCCACCCCCTGAGACAAAACCCATGGCCAATCACTTCACTCTGCTGAGGGGTTTCACCAGATCTGAGAACTGGAGGCAAAGCCAGCTTTGGCGGTAGGCGGTGGGCGGTGGGCGGCAGGGATCCCGGCCCATGCCCTCACTCTCATCTTCCACCCGTCAGGCACCAGCTCAGCGAGCACCTCTAGGGCCCTTGGATGTAAGCAAAACCTCACCACTGTTGTTAATTCTCACCTGAGGAGATGTTTCCATTGATTTTTAGAGAGAGTGGAAGGGAGAGGGAGAGACAGAGAGAAACATTGATGTGAGAGAGACACATTGATTGGTTGCCTCCTGCATGCACCCTGACCAGGGCTGCGGAACCGAGCTACATGCCCTTGACCATCATTGAACCTGGGACCCTTCAGTGTGTGGGTCGATGCTCTAACCACTGTGCAAAACTGGCCAGGGTGATTGATGATGCATATTTTCTGACCAAATGGCCTGGAAACCCCAAATGGCCTGGGAGCCCCAAGATGACCACTGGTGGTTCCGTGGGAGACCGCTGTGCCTAGAAAGACCAGCCTAACAAATGCCTGCCTGCCACCCACCATGATGGCTCCAGCTCCTTCGAGCCTTGAAGATGTGTAGGCTCCTGGTCCCTTTGTAAAAAGATAGAGCGTCTAAGGAAGGTGACATCCTGTGCTATTGCTAGTAACTGCTACTGGGTCAGGTTCATAGGGACACGCAAGGATGGGGTGCTGGCTGGGCTCTGGGAAGGAGGGCCAGGCAAAGTAAAAGCAGACAAGAGAGCAGAACCAAGATGCTGTAGCCCAGCCCTCCCATCTCCCCTGGGGTTCAGGCTGCGTCCACTTTCAAATTCAGTGCAAGGCAGGCCTACAGCAGGAACATGGTTAAGGCAGGAGAGAATCTAGGAGGGCATCTCAGTGGAGGGAGGGGAGGGTGTGAGGTGGGGTCAGTGAGGTAGTGAGGCTCTGAGGCCTGATACGGGGCGACCTCAGTGCTCACCTAGGAATGGGAAGCGGTGGCTAAGATGACCCCCTGAGCTACTTTCAACCCTGAACAGCTGACTTCCATCCTCAGGGTCGGCCTCTGGGAAGGAATCCAGTCGTTATGAGAGGCTCAGCTCTGGGTCCTGAGCCATCCTGTTGCCCAGGCAACAAAGCGGTCTGAGACGCTGCAGGGAGGGGCTGCTCCTCATGCGTGGCCGTCTTGGGGCAGCAAAGCTTCGCTGTCCCAGAGTCAGGATGGACAGAAGGAAGAGCCGGAAACTGCTGCAGAGTCGGGTCCATGACCCACGCTATCCGTCCATTCACAGGTGACGTGACATGAAGGCTCCCGATCTCCAGGCCTTGGGCCTATGAAGAGCACCCTTGCATGTTCTGAGCCGCAATTCTCACAGGGGAAACTGAGACCCAGCAGGGAGAGCGGCTTACCCCCAGCTGGCCCCAGGGAGAATCAGAGTGAGTCGCCAAGTCCCGTGTCCTTGACCGCCAGACCCCTGCTCTGCTCACTGAACAACCCAGCCTCTGAAACACCCCGGGGCAGAGCTCCCCGGCATTTCCTGCCTCATGTGTACAATCGTGAGGATTGATTGTGGCTGGGATTTTGTTTCAAGGCCTTAATATGATTAACAAACATCAAATATCAAAAGCTTATCTAGTAAACACCTCCCGTCCGCGCCGTGGATGTTATGGTCAGCTTCGGATTGAAGTCGAGTCACATTTCAAAACAGATGCAATTTCAAGAGGCCAGAGCGGGGCCGCGCACATCTGCTGGCTGTGATCTTTCGTGTGCAGTAAATGGTGTTGTTGGAGAGAGAGCTCGGCTGTAAAACATCAGCCTGGTCAGCAGGACCCGCTGACAATGCCTGGAGCTTTCCGGGGGATTTAAACATGCAGGCGAGCACCCAGCCTGGGGCGGTGGGGTGGGGGCGGCGGTCTGCCCTGCAAGGACAAGCCTCCCATTTAGGGCTGGGATGTCCAAATCAAATATTTATGATCTTTGACCAAAATTCAAGTGATGCTATTAGGAGCAGTAGGGCTCCTAGGGGGGACTCTGGTGGGAGTGGAGGGAGAGAGACGGTGAGCATTTGTAAAATGAAACTATGGTGCCCCTCCCCACGCTCCCCATTGAAGCCAAAGGAAGCACACTTCCATGCTTGCCCTTGAGGAGACAAAAAAAAAAAATTCTTTGTCCCATTTGTGAGTGGCACGAACCTAATGCACCCTCAGTGTGTGTTTTCCTTGGGCCCATAGATACTGTGGCTAAATGCAGTGCCCTTCTGGATGTGTCAGGGGTCCACTGAGCCCTCCAGCTCCTCTTCAGGGGTGAGGGCTGTGTGTATCTGTGTGGGCTTGCGTGAGTTTGAGTGTGTGCATGTGCCTCGCCCTCCCCGTGGTTCCCGTCACCGCCACCACCCTCACCCGGGCGCCTTTCTCTTTCTACCACTCACAGGGGAAGAAGGTGACACTCTATCTGGGGGACTAATGTTTCTCCAGGCGCCACAGTTCATGGGTTTGAGTGACCCGTTCCAGCTGTATCTGGCGGCCGCCCCGAAGCTGGCCGAAGCCCCGCGGGTGGCAGGGCGGTCTACACCGTGGAGAATGCGTTCCTAATGGGGCAGCAGCTGCCACCGGCCAGAGCTCCAGGAGTTGGTGTAATGAGAGAAATTGCTCTCTGCCATTGGGCCTGGTGGTTTTCAGCCATAAACGAAGATTTGCTGCTTCCAGCAGGGGAGGCATGTGTTCATTTCGATCCCTAGAAGCTGAGGAGGAGGTGGGGCTGAGCCAATGAGCAAGCAAGTCCTCCAGCCAGAGACCCTGGAATGACACGCTCTGGACTTGAGTTGGGTCTGAGCTGGGCTGATCCGGGTCCCGCCTGCAGCCTGTGATGTTGAAGATGCAAATCCCCGAGGTCTCTCAGGATGAACCTCCTCGTAGGAGCTGCGGAATCTTGGGGGGGTGCATGGCAGAGGGAGAAGGGGAGGTTCCTTAGCATGGGACTGGAAGGGTTTTCAAAATGGCTGTTTCGTCATCAGACACCATAAGGTCCAATGCTTTGGGTTACTGGCCTCATAATGGGCTATTGCTCAAGTTCAGTGAGGTTTCTAGTTTAATTTAGGTTTTCATTTCTATCAAAGTTGTACATGCATAGTATTTAAGTAATCCTGCAAGGCTTCTTAGGAAAAGTAACGCCTCCCTCCCTACTTCCTTTTCCCCAGAGGTAATGACTTTCAGCTCTCTGGGCTGACGCTTGTCATCTTCCTCCACATCTCCTGGGAACATGTGGTTTCGTGATGTGGCAGCCTGAGGAACGATCTATTGGCTTCCACTGTGGAAGATGACAATTTAGCATCTTTTGTGACTGTCCCCTCTCCAACGTCTATTGACGTAAACATTGCATTCCTCCTTCACATCACGACTTTGGAGAGAAACGAGGAAAGGAAACACAATATGGAGCCCAGATGCCCCAAGCCAAGGGAAAAGAAAACTATTTCTGGGTGAACTGTGGCCAGCGTAGAGTTTGGGGCTGACATTCTCCATGTAAATGATGCTCGGTGCATGCGGACCCCAGAGCCTACGGCGTGCCCCGTGAGGCCGGGATTCTCTAGAAAATCTGCCTCTTGGTAAAGTGAGTTATATCCATCTTTCCAGCCCTTGCAAAGCTATGTGAAAGAGAACCTGGTTGGGATGAAAAACACACTTTCCTCAGAGCTCAGGGGACCCGGGAGAGGGATGCAGGGGGCACATTAATAATGGAAGAGCTATGGCAAATGCATTAGAAGCCAGCCATCTGTCCCTGCTACAGAACAGATCCATGAAAACAGGATTCTGACCACAAGGTCCTCGAGAAGGAAAAACCATGCTGACATTTATGGCAGGCACTGCAGCGGGCGTTGGGCTCTCCATAAAAGCAGGGTTCCAAACATACTTGTCTTGAATACATGAAAAAGCTCAATTTGCAGTTGGGTAAACCGAGGCTCAAAGAATGAAAATGGAACATCCCAGGTCATACAGAAGATTAATGGCAAAGCTGGCAGAGGCATCCAGGTGCCTGTCCTCCACCCACCTTCCCCTTCTCTCATGTCCATATATTGAGTATTAATCAGGCCACGTATTGTGCTGGGTACTGAGGATTAAAAAGACAAAAGAAACAAACAAACAAAAAACCCCCAAGAATCCAAGAATCTGAACCACAGAAGCTAAAAGTTTCATTGGGAGAGAAGTAAACAAGCAATCTGGAAGAGTACGGAGCATGCTGGGATAGAGGTAAACCTCTGTAAGATATTGGGAAGACACAGAAGGGGAAATTAACCCGATTTGGAATCAAGAAAGGCTTCCTAGGGAAAGTGATAAATGAGTTTGATCATGAAGGAAGAATGACCTTCAGCTCAGTACATGGTCAGCATTCCAGTATGTGATCACTCAAGAGAATGTGCTAGAAAGAGTCTGGAGTCAGGAGGCCAGGAAGGAGACTCATGCACTTATTCACATGAGAGATGGCATGGGTTTGAGCAAGGAGGACAGCGGCTGAAGAATGAGAGAGGAAAGATTGAAGAAGTACTTTGCTGTGAGAACAGACATAACCTGGTTATTGACTGGAAGGAGGTGAGAGGGGGGGATATAGACCTTTCCCCACTCTCCTGACTCAGTGACTCACCTGGATGGTGATACCACTCACAAGGAAAGAGGACACAAGGGGTGAGAGAGATTTCTAGGGAGGTGAGTTCAGGTTTAAACTTGTAGCTTTGACAGGTGAGAAATCTAAGTGGAAATGTCCCGTGGGTGGTTGGGTTTGGAGGGCTACAAATACAGAAGAGAGGGCTGGAGAGTGGGCAGAGGCTTGGGCTGATTGTTGAAATCCCAGAAAAGAGACACAGCAGAGGGAGAAGAGGGTTGAGGACGAAGCCCTGGGAGCGTGGGCATGTAAGAATGGTGAGAAGGGAAATACAAGCGGGTGCCTGCAAAGAGAGTCCAGAGATATAGGAGGAATTGCAATAAAAGAAAACAGATCTCAGGAAAGAGATGATAGTCCATGTGTTTAGCACAGCATAAACTTCTAGGACGATAAAGACTGATAGAGCCCAATATGGTGGTAGGTGACCTTGGGAGGGAGGGTAGGCAATATGGTGGTAGGTGACCTTGGGAGGGGGATAGTGTTGTTAGAATAGTGGATGGTGGGAGCCAGAATTCAGTACAGTGATGAGTCCTTGAGCAGCAAACTTCCATGCCATCTAGGAACTCTTGATGGCTTTGGGGTGAACAAGATCAGTGTGCCTTGAGGATACTAGTTTGCATTCCTAGCTCAGGAGTGGCCCTAGAAGATGGGAGGATGGTAAATCCTTTCCATGGGATTCCAGCCCAGGCTGAGGCCACGCCAGTGTGACTGATGAAAGAATAGAGCCCATTTCTGCCTCCTAGTCACCTATATCAGGGTCAATGTTTTTTTCTTTCTACTCTGACCTAGGTAACATTTATGAGCGCCCAGCAGATAATGTTTGCTGTTGCTTCCAGGGGGAGTTCACCCAGACTGAAATATTACAGAACCAGAATCCAAGTGTAACACGTTCCTCTAACTCACCAGGGAAGTCAGGTCTCCTTCTGATGTGAAGACTAAGCAATTTCACTTCTACTCTTTAGTAAATCACTTAGCAAATCCTCTTGTACGCGTGGTCTCTAAATCTTGGCTTCGATGAGGAGCTTGCCTTTATTCCTTGGGTGAAAAAAGTAGACCCCAATTAAACATATAGAAAGATTTTCACTCATTTAATAATAGTTTCCTTTGAGTTTCCTTTGGCGGGGGGCATGTGGAGAGTCAGTTTTGACTTTGGCTCGATGGTACTTAAACCTTGTCGTTAATACTTTGCCTCTTCCAAAAGAGGCTTGGAGAGGGCTTTCAGTATTCATGTCAATGAAACAAAACCATTAATGAATAAAAATGCAAAATAAAGATATGGGGGAAAAGGAAAACGTAACAGGTGATTGGGATAGTGTAGTGACTGTAGGTGAGTCCTGCCTTTGAGCTTCTTTCTCCCAAGGCAAGAGGGAAAGCAAGCTGGATTGCATAATCGTCCATATAAAAATCACATAAATATGATCAGCAGTGACTTTGGAGACTACATACTGTGTGTTTAGGTAAAAGGGTAGCTGTCTTGGATAAGGTGGTGTGGAGAGCATGAGACTGGTCTGGAGAATGTGAAGTTCAACCTGCTTCAGGCCCTCCCCCCTGAACCCCCAGGTGCTGGTATCAGGCTTCAGGGAGATGGCAAGCCGCTTTTCCCTTTCAGCTGCTTCCTTTCACATACGGGGAAACTAAGGGAGCAAAGGGGTGAATACATCTGTTCAGTGTCATCCAGCAGGTGGGTTGGTAAAGCAGGACTAAATTCTGGATCTTCCACCTGCTTTTCTGCCTATTAGTGACTTCATTATTCTATTTTATTTATTATTTAAGTGCGGTTTGATTTTCATAAAATTCACTCAAAATTGGTCAATCTCATTATCCAAAGATAGGTGCTGTTAACATTCAAAACACACAGACATACACACTTTATGTTACACATCTTTTTTTTTTTATTTTTTTAAAACTTGTACATGGTAAAGTTTTTTTCCCTTCTACCTTTTGACCTCCTTCCCCCATTTTTCTCACCTCTTACCTACCAATCTGTTCTTTGTATCTATGAGCTTTTTCTTTTAGATCCCATATATAGTAGAGATCATGTCTTTCTATCTCATGTTATGTAGCATATTGCCCTTGAGGGCCATTCATGTTGTTGCAAATAGCAAAATTTTATTTTTTTTAAATGGCTGAATAATATTTCATTATTTTCCTCTCTCTCACACACAATTTCTTTATCCATTCATCCATTGATGAACACTTAGGTTGTTTCCATGTCTTAGCGATTGTAAATAATGCTGCAATGAATATGGGTGCGTATATCTTTTTGCGTTAGTGTTTTCATTTCTTCAGATACATACTACCTAGAAATGGAATTATTGAATCTGATTTTAATTGCTTGAGAAACCGCCATACCACTTTCCATAGTGGCTGCACCAATTTACACCCCCACCAGCTGGGCTGAGGGTCCCCTCTTCTTCACATTCTTGGCTGAGATGCCATTGAAAAGCAGGCGTTCAATGTCATGGCGAGGGAGAGTCATTTGGAGACCTGAAAAATCTAGCTTTTCTTCTCTCTGACTTATGCTCCGATTTTGACAAGTCATTTCATCTTTCTGGACCTCGGTATTCTCAGCTACAAAGTCAGGACCTTGTCATTGTTTTTCTGAATTCCTCAGAGCTCTGGAAGCTCCATGGGTGCCTTGGGCCATGTGGCTTGGCGGGGGGGTGGGGGGATCTGGAGGGATCTGGAGGGGGGCTGAAATAGGGAAAGGGAGGCAGGGCTCTGGCCCTCACCCTACTTCTACCTGAGCAGTTCCGCTTGGATCCATTTCATGTATTTGCTTCTCATGTGAGCTGTTATTGCAAAAACAAGGTTCTGTGGACCAGCTCCTCCAGGTTTACTTTGGGCCTCTCGGGTTAGAGGTGTTCTTTCAGAGACTCACTTAGACGGACTCAAACGTATATGCTGCTGAGCTCTCTGGAGCGCCTCTAACTTAGGATGCACATCGAGATAATTACCATTGTGGAATTCTAAGCACTTAAATACAAGTCAATCCTTATAACCCCCTTTTAAACCAATTGCCTCACTGCAGACATGGTCACTCAATATGTTTTATTGAGTGCCAATAGAACAGGAAACTCGATCCTGCCGTTTTTCCTGATTAGATAGCACAGACGGGATAAAGCCAGCATCCCATGGCCACCGTTCTGCTGGGAGGAAGGATCTTGCTTCTCTTCGTGGAGCTTCCAACTCTGGTTGTCAGGCCAGGCCCAAAGGCAGACACAGTGCCTTCCACCCCCTCGGCGCTGGAGGGTCACCGAGCAGACCAACTGGCAGGCCCTTGCTGTGGGGGGAGGAAACTGGTTTTCTGCTCTGTCCGACCATGTTTACTGATCGGGAAAAGAGACGATGGAGCTAGGTGCAACACTACTGTCAAATGTCGAGTCTGGGAGTGAGCAGATCAGTGTCAGAACCTGGGGTTAAGGAAGCCAAGGTCACGGTGGGTCCCAGAGGACCAGAGAGACAGCTTCTTCAGGGCACATCTGAGAAAGAGCCGCACCCGTGGGACCGAGGAAGAGAATGGCTTTAAGACTCTAAAATCTCAATGACCTTCCTAGAAACCCTTAGAGATTATGTGATGGAACCCCCTCGTTGGATACATGGAGAATCTAAAGCCCAGAGAAGGGCACCCCTAGCTCATGGTCACCCACAAGTTCATGTTCCATTTCTCTCCATCTCTGTTTGTGAGTTGTCAGGCATCTCTAAACAGGGACTGGGCGCTTAACGAGGTAACTGACAAGAACCGTGTCCCTAAGGGCTGAGGGTAGGGAGATTGGGTTTTCCCACCATGGGCCATGGTTCAAGAGGCAGAAGTCAGTGCTCCGTTAGCCAAACCCAGACCACATTCATCACAGTGTGACTCGGACCCCACACCGGACCAGGGCCTTGGGAGAGGATCCAGTGTATATGGAACTCCCTCCCTCCCTTCCTTAACCCCTGGCTCTCAGCCCGCGCCAGTCTGTGCCTGTTGTTAAATTTATCTTGAGTTGAAAACACCACCACACCCCACGCATTCAGTCCTTGGGCCACCTCTGTCCCGAAGTGTTGCTGCTGTGTTTATTGCTGGGGGAGCATCCTGCCTTTCCGAGGCTGACAGTCTGTGGTGCCTCCGATAGGGACCGGGCGCTCACATGTATCATTCGCTTCCGTAAATAGTCATTCAATTAACGAGCATCCGCCGAGAAAAGAAGGTTCATTTCCAGCCTCCCTGGCTACAGGCTTCGGTTACAGGAAAATGCAGTTTGTGCAATCGATGAAATAAAGCCATCTCCAGCCCACAGGACAGCCTCCAGAGGGGTGGCTGTCCCTGTCCTCTACAATGGTGGCCGGGGGAGATTTGCCCTTGAATTGAACATGCCACCCTTAAATTGACAATTTCATTTCCCTCCCAGCCCGCCTCCTGCCCCAAAGATCTGCTGAAATGGCAAGTTTCCTCTGACAAGGCGGAAGGATAATAGGTGAGTTCCAGCCATCCATCAGCAATCCTGGCCACAGACACTCAGCTGCCTTTTGTCTGCTGGTTTCCCTGAGGATGCAGGCTGTGGACCCGGGGTATGTACACCGCCTGTGTGTGTGTGTGTGTGCGCGCTTTTAAAATCAGTCCTCTTGTTTACTTCCTTGCCTTCACCCAGCCTGTTTACTACCTTTGAATGGGCCAGGCCACTAAGTCAATACACATTAAGACCCAACACCCAAATGTCATAACGCGAACGAGCAGAATTTGGACAGGCTAGGGACATTGGCTGCTCTGTTGGGCCCTGTTTAGTCTGAGGGTAATGAAGAGCTCACAGATGACCTGATTTCATTAAACTAGGTCAGATTCAGCTGAAAAGCGGCAATGACTCTCACCCAGTTATCCAGCGAGCCCTCCCTCCCTCCACCCCTCCCCCACCCTCATCTCGGGGCTTGAATGCTTTCTGGGAATTAACTCTGAGTTTTGTCAATACAGTAGCTAAATCTCCACGGAATAATTGGACCTCTCCCGTTGGCTTCTGTTTGTGCAGTGACGAGGCCAGGCCTGGGAGAGAAGGGGGTGGAAAAATGGGGGAATCCGAAGTTGCCTTTCGGAGGACCTTAATGCAGGCCGTGTGCTTCAGTCGTAGCAGACTTTTCTCCGGCCAGACATCCTGAGTTCCAGCATCTTATCTGAGGGCTGTATTGACGGAAGCAGCTGAAGCGACTCAGAGAGGAGTTACCATGCAGACAAGGCCTCTAGTGTGTGCAGTCTCCCCAGAAACACACCGCCCCCTGCGCCCTCAGCACAGTCGCTGTGGGGAGCAGGAGAGGGACCGTCCGAGGGGGGAGGCGGGAAGCAGTGGTGTTTGGGGGGCTGCTGGGGGCAGAGGGGCTGTCCTATTCTCTGAGCTCTGGAGGGAAAGACTGGGGCAATGGTGCGTACTTTGGGCAGGCAGAATCCAGCTCCTGCATGTAGAAGGAAGCATTTCTAACAATTCGAACTGAATATAGATTAGAAGGGCTGCCAGATGAGATCACTGAAATGTTAGACTTTACTAAGCACCTACAATGTCTCAGGCCTGATGTTGGGCCCTTCATCTACCGTCCACAACTCAATTGAAGGCGGCTGATGAGAAAATTGAGGTGTAGAAATATTAAGTAACATTTAGGAACCAAAGTGAGTACATGGCAGATTCCTCCCCCCCCCAGCCCCCCCCCCCCCCCCCGCCACCTTTGTTCAAAAGCAGGAGATTTGTGCATTGCTGGAATTTTCCAATTTTCCAGAGGGGATTAATGCATGGGATGGTGACTGGATTAGATATTTTCTTCAGTAAACTTTCTCAAGGGAAATGGTGAAACTTCAGGATTGAAAAATTCAGATTTCTTGTTTCCCAAAATCTGAGGAGAAGACCTTTGGAAGAAAATAGCAATTTGTGGAGCACCAACTCCCTCACCTCCTGCTTGTCCAATTATTCTCAGCCTTCCAGCTCTGTCTCCTTGGAGCAGTTTCTCTGGCTACCTCAGGCCCTGGGAGTCTCTTACCTGGAGCACCCACAGTGCTGATTGGGTGTATTACTTACTCCCTGGATGCTGAGCTCGCTGGGCGGTGGGTTCTGTACACGCTGCTTCCCTGGCTGAGGGTCTGGTCTCCCAAGGACTGGCCTAAAGCTGGACATCCGAGTCCTCCCCAGCAGCTGGGAAAGTCTGTGGCCACACAGTTGGTTTCTGAGGACATGAGTGTCACCTCTCCATTCCCACAGAGCGGGGGGAATACATGTTTCCAACTCACAACTTTTTGATAAGAGGAGGGGCAAGATTCTAGAAACATATGTGGGAACCGAAATATTGCTGTGGCGTTTAGGGGGAAAGGCAGCTTGTCACAATATTTATAATCATTATTATTGGATTGTAATACAGCTTTGTAAGTAAAAAGCTGAAAGATCTGATAGGGTTGTAGGCTTAAACCAGAGCTTTCCCAAGCTATTTTTAAAAACATATATATTTTTATTGATTTCAGAGAGAAAGAGAGGGAGAGAGATAGAAACATCAATAATGAGAGAGAATCATGAATCAGCTACCTCCTGCATGCCCCCTACTGGGGATCGAGCCCATAACCCAGGCATGTGCCCTTATCTGGAATCGAACCCAGGACCCTTCAGTCTGCAGGCCGATGCTCTATCCACTGAGCAAAACCAGCTAGGGCCCAAGTTATTTTTAAAAAAATATTTTTATTGACTTCAGAGAGGAAGGGAGAGGGATAGATAGAAACTTCAATGATGAGAGAGAATCACTTATTGGCTGCCTCCTGCATGCCCCACACTGCAGATTAAGCCTGGAACCTGGGTATGTGCCCTGACTGAGAATCTAACCATGCCCTCTTGGTTCATAGGTTGACTCTCAACCACTGAACCACCTGGCTGGGCTTCCCAAGCATTTTGATTCATGGTGCTCCTAGGCCAAAAAAATACCTAACAGTTCTGTTAATTAGGTTGTTATATCCAACAACTTAATAATTACTCATCTCTTCACAAATTAGTAGCCATCCTATATAATAAAAGGCTAATATGTAAATTGTCCCCTCCACCGGGAGTTTGACCAGGAGTTCAACCAGAAGTTCGACCAGGGTGTGGGGCCGGCCAACCAACTCCCTGCAATCCCTACCCTCAGCTGGCCCTGGCCCTGATCGCCCACCCCAGATCAGGGGCGGGGCTGGCCAGCCAACTGCCTGTGCCATGCATGAATTCGAATTCATGCACCAGGCCTCTAGTTTAAAATAATATTCATAAATTGAAGGAAAAAGTGCTATTTTCATGTCATTCTTAAATAACTGCAACTCACAGGACATGTGAGCCTGTCGGGTACTAAATAGCTTCTTAGATCTTGGAATCTGATCGACACCACCACCTTCATTTCCTGTTCCACATAGATTTTCACACAGCACATGCTTGTTATCACTAAAATCACACCAAACCCAGCTTTGCACGGATATGATGTCACTGAAAAGACTGTAGCTCTATCAAATGCTGAAACACTGAACGGCCTCAAGCTCCTGGGCTGTGCGTCGTCTGATGAATGTCAGGTGTTGCTCCAAGACACAAAATACTCTTCAGTGTTCCTATGTGGTTTCTGTGGGTGTCTGGGTTCCTCAGCACAGGGTTTGAGAAACATGGACTTAAACATAGTAGATCTGGAATTAGGAACTGATTGATATGCCCAAGGTACATTTTCTTAACAGATATCCAGCTTCCCAAAAAGGGCATTCAGACTTCAAATTTTTAGGAGACACTGAACTTGGGTAATTCTGTGTCCTGGGTGGTTAAGCTAATTTGACCAAACCGATGAATTTTAAGGACTCTCTTTCTTTCATGTAAAACAGATGAGAGGCAGGGACATGTGCTGGGGGAGGCAGGAGTGGCCGAGGAGAGGTCAATGGGGGAAAAAGGAGACATATGTAATACTTCCAACAATAAAGAATCTAAATTAAAAAATTAAAAAAATAAGACAGGTGAGTTACATATTGTCTTTAAGACATTGACAACTGCCCTGGAAATTGTCATATGAAGAGACTGAGGGAGGACATAATATCTCTGTGTTTTGAGAATTGCCCAAGCCAGACCTCCCTGGCAAAGCGTAGTTTTATTCTGAGCTTAAGGCAGTTTTCTTTCCACTGCCTGATAGTGCTGCCCAATGGAAGGCGATCTACTACATGAACTGTAAAAAGTTAAAATGAACCCACCCCACCTCTAAACCAAAATTGTTTCTAAAACTCCTGAAGTTAAATGAACCTAGAACATTGGCATAGCCTTCAAAGCAAATTCTTATGTACTTCAGGACATTACATATGACCCCAGCAAGGTCATTTTGTAGCTCTTAGTTTCTTTAAATAGAGCATAGAGCAAAATCAAAGTCATGATTTTTCTTGAAAGTTACTTAAATTTCAAATGAAAGAGAATATATACATTTAACTGGAGAATGGCTCACTTTCCTGAACTAGAAAAAAAAATTATGGCCCAATTTCTCCTCTCTCTCTCTCTCTCTCTCTCTCTCTCTCTCTCTCTCTCTCTCTCTCTCATAATTCTCAGCCAAGACAATAGGCATCATGTGATGTGACAGAGAAATTGGGCCAGTTAAAAATAGAAGGCGTACTCCACCAAGTTCATTAGAAAGTTAAAGTTCCATTGTTGATTGCTATTAATTTATCTCTGCCTGCCACATGTGTGAGGGAACAGGGCAACAGGCAACTGCCGATTGTGAGAGCTGGAGCCCCCTCCCCGCCCCGCCGCCCCCCAACCCCATTCTCTGGTTCTATTTCCTCCCCTGGCTGAGCAGCATCACCCAGATGAGCTCACCTGGGCCCTGCTAACGCGCTCTCCCAGCGCCAGGGACTCTTTCCTCTGGAAGCAGTACTGGCTGTGGGAAAGCTCTGGTTAGCTCCTCCTCCCTCTCAACAGGGATCTCAACATCAGCTTTTCTAAATGGGAAAGGAAGGTCCCCAGCCTCATGTATTCGACATGTCGCTTGTACCTTTGCACTTGCTGAGTTCCGAAGACGGCTCAGGAGCCTGGGGTGCATAGCTGAAAGGTATGAGGTGAGTGCGGTCACATGAGACCCAGTTTTGTAAATGGAACCAGGTCCTCCTAATGCGCCTCCCTGTCACCAAGGTGACAGTACTCACTGTGTGTCAGGCAGTGCATTAGTCTCTGGATAGAAAGGCCAATGACACAGGCTTCCAGGCCCCCAGGGCTCACAGTACAGGGTCTGAGGGAGGCCAGGCCAGGACCAGACCTGACTCCCTCTGATGGTGGGAATATTCTTCACATGATTTGCAAATGGTTTCATTGAACTGGTTGTTCGTCAGCTTATCATTCAGATAAGCATATTGAGAGGTGACGTGGTGGGCTGGAACCCTGGCCTGTAGGTTGGGTGATGTGTCATGGGTTGGGGTCCCCTCTCTTGATGTTGCATTCTAAGCCTGGGATGGGTGAGTAAGTTGAGGCCCAGCTGGTGTTCTTCCTGATGTTAAAATAGCAGCAGTGGGCTTCGAATGGTGGTGCTCACATGGCTGTGTTTCCCACTGAGTTGGGGCCAGTGGAGAAGCAGACACCAGGGTGGGCGGATGGAGGCTCAAGTCTCAGCCTTCTTATTGATGAGGTCGGCTTGTGGGGCATGGCCTGGCCCTGTGCTTGACATCTGGCTTCCTCACATCACCACCCCAAGTTTATATTTCAAGACCCACCTGATGAATTGCAGAATGGAGAGTGGGGGCGGGGCTTAGCCCTGACTTTTCCCATTTGCTGGCTCACTGAGTCAAACCCACTTGTGTGAAGCTCAAGAGCTGAATGTGGCAGGTGGGCTGGGCCCTGACCTTGAGCATTCAAGGTCACCCTATGGAGCTGGCCCGGGGAAGGGGCTGGGGGAAGAGCGTGGAGGAGGGCCCAGGTGCTTGCCTCCTTATGGCTCCCTTCCGGAGGGTGCATGGATTCTCCTCCCGTTCCCGAGTCGGGGCTGGCTGCCTATGGCTTCACCTTCAGTGAAGCAGTGGGGCCCAGAGTCAGCGGCCTCGCAGCCTGGCACCCCGAGGAGGGGCCCACCACACACGGATCCTCGGACACTGTGTACTGACTGACCCTTGAGGTTGAGTCCAGCTGTGGAGGAGGCTCAAACCACAAGTGCTGGCGAAGAGAGGAGTCCTCAGTGCTGTCCAGGGCCGTGGAAGGCCGGGCTCGGGCCCTCACACGACAGGTGAGGCATTTGTCAGAGAGCAGCTGGCCCACCGGCTCTCCAGGTGGAGCGTCAAGCCTCAGCTAACCACAGGGCACATGTCAGGGGGACACATCTACTTCGTCCCACCCAGTGCCCATTCGGAGGAGTCCTCTGAGGGCAGCTGTGGAGCAGGAGGCTGGGAAGAGGGTGTTAGAATGACTCACTGAGACAGGTCAGCCCCCAGCTCCCTCCACTGCCTGGAGATGGAGCTGGACCAGTTTGCTATGTGATGCTTGGGCAGGGGTGTTCTATATGGTATTTTTTACCATCTGGGGTAGAGAACAGAATCTTGGGGGTATCACCAGGAGATTCTGAAAGCTTTCTCTTATTTTTCCTTTTACTGCTCTTCCTAGGTGCTTATTTTCTGCCCATTCCTAAAATATGGGGTTTCTGCTGCCAAATGGCTCCTCCTGTCACTAGGCCAACCCCACCCTCTCCCTCCCTGCCCCTCCCTTCCCTTCCCTTTTCTCCGTCCATAGACCTCACATGTAAATAAGATGGAATGCCAGAGGAGGAGATCGGAGAATTCTGGTCGGTGTCTGCATTTTATAGGCGAGGACACTGAGGCCCAGAGCAGAAAAGCGATTTCTTGGACATTTTAGGTCTATAATGACAAGTCCAGAATGAATTTGCAGACACTGCGTTTCTATGTGGCGAGGAAGAACCTTTCATGAGCCACAGCCTCCTGTGTAGAAGGCAGTCTCCTGGCGAGTTATGGTACATGTGGCACATACCACATGGAGGAGGTGGGACGTTGCTTCACTTGTCAATAGGGACGTCTGCTTGTCTGTGTCACAGGATTGTCCCCGGTGCTGAGTGAGCCAGTGCATGGAAAGGAGCTAGCACAGGACCTGGTACACGCTGCATCCTAAACGTTACCCGCTCATTTATGCAGGGCCACAGCGTGGGAGTCAGTGTGGGTTCTGGAACCAGAATGCCCCGTTCTGATCTCAGCTCTGCAATTTACTAGCTTGGGCAAGTTAGTTTAGCTCTTTGAGACTCAATTTTCCAGTCTATAAAATGAAGATAATAATCATACTATTCCATAGGGATGATTTGAGGGTAAAAAACGAGGATTGAGAACCAAGAACCGTGCCTGGCATACAAGTGCTCAGTAAAAGTTAGCAGCTGTAATGAGCATTGCCATTGGAAAACTGTGATTGCTAGTGTTGTAATTGTTCCATCTTCCAGAATCTCAGAGTGCCTACAAAAAGCCAGGGTGAAACAACAATTCCCCCTGCTTCCCAGCACTGGGGACAGCCAGGGGGCATATTGAACAACTATTTTATTTTTTCTAGAATGCTGAAAATCAGATTTCTGCAGGGTAGGAGAAATGAGAGCTAATGTCCCCTTCAAGGACTCCATGTTTCATGGCCACGCTGTGAAATTCTGGGGTACTGAAGTAAGCGTGCAAGAAGACAGTGCAACTCCTTCCTAAGAAGGTGATCTCTGTCTTCCCCCACATATTCATTCATGGCTTCCAGAACACC
The DNA here is from genome assembly GCF_014108235.1 of Myotis myotis. Classification (NCBI taxonomy): domain Eukaryota; kingdom Metazoa; phylum Chordata; class Mammalia; order Chiroptera; family Vespertilionidae; genus Myotis; species Myotis myotis. The sequence goes on along the minus strand of NW_023416318.1, from coordinate 50,668,378 downwards.
TTCTTGGTGGCAGACACACAGGTTCGGCTGACCCAGCTATGCATGAGGTATGGACTTTGTCCAAAGACAAAGAGACAGACATAATAAGTCCATGTTTTCAGGACAGTGTGTTGGGTACAATGAGTTTACAGCTTGTGGCAAAGGGGATGCTATGACTACTTTTGGGGAGTTTCGTCAGAGAAGTCTTCAGAGAAGGACAAACATCTGCCCTGGGTCTTGCAAGAGAGATGAGTGGGAGACCCAGACAGGTGAGAATGCAGACAGCCATCATATCAGATGGTGAGGGGTGCAGCTGTGCAGCAGAAGGAACAGGGGATTAGGAGTCAACGAGACCTGGGTCAGAAACGTGGCGGTGGCTCCAGTCAGTCATGTAACTTTGCATATATGACTTAGTTAAGTCCCTGCTTCCTAACTGGTAAAAGGAGGCTAATAAGACTTACCTCTGGAAGTACTGTGGACTACACAGTGTAATGAAGGTCAAGGTGCAGGCCTGTCAGCGGCGTAGCACAGAGCAGGTGGTCAGCAGATGTTAATAGGTCCAACAACAGGCATATTTTGAACACTTGCTAAGAGCCTTCCATATTGGACCGATGGTCCCTACAATCTTGTCTAGCTTTAAGTCATTCATTCACTCAACAAACACTTTCTTGAGATAAACTATATGTCAACCCCTGAGATGTGTTCTGCAGATGTAGACAAGAATAAGAGGGCAAGCCCAGACAGTGTGGTTCAGTGATTGTCAATCTATGAACCAGGAGGTCACAGTTCAATTCCCAGTCAGGGCACATGCTTGGATTGTGGGGTGTGCAGGAGGCAGCTGATCAATGATTCGCTCTCATCATTGATGTTTCTATCTTTTTATCCCTTTCCCTTCCTCTCTGAAATTTGTAAAAATTTTAAAAAAAGAAGAATAAAATGGGTGAGTGTTCTCACAGAGCTCACGCACCATATACTCTCTGCAGCATCATCTATAAGGTCGTAATATTATATACCTGAGGGCCAACACCAGGGGAATGGTTAAGTAGGTGATTATTATATAAGAGCATTATTAAACAGTGATACTGACAAGTGTTTATGATGTAACTAGAGGCCCGGTGCATGAAATTCATGCAGGAGGGGGTGGTCCCTCAGCCCGACCTGCAATGATGCCAGCGTCCCTCGCCCCGGCCTCTGGCCAGAGGCCCCTCCCCTCCCTCTGCGTGGCCGGGGCGCAGATGCTGGGCTCATGTTGCCAGGGCGATGCTGCCAGCATCCCGCCCTGGCTGCTATGGGCACCACCATCTTTGTTGCTGAGTGATGGTTAATGTGCATATTACTCTTTTATTAGATAGGATAATAACTGAAACAAGCAGAAAGTGAAATCAGCTGTAAGTACAGTTGATGCTTAATATTCACGGTAGTCCTGTTCTGTGGTCGCTGTGAACCCTAAATCATTGCTCATGGGAGAGAACATGGTGGGCCTCTGCTGACAACATTGTCATCAACCGGTCCATTCATCACCTTAGCTTACATGCACTTCTGTTGCTTTCTATACACATTGTTGATTCATTAACATGGGACTCCCAGCCCACACCACGGTAGCTTGTGTCTACAGGATGCTTTTCCAACACTCACACTTTCTTCTGTAAAGCACATCATAGCCTTCTCGTGCTTAGGAATGCAGACAGTGCTGCTGCCGGGAGCCATTTTAAACAGTGAAATCACCACCGGAAAGCACAAAAAATGCACAAACAGGCCACCATATAGTCTGGGAAGAGCCTCCTGTTTACAGTGGGAGAGCTGAAACACGAAAGCGGGCATCGTCACGTGCAGCCCCAGCTGGGAAAGTGAGCGTGGGCCGTGGATTTTTCTCCACTTGGTGCATGTCTGCCACTGACCAGCAAAGTGCCATGACTATGGGTGTTGAGCTCGCAAATGCATTATAGTGAGTAGGCAAGCCAGCAAAAAAGGAATCCGCAAATAATGAGAATGTGCATGTGTATCAAGACTGGCGCCAATGTAGAGGAAGGCTAGACAGTGGTCCTGGGATGGCTGTGGATGCTTTTCATTAATGCCATCAAGGTTGTTTTTTCCTTTGTCATTTTACGATAAATACACCTCGAGGCAAACAAGTATGAGGCCTGCATGTGGCTCCTAAACCTTCCCTGTACACCCGCCTGGCTCCCACGGCCTGGTCAGTGGGCTTGGACATGGTGGGGATGAGGCAGAAGGTCAGAGGTTCTTGGCCTGGGCACCTCCAGACCAGCCGACGTTTCTGGAATGGCAGTAACGAGAGCTGTGGACACTTGAGATCATTGCCCAGTGGAGCTGCAGGCATCCCCTGACTCAGGGCCCATTGCTGGAGGGCCCGGCACCCACCAGTTTCTCTCTGGTTGTGGCTGTGTTGTCTCTGTGTGGCAGGTCCCAGGACCTCAGCCCGGTTGGAAGCTCCAATATTCATGTTCCTGTGTTCTGTTGACTAAAATCTAGGAGAAAAATTAAAATGGTGCAATTTGTTTAACAGAGTCTTCCCCAAACATTGACTCTTTGGAGGAAAGGTGAAAAAATATAGTATTATTGCTCTAAATTATGTGAAAGGAACTCTTTCCAGTTCCTTTTGAAGAGTATTTGCCAAGAAGCCAGCTCACCCATTAGTGGGACGTAAGGTGCTCCATTAGGTGATTCTAGGGCTGTTTGAAGGGGAAGGTCCAGAAACTTCATCATTACTCACAAAGGCCGGGAGAAGGACCATCCTAATTCCTGACTCTGGGACAGGAAATTCCAGGCCACAAAGGTTGCTGACATTCTTACCTGATTTGCCTCTGGATTTGGAGTTTCCGTGAATGGCTTGTTTGTCTAACTCAGCTCTGCTCAAATCAATCTTTCATGGATCCCCCCGACTAAAGATCACCTTGGGTCAAAGGTCATAGGTCATCATGGTTCTCAAATACCTACCCATTTTGTAAGAGTTTCAAAGTGGACAATTACCCAGAAATTAGTGAGGAACAAAAGCAAGTCTTTCAAAAGACTAATTGGGGAAAAATGAGTGCAGTATGTGCAATAATGTTTCAAAAATTGTCTTTATGGCTGCCCCAATTAATTTCCAGTTTTTCTCCATCCTGACTTTTAATGACATAGAATGTAGTGGAAAGTCTTGACATGGAATTCCCTTGAGTTTTGATTGCTGCGCGATGTCTTGACGTTGTGATACTCGTTCTTCGTGTACTTGCATGTGCTCACACACAACATGTTCTTATACACGTGTGAGTCTAGACACAGACATACAGTGTCCTAACAAGATTTCCCTACAGTAATTAATTCAGGGCGGTCACTGAGGAAAACACCTTAGAAGCACTTTCTAAAAATATCACTTTGCAGTCCACTCTTAATTTCTTAGGGTAAAAAGCTATTAATTTTGATTTAATAAGAAATCGTAGAAGCCAGAAAGAAATGAAGAGGGGCATTCAGAGTACATGGAAAGGAAGACCCTGAAAGGCGAGGCAGGGATTGGCTGACTAACGGTTAAGGCGGGTTGGTTACAGATACCCATTGTAGAGGGTGGGCGGCCACTTGCAGAACAATTCACAGCCTTTGCTTCCTGGAGCTCCAGGGAGTTGCTTTTGGATGGAAAAAAGAAAAATCATTTTTTTACATGAGGAAAGCAAGAGAGATTTGAGCTCTTGCTTCTTTGAAGTGTGACCTTTGGATGTTAATAACAACATGTGTCGCATTTGCCTCCATGCTGTACTTTAAAATAAATTCTTGCCCAATTTTAACATTTCTATTGTGAATTTGGGGGGCAAGGATTCCAAAGAAATCCATGTGTTGATGTTGCTTTTTCTTGTCCTCTGTTGATCAAAGAGTCTTCAGAATATTCCAACTGAAAACAGCAACTTCTGTGCATGTTGGTTAGGGGTGGCCCATGCAACTCGGGGAAGGGACACTGTGGAAGGGGCAGAACTTGGTATCTCCTGCTCAGTGACCTGTCCCTTCTCTGGTCAGCAGAGGAAGATGCCAGAATGTACAGGCTTGGCTCTAACGTGCTGAATGGATTCAGGCCAAATCGTAGTTTATTCCTTCTGCATTGAAGGTGAGAGGGAGCTTGTATACTAGACACTGAGCTGGATGCCTTTGTCCGTCTCCTATGATCTTTATAATAGTGTTGCAAGGTGGTCATTATACATGTCCCTGTTTAGAGGAAGCAACATGGAGAAGTTAAGCAACTTACCTGCAATCACCCAGCTCAATGGCTGAGCTGGGATTCAAGTCAGATGTCTCTGTCTTTGGGACTGTGATTGGTCACACTCCCTGGAAGCTCTGAAATCACCATCCAGAAAGCCCTGAAAACTCATGGAGGGGTGGGGGTGGGGGTGGGGTGGGGCTGGAGGCTCATTTGGCCAGGATGGGAGGGGTGGGGCAGGGGGAGCAGCCAGCTGCTGTAGCCACCACAGGTCAGATGAAGCCTGATCCTTTCTCAGCTTGATTTGACCTAGAACCGGGAAACAGATGGGTCCAGGCTGCCCGAGGGCCTGAGGGAGGCTAAGCAGGCAAATGGGTCCTGGCTGCCACTGCTCCTGTTCCGAGGCCGGGGGCTGGGGGCTGCTTGGGGAACCGAGCTCCAGCCTGTGTCCTTTGACTTCATAGTAAAACCTTCCATAGCAATTCAGTGGTGAGGCTCATCCTTTTGGAAGGCGGCAGACCCGGGGGACCCAAGGGACCTAGGGTGAATCCGGGAGATAAGGCAGATGTCAACAGAGATAGCTGAGGAGGTAGCAAGGGCCAAGGAAAGGTGCTTAATGGACTTCATGTCATTCAACTTCAAAGACTCTCGTGCTTTTGCAGAGAGGTTAGACCCTTTGGAAGTGCCCTATGATTGGATGGCAAGGGCCCTGGCTCACGGAATTCTACTCGAGGTGTGTGGAATGAATGAATGAATGAAAATCCCTTCCCTACTCATTTACTTCTTGGGAGGCCAAGTGTTCTGGCTTGCTGAGGACTGAGTTGTTTCGTGGGCCGAGGGACTGTCAGTGCTAAACTGAAGAGTGTCTGGGGCACACCAGGGCTAGTCGGTCCTCTACTTCCTGAGACACCTTGGTCTGCCACAGACCAGGCCCTGGTCCCCGCTGGGCATAGGAGGTTAAATCAGATCGGGGCCTGTTCTCAAGTCTACATAGAGTTGGGACAGATGAATATGACATGATGGTAAGTGTCACGACAGGGCCACACACAAGAGCAAAGCCATGGAGTTGGACACACCCAAGATGGCTTTTAAAAGGAGGAACAGACCCTGGGGGTGGAGGGGGTGGATGGGGTGGGATGGGGGGAGTCTTTAATGGGAGGAGCACACCAGATCTCTACAAGAAGCTTTGGAAGAGCCTCGGGCTAAGGGGCAGCTGGAACAAAGGCCAAGCAGGGGCTCACACAACAATGGTTTGGTTCAAGAAACAGGAGGCAGCATATGTGAGTGTTTGTGTGTGTTGTGGGGCTGGGTGTGCTGGGGACACGTGGGGGTGAAAAGGTGGAATCTTGAGGTTAGAGAGATATTTGAGGGGCCAGGTGACATATTAAGAATAATAAAATTTATCCTATAGGCAATAGGGAGCTATTGAAGGTGTTTTGTTTTTTTTAAAGCAGGCAGACATGGAATCAGATATACAAAATGCTTCGTTTATTCAACGGATGTTTACTAAGCACCTACTATGCATCAGGCATTGTGCTAGAGGAGTGAACAAATGAATGCATGGCTATCTGCCCCCAGAAGTTTCTTTAAATGTTCAATCGCAGGGAAGGTCCTTGAACCCCAGGGCCCAGCTGCCGTGACGTCGCGGCCTGTGGCCTCTGTCAGGAAAATCAGTCTGCAGCGAGCAAACCCCGAGGAGACAGCCAGTGCCGGCTCCAGCCTCCGCCCCTTATCTGTTTTTCTTTTTCCAAAAGACCTGGAGGGACTGCGGTTGATTCCACTACAAATCAGTTACACAATTTCCCCGGGAGAAAGCGAGTTTCCACCTTAGGGGATGAATGAGCCCTTTCTTTTCTGGAGAGCCGGCCCATGGAGGCCCAGGCTGGGCACTGCCAGAGAGGCAGTGCGGGGAACAGCAGGCCTCGGTGTAATTTGGGGGTGACTGTTTGTTTTTTCATTAAACAAAGTCTGCTGGCAGGGGCTGCGGCTGCTGGAGGCCCTGGAGGCCGATAAAGCAGGTAGGGAGCGAGCCTGCAGCCGTGGCCAGGCCAGCGCGCGCCCCTGGATCCCACCGCAAAGCGTCCATTTTTCAGAGGCTGCGGGGCCTATAAATGGTGCCTTTGAGGAGGCTGCCCGGCAGGACCCTCCCTGCGGCACCCACTCGGCCGCTGGGTTCTGAAAGCTGATTGTCCCTCCTCAGGCCCTGCCCTCCTGGCCATTCCTCACGCTGCCCATTGTCCGCAGAAAGAGGCCATTGTCTGGGGCTGACATATCTGCTGCCGGGGGCACATGAAACTAGCCGAGCTGGAGAGAGAAATCCACCCCAAACAACAGAAGCGCAGCCTGGCTGGAGGCAGGGCTTAGCGGCTGCCGCCGCCCTGATTCGCTGGGTGCTTCCCAAGAGGAAATGCCCCCCATTCGGGCAGGATCAGAGTTTTATCTCTGGGCTGGAATGACACCGTTTGTGCCTTTGTGTCAACAGCACTGAGAGGCCTTGTTTAGGGTGATGTGGCGGCGCTGGGAAGGGCTTGTTTGAAGAGAAATAAAGAAAAAACCCAGAACAATGTTTACCCAGAAGGCAGCTCCTGCCAGCGCCGCCCGCCGAGGCCACCCTCTGCACTGGATGTCGGCCCGCTCCCCCGGCTCCTCGGCGGCTCCTTGGCCTTGAGTGCAGCCTGGTGGGCAGGCAGCTGGCGGGCCAGGGGCAGGTAGGCTGTGCCAGCTTTTCCAAGGCGGTAAACAGGGAGGGCCCATCTCCCCCTCGCTCCCCTCCCCCATGCAGCCCCTGTGGCCCAGTCCTTGTCCCAGCACCACCCCGCTCCACAACTGAGGGGTAGCCCTGGGAGAGCGGACCTGATACCCCTGGGCGCAGGCGAGTTCCCGGGGCCTGTGGAATTGCTCTGGGGACCCAGCCTCAGAGATTCTTGCCTCTCAGTGTGGTCCCAGGACCACAGCCTGGGCATTGCTGGGAGCTTGTTGGAATAGCTGTCTCTCAGGCCCCACCCCTGACCTGCCCTGGATGGATTTACACATTACGTTTGAGGAGCATGGGTCTGAATCAGGGCTCCTCACACATGGCTGCACCCTGGAATCACCGGAGAGCTTCTAGAAGTTTCAACACGGGCGGCATCTCAGGCCAATGATGTCAGGATCTCGACAGGACAGCCTGTTTTCTAAGACTTTCCAAGGGATTCCAATGTGTCTCCAGGTTGGCGCCAGAGAAGGGAGTATGGCGACCTCTTTTCTCTTAGGCCTGACTCTGCATTGGCCATGATGTGACTGTTCCTGAGCATCTTCTATGTGCCAGGCACCACCACTGTCACTGAGGCTTCATCAATAAAGATGGCACATGTCCACTTGTGCAGTGAACTCCTATTCATCCTTCAAAACCCAGTTTAAAAGCCTCTTCCTCTGTGATGCATTCCTGAATCTCCCAAAGCAGGAACAAATGCTTCTTCCTCTGAATTCCCACTGCCCTCTGTACATTTCTAATATCTCACTTGTCACATTGAGATTTGATGATCTGTGTACCTGTCCTTGGACTGCGACCTCTGAGAACAGGGATCATATCTTCTTTATCTTTGTCTCCCCAGGGCCTAGGGCAGGGCCTGGGCACAAAGTAGGTGTTAAGTAAATGTTATTGACTATGACTATGTGGGTGAGTGCCTGAATGAATACAAGAATAAGTGAATATACATTTTCTGCTCTTAAAAAACTAAAACTTGACAGAAGAGATCACCTGGAACACATTAGCAAGATGCTAACCTCTGGGGTCGTCGTAGTGTAAGAGCAGCCATAGGCACTATGTCAATGGTTGAGTGTGCCCATGTGCCAATGAGACTGCTTCCACAAACAGCTGATGGGCTGGGTTTGGCTCATGGGCCACAGGGTGCCAACCTCTGGTCCCGGGAGAGACAGACATTGAGCAGGTCATTGTCACCAGGTTGAGGTATCTCTCGTTGCGATTCTTCTCCCACTTGGGTCCATCGGGAGACTCTGGAACTCAGCGCAGGGGCTCAGGGACTCTGATCTCCCGGTCCATGCCAGGCTCCTCCTCTCACTAATCAGCTCCCATCCTCATTTCTAGCCCCCTCTCTTAATAGGCAGCTCTTCCAGGTCATCTGCTCTGTACCCTTGAACTTCTAAGCAGCTCTCCCAAGTACGTTGCTTTGTGTACTGTGTACTGAAGTTACATAAATGACAGTGAGCTCTTGGCTGTTCTGTTTCCTACTTTTCACCCGCATTCAGCACTGTGCTTTTAAAATCTAATGCTGGGTGTATATCTCGTTCATTGCTTTTAAATGTTCCAACAATTTTCACATTGTCCGTTACCAAATCTCCCTTCTTCATCTCCCCAGTGATAATCACTGCATTTGGTGCCGCTCACTGTCCCCACATGCTGTAAGGAGATGCCACATACTTGCCTTTCCCTCTTGGTACAGCCCTTAGCCTTAGCCTTTGTCCATTGGATGGGATGGTGTCCTGAATGTTTGCCTCCACCCTGGACTGTCCTGAGGGCTGTTATCAGATTCACATCTCTACCCCAGAGCTTAGCCAAGTGTGCCTGGGGCTCTGGGGGCCAAGGATGTTTGGTGGGCCAATTAGTCAGGCTCCTCTTGGTGTTCACACAGTCTAGTGGAGCACCTGGTGTACCTGCTTGTTCCCCAGCAGCAGACTGAGAGCAGCCCTCACCCCAGTAGCACCTTTGCTCTGTGGACACCTCCCCCAGCAAAGCAGGTTCCCATCATTGCTTCTCATTTCGTAACCTGGTGACTATCTGATGGGCTGATTCTTTCCATACTGCAAACCTGGGGAGTGTTGTTTAGGAGGGACACACGCTGTTATCCCCGAACAGGGCTGTCGTTGGGACATGGGAGGTGCTGGGAGGCCCAGGGTGGACCTCGGGGAGCCGGGCCCTCAGATCCAGGCTCTCTGTGTGTTCGGTGGCGGATGCTGGTGTTAGCTGAGCCCATCAGCTCGTGGTTTCATCTGGGTGAAGCAGAGCCAGGAGGGGCTGTTCCTTTGTGCTAGGAGCCTGCTGGTGAGCACGGATGGAAAACTCAATTATCAGTGAGGTTAGGGCAGGGCGGGAGGTCAGGGCCTCATGCCCGCTCTTCCTCTGGGCGCTGAGAGAGCTGCCCTCCGCTCTGCTGCTCTGGGAGGAGGAGGCATTGATCAGGGTCAAGGGTCATGTGTCATCAAAGGCGGTCCAAGAATAAAGGGAGACCTTCCCAGGGATTCTAGAATGGCCCCCCAAAACCCAAGGCGACTCACTCCCTTAGTGAGCTCAGACGTGCCTTATACTCGAGGAGCCCAGCATTCTTATTACAAATTTTCTAATAAAATGTTGCTTTACCCTAGGACACAGTTTTCAAAGACAGGGTTGGGAGGGGAAGGGGTTGAAAGCATTCTCTTCCTATCCTCAGCCAAGAATTCAGAACCCTCTAGGAGAGATACTACACATCTTCCTTTTTTTTTTTTTTTTTTTGGAAAAACAATTCATTAAAAAGTTCTTTGTATGAGTCTGGACACCTCACAGATAGGACCCTAGCCACCCTTGTTTCACACTTATCTTTTCCCATGGGAATATTTCCTTTCTAGGCCAGGAAGGGGGTGGGGAGAAGCAATCTACACACAGCAATTTGAAAGTTGAAAGTTAAATTTGAAAAATCGCATGGCCAAAGGATTGTGTGGAACAATCATAAAGATAGAAAGAATAAAAGGGAAAAAAAAGAACAGTTTACCAAAAGACAGAGATGTAAAAAAAAAGGCAGATGGAAAGAATTTCAGAGAGTCAGAGAGAAAGAAAGTTCATGCCCTAAACCCAAAGGAAAAAAGGTACCATGTTCTCATCAGCTGATTTGAAATATGACAAACATCCCCAAATGCAAGACTCTGAGCTGGAGGGGCAGAAGGCATTTTCCAACAGATGTACCTATATAGTGTGATTAATCATCTCTTGTTCCTTACAGTGAAGTGTGGGAAATGAACAAAGGGCCCAATTGTGCATATCTGCCCAACGTCCCATTTGTCAAGGCAAATTGAACACAGAGAGGATGGAGTTGATGACACATGAGAACAGGTTTGCATTTCAAGAGCAGACCTGAGTCCCAGTTGAAGAATGGGGCTGACTGAGGCAAAGGCAGGACTCAGCTAAGCAGTCTGGTTCCCCTGCATAGGTGCTCTGGCATGTGCACATGGATGTACACACAGATGCTTGCATATAGAAATATATGCACAAATGTACCAAAGGGTTAGCAGGGATCTAACTATACGTAGAAGCCCAGATTATCTGCCTGAGAGAGTTCTCCCACAGCAGCCTGAGAATGCACTTCCAGCTTGCTGAAAAGCAAGCACAAGGATAACGTGTGGAAGGCACTGTGTTCCTGGACCTCTCCCAAGTTTACTTCCTGCAGGTTAACTCTAAGGACCTAGTGCAAATGCCACCTCCTCTAGGAAGCCCTCCCCAGCGCCATCAGTGACCTTCCTCTCCATGGCTCCCGCACAGACCCGTTCTGTCAAGGATGCTGGGTGCCCATCCTCAGCTGTGGTTCTGGCCATTCTGGGTAAGTCCCTTGTTCACGTCTTATCTCCACATCAAGTTCGGAAGAAGGGACCACTTTGAAGACGTCGGACCTTGCTAGGATATAGAGCAGCGGTTCTCAACCTGTGGGTCGCGACCCATTTGGCGGTCGAACGACCCTTTCACAGGGGTCGCCTAAGACCATCCTGCATATCAGATATTTACATTACCATTCATAACAGTAGCAACATTACAGTTATGAAGTAGCAACGAAAATAATTTTATGGTTGGGTCACAATGTGAGGAACTGTATTTAATGGGCCAGAAGGTTGAGAACCACTGCTGTAGTGGGTTCTCTGTAAGAAGAGACAGTGGCTCCATCTGAACAGCAACACTTCTGAGTGAAATCCCGTTCATCCTGGCTCCCTGTTGACCTCGCAAACAGGATGAAAATGCCGCTGGGATCATAGCATTTAGTCATGGAAGGGCTAACCCAGTTAGTGCTCCCCCGCATCCAGCATACTGCTTAGTTCATATTGGCTCATTTTGTGTCTTTCATATAGTAAGACTTTCTCAGTGAAGGAAGTAGGACATTGATTAACATTCCAGGGCAAGCTCCTTATCCCTTGATAGACTGGTAACTCCAATTTGAGAGGCACTGACCAAGAGCCCTCTTCGTTTTGCAGATATCAACTTTGAAGTTGAGAGAGAAGTAACTGGTCCGAGATTTCACAGCAAGACGTGGAGCTGCCAGTGGCACCTCGGCCCCCTGACGCCCAGGCCTGCAACAACAGAGCAACAGCAGCGGCGGCGTCGGTGATGTTCACACATGCCATCCCTCCGCACCTCCAGGGGAACGCTGAGCATTAGTCTCTCCACACGAGGGAACTGAGGCCCGGAGTGGACAAAGGCTTGTCTGAGCACAGAGAGTAGGAAGCGGCAGAAGAGGTGACAGGAGACGGTCCCTGCCCCCGTTCAGCGCTTGTTCCAACAACCAGGCGTCAGCTGAGCTAACTGACCGGGCCCTGCCTGCTCCAGCAATGGCCCAAGAAGTGTAGGGACGGGCCGATTCCCGGGCCCTGCTGCAGGTGACTGCGCTGTGAAGATGCCAGTCCTGCACGCAGGCAGACTCGGGAACTGAACGCTCAGAGGCCTCCACCTGGGTCCCCGAAAGCACACCTGCTGGCATCACAGTCACTTTTGGGACCCAACACGGCGAAGAGAAATTGCAACGAAACCTCAGCACTTGCACAGCAGCAAGCAAGGCCTCTGCCACGAAGCACGTGGCCAGCCGTGGACCTCATGCCACTCGTAGGTATTATCCTTATTTCTAAGCCTGTAACCACCAGCTGTTTGACATGTTCCAATGGAAAGTATGGGCCCGGGACGCTTGACCATTAACAATGTAACGCCACCCATACAAATCTTATTTTTTAAAATTTTTCATTTTTTTAAAGAACACAAATTAGGCCAATTGGATGTTTTCAATGTTTCCCCCCCTTGCTTTTAAGCAAAGGACGCCATACACAGGCACCAACAGGCCCCTTACAAAGATCTGCTTTTCCCCCTGGAGCAGATGAGCACCAGACAGCCACAGATGAGTCTCCTTGTGGTTTTTATAACCAAGGATAGGCCAGATTTCACAGGCCTCGCATACACCGCTCCCTGCATGTGGGGAACCTGTGAGCACTTTATTTCTGCTCCAACCGCCTGTCTGAAGGCCAGTGCGCAGTCTGGGTGGGGCCTGGGTGCTCGGGGTCTCCCTGCTGCTTGTGGTTGCCTAATGAAGCCTCGTTCGTTATAATGAAGTGAATTGACCTCGCTGATAGGCCTATATTTCCTTGCCTTTTACTCCCCAGGAGAAATGAGGACTCCTAGGAATGAAGCCTGGACTTTCTGGGAGGATCATTGGCTGAGAAAGATGGGGAAAATGTTTGCCTTCTAGACCTGTGTAAGTGCCCAACAAATATGATCTCTTTAAGAGCAGGTCTTCCACTCTGTTCAGACTGTGGTCCAAGGCTGAGCGCTCATGGTGGAGAACCTCTGTTCTAATTTTCACAATGCTTGGCAAACTCAACTCACAGGTTTTCACCAAGATTTTCAGGTCCATTGCCTCTGAGATGAACTTGAAGTTCTTGGGCTGGCCCTGGGGAAGTCAGTGTAGCCAGAAGAGCTAGGACCAAGGGCGTGGCTGGAGCTGGGTCCAAACCTTGACGAGTTCCTTCCTAACGAAGCCTGGTTGCCTCCTCTCTGAGACGGGGTTAATGACAACATCAAAACTCTTCAGATTAAGGGAGATCATGAATACAGTGTAGGACACCCCAAGCACTGAAGGCCTCACTCTCCTTCCTCTCTTCCTCCCCATTTTATCGCCTTCCTTACCCTTTTCCTCCTGCTTGATTTTTTGAGGTCACACTCAGAGGCAGGCCCTGGAGAGGACATTCAGTGTTGAATCCCATGAGGTTCCAGTCCTGCTGGGACACAGTGTGTGAATTAATGACGTTGGGACACACAGTGTGTGTATAGGCTCGGAGAGGGCATAGCTAACTCAGGCACTTTCCATGGTCCCTCCAGGTCTAGCTGACCCCTTCCCCAGCTGTGTGTCTACAGCTGTTTTTATATGCATTGCCCCTCTTACCAGGAGTTACCTGGCAGGTGTCTGGGGCGAGGGGTGCGCACACATGGAAGAGACACTCTGTGTCCCCTGGCCACTGTGGGCTCATGGTCTCTAAGATGCAGATGATCCGAATGAGGAAGCAAAGAAGAAGCATATGGTGTTGTCCAGAGAGAGGGACAAGGGGCTCTACAGGCCACAATGTGCAGCCCAGCGCAGGGAAGGGAGGCAGGCAGGAGAGTTACCAAATGTGGTTCACTTCGCAGTCAAATTGTCAGAGAGGAGAGGATTCAATGGAGTCCATAGAGGAAGAAGATTCAAATAAGCCAGAGCCATCTAAGGGCTCATCGGCCCCTTTTTGGGTCTGCAAAAGTTCCGGGAAATGGCTACTTGGGTGTTGGGCAGTGGGTGCGATGGCCGAGAATTGGAGGCCCTCTGTCCACCCAACTTGAAGAGACTTCCTGGGCTGGAGTGTCAGCCCAGCAGGCCTGCCCTGCCCAGTGGATGCAACTTATCGAGTGGCCCCTGCCCCCCATCTCTCTCCCAAGCACAAAAGCCTGTTGTGTGGGGAGCCGGGAGAGCAGACACAGACCACCCTCTCTTCTCGGTGTCATTAGCGTAATCTATTTGATCTTGAGGGTGCTTTTGTTTCCGTCTCTCAAGGGGGGTGGGGGAGGGAGGGGCCTATCTTCTGACTTTGAAGAGTGGAATGAAAGGGTTAAGCATGAAAATTAAGCCAAGGAGGGAGAGCCACCGTGGGTCCTCTTTTTCTTGTCAGAAAAGAGCTCATGCTTCCATCTGTGGGAGAGTTACCTATTCTGGGAACGAAGGTGTTTTTGTTGTCATAACTGCTAATAACTTTGCACTGGCTTACATTTATTTAAGGACACTTCGCCTCTTTTTCAAAAGGATTTTAACGTGCAGGCAAAACAGGTTTGCAGTGAGTAAATAAAGGAATCGTGGCTAAGATCAAGTAAAGAAAGAAGAGGGTAATAGAGAAGAGAGTAGAAGGCAGAATTTCCCCTTCGAGGGTCTGGGCGGGAGCCGAATGTGGGCCGACTCAGTTCGGAGCTTCCTGGTAGCCACAGGAACGAGAGAAAGACTCACACACATGGTTTGCAGCATCAACAAGAAACAAAACTACCTTAGTAAAAGCAGGCACTGATGATGCTATTGAAAAACGTTATAAAAAATCCCCACCCACCCCCTCTGAAATTTGGATCTCAGGAGGTATGGCGCTTTGGGAACACCCACATTCCTCAGTATCTCTAGAGCAGCTTTCCCCAAATTGTGCTCCGCGAAACACCGATGCTGTGAGGCAGCAGGCACTGGGGCCAGGTGGCACGGCCAGCATCACGCTCAGTCCTGCCGTGGAGACTTGCAATGCATCTGCTCTCCTGAGGGCTCACGGAGTCCGCAGGGACAAAAACCCATACAAAACAAACCTGGTGGATGTGGTTTAAACAATGATCCCCCTAAGTTCTTTGGCCACGGAACCAGAATCCAGGGGGAATCCCTGCATTTCTGTGGCAGACAGGACGAGTTTTCCCAGGACACTCTTTGGGAACTGGGGCAATTTCTCTGGGGAGTTCTTTTCCACGAGGAAAGCCAGGTCCTATTTTCTTAGGAGTCACTGGGTGTGTAAGAGTCTCAGGGGCTTCCCACCCTCATGCTCCCTCAGGGGCCTGGCTCCACTCAGCCAGAGCGCCAGGTCAGCCAGGGTCCAGCTACGCTCCCGTGCCCACTGCGGGGGCAGTGCAGGGACAGGTGGCCTCGCAGGGCCTTCAGAGCTGAGTGTCCACAAGCCGAACAAAGCTTTCAATGCCAACGTTGCCCACGCCCCTTGGGTAAGACCTCTGCCAACAAATGCAGTCTCTGTTTTACCAGACTCCCCGTGCACCAGAGCTGGGGTAGGAGCAGGGCCGGAAGGGGGGAACGCTGTCCTGCCACATGCGTACAGCATGATAAACACACCAAACATGTGTGCGGATCTCCATAGGGACAGAGGCTGGTGGTTCCAGGAAGGTTTCTCAGAGGAAGTGACACTCAAACAGACATTTGAAGGACTGGCAAGAGTTATCTGAGGGAGGAGGTCTGGGGTCCCATTTGGGGCCCGGCTGGAGCAAATGGTCAGAATGGGCTTTGGGTGGACCAAATGGCAGGAGCAGGAGGCAGCTGGTGAGGAGCAGGAGACCGGGCCTGGCTAACAAGTTTGGGCTTCCTTGTCCCAGGACTGGGATGGAGGTATGGAGGGACCCCCAAGGGGGTGGCAGATGGCAGCACTTACTTGTTAGGAAGAGCCTCCTGATGACTGTGGGCCAGGGGGACACATGTGGGCCAGCGAGCCAGGGCCACAGTCCCAAGCAACCCACCCAGGGCAGCAGCCTGAGGAAGGCAGAGCCCTGGCCCTGGGTTCCAGGGGTTAATGGGGGACACGATAAGCCCTCTGTGCTCCCTGGATGATTGACACTGCCCCTGGCTGGACATCAGATGAATTAAGGGCATTTGTCTCAGAAATTCCACCTGGCGGGCAACACGGTCAGGCTGCGCTGGCAGCGGGGAGGTGTCCCCAGCGGCATCCTGGGCCTAGGCCACTGGCCCGGAGTGGAAAAGGCTTAGAGAACAGTACACAGGAGTGCAAGAGACTATGGCAACCAGAGACCTGTGTCAGGGTCCCGGGCGAGGCTTTCTCTGCTCACCAAGGTGGAAAACAGGCCCCACGTCCCGTCAGAATTGCGGCCAGTTGGCAGAAGCAGCCACAGGCTGTAGGGGCAGGGCGGGGCGACCACACCGTGCATTTCCATTTTGCTAAGTGTGCTGCTAAGGAGGAGCTCCGTTGATTTTGTCTTAGCCTGTTTCGGCTCCTCTATTAAAAACACCACAGGCTGCTGGGCTGGAACAACAAACATTGATTTATTTCTCTCAGTCTGGAGGCTGGGATATTCGCGATCAAGGTGCCTACAGATCTGGTGTCTGGGGCAAGGCCGGGTTCTTTCTTGGTCCACAAGGTGGGGAAAAAGGAAAGGGACCCCTCTGGGATCTAGTTTATAAGGTCACGAATCCCGTCCCCCAGGGCTCTCCCCTCATGACCTAATCACCTCCCAACGGTCCCACCTGCTAACACCATCACACTGGGGATTTGCTATCAACGTACGAATTTCGGACGGACACGCACATTCGGTCTATAGTGCCGCTACAGTACTTTGTGACACAGGGATGACATGTCATCTCCACTTTCCAGGTATTGCCTGTTAGCGGCCGGGGTCACTTGGGGATCTTCTCTGTCTCCTGTGGTCTCTCCGGCACCGTGGCTTCAGGTAGTCTCATTGTTTATCGGGCAGCTCAGGGCTCCAAAGTCCATGTCCTAAGAAACAGAGTCAGGTGGCAACTCTGTTCTCTCTTGAGACCTGGCCTCAGAAGTCACAGATTCCAGGTCCCCAGAGTTCCATCTGGGTGTGAGCAGCGGGAGCTCGGACCCACCCCTCCGCGGAGGAACCTTATCCCACGGCAGGGACATCCAGGAGTGGGAGAGGCACCGGCGACCCCATCTATCACAATGAAATGTCAGTATTGACTGTTGAAATGTTAAATAAGACAGCGATTCCCACTGGGAGTCCCTTATTGTTAGACTAAAGTTAAAAAAAGAATTCTTGGCCAAAGGAGGCAAGACCACTTGACACTGTGGAGTATTTCTCAGGTTTGGAAACTCTTAGCAGACTCTGCTTTGATGCTCACAATTTCCTCCTGGAGATCATCAGCCCATTTTACAGCCACAGAAACTGGAGTCTAGAAAGGAACAGGATGGAATTTCTTCCAGCCCCCGAGAGAGCTGGGCGTAGATGTGAACATCCTGCTACAATGCCCGGGTGTCCCCTCTCCTCCAGGCACCGCACCTGTGACCAGCGCCCACTGGGAGCCGCATTCCTCCCCAGAAAATGTAACACTGACTAGGAGAAAGACTTCCTTTCGAATGCTTTAACTTGAGTGTGGCCTTCAGCCTTTAACTCTAGAATGGTTTGTCCTGAGTAAATATTAACCCAGTGCTGGGCGACCGGTGTTTTATTAGCCAGAGGAATGCCCGGTAGAGGGGCTGGGCAAAGGTGGGCTGGCTGGCCCGGCCCTCGGAGATGGCGCCTCATTCTTGGGGAAGCAGATATTTGAGAGCCCTTGCCGTTTGCTGAGTGCTAGGTGGGTGCCTCCCTCTTGGGGCGGGGGGGGAGCATCAGGGTCCCTCAGACGATGGTCTGGACTCTTCAAAGACATTGTGGGCCCCACTCTTACTCTTAAGACCCGCCCAGCAGCATATTCAATATGTCACAACACACTTCCATTCCATCTTATACATCATAAGATTTTTGTGTTTCTCTTTTGTTATAGAAAAATTCAAAATAATGTCTATACTTTTGCCTTCGAAATTATTTAGCTATGGGTGACAATCTTTCCCCCCCAACCCCAGCCCATTTGGAAATTCATGCAAAGTGAGAAAATACAACCTACAAACTATTTTCGAATGTAATGACATGTTCACAAGTGATAAACTTAACCATGAATGAAGTGGCATCTGACATACTGTTACATTTTTTAACATTTAATTAAACAGGTATGGCCTTTGCTTTTGCAATGTTCCTTTTCTGTTTTAGAGCTAAAATTCCTTTTTATTTTTTCAGCTCTCCAGTATTTTTTGTAGGATCTGAAGGACCTCACCAGCCAGGTCCTGAAGCGACCGGCCTGACAGATGCTGTGATTCTGGCTGCAATGAGGCCAGTGCTTCCCCAATGAAAATAGCTCCCACAGCGCCTGTGGTTGTGTCTTCAACACTGAAGCTGCGAAGAGCAATCCCTCCTCATTCCGAGCCATCCTTCATCCTTAGGGCCAAGTGTGCGCACTCCCACTGCTCTGAATGCGGCGGTTGGCTGGTTGGCAGGGAGCGTCCCTGCGGGGTCCGTGGAACATGCTGGGCCAGGAGGATCCCTCAGGAATTCTGAAGGAAGCGAACGCTCCATCATCGATGTGGATCACCAACCCAGATGGATCTGAAACACCAATGGGACAGAGACTCCGATGGAGGGAACCTCATGCAGAGAAGGGAGCCATGGAAGGGACTTGCTAAGGCCTATTGAGGACGGGAGTGGCGGGTAGTGAAGGAAACACTGTTAAAAAGCAAAACAGGCGTGGCAGAGGCTCAGATGAATTCCATTTGGCCTCCAACATCCTTTCCAGGTGAGCATTAGCTCCACTTTACGCAAGGCCGCGGGGGCGCAGAAAGGCCAATGTTTGCCCAGCATGACCCAGGCCAGGAGCTCAGGTCCGCCTATTGCCAAGGCTCTGCTTCGTTTTCCTGCCATTGTGGCGCACAGACGTGCTGGCAGTTTTTAGAGGAAATGAGCAGCGTGTCGTCAGGTTTGTACTCGGAATGCCAGCAGGATTAGGAGGATGGCGGCGGTAGTACCTTGTAGGGTTTTCTGTTTGCAGACCACAATCCTATAACAAACACTCAATATCAAAGACCTGGAGAGAAGTGAGTCCAGGGTTTAGAAAGAGGCAGGCAAGCCTTTCTCTAGAGGAGGAGCGCCAAGAGCCCAGTCTGGGAGCTTAGCAAATACTCCTGGAGCACCTACTCTGTGCAGGAAGCCCACCAGGCGATAACCTCTGGGTCCCAGGCCCCTGCTGCAGATACGGGGCCTGTACAGATGCGGGGGAGCTCTGGCCTGCAAGTCAGGAGATTGGAATTTGCAAACCTCTCCTCCACGCCCTGGCTGTGTGGCCTTCGACAAATGAGTGCACCTTCTTGAGCCTCGGTTATCCATTTGGGGAGATGGAAGTGATCATGGTTGCCCAACGCACCTCCCAGGACTGTGATGTTCCCTGGTGGCCCGTGTGGGCTCTCCTGTGACGCTCCCTAGAGGAGGCCCATTGCGTCGGGAGAGATGTCGCTTCTCTATGCTCAGTGCAGAGCCTGGCACATGGTTGGCAGGCACTTTGCCAGTGGAGGAGGAATAGGCTGTGGATTTCTTTCATGCTTTTCTGAAGCACAACCTTTTCGAATGCAAGTGAGCCTTAGCTAGACGCTGCCTGCCCTGTTGACGCCTGAAACCAGAAAGATGGTTTCTTTCCAGGGATCCCAATGCTTATGGCATTGACCAGCAGTCTCTTCATTGATGCACAAAATGCTTCATGAAGGTCAACTTTGTTTACAAAACCACTTTCTGGCTCTTTCTTTAAAATCTGAACGAATCCCACCACCGCCTCCCTGAAGAGGAAGCTCCCCTTTCCCTTTCTCAGCAGCTGTCACAGATGATATTCTCCTTGAACCCACGATGGCCAGTTAGTCAATGATCCCTGTAACTCCCAGAATCACAGCGTCCGGGACTCCCAGCTCTGGAAGGGCCCTTGCGGGTTACATACTTGCTTACCCCCATTTCAGAGAAGTTTGCCCCAGGATGGAAAGAAACTTGTTCAAGGTCAGGGAACAGAACCGGCCTTGCAGCTGTGTCTTCTGCCCTTGGCTCCATGGACGCGACTCTCTCCCTGGACACCTCTGGACAGAGCCAGGGTCCTCCCTGGAACCAGCAAGCTGGGCCACCAAGCTGGGCTCTGAAGGAGGTGGACAAGACAAGGGGTTGCCTGCTCTGCTGAGTCTATTTGCAAATGTGTTCTGACCCGGCCCCCTGTGCGCCCTGCAGAGAGAGACACACAGGAGTGTTTCCACCTTCCCGCTCAGGGGAGAGCAGCTGGTGGCTGGAGCGGCCTGGAGTGCTGGGCAGTGGGTGGAGGGACTTCCCTCCCCTCGCCCCCGCCTACCCCCCATAAAGAGGAGAGGACTGGGGCCTGGAGATGGCCTGAGAACAGTGGCTGATGGATGGCGACAAGAGCAGTCCTGAATGGCTGAGCAGGGCCTTGATCTGCAACGCGCAGGGGTTATTGGCTGCAATCGCAGATTAGTCAAATCCCAGCTGGAGTCCTGGAGCAGGGAGTTTCGGCGAAAGGCCTGCGACTTCCTTCCTCCTTCGCTAAAACAGGCCTGGAGGATGAGGCCCATGCACTGTAATTACGCGGGGCAGGAAACAAATAGCTAAGCCCCGTCTCTAAGTGAGGAAGGAAGGAACACATCAGGGTCTGGGGATCCGTCAGTCAGCTTCTGTTCTGGAGGCACTGGGATAATGAGAGCTGCTATCTGCTCCGGAATCTTCCCGATTCGTGAAGGGGGTATTATTAGCCTTCCTCCTGCCGCAGCCCGCGCTGGTCTCCTCTCTCCGACTACGTGGCGTGGGCACTTTCTCTTGGGAGCGCAGGGTGGCCCATGCAGTCCACAGTCCGGCTCAGCTTTGCCCGGTGACTGTGCGCCCAGACCTCCTGCATGTGCCCCGAGCGAAGGGCACCCGCTCCTCCCCAAGAAGGAGCCCAGTGCTCAGAAGTCCTGCTCCCCAGGGGCGGCACCCAAAGGCAACAAACAGACGAGGGTGGCCTTATTTTAGCTGTCACCAGGGTGACTTCTCTGGGCCTGTTTTTCCTCCTGAGAAGTGGGGGTCCTTCTTGAACCATCTACACAAGCTCTCTGGACCCGCTCCACCAGGCCATGCAGAGTGAGGGTGTACTGTCCCCGGTGGGTGGCACGGTTGGTGACACAGCCCTTAGATTCTCTATCCCTGGGTTCATGGTACTTCCTTCTGGTCATTCCAGCTCCGGGGTGGGTTTCAGGGACCGCAGGCTGCCCCTGCTGGACCATCAGACGGGAGAGCTGTGCGTGCTGTCTGGCTTAGGCCCGGCTGCAGTGCTAGCAAGTGAGATGGAGCAGCCAGCCCTCCCTCCCCCTCTGACAGTGGGACCATCAAGAGAGTGGACAGGGCCCAGGCCTGCCCAGGGCCTCCCCCTCACGCACCCCGCAGGCTGACACTTCCTGAAGCGCCCTGCCTTTTGTGGGCACGACTCCTTTTTGTAAATGTCTCCCCTCCTCTTCTCTGCCTGGCAGATTCCCACCCCTTCTTCAGGACTTGCCCTCCCTCCGCTGGCAAGCGTCCCTGGTCCCTGGACACCAGCGGGTTAGAGGAGCTCTTTCCCCACGCTGAACCCCCAGCGCCCAGCACAGCACCCTGCACGTACTAGGTGTTCTATTTATGTTTCCTGGGCAAATGGACAGTGAATGAATGAGCGGTTCTGATCTTGCTCAGCCAGCGCCCTGCATTGCGACCTTGCCTTGATCCCTCTTGCTTGCAGGGCTTTGGCCTGCCCCATTAAGCTGCCATCTTCTCTCACCTCATTATCGCCTCGGCCTGGGGAGCCTCGGGGGATGGAGGGAGCCCCTGGGAGTTCAGAGGTTTCCCCTGGCCCTCCCACTGGGAGTGGCCCCTGGAAGGTCGCTCAGAGAAAACCCAGCTCCCAGAGGGAGTGTCTTCTCTGTGGGTTTACAAAAGGCCATCTCTTCAAGCTCATTAACCACACCCCAGAGAGGAGAGCCCTGGGAGCCGGGCCCGTGGGCCAAGCTCCTCTGGTGGCCGGCGAGGCTTCCCAGAACCCCAGCTTATCTCTGCCCCGAGATAGACCCCGGGGGCTGGGCTCTGGCGCTGGGTGAACCGGGGAGCAGGGGCCATAAAGTGGGGCGGGGCTGACGTTTTAGGATGGGATCCTGAGTACCGAAGAGCTTTGAACTCTGCCCTGCCCTGGACGGGAGGGGGCCTTTATGGCCGGGCTGCTGGATGAGAGCGGGGTTATCAGGGTAGGAATGAGGCCCCCGCGGCCCCCTTTGCACCCCGACTGCAGGGTGAGACAACAGAGCCCTGTGAGGTGGGACCAGCGGCGGAAATGGAGCTCCATCCGCTTTATTGACTTGTAAACGACACCATTAAGAGGAAGCCCCACCTTGGCTGCAAACAGCTGTGTGAGAGGCAGTAAATCTGGGGGCCGGTGGGCCAATGCCAGGCGTTCCCTGCGCAGGGGGGACAGGGCCGCGCCGGAGACCCCTCATCGCCACCTCCCAGCTGCACTATGGGACTGGGGAAGTGACCATTCATGAGAAGGGGGCAGATTTATTAGTGGAAATGTCAGCAACGAGCTAAATAGTCCCCCCAAATTTAAAACAGGAGAAAAAATAGTCCCAGAAGCCTGAGCCATCCTTTGTAAAGTCAGCCCAGAGAAATGGAGATGGAGAAGAAACCCAGGAAATTGGGGGGAGAAAAGTGTGTGTTGGGTCTCGGGGTCACATCCATCTCAGTTCACCATGCACTGGGACAAGTCCCTGAGCTGCCCAGGCCTCAGGTTTTATTTATTTTACATTAAAAAATAGACATAGTGATACTCTTCAAAGGGTGGCTGTGAGGACGGGATGAGACTGTGGGAGGGGAACACCTCCCTCTTGGACGTCGTCAAGAAATGAATTTTCTTCTTTTCTTCTTTGAATGACAACAAAACCAAACTGGGGTTTGGGACTTGGGCTCTTTTTGCTGCGCTCCCTTGGAAGTAGCTGGCATTACAGAACGGAGATCAGGGCTGCTCCTTGCCCCAGGGCAGGGACATGAGCAGAGGGAGGATTGACGGGCCAGGTACAGAAGGCCACCAGGCGGAAAGCCCTGGGTGCCTAGCCAAAGGCAAAACTGGGAAACCGAGGACCTCACCCCCAGGTAAACTTCCCTCCTGCATGTTGCTGGTCATGCGGTTTAGACCCCCGGACCTTTCATATCTCTTGTCATGTAGTTCAGACCCTCCTCTGACCTTTCCTCCCCTGGCATGCGGCTAGTCAAAAGGGTTAGACCCCCTCAGAAGGGCAATGTACAAGAATGTGAGAGAATAGCCCTTAAGGCTTCCAGTGGTTCTCAACCTTCCTAATGCCGCGACCCTTTAATACAGTTCCTCATGTTGTGGTGACCCCCAACCATAAAATTATTTTCGTTGCTACTTCATAACTGTAATTTTGCTACTGTTATGAATCGTAATGTAAATATCTGATATGCAGGATGTATTTTGAGGGGTCGTGACCCACAGGTTGAGAACCGATGCTTAACCATTTAACCCCCAGAACAATCAGGTTCTGACCCACATCAAATACCTCTAGGTCTCAATTGGGTTTCATTCAGCTCCAGGCCGAGAAAAGCAGCAAAACCAGACAAGCAACACATGGCCCACATCAGGATCAGCTGCATTGACTAATGACCCCTGCCCTGGCACCGACCAATCAGTAAAGACCAGGACTCTGAAAGGACACACCTGGAAAGCTGATGACTATTCTATTGGGATCTCTCCCTTGAGACCTCCGGATAAATACCCTCAAGATCCAGGACCCAGTGCACTTCTCCCCCCACCCTCACCCTCACCCTCACCCTCACCCTCACCCTCACTCTCACTCTCACCCTCACCCTCACCCTCACCCTCACCTCCACCCCCACCCCCACCCCCATCCCCACTCCTACCCCCACCTCCACTTTCCCCAGGCAAGTTTTCCTTGCTTCTCTCTTTCTCCTAAGCTCCAAGGGCCCTTCTATTGCCTCTGCAACTTGTTTCCTGAGCCCATTTCTCCTTCAGCTCACTTCTCCTACGCCTGTGACTTTCTACCTAAACTCTCTCTTATAGTTGGAGTCTTGGCTGTGAATTCTTTCTCAGCCAGAACTCAAGTACCGAGGTTGCTGAGCCCAGGTCTGGTTTGACTCCTCCGGTCCAACAGCTGGTGCCATTTCGCTGCCAACAGTTGCTAATAAGGAACCTGGTATGGAATACCAAGAATGTTTTCAATAAATGTTTGATGAGTAAATAAATAGGAAGGAAGGCAGGAAGGCAGGAAGGAAGACGGGAAGGAGAAAAGAAGGAAGGGAGGAGAGAAGGTAGGACAGAAGGAAGGAAGGGAGGGTCATCTTCCTCTGGGGGGAGTCTAATAGTTGGAGCCAGGAGGGAACATGTGCTGATTCCCACTTGGAGCCAATACATGATAAAACTTGAGAGGATCCTGAGGACAATTGCCCAAGTTCTGCCTTTGACCTTCTAAACAATAAGCACATTTGCGTTATGGGTATGTTATGAACTTCTCATGCTCCTGTTTTCTCCTCTCACATGGTGAGAATTAAATCAGATAATTTGGGTAAACCTGTTAGCGCTGTTATTGGCAAACAATAAATGCTCAATAAATGTTGGCTATTACTATGCTTCAGGATGGAGAAACTGGCTCAGAGTGGTTAAGTTGACTTGGCCAGTCACAAAGCTGAGACATGTCCTAGCCTGGATTTCCACTGTGCTTCTAAAACAGACACTCTGGATTGAGCCAGTTTCCAAGAGCTGCTGAGATACCATAAGGGGTGATGTGTGGAAACCCCATACTTCGGTGGTCTTTATTATCAAATGCAACTACTAAAAAGAATTTTTTAGAGATGTAACTTATATCCCGAGCTCTTGAAAACAGTGAATGGGCCATTGGGATCCTTTGTCTGAGGAACACTTTCATTCATTGACTAGCAAACCAAAAAAGCAAATAAACAAACACACACAAGCCAAACAGAGGCAAGAGCATCAGGCCAACATTTACAGAACACTTGCCAGGGCCTGGCCTGAGCCCGGAGCTGCTGGGAGCTGCGAGCTCTGAGGCCGGGTCCTTTCCGAGTCCCGGGTCAGTGTTTGCTAATCGCTGACTGTCGGGAGTGGGGCGTCCTCAGTGTTGTGTGTTGTGGGGGAACACTAGTCTCACCAAGTGCTTGACCAAAAGGGACTCAGAGTTCAGAAGAAGGGGGCAGGCAGCGTTCCGCACAGCACTGCTATCCTGCAGGGCTCCCTGGAGCCTTTGCAGGTTCCCTGCCCTGGAAGCTCCAGCGGGTGAGCGAGCCCACCTGGTGCCCCTGGTGCAGATGAGCAGGGCCGCCTTTTATTTATTTATTTCTAGGAACACCTAGTAACACGCCAGGGTGCTGCTGGGTCCAAATCGAGGGAGGGCCCTGCAGAAGGAAAAGATGGGGACACAAGCTTCTTGGGGAGCCCTCCAGCTTGGGCTCCCAGGGCCCCTCTGCAGGCTGTGGTACAGGCTCCCCTAACCATTGTCCCGGAGACAGAGTCTCTTTTAGCAAACACCTGCCGGCCTGGGACTCCACGCTACCTCCCGCCTCTGGGCATCAGGGCTCAGCTTTGCGACCAGGAGCCAGGATAACATGCGGCCTGTCCCGTGGCCTGTACTTCTGCAGTGATTCACAGTGAAAGGGCCTCAACCCAGGGGTTACCAGGTTGCCTCTGGGTCAGAAAGTCCAGTCTGAATTTTCTAGTGGCCGAGGTCTTTTTGTTTTTTTTTGGTTTGTTAATCCTCACCCCAGAATATTCAGAATATTTCTTCATTGATTTTTAGAGTGGGGGGGGGGAGGGAGAGAGAAATATTTGATGTGAGAGAGACACAGCAATTGGTTGCCTCCCACATGTGCCCTGACCAGGGCTGGGGATCAAGCCTGCGACCGAGGTCTGTGCCCTTGATCCAAATCAAACCCAGAGCCATGGGCCTACGCTCTATCCACTGAGCCAAACCGGCTAAGGTGTGGCTGGAGTCTTTTAAATGTTTTGGGAGCATTTATCAATTGCATGTGTAGCCCTTCCTGTGTGCAAGACACTGTTCTAAGGTTTACAAATATCAACTGGCTCAGTCCTCACCTCAGTGCCCCAAGGAAGTCGTCCTTATTCTCATTCCCTTTTAACAGATGGGGAACCAAAGCAGAGAGTTGGGAGAACTTGAACCGGAGCAGCCTGGCTCCAGGGTTGGTCCAGGATTTTACTGTCTCCTCCCAAAACTCAGCAAAGCAACATGGGGTTCAAGTTCCCCAATGGCTTTCACCTTCCACGGAGGGGTGGAATGAAGAAAGAAAGATGGAAGGAGAGAAGAAGGCTCACAGGTAGGAGGTGGGCAGGGGCATCTTGGAGTCTTGGCTCTCTGTTTGGGCAAAAT
Organism: Myotis myotis; assembly: GCF_014108235.1. NCBI lineage: Eukaryota > Metazoa > Chordata > Mammalia > Chiroptera > Vespertilionidae > Myotis > Myotis myotis. The sequence goes on along the minus strand of NW_023416318.1, from coordinate 50,642,187 downwards.
GGAGGGTGTTTGGGCGCCTGCCCTGGAACCTGCGTGTGCCCCCCACTCCCGGCGCCCCGCGCCCCCCCCCTCCCCCCCACACACACCTGAGATATACATTTCTCTGCCCCTGGCGCCCTGTAGTATTTGCCCGCCACCGCCAATGGCTCCCTGATGATCTATCTAATTCCACGCACCTCTCATTCCTTCCGGGAGGCAGCTGCTTTCCCTACACCCCGGACCTGCCAGTCCAGGTCAGAGTCCCAGATCCGCAGAGCAAACTTCAGGGAGAGTCCAGGCTTCCGCTGCCTCCGGGCCGGGCCCCACCTGCCACATTCCATTCTCCAGTCTTAAAAGCCGCCCATTCTTTTACAAATCACTGGTTCAGGCCCAAATTATCCAACTAATTGAGCTGCATAGACACCATTTATGTGTAATCTGAGAATATTCTATCTGCCCTGGGTTTCTTCCAAAAGCATTATTTCTAACCTTCTTTAAGAAACAAATTTGCTGTTGCCATGGAGATCATTTTGTGGGCTAATTTTATCGTGCTCAGGAGCCAGGGATGGAGGCAGCTCTCACACAGTCCCAGGCCCTTGGCTCTGGCTCCGGAGAGACCTGGGTCATCTCCGTCCAGGAGGCTCCCTCCCAGATGGCGGCATCCTTCCAACCACGCGATTCCCGCAGTGGGCACGTTTTGGTTTTGAGTTTTAAAAGCCTGGACCGCGTTTGTAGAGGTATTTTTGATTTGTTTTAATGAGAAAACACATCAAATAAAGATTTGGGGCTGATAAATTCTGTTAATATGTGCTTTCTGGAACCTGTTTGTGAAAGAACTGCTAAAATGAAGGATTTCTGAGCTAGAAAATACTGGGAGAATTAGAAATCATAAAAGATATCTTTTGAGCACCAAACCATCCCCCCCCCCCCAACCCTCCCCCTGCTCCCCAGTAGGAGGGTCGCTGCTTAGAAATCCCAATTGCCTCCTGGGAGTTTGCAATCCGGTAAGTATTAAATTGCTGGGAGGGACCTCAAGTATCATCTCTTTTAAAACTCTAATTTTACAAATTGGGAAATGAATCTTCACTCTCAGAACTGGTACTTGGGGAGTTGCAAACCAAGGTCTCCTGGCGCACAGTCCCTTGGGATAAAGTCAGGACCACGCTCTCCTCCGGAGCATCTGTAGTCTAGACCCCGTGTGCCCGTGTGCCCGCTCTTCTCTCCCCTGCGTCTCTGCACAGCGGGTCCAGCTCTCGGGGTGCACTTCCATCCTCTCGGACATCTTTTGCTATCCTTCAAGGCTCCCCTCACGTGCCACCTGCTCTGGCATTCTCTAGGCTGGGTCTGGCTCTCTTTGGCTGCCTGCACACCGCTGCACTATGTGTGGGTGCGGCATCCTGTCCGGTGGACGGACAGTCCCTTGAGCCTCGTGTCCCGTTCGCCTCTGCATTCTGGTGCCTCTGTGCGTGTTTGAAGAAATCAATAGTCCTAACAGTCAACATATGAGAAACTACTATGCACCAGGCACTGTATTTATGTATTAACCCCGTCTTTTCAGGCTGCTATTCAAAAGAGAGGGAGAAAGAGAGAGAGAGAGAGAGAGAGAGAGAGAGAGAGAGAGAGAGAGAGAGAGATATTGGGTGGCTTAGAAAGAGCAGAACTTAATTGCTCACAGTTCTGGAGGCTGGAAGTCCGAGTTCAGGAGCCAGCTTGGTTGTGTGAGGGCCCTTTTCTGATGGCACACAGGCTGCTGACCTCTGGCTGTGCTCTCACCTGGTTGAAGGTGCTAGGGAGCTCTGTGAAGCCATTTACAAGGCACTAATCTCATTCATCTCCACCCTCATTGACTTAAATGCCTCCCAAAGGCCCCATCACTTAACACCATCACTTTTGGGGGTAGGATTTCAACATGCGAATTTGGGGGACACAGACATTCAGACCGTGGCAGACTCACTTCATTCTCCCACTGATCCTAGGAGATGTGTGTGATTATGACCTGATTTCTCTGTGAAGGAAACAGCTTTCGCTGAAGCCACCCAGCTGGGGAGTGCTGGAGTGAGGCCCCAAACCCTGGCCATTTAGACGCCTTTCGGATCAGTGAGCAACCCCAGTGTGTGTGTAGCTGAGGGAACGGACATTTAGTGAATGATAAAAGGACCTTCCGAGGCCACACAAGCATCCCACAGTGGAAGCCAGGATGTCTTTGAAGCTGATGCTGTTGCCCCCTCACCGGACTGCATCTACATTTCAGTGGGAAACGGCGTGGTGCTGACCATTAATATTTTAGAAAGACTCATGAGACTTTCCAATTTTCTCTTACAACCCCTACTTTAAAAATGCAGTTTGTGGTATAGAGATCCCAAGGCTCTCCTTTCTTTGTGTGTCTGAGACATGGAACCAGCGTGGGTGAGTGGAGGTCAGCTCCCTCCAGCGGAGGGAACCTTCCCTCGTGCTGAGATTGTGAGCACGTGGCTTTTCTCTGGGTTCTGGGAGTGCTGTTTCAATCATACCTGAATGAGGTCCTTTCACTTGAACTTTTCCATCAAAGGGATGCATGGAAGGAACTGCATTGTCTCCACTTGGAGGGGCGAGGCTCTGAAGCCTGTCTCTACGGGGGGGCTTAGGAAGGACTAGCTACCTGCAATATGCCCTGGGTCTGTGATGCTCCTCTGCCTTCTCCTCACTAGGAGCTGGGAGATTCCTCCAGCCCGGAGGTGGGGGGCTGGCCGTAGGAACTGTGGGTCCTCGTCTTGCTGCTGGTGGCACTCTCTCCTGGGGACTCTGCGTGTCCTGCTTCGTCTCCATGTGCGGCAGTCATGACTTCAGCAGGGAGCTGGCTGTCAGGCCTCCCTCTGCTGCTGTAGGTGGCCTCGCTGTGTGTAGGTGAGGCTTAACAATGAAGGAAATATCAACACGCTGATGTCCTTGGCTGCAAGGTCTTGGAGCTGGTCTTCCTGGTGAGCTCTTGTTCGTCCTGCTGGCCACAATCCTGCCATGTGCTCTAGCCGTCAGCTCTCAGTACCATCCTATTTGGCTCCTCGAGGCCTATGAGTGTATTTCTTCTGATCATCAGGTTCCCATTAGACCTGCCTGCAACTGGACTCTAGTTTGAGTTTACAGATCCTTTGTGAGCACGGTGTCCTCGGTCCACAGTGTTCCTCGGACCACGCAGCTGGTTTGTTGGTGCTGGCCCGGCCCAGCCCAATAAGAGATGGCTAATGGTCACGACGATAGGTTATCAGAGCATTGCCTCAGACCACACAGACAGCTGCCCAGAGTTTCACTGCTGTCTGCTTTGCTACCTAATCAGTCACCATGACCTCCCCCCAGCTGTGCTGACATTCCGTTCTCAAGGCCTAAGGAATGCTCGGGGCTCAGTGGCTTCCTAGTACATGAATTGAAAACACACATAGTGCTAGGGCCTCCATTTCAAGGACCTGGTGCGCACAGTCATGTTTGAGGCAAGGCTAGTGTTATCAAAGGAGGCAGGGAGTGGCAGTGTGAGCGGGACAAGGGCATCCTGATGGTACAGTGTCATGAAACCAAAGGATGAAGGAAACTAACTTCAGATGCAGCTACTGTAGGAACCTGTCATAGTCACTTACTTCCTTTTCTTGGGGAGCCGGAGTAGGTAGACATTCTTATTTCCAATAAATAGATGAGGAAACAGAGGCCCAGGAAGACTGCCACCTGGATCCAGAACTAGCTAAGTCTGATTCCAGAACCTGCGTTCTTTATTTTTTCTTAATATATATTTTTATTGATTTCAGAGAGATAAGGAGAGACAGAAACATCAATGATGAGAGAGAATCAGTGATCAGCTGCCTTCTGCATGCCCCACACTGGGGATTGTGCCCGCAACTCGAGAATGTGCCCTTACTGTGAATCGAACCATGGCCTCCTGCTTCATAGGTCGATGCTCAACCACTGAGCAACACTGGCCAGACAGAACCTGTGTTCTCTTCACTGTACCATCCTGTCAGAATCAGCCCTTAAACCAGGCTCGCGTGCCGAGTAGTTCACTACACATGGAAAGAGCTTCTGAGGGCTGTTCCATTTGATTTGCATAATTCATTTTTAGAACATTAATTAGCCGGGATGTGTAATAGTTTTGGTGCCAATTTGTGTTTCAATTTTAAATGCAAATACAAATTAGCAAATGTTATTCCTGTGGCACCTTAAGGAGAAAACATTTGCTGCTCGTCGGGAGTATTAATCTTTACATTTCTGAAACTGTGACTGATAGAAGCAATGATACTTCTAATTTGGAGGATTGAGAAAAAGTCTAGTCTAGTGTTGGGGGTGGATAAGCGGTAATTCTGTTCCAGCAAAAGAAAGCAGCATGTTAGGTATCCATCTACCATCCATCCATCCATCCATCCATCCACCCATTAAATACTATCCAGCACCAACTCATTGTCATACTCGGTGGTGGGCCACAAAGATGGTTCCAGAAAGCTCACACACTTAGTGGCTGGGAGAGCTACATAAATAAACACTGTAGTGTGATAGGTTTTAGAATAGAGCAAAGCTTTAAGTGGGGGAACAGAAAGACTGGAAGGGCCCAGGAATGCTTCTCAGGGAATGGGACCCTCAGCAAGCTGAGTCTCAAAGTAGAAGTTGGAGAAAGCCAGGTAACGGTGGATTGCTAGTGATGAGAGAAGACCTTCATATGAGATTTGGTGTAGGGGGAACTCCCAGCCATTCTGCCCACCTGGAACTTAGGTTTATTGCAGGTATAGTAATGGGGGGAAGGGAGGTGAGATGATTCACAGCCTTGCCTACAGGCTGCATTGTTTGGAATTCTCCCTGCAGACCTTCGACCGCCATTGACTGACTGACATTTTAGAAAGCTCACTCCAAGCAATGTGGAGAATGTTTGCGGGAAGGAGGCTTTAGATAGGGAGTTAAGAGTCTATTGGAATAGCCCCCAGAAGAGAAGTGATGATAATGGCAGTAGCACTGGAAGTAGAGAGGAGGGGACACCAGAGGAGATACTTCAGGAATATCACTATTGGGGTGGTAATCTGGGGCCATGGTTAAGTGCATAGGCTGTGAATCGGCCCTGCTCTCTGTCTTGCCTCTGACCTCGGGCAGGTCTCAATTGCTCTCTGCTTTAGTGTACTCCTCTGTGAAACTGAGATCATAATAACAGCAATAACTATCTCAGAGGGTGGCTGTGCACATAACACATATTCCAGATGTAACAGGTCTGATACTGGCAGCAGGATGGCTCCTAACTGAAAGTTGGGAGAAAAAAGAGTCAAGAAAAAAATGCCCAGATTTCTGATCTGGAATGGCAGTTGACTTCCAAAGGCATACAGTGGATTTTTACGGGGTCACTCTGGCACATTTTGTTGGTTAAAACAATTCACAGACAATCCATATTCAATGGCTTGAATATAGGAGGGCGTGGTCCATTCAGGGCTATTGTTGGTAGGTTAGTCATGCCATGTTCAGCAGTGGCTAAACTCATTACCTTATATTGCCCTGGAAAATATACCAAACCTAAGCAAATGTAAAAATAACTGAAATTTTAGCATCACGTTGAGGAAGATGTGCAGGGAGATAGCTGAGAGAATACAAGTTCCCCCTTATCCAAAAAAGCGTGGATAGAACCTAATCCTGTATATACTGTTTCCCCCTACACATCCATGCTTATGTTAAAGTTTAATTTATAAATAGGCGCAGTAAGAGATTAACAACATTAATAATAAAATAGAACAATTATAACAATTTACTGTAATAAAATGATGTGAATATGTTTTTTCTCCCGCTTTCAAAATATCCTATTGTAGTGTATTCACCCTTCTTCTTGTGATGATGTGAGATGGTACAATACTTACATGGGGAGATGAACTGAGGCCAGTGATGTAGATATTTTCATAACATGGTTCACCGTGGGTAACTAAAACTGCAGAAAGCAAAAGGGTGGATAACAGAAGTCTACTGTATACGCTTTTATCCAGATAATAGCTACTCAGCTATGGAAACATCAGCACGGGCAAGGCCAACTTTTCTTGTGCAAATTAAAGTTGAATGATGGGATTCTCCACACAGAATGACTGTCCACCTTTTAAGGGCAAATACCAGAATTTAAAGCCTTTGAATACGTCTTTAGAAAGCCAGACTGAAATATATGTTAAGAAAATGTAGCAGCTAGTAGTGACATTTGGCAAGCTAGTGACACTCAAGAGATGGACAACAGAGACTCTTCCTTGAGTGGACCCAATAAAGATGACTTCAATTGGAGCCTTCACGCATTCAGTTCCCCTCTGAATTGGGTAACATGATGGGAAGAAATTAGGGTTCTAATCCTACCTTCTCTGGGACTCAGTTTTCCTAACTGTAACGAAGGAGGTTAGATAAGTTTTTAAAGGCCCAGTCTCCTCTTTCTGTAATTTCTTGAAGAGTCCTTTGGGTGAAGATACTAAATCTGTTAGTCTGTAATTATTTTATCTATTATATCAGGACAGTCATTTTGCATTGCAGGGTTCCCTCACAAATGAAAAAAACAAGGTGTTTCTATAGAAAAAAATAGTCCTAAGGGTATTTGATGGAGCTAGAGCCTCACATTTATCTAAGGCCATCTGCATTTACTTGCTTGAACTTCCAGAGTTTCACTCTTTCCCAGTGAGTGTCATATGCAAAACCTGGCAAGACTGTGAATTCAGTTTATATTGTAATTCTGAAACTCATAGGATTAAACTTTGGGGCCTGACTTTCATCTGTATTGAGCTTGAGGACATAAGAAATGGAGTTTCTTTTAGGGCCAACACAGGAGTTTCCGGGCATTTAGACTGTGCCTTAAGCTAAGCGATTAAGTCCGATCTTGCCATTCTCTTCATTAAACTCTCCGGTGGAGCCAGAGGCAGCACCTCTCTGCTCATCCAAGTTCTTGTAATCATTACTTGCAACACCACCAGCAGCCTCATCTCTGAGCCCTTCCTCACAGACAACAACCACAGGCCATAACTTACCAGTAAGTACCTGTTCTGTCCCTACACAGCTACTAGTTGTGGCCCGATAGTACTAGAAACTGGCCTGCTAGTAATCCATGTTCACTAGCTGAGCAGATAAGCAATCTCAGGTGTCCAACCTGGAGAGCTGGTTTCCCAGAGTCCACAGGCATCTGTGTCACTGGCCTGTGGGAGTGACAACTGCTCCAGATGCTCTGCTTTTCAGCACCTTGTGGCCCCCGAGGCTGCGTCTGTTCTGTTCCTCCAGAGTCAGAACCCTCCGGTGCCCATGCCACTGGGATAGCTGCCATGCTGCTGCCACTCCTAGAGACACAGCCATGACAGTTGTCCTGCTGGCACAGCCCTTCCCACCTGGGCAGTACCGGGAGCCCATACCTGCCTGCTGCTTCTATTGATGCTGCTAGAAGCAAAAGTAGCAAAAACAAAGTGGCTTCTCCCTCCTCCTGCCTTTCAATGTCCTGGCAGGGCCTCCCATTGGCAGAACCAAATCTGGAGCCAGCTGGCGAGGGAGTCTGGGCTTGCATATAGTTTCCACGCTTCCAGCCGCCTGCGTTTCGGAGCAGAGCAAACAATAAAGTGGGGACAGAGCTGTTAGCAATCAGCAAAGTGGTTGGTGCCTATCTTATCGCCAGCCTAGTTACTAGGCACAATATGGAGTTGGAAAACACTGAACCGCCGGGACAACAATAGCCCTTGTTTTTCCTTCCTGTATCCATGCCATGTAACTTTTTAGCTCCTCCATTAAGAAGGGGGGGTGGGGGGCGCGTCTATTTCTCCACCTCTTCAGTCTAGGCTTGCCTTATGATTTGCTTTTGGCCAATAAAATATAGCAGAAGGGAGAGTATGCCAGTTCTGAGCCTCAAAGGGCCCTGTGTGCTTCAACTTACTAGCTTTGAATCCGGCCTCCATCATGACAAAAAGCCCAGGTGAGCCTGTTAGAGGTTAAGTGACTACCTGGCACAAAGGCAAGTGTGCCAACTGAGGCCTTTCTAGACCAGTTAGCCCTTGTCACCCTGGCAGCGAACCACCGACACCTGAGTGAATTCAGCCAAGAACAGCCTATTCCAGCCTCCCAGACAATTCATAGAGGTGTGATTCGAAGCCACCTAGTCTTAGTCTTGTTTGTTATACAGCATTAGCTATCTGATACATCTGCCCCCATGACAGCAAAATCCAGCAAAGAGATGACACATCCACACAGAATAGAAGCAAATGACAGAGCATCATTGAATCAGACAGCATCTCATATCCAAAAGGTTTTCAAGAAGGATGCAGAGCTTGTGGACGGAGATTCCATGGAGTCTTCCAGCAAGAGATGAAACTTGATCGGTGCCTTGAAAAATATAAGCAGTATTTCAGTTGATTCTAAAATGCAGCAAAAATCCTTAGAAAAATGGTTATGCCCTCCAACTATTTCATGCAAGGAAGTCTGGTGTACCAAGTAAAAATTTTGAAGAAGTCATCACTATCTTCTCTTTCATCTACACAAATACTCTTTGTGTGGTTAAAATTGAGACTTGTCACAGTAATTAAACATAGTCACACACATGTATTTTTTAAAATGAGTTAAATTATTTTAAATATTTTTATAACTAGGATAATAATCTATGGATACTACAGAAAATTTAGAAATTTTACAGAAGAAAAATTTCTCATCTAATCTATAATTCCACCAACTGATGTAATCATTGTTAGTTTTAGTATAAAGCTTTCTAATCTTTTAACATAGCTATTTACATAGTTAATATCAAGTGGTAGATGTAAATTTGTGTTATTCTTTCCACTTTATATTTTAATGTGAATATTTTCTCATTTATTAAATTGTCTCAGAAATGTAATTTTTAATTTTCATCTTCTGAACGTACCATTGCTTATTTATGTTTCTCCATTCTGTTGGATATTTATGTTGCTTCTTATTTTGTTCTATTGTAAATAACTCGACGAGAGCCATCTTTCTATAGAGAACACATTTAGATTACTTCTTTAAGACAGCTTGCTTTAGGTGAGCCGATGTTTATACACTTTTAAAGGGTCTTGTTGGTATTGTCAAATTCATTCTTTTCTCAGAAAGTGTTCTTTTTCTCCCTTATGCATGAATGATGCCGCTCACTGCATTGCATCTTTCCTGCCTTGAGTATTATCTTAGATATGTATTTGTTGCTGGTTTAATAAATACAAGTTGATAGTCCATTGTTGCTTTAATAAGCATTTCCCTGAGTTTGAGATAGATGGAACATTTTTCATGCACTTATTGGCTCTTTGTTTCCCTTTTTGTGAATTGACTGTTCATGGTCGGGAGAATTGATATTGACATCAAAGTCCTTTTGTGGTTGACCAGCTGTTCCTCGCCTCCCATGGGATATGGGCTGTGCAGTAGGAGAGCTGTCACCTCCTATAAAAATACCTGTAGAATGGGCTGCTGCACATGGCCGTGCTGCAGCTGTTACCTGGATGGCATTGCCAGGGCTCTGCCCTACACAGTCCTTCTCTGCAGGGTGACCTGGAATCTCAAACCTGAGGCTGCATGTATGTCGTTGCCTCCAGGGTCCTGCACTCTAAGCTACTTGTGCGCTAGGGGTTGTTTGCTGTAAATGATAGAAGCATTTTGAGAGCTTTCAATTTCCCAGCGGTACAAGGACCTGCTGTGACCAAGAGGAAAATGGGAGCCATACGGCTGCGTTGCTTGGGTGGTTTTCAGGGCAATTGTAGGCTGCTTGGCCTGAACTGTCCCCTTTCATCTTGAGCTCCATGGTGTGAAATGCTGAAGGCTCCGGGAGAGAGCTTTCGAGCCTCATTACCCATCTGGAGTACCATGTGATTCTTCAGTGGGCCACCTGTTATTGCCAGAAGAAACCCCAGATTTGTGTATGAGGACTGGAGGCAATACAGCTATTTGGGTCAGAGAGGCAGCGTGGTAAGGTGAAGGATGAAGATAACTCGGAGATCAGCTTGTTGCTGCTCTGTACCCCGTGGCATCAGGACACCCCTTTATTACAGTGTTGCTCACACTAAGGTGGAATTGTCATCTACTCAAATGCTCTGCCTCAAGATGCAGAGCTCTGCGGAGAATTAGGCAGCATCTCATTAATTCTCAGATCCCCAGTGCTCCGTACAGGGGCTGGCACGGAGCAATTTTTCAGCAAATATTTGTTCAATCAGAAGAATGTCATCATTTGGAATCTGAGGAAAAGAAAGCCTTATGAAACCTTGTGTGAGTAGGCTGTTTGCCAATAAAGTTCCCTAAAGCAGTGAGTGGCAGATGTGTCTGGTCTCAGGGTTGCTGCAGACTCTGCCTCGTGCTCTCTCCTGTGCGAGCCCCCCCCCCCCCCCCTGCTATCCAGAGGCTGTGACTATTCCTGACAACGACACAAGGAGACCAGGACCAACTGATTCTTGCCCAAGCCTTGTAGCCAAGGCTTTCCCACCTGGTGTGGTGCTCTGGATACAATGATGTTGCTCAGAGAGATATATTGAGGTGCTAACCCCCAGTCCATTAGAATGTGGCTCTACTTGGCAATGGTTAGTGCAGGCGTCATTGGCTAAGTTGAGGTCATACTGGAGTAGGGAACATGGCCATGGGAAGACGGAGGCGGAGAGTGGAGCTTCAGTGCAGAAGCCAAGGACACTCTCGGCTCAGAAGCTGGAAGAAGCAAGGAGGGCTCCTTCCCTAGAGGCTTCGGAGGGAGCATGCCCGGAGAATACCTTGACCTTGGACTTCCGGCCTTCAGTCCTGTAAGACAGTAACTTCTCTGAGCTAAGGCACCCAGGGGTGGTACCTGGTCAAGCGGCCCTAGGAAGTGAACATACATGCTTTGGTACAGGCCACCTTTCTGTGGGGGCAGCCTACTTTTCTACGGGGGCACGTGCAGTGTGAGGGTTCAAACATGTCCGTGCACATGACCCTCTTCTCCAGAGCTGACCTAGTTTCTGAGAAATGATCAATAGGCCGCCGGCTGGTCTCTGCAGCCTGCACTCGTCCGCCTCTACCCTGGGGTTGCATTTGATTTCCCTGCGTGGGTCAGACTGAGAGCTGGTTTTGAAGCCAGAGCTGTGTTTTTATCATCCAGCGGGGACTGTGCCTGCTCCCCTGGCTTTGTGTAGGCCACTGGGGAGATATCTTGGGCTCCTTGAAGGCACAGAGGTCCTAGCCATTGCCTTTTGGGCAGAAACACAGCCAGCTGTCCTTCCAGATTGGGTCCTTCCACGGGCCAGAAGGTGGTGCCTGGGGTCTGATACCAGCATCCTCGAAAGAAAGGGAACTAGACTTGCAAGTCCCGCTACTGGATCCCCTTCCCCTCCTCGCTACGGGATCCTGGGCAAGTCACACCTCCGCTCTGGACCTCAGGTTCTCCGTGGACACAGCTGGTCACAACCTGTGTCTCCAAGGGGTTTGTCCCTTCTGCTGCGTCCAGACCGGTCATGGGTACCTGGGCTCAGACGCAGAGGGAGGAGATAGGTGGAAACAAAGGATGCGTTTCACACAGGGTCCTGCCTTAGGGTAACGGTAGTAAAAGGAAACCAGGAGCTTGATTTTCTAATGTAATCCTTGTGGCTTGAAGGTCCTACTCAGGACCGGAAGACCTGGCTGGAGCCCTGATTTGAATACAATCAGTCAGTGTATACGGGTGTCAGTTCCTTTCTGAGCCTCATTCCCTACCTGGGAAATACAGGTGAGGATGGCCAGGCAGGGGGCTCTGTGAACTCAGATCAGTGGGCTCGAGTGTGCCTGGCAACTCTAAAGCTGTTAGATGCTGAGGTTGAGGCGGTGTGTGTGTGTGTGTGTGTGTGTGTGTGTGTGTGTGTGTGTGTATTGTGTGCATGTTTTCTTCCTTCTCTGTTCCCTTTCCCCCACTGGCGGGCCTCTAATGGCTTTGGCATCTCTGCAGTCCATTTCCTGGAGGGTGTAAATTATTTAGTGGATGAACACATCTGCCAGCAGGCCCCGGGCGCGGCCTCTGTGCGTGCCCAGGGAGGAGGCTGCGAGTTGGCCCGACCTGCTCCCCGCTCCCCGGAGGCTGCCTCCAGCCTGTGGCGTCCTCCAGGATGGGGACTTCAAGCTGCCCACTGGGGCTGTCCCTAGCTTCCTCTTCTGGTCTGGCCGGCTGTGCTCTGAGCGGTGGGTCCCTCCCTTGGAAGGAAGTTTGGCCTCTTAATGGCCATGAATAATTGATGAGCTTTTAGAGTGGGTTCTGGTGAGAAACACTCCTCCCCATTAGTGACCCTGTATGTCTCTGCAGATGCCCCTCTCCCGGCGCCTTGCCCCTGCACACAGTCTCTGGCTGAGCTGGGCGCTGTGAGTGTTGATGGGAGGGGCCAGGAGGCTCTGAGAGCAGTCAGGGTGCACCCCACCCCTGCCCCAGGGAGGGGCCGGAGGGGCCTGTCTACCCACCTGCTGACAGTGAGGGTAGTTACCCAGCAGGGAGATGTGTGCAAATATCCAAATACAGTTGTTCTTGACCTTGGGGCTGGCGGGGCCAGGTATGTAATGGTTTTGTTTGGAGAATTCAAGGAAGCTATAGATGCTCCTCCAAAGGCTGACCTTGCAAGCCATTTTGGTTGGTCCTCAAGGGCCTCCTGGCTTCCCTGCTAGTGGCTCCTTGGACTGGGGTGAACCCAGGCTCTGAATTCAGCTGGCTGTCCAGGTCCTGGAACATTTCCTCTTCCCCAGGCCTCTCCCAACCTCAACCCTCACCCTTCGTGTCTCAGCAAATGCTTCTCGGCCCCCAAGTGCATTTAGGTCCAGGAGCTCTGTACATTGGTCACTCTGGTTCTTATGGTGTCACTGTTGGTCTTCTCCAGGACAACAGCAATCGCTGTTTTCTTCTCCACCATCTTTCAAGGGCTCTCACAGCATGCCTGGCACACAGTAGGTGCCCAGCAAATATTAATCTTGGGCAACTCACTCACCTTTTCATGTTATTATACTCCTGGAAGGGATGAGCAGAACCCACTTCCTAAAACACAGCTGGGTTACTAACTGGGAGAGGGTTCCCATTTATCCTGCAATTATTCGGGTTTTTAGGTATGGCCCTGCAGTTGTTCTGGCCTGCTACGCTTGGGGGCTTACGGATCAGAGAAGACTTGTGTGGTCTTATCCCCCGGATGGAGACAGCTAAAGGTCCCTGTCATGCCACTTACCCCCTGGGTGATTCTGACAGGAAAACAGAATTACTAGACATAATTTTTTACCAATCAGGGAAGAATTCAATCCTGGATAAAGGAGATTGAAGAAGCTTGCCAGGGAGACTTGTAGTTTAGCAAGTATTTGGGGCAACAATTTAAGGATCTGAGTCACCCTGGGGGCAGAGAGTAGGGGACAGGAACGGGAGGGGAGAGAGGAGGTCACTATTTAAAACACCTGCCATGCACCAGGATTGGTGCGAGGCACTTTATTTATTTGGTTATTTGCTTCTCATATGGCTCCAAACACTAAGTACTTTCAATATCCATTCCTGGAAGATAAAACTGAGGCTCAGAGTGGTCACATGACTTCCCTGAGCTCATAGGGCAGGGAGGGCAGGGGTTATATTTGAGCACATGGTGTGTGCTAAGCAGGTGTGCATTTTCTGAGCGGTCTTAGCCACAAGCTCACATGGTGGGGGCAGGGAGGATATCACTGTCCCCTTTAGATAGGTAGGGAAAGTGTGGGGACAAGCCTGCTGATTGAATGGAACCCCAACTCATCCCCCTTGATGGGCCAGGCCTAAGGGTAGCTTGGGAGTGGGAGGGCCGGGGGCCGCCACTAAAAGCTTAATGTTCTGGGGACCCAATTGCCATCAAAGCAATGTCTCCTATAGGAGCAACATTTCCTCCTTTCTGAAGCACTTTAACCTTCCAAACTGCTCTACAGAGTAGCTACTCTCATGCCTGTTTTGCAGACAAGGAGCCTGAGGCTCCACACTATCGTGTGACCTGCCCAAGATCACACTGCTGGGAGGTGGTAGATCCCCATCTTCCCAGCTTCTGGTTGCTTGTCCTTTGATTGTCAGCCAGCACTACGCACAGTGGTTCTGGGTGGAGGGACTGCCTCTTCACTTTGTAAGTCTGGCTGAAGAAGGAGATCTCGCTTCTACTCGGGTCTTAGGAAGAGAGCATCGCTTGGTGGTCACGAGGAGCCCGTGGATATTGGTGGGCTGCCTGGGGCTGGAGAGCAGCTATCTGGGAATGTCTAGCGAGCTTCCTGCATCGTGTCAGGGCATGGCGTCACCGAGAAAAACACATCCAAGTCCCTTGTCCCTCCGTTCAACCCAAGTTAGCAGCTGCACAGAATGGATTTGTCTCCAGTGTCTCTGTTTCATTTTCTTCTTTGCTGTGAGATATAACAGGAGGACATTCTGATCGTAAGCGACTAAGAGAGTCTCTTACCTTTTGATTCATTCTTTTCAAGCCTTGCCACTGAGGATCTGCCTTTGGTACATAACAAAAGGCCTGTCGCAGAGGCTCAGAGCACCAAGGGAGGGGGTGACTGCTGAGACCACAGACACCCCTAGCTGTGTACCTCTGGGCAAAGCTTTCCCTTGCTGTCTCCCCATCTGTGAAAGTGTGTAGGGCCAAGAGAGCCAGCAAGCTTGGGCACTGCTCACAACAACCCCAACCTCTGGGGCTGTCACTGTAATGGAGGCAAGTGGGGTGTGTGTGTGTGTGGGGGGAGCAGGAAGCATCTGGGCCTGTCCAATTTTGCTGCTGTGTTCTGTGGATGGCACCACACCCTCTCTGGTTCTGGCTGTGCTTTGGCATCACCCACATTTACTTTCTCACCTCCGATCCCTCCTTCCTGACTTGGGTCAGGACTCCATTGGCTCTCAAGGTTGCCACTTGCATATTGGTCTCCTCTCTTCCCAGCCCAACCACCCCCTGACCTACAGAAGGTCCCTCCAAAGCTTCAGTGCGGCCTTACCAGCCTCCTGCTGCGGCCCTGACCTGCTCCTCATGGACCAGGAATCTGCCTCTGAGTGGGGCATTTCAAGCTTCGCTTGGTCCCTGCCGGCCTTAAATAACACCCAGCATTGGCAGGAGGGATGCACTTTATTAAAGAAGAATCCACAGATGTTGACCTCGAAGCTTATCACACCTCTGACTTCCAGCCAATAGGTCGAGGCCTCTTTCTCTGAACATTTTTCTTGTGCGTTTCTGCCCCATGACACTTCCTCCTGAGTTTTCTTCTGCCTGGAATGTATTTTTCCTCATAAACACATGTTCTTCTTCCTTCAACCCCCTCCCCCACCAGCAGGCACACTCTGATCTCTGCCCCACTTCAGAACCCACCCTTAAATTTCTGCAGTATCACAGGCCAAGCTTTCAGAGATGAGGACCTGAATCTGAGCCATCACTATCCCACGAGACTTAGAAATGTTTGCTCAACAAAAAACGCTAAGTTGCATTGAATTCATTACTATCAACCAATCAATACTGTTGCCTTCACTAGAAATGCGATTTGCATGGAATTATTATTTTTACCCCAAAGCTGTAAAATACACCGGGCATAAAGGGATTGGGTCCTGGGAAAAGCAGGCAGTGGCGCCCACATGGGTGTCCCCCTGGTAAGCATGAGGGAGGGGCAGCCACGCTCTCTGTTTTTTTGTTTTTATTTATTATTACTATAGGCCTGTTGCACGAAAAGATTTGTGCAATAGGCCTTCCCTTCCACTGGCTGCCAGCACCGGTTTTCCTCCGGCACCCGGGACCCAGGCCTTCGCTCTGGCCGGAGCCGCCTTCAGTCTTCGCTCTGCCACTTCGCGCCTACGTATGCAAATTAACCGCCATCTTTGTTGGCCGCTAATTTGCATATCTCGCTGATTAGCCTATGGGAGGCGTAGCAAAGGTACGGTCAATTACCATGTTTGTCTATTATTAGATAGGATTTTTTTTATTGTTTAAAGTATTACCAATAATAGTACATATGTCTCCTTTTTTCCCCCCCATTAACCTTCCCCCGGCCTTCCTTACCCTCCGGCACATGCCCTCCCCTGCTCCCCCTCCCCCAGTGTCTTGTGTCTATTGCTTATGCTTATATGCATGCATATAAGTCCTTCGGTTAATCTCTTACCTCCCCCCCACAACACTTCCCAGCCTTCTTGCTGTAATTTGACAGATTGTTTGATGCTTCTCTGCCTCTGTAGCTATCTTTTTGTTCATCAGGTTATAATGTTCTTTATTATCCATAAATGAGTGAGATCATGTGGTATTTTTCTTTCACTGCCTGGCTTATTTCACTTAGCATAATGCTCTCCAGTTCCGTCGCCATGCTGCTGCAAATGGTAAGAATTCCTTCTTTTTTACCTCAGCGTAGTATTCCACTGTGTAGATGTACCATAGTTTTCTAATCCACTCATCTGCTGATGGGCATTTAGGCTGTTTCCAAGTCTTAGCTATTGTAAATTGTGCTTCTATGAACATAGGGGTGCATAAATCCTTTCTAACTGGTGTTTCTGTCTTCTTGGGATATATTCCTAGAAGTGGGATCACTGGGTCAAATGGGAGTTCCATTTTAAGTTTTTTGAGGAAACTCCATACTGTTCTCCACAGTCGCTGCACCAGTCTGCATTCCCACCAGCAGTGCACGAGGGTTCCTTTTTCTCTGCATCCTTGCCAGCACTTGTCATTTGTTGATTTGTTGATGATAGCTACTCTGACAGGTGTGAGGTGGTACCTCATTGTTGTTTTGATTTGCATCTCTTGGATGATTAGTGACTTTGACCATGTTTTCATGTGTCTCTTGGCTTTCTGAATGTCCTCTTTCAGAAAGTGTCTATTTAGGTCCTTGGCCCATTTTTTTGATTGGGTTGTTAATCTTCTTTTTGTCAAGTTGTATGAGTTCCATGTAAATTTTGGAGATTAAACCCTTATTGGAGATAACATTGGCAAATATGTTCTCCCATGCAGTGGACTTTCTTGTTGTTTTGTTGATGGTTTCTTTTGCTGTGCAGAAGCTTTTTATTTTGATGTAGTCCCATTTATTTATTTTCTCCTTAGTCTCTCTTGCCCTAGGATCTGTGTCTGTAAAGATATTGCTATGACATATGTCTGCAAAAGTCTTGTAGGATTTTTATGGTTTTCCGTCTTACGTTCAAGTCCTTTAGCCATTTTGAGTTTCATGCTCACTGTTTGAAAGAGGGTTTTCAGGGGCAGGTTTCAGACTCTTCACTCCACAGGGGTGGCCCTGCCTCTCCCCCAAGAACCTCCCAGAATATCCATTAGCTCGATGTAGCTAATGGCAGAGGAATCACGGGCTGATAAGGGTGGTTGTGCAATATAGGGCAATGTCAGACAAACCTCGAGCTAATCCTGACTCCACCTCTCATCACTGGGCCACTCAGAGCCCCGGGGACCTCAGATGCACCATGGGGGTGATGAGAATAATAGCCACCACTCATCATTCCATATGCAGGAACTGTGCCTATGTATGTCTGTGTATTCATCTAATCTTCCCCAAATGCAATGAATTCAGTGCTATGACATTTCCAGTTTACAAATGGGGAAACTGAGGCACCGAGAGGTTAGGTCACTTGACACATGGCTGGGAGAAATGGGCCTGGGATTCAGTCTGGGCAGTCCGGCGAGCAAGGCGCTGTGCCACCTGGGATTGGGACTAGGTCAAAGCAGGCCAGGTGTGTGAGAGCTGAGCACTGGCGGAGTCCATACATGTGGTTGCCTTTGTGCAGCCATTGCTCATTTAAGAAAAACACCGGCCCTAAAGGCACAGACAGCGGCCTGCTCTCCAAATTTTCCTCAGTCACATTTTTTTCTGTCTTCTCTCAAGCCGTTTTTCATGCTGACCTCTTTCTTTGCAGCTCTGGGAAAAGTTTAATGCTTTGGAAATGGATGGGTCACAGAGTTTAGTGTCTACTTCAACCCGGCCTCCTCCACATGGCATTTAAGGACCCAGAGAAACGGAGAGAACGTGACCAGGCGCCGGAGAGCCCCTTGCTTGGGGCTGCCGCTCTGCACACGAGGGTGCAGACCTGCCTCTCTTACCAGAAGTGCGGGAGGGAGGGGCGTTCTGCTCCGCCCTGCATTGCTTCCTCTCCTCACCCGGGAAGGGGAAGTGTCATTAGCATGGCAGCTCATGGTGTGATTCAATAACAGGTCGATATGAGCAAGGAAATGAATTCTAGGTGCTCCACTCTAACGGGTCCGGAAGATCCGATCCAGTTTTCAGGGGAAGCATTTCAGCAGGATGGAGCCTGGGGGAGGCAGGTGCGGCACCTAAGACACACCTGGGGACTGGGTCCATCCTGAGAGTGACGGCTCCTCACACTCAGCCCCAGATGCCTTTCTCGCCTCCCTCTAGTCCCAGGCCCTGGGTTTCGGTGCCCCCTGGGTATGAGGAGCTGTGGTCTCCTTTCCAGATGGAGCCAACACTGAAGGTCTTTACGGCCTTGACTTAGAGAGCTGGGGGCAGGGGGCTGCTGGAGGGGAGTGGGAGGCGGTGCTCTGCCGGGCAGCGCGGGGAGTCAGGAAACAGGAGGCATCTCTGCGTGGACTGTAGGGTGACTCAGTGGGCAGGGCCCTGTGTGTGAGCCTCTGGTCTCTGTTTGCGACTGGCCAATGATTCTTCTTGGTGATGTTATACTTGCTTCACTGTCAGACTTTGCAGGACATCACGGAAGAGTTACCAACAAACATGTAATGAAATAAAACAATGTGAAGTAAAGTAAAATGTAAAAAACCCAAGCGGCGGGTGGCCCTGGCAGCCCCTGCAATGGTAACCGTGGCTCTGTGCAGGGAAGCCGCTTGTGTGGGGCGGGGATCCGACGGAGCAGCAGTTCCATCAGAGCCACTTAATGGGGAGGCAAGAGAGGGAGAGAAGGTAAAATGTTGAACTCCCACCCCTGTTCAAACCCTAGGTCCTTTAGTTTTAGCAAGTTTTAGCCATTAGAATTTGGAACACTTGATTTAATTTTTTATGTGCTAAATAACAGTTTGAAAATCGCTGTCTTAAGAGATATCTTACGACCTCTTTTAGAGGACACCTCTTGATCTAAAGGTGGCCCGTTTCCCCTTTAATTTCTGACCTATTGAGGACCAATAACTATGTCCCCAAGCCATAAGATAGCTGAGACCAGGCTACCACAATCCGAAGCTTTACTAAATGCCTCTGGAATAACAACAGGGAAATACACATAGAAAAACTTGTGTGGAGATAGCTTGGTACACAAGCCCCAGTTCATTCCCTAGTGTTAGAAGGTTCCATCCTACCTCTTGGGCACGGTCTCAAGGGCTGCCCAGAAGGTCTTCTCAGTTTCAAATGTGGCTCTGAGAGAGTGAGGCCTGGAGACTTTGAACTTAATGGAAAGCAAGTCTCCACTTTGTACTCAAGACTTAGATTCGGTGTCAGAGTGTCCTGTGTGCGGCCCACCCCTTCCTAGGATGAATGACATGGGGATGCCCATTCCATTCAGCAGTGACCCTTCCTATCCGTGAGGAAATGGCCTTGGGGACCCTTAGAGGGTAATCATCAGAGTACAGCCCAGCCACATCCGCTTTCAAAGAGGAGGGTCCCCTTTTTACTAGTTAATCATCACCAGGGTGAGCATAAATCTGGTTTGCCTGGGATAGTCCTATTTTATGCCTGTTTCCCTGGTGTAATTATTAATAGCTCCCCTTTCACTCCCCCAGTGTCCTATTGCAGGTGATAAATTATACGGTCACCCTAATGATCATTATTATGATCGGAGTGCTTCTTGACCTCCATGCCCTGCTGATGCCTACCTCCTCCAGGAAGCCCTCCTGCCACATTAACTTGAGCTGAACTTCCCTTCCAGATAACCAACTACCAGAGTGCCATATGAATTACTAGTCTTTTCCCCACTTCATTCATTCAACAAGTACTTCACGCTCACCTACAACGAAGCAGGGAGTGTTATAAACTCTGGGGAGAGAGGGGTGTGGATGATGTCAGTGCTGGCGAGGGTGGGAAGCGTGCACACGGACTAGGAGTACCCAAGGGCCATCTTTCTTTGTCTTTCCCACAGCAAGGCCTGGGGTTGATGATCACATCATGATGGCCTTGGTGGATGTCAATTGGTTGGGCCACACATCAGTCTGTGGTCTCTGTGGCTCTGGGTCAAAGCTTCATGGCACAACCTGACTCCAGCCTTGCAGTGTGAAAGACTGCTGGCCTCTCATGGGCTCACAGAGGTTCCCAAACAATCTAAGGCCCAGGCCATTCCCCCAGACGGCCACTGATGGTGCCGGCCTCCAGAAGAGCACTGTGGCCCCTCTCTGCAGCTCAGCCTGCTTCACAGAACTTGACTGAGACAGATCTCAGGGGAGTGTCTGCTTCACTCGATACCATTCCATGTCATTTATAATTTTATAAAGTCATTTACCAGACTGTGTGTCCAGAAGGCGAGGAATGTGGCCCCTGCTTTAAGCGAAGTACCAGATTACATGTTGGCCCCAGGCTATTACATTTGTTCTTGTTGCATTCTTCTTTTTAAGTGTATTTAAGTAGATGTTCTCTGTACATTATAGATTTTGCAGTTGTGTTTCTCTTCTGCACTGACAACCAGGAAGCTCCTCTCCAGCCCTCTAGGTCATTGGTGGTAACTGGGTGGGAGCCACCAAGAGCTCCAACCTAACTCACCCTGGCTTCAATGGACCGGTCTACCCTTCTTTTCTCCTGTGTTCATTTTTCATCTTAGTGAAACGAATCTTTTCGAAGTGATCTTGGTCTTCACCCCTAAGTAAACCATTGTTTCAGACACCTTCATGTGTGAATAAGTTTTAAGCACTTACTATGTGAAAGGTAGCACATTAGGATCATGGAGGATGAAGGGAATGGCAAAAAGTGTCACAGTCTCTGCCCTCTGGCTTGAGTCTCCTTCTCTTTGCGGGTCAGTTTCTCATGGGTCAGGTCTCAGTGAAGGCAGGCATTCTATAGAATGAAGAGAGTGACCCTCAAATTCCATCTTGCAAAGGATTAATTATTTGCATAATTTATTTTGTTAATAATGGTGCTGGACCTAGTACCTGCAGAGAGGAAATAGTTTTGTGTTTTTTTTTCAAAAGAAGATGGTTGGGTCGTCATTACTTCACCATGTCTGTGTTGGTGTCTTTGTCTTGAATGTAATTAAGAGCCTTAGTGTGAGTTTTTAAATGTCTGATCAACCATCCCCCCCTCCACTTTCACCCAACATGGCCACAAAGGAACGTTGAGACTCATTCAAACCAGAACTTAGCAGCCTCATACAGTCCTATGCATGAGGGGGGAGGGGAGGGGTTTGGGGAGAGAATATATTGAGATCTGCCCTTTGATCGTGTTCAATGCGACTTTGCATTTACCTGAGGGATTAAAAGTTCTCATTGACCAAGGCTCCCGGCTTCCTACTCAGCCTTTGACGGGACAAGTGTTAATTGGACAATATAATGGGGACAATGTTAATTCCCCTCTTAGAGTTCCTTTTCTTGCTCAGTCAAATAGAAAGAGCCTTTTAAATGGCAGAGAGAGGAAGAAAGAAGCTGGTTTATAAGGGTAATAGACTGCACATCTTCCCCCTTGTCTCAGAACAAGTGCAGTGGAGTCAGCATAAAGCCGGCCCTAAACAGGGAAAGAAAGGGAACGATGTGGTGGTTTGCTTAGAATGTCACCCTGGATTAGGGATCAGGAAATTCGGCCAGTAGGCTCTGCCTGTTTTTATAACAGTGGGGGGTGGGGGGGGGGAGAGTGGAGAGAGGGCAAGAGTTGGGGAAGATAGAAGCCCATGAGACTCAAAAGTAAGGAAGGGACAGTTGGATGAGGGTAGGAGGTAGGGGTGACATGGGATGACAAGGACAATCAGAGACCTGGTGGGATTCACTGGAATCCATTTGGACGGAGTGTGATACTCCTAAAACCCAAAGAGCTCATGATGGTGCAGGGGTGATGGACAATAATGGGCATTCTAGAAACAACAGCCTGTTTTTAGGGGTTTCTGTAATTAGAATCTTCCTCCTCCCAACCTTAAAATGGGTTGATGTTCAGTTGTCTGTGGATTCTAGGAGCCGCTTCCTACTTCCTTCCTTGGACCTTCCTTCCAGAACTGAGCATTGCCCTCTCTGGTTCCATCTCCTCAGCACTCGCACTTGTTTCTCTCCTATAAAAGTCTTCCTCTTAAATGCCAACTACTACTTTCCAGCCCTGGTTTTATGATAGTGACAACGGCCCATTCAGTTTTTCATTTGTTAATTTATTCGACAGACATTTTCTGGGCGCCTACTATATGGCAGGTCCTCTGTGCCCTGGAGCCAGGAGCAAAAACTTGCTGTGCCTCACACAGTCAGAGATGGGAATAATTGCCCTGGCTTCCAGTCTGTAATGTTCTCTTTGGGATCGATGGAGAGAATAGATGTAAAAATGCCTTATAAATGGTAAAATATGTGAAATTAATATTCTTTTTATTCCCTGGGGAGATGAAAGGAATGCATGAGAAATGATGAGAACCAAAGACAAGACAATCTCCATTGAAAGGCAAGCTTTCGAAGCATAGACAGAGCATGATGCCGGAAACTCAAGACCTGAGTGATAAGAGTGGGCTGCCGTTGGCCAAGCAAACCCCCAGGGCGAAGCGCCAGCCCTTTTTGGCACCCAGTTTCTCAATCAGTCAAGTGCCAGGTTGAAGTGTCTCACTGAAGGCTCAGCACCCTCACAACTCAAACCTTCTGTGATCCTGCCTGGACGGGTTCTTTCCAAGTTCTTTGCAGATCTTACAATCACACCCATTTGGGATCATTGGAGAATGCTAAACAAAAACTAAATCTGCAACTTTTAACCCCATGAAACATTCTTTTGGTTTTAGGGTTGACTAAAGAAAGGGAAGTAGCTGTCCATCCATACTTTAAGACCAAGCCCTGGAGAAACTCCTGGAACTTAGGAGGGTCTAATTTTATGGTAAAACAGCAGAAAAAGGGGGAGGCCAGCCTTCACTTTTATTATTCTGGGGTTCCCTCTCCCAGGTAGCAAGAGGGCTGTGCCTGGTATTTACTCACCTGTCATTTCCTAGGTCTATACCCAACTTTCAGACTCTCCTGGAGCTGGATGTCTGCAAGCGACATTGATTAGCTTCCCTTGAAGGTGGGCTTCCTGTCTGCTCCCGCCTATGGCAGCCTGACCAGGTGGAGAAGGAGAAAGCTGCTCTGGCACGGGTGGCAGTCACTGCAGTCACTGTCGTGGCAGCAGAGTGGAGTGTGCCAATGAGAGTTAGCATCTTGTTCTGCAGCTGCAGCTGTGGTTGAGAAGATTCCTTTCTGGTGGACCCAGAACCAACTGAGACACCATCTCCAAGAGCTCAGTCGCAGGTCCAGGCTCCCAAGCGCTGGCCCAGGGACTGTTAGCAGCATCTGACCTCTCAGTGTTACTCCCTGTTCCTTTTAGTTTCACCAGCGCCCCTTCATTCTCCTGTTTGGTCTTCCAGCCCTTGTGACTCCTTTGTAACCAACTTCCTGTATTAAATGTCCTCCCTTGGAAACACGAGAGCCAATGATTTCTTATTGATGCAAAGACAGTACCGATATTCTTTGTCCATGGTTTGGAGCTGAAAACAATTCCTGCTCAAAGGTGAAAACGTAGTTAACATGGCTTCTTGTGGACCCTGAAACCAAGGGCAGAGGAGTGATTCCTGCTACCTCTCTGAGCCTCTGTTTTCCCATCTCTGAAATGCACATAGTAAGTTCAGATTGGCTCCCTGGACTGTGTGGCTCAGTTGGTTGGAGTTTCATCCTGTACACCAAAGGGATGTCAGGATGAACATACATAAGTTGTGGGTTCAATCTCCAGTCAGGGCTCATACAGGAGGCAGCCAACTGATGAGTCTCTCTCACATTGATGTTTCTCTCTCTCTTTCACATCAAGAAAAAATAAATTCAGGTTGGCATTCCTCATGGGAGTGAATTCTTGCTCACAAACAGGCGGCCCAGTGTGTCTGTGCTCAGTCTCCACGCTGTGTGGCCAGGGTGCACTTGGATCTGGCACACTTCCTCATCAACTTGTCTGCGTGCATCTGCTCTATCCTCCAGCATCCGGCCTTTGATGGGCTGTTCTCCACTCTGAGCTGAAAGCTGCACACTTCAGCCCCACCAGCCTTTAAATATTTCATAGCAGACTGGCTGGAAATTAATATTTAATCACAGACTCCTTGGCACTTAAATATTTAATCACTGACGAGGAATGAATCAGCACCCAGGAAAACTTTTGGTCTCGAGTGCCAGTTTTAAAGGATCTTTGGTTCTGGTCTCAGAAGACAGAGGGACCAATGGCATGTTTATTTCTACATTAAGTTTCATATTTTTAAGGGCTCAGAAAATGCCCTCAATACCAATTGTAGGGCCTGGGTCAGAAAAATCTTATTCCGGAAGACCACAAATAAATTGGAAATAACCATAGTTTGGAAGAATTGGCTGGGTGGCTAAAGTAATAAGCATTTATGTCAGTTTATATACTAGGAGAAGAAAAAGGGATATCCTCTAGACAGCAGAGGTGGTGGGGTTGTGTGGGAAGTTGGGATTCCTTGTTTTCAGTAGGAAGTGGAGAGAAGGTTTTAAGGAAAAGTTAGAATACAAAGAATTTGGTGCAGGGAAGAGAAAAAAATTAAGGCTGGAAGAATTCATGGAGCTCCATATTTAAAAAGTAAAGAGCCTTAGCTGGTTTGGCTCATTGGATAGAGCATCGGCCTGTGAATTGAAAGGTCCCAGGTTCGATTCCGGTCAAGGGCACATGCCAAGGTTGTGGGCTCGATCCCCAGAGGGGGCCTTGCAGGAGGCAGCCGATCTATGATTCTCTCTCATCATGGATGTTTCTATCTCTTCTTTCCTCTCTGATATCAATTAAAAAGATATATATATTTTAAAAAAGTAAAGAGTAGTAAAATTTCTTGAGTTGAACTTAAAAGCAAACCTGCTGGTGTCCACATACTGTGTTAAGAACATCTTCATCACCAGAGTGAAGGATGCTTCTAGAATTCAGCCTTGAAGGACTTCATTTCTCAACACTGGTGGATACTTGTCTTTGCCACCCGAAGGCCATTGTCCCCATTCTTTACTGCTGGAGGATCCCTGAGTTTGTCTGAGGGTTCACCTTTCCATGTCTCTATATGGGAGGGGGAGCATTCTATGCCCAAGGGTGAATGTTGATTAGTATAAACGGACCCTGGAAGTTCCATTCCCTTCTTGTCATTGCTTTAGTCATCGGTAGGTAAAACCATCCTAACCAAGATGATGTGAAGAGAAACTGGGACATCAGGTCAAGGGGCTTCTGGGAAAAGTGTTCCTCAGGACACAGTTGTGTGGACTTGTTGTCATGAGAGGACAGGCTGAAGGCCATTGCTGAAGATGGGAGAAAAGAAGAACAGAAGCCTTCTCCTCCTGCCACTGAGTTGACCAACTATAGAGACACCTTATTCTAGACTTCTCATATGTTTAAGCTGCTTTTAGTTGAGTGCTTTTATTTGTAGCTCTAAGCATTCTAATTAATGTACCATGTGAGTGGAGGAGGTACGGTCAACAGTGAGCGAGAAGAAGTTTAGCGACAGATGATGGCAAATGAAAAGTGAAACAATAATGAGACACTTTTCCACACCCATTAGATTGGCTTGTAATCAAGGCTGACACATGCTGACCGTTGGTGAGGAAAGAGAGCAGTGGGGGGGTCTCTCCTGCACTCCCAATGCAAGGCTAACCTGGCCCACCACTCCAGGGAATAAGTTGGCAGCATCTAGTGAAGCAGAAGGCACACATAACCCACAGTCCAGCAAGTCTCCTTTTTAAAATAGATTTTTTATTTGTTTCAGAGAGGAAGGGGAAGGGAGAGAGAGATAGCAACATCAATGATGAGAGAGAATCATTGATGGGCTGCCTGCTGTACACCTCTATTGGGGATCGAGCCCACAACCCTGGCATGTGCCCTGACTGGGAATTGAACCATGACCTCCTGGTTCATAGCTCGACGCTCTTCCATTGAGACATGCTAGCCAGGCCAGCAAGTCTCGTTTTTAGCAAATAATAAGAGATACTCATACCTATATAGAGAGAGACATGTACAATAATGCACACAGCAGTGTTTTGTAATAGAGGAAGTTGGAAACAAACCTTAATGACCATGAATGTGAAATCACTTACCCAGACTTTGGTCCAATGAATAAATTGCAGCTTCATGTACCAACATAATTAAATATAAAAAAACCCCCACAATTTCAAGTGAAAAAAGTAACTTTCAGAGGGATATGTAGGATATGAAACTATTCATATAAAATTTAAAAACACAAATAATGTGATGCAGTAAAAATGTAAAGAAATGCATTGGGATGAAAAAGAACATGTTCAAAATGGTGGCTTCCAAAAATTTTACCCTTTGCGACAGCCTGGATAGACTTGGAGAACATTATGCTGAGTGAAACAAGGCAGCCAGAGAAAGAGAAGTACCATATGATTTCATTCGTATGTGGAATTTAATGAACAAACTGAACCAACAACCAAAATAGAGACAGACTCATAGACAGAGAGCAGGCAGACAGCTCTGGTTGTGGGGAGTGTAGGAGGGGGTGGAGGGATTGAGCAAAAAAGACAAAAAAAAAAAAAAAAAAAAGAGAAAGAACTCATGGATATGGACAACAGTGTGGTGGATTGTGGGAAGGAGCGGGATGGGTGGAGGTAGAAGTGGGTATGGGGGGATAATTGGTGATGGAAAAAAGATTTTCAATGGTGGCTTCCCTTGAGGAAAGACTGAGGGATTGTTTTTACCAAGTGGAGCTGGCTGATATAGAGGTTGTGGGGGAATGTGGCTCACTCTCTGTTACTATAGGGATGCAGCCCTCAAGAGCATGTTATTGAGGTATTTGAGGATGGTTGACATCTATGAGCAACAGCCTATGGGATGCAAGTCTTGCCTTATGGGCTGGTCATTTCCGGTGCTGATAAGTAAGGGGTGTGATGGATGCTTTGACAGAAGTGGGTACCTAAGTAGCCAGGAGATAAGACTCCAATAGCCGTTTTCCCAGTCATAACTTTGAGGAACTGATATTTCTACACAGGTACTCTACGGAACTGGGTTCTGGAAGGTTCTAGGAGGCAGATAGGAAGGTAAGAAGAAAACATTCCTCACTGTGTGAAAGTAAATGTCTTTGTTTATAAACCAAATTTTCTCTTCCTGTATTTCTTGTTGTTTTCCCAAAGCCATTAATAAAGTTCTGTTTCACTGTTATAGCCAGGCCTCAGCTGTGTTTGGTGGAGTGTTAAAAGCAGAGTGCCAAGTGACAGAAAGCATTAAGAATCAGTGAACAATTATCTCCACCTCCCCCACTCACACAGGACTGGGAAATTTCTGCACCCAAGGGGGAAAGTCCATGGACCAGTAGGACCTGCCCATGTCCAATGTGGATACTGGGAGGCTGTTGTTGTTGTTGTTTGAAAGAGATAGGTCCTCTTAGATACATGATATATACACTCAGCATCAAGCCTGCTTCTGTTTGCCTGCTCCTGGGGATCCTTTTCCTCCAGTCCAGGATCTCAGAGATCACAGGTGGGGTCTGTAGGTCACTCAGTAGGAACACGCTAATTATTTATCGCTGTGAAACAAATTACCTCGAAACAACATAGCAGTTCAGAACAACCACCATTTATTATCTCCCATAGTTTCTGAGAGCCGGGGATTGGCTGTGGCTTAGCTGGTGGTTCTGGCTCAGGGTCTCTTGTGAAATTGCAGTCCAACTGGGGATGCAGTCTCCGGAGGGTTGGATGGGTCCAGGAATCCACTTCTAAGCTCCCTTACATGGATGTTGGCAGGAAAATCCAGTCCTTCCACGTGGGTCTCCCCTTAGGGCTGCTGGTGACATGGCTTCCCCTAGAGAAGTGGTCCTCAACCTTCTGGCCCTTTAAATACAGTTCCTCATGTTGTGACCCAACCATAAAATTATTTTTGTTGCTACTTCATAACTGTAATGTTGCTACTGTTATGAATCGTAATGTAAATATCTGATATGCAGGATGGTCTTAGGTGACCCCTGTGAAAGGGTTGTTCGACCGCCAAAGGGGTCGCGACCCACAGGTTGAGAACCGCTGCCCGAGAGCAAGTGATCCAAGAGCGAGAGTGTAACAGAGCAAGGAAGCAACAAAAATGGAAGCTTCAGCCTCTTATCACCTAATCTGGGATGTACTCTTGCATCAGCCCTATTCTACTGGTCACACAGACCAACCCTGGGTCAAAGCATCAGCTGTGAATAGCAGGGGTCAGCATTGAAGGATGGGACTCCAACTGCAAACTGAAAATGTAATTTGCTCCAGAATGACCCACTCTGGGCATAAGGAATGCTAATATTTATTCATTCATTCAACAGGCTCTTATTGTGCCAAGCACTGTTCTAGGTACTGAAAATACCACAGTGAACAGGACCTTCAAAATTCCCCATTTCAAGGATTTTACATTGTAGTGAGAGAGACAGAGAATGAACAAAGAAATTAAGTAGTTCTAAGTGCTATGAAGAAAATAAAGCAAGGGGCGTGTTTAGAGGGAGAACATATTTGTATGGTGTGTTTACTTCCAACTCAATCTTTCTTCCTAACAACCTTTGGGGCCCACATTATCAGAGCCCCCATTGCCCTCATGAGGAAGCCAAGTCTCAGAGAAGTGATGAGGTTTTCCCAGAATCCCAGTTAGTGAGAGGCAGGACTGGGCTTTGAACCCAAGCCCTTTGCCTCTTTCCCAAGCCTAGGTCCATCCCTGCAGGGTGGCCCAATCTACCATAAGAAGACCTGAGATCTGGGTCTGTACTTTAGACCTTCTGTTGAAGGTCAACTATGGGTCACATTCTACTTGTTGCTAGATTGTAGGCTCCTTGAGGATAAGCCTGGTGCTCTGCCAGTCTCTGTGTCCCCTAGGAACCCAGATATCATAAGACAGACTGGCCCTCAGCCCTCAGCATGCTCCTCCCTGAGCTCTGCTCCGTGCGCACAAGCATCACAGTTGTCCCTGTGCGGGGTTGGAGAGGGGGGGACGGGGGGCGGGGGGCGGGTAAGCTTCACTGGTGTCTCCACTGGATGTAGCCCGTGAGAATCTGTGTTGGGGAGCTGTGGTCACATCTAATGGCCTCATTTCCAGTAAGGGCACTTTGAGAGTGAAAAGTGTTGGCCCTTAGTGGGCAAAAATGGATGCTCAGAGCTTAAGTGCTTTCACATGAGTTGTCTCACTGCCTCTCCAAACCGACTGGTAAGTTGGCAGAATGGGCCTTACTGGCCAATGTGACAGATGAAGACACCAAGTTTTAGAGAGAGAAAACCACCTTTCCTAGGGCTTCCCAGCATCACCCAGAGGAGGGAGGGCTTCCTGATCCCTCAGCGTGGTCTCTCTTTCCCTCTGCAAAATCCATCTCCACGTGCTTCAGGTAGCATAGCGCTTCTCAGGCTTCCACACACACACACAGATTACCCGGGGCTCCCCTAGATTGCAAATCCCAATTCTGTAGCTCCGAGTGGTGCCTGAGATTCTACTTCTCTGACCTGCCTCCAGGAGTGCCCAGGCTGTGGCTCCATAGACCTTGGTTGAGTAATAAGGGTCTCCCTCTGTCCCGCCTCCATACGTCAGCACCCCAGCCATCCTTTCAAATACCGGCCAACCATCCTTGTACCCATGAAGCCAACAAGATGTCTTCTGCTGAAAGTGCCACTTCCTCCCTGAACGCCATCCCACAGGACACTGGTTACATGCTACTTGCTCTAAAGTGACCTGTGGTCCCAAATGCTCCTCGCTGGGCATGGCCCCCGCTGGGTTGCACTCCTGGTGGCTCTGAATTTCTTTAGTGTTTTGTCGTTGACCTTGTGCACCCCATAGGCAGTGTCAGCAGTGAGAAAGTGGGCACTGGGCTGCTCCGCTGGACTGAATGTCTTCACTCCCATGTCCTTTCTGCTGGCACATCTCACTGACTGATAGAATCTTCTAGTGAGATTGACAAGGCAATACTTTCAGGCTGGTGGGCCACTGACAGACCCTGGGCTCCCAGCTTTTGTACAAACTTCATAACTGGCAGATTTCAAGTCAGTTGCAACTGACCTTTACTTGGGGGGGGGGGGGGGAGTCTCAGAAAACAGAAGACCTAGACATAGGTTGAGCCTCTTCTTGGTGCCAGGCTCTGGTTTGTAGCAGATCTAAGCCTCTCAGGGGCCAGAGCCAGCTGTTATTCATATCTAAATCCCATTATCTCGAACATGTAACATACTCAATAAATTCTCTCACACCAACAGTGCTGGGCACGTACATGCATTATGACTCTAGAAAACCTAGGACGGTGTTATACACATCCTCAGAGAGTTTCCGTCTTTTGAAAGTTTAGGATTAGGCCATCTTCTAGATGAGGAAGTTGGTTAATCCTTTTTGCTGGACAGATGGGCACACAGATGCTCTGGGGAGTTCATTAACCCCACCCTGACATTTTTGCAGTCCTGGCTTTATCTTACAGTGGATCTTGGAACACATCCAAAATATACTTAGACATACTTCTCTGGGAGAAAAGCTTTTGCACGTTAGAAACACACACACACACACACACACACACACACACACGCACACACACACACTCCCTTAATTTGAGGTTGAATTTTTCTGCCCTAATTAGCTGCGTCTTTGAGCTTCAAGAGCTAGTTTTACTGTGGTTATTAACGAGGCCAATCTCTGATCGCTGGCCTTTTTCAAAGGCATTCCAGCCTGCCAAACAGTGGCCTTTCATGATTTACAAGTTTGGAATCCTTGAGAGTTTTCAACAATTAAGGTGCTAACTTTTCGCACTCGCCTGGTCTCCAAACTTCTAAATCACAAAACCTTGAAAGTGGTCTGTGGCCAGGGGAGCTTGGAGCGCCCGTGGGTTGCCCGAGGGTCCAGTGAGTTCGTCGGGTCCAGTGGGCATCGCTGGCAGAGAGGATGTTGGCAGGAAGTCACTGGCGCTGCTCATGAGCGTGAAGCCTGCACAGACTTGGTATGAAGTAATGGCCGAGACAGAGTGTTGTCAGACGGACTCCAGCAGCGGGAGAGTGAACAGCCCCTCTCTTTAACCTCGCATGTCACTATTCTCATTGTGCTTGCAAACCCTGACACTCCCTGGATCTTTCCAACAAGGCTGTGTGGTGTGCGGACAGGTGCTCTTATTATGGAATGGGCAAAGGGAGGGTCAGAGAGGCAAGGTGACTTGCCTAAGGACACACAGTCAACCGCAGAACCCGGACTCAAGGATTTTCTGGTTCCTAGTCCAAAGCTTATTATGAGTGGTGTGTCAACTCCTCCAGCCTAGAAGCACACCCCTTCCTTAGAGAAAGAATGTAAAATGTTGGCCGAACACCTCTCTGCCAGGATCAAGGAACACACTCTAGCTTCACAAGATGGGCATGGACCCTTTAAACTTCTGATGCTGCTGTTTGATCCAACAATGAACCCTGATGCACACCATCAGTAAAAAGTTAAAAAAAAATCCCTACAGCTTGCTGCTAGTTAGTATTGAAAAGCAAGCACATAGATGACAGGTTATGAAAATGTAGAAAATAAAAAGGAGGAGACCACATCTCAACAGCAGGCCCCACAGGCCATGTTATGAATGGGTGACGGTATTTTCTATCTAGACAAAAAAATACCCAGAATCCCACTGCTGTGTGGGTTTTGATTGATCTGAAATGAAGGGGTAGGGATGACGCCTACTCTGGGGAGTGCTGTGTCCATGTGAGCTGTTTTCTTACCATGATCATAGGTATCGGGGCCTAGCAAGTTCTCAATACACTTAGATAAACCTTATGAACGGACTGAAGAGCGTTGTCCCTCGGAGTGTAAAAGATAAGGTCTCAACATTTAACTTGAATTCTTCCCTTCTCCTCAAATCTACCTCCAAAATGTCTGCATCGACCTGCTTCTCGCCACACCCAGCTGGTTTATTTCCACCATTTCTTGCCCAGGCAACTGAGCAGCCTCCCCTGATCCTTTGCCATCACCAGTGCCTCAGAGGCTACTGTATAGCAAGAGTACAAGAGCCTCCTTTCTTGCTCAGCCCATTCATTCTCCACACAACAGCCAGAGCGACCTTTCAAGTCATCCTCTTTCTTAAAACCCGACAGTGGCTCTCCACCACATTTAAAGATCACTCAACCACTGGCTGGAACCTAAAAGTCCCCCATGACCTCACCTCTGTCCATCTGGCCACCCTCACCTCCTGCCTCTTGACACCTAGCTTACTCACCCCAGACCGCCTCCTGCGGGCTGCTCCTAGAGCCCACCCATGTCATTCCTGCCCTAGGCGTGTACTGGCCTCACGCCATCTGTCCGGAGATCAGCACAGGACAGGTTCCCCTCATCATTCAGATGGATGTGCTCTTCTCAGAGTTGCCCTCCCTGGTCACACCACCTGGAGTAGCCCGTTGTCTGGTCTCGTCCCAGGCGCCCACATTATCAGATGACCCTGTCCTTTCTTTCTCTACACACTTATCCTCACTTGGAAAATACCTTCTCCCACTAGAATCTACGCTCTGAGAAAGCAAGAAAATGGTTTATTTTTTATTCACTTTGGTTTCACCAGTGCTTCAAACAGAGGCTACGGTACAGCATGTGCTCCATCCATGTTTGTGACTCGATGACACATGGACAGATGTAGGGGCAAAGACAAGGCACATTGGCTGCGCATCTACCACGTGTGAGGCCTCATCCACCTTATCTTTTGCCCTCCAACAATGGTAGGTAATATTGGCTCACTGGGCACAGAGAAGTAAACTAAGTCTCAGAGAAGCTTACCGATGTGTGTAAGGATTTGAAATGACGAACAGACCTGTAGGATGAAACCTTGAGATAAATGGCACTCCAAAGCTTGCGGCTGCTCCGCTACACTGCACGGCACTGTGTGATGTGCATGGCAGCCTGGTGTGGGCGTCTCCACACTAGCAGCAGGTACCAGCTAGAACTTGTTAGCTGAGGGAATATGTACGAAGAGGAAGTGGGACTGCATTATCTGTGGGAGGATCACCAAGGGCTCATCATTCAAGCAAACCAACCCTAAGAATAAAAATTTAGAAGATGGCATGCAGCAATTCTCCAGGCAGGCTCAGTTGATGTGTACCTCTCTCTCTTGGTAATTTCCAGGGATTTGGGTAATCATCATAATTATGAATTGGGAGGAAGGAAAGCAAATCCTCCTCTCGTATCACAGTTTTTCTAATACTTATCGTCTCAGCAAACATTTGGCTCTTGCTGTGTCTATTCTGTTTTTCTGACTAGACAAGGAGCGGTGTCACTTTGAAGCCCCCTTCCCAGCACCTGTCTCTCCCCAGGGCCTGATAGAGGGAAACACAGTGTGTGCTTGTGGAATGACTATGACATTGGGTCTCATCTCTCATCAATCAAGAAGGGATGGGTAGTCCTTGTTATCTTGTAAAGAATGGGCTTGAATTGAGCTTGGGCGGAAGACCCAGTGTGGGTTAGATGACCCTGTGAGTATAAACCTTAAGAAACCCCTTTCAATAGACACTGTGTTCTCTGCCCAGTCTGACCTAAAAGCCATCTTCCTGTTGCCAAATGGCAAGTGATACACCACAGGTGACATCAGATAAAGGTGCTGATGGTTACATGCTTTCTCAGCTTAGAGTAATGTCAATAGCTTGCAAATCCTGTTGTGAAACTTCATACCTAGTGTTATGGGTTGAACTGTGTTCCCTTGGAAGGATATGTTAAAGCCCTAGTCCTCAGAATACAACCTTATTTAGAAATATGGCCATTACAGAGCTCCTGAGTTGAGTTACTTTCACCAGTCTCCTGCCCTCCTACTTCCAAGTCCACGTGCACAATGTGCCAGAGTGGTCTTCTCAGAGCACAAATCTTTGTAAGTCTCTTCTCTGCCAAACATCCTTCAAAGATTAAATCATTGTGTTCAGAGTAAGAACCAAATTCTGTACATGTCCTATGAGATCTTGCATAACCTGGCCCCTGAAACTCATCCAGGTTCCTTCCATCTCTCTCCCCTATTCCTCCCAATGCTGATGCCAAAATGGGTGCAGAAGTCTTTTAGGGTTTATTTAGAGCCCTCCACTCCCCTGCCCAGAAGGAGAATGATAGCTGGCTTGGGATAGTTCCCTTTAATGAGTGTTGAGTCTCGCCCCTCCCTCCCCTCTCAGAAACATGGCAAGTCTCCCTTAGGACTTATTGGAATGCATTGACGATTCCTGAATTAATTCCTTGGCTATGGGAATGTCGTGTAGTGATTAAATGGGATCCGAATGATCTAAATAGATGACTGGTGCAAGGAGGATGAGTTGACCTGATTGGGTAAAGTAACCAGGACCTACTCCTGAGCCCAGGGGTAAGAGAACTCCCTTTCTCCTACCCTACCCCCACCCTGACAAAAACCCACCACCTGGCTTCTTTAGCCTGGGGAGGTTAGAGAGGTACAGAAGGAATGCTGAGGAAGCCACAGTGTTAGATACCATTGTGCTGGGCTTCTCCTTTTTATCCAGAAAAGTCCTACTCATTGTTTGGGGCTCAGTACAAACATCACTTACTCAGAGAAACCTTCCCTGAACCCTTCTCAACAGCTCCACGTATACACAAGGCCTCTCTGTTGTATACTGACCCAGCCCCCTGCTCCCCTTCCTATCATCTATTGCTATGGCTATAAGTAATTGAGTTACTCTGATGTGCCTCCTGCCCCCATGGAATGCCAGCTCCAGAGGGCAGGTCCATGTCTGCCTTTTTCGTGGCAGTGCCTATAGCTACTAGCACAGTGTTTTGTACATTATAGGTGCTCATTTAAATGTGTTGCCTAAACCAATCAAAATAATAAATAAAATCTTAGATTACAGATAAGTATGAAGAAACAGTAAACCCTTCAATCAGCATGTCCCTATCTGAAGATTACCAATGCCAACCATTTTTCACACTTGCTTGCTTCCTGTTCTTTTTTTTTTATGAATATACATTTTTGCTTGATTGGGTTCATGTAGCATCTATAATTTTGTATTTTGGGTTTTTAACCGACATCATAATGTAGATATTTATGGAACCATTTCCCTCTGAATGGGCCTATGCAAATCTCTGCTTTTGAGGACTTGATCTATTTTCTATATAATAAAAGCCTACGCGACTGTTAAGGTGGAACGACTAGAATGACCAATTGCTATGATGTGCACTGACCACCAGGGGGCAGATGCTCAACACAGGAGCTGCCTTTGGTGGTCAGTGCACTCCCACAGGGGGAGCGCTTCTTCAGCCAGAAGCCGGGCTTGCTGCTGGTGAGCACAGTGGCGGTGGCGGGAGCCTCTCCCACCTCTGTGGCAGCGCTAAGGAGCAGCGAGCTGAATGGTAAGGAGCAGCGAGCAGGCAGGCTGTAAGGAGTGAGGGGTCCCAGACTGCAAGAGGGTGCAGACCGGGCTGAGGGCCCGCCCTCCCCGCCCGCCAGTGCACAAATGTGTGTGTGTGTGTGTGTGTGTGCACATTATTTGTTGGGGCCCCTGCTGGGCACTGGAGACACTAGGAGGAAAGATCAGCCATGCCCTCAGGGGGGCTGCAATCTAGTGGGAGGCTGATAAGCTCAGTAATCACCATGAATGGGCTAGGGTGCTGGCAGAGGGCTGCCCAGGGCAGCGGAAATCAGGGTGAGATTCCAGAGGAAGTGGCACCTGGGGGTGGCTCAGAGGCTGTGCTATTCCCAGACACAGTAGAAGCCTTGTGCTCCCTGATATCTGGTCATGGGCATCTCTGGGCTGTTTCAGACACAAATCCTTACCATTCAGTTCATTAGCCTTGCCCAGGGTCTTCCCATCAAAACTTTGGAGAGTTGCAGTGTGGACCCAGAAGTGCCCAGGTCTTGGAGGCTGAAAGGGTTAGAAATTCAATCCTGCTGTCTGCTTGCTGTGTGGCCCCCAACAATTCCCCTAAACTCAGAGAGCCTCAGTGTCCTCCTCTGTAGAATGGGACTCAACTTGAGTAGGGCGGTGCATGCCAGCCACTTTGGCACTTGGAGCATGAGGCTGTTGGAAGAGGGCACCCAGGGCCGGTTTCAGAGCTGCGTGCCTGTGAACACCGCTGAAGTGAGGGGTTGCAACACATACTCCTGCCCCCTGTGAACTGGTGACCTCCCTGGCCACGGAAGCAGACAGGTCATTTAAAAAATGTAATTTTCGCATTGACATTCTTCACGCTAAGCCCAGGGCAGAGCGGCCTTTCTGCTCAGGGAGAGCTCCGGGGCAGTAACACAGAGAGAAGAGGCAGCCCTCACTTGGCCATTCTGCGCCCGGGCTGCTGACAAAAGAATTGTGCAAATGAACCTTTAAATCCGTAAATAGTGCCCCCACAATGCGGGGAAGAATGCGGCAGCGACAAAGGGCAATATTCACAGTTTATCTCAGGGTGATGGATCTGAATGGACGCATGAACGCGGGTTTGTTAGAGAAAGAGCAGGCCACAGCCCCCCGCCGGGAACCCAGTGGCCACAGTCTGCAGTGCAAACAGTCAGTCTAAATCCCCAACAATTAGGGGAAACCAAGCTGCCATTATCTGAACTTCAACTTGTTCTCATGATTGATATGGGAAATGAAAAGTTGTACCCGGCTCGGGGAAGGCTCTGCTTGCCCTCACCACACACAGGGCCTCCGGGAAGGTGCACAATGTGTATTTCATACACACGTGCGTGGCCTGCATGCCATCCCGATCAGCACCGGCACGCATCAGATCTGCACCTCAGATCACACATCCAGTCCAATATCCCTCTCCCATCGGAGTTCTCTGAAAATCGAACTCGATATCCCAGTAAATGACCATTCTCAAGACACAGGATGAGATGCTTCTCTGTCGGTGGAGGCTGCATGACCTTGATCTGGTCAGCTAGTCTATGTGCACCTCAGTTTTGTCAGCTGTAAAATGGGCATAAGTCCTACTTCACAGAAAAGTATGTGACTTGATGAATTTGGTCCTTGGCACTGTTAGGTACTCAATAGATATGAAATGCCTTCATTCATTCATTCATTCATGCATTCACTCATTCATTCATTCGCTTAGAGCCTGAGCATTTGCTGAGTCCCAGTCACTCTGCTGAGTGAGGAGAATGGTTCAAATGTGAATAAGACACCTCTCGGCTTTGTGGGGTGTGTGGGGCCAATGAGCAGAAAGAGCCGGGTTTATACCCAACAGCCTGTTTTATGCCTTTCAAGGGCTGGGGCTGGGGCTTCTTTGAGTCTCCAGTTTCTTGGCTCAGAGTCAGAGCCGCACAGTATTTGTTGAGCTGAAGGGAGCCCGGTGCGGTGGGGAGGGACAGGGCACAAGGTGTGAAGCCTTTGAGGGGGCCTTGCAGGGTGATGGGAGGTGAGAGGCTGATGTGAAGGGGAAAGGCATCCTTCCCAGCTGCAGAAACAGCCCAGCAGGAGCTGGGAAGCAGGGCTGCACATAGCCTGGTCGCTGGAATGTGGGGTCCACAGAAGGGAAATGCTGGTGCAGAGGCTGGAAAAATAGGCAGAGCATCCAGGGTCTTGATGTGGACAATAGGGAGTGATGGAATGTTCTGGAGCAAGGGAGGGACACGTGATCCCTGCGCTGGGAAGGCCCTCTGAGGCTGGCCTGCCTAGGACACTGCAGTGGGGCAGGAGTGGCCTGCAGAAAGCAGGGTTAACAGGGCTTGGCAACTCATTGGATGTGGGGATAGAGGGGTCAAAGGTGACAAAGGTTGTGAGCCTTCTGCTCCAATTCATTAATTAATGCAACTCTTCTTATTTCCTTCTAAGAGAAAGGAATGTCAGAATTCCACACTAGTTGCCAGGGACTTATATAACCAATCAACTAATTAACTGGGCACACTTTCAGGGTGAGAAGCAGAGGAAGCAGACTTTCTAAAATCATTCCATCCTTGCAACATGCTCACGTGGGAACTCTTGCCTCTTCTATTGCACAGATTGGAAAACTGAGGCCCAGTGGCTTAAAGGAATGATTTGCTCCAGTCTGAGCTGGGATTTGAACCAGGGTCTTTCTGATGAGAAAGCCATCCCCTTTCTTTGATGCTAAACTGCTTCTGGTGAGGCCGGCCGGAGGCAGGCATGCGATGGCACAAAAAGACCTGCCCTGGGCCACCAGGACAGCGGCTGAGACACAGACTTCCAAGAACCCTCTTCAAAGCGGCCAGAGGCATTCAGCAAGGCCGGCATTCATGCTGGAAGGATTTCTCCATTGTCTCCACCAGCAGAGGTAAGTGACATCTTGAACGCCTCAAGAAGATTAAATAGCCCGGCTCTGTCGGAAAGCTTAAAAAAAAAAAAAAAAAAAGGAGTGAGAGAGAGAGAGAAGAAAGGGCCCAAGTTGGCTATTATAGAGCTGGTCCCTTTTTGTGGGAGCAAGCGCTTTCGAGCACTATTGGAAGAGGCAGGCCCAGATAAGAAGACAATGATGGGAGCGACAGAGCTCCGAGAGGAACCGGGCGGCGCTGTGAATGCGGATTACCGCGTCCCAGCCGCCAAAGCGAAGGGGAGCCCAGGTCAGGAGGAAAATGGGGAATTACTGTTTTCCCTTCCCCTCGGAGACTCCAGTTCACTGCGCAGCGACAATGCGTGATGGGGGGCACTTGACATGCCCCTCTTCCAGGCCATGTCGGCACCCCATGGGGGGCCCCCGAGAAACAAGGGGGGCGCAAACCCAAGCCAAGTCGATCTTAACCCAATAAACTCACCCCACGTTCTCCGATAGCAACAGTGGGCGCTTGGGTTGCCGAGTATTTGTCCACGGGCCCAACACGGGGGACAAACAGGAGCCTGGCTCTGCGGATGTTTGAACATGTGCACATTTCATCTTGTTAAGAGAATTTCTTTCCGTTTTAGTTTTCAATGGAAGGTAGGCCAGCACTGTTTGTGGTTTCAGTAGAACTTGTTTCGGTAGGTGATGAGGATGTGGACTTTGGAGAACGAGGGGAACTAATTTGCTCAGTTCCTGGGAGCACGATTTGCATGTAAAATATGTATATACAATATTTTTATTGATGTCAGAGGGGAAGGGAGAAAGAGAAACATCAACGATGAGAGAGTATCATTGATCCACTGCCTCCTACACGCCCCACACTGGGGATCGAGCCCACAACTCGGGCATGTGCCCTGACTGGGAATGGAACCGTGACCTCCTGGTCCAGAGGTCATTGCTCAACTACTGAGCTATGCCGGCCAGGTGATGATTTGCATTTTAAACGTAGGCTCTCCTAACCCGTCTCGGAATGGCCACCCTGTATATTCACTGCTCATTTGTGAAACGTGTTCAGAGGGAGGTAGTGGTGACGTAGCTTTAGACCGAAAGTCAGGAGATCTGGGCTGGATTCTGGAATCAACTTGCTGTGGCTGGGTAAGAGTTTCAATTTACCCAGAATGCTCTGCTGCTTGGCTAAGGCCGCTAGGCATTGAGAAATGCCTCCCCTGCATCTCCAAAGTGGGTGGCACATGGTGGGCGTTTTGTAAATACCTGTGTGGGTGGTTAGCGCTCCAGCCTGCCTCCTTCTCTGAGAGAAACCAAGCAAGATGATAATTGCAAAATTAGGTTCAAAACTGTAAGTGCATTTTATAAAATGGAGATATTATACTTAGTATTTTTCCTTGTGAAAAGTCAATCATTCAAAAAATATATAGTAATAAGCAGTTAGAGAGCCTGAGCCCCTGGGTGCAACTCAGTTCAATGAGAATTCAAATTATTTTTCATTTACATTCCATAGAGAATGCTTTTAAAACCTTCTAATATCTTAAAAACAAGCACATGGCAGGTATTGAAATCAGAAATGTATCAGATACCTGGATAATGAACTTGGTAAATCTTTATTCCTTTTATAATTCTAAGCCATTAGCCAATCATTTGGTACCTCATATGTACTGCAGTAATTGTCATTTATATCTAGTGTTAACTTGTCTTTTCAAATTCCTCTCTCTCTCTCTCTCTCTCTCTCTCTCAATTATTAGAGTTGGCATGCCTCTCACAATGTAAGGTCAGAGTGGAAAGGGGATGTGGCATCTTAGGGTGCAGAAAGGATGTTTCTATCACGTCAGAATCCCCACTCCTGCAATGGGAGCACTGAGGCATGAAGTGTAGTGCCTCACTTTGAGGGTCCCTCCTCCACAAAGGGAGGGGAGGGGCCTTCTCACAGCAGCACATGAACCCAAGGTCCCTATCATCCCTACACAGGAAGCCATGTGACCAGTGGCAGGGAGTGAGCTTTAGCAGAAGCACACCCGGGACTGACACCCCCACACTCCCTTCTAGCCATGGACCCTCGAGGGAACCATTGACCTGCTCTGGGGCTTGACATCCTTGGGTTCTGAGATTAAAAGGGGCTGGTGTCCCTGATGCTCTATGAGGAGCTCCCTGTAAACAAGAGGAGTGTGTGGAACAGGCAGGGGTGCTAACAACTTAAGTGTATGGATGGTGGAGGCTTAACCTGGCACCGCCGCTTCCTAGGCACAGAGGCTCCTGTGCCTTGGACTTTTCATCTGTAAAATGGGGCTACTAGTAGGAGTCTTCATGGATTGTTAGGGGCTACTAGTAGGAGTCTTCATGGACTAGTAAGCATGTACATGGACTAGTAGGAGTGTTCATGGACTAGTAGGAGCCTTCATGGACTAGTAGGAGTCTTCATGGATTGTTAGGGGCTACTAGTAGGAATCTTCATGGACTAGTAGGAGTCTTCATGGATTGTTAGGGGCTGCTAGTAGGAATCTTCATGGACTAGTAGGAGTCTTCATGGACTAGTAGGAATCTTCATGGATTGTTAGGGGCTACTAGTAGGAATCTTCATGGACTAGTAGGAGTCTTCGTGGATTGTTAGGGGCTACTAGTAGGAATCTTCATGGACTAGTAGGAGTCTTCATGGATTGTTAGGGGCTACTAGTAGGAATCTTCATAGACTAGTAGGAGTCTTCGTGGATTGTTAGGGGCTACTAGTAGGAATCTTCATGGACTAGTAGGAGTCTTCAGGGACTAGTAGGTGTCTTCATGGACTGTTATAAGGATTTAGAGAGGATGTAAGGAAGGATCTTAGAATAATGTCTGCCATGTGGTAAGGGCTCAAATGCATGTTAATTATTTTTAAAGCTTCCTTGGCCACAGAGTGGAGAGGGAAGTGGGAGAACAGGCGATATGCAGGAGGAAGATTAGCTGGACAAGTCTGACTGCTCTCAGTTCCGACCACACCACCTGAAGAGGGCTTACTCCAGGAAACCAGTATTTGAGTGGCTCTCCAGTGGCCAGAACAAGAGGAAGCTGAATATCTGAGCTTCTCCCCTGCTTCACCTGCCCTCCCTGCCCCAGTCCCACCCTATCCTCTGGGATTCCAGGTAAAATCACTCAGTGCAGAAAGATTGACTTAGATGTGGTGGGCTGTAAGGGTGTTGGGAGGGGACCAGAAGATGTGACCGTTAAACTTTTACAATGT
This sequence comes from Myotis myotis, assembly GCF_014108235.1. Taxonomy (NCBI): domain Eukaryota; kingdom Metazoa; phylum Chordata; class Mammalia; order Chiroptera; family Vespertilionidae; genus Myotis; species Myotis myotis. Next base: position 50,600,864 of record NW_023416318.1, on the reverse strand, counting down.
TGTTTCAGCATGTTAGTTGTGAAAATTTCTTCCCCTTTGATATGGAACATGTTGGATTTGTGGCTTCCCCCTCGGTCAGGCAGTGGAGACAAATGCTGGTGCCTCCTGCCAGCCCAGACTTACCTCCCACTCCAGCTTCCCTTCGGTGGCAGGTATACCAGAGCTCTGCTTTGCTGCATGTGTCCTTTCTAAGAAAGCTCTTTTGACTAATCAAAATTCATAAGGGTAAATAATATTACTCTTATAACTAAAGCATATTGAGCCCTTGTTATAGAGAAATAAACCTGAGTTTCAAACAGTGAAACTTCTTATGTAAAACTTTTGTTACATTTCATCTTATGGGGAAGACATGTTAAATAGCAAAACCACTTTGCCATACTTCTGGCTTATTTTAGTTACCAACAGCAAAATATTCTAAATATACTACCTACAAATTGAGTAAAATGGCAGCAGTTAACTTATAAGATTCATATGAGGCACTCTACAATTGTAACACTTTATGATAACAAGCATAGCCCATCACATTTCCACCGAGCCATTGTATCATCCCTTAATAGAACCACACTAAGAGAGACAACATCAAAGATGATTTTGTAGGGGAGACAAAAATATCTTGCTGCTATTCTGGATCTTCAAGTAGACTCTATGGAAGGTGGGTCAGCCCAAAGGTGACTCCTTCTGTCTGCAGGTTAGTGGACAGAAGAGCGAGGTGGTGTGGAGAGGGCCCTTGTTGCCAGGGAGAGCGGTACTGGCCAGGGAGGACCCCTGGTGGAGGGGACTTTTGGGGAGGGTGTCCTCTCTCTTTATGGGATAAATTGTCTGTAAGCTGGATGGGGTGGTAGATGGTTCTTTTTGTGTCGCCGGCCAGGAAGGACTTGATGTTTCTGCTGGAGCTTTTGGTGACGCTCGCTAATGGGGCTGTTGTCTGGCTGCAGCACAGCTTTGAATGTATTGATTATTTTGGCTTCTTTGGTTAATTCCATGCTAATTCACTTTCTTCTTTTAGACAGTTTTTAAATAAGTGTTTCACTCTGCCACCTAACAGCTGCTTCACACCGCCTCTGATTCATTTTGTGAGACATCGCAGGCAGATGCCTTTGATGCGGCCAATTCCAAGTCCTCAGGCTCCAGGCCGGCTTCCCCACCAGCAGCAGCCCAATCGCTCCTCCCTTAGCAAGTGCTGATTTAGATGCTGCTTCTCTTTACGGTGAGAACTTGTTTCACAGGCAGTTTAGGATTTCCTGACATTTTGTTTCTTTTTAATAAGTTTGTCCACTCCATTTAAAAAAAATGGGGGGGGGGGTGTGTCAATCCTTACCCAAGGATATTTTGCCATTGATTTTTAGGGAGAGTGGAAGAGAGAGGGGAAAACAGAGAGGAACATTGATGTGAGAGAAACGCATCAATTGGTTGCCTCCTGCCCATGCCCTGACCAGAGCCTGGGTTGGGGAGGAGCCTGCAACTGAGGTATGTGTGCTTGACCAGAATCAAACTGGAACTCTTTGGTCCTCAGGCTGATGTTCTACCTACTGAGCCAAACCGGCCAGGGCTCCACTCCATTTTTGATATTCTTGTAAAAGCAGGTTTATGCTTCTATTTTGATTGACATTTTTCTCCAACCCTCTGTTAGTGCTCCTGGAGCGACTATGTACGTCTGACAGGGATTTGAGGATGTTTCCATTGCAGCCACTTGCTGTTGGATTTGCTTAGTTGTGTTTTCTAGGGACTAGACATGTTTCTGTCAGCCATCAGCAGCACTTGCTGTAGCGTTTAGATTTCTCTTCCTTTCATGCTTTTCTATAAGAATCTATTTTAAGACCGAGTAGAGGATTGTGGGCTTTTCAGCTCATTGTTCATAGTTCTCACAGTGGCTGCTTCTGATAGTTTGTTCTGGAGTCTGACTTGCAGGATAGTTGATCTAAGGTCTCCAAATTCTCTTTGAAATTGGCTAACCCTCTTAAATATTTAATGTCTTTCCCCCAGAAAGACAAAAACTCCAATAACCAGTTCTTTGCTGCATCTTGCATAGTAACACAAAGTTTTAAGCATTAAAAACTCCCATCGTGACTGTAAACAAAAAGGGTAATTCTCCCACCCAATCTTTGGGGCTCTGGGTCTGGACTAAGTTCCCCTGGCAGATTCTCCAGCACCAGCATCACGCAGAGCATCAAGGCCATCAGAGGGTCCTCTATGGCTCCCAAGGTCACTGCTGTATGGCCTAGGTTTCCAGGCACCTGCTGACCACAACAGATGTCAGAGCCCCGCTGTGAGCATTCGGCCCAGAACCTTCTCAGTACCTGGCCACCAGTGCAGACCCCAGTGAAAGGAGGGGGCATATGAAACATTGTCTTCCAACCTTCCCACATCTTGACCCACAAGGCAAATGATCATATCACATGGCCTGGGTGAAATGAAGTAGACCCTGCAGGGAATGGTCGGTGGTTCTGCCCACCTTCAGTCCTTCCCAAAGATCTGAGGAGATCCCTATCTCTCCACACTGGTAGCCATCTGGGTCACCAGATAGGAAGCTTTAAGCTGGAGGATCATAGGACACCATCACTGACCACTGTGCCTTTCTCTCCCTCTCCTTAAAATTGAGGTGACATTGATATAACAGTGTTTTAACTATTTTAAAGTAAACAATTTAGTGGCATTTAGTACATTCACAATGTGCAATCACCACCTCTATCTAGTTCCAAAACTTTTTCATCACCCCAGAAGGAAAACCATTAAGCTCCTATTCCCCTCTCCTCCCCCTCTTAGCAACCATGGGTCTGTGATCTGCCTTTTTACAAAATTATGATTATTATTTTTTTAATCCTCACCCGAGGATATTTTTCCATTTATTTTTAGAGAGAATGGAAGAGAGAGGGAAAGACAGAGAGAAATATCGATATGAAAGAAATACTATGATCTGCCTTTTTGGATGAACCTATTCTGAATATTTCATATAAATGAAATCATATTAATAGGTGACCTTTTATATCTTGCATCTTTCATTTAGCATAATGTTTTTGAGGTGCATTCACATTAGAGCATGTATCAGTACTACATTTCTTTTAAGGGCTGACTATTATTCCATTGCATGTATATAGCACAATTTATTTATCCATTTATTCGTTGATGAACATTTGGATCATTTCCATTTTTTGGCTGTTGTGACTAATGCTGCTAAAAATGTGCAGGTACTTGTATTTGAGTACCAATTTTTGATTTGGGGGTGCGTATCTAGGAATATACTGAGTGAAATTGCTGGGTTATAGGTAATTCTATGTCAAACCTTTTTGAGGAACCACCAAATTATTGTTCACAGTGGCTGCAATAATTTACCACCCCACCAGCAATGCACATTGTTCCAGTTGCTCCACATCTTCACCAGCACTTATTATTTTCCATTGTTTACTTTATAGGTATCTTAGGGAATGTAAAGTGACACCTCATTGTGGTTTTGATTTGCATTTCCCTAATAATTCATGATTTTGAGCATCTTTTCATGTGCTAGTTGGCCATTTGTATATCTTCTTTGGAGAAATGTCAATTCAACTCCTTTGCGCAAACAAAAAAGTTGTTTGTCGCTTTGTTTTTAGTTGTAAGAGTTCTTTATATATTTTGAATACTAAATGCTTAGCAGATGTATAATTTGCAAATATTTTTTCCTATTTTGTAGGCTATCTTTTCACTATCTGGATAATGGCTTTCAATGTATAAAAGTGTTTAAGTTTGATGAAGTTCAATTTATCTACATTTTTGTTGTTGTTCATGGTTTCGGTGTCATATTTAGCAGTCCATTGCTAAACCCAAGGCCTTGAAGAATTACCCCAATGTTTTTTCTAAGAGTTTTATGATTCAGCGCTTATATTTAGGTCATTTACCCATGTTGAGTTGATTTTGGCACATGGTGTGAAATAATTGTATCTTCTTAATTCCAGGATCAAGGTGAAAGGTGCACCCTCTATCTGGGTGCCATTGGCATGGCAGAGGGGAAAGAACAACAGCTGACTATCAACGGCTTTTAAAAACACACGGCTCTGACATGGTAGGTGGTTGGTCTGCTCACATTGGTTTGGTCAGTGGGGCAGTACATATCCTCCTTCCCAGGAAGTCATTGAAGACACCCATGGCGATGGCAAGAATGTACAATCTCTCACAGGGGAGAGAGAAGGTGATAATTGGGGTCGATAATACAATCTACTACATAGACCCTAGAAATTATAATACATGATTCCGAAAGATATAATTCAAAGACAAATGGTTTCTTTACTGGAAATGTCCAAACAGTGAGTGTAAGCTCCATAATCCCTGTCTGACACCACTGGGGCCAGATGATTTGAGAATTCAGAAGCTTTTGGATTTTAGAAAAGACATATCGCACCTATGCTATATGTGTAACGTATAACACTCCCAGCAGGATCCAGGGCAGTACAGGAGCATTTTTGTAGCAAGATAGATAACTCTCCACAAAGTAGAAGCCTCACATTAGTTTAGATCAAATTCAGTTTAGATCCAATTTTGCTGCCAAATAATTTTGGGTCAAGTCAGGGCTTGCTGCCAAGTGAGCTTAAAGCAACAACAAAATCTACCTTTTACAGGAGTTTTTTGGGATTTTGGAATTGCAGATAAGGGCTTGTTGACTTATATTTCAGGCAGTCAGACACATCTTAGAATAATTTAGGAGGAAGCAATCAGCATCACCTACCTCCTTTTCTGATTTTTCTAGGTAGTAATGAGATAAGACCTTTCCTAGACAGCTAGATGAATTATAGAACACCCTGTTAGCTATGCATTTTTTGTCAGCAGCTGGAGATTTCATGTATTGGTAATGTATCAAGTGATATTTCTAGTCTGCACAAAGATCTAAGCAAGGGGTCTTTGGATGAAGACCAGGCGGTATCTGGCCTGGTCCTTGCCCTCATGGTGTTTATGACCTACTGGGAGAGAGAGATGGTGGGTGACAAGCAGGGTTCTTTCATGGCATGTGGCTGTATGGATAGAGCCTTGGAAGAGTTCGGAGGGCCAAGGGTCCATGAGGGCTAATCAAGGCAGGGTCCTGAGGGAGGGCGGGAGGGTTGGTTCAGTTGAAGGGGAGCCTCTGAGCATTCCAAGTGGGGAGACTCCCTGGAGGACTGGTTCAGAAGCAGGAGAGTCGAGGCAGGGCCTCAAGGGGTGGGCAGGGCTGTGGAATAGGGAACGTCCAGTGTCACAGACTAATCCAGAAGTCCACTTACCTAGTCCCAAAGTTTGTGAAGAGAATGGCTTCTTTAGTTCCTTTTTAGTGGAGTTACTACAGAACAAAGGACACGTTTGCTGGAAAGCTTAATTGAAATGTACTTCCTCAGAATTATGTTCAGAGAGCAAATGAGTTTGAGCAGGTCGCTTGGCACATAGGGGTTGGAAGGTGCTGATCTCCTCATTCCTGACTGCAGGGAGCGGGGAGGAGGGTTGTGAGTGGGGGAGAGGAAGTGAGGTGGGTGGGAGGTGGTGACAGGAAGGGCTCCTGTAGGAACTTGCTTGGAGTAGGCTTTCCAAGTTGTGGGTAGGCAATTCTTCCTACCGTCTGGGAGCCAGCCTTCTGTGAGGGCTTACAACGCAGCAGACACCTGCTTTTGGATCTCCCAGGGAATTTTCCAGACAAATGCTCCCTGTCTGCCGGGTTATGAGTCAGGTTCTCCATCCTTGTGATCAATGGCACCTTCCTCAGACCTGCAGAGGCCTTTGAAATGTGAAAACTGCCTGATGGAACCAAAGCTCCAGAAGGATAGACTCTGGTGGGAGATGAAATTAGACAGACAGACACATTGGCGGGGCTTCACTGGACACCGGCCATGTGCTTGGACCTAAAGAACATACGAGGCGATACAGGCATACTTACTGCCTTTGCTTTGCTCCCTTGTTGGGGGAGCCAGCTGTGCTAGAAACAGTGATTGAGTCTCTGCCATTGTCTGAGCCCTCTCTAATATGACCCGGGTTCCAAGACCATAAGGAATCGGTTTAGCACCTATGGTAGGTTTTTGTAGATTCTGAAAAAGATGTGACTGAGGAGCCTTCACGAAGGAAGAGGATGATGGACCAGGTGTTAAATGATGGGTTAAGGAAGTTGGCTGGTGCCCAGGGGTTGGCGAGTGTTGGAACTGAGCCTGGGACCCCCAGTTCCTTGACTGGGAATCATGCTCTAAACCTCCAGATTTCCGAAGAAGAGGAACCAAGGCATCCCGGGTCCTTCCTTGGGTGTTTTCAGATGTTACACACTCTGTTTCTTCTGCTCAAAGTCCTCCTCTCTCAAGGACCCTGGGAAGAAGTGACCTCTTTCACAAACCCTTCTGTAAGGACTAGCAGGCAGCGTAGGAGACCGCTGGGCCCCACAGTGCCAGCTGCACACCAGCCCGGAACTTCCCTCTCTCTGTTGTCACTCTTACTCAACTCCGAGCTTCCTGGGGGCTCACAGGCTGGCAGCCCAGTGCCAGGCGCAGCGGGGTGCACAGCACCTGGAGGTACATCCAGGGTGCTCTGTTCCTGTCCGTCATGGACTATTAGTGATACACTGTGGGCCCGGAGCTCTGATCCCTGTGTGGTGGCTTCCAGGTGTCAGAATAGAGCATCATTGACTTTCCATCGCACTGGATTAATTAATTAATTAATTAATAGGAATCAATATGGTAGGAACATGAACAAGGTGCAGGGCACAGAGCTGCCATGCTGGGGAGTTCGGTAGGCTGGTTTAGGAGACTGGGTTCCTGTGCTGAGCGTCAGCACTCTGGAGGAATTCTTCAGGCTACTCCCCCACACTGTGTTCAGAGAAAAGAGAGAAGGGAGCGGGCCAGTGGGTGTCTGGGTGAGGGGGGTTGAACTCAGGCCCAGACGTGTCCCCAGGCAGGGCCCGCAGTGATGGGAGACTCTTTGGGGAGAGCTGAGCACGGAGGGAACAGTGTGGGGGCAGCAGGAGAGCAGGAATCCAGATGGGGAGGCCAGGCCTCAGGGTGGGCTGCCAACCCTGGAGTGAGTGGGGTCCCCAGGCCCCACCCCAGCCCCAGTCCGGGTGCTCCGTGGCCTCTGAGCTTCCTGTCTGCTTCTCATTCCTGCTGAAGACGTGGTTGCCAGAGGCCTCTTCATAGGGAACAGAACATGCTGCTCTCCTGCTCAAAATCCATCAGCGGCTGCTCATTGTCTGCTGGGTGCAGTGCGTGGGATCTCCAAGTGGAACGCCAACCCAGCTGTGGGAGGTTTTACAGAGCAGGAGGCACGTGAGCTGAGTCCGGACAGCAGAGCAGATGTTTACAAGGCAGTCTGCGGAGGGAGGGGGAAGTGGGGGGGTGGGGAGCAGGCTCTCCCAGGAATTATGGTGTGCAAAAGCATGGAGGTATCAAGCAGCAACGTACGGTAGGGCAGTGCCGAGAATTGGGGGGCAGGGGAAAACCAAGGGTGGGAGGTGGGCCATGCGGCGAGGACTCTGGAACGATGACAAGGGCTGGATTGCAAAGGGTCTTGTAGGGTAAGCTCAGAGGTCAGTGGGACGCCCTGGAGGTCTTTGTTTCCTGTTTTGATATTGCAAATCAACGACAAGTTTAAAAACAAAAACAAAGCTAGGCTCTGGCTGTAGTTGGGTTTCTAGTCTGTTTTTTATTCAACATGATTACAGCGTGAGCATTGTCACATGTCATCAACACATCTTCAGGGACATTTTTGGGACCGCACATAATAGTCCATCAAGAAGATATATCAGAGTGTGTTTGTCCTGCCCCTATTTTGGGATACTTAGGTTTTTACTTTTATTACTTAAAATAAAGCGATAATTGAACATCCTATGCTTATATCTTTGCTTGTCTTCTCTAATTATTTACCAAGAATTGATTCTAAAAGGAAAACTTCTGGATGAAAAGGAATGGACATTTAAAAAACTCAGGATACTTATTGTTAAAATGTCAAGCACATTACATATTCTCTACCCTCAGGGCGCCAAAATGCCTATCTTGTAACCCTCATGGACAATGAGAATGATCACTTGAAAAAAGAGTGCACATTTTGAGAGAAAAGATGGTTAGTTACATTAATTGGATTTTCCTTAATATTTGAGGCTTAAAAAAATTACAACTGTTCATTTGCCATATGTATTTTTTTTTTTTTTGGCAAATTATTCATTTCCTGGCCCAATTTCTATGGGATTATTTTCCTTATTCATTCAAAAAGAGAATTCAGAGATTATGCATGAAAACTCTACCTACAATTTTAATTTTCCCCAGTTTATGTTTGTTTTTTAAGTTAATGAGTGTTGTAATTTAAATATCTAGAATTTAATGACTGCAGGCGGGTGGGGTAAGGGAGGCAGGGAGAGGATGGGGTCCCTAAGGTCACTTGTAGGTTTCTGGCTTGGGCACTAGGGACATGGGGGCCCTCAGCTGGTGCAGGCAGCTCAGGAGGAGGGTGTGAAGTACTCACTGCACGTGGCACCCCCAGGTTGAGATACCTGAGAAAGAGTTGGGAACGACATCTGAGCCTCATCCCTAGTGTGTGGCCGGGGTGTGTCTGTGAGAATGAGTAGCTTTCTCAAGTTAGAGCTCAGCAGAGAGTTCTGGGAGGAGACGTAGCCGTGAGTGTGTGTTAGGGTCAGAGGGCTGCCTGTCCCTGCCTCCTAGGCCTGTGCTCCTTGAGAATCAAGTGGATTTGAGTTGGGGTGTGGGGTGTGGGTGGGGAGGGTGGAGACTTGGGTGATCAAATCTAGGCAGCATCTGAGTTTTCAACTTCATTGTACTTTTTTTTTTTTTTTTTTTTTTTTTAGATCTTCATACTTTCCCCCAACCTCTAATTAGCTTCTTTTTTTCCCATGGGGAGGTGGCTATGTGTTGGCCACCCCAAGCCAATTACTCTTGGAGGCTGACACAGGAACTTATCAAATGACTATCACAATGAAGCTGCTCCCATCGGCATCCATGTAGTCTTTTCCACAACAAGTGGTATTCATATAGCATCACTGACTTTTCCATTGCACTGGAGTAGTTAATAGGAGTCAGTATGGTGGGAACATGAGCAAGGTACAGAGCAATTAAAATCATCCTCAATTAGCTCCCATCCCCTTGGATCCGCATCATGAGACAAACCAGCCACACCCCCCACCACATGCCCCCAGACTCCCCTGCATGAGCAGAGATTCTTTTTTATAAAACTCTGCTTTGGGACTTGGTAACTCTGGCTAGAACTGCGGAGTTTTGTTTTCCCAGCATGCCTATCATTTGGCATCACTGGCATAAAACGTTCCTCCAACAGGTAAAGCACGCAGTCACGGCTTTTCCCGGGGCCGGATCTCTGTGAAAGCTATTTGCAGTGGAGGATCTACAGCATCGTGGGATGGGCCAGGAACGTGAGCGCAGGTTGCCAAGAGAATCTCTTTGTCATTCTCCTGTCCCGCCGCCTCCCCCTGAGCCAGGACTCAGCCCCACACTGGCCTGGGCTGGAGAAGGAGGCCAGGGCTTCCCAGGACGCTGGCCTTATGGGTCCCCGTGGGAGGCCCTGCACTTCGATTCACTGCATGATGCAGGGGGCTGTCCGGATCAGAACCTGTGCTCAGATGCCTGCTGTTGTCATCTGAAACAGTTCTCAGTTGATCCTCCCCACCCATGCTGGTCCTGGGGCAGGGATGGAGGGGGAGGGGGACACTGAGGCACAGAGAGGGAAGGGAGGAGTCTGAGGTCTCTCAGCAATCAGGGACCGACCCTTGGGAACAACTCAGGCCTCTTCATCTCAGAAACTATCCTATATAATAAAGAGCTAATATGCTTATTAGACCTGATGGCGGAACGATCTTCCGGGATGACCTTCCGGATGACCTTCCGGAATGACCAGTGGGAAGGGGGCAGGGCTGCAAGGCAGCCGGGGCTGCTGTGAGGGCCAAGGTGGCAGCTGGGGCTGGGATGGCTGAGCCCCTTGCACGACTTTCATGCATCGGGCCTCTAGTTTGAAAATAAATGCCCAGAGGGTCCATCTGCAGCATTGTCTACAGAACCCTAATTTTTACTTGAAAGATCTCTTGCAGAAAGAAAGCCAGGCTGAGCCTGGCTTTGCAAGTAACTGTTGTTGATATTTTAAAAATGTATGTATGGTTGGATTTCTGCTATGTTGATTTCCTCTGTTTGATTTTTCTGTTATTCCAACTGCGGACTTACACTTTGAGACTCAAAGGCACACAGACGTGAAGAAGGAATGGCCTGAAGAAAGGCCCCATGAGCCTCTGGGGCCACGGATCGGGGCTGGGAGGCCTTGGCGGGGACTGCGGGGTGAGGTCTCGCCAGCTGGCTGCTCGGGACTCCAGCCCTGCCGGGGCCTCTGGTGTTGCCTGGAAACAGTGCAACAATGCCTCCGAGCTCTGAGGCCATCTTTCCTGAAGTGGCAGCCCCTTCAATTATTTTATTTCCATTATATTATGTTAATTAAATCAGCCAAAAGAACAGAGCACATGCCTGGCCCAAGTGGAGTGGCTGTGAAGGTTACTCGGAATGGCCCTGGTGCCGCTGGTTGAGCAGACACCCCACGATGCACGTGAAGATGGACCATCTTCCTACCGGTCCAGGCCCCAGGGACCAGGAAGCACCAGGAGCCTCGCTCACACCTGGTTGGGTGTCTGTTTCCACAGCTCTCCTGAGCCACTGCTGCCCATGTGGGTGCTGGTGCAGTCCGGACACCTGGCGGCCACTCAGAAACCATCCTATGACCCTTTGAAGAGCCACTTAGCACCACAGCCAGCCAGCGATGAGAGGCCTATGCATGCTCTCAGGGAGAAGCTTTCAAAGCATCAGAGCGCTTGGCTGCAATGCAATCCTATATTGAACCCCCAAATATAAACCACGTAATAGTACAGCCACTTTGATTAGGGGCAGAGCAGGGGTGGGGGCGGGGGGCAGCACCCTCCTGCCCCCTCAGAGATGCCAGCACAGTTTCAAAACCAGCGCGTGGAGCTCCCCAAGGGAGACCAGAGCCCTGGGTTTTCTCCGGACTGTCTCGTGTTGGACATCTGATGACCACACAGTTGTCCCATTCTGGCATCCCGGGCCCTTACAAATGGGCGTTAGCATCCCCTGAGGAGTTTCTGAGTTTGAAGACAGAAAGAACTCCCTGCCTCAACTTATTTGCCTATACAATGGACATAATATCCCATGTGGCCCCCTGGGTTCTTAAGCCATAAGAACGGACTCCTCACAGTTCAGCTGCCTGTGGTGAGGTGACCAGCCTCAGCGGAAATGGCTCTGGAGGGGTGTCTGCGTCCGAGTAAATGCTCTGCTGAAACCTCCTTTCACACGGGGTAGTTTGCTGCTCGGGGCTATCATTTCACTCCTGTTCTGCAGAGACCTGTCCAGTGAGCCTGGGACCAGCAACCCGATTCCGGTTTGGGTCGCTGGGAGGCAGGGGCCGGACCCTCCCTCCTCTGGCCCGTGGTTTCCTCCCATGTCAAGTGAAGACCTTGCCGTTGTCGGTGATCTCTTCGCTTCCTCGCAGCTGTGGCATCTTCTCATTTGAATGCCATCAACCAAAATAGCAGCGCAAAGCCTTATGTTTAAAAGACGACGGAGCAATTACTCCACACTTTATTCCCTGCTCCCTTGCCTTTCCGATATTGCAAATCTCCTCGGTTTTAAAATTCAGTTGTAAATGAGATTTGAGTTCCACATCGCTCACTTTGTTCTCTCTCCAAGAGAAAGAGTTGAATAACCAGTTCAAAGAAAACGTACACATAACTGAAATTCAAAGGGGCCGGGGGGGGGGGGTTTCCTCCCTCCCAATCTTGGTTCCTGGGCTCGGCATCTGATTAACCTCCCACAGGCACCGCGGAGATCCGACACGCTTAGTAACTTCCCCTGTTTACAGGACCGCGTCCAACATCAGCACCACCACCATCATCACAGGGATCATAGAAAACAGTTATCAAGAGCTTACCCTGGACCAGGCATTCCACATACATTAACATTAAAAAAAATAATGCTCTCAACCACACTTTGAAGTTGATATTCTTACACCCACTTCACTGATCAGGAAACTGAGGCCCAGATAGGTTAAGTGAGGCACTTCAGGTTTTACAACTGGTAAGTGATGGACCAGGGACTCCACCCCAAGCTGTCTGTTTCCAGGATTCTTTGCTCTTCATCCCTGAACTTTACTCGCATATAACCTCTGCGTCAGAAAGGAGGGCCTGAAAGATCGCCTGGTCAAAATTCCATTGGGACGTTCAAATCTCCTGCAAGGCCAGCTAACCGGGGGCTGTCCAGCCTGACCTGAAACTCTTTGAGGGCAATCGGTCACTCATTCATTCGAGAATCACGCATGGTCCCCACTCGAGTCCGCATCTCCTGCTCACTACTGGGCATAAGGATGAATACGCCACCATTTCCTCTGCTGAGGGACTTGTGGTCCAGAACCAACCTGTTAGGTCCTTGAATAGCTTCGGTTGTGAGAAAACTCTGCCTTTACCGGCCTCGAAAAGATCTCCCGATGATTAAAGGATCGTATAATTGCTGTCCAAACCAGGACATGCCTGAGAGGGAGCAGAAGCTCTTAAAATAATTGTGTCAGAGTGACAGGCATACGCTGGGCCTGTCCCTGGCTAATCGAGATGCACACCCCCAACCTATGCGTATCCTGGGTGCCTGCCTGGCTGTGAGTCCGCTCAGGGGAAGCGCACTCCTCCGTATCAGCCCTTGGTGTGGAGACCAGTGCCCGGCTGGCTCTGAGCCCTCTGCTCTCCAGTTCATGCCCAGTTCCTATGCGAGTCCTCTCGTCCTTAGCTGGGAGCCCTGCCTTAGCATTCCTGGCTTTCTGGTCCTTTCTCTGATCCGGCCCCAGTTCAGCTGGGAGGAGAGGGAGCCTAAGTCTGCAGTGGCCTGGGAGTGAAAGGCTGGGTCTTCACCGAAACATGAGAAAGCCTGGGATTCAGACAGAAAACAGAAACTAGAGGTGAGCCGTGCCAGGGTGGCTTTGTGGCTGACAGTGTAGGGGCCGGGTCAGAGGGCGGGTCGGCAGGGAAGGAGGGTTTAGAAATTGAAGACAAAACAATTTGGGGGAAGAGGTAAGTGAAATACGTTTCATCGGTATTTCTCAGGCTTAGAAAACTTTAGACAAACATATTTACTTTTTGGTCAGATCCTCTAACCAACTGGCCAGAAGACCGTTCATCTCTTCATCACTCCGCCAGTCAACAAACATGTGACTCACAGTTATTTTCAGGGCACACGGACGACACAGTCCCTGCTCTCCAGGAGCCAGTACTTGGGTGGGGGCTGAGCGCAAAGAGGAGAGCCTCTAACGCAGCCCCTCCGCCATGTTGGGACGGCTTCACAGGGTAGATAATGACTGACTGCTTTTCAGAGAATGAGCAGAAATTTTCCTGGCAGAGAAGGGACGTGAGTGACATTCCAGGCAGAGGGAACAGCATGTGCAAGAGATGAGAGGCAAGAGGCAGGGAAGAGCCTTGTGCATTCAGGTGGCTCGTGTGGCTGGTTGCGGGTAGGAGGGACAGGGGACGGGCAGGACCCATAGGTGGCCTTGGATGCCGTTGGAAGCGTTAGGATCTGCACGGTAGAGACCTGGACTTTCACGGACCACACTCTGCAAGATGGAACACGGGTGGGCGGATTCAGATGTCCCTGCAATTAATTAAAGGGAGCGCCAGCATGAAGCCCAAACGAGAAGACGCTTTTAATTGAGAGCCATGTTTTTCAAATGTTGCTCAGCTGCCAGCTGACTCTGCGCTCTGGCAGGAACGGCGAGTGATACTTCGCTTTCTTCAAGCTCCATTAATCGGCCCATTTTTTTTTTTCCTGCCTCAAATTCCACTTCAAACACGCAGTGGCTCCTCAGATTCAAAATGAAATCACTGATTTATAACCCCAGTGGGAGCCAGCGAGCCCCTGACAGGTGGCAGGGTGGTTGGGTTGACCCAGCTGGTCTTCATGGGCGTCAGAGGAAGACAGTGGCTCTCCTCCCCTCCCCACTCTTGCACACACATGCACACACATGAACATACATGAACACACACCCAGCTGCACAGCCCGTGTCTGCGTTTTCAGTCCCTCCTGTGACCACATGGGGGCTCCTGGAAGAGCCCAGTGACCCAGCTCAAGGAGTCACACCCCAGTATCTTCTGTGGGCCCCTCTTCCAACCTCTCTTCAGAGTCTGATGTCACTGACAGGCACTATTCACAGAGCATTTCCTGGGTGCGTGGAGCCACATCAAGTACTTTCTATGCGACATAATGTTATGCAAAGCAAGAATGTGTTGCCTCTCTTCTTAGTGAGGAGAAGACTGAGGTACAGAGAGGTTAAGAGAGCTCAGGTGCCAATTTCTTTTTTTTCTTTTTTAAAAATATATTTTATTGATTTATTACAGTGAGGAAGGGAGAGGGATAGAGAGTTAGAAACATCGATGAGAGAGAAACATCAATCAGCTGCCTCCTGCACACCTCCTACTGGGGATGTGCCCGCAACCAAGGTGCATGCCCTTGACCAGAATCGAACCTGGGACCCTTCAGTCCGCAGGCCGACGCTCTATCCACTGAGCCAAACCGGTTGGGGCTCAGGTGCCAGTTTCCATTGAGCCAGCCAGCGGGGGAAGAAGGACCTGAGTCCATGCACGTGGTGCCCCTTTCGCTCTACCTGGCGACCACCAGCTCACCTGCTCTTGTCCACACTTGGGATACAAAGGCTGAATCCCCGCCATTGCCCGTGGAAATCTTGGGAATCAGGAATGTGTTAATTCTCTTGTTGACCATGAGTTTGGGAGGGCCTGCAGGAGTGCTGGGCTCAGAGGTGGGGTGAAGAGGGGAAGGTTGGAGACGTGGCCTGAGGAGAGGGAATTACAGAGACGAGTCATGTGATGTTGAGCTAAGGGCTGGGCTCCGGCAGTGGTGTGGAGGGGTTTCCCAGGAGAGAGAACTGGGCAGAGGGTTTCTCGGCACCCTCCCCGCCCCTGTCAGTCGGGCTCAGCCATCGAGGGGTAGAAGGCTTTTTGGCCACCCCCAATGAATGGAGCCCAAATGAGCAACTTGGAGGGAGGCAGAGAGGGAAGCAGAGGGGTCTTGGGGGAGCCCCACCCCCCGCTCAGCAACTTCTCCTGTTGCAGCTTGGAGGGTAGGCTGGGGGCCAGGCCCAGGTGCCCCTGCCAGCCCTCCATCTGCAGAGCTGAAGTGTGTTTTGTGCCTCAAAGTTGCAGGAGTTGTACAAAGAGGGTCGCCCGTTCACCTCCTCTCCTCTCTGGAGCTGATTCCGCTCCCCCCCCCCCCCGCCCCCGCCACCCTCCCTGCCCTGTCCTTCAACCTTGCTCCTTGCTGGTTAATTCCATTAATTAGTTGAGCTGAGTTGTTGATGACTGACCATGGCTCCTGCATTTTAATAAGGGGCTTCCTGTCTTACTCCCAAAAGTAAGGCTAAGCTGCCACTTTTGGCACCAGAGTCAACCGAGGGAGAGGCCTGTGTGTGCATCGGGGAGGTGGGAGCCCTGCACACCGCACTGTGCTGGTGGCCACCCCACCCACACCAGGGCCACGGCTAGTTCACATCACACCTGTGGGCAGGCCAGGAGCCAGGGTGAGGTTTCCCCCCCCCCCAACTCTGCTGGGGCCCTTGTTCCGCACACAGCCTGTTCAGCTCTTCAAGGCTGGCCTACAGCCTGGCCTGGCTACACTTGGCTCTAAGGCAGCCGTGGGCAAACTACGGCCCGCGGGCCGGATCTGGCCCGTTTGAAATGAATAAAACTATTGAAAAAAATAAAGACCGTACCCTTTTATGTAATGATGTTTACTTTGAATTTATATTAGTTCACACAAACACTCCATCCATGCTTTTGTTCCGGCCCTCCGGTCCAGTTTAAGAACCCATTGTGGCCCTCGAGTCAAAAAGTTTGCCCACCCCTGCTCTAAGGTGTCCCTTATTCGCCCCCCCCCCCCGCCCCCCGCCCCCAGAGGACTCCTGAAGGCACTGGGGACTGGCTGTGGCTGCTGCCAGAAAGGCTGCTTCTCCCGTCACCCCACGGAAGACCAACAGCCTCAGAGCCCCCCAAGCCTTACTTGCAACCTCTCCGTTTAAGGACTCGCTGCCTGCAGCCTCAGGACTGGCTGGAGCTCAGTCGTCTGGAAAATGAATGGCAGGCTTGTCTCCTCCGGGCCTATTTCCCACTGAGCACTGAGCCCACCTTCCCAGCGGCTGTCATTGTGGCTATGCTGGGAACATGCCTCCTTCTTTCTCCTCCCTCACACGGGTGGCTGGGAGCACTGGGTGGCATTGACACCCAAACGGATCTGCCAGGGGACCCCTGGCCCTCCTTGGTGGCCTGGTCCAATGGGCCTCCCCACCCTGCCTCTACCTGCCTCTCTCATAGGGTCACACAGAGGAGTCAGAGAAGTTACTAGGCGTGCAAATATATACTAATAAAAGGGTAATATGCTAATTAGACTGGACGTCTTCCGGTTGACCATCCGGACATCCTTCCTGACAAAGCTAGGTGAAGCCGCCTGCCCATGGTCCCAGGCAAAGCTGCCCACCTGTGCTCCTGGGAGCCAGTGCATGCGGCTGCAGCTCAGGAAAGGGAGAAGCCACCCTCCCATGGTCCCTGTGGCTGTGGCCAGGCCAGGCAAAGCCGGCCCAGGTCCTGGATGCCTGTGGATGGCTGGAGGAGGGAATCCTGGGTCCCAGGTGCAGAGCCGAGGCAAAGGTAGTTGGGGACAATCAGGCCAGCAGGAGAGCAGTTAGGGGCAATCAGGCAGGCAGAGGTGGTTAGGGGCAATCAGGCAGGCAGGCAGAGGGGTTAGGGGTGATCAGGCAGGCATGCAGGCGAGCAGTTAGGAGCCAGCAGTCCCGGATTGCAAGAGGCAGTGGGACCTCCCCCATGGGGTCCCGGATTGGAGAGGGTGCAGAGTGGGCTAAGGGACACCCCCTTGTGCGTGAATTTCATGCACCAGGTTTCTAGAGTTTAATAATTTTTAAAGCGAAATTAGTACCATGATTTGTTCCAGAATCCAGTGACAGAGGCGTTTCCCCTTTAGAAGAACTGCCGAAATAACAGCACAAATTATTTAAGACATTTATAATTACAAATTCTAAACCACGGATGCAGTGATCAGTGTCCACTCACCTGTTGTGTGCTGCCGAAGGCTGGACCGAGCCTGCGGTCAGAGGGGACCACGGAACTCAGGTCTGAAAGCTCTTTAAGAACAAAGGCTTGAGGGCTTCTTCTGACCCTCTACCCCCCAGGATGGATATCCATTCTGAATGGAAAAACAGACCTACTTTTCATCAAAAAGGCACATCGGGTAGGGCAGTTCTCCTTTGTGAGCAGTATCACCAGCAATGTTTTCACATAACTATGATCGTTATCTTGGTGGCAGAGGGGAACATCAGTGAGTCACCTGTCCACCATCGACGCTGGGCCTGGAATTCAATTGGAGTGATGGGTGCTGTATGCCAGGCCTCTGCTCGGCTGGGGGAAGAGATGGAAATAAATAGTGACAGTTCCTGCCTGTGGGGAGTTGGCTGTCTAGTAAGGAACACAGGATGTATCCGGAAATGGTTGTAACAGAATTAAAAAGCACTTTGGGCGCAGCGGCTGGGGGAGTGGGGGAGGGCGTGGGTGGCTGATTATTTTTAATTAGAAGGTTTGGAACAGTCTTCCTCGGGGGAGAAGCACTGGGGATGGGCCTTGGAGGGCGCTGGGATTTCAGGAGGTGGATAGGGGCGAGGTGGGCACCGAGGACATTTCAAGAGCGGGAAGGTGTTTGCAAGGCGGAGACTGGGAAAGGCCGAGCCTATTGGTGAGCGGTGGGCCTTCCAGGTGAGCTGGGGGGCAGGGCCTTCGGGGCAGCGGAGCAAGTGAAACTGGAAGCAGACACTGGGTCCAGGCTATGGGCTTGAGGGTGTGGAACTCATTTCCTCACTCACGGCTCCCTCGTGTGCCAGGTTGTGTCCATGTGTTAGGGATTCCGAAGAGAAATAATTCACAATCCTGTCCTCCAAGAGCCCACAGTTTGGCTGTGGGAGATAAAAGCTGAAGAACTATAAGGATACGATAGGGTCAGTCCTGGACATTATGCCATGAACTGGATGTCTGTGCTCCCCACATGCGTATGTGGAAACCCTAACTCCCAGTGTGATGGTCATCGGAGGTGGGGCCTTGGAGAGGTAATGAGGGTTAGAGTTGACCTGAGGTTAGAGCCCTCATGGTGGGATTAATGCCCCTTATAAAATGAGATCTCTCTCTCGTGCATAAGAATAAGAGTGCCTCGGAAGGGTTCCATGCAAATGAGGGGCCCTGGTGCTCAGGGATCATTAGCTTCACTGTGAGCCAGGCCCCTCCCACTTTGGTCCTTGGCTTTCCCTCCATAGAATGATGGGGCGTTAGCCAATGTGATGCCTGGGCCCTGTCCAGCTCGTCATGGCTCAGGCCCACACATCTTTTTATTTTTTTTAAATATATTTTATTGATTTTTTACAGAGAGGAAGGGAGAGGGATAGAGAGTTAGAAACATTGATGAGAGAGAAACATTGATCAGCTGCCTCCTGCACACTCCCTACTGAGGATGTGCCCGCAACCAAGGTACATGCCCTTGACCGGAATCGAATTGGGACCCCTGAGTCCGCAGGCTGACGCTCTATCCACTGAGCCAAACCGGTTAGGGCAGGCCCACACATCTTTGAGCACCTTCCTCAGACGGTAAAATGTCAGGGTCTCTGGGACTGTCGCACCGCCCACACAGCATGAGGCAGAGCAGAAGGTCACATGTCCACACAACAGGCTGAAGAGCCCAAGGCTGCCAGACCCCAGGCCCCACCAGGTTTTCTGTTTCTTTCGCTGAGTTCGTGCCCCTTTGCTCCTTTCCCAGGGACATCGCTTGCTGCGTGAGGGCCACAAACCGCAGGATGTGGTGGTTCCCCTGCGATTCTGCCATCATCAAGCACGAGGTCCGATCCCGGCTGCTGCCTGCCTGCGAGCACCGTGAGGATACACCCTCGGAAGAGGCATTCCGAGTGGCCGGAGCCCAGGGAAGGAGCCGCCGGAGCCTGTGCTGCTCTCAGGGTGTCGCTTACTGGCCGTGACCCTGGTCAGTCGCTTCTGCTGGGGGCCCTCAGCCGAGAGCTTGGGCTTTGCTGGATGAGCCGAGATCTTTCCAGTCGGCCCATCTCTGGATGGACTTGGCAGCTTGTGCTGCTGCTCCCAGGCGCTCGGTGGCCTGGCCCTTCTGAGAAGACATGGGGATGGGGGGGACTTCGGGCATTGACTGTGGAGCTCCTCCTGTGTGGGGTGGACTCAGCAAGCAGTCCAGCACCCTGCACAACAAGCAAGCGAGCATGTAAGCAAATTTGCTGGAATAAAGTTTCACTACAGAAGTGCTGCTCTTGTGCTTTGGAGTGTGGTGTGTGTGCTGTACGTGTGTGTGTGCTGTGTGTGCTGTGTGTGTGTGTGCTGTGTGTGCTGTGTGAGTGTGCTGTGTGTGTGTGAGTGTGCTGTGTGTGCTGTGTGTGTGTGCTGTGTGTGCTGTGTATGTGTGCTGCATGTGTGAGTGTGCTGTGTGTGCTGTGTGTGTGTGCTGTGTGTGTGTGCTGTGTGTGAGTGTGCTGTGTGTGTGCTGTGTGTGTGTGCTGTAGTGTGAGTGTGCTGTGTGTGCTGTGTGTGTGCTATGTATGTGTTTGCTGTGTGTGTGTGCTGTGTGTGTGTGCTGTGTGTGAGTGTGCTGTGTGTGCTGTGTGTGTGCTATGTGTGTTTGCTGTGTGTGTGCTGTGTGTGCTGTGTGTGTGTGGTGTGTTTGTGTGTGAGAGAGTGTGCTGTGTGTGTGTGTGGTGTGTTTGTGTGTGAGAGAGTGTGCTGTGTGTGTGTGTTTGTGTGTGTGTGCGTGCGTGCGTGCGCAGGAGTGGGAGCGGGGAGGAAATGACCTTTGCCTGGCTTGGTTGCATTATGCAGGGACCCTCCACCCCCGCCTATGTGCAACCCTCCAGCAAGCAGCCCGCTTACGGGATGCAGGAGAGGGTCATCGGGCCTTCATCATCAGAGGAAGAATTCCTCCGTCTGGCTGGAGAGGAGACAGTGCATGAAAAATGGTGGCAAGGGGTCAGGAGGCGAAGGCAAGAGAGAAAACACTTTCATCTATTATCCTGGGGTCAATGGGTTCCCATCAGGGAACCTGGAGGCCGCGATGAATGGCCCGTTGCAGGAGGTGCAGCATTGTGCAGCCGCCGCCATGGACCTGACAGGGCAGCGCGCAGGCTGGAGCCCGCATCACAATCCCCGTCTCGGGACAATAGCGCCTAAGAAAGTGGTGGGTGGCTCGCCTCCCAGGAGCCTGCTCTCCTTACCAAAGGGCTTTCACGGGAACGCCCTGGCCGGCTTGGGGAGGGCGCTGACTGGCCAACACCGCCGAGGCATTTCAGGCTCATTCCAAAGCCCCCGTCATGGCGATTAGGTGGGCCTGGATTGAATTTCGTCCAGAACCAGTGTGGGCTTCTCAGCTGTTCCCGCTTTTAGAAGCCACACATATTCTTGGAACTGAGTCATTTTTGTTTGACAAACAACACATTCCTGTTTAAAATAAAGCCCACATCCTCGGACGTGAAGGAGACACACATTCCCTCCGCGGAAGATGTCCAGAGGGCCATGCATGCCCATTCAGCAACAGCTGGTGCGCAGCCCAGGCAGCCAGCCCCTGGTTGGGGCAAAACCACCATCCTGCCTTCTTCCTGGCACTTTCTTGTCAATGACCCATGGCTGTGCGTTTAAAGTCACCCCGCAGATGCGCTGTGGTCTGATCCTGTGTCTCCTTTCACTGAGGCAGGGCTGTGGTGCTTCTGTGTCTATGAAAATATGTCAATAGAATGAAGAGAACAGTTTCCTTCCAGTGTTCCCCCAAGTTCCTGCCCCCCTGAGCTTTGGGATCAGGCCCAGGGAAGAAGTGAGCAGTGGTCGGAGATGGGGTTTTGTGGCACCATCCCGGCATCTGGCATGGAGCCTAGGACTCCGTATCCCAGAAGGAGCATGCCTGGCCCTTACTTAGCAAATCCCCAGCCTTCAGATCTAGGACTGATACTCACATGGAGACACCGTGGCTGCAGTGGCCTTCCGGGTGGGCGAAAGGGATTGGACACAAGCAGGGACTTGGTGTGAAATGGAATTTGGCTCTTATAGCCCAAGGCCTTGCAAATGGCTCTCCTGCGCAGTCAGATGGCAATTTACTTATCAAGATGGTTGAGGGATGGATCCCCAAGAAGCTAGAGATACAAAACAAAACAAACAAACAAAAAAACTCAGGACTTGGTCCCTGCCCATGCTGGGAACAAACTAATCTACTGACGAATGCAAACTTCGGTGATTAACATTAGGAAAGTGCTATGTATAAGGTACACCTTAGGCTTTAAGCACCTTGAAGAAAGCATCACATAGACTTTCTTTCTATAGCACAGCAAGGAGCTTACCATAGTGCACTGGGTTGAAGAGTGTCACTCTAAAATTCATGTCCATCCAGAACCTCAGATGTGACTTTCCTTGGAAAAAATGTTTGTTTGTTTTTTGTAGGTGTAATCAGTTAAGATGAGGTCATACTGGATTAGGGTTGTCCTAAGTTCAATGACAGGTATCTTTATAAGAATGCCACCTACAGACAAAGGCGGAGATTGAAGTGATGCAGTTAAGGAGTGGCAAGGATTGCTGGCTACCAGCAGAGATTAGGAGAGAGACATGGAACAGATCCTCTCTAAGATCCTGTAGAAGATGCCAACCTCAAGGACATCTTGATTTTAGACTTGGGGCCTCCTGAACTGTGAGAGAATGCATTTCCGTTATTTTTAAGCCACCAAGAAGGTGGTCATTTGTTATGGAAGCCCTAGGCAACTGATACACATAGTGTCTCATCAATGAAATTTCATTAAAAGGATGGAATGAAAGCTTCCACAATTATATGGAGTGGGAGTGGTGCTGAGAGCTAACTGTGGGGAGAGGTGAGGCTGGAACCACAGGTAAACGAGAGGTGGAAGCAGAGAAGTGTGACATTTTAGGCCCAGAGTATGGCATATGGCAGGAATGGAGGAGGCACATGGAGGGGTGGAAGGTGGAACTGGACAAGGACACCAGGCCAGATCATCATGGCCTTATGAGCTGTACTAAGAACTTTGGGATTTAATCCTTTTCTACCTTCCTCAACTTTTCATCATCAGATGTGAGCTCTTGTCCCATAGAGAGTGCACAGAATAGCAATAAGTTGACGGATGTTGCAGTGAAAGGCAAAAAGATAGAGCTGCCCACTTCTCCATAATACAGTATTGTACCCAAAACAAAGCAAGCACAGATGATGCTAGGTCACTGTGGTGTGATCCATATGGCACAATTTAAAAAATGAAATGGCATGTCTTAGAGTTGTCTGTTTACCCTTCCCATAAGACATAGGGCCAAAAAGGAAACAACTTTCTCAACTGGGAGGACTATCATACCAAAGGATCCTGTAGAAATTTTCAGGGAATTTTTATTCCAAAATAGTGATGCATCTTCCCTGGATCTTTCCTGTGTGGTTAAAATTATAAGGATTTGAAAGCCAGGAACTCAGAAGTCTCTTGAGCACTGGAAGATAGGAAATTTCTCCATTAATGAATTAACTAATGAATCCATCCACTCCAACTATCATCCAAAAGTCATTCTTGGCTTCTGTTCTGGTCCAGGCACTGCCCAAGTCCTTTAGGAAATTCAGAGAATCAAGCCATTGCCCTTGTCCTTGAGAAGTGCCCAAGGGCTCTTCTTGACAGAGGCAATAGCTCCTGGAATCATTTGAAGGTTCTCTTGCCCACATGCTTGGTGCCTGAGCTGGAAAGACTCAAACATCTGGGCTGAAACAGCTGGGCTTATGTCATTTTCTCAGGTGCTTCATGAAGTCTTCTCAGAGTCAAGTTTACAATGATTAGTTTGCCCCTTGGTGAAGCTCAGAGGATGACTTGCCTTGAAGCTAATGACATAGAATCATCAGGGCCCCTCATTTACATGGACCCTTTCCAAGGCTTATTGTGTAAGTACCAGGCCCCTCTATAGGCTTCTTTCCTGTAATTTCTTACAAAGGCAGCTGGATTATTGCTCGTGCTGCTCTCCAAAGTGCTAGATGGGCCAAGAAATTGCCTACAAAGGTCACAACTCAAATGCCTTCAGCCTAGGCAGGTAACACCCAGGTGTGAGGTGAGGAGTGGGATCTTCCGTTAATCAAACATGGCCTAAGGGCATTCACATTCACTTTTCTTTTTAACACTTGGGTACCAGACAACAATGGCTGTGGATCAGATTCAGCCTCCTGCAGGAGGGGTTGAGCTTGTGAACTTGACCTGGATGAGAAAAAATCAAACCAGTCACCTTCACATCTAGGATTCACTACAGTCAGCCTTCTCCAACCTTCTTGCCCACAGCCATCCTGTCAGCACTCTAGGAGTTACCTCATCAGCCTGACAGGAGTTTTGCTTCCTCGCTCCTGGTTCTGCTTTCGTTCTGCTGGGCCACTTTCTCACCTGGTCAGCCCAGCCCAGCTCAGGTCTCATTCTCTTCTCCAAGCTCCGTTGAACTCCAGGATCCTCATGGTTAGCATCACCAAGTCAATGCGGAGCCTCCATGTAGCGGCCCTTCTATTGCTGTGGAGAAAATGGTCCTCTGCCTCTCCTTTGTCTCCACGCTAGAGTGGGGACTCCCTGAGGGCACGGGGGCTACTTTTATCAAGTCTCCATCCCCCCACTCTTCTAAGGAGCCACCACAAAGCTTGGCTCCTCAGAAGGGGTGCTCAATCAGCCTCACGATCTGATTGATGTTAATTGGTTGTGTAATTTATGTTTTGTTGCCACCTTCATTGTGAAAGTGATCTGACGGTTGAACTTGAAAACATCAAAATAGTTTCATCAGTTCCTGTTTTTTTGGACCTTGAGAGCTTGTTTGGAGGTTCTAGTAGGGGAGTGCAGCTACTCGTATACCCTTGACCGAAGACTGGTCCTCTCCTCGGGGGGGAAGGTCGTCCTCTTCGACCGAGCACGCAGCTTCGGGAGGGACGCACCTGGATCGGTGAGGGAGGAGGGGGACACCTGCCTAGCCAGCCAGATCAGCCGAATCAACCCTGGCGATCAATGGGGTGACAGATGCCGCAGCCAGATCGCCCTCACATCCAGTTCCTGTTTTTTTTGAACTGTGCTGTGGGTGTGAAGTTATCCTGCTTGTATCATCCCCTGGATGATGCTCTGTTGTCCTGACACAGTTGGTCTACAGGGTCCCTCAGCTGAGTCTGTTGCTTCTATGACCCTCGCTTGTGTCTTTCTGCCACCACCCAGCTGTCAACTCCAGGGACAGGCCCTGGGTGTCATCTGCTCCTGTTTTCCTGTTTCTCCCCCAGTACAGAGCACCTTGCAAGTGACCAGATTTCTGACTTTAAATTTGTTGATAAGTATGGAAATTCAGATACATGCCAAATAAGTCTTTTTGGCTGGATTAGATTTTACGTAATAGAATTGTAAGCCCTCAGTTCATAAACACATCAAATGCATGGCTGGTGGCGGTGAAGATGAATTCCGTCACCAGAAGCGCATTTAAAACAGGCTGCATCAGACAGAGCGCTGGGCATTGCACTTATTCATTTACTTTTATCCTCCGAGAGCTCCTTTTAGCGATGTGGGAACTGCGGCCCAGCAAGCGAAGGCATTTTTACAAAATCACAGCGCTAGAAAGGGAGGAAAACCCTTACCTGGCGTCAAGGCCAGGAGGGGGTCTTGCTGATGTTACTTGTCTGAATTCTTGGTTTCCCTAGTGGAGCTATTTTGGACATCTTTCATCGTCCTTTGGAGACCTCAGGCAACTCCTCCTCAGAAAGCGATTATTTCATCTCCTGTGGAGACTTTGAACAGCTCTGCCGCATTGCTGAGTGTCATTGCTGTATCAAGAGTTTCAACTCCCTCTGCGTGGAATATCAGAAGGAGAGGCACCACCCCTTCAAGTGATGGGTGAGCCATAGGAAGAAACCCATCCATGAAGCAGGGCATCTCTTTCTGCAGGGAAGAAAGGAAGCTCAGTCCAGTCTTCTGTGGTGGCTCATAACGGCTCTCCCAGAGGGAGGAGGACTCGGGCAGCAGGGACGGGGCCTTAGGTATCTGGGAGACAGCAGCAGGCACATCAGGCCCATTCCGCCCTGCCCTTCACCCAGAGTCCTCCCTGCTCCCCCTGCCTCTTTTGGAAACTGGCTTCCGGAGCCTGACACATGTTTCTTTGGCCCCCACTGTTTGGATCTGTCTCCATTCATGAAGCAGGGAGGGAGCTCTCAGAACTGCTTCTGCAGTCTCACGTCATGAGCAGTCACACTTCGGCCTGGGCGACTTCAAATCAGGGGTGTCACAGGAGGCCATGGCGACCTCGCTGAGCACCGCCACGTCTCAGGTGTGATCTCCAGTCCTGTGGTCACCTGCACACTAGATGTCATTACCCTCATTTCCAGGAAGGGAAACTGCCGGGGTCCAACCCCAGCGGGTCCAGAGGTCCCCAAAGGTGTGGACGGAGTCGGCGAAGAAGGAAGGACACGGAGACAGCGTTCAGTTGATCAGCAGCCTAGCCAGGATCTCTAGCCAGGATCTCCAGCCAAGTTCTGGTCTGGATCTCCAGCGAAGTTCTGCTTAGGATCTCCAGCTAGGTTCTGTGTCCATGTTCTCTTGCTAGGTTCTCCAGCCAGGTTCTGTCCAGGTTCTCCAGCCAGGTTCAGTCACCAGGTTCTAGTCAGGTTCTCTTGGCAATTTCTGTAGTCAGTTTCAGTCCAGGATCTTTTGCCATGTTCTCTCCAGCGAAGTTCTTCTGTCTGTAGGTTCTGTGTAGGTTCTGTCTTCTCTGGTTCTGTCTCTCTTGGTTCCGTATTCTAAGTTCTGTCTCTTGCTGTCTTATTACATCTGTATTTATACCAGTTGACTCAATCCTATCAATCTCTATTACAAAGGTTAGGGCGTTTCTTATCTCCATTCCAGGGAGTAAAGATTATGTAGCTTAAGCATGATTGTTTGTAGTTAAAGTGATTAATTACCCACCTGGCACTTAGTTAAGAGGTTTTATTCCCTCCCTAACTTCAGGGAAAAATCCCTACCTGGGGAAACAACCTTTCTCAGAGACCTTGGTTAAAACACATAGTGCCAAGAAGGTGAGCAAACATATTAAGAACAGTATGCCATATATGCCAGGTCCCTTGAAACAGCAAGCATGGACCGGCTCCCGGCAGGAAACTGAGGCTCAGAGGTCGTGGGGCATCTCAGAGCTACACAGAATAGGCAAGAGCTGAGCCCAAGTTGGCGTGACTTCGAAGTTCTCAGAACACTCAACTCACCACTGTTCATACCAGCAGAACGCTGCAGGCACCTTCCCAGCTCGTAAAAAGCAAAGAGCTCATCTTTAGGGAATAACCAGGCCATCTTTGGGGAGAACCTAATTCTCCCTGGCCGGCCTCTGTCCCCGGGCCTGGCTGGCCTCCGCCGGGAGGAGCCGCCTGCTCAGCCCGGTGTGGAGGGCGGCCCCGCATTGTCACGATAATTGCACAGACTCATTCATCAGCGGAATCTGATTTCAAACAGCCCTCCGACTCTAATGGCACGAAAAGCGTGAACTAAGCACAGTTTAATGAATTCTGATCTCACAGCTGAGGCTGCCGATCGGGGACCACTGAGCTCACACACGAGGCAGGAAAAATCGCTGTGGCCTGAGAAGCAGGGATGCATTCAAATGATCCTTCCCTTCCTTCAAGATGGAGAGTTTGTTTTTCAGCAAATTCATGGGAGACGGTCCTTGTAACCGTGCCAGGCTTTCCTCTTCCTGAGAAAGTGTATCTTTTAACCCGGAGAGCCCTCTGATCTCATTCATGCCGACAGAAGGAAATGAGCTGCTTCACTTTTATTTTCTCAGAGATATTTTATGGGAAATCTTTTTCTAAAAATATTTTTTTATTGATTTCAGAGAGAAAGGGAGAGGGAGGGAGGGAGAGAGAGAGAGAGAGAGAGAGAGAGAGAGAGAGAGAGAGAGAGAAACATCAATGACATCAATGATAAGAGAGAATCATTGACCGGCTGCCTCCTGCACACCCCGCACTGGGGATCGAGCCCGCAACTTGGGCCTGTGCCCTGACCAGGAATTGAACCATGATCTCCTGGTTCATAGGTCGACACTCAACCACTGAGCTTCGCCAGCCGGGCATTTGGGAAATCTTAACATCTTAGACAATTCATATACTCACTCTGGTCACCCAGTCATCTCCGAGAAATAGCGAGGGGGAAAGAGCACCTTTTGAATTTCCAGGAGAGAAATGTGAGGCTGGAGAACTGAGCGTGCTTCCGTCATGACTCAGAAGGGCGAGGTCTGCCCAGAGCCAGGACCACACTGGGAGGTCTGTGAGGTTCGGCCCCATAAACCACCTCATTTACACCTCACAACTGCTGCCTTGTTGGGAAGATCGCCCTCGTTTTATAGGTGAGGCTACCGTGACACAGAGAGGTTGGGAACAGGCATAGGCTCACACAGCTGCAGAGTGGCTGGGTCAGAGGGTGTCCCCACAGCCCAAGTGGCCCACTGACAGTTAAGGCCAGCCCCTGCCTGCCAAAGTCCCAGGTGCCACATATGAACATGGGAAGACAGGGCTGTCTGAACACAGGTGCCTTCTATAACCAGTGGTTCCTGGATCATTCAAGCTCTTATCTCCTCCTAGGAACTGGCGTGTTTTATTCCTCGAGGAAGAGTAGGAAGGCCAGCCCAAGAGGCAGGACCAGAGTTCGGTTCCCACCCCATCCTTTCACAACCTCACCCAGTGGGCACATCCCATGGTGTGATCATGGGCACATTGCCGGCTCTGAGCCTCAGCTTCCCCAATGGTAACATGGGGATAATGACAACCTCTTCACAGGTGTGCTGGGAAGAGTACATGAGATCATGCAAGTTAACTGCCTGACACATAATGGACCCTCCCTCTCCTCCCCGCCCAGAGCTTTGATGCCTGCTCCACAGAACGCATATCTGGTTGTCACTGATGTCCCGCCCCCGCCTGTCCCCCCCCCCCTCCCCCATGGGCCATGTCCTGGAGAGGCCCTTGTGTTCAGTTCGAGTCTCCTCCAGGTCAGCGCCTCTCTGTGGACACGCAGACTCTTTCCTCCCCCAGGAGAACCCTGGGTCCAAGGAGCTGGTCTTCTCAAGGACGATGTGGCAAAAAGCAACACCTGGTTTGCTTGTAGAGTTAGGTCTATGGCAGTGATGGTGAACCTATGACACGTGTGTCAGAGGTGACACATGAACTCATTTTCTTGGTTGATTTTTCTTTGTTAAATATATAAAATAAATATCAAAAATATAAGTCTTTGTTTTACTATGGTTGCAAATATCAAAAAATTTCTATATGTGACACGGCACCAGAGTTAAGTTAGGGTTTTTAAAAATGCTGACACGCGGAGCTCAAAAGGTTCACCATCACTGGTCTATGGGGTCAGGCTGCATCTTTGGATAAAACCTTCTAGACAAGTGGTTTTCAACCTGTGAGTCGCAACCCCTTTGGGGGTAGAACGACCCTTTCACAGGGGTCGCCTAAGACCATTGGAAACACATATATAATTACATATTGTTTTTGTGATGAATCACTATGCTTTAATTATGTTCAATTTGTAACAATGAAAATGCATCCTACATATCAGATATTTACATGACAATTCATAACAGTAGCAAAATTACAGTTATGAAGTAGCAACAAAAATAATTTTATGGTTGGGGGTCACCACAACATGAGGAATTGTATTAAAGGGTCGCGCAGCATTAGGAAGGTTGAGAACCACTGTTCTAGACAATGGCTTTGATCTTGTGAGGGTCTTACATCTCTTCTCTGAGTTAGGTATTCAATAATGACAGATGACAATCATGAAAATGGCTAAGAAATACTGAGGCTTACCCTGTGCTGGTCACAGAGCCAAGCATGCCATTACCTGAAAGAATGGAGAAAATTGGCTCAAAAGGCTTGCAACAAACTTCCAGGGAAAGTTTATTGACTCCATTGTATGGCCAAGACTTGAAGTCTCAAGGTAAAGGGCAAAGGGACTTACCTGAAGCCGACTCCTCACACCAGGTGGAGCTGGGGACTTGGTTCAGGTCTGGCTTTCCTCCAGCCCCTGCCTCTGGTGATGCTATGCTGGGTTCCTTAGATGAAGGACAAACATGGACAGAGGACCTGAGCTGGGATAGGTGAAAGGTTTTTTATCTCTGATTTTTAGGTATGCTTCATGATTTATTTATCACTTGTCTTCCTGGATGAGGTGTTTGGTTCAATGTTAGCAAGAATGTAGCTTCTTGGGGCCAATGCCAACTCAGTCCACCACCTGGTGGGTCCCCGAGGTGCTCATGGTAAGCCACATGCTCCCAGAGATCCACGTCCTCCCATGATCCATATCTTCCCCATGACCTGTTTCCCCCCTGTGGTTCATGTCTCCCATGATCTGCATTCTTCCTGACATCTACATCCTTGCCATGTTCAACATCCACCGAAGGATCCACGTCCTCATAGACCAAGCTCTAGCCCTCGACTAAAGCCTGTCCCAGTCATGGCCGATGGGCAGCTGCTCCTTCCTGGACACAAGCCGTGTGGACCCTCAAGGCTGGCTGAGTTCAATCCTGGTCGAGTGGGAGATGGATGGGGCCCAGCCTGGAGGAGCGAGCAGCTTCTCCCGTGGTCTGGGTGTGCCTTGCTTCCCTGCCTTTCCTGTGCGGTTCCCCTTCTGCCATCTTCTTTATACCCGCTCCACCACCACGTCCTGCTCCATCCTCTGGGTTACTCCCCATACTCCCTCTCTCCAGGAGGCTCCCTTGGCACCCCAAGTCTGGTAAGGTGCCCATTCTCTGTGCTCCTGCAGCCTTAGGCCTGTGCTGTACAGCCCCGGGGACTGTCTGCTCCATCAGACTGTGAACTCTCTGAAGGCAAAGGCCTGAGTCATCCAGGTACCCAGTCTGTTGAGACCAACGGTTGTGGCTAGTCAGGCAGCACCAGCTATGCTGCAGGAACAAACAAACCCCGGAATCTCAGCGGCTTAGCACAACGTGGGGTCATTTCTCGCTCACGTTAACAAGTGGTGCTAGACACACAGTTCTCCCAGACGCGTTCCTGTAAGCTCCGCCTGGGGCACACTGGCCCTTTCACATGGCTTGTCCTTGGGAGCACATGGCTTCCTTCCTTCCCAGTGCTCACCAGGGATGATGCGCAAGAATGTTATGGGATGTGCCTAGAGGGGCACACATCACTTCCACTCCCTGCCCTTGTCCAAACCCAGCCACATGTCCCAGCCCAGCCGCAAGGGAGTCTGGGAAAGGGTAGGACTTTAATGAGCATGAACCCTCTCCGGTGCAGCCCAGAGAGGCCGGCTTTAGCTCCGTTTCGGGGGGACGTCCTAACATTCAGGCCGGCTGGGAAGATGGGGTGTCTTCCCGGGCCGGGAGGCGTGCAATGGGCAGACAGAAAGCTGCTTCCCTTCCCTGTCTCCAGAGACATGAGCTCAGACAAACACCAGCCTTTTGAAAACCAGGGGGCCAGGCCCTGGAAACTGCGTTTAGCCCTGTCAGTCTCGAAGGAGCACGGTGTTCCCAGATCCCAGTGTCCTTTGTCCTCTGAGCTCCCGAAGCCGGGAGAGGTGACTGCTTTATTCCCGGGAGCTATTTATAACTTCCAAAGGACCCCTGCCCCCGTGCTTCTGTGTGGAGCTTCAGAAAAGTGAGTCCGCCCGCCCCGGCAGCCCTCCCCCCTCGCCAGGCCTCTCTCCCCCCAGAGCAATCCCGTAAATAAAGGATGAAAGGCTCTGTAATTATTACCATTCGACAACACAGAGACTGTCAAAACCAGGGGTCCAACAAAAGCCTTTACATAAATCACAGCTGATACAATGGGTCTCGGCTGAAGGGGAGAGGGGCTTAGAGCCTCAGCGGCTGCTGAAAGGAGGTTTGTGTTTGGGGGAGGGCTTGCCGGAGTCAGCAGCCCTGGGGAAGGGACGGGCCTGGCATCTGAGCCGGGGACAAGCCCATGATCCCACTCTCTGGACAACAGAGGCCACAGACTGAGAGTGAAAATCTGGGGGTACACTCCAGATGTGACACATCCATGGGGCGGATGGTCCAGACACTGGGTCTGTGCAGGTCACAACTCCATCGCCACCAGTTCACACCTTTGCCTGTCAGAGCCGTGCACCAGGAGGACGTGCTGGCCTTCAGCAGAGCACGCCAGGGGAGTGTGTACCCAGGGAGCCGGGGACACATACGGGCTCTGGGGTCCAAGGAGGGGCACTGGCGTGGGCTGTAGACGTGCTTTGTAGGAAAGGGGGTTTTCCGAGAGGCAGAGAGGAGAGCGGGTCAAGCGGCGTGGCTGAAGGAGGTTCGTGGCCAGCAAGAACGCGTGCAGAGGGCTGGACTAGCCCAGAGACCCAGTCCAGGAGCCCCGCCCGGGAGCAGGACAGAGACCTGCCAGGGAGTGGCAATTCCACGGCAGCGGGGGGATTGGGAAGAGATTTCATATGTCTGGGCACCACCATTATGCCTTTTGAATGAACTATTCAGGGGCATTCAACCGCCGGTGGCCCCTCCTGGGTGCCATGCTCTCCCCACTCCCACTGCTTCTTCCTTTGCAGATGAATGAGACATTGTCCTTCAGGTTGCTGGTCTAGGGAAGGAGGTAGACCAGTCACAAGAGCCACAGTGCAGGGGTCTAGTGCAGACAGACAAACGCCAAGAGGCGGTGCAGCCGAGTGGGGAGGCTGTGGCTCTAGAATCAAACTTCCAGGGTTTGAACCCCAGCCCTGCAGCTGGCAGCATAGTGGTCTTGGGTGAGTCATCCAACCACGCCCAGCCTGAAGGATGTCTGGCATCCCATCACCATCTGGGAGCACGAGACTCACTTTCAGTTGCTTGGACAGTGACGGTGGTTTATAAAGCAGGTTAGCCTCTGTGTTCTAATCTGATCCCAACAGAAGAGGGCTAATCTGATCTCCCCATTTAAAAGAGGGGCTGACTGAGGCACAAGGAAGAAAGCGGACGTCCCCATGGACGTCCCAGAGGGACAGGCCCAGGTCTTGCCCCACACGACTCGTCTTCTGCCCTGAGGTGAATGCCACAGGGGTTTTGTCTCCTTGGTGTTGGGGTGCTCTGAGTTACCTGGTGACCATGAAGCAGGCCAGACCTGACCCCTTCTCAGGGCGCCGGGAACGCATACCATGACTTGAGACTCGCTCTGCACCTGTTGGCAACTCGCCGGGGCCCAGGGAGCTGCGGAGGCCCAGGTGCCTCAGGGTCTGCTCCCTGCTTCCCACGAGCCCCCTGTGGTTCTCAGGTCGAACCTCACTTCTGGGGAGGGAGCAGTCCCCACTGATCTCCTGGGGTTCTGGCATCCCAGGTGGCCTCTAGGGTGTCTGCATGCCTACCAGAGCTCCCCACCACATTCAACCTGATTACACCCCAGGTCAGCGGTTGCCAACCTTTCAGACCTCATGGACAGACCACAGAGGTCTGTGGACCACCGGTTGGCGACTGCTGCCCCAGGTGATCCTCCGGGCGTCTGGGGACTGGCCCCCTTTGGATTTGTCTGTCGTGCTCTGTGCCATTATAGCGAGCCACAGCCTGGCACCCAGAGTGAAAGCAGAACCAAGTGATGGTGGCTCCCCAAACAACACATCCCAGGAGTGATCTGGGCAGACAATGACCCTGGAGGTGTGTGTGTGTGTGTGTGTGTAGCATGCAGGGCTACAAAGCCTTTGTACCAGCAGAGGGGGAGGGCGCGATGGAGAAAGCTGGAGACCACCAGGAGGACGTGAGAAGCCACAGGAAGGAGAGGGAGAGACGTGTGGGAGTTAAGGAGGGTTAGACTTCAGAAACAAACCCTGGAAGTGGGCACCTCAGTTACACCCCAGTGAGTGCCCTAGGCAGCCCTGCCCACCTGAGAAAGCCAGGTGCAGTCTGGGAGCTCTGCTGGGCTGGTCCTCGGGGCCTTTGGTAGCAGGATGGCCTTCTGTTCTGTGGAGAATCTATCCTTTCAAACCACGGTTGAGAATCATTAGTGGGCCCTGATGGTAGGTCCAGCTCTGCATTTCAAATGTAGAATCGTATCTAATAGGATAGAAAAGAGAGCAGATTGAACAAGAGAAGTGAAGTCCGCACTATTCAGTAAACTGTGATCTGAATCCATCGTGGATGTGGCGTGATGCGCACTGCTTACTGCCTGATTAAGAAAGCACCTGAATCTTGGCTGTGATGTTTCAGCCTCTGAAACAGGCTCGGCCCCCTGAGCTCAGGCAGATGGCTCCTCCGGGCCCTGGGCAAGCTGCTTCCACATCTGTTGGATGAGACCAACAGCGTGCACCTAGTAGGACCACTGTGAGGGTCACACCTGGTAAAGCACGTACAGTGTGGATGAAGCCTACTAGACCTGACCCCTCCTGACCCAAACTGCAGTGGGAGAGGAGGGGTTTCATGGTGGGCTGAGCAGGCACCAGGAATGTGGGGTGCCACTGGGGCCAGGCTGAGTTGCAGAGGGCTCTGTCAGAGGGCCCTGTGCCCTGGGGTCTCACTGTCATTAAGATCCTCCTCATTTCCATGTCGTGACTGTAGACCAGCCATGGGCAAACTACGGCCCGCGGGCCGGATCCGGCCCGTTTGAAATGAATAAAACTAAAAAAAAAAAGACCATACCCTTTTATGTAATGATGTTTACTTTGAATTTATATTAGTTCACACAAACACTCCATCCATGCTTTTGTTCCGGCCCTCCGGTCCAGAACCCATTGTGGCCCTCGAGTCCAAAAGTTTGCCCACCCCTGCTGTAGACACTATGGTACCACCTACCCACCTTCCCCGCGAGCTTCAGACAGAGCCTGGTGCTCAGGTCTGAGGCAGGGGTGAGACTAGAGTGGGACATCTGTCTGTGTGTCTGTCTGCAGAGCTTTTTTGGTGATGGACCACCCTCTGCTTGCCTGTTCTCTCCCCTCACGCCACCTGACAGCCTCACACAGAATGCCAGCCTTGCCAGCCCTGCCCTGAGTTGGTGGCACGGGGGACGATGAGGGAATTAACTTTTGGCCTGCTGTCAGTGGCACCGCCTGCCAAAGCCGCCCGGGGAATTTGGTTCCTTTCCTTGGCGGACTCGGTGCCAGCCACAAGAGCGGATTAAGCAGGGAAATGCTGCATGGAGAACTCTCCCCCTTGGCGCGCTGATCCTATTGTCTCCTGAGAATGACAGCCCTGGTGGTGCCAATGCACACCGCTCCACTGGCACGTCCCCAGAACAGATCAGCTTCCCGTTCCTGAAAAGAGGGATTTGTTAAAGAACCGGAGTTAAAAGAAAGGAGGAGAGGCAGGAGAGGACGAGGCCACGGAGTAAAAGTTACGCCTGGTTTGATAATTAAAGGAGCAAGCCCTCCAATGCTAATGCTGATGCCAGCAGGGAACGTGAGCTTCTCAAACTCAGCCCCTCTGAGGACCATGTCAGTTCTGCCCACACTCCCTGGGTACCTGCTGGGTGCCAGGCTTTGGGCTCGGTGCTGGTTGGTGGGATACAGATGAGCAACCATGCATGACAGAGCCCTCCCTACTTACTCTAAAAAACCCAGATGCTTATGCACCAAACTGGGATAATAACGGCTAATATTCATTGAGTGCTTACAAATGTCAGGTACTATTTTAAGTTTTTATTTATATCAACTAATCACCATAATCCTATATAATAAAGAGTTAATATGCTAATTAGACCCAACAGCGGAACGACTGTCCGGACGACCTTCCAGATGAAGCTGGGGCTGTGAGGGCCGGCCGAGGCTGCGAGGGTCTGCGAGGGGCTGTGAGGGGCTGCAATTTTGTGCATCGGGCCTCCAGTAATCCTATAAGAACCATTATTATATCTTCATTTTAAAGACGAGAAAACATAGAGCTTAGATGGTGGTGGGCTGTAAATGTTAAGAGCTGGTCTCTGAGGGAAAACTAAAAATAAAAACAAGCCCCGATTTGCAGCATTTGACAATTTCCATGGTGTTCATGTGCCTACCGGGTCTAATTTCAAGCTACCGACGTGGCATCACTGGACATGGAGTTGGGAGAAGCCATGCAGAGATGGCCCATGAACTGGCTCCAACACACCAATGGGTGTTTGACTAATGTTTCTACTATTGCAAAAGTAGTTTTTAATTAATAGTGGGCTCTAAGCAATGTGTCATTGACTTGTTGCTATGGCACCATGGACATGTCAAGATTGACAGCTTGGGAGAGAGCCTCTGGAGAAACCATCAGAGGTGCCAGAACAATGCCCTCTTTTCTCCCAGAGTCTCTCTACTGCAAAGATTCTCTGTTCATAAATCCTAGGCCACACCTCTTCAGATCTAAGGAAAATAAAGAAACCTAAAGAAACAGGTTGATCAGTTTTGCCAAAAATATAGAAGCTATAAGCAGTCTCTAGGTAGGAAAATGGAGGATGTTGAAGAAATATCATAGGCCAAATTTAAGTCATTCCAGGCATTTTTTTTTTTTTTTTACATAAAAATCCACTTCCAATCGTCCAACATGAACTTGCCATTAGGTAAATTGTTTCAAAGTATTAAATGAACCATAAAATTGACCATTTGGGAATTGCTAAACTTCCCAAAAATGTGCTTTCCCAATTTTGGATTTGCAAATATTTTGAATTCTTTTTCGCTGTCCAACTCCCATTCTCTGGGGTTGATGGAAATAAAGATGACTTGAAAGGAGGCATATGGGGGAAACACATCCAGGGCTCATGAAAACGCTCTTCAGAGGCCCTAACTGACATCATATCACCCATCCTCACTCGCATTTTTGCAGAAGCAGTGATATTGTGGGTGAGGCACCCTGAATTGTTGGAAAGATATCAGAACCCAATTTCCATGTATGTTTTTGCTTCATGGCTGTTGTTTCATACCCAGGCTCCTGTCTCTAGACTTCCCCTCACATTCTGGCCTCTCCACTGCAGCCTGGGAGATCTTTCTGGAAAAGAGACACAGGCGGGTCAGAACTCCAACACCCTGGGGTCTTACTGCCTGCAGAAATAATGTCCAAGTACAATGTGGCCAAGTCCTCAGCAAGCTGATCCCTGTTTCTTTCTTGCTTTATTTTCCAGTATAAAATTACTTCCTATTGTGCACTTTCAAGCTAAAGTAGAAACAAAGGCATATTCCAGAATCAAACTCATCACCTCTTGCCACTACCAATAGATAACACTTATGAAGTATCACTTTGGGTTCAATAAATGGATTTAAGAACACACTCTGAGAACTAACTTTTCTGTAAGCAAGGGAGCTTCATTTTCTCCATCTTCCCCATCCATCCATCCATCCATCCATCCATCCATCCATCCATCCATTTGCTCATTCTTTCAATAGTTGCTTGCTTGCTCTGTTCAGACACTTGAGCTCTGTGGTGGGAATACTTTGGGAAATAACACAGTACTGGCCTCATGGAATTTAGAATCTATTAACTGCTCTCATTCCTCCAATGTGCTGGCCCATTGCCTATGACTATGCAATGTTCTCCACCTGGAATGTCATTATTCATGTTCTCTCTCTGGAAAAGTCTTCATCATTCTTAAGACCTAGTGGAGGCACTTCTTTCTGAAGCCATCTGCATCTCCCCTGAGCAAGAATGTGGGGTCAGAACCACCAAAATCTTGCGGAGTCAGACAGACCCACAGACATTTTGTTCCCCTTGACTGCCATGGGGCCTTGAACAAATCACTTAATCTGTCCAGGCCTCAGATTCCCAAACTAAAAATAGGAATAATAAAACTTCTCATCTCATCTCATCTCATCTCATCTCATTTCACAGAGTAGTTTAAATATATTTTTAAATGCCTTACAGTCACTGACATTCTGTTGATTCCGCCATTCCTTGGGCATTTACTCAGAGCCTGCTCTGTGGGCCAGGCCCTGTGTTCATTCTGGGGATCCAGATTCAGGCGAACTCTTCCCCCACAGAGCACAGAGGGGGCAACAGTCCTGGAACAATGGCCACATAGTGTGAGCTGTGTGACGGAAGAAGCCAGCATGGGTGCCATGGGAACATGGGAAGGGTGAGTTCAAACATGAAAATCACACGACTTAAAGTTACTAGAGAAAAGACTTCTATCACACTCTGCACTGTTTTAAGAACTTTAAATGCATTAACCCATTTAAATCTCACATTTATTATCCCACTTTGAGGCAAGTATCTTTATTATCCCCATTGAACAGATGGGTAAAACTCCAGCCCAAGATGATATAGTTAGTAAGCCATAGAGGTAGGATGGAAGCCTCTCATGTTTTTATAAACCAGGGACACTGGTAGGTGTGAGTGGGCATCACACTTGACCGGGCAGTGAGCGAGAGGATTGGCATGATCAGGGCAGAGGAAAATGAGGGGGAGGGAGCACTCAAATCCCTGAGGGCATGCAGCCTGGGCAAGGAGTCTGCAGTCTCCAACGCTTCTCAAAGCAGGGATGATGTGGGCCAAGGCCAGATCTTCTAGAAACTTGAATATTGCCTCCTTTCTTGTCTTCCCTCCCACATCTCCTTTCATGCTTGAGGACACTGCCACACTCCTGGACACTGGCCTTGAACAAGTTTCGCTTCAAACAATGGTCGGAGACTAGACCATGTTTTGGTTTGTAGAATCATAACATTCCCTGGCTGTTTGCCTGATCTGACCCTAACACATCTGAAGAGTGTGTGGAAAGAAAGCAGCCATTCTTCTAGATGTTAACCTTACCCATTAAACTCTTGGACATGTCCTAAACACTTGCTAAATAGCTATGCGACATATTTTATTCTTTTCTTTTTGACTACTTGACCCTAAAAATTTGGGTATTTGGCATCATTTAGTCAACAACTGATTGAATTTGCCTTGAGCTTCGCTTTGCTAAGATTTCCAAGCTCTGCTAAATCAATGATCTCTTTTTTTTGTCTCTCAAATTGGATTGCTTTGGGGAATTTTTCTTTGAAAAGCTTTTATTGACTTTTTCTAAAGGGAGAAGTGATATTTTAGATCCTAAATGAAATCCCGTTCAGAGAAGCTATGTGTCCACAACAACTAAGACCTTGAAGTTGAAAGAGCTCACAGAAGCCATCCAGTCTAGCAGCTCTCAGCTCTGATCCATCACCAGAATCATGCAGGAGCTTTAGAGACGACGATAACCACCACCACCACCACCACCACCACCACCATAACAATAACAACACCACCATAACAATGAACCAAGGAATCAGAGTCTCTGGGGAACCTAGGACTCTATTTATGAAGTATATTCCCAGATGTTTCTGCAGCAGCTTATGTGGGGCCTCTGGAGCAACTGGTCTACCCAACAGGACAGCCGCCAGTCACTGGGTAATTGTGGCACTGCACACATCCAAGGCAGCAAGTGTGGCTGAAATTCAGTCTGAGCTCCAGAGGAAGGCCACCTTTCACTTTGTATGACTGTCAGCTGGCAGGCTGTGTCTGCGGGCCTAGGACGGTCCACACAGAGGGGGCACCTGTAGGCTAATCAAGGCGTTGCTAACTGACCCCCAATACTGCAATTATATTAAGGGCCGTCCTAACTAATGGCCATATCGGGCTGCTCTAGAGACTGCATGTTCCTCTGTGGGAACCATGTGGTGATTTCTTCTGCCCCTTCCTCTGCTTCTATGGTGTCTGCAAACATGAATCTTGCTCTTGACCTCTAGAGCCCCACAAAATACATCCAATCCCACTTCCCCAAGGCAGACCCTCAAGGGCTTGAAGGTAGCCAACATGTTTCCTCCAGTCTTGGTTAAAATAATTCCATGTCTTTCAACCATTTCCTGAATAATCTAGCTTTGGTTCCTCTTCTCCACTTGTAAAAGTTTCCCGTTATTGGGGTCTCTCTTCTGGCATCAGGCTTCCTCAATTACCCAGCTAGATAGCTTTTTCTTCTTTTGTCTTAAATAACCCTGGTTCAATATGATATTTGTAAGGTCATGTTGGGTAGACTTGATTTTAGAGTCTGTGATTTTTTTTTTTTTTTTTTAGAGGTGGAGGGAGTTTTCCATGGGAAAAAAAAAATCCCATGTTGCAATTCTCATTTCAGTCTGGTGGGCCTTGGAGCCAAAATAGTTTGTGCACTGACTGCTATACTAGGCAGAGCTGCGAGATATTCAGCTCCCGCAATCTGGTGGGTTTGGCAGGGCAAGCTCTTGGTAACAATGACTTCCTATATACCATCCACAGTATAAAAACTGTGGCCTGTGTTTTGTCTTGCTCTATGCCCTCTGGGGCCAACTCTAGCGCCAAGCCTCTTTGAAGTCTCCATGCCTGGACCAGCTTCACAGGCTCTGAAGTCAGATGAGAAATGGGCCCATTATTAATGGGGGCAAAGCATTTTCACCCTCTTCATATAGTGTGGGTGGCATTGGGCTTCTAGGGGAAACCCCATGGTAGAATGTCAGGGTGCTTGAAGCTCTATTCCTGAGCTTGGCACTGGCTTCTTTGGGACCATTGGAACTGAGAATCAGGGGACCAGCAATGCCTTCCCTGTGCATTATTATGGACAGATGATCAGTTTGGGGGATCATACATTAGGAGAACAGATTAAGTCATTGTTTAATTGATTGATCTACTCATTCTAATATTGACTAAGCACCTAACTTTGCCCGATTCTGTGTCCCTCTTCTTTTGGGGGAATAAACATTGATATGATTTTAATGGAGAAGATGGCATGTAAGCCATTTGGTGCAAAGCAGAGTAATGGGCACCCCAGGAAAAATCTGGGGAGGTGGGAGTGAGGCACAAATGAAGAAAGTCATTAACTCTGCCTGGTTAGGATGTTTAGAAAAGCCTTCCGAAGGAAGGAGTGTTTCACTTGCATTTTAGAAGTTAACACCAGGAGCAGACCAGTGGTAGAAGTATCCCAGTACATTGTGTTTTGATCAGACACATTCTACTTGTTCACAAGCTTCCCGGGTAGTTTGATCCTGAACACAAGGAGTGCGTGAAGGACACTATTTGATTTAGGATGAGGCCACAGAGAGGGGAGGCGCCCTGCCACTGTAGTAAGAAGCCTGTGTTTGAGATCAGTCCTGCCTTTCCTCCTTTGTGCTTTGGTTGACTCACCTGTAAAATAAGACATGGACAACATCCCCAATATTTTAACATCTACTAAGAAGAGGGGAATGGTTGATTGGGATGTGACCCCTGAGACTCCCTAAGGGGACCCATCAAAGGAAAGTTGGGCTTTCAGAACACATCCTGTCACCTGTGATCAGATGACTTCTAAGACCCCTTCTCAGCTTGAGACCTTGGCTCCAAGCTGTCACACACAGCTGTGTGACCTTGGACCTGGCACTCCTTTCGTCTGCCCTCATTTTCCCATCTGTGTAATGACAGGGTAAGACAAGATGATATGAGAGCTCAGCCCTCCTGGCTTTATAGTCTAGGATCTAAGGATCAACCACACTGGCCGTGTAGGTGGACTTGGTTATCAGGAAAGAAAAAGGATGGTATTTACCAAGCACTTCCTACGCACCAGGCACTGTGCTAGGGGCTCTGCATCCATAACTTCACTTAACCAGCATGAACATATTTTGAGACAGTTAGCATTTTCATTGTCTTAGAGGTAAGAAAACAAACCCAAAGAGGTGAAAGGACTGGACAAAAGGCTCCGGAGAGGTGGGGGGAGCAGGGGCTGGAGTTGGGTCTCTGCCGCTCAGCCCAGGGCTATTTCTGGCATTTTCATCTTTGACATCACCGACTGTCTGGATGTCTTTTCCAGATAATCTGTTCATCATGGCAGGCTTTCACGCAGGTGGAACCCTCAGCTTAGTTCCAGGGGGCCCCAGAGCACCCTGTTGTCCACAGTACCTGGTGGTCAAGAGCCAGGCTGGCTGGAGGGTCAGGCCACACACCCAGGAGATGCAGCGCCCTCAAAGGGTGAAGGATGTGCCCCTGAGACTTGCCTGACTGGCTGCACAGAAGAACCTGTGAAGTCCCAGAGGGGGGAATCCTGGGCTCTGAGTCTGGAAGCCTCCACTTCCTCACACGTGGGGGGCTAGTGTCTTATGTTGGGGAAGTAGAGAGCATGGGTTCTTGAAGTTCTAGGAGTAGTGACTTTATCCAGAAGTCTGAAGGACATAGAGCTTAAGCAAGAAAAAGTGTAAGAGGAGTGTGTATGTCCTCTGTGTGTCTTCCTGGGTGCCTACCAGAGTGTACACATATGTGCAAGGAGCACACACACATGACCAGTGTAAACTGGCATGAATGAGGAGGGTTCGTGGCTCTGGGCTTTGTGGATATGAACATATATGTGAAGAAAGCCTGATATAGGTACACGTGTATGATTCTAGGGGTGTGTACATATAAGAAGAATGGACATGGTCTATGTGACATGGGTTTGTGTGTAACACGTGTGTCCTGGGAAATAGGCCTTCAGAGCCTGGGTATGAAAGCAAGTCCATTAGTCAGGCATGCATTATTTGGAAACAGAGATTTAATTTACATGTATTCTCAGCACCTTCTCCAGTGCCAGGTCATCCAAAGGTCTTATTTGGTTATTGCCATAGGCACTGCCCGGGGGATAAGCGAGGCTGCCTAGAACAGTTTGCCCATTTGGGCTGTGAGAGGCGCCTTGATCTGAGTGAAGCGAGTCCAGACTTGGGAGGGAAGTATTCTCAACCTCACGGAGCAAGCTCAGGGCGAACTGTGGAGGCTGTGCCTTCAGAGCTCAGGACAAGGCAACCTAGAGCCCCAGACAGGCATGTGGGGGCAGCAGGATCTCGTGGGAGGAGGAGCCTCAGGGGGTTCTGGTCCCACAGGTGAGCCAGACTCACCGTGACCCAGACTTACCATATACCAGACTCACCGTGAGCCAGACTGTGGAATGAACCACTGCTTCCCACCGAGTGAGGCCTAATGAGGTGATGCCTTCTCTGGCTTTGAGCTCCTTTGGGAAAGTGGCTGTGAAGCCATAGGGAGTTATTATCACTGGGGACACCGAGAGGTCACGGAGTCGGGAGGTGAGTGCTCCCGGCCACAGGCCTCGGGTGTCTACCTGCTCTGTCTTCTGTCTCCACCTCGGGTCTCCCACAGTCCGCGCCAGTCAGAGGGCTCTGAGGTCCTGTGGGAGCCACCGCCAGGCCCGTCTAGTGGCAATTCTGTACCGCCCACCTGTCTTCAGAGGCGGGGGGGGGGGGGGAGCGGGGCGGGGGGTGAGGGGGGGGACACATGCTATTGTGGGTGCTCTGAAGTTTGGAGGGAGGCAGCGCGTTCTGTTTTATGGAACCTCCCCAAGGCGGCATGAGGAAGTATCGGCAAACCCCTTCCTCACACCAGTTATGAGTCCCCAGGGCAGGAGGCAGATGTGAATGAGCCACTCCATCCCGGACACTATCCCATCGGGCGTGTCCCAGACACACAGCCCTCTCGGAGGATGAACCGTGGCCTCTCGGGTGTAGAACCTGGAGGAGTGGGAGCTCGCTGCCCACAGGCCACCGTTCCCATGGCACAAGGAGCACACAAACACAGCCCTGAGCGGGGAGCATGCCCTGCCCACGTGCTCCCCTCTGAACATCTCCCCACAGGTCCACATTCCTGCTCCATTGTCACCCTCATCCCCCCAGCTGTCCCTCACCTTCTGCGGCCTATTCGTCATCCCCCCCAAATTTACTCTTTCTCCCCCATCACCTTCCCCTTCTGAGGGGTCCCCAAAACAAATTCAACTGGACAAGTGTCGCCTCCTCAGAAAAAACATTTCATCCCTTCCTTCTCTGCCCCCCACGGCCTGCACTTCCTGGCTCCTGAATATTTCAGCGTGTTCATGGCAGGAACGTGTTTCTTTTTAAACTCCCCTGTTGTTTTGTTCTTCCTCACCTGAGGATATTTTCCCATTGATTTTTAGAGAGAGTGGAAGGGAGGGGGAGAGACACAGAGAGAGAAACATCGATGTGAGAGAGACACATCGATTCGTTGCTTCCCACATGCACCCCCTGCAACCAAGGAACCTGCCCTTGACCAGCATCAGACCTGGGACCCTTCACTCAGCAGGCCGACGGTCTATCCACTGAGCAACACTGGCTAGGGATAAAACTTCTGTCTTTTAAATCGTCACTGAGTTAGTTCATTCTGAGACACTTACCCACTGCGGGGATAGGAACCCTTGTCCTCAGAACCCCGAGTCTATGGGAAGAGGCGAGGATAACATGAGAACACTTACTGAGCTCTTACTGTGCACACTGTTCAACATGCTAGAAGGGCCTTCAACCATTTAATTCTTGTAATCCCCCTAGTGGGGAAGTATACCCCTCGCCATCATCACTGTGCACTTAGCGCCTCCATTTTCTTGCTTTGTAAGGAGATGAGTGATCCAGCCCAGAGGGTGCCGTAGAGGTGGGAGAATTGGTTTGGCTGAAGGGGCAGTGGGAAGGTTATGGACGGTGACAATGGCCTAGGTCTTGAAGCCCAAGGAGGCAGGGAGGGCCGCTCTCAGGGAGGAGGAGGTGGCAGGTGTGGGTCAGCGTCTGTCACCCGAGGCCTGGCACAGCAGGCCCTGGCAGTAGGCACCATCGGCACAAGCGGCAGAGCCAGGCCAGCAGAGCCCGGCTGTCCGCCAGGGGCTTCATACCTTGCCCTTTGGGAAGGAGATGTGGGCTACGCACAGGCAGTGCTTGTCATTCCCAGCAGGAAGGTTCTGGAAAGGCCCCGCAGACATTGGATCAGTGACCAGGAACCACCGCGCCTCAGGGGAACACAGGGCTCGGTCCTTGCCAGCCGTGCTCACACATTTTCATCAGCCTATCAGTCAAAACCCTGTGTGTTCTTGTGTGTGTGTGTGTGTGTGTGTAAAAGACACCTTATTTAATATAGGCCATCGATTCGTTAACATTGAACTCATAGCCACCAGCACCGCAACTCACGAACACCCGCATCTTCTCTGCGAGACACATCCCAGCCTCCCCACGCCAGGAGCACCATGCGCGAGGGCTGTCTGAAACGGTGACCTCACCCAAGAAAGCACAGAAACTCGAAAAACTCGGCCCCGGGCAGCAGAAAGGGCAGCTATTTACAGGATGAGAAGTGAGACAAGGAGGCTGAGCATCCTCTTGTTCACACTCAGCCGAGAGCGTGAGATCTGGGGAAGCTGCGTCCGCCTCTCTGAGCAGGTCCTCAACTGACCGTGAAGGGCCGACGGTATTGATTTTGGGGTCGCAAGTGAATTTGGCGAGTAGGTGAACCTGCATTGACAGAATCCACGCGGGAGAGGGATGGGCCAGCAGCAGTGGGTTTGGGAATCCCCTCACAGGAACCTGGAGGCGCTTTCCCAGTGATCCTGGCCCAGCCAGCCTCCTAAGGCTTGGGAGTGGGAGCCAGAGGCATCCTGCTCGGGGAGCCCCTCTGCTCCGCACAGGAGCGGCCTGCAGTTGCTGGATGGGGCATCACAGCTGGTCTCCCTCCGTAGGCGCTTCCGCTATGCTCTGTCTCAGGTCTTCCCAGCAGTCACAGGAGGCGGCATGGAGAAGGGTTCCCCTCACTCCTGAAGGGGACCCTCAGGGTTCGGGGGAAGTGAGTGGCCCAAGGCCCCCTGCCCATGGAGGCAAAGCTGAGAGCAGAGTCCCTGCATCAGGCTTCTTTCCAATTCAGCTTCATGCCCCAAGGTGTACTCACCCACTAGGGGTATTGTAAGAATTAAATGGTTAAGCCCCTTCTGGCATGGTGAACAGTGCACACGGTCGAAGTGGTGCCCTAAACGTGAGGTTGTTTGCACTTGCATAGGAAGGCGGGCTCAGTACAGTGTCCCTGCAGAAAAGCGAGGGAACCACAGCCATGCGTCGCCGGTTCTGCTTAGCTGCTGCGTGTGCTCCCCGCGCGAGGAGGCCAATGTGTGAGCAGCCATGATTGCTCTTGGAGACAGAGTTTATTTGTGTCCCATACATGTCCCAACACCAGA
Organism: Myotis myotis; assembly: GCF_014108235.1. Classification (NCBI taxonomy): domain Eukaryota; kingdom Metazoa; phylum Chordata; class Mammalia; order Chiroptera; family Vespertilionidae; genus Myotis; species Myotis myotis. The sequence goes on along the minus strand of NW_023416318.1, from coordinate 50,555,949 downwards.
CCCGTGGTTACCGCTAACTGCTTGGATCTGTGGACTCTGGTGACCACTGAATACAACTGCTCCTCCGTTGCTTTGTAGACACACTTCTTGATGTTCTTACCTTTTTGGAAATATTTCAAAGAATCCCCAACCCCAGCTTCTCATACGTCAGCAGATGAGAGTCAGTTTTCCTTTGCCTGGCTAGGCCATGCCTCTCAATTTATAGCCAATAATTCATAGGCGGGGACGTGGGAAGTGGAGTACCTGGGAAGGTTTGAAATTGTTCTTTTAGCCTCCCCTTTTTTTCTTTCTGGGCAGGACAGTTGTGGGATTCTGGGTCGCCTGGAGCCACTTGTACTACGGAGCATTCTGAGGTACAGCTCTCTGGCCTTGCTCCCTCTTCTGCAAAAGGAGGGTAGAAACACCACTCTTGTCTTCCTTCCAGCATGTTCTTGAGGGTTACGTAATTAAACACGGTATGTAGAAGCCCCCTGCTAACTACTAAGTGCTAAGTGTTAAACAAAAGTCTACTTACTAGCCACACAAAGGTTATCTTTCTGGAAAATGACAAGAAAGAAGGACAGCATCACTTAGCAAAAGCAGATTCTGTTCTTCGGTTTACAAATAAAATTCTGTACCTTAGGAGATGGCCTCGGGGTGGTCGTCAAGTGCTGCTCACGGGGCAGATGTTTCAGCCATGGTAGATGTGGTCCTGGGATGCACAGATAGGTAGAGATATGGCTTTATGCATAAATACACACACTCGCACTTTATGTATAGATGGGCTCATAGATGCGAGTTCTTTTTTGCATATTGAGAACTACCAATGTGGAATATATTTTCTTAAAAATGGCACTTATTTCACACCCGTGTACATTCTTGAGCCAAACTTGCCCCTACATGTGCAGCCCTGTGAACACACATGGAGTTTTAATACAAACGTTCCTACACATATTTGGCTTTGAGTTCTCGGGAGAAAAGGCCCATTGTCTCCACTGGGGGCAGAGCGGGAACCCCAAAGCAGGAAGGTCTCGCCCCAGCTTTTCCAGGGACTCGAACTCTGACCTTATGGAAGGTAGTTAATTTCTCTGCCCCCGATTCCCTCTCCAAACTTGCCCCACACACAAGGTGCCCATTCATACAGATGGTCTCACCCTGTCCCGGGGTGGGGGGTGGGGGGGTAGGCCACGCAATCACGCCCAGGATTCCTCTTTTCCTGGTCTTGAAGCCTTTAACTGAAACACATCCGAGACAATCCCGTGCCTGCTCTTCAAAGCCGCCTGCGGTCTGCAGACCTCGGGGCAGAGCCGCTGGGAGGACAGACCTCAGACCAGGAGAAAACCCTCCCGCCTGTTTCCAATCACGCGAGGAAGAGGCTCGGTGCCGAAATGGAGGCATTTCCTCCACCGGCCCCTGCTCCAGAATGCCCCCTTTGACAAACCTGGCTACGCAAACACGGGCAGAGGACTCTGGGAGCTCCGTGCCCTCCTGGCCCTGCCATTTATCCAATTTACACTGATCAGACCCACATTGGCAAATGAAAGCGTCCTCTTTCCTTCTGTTTGCATGAGCCACTCACGGGGGCAATTTGAAAGGATTGGATTTCCCCTTGGAAATGCTGGTATTTCCATGATTTGAAAAGTCTGGCTCAATTAGAATAATCTTCGGGCACTTCCTCTCCTTTTATGCAGGTAAATCACGGATAATTTAAAAGCAAGAGGACCTTTCGGACCATTGGGCCCGCCGCTTTCATCTGCTGGGCCCTGGTAATTGCCCTTCCATTGTGAGACCTCCGTGGTGAGCCGGGGGCTGATTAAGAGGTGAAGGGCTGGGTCCCCGCGAAGGGAGGGTCGAGGGCCGCCACACATGGCCTCTCCTTCAAAGACACTTCCTCTGCAGCAGGTATGTTAAATACCAAACCTGAGTCGGGTTACGCTCTCAATTGATGCCATATGATCCCAAGTGCCCAGACAAAGGCAGGCCGTGATTAGAAAGTTCAAGACTGCGAATGCTTCAGGGGGCAGGGGGAGCCCAGCGCCTGGGGACGGGGCGGGAGCCGGCACCGCGAGCTGACAGTGGTATGCGGCACCCCCCAAAACATGTTTGGAACAAGAGAAAATTGTTCTTTTACCTCGGCTGCCCACGCTCCCATCTGGCACACGATGAAAGCTCTGGCTGCCCCGCTCTCCGCGGGGTTGTGGGGACCGGGGAGCTCGCAGGGAGCGATGCTGTTGTGACTCGGCCTTCATTAGGCTCGTGTGCACGTCCCCTGCCCCTTCCACCTTGGAGAGGGAGTGCCTTGTTGTGACTGTGGCCTTGGCCGTGGCGGGGGCGGGGTCCCAGCTGGGGAACACTGGGGAGCAGCGAGGCTCGCCTGCTCCTTGTTATGGATGGGGACACTGAGGCCCAGCATCCATCAGTCTGTGGTGCCTAAGCAGGGCCAGAGCTTAGGTCTCCACCAGCTCCCGCTGTCCTGGAGGGGAGGCGGGGAGGGGAGGTACAGGCCAGGCCCCACCCTGCCCCCTCACTCAGGCCTCCTGGCCCCCCAGCTGCCCCCAGAGGCGGGATCTGAGACTCACGTGGAGCAGATGGGCAGGCGGCAGGCAGGAGCAGGACAGCAGCGGTGCAGTAGGCCACATGCTCTCAGGGCAGCCCCCAGTGCCAGCCTGGGAACCGAGGGTCCGAGGGGTGGGGAGGAGGAAAGGGGATGAGGCCAGAGCCCCCAGGCTCCAGTCCCTTGCTGCTGCTGGCTGGTTCAGATCCACGCTAAGGGAGTCTCTTTTCCACCGAGGCCTTGTTTTTCCTCTCTCAGTAACAGCGTGGGGGAGGAGCTAGGGAGCTGGGAGGGCAGGTGCTCACAATCAGGGTCCCCCACAGGTTCTGTGCAATTGAATTCGTGGCTTTAGCGAGGCGCATCTAGCCTCTGTGGTGACTCCTCGTAAAGAGACTGCAAGGCCCAGGGAGCCGCCTCTGTGAGCACCAGGAGCAAGTGGGAAATGACAGAGCCATGGCCAGCCGGGGGTCTCCAAGGACAGGCACTTAGCGTGTGTGTGTGTGTGTGTGTGTGTGTGTGTGTGTGTGCGTGCGTGTGTGTGTGTGTGGAAGCGCGCTCACCAGGCAGCCCTTCCAGCAGGCGAGCACATATGGCCAGAGAAGAGCAGCGAGGGAAAAGGGAATCCAACGAGAACAATGCGATCCCTATTTCTCGGACAACCCGCTAAGCACTTCCTCCTGTGAAACCCGAAAAAGGACCTAACCCTTTTGGCTCACCTAGGAAAACGCTGGGAGTCGGGGGTGATGAGGTTCTCAGTCTCTCCCTGGGTCTTGCTTTGGTTCCTTTACTACTTCCCACCTTGTCTGGAGCTTCACTGGGTACATTGTAATCATTTACACTTCAGCCCCAGCCTCAGACGGAGCCCAGCTGGAGGGCAGGGACCCACCGTGGTCCCGCAGCCCCTCCCGTCCGCCCAGGCTAAGCAGTTCCTTATGCAATGCTTGTCTAACGGAACTGAGGTTTGCTTCCCAGGTAGACCAAGGGTCTCCTTTGACAGCGGAGCAAGCCTTAGAGCTGAGAGCTGCGCACACTTGCCTGGTGAGTTATGTCCTGTGAGGTCCTGGAAGCGTTTCCTCCCGCCTCTGCCTCTGAATTCCTTCCTCAGATCGGGTGTGAACACACTCACCAGACAGCGCCCTGTCAGGGACCATCACAGCAATGAATGACCTCCACAGGCACGTGCTAATTGGGTGACTCATTTGTTCTCATCATCCTCCCATTCTATGAGTTCGTTACTATCACTGTCCTGATTTCCCAGAGGAGGACTTGGAGGCACAGAGAGGCTATGGGACTTGTCCAAGGCCACACAGCGAGGACGCGGCAGAGCCAGGAGGCAGACCCAGGCAGACGGTCTGGTGTCAGCGCCGGTGCTCGCCGCCTCTCCATGCAGGCAGCGCCTGGCGGGGCCTGGCGAGAAGCAGGCGCTGAAAACCAAGTGCTGGTTCTCAGCTCTGTCTCCGTCGACTCCCCTGGGCCAGGAGGGTGCCAGGCCCCAGGGCAGAGCTGTGAGCCTCTCGTGGAGACCACCCACGGGGAAGGAGGAGGTTGCCATTTCCCTGTCATTCTGAGTCTGGAAAAGTCCACAGCATCCCTGCAACCCCCCCTCCTCCCCCAGACCCTCGGTGCCTCCGAGTTGGAATGGTCTGAGCCCTGGGCCTCCGGGGACGGCCCTCTGTGTCAGGGCCCCTCCTGACAGCCCCTGGTTATGTTAGAAGAAGATCCAGGCCCCTGGGTGTTCCCTTCTCCAGGAAGCACTTGAAAAATGCAGGGAGGCAGAGAAGTTCAAGGTTTGGGTATCTGCTGCCCTTGGTTCTGCCCAGGAATTCTTTAGCTGATTACACGGCTCTCACTTCAACAACACCAGCTTTGTGTCCTGGGCTATGGGAAGGCTCCTCGCCGGCACCGCCACCCCCGCCACGGAGGGGCATCTGTCGGGAAAACACATCTGGAGAGAAGTATTTCCACCAGATTTTATAAATACTCCAAGGGCAACCGTGTCTTGAAGAGTTCTTTCTCCTTTCTCCTTTTTTCCTTCGAGCTAACAGCTCCTGCGAAGGCCCCCACGTCCTCAGAAATCCCTGGAATGAACTGTGCTGCAAACCACTGAGAAAGAATGTGACAGGCCTCCTCTCCGAGACCTCGGGGCTGGTGGTGGACATCTTGTGCTCGCGCAGGGGACACAGCCTCCGGGGGGTGGGGGCAGGAACCCCCCAAGCTCGGTCCTGCTGCTGAGAAGCTGGGCCATGGGCTGGGATGAGCCCGTCAGTGTTCCAGTGGGAACCTTTCTTGGGGCAGATATTTCTCAAGCCCTGACTACAGTAGGGAAGTCTATTTAGACTGTCCTTTCGCTCAAAGCCAATATGCGCAACGTTGTTTTTTCATTTCTCTGATTTCCCCCTGTGTCTCTCTTACTCCCTGAACATGTCTGCAGCAGCAGGAAGAGGAGTCCCGAGATGAATGTGCGGCCCTGGTGCTGGGAGACAGCCTGACGGGGAGGGAGATCACGCCTCAATGAAAGGAACACTCAGTTCACTGTGCTCAGCCCGGAGAGGCCCACAGAGGGGTGGGCCCAGAGGTGAATGATGACTTGCATGCCCTCACGCTGAACATCCTCACAGGAACCCTGTAGCCCTGCCGGCGTGGCTTAGTGGTTGAGCATCAACCTATGAACCAGGAGGTCGCGGTTCGATTCCCCGTTGGGGCGTGCAGGAGGCAGCCAATTGATGATTCTCTCTCATCACATGCTGGTAAATGGTCAAACTAGAACTCTAAGCCAGGCCCATCTGACTTTCTGGCTTGTGCCATTAACTACACACCAGCTCTGCTGAGCACCCCTCAGAGAGCTCTCCAGCCCCTGGAGCAGGCACAGACAGAGTGGGGTCAACATGCAAAGAGGGGTGTAGGTCAACCGCACTGCAGTGGTTTGGAGGTGACAGGGATTTCTGTGAGGTGGGGAGGGGAGTGGAGAGGAGCATGTCAGTGCAGGTGTGAGAAGTCCTCTATTCTTTGTCCTGGTATGTCTCACCTCTTGTGTCTTCATAGCCACATAGCTTCAGAGCTCACGCTGCCTCTTCCAGGAAGCCTTCCTGAACTGCTCCCGTATCAGGGACCTCTCCCTCCCCTACTCACCGGTAACAGGTACAGTCAGTGCTGAAGCCAACACAGGCTAGGTTAGTATACTTTCTGCCACAAGGGTCTTGCCTTCCCAGCTAGATTGCAAATTTGTGAGGTGAGGCCCAGGGCTCCCAATGTTCTATTTTCCAGGGCATAGAATCCAGCACCAGGTAAAGGGGTGTAGAGTGAAAAGAAGGGCAAACTCTGGTGAATAAGGGTAACAGGCTGGTGACAAACTGACACAAATTGGAATGAAAAAACCAGTGAGGCGGGCCATCCTTTCCGAATGAGGAGAGAGTAGGCATACCTGTGGCTGCTTCGATGACTCAAAGGCTCTGCGTCCCAGGATGCCATTCCCAAAGACCCAGCTGCTCCCTGGCAGCTCGAACCGGCACTCAGGTGAGTTGGTCACTGAAGGTGCTGGGGAAATCCATAAACAGACAAATTAAATGTTTGGGGTATTTCTTAGACACCTGATACTTTTCTTATTTTATCCTCAAAACACACTGTAGATGCTTTTAATTACAGCAGCAACTTTAAAAAATTATAAAATGATTCATGTTGATAGAGAAAAGGTTGTAATGCAGAGAAAGCAAAAGGAAGGAAATTTAAACAATCACTTCTCATCACCCTGCAGTAACCTCTTTGGAAATCTGTTGCATAGTTTCCAAAATTTCATGAAAATATGTGTTTTTCCTCAAATGGAATTACATTACATATCCTGTTTTTAACATGCCTTTTTTCCCAGTTAACAGCATGACTACTTTTTTCCCTGTCATTGAATATTCTAGCTTGTTTTAATGCTACAGGGTATTCATTATATTAAAGTGCATTGATTTACTTGGTCTACTGTGTCCATACCCACAGCTTACTAAGTGCTTAGTAAATATTTGTTGAATAACTTACTTAAATGAATGCTGAATAGTTAGGTTGTGTTTCTAAATATTTGCTGTTACAAACAGCACTGCAGCAAACATCCTTTTAGCTAAATCATTAACACGTTGGTAATTATTTCCTTAAGATCAACCCTCCAGAGTGGAATTGTTTGGTTAAAGAGTATGACCATCTTTAAAACATTTGGATCATCTCCAGAAATGTTATGCCAATTTGCAGTTCTATCTACAGTACCAGACTATACACATTTCCTTTCATCTCAGCCAATTCATGGTATTAAAAATGTCTTTTCTGATTGAATAGGTCAAATATAGAATCTCATTTTGACATAATTTGTAATTCTTTGATGTTTAGTGAGGTTGAATATTTTCCCACATGCTTATCGATCATTTATGTATCTTTTATGAATTGCCTTTTTATGTCTCTTACCCATTTAAAATTTTGTTGATCATTTTTATTATCGACTTACAAGTGTTCCTTTTATTAAAATATTAATCCACTGGGTACATATAAAGTTGCACACTTGGCATTTTATTTTAGTTTCTTTATCATTTTTAAAGACTGTGCAATCACTTCAATCTTCCATTTATGTTTCTGTTCTTTGACTTCGTGCTTAAGAAAGGCCATCTATACCTCTGAGGTCATAGCTAGTCAATCACAGTTTTATCCCCGTTTTACAGGTAAAACAATGTGGTTCGCGGAGTCCAAAGTCAGACAGCTCAGGAGTAAGATTTTATGTTTGATTTCAAACCCCCACGCTCTGTCTGTGACATCAGGATGTCTCCTTTCTGCAACAATATTCCGAATTACTCAAGTCAGCTCTCTTGAGCAGTTGGCCTACAGATGTGTAGAGGCAGAGAGGCCTGAGTTTCAGGAGTAGATGATAATGAGAGAGCCTGAAAGTTAATTCTGCAGAGTCACACCTAATATCCCCTACTCGTCTCTGCCGTGTGGACCCTGAGCGCTCGTAACTCAGTACACTCTTCTGCAAAGGTGTCCTTGGTTGGACACATGGCTGGCCCCGGAGGGGCGTGAAGAATTTCACCTGCTAGTAAATTGCCCTGATACCGAGAACCTGCAGAGTGGAAGGATGGCTGAGGCCTTGACCTTTAGATGCTTTGAGCCATTCTGGGTGTGCTCTCATTGCCCTCCCAGCCCCCATACCAGCCACCATGCCAAGCTCCAGAGCTGGGGGAGAAGAGGGAGAACATGATTTCCCTGCAGGGCCTACGATCCATAAGGGATATCATTTGACCTTCGTGCTCCTTTGCACTTGGACACCTGGAGAGGAAACTGAGCAGGGAAGCAAGTGGAACTGTGGCAGGGCTTTTAGAAAAGAAATAAAACCCTAGCTGTTTGGCTTAGTGGGTAGAGAGTCAGCCTGAAGACCACAGGGTCTTGGGTTCAATTCTGGTCAAGGGCATATACCTTGGTTGTAGGCTCCTCCCCGGCCCTGGGCCTGGTCAGGTCTCATGCAGGAGGCAACCAATCAATGTGTTTCTCTCACATCAATGTTTCTTTCCCTTTCTCTTTCATTCTCCTTAAAAACCAATGGGAAAAATATCCTTGGGTGAGGATTAACAAAACAACAACAACAAAACGTTTTTTTAAAAGAAAAGAAATAAAGACTTCCAATGATCCCTATGGATAGTTCTCAACTCATTCCAGGGCCTGAAAATATATATATGGCTAAGTGTCCATTTGACCGGTAGCTATGATGCTATGATGTGCACTGACCACTAGGGGGCAGACACTCAACACAGGAGCTGCCATGATGCACCCTGGCCATTTAAAAATAAATGATACCATGGACCTGGAGCCGACAAACCAACACTCGGCTTCCCCCAAGTGGGACACAGACCCTGCCACCACCCCAGAGCGACACCCCACCAAATCGCAGCTAACGCTGTCAAGACCCCATGGTGAAAAATGTGGCCCACAGCCCAGCCCAGCCTGGAACAGTCACTGTGGGCGCCGGATAATGATGTCACATAGCAACGCCTGTCTTCCTCTCCCTAGCAACTCGCCTCCTTGGAGTTTCTTCAGCCCAGGAACCCAACTTGCTTTATAGCCAGGTACAAACATTTTACAGTTCAACCAAATGTTTGTGAATTGTTTTCCCATGCCTCATCTCATTCGATCTTCACAGAAGTTCTGGAGTAGGTAGATAGGAGACTCGGTAGAATCCTATTTTCTTTTCATTAGCAAGACAACAGAGATTTAGAAAGTTTAGAAACTTGACCCGACTGAAAAGAAGTAAGAAATGGTGGAACTTGAAAATGACTTCAGGTTTTCTCACTGCGCAGAATATAGTCAGACACTGCTGCAGTTAAATATTTTACCCTTTGTTCTCCCTGCATGATCTACAATAATAATCTGCTTCGTGTTGATATTTACTGCTGTGTTGCTGACAATTACCTGAAAGAGAAGTTAGGGTGCTTCACTGGGCTGAAAAAAGTTTAGTTAAATCAGAAAGCAGGTCTAATTAAGCAAGTTTATTCAATATATATAAAAGGCTAAGTTGACTCGCACACACGTGATACATATAAAGCTCTTGCTGGCGCCAATGACTTGTGTGTGTTTCGATCTGTCATTGTTGATTATGAATTTGGTTGACAGTTCTATTATAGAGAAAGGGTAAATAGCAATATTAAAATATTTCTTCTAATTAATTTCCTTTCAATGTGCATGAATCCGTGCACTGGTACACTACTTATATAATAAGCTAGCAGCATGTGTAGTGTCAGACGAAATATTTTTATTCCTCTTTTCATAAACAATTTTTTGAAAAAATCCATAATTGCTGTTGTGCCTTCAATGAGCATCAAAGGAAGAAAAGTCTTTGTGTTCATTCCCTTAAAGAGAAATTTCTTTTTCTCTTAAGAAATAAATCACTACGGCACCTCTAATAGAGCTTAAGAGAATAAAATCAGCTTTTTGATGGGTAAAAGTATAAATGTGGACTATTTACTCAACCCCATGACTTGGGGAGAGCGGTGTTAGACGAAGATTCACTGTGTAATCCCAGTGTTGGTCGTCAGCCATGGTGGAGGTTTTCTACAGCACGAATCACATGAGCTCCTCCTGCAGGCACAGGGACCTCAGTCATGCGGGCAGAGGGATGGGCAGGGCCTGGATGGGGAGCTGATGGAACTGGAGTTCTGAGTGGCAGTGGCGAAAAGCATCTTTAGCGATCTGTGTCACCCACACCCTTCTATCAAGAGATTGGGGGGGATGAAGGGCCCAGCTTGGTGGTTGACATTCTGTGTGCGCGAGCTGGCATCCCTTCTTATAGGCTATCAGTTAGTAAATGCATCATCATTCACCTGTTTTTATAACGCCCCTTTTTGTAATAGCACATGTAATAGAACTTAATAGGGAGTCCAAGGCAAGAAATATGACTAGAGCAGAAAGAATAAAAGCGAAAGCCCTGCTTCCCCACATCCTCCTGCACAGCGCTGGGTGTGGGAGTGGAGTGAGATGGGGACCCTCCCTGTTTCCACCTGTGCCCACTGAGGACATCAGGGACTGGGGAAGGAACAGGATCCTGGCCATCTCCTCCCAGTTCATTTCTATTCCTCGGCTAACTAGGAATCTGAGGAATGGGTGGTGATTCTGATATTTTAAAAAAAGTAGGTGAAATAAATGGCGGGACAGCTTAGTGAAATGAGCAGCTTCTCTCTCCATCGCTGCCCCTGCCTGTGGAGGTAGCAGAGCCCTGGAAAGTGAGGAAGGGAAGGGACCCTCCTTGTGCATTTCCATGTCGGTGGCCCCGTGTAGCTCAGTTTTTTCCAGGCAGTTTCCAGGCCTCACAGACATGCCCATTACTTTACTCTTAGGCTGGCATTTGTGGAAATTGACAGAGGAGCCAAGCTTCTTGGAAACCCATGGAAAGCTGTTAGAACCGAGGTAACTTTCTGCTGTGATGGAACAAAGAGAAAGAAATCAAAGGATGGCTGTTTCCCTGGGGCGTTGGGGGGGGGAGTGGTGGCGGGGAGGGGGGGACGGAATTGGGGGGGGAAGATGGTGGGGAGGGACCAGATTGCCCTTTCCCCTGACCCAGTCATTGAGACCATATTTTTGATATCCAAGCTGCCTCCACTAATAATTTTCCTGACTTTCCAGCTAGAATCTTCTCGACAAGGCACTCCCAACTTTGGAGCTACTTTCTACCAGTATCTGGGCAACCCTGGCATGCCCGCCTCCGAAATGAATTCCTCTGCCAACTATATGTTTGGTTCGGATCTCGCACATGGCGCGCACAGCGTGCCGCCGACAGAGCCCGCGGAGGCCGGGGCTGGGCACTCACCAGCCTGCTCCAGGCCCAGCTTGGTTACGGCAGAGCTGGTTTCCCTCCAAGATGTCTCAATCAGCGGGGCCTCCACACACTTTTTTTTTTTTTTTCTAACGCTGTCCTCTCATTGCCTGTGTTGGAAGGATCAGGCATGGGAGGGACGCTTTCATCCCTGGCAGGGAATGTGTGGGGAGCTGAAGCAGGACGACGGGATTGGGAACCGGGAGGGGTGTGCATTGTCTGCCGTGGCCTATCACCACTCAAATCCAGTGTGTAGGTTAATAAGGCTTCAACTTTAAAGGAACGGTGCACATCTGAGTGACAAGCTGGTGAATGAGAGTCAGGGGGAAGTGCTGCGCTTGGAAAGGTCCCCGTTTCCTGAGCTGCAGTTGAATTTTAAAAAGCGGGACTTATCAGTTAGTGGGGGCAGACACCTCCGAGAGCCTGGGCCGCATTGCAAGCTCACATGGCTCTGCGAGCGCCCACCTCCCAGGGGCTCCGAGGCCGGCAGATCAATCAATCGCCTTAGGTCATGGCTAGTTATTGTTCTTGAATCAAAGAGTGACTAGAACCCCGCGCTCACGTCAGAACCATCGACGGCGACAGCTGAGACTGAGTCTTGTGCTGGCATCCAAATGTGTCAGGAAAGTTTTGTTCTGAGATTATTTGGGGCCTTTTTTTTTTTTTTTTTTTAAAGAAGTCTCAAATAATACTTATCCCGCAGCTCCACACGCTGCAGCCTTTGAGTTGTGCTTTGCCTACGATCTGGAAGTCCCCCAGGGATGGTCCATTCAGGTGCCGGGCCCTGCGCTCAGGTGCAGGACACCCTGCCTCCTGGCTTTCCGCCACAGCCATGTCCCCCGGATGCATGGGCCCCTCCTGTCAACGCAGTGAGGAGCCCACGGCAACGCAAATAGGGATTTCTGATCTTTTTGGTTATAACAATGCAAACCAGGAAGATAACTCTTTAAAATGAAAAGAACAAACCTGACTTTTACAGAATGAAAAAAATGCTTTTCTGTGAAAGTGTGCATCTCTGTCCACATATATACTTATATTTACAAAATTCCAACCATGGTAAAAACAACATTTTGTATCTTAATTTTTCAAAATTCTTCACATCCTACTGGAAATATTTCAAGAGTGTCATAATTACCATTTTTGATGACTGTACTTATATGGCGGGCCATCTTATCTTTGGGGAGTAGTTAAAATGTTTGCCATTTTTCCAACGCAGCTGAAATTAGAATTTTCATAAAATTTTGTCTTAACTATATATTTTCAGGCAAGCCAAAAATGGCCTAAAGGGCACGGATATTTTTAGGGCTTTTGCTACATGGGTTATATAAGTTTCTAAAATTTATGTTAGTTTATAACATCATCAGAATATGAGTGTACTAGTTACATCTGACTTTGCCAGCATTAAGAATTGTCAAATTTTTAAAAGTCTACTGGAAATTTACTAAAAGAGTAGTAGATTTCAGGTGTTCTAATCACACACAAAGAAATGGCAACCATGTGAGGAGATGTGTTAACTAGCTTGATTGGAGTAATCATTTCTCTCTCTCTCTCTCTCTCTCTCTCTCTCTCTCTCTATATATATATATATATATATATATATAATCATGTTGTACACTTTAAATATACCATCTTTATTTAAAAATAAATAAAAATTAAAAAGTGAAAAGTAAAGAAGATTTCAGGTGAAAACCCTGGTTGTCATTTGCTTTACAGATTTTAGCAGAAGACAGAATGTGAGAAGTAAATGCTTAACAGAAGTCCCCAAACTCACCGACGAGCTGGAACAGGCATTTGAAGAAACAGATGTTCAGGGGTTAGGGAGTGAAGTCTGGGAATGGCTGGCGATTGAGTTGAACGGGACGGAAGTAGGTTCCGAGTGAACTGAACCGCTGCTACTCAGGCAGAGCGAAGAGCTTGGCCTGGTGGAAAAGGACCACAGGTGTGCGGCTTGATGAGAGGGATGACCAGGCCCGTGTATCGGAGGCTAATGCGTCCCCATGTCATTTACCTTTCTCACAGTGCATGAATGGATTCAGATAACAGCAGTGCCAATATTACTCATGTTCTAAACTTTTTGGCAGACGTTACCTTAAAATCAATGGCACAGTCCTTTCTGAGCTCCATCATTTCCGGGGTCTGTTACCTTGGGGAGCTAACTTCCTCCTGCCACACATCCACTTTCTGGAACACAGGCCCGGTCATCTCTACCCCCAAGGATGGCTTTGAATATGACATGAGTTAAGGCAAGTAAAACAGAGCCTGGCCAATGGCAAGCACTTGACACATGGTAGCCATTACCCCTATCACCATTATTATATACAACAAGCACAAGCTGTTGAATGGAATTTGCCCATTTCTAAGGGCTTTTACTTTCGGGGGGAAAGAGTTGAGCGTTTGCGGCTCTTCTTGGATCATAACCGGTTCACCTGAACTCTGAGAGCTTGGATTTGATGAACTCAAAGGACCGGTATAGCCTGGATATGCCATGTGCTCACCTGCCCGGGGGCTCATAAACGTCCATTAGGTCACGGGCTGCCGCTCAGGCACATGGTTTTCTTGTTCAGGGTGGGTACGGGGTGGGGGTAGGAGGTGGGAGGGAGGTGGGAATGGCGGAGGGGTTGTATGAGCTTTGCTTTGCCTCTTGTTCTGGTGCTGAATGGCCCCAGCGTGTTGGCTTTCTTGCTGATCTTTGGCTGCTATTTCTTGGTGGTTTTGATTCCTCCAGTATTTCTCACCTCATTTCTCACCTCCTCTTGCTTTTGCCCTTTCCATAAACATCAGGCAGCTTTTCACGTCCGGTCCACTGTAACTTACTAGAGACCTGGGTATTATTGCGAAACCAAGTATCAATCACATAGAAGCTTGTGACATGATATGTATGTGTGTAAGCATATTGATGTAGTGGTACCTTTAGATACATATGCTAAAAGCGGGGAGCTCTCTGGGTGCAGGGGTCTTAGCCATCGAGAGGGTAAGGGATTGAGGACGGGATGATTTGTTGAGCACTGAGGGTGAAGATCTTAGAGGACTGGAGCAAACTGGAGGAGCACTGACCACCTTCTAGAGCCAGAGACAGACTAGAGAACAGCGATCATGAAGAGACTGTCAGAGTTGTTAAATATTTGTAACTTCAATCTGCAAAGAGCAGTTTAAAAAAATGCACGGCCTCTCTGCCAATCTCCTAAAGGTCTTAGGACAGGGGTGGGCAAACTTTTTGACTCGAGGGCCACAATGGGTTCTTAAACTGGACCGGAGGGCCGGAACAAAAGCATGGATGGAGTGTTTGTGTGAACTAATATAAGTTCAAAGTAAACATCATTACATAAAAGGGTACGGTCTTTTTTTTTTTTTAGTTTTATTCATTTCAAATGGGCCGGATCTGGCCTGCGGGCCGTAGTTTGCCCACAGCTGTCTTAGGACCTTCATGGACAACCCAGCCGTGTGGAGGCTCAGAGACACCTGATTACACCAAGCAAGACAGGTGTGTGGGAAGCTGGGTGTTCCCAGGACTCGCACCTGTATAATTAGCATCTTCTTTTGCTAAAGCCATTACCCATTTAACTGCTCCAGTGAGGTCTCAGGCCATTGTCAGCTTGTGGGGTGCAGAGGTACTTCCCTTCCCTGTGCAAACTGTGGGCGCGTTTGTCCTGCATTGCTGCATGCCTGTGATGTGTCTGGGTGCTTACACACTTTCATTTAATTCTCATATGAAGCCCCTCAAGAAAGTATTGTCATCCTTATTTTGTATTCAAGGAAACATTTCTCAGGCTAAACCTCAAGTTCTGTGGAACCAGGACCTGGCCCAGTGTGTAAGGCTGCAGCACACTTACCTGGAGAGGCAGGAGCACCAGGAAGTTCAAAGTCTGGGTTAGGAGTCAGATTTTCCTGTACCAAATCCTGGCTTTGCCATGAATTAGATATAGAACTTCTCCCAGGGCACCTAGGATGAAGATGAAATGAAATGAAATGAAATGATGTAGATAAAGCACTTAGCACGGGGCTGGTCAAAATGAGTGATTCATACATTTCACATGATCAGTAATAATAGCTAGAAGTCCCACCCTGAAACCCGCCCTCTCCCCCCACCCCCACCCCCACCCAACCCCCGCCACAATGATCATAACATTTCAGATGAGTGTGCCTGGTCCTTAGAGTATCAGGATAATTCCTCGCATAGATCTAGAGCGAGAAGAACTGTCCCAAGCCAGACTCTGCTCTGGTGGACGCATTTATTCAGTCCTCAGCTAGGAGGTGTCTGAGTCAAGATTCTATCTCAGGCGGTTGCCTCCAGAGTCAACACTCTTCACCCACCATGCTATGCTGCCTGGCCTTGCTTTTGTGTTTGTGGCCAAGCCTGGAACAAGAATAACCTTAGCGATTAGGAACCTAACTGGGACGGAGAAAACTTGGGTCTCACTCATTTGAAGTTAGCTCAGAAAGTGCCGGCCTTTTAAGGGATTGCTTTCCATATAAGATGTCGAATGACACACATTTGTTCTGAATGATTAACTTTGCAGCACATGGATAACACAAATTATTTGTAGCAATACGAACAAAAGCAAGATGCTAGTTGAAGAGTTACCTTTAAGAGCTGTAGCCTTTTAATGGCTTACCAAAAAACCCTACCAGCTGCATTGTTCTATTACAAGTAATTCAGAAATTTCTATAGAGACACATTGAAAAGGCATGATTGCATTGAATGTCTAGATTTATCTAAGCTCACCACTGAGCGAGATGCTTAATGTTATTACATATGATTGTTATGCAACAACCACAAACTCATGGTTTTCGTTATTATCCCCATAGGTGAGGAAGGGAGGCGCAGAAGTGTTCAGAGCTTACCCACGTTCTCAGAGCCCGAAACAGAGATAGGGAGACGCAAAGTCAGAATTCCATGACTGTTAGTGTTCTTTCTATTTCACCATGTTCCAATGTGAGCAGACATCGGGCTGTTGAGATGAAAACTAGTGAATGCTTTTAGCCTGGATCACATTTCCCAAACGTTCATAGGTGACACTGAGGCCACATGGACCAACCGTAGGCTGGAGACACTGAGAGTGTGCCTGAAGTGGGAGGAACTCTCAAACAATGGCAGCTCAGAGTTATTCAAGGTCAGAGTAGGCAGGATAATGGACACGCAGGTCAGTAAGGGATAGGCATGTATCTGGGGACAAAAGGGATGAAGTGTTCAAAAACAAGAATGGGATCAGACACCAATAATCAGAGTGTTGGAATCTGAGCCTGGCTCTGAGTGAGGAACTGCCTTGCAGGAACCTCTTGTACGTTCTCTGCCAGGATGGAGGACTGTTTTGGACAGGAGGAAGTCCAGGAGTCCAGGAGCTGCATTCGCTGAGCGAGGATGAGGCGTTGTAGTGAAGGTGGGTTCCAGGAGCGGGTGGTGGGGTGGGGGAGGAGAGGGTCATGGAATGAATAAACCTCTATAACCAAGTTGAACTTCTAAAACTAGAGTGAGCAATAGAACTTTCCGTGATAAGGGGGCGTTCTCTATCTGTGGTATCCAATACTTAATATGTGGTTAGTGCGAATTAACCACACATTTTACTGAAGTAGGGGACTAAGGTTTTTACTTGGGTAGTCATTTTAAATTGAAACGCAAACTGTCATGTGTGGCTAGTGACTGCCATATTGGACAGCACAACTCTAAGAAGTGATGATGTTCCGCTGAAAAAATTAAAACTCTATAAACCCCTTTGTTCAGGAGCTACTCAAACACGGTGGAGATGATTAAGACACAAGCGCGTGAAACAGTCCTTATAGATTAGCAAAGCTTCCACTGGGAATTTATTTTATGGTGGATGAGACAACAAAAGAAAATATGTATTGTGATAGCAGAAAAGATGGATTTCAACCCAAATAAATTCTATAAAAAACTGTTTTATTCAAAAGCCCTATTGGGCAATTACACCTGCTAGGTGGGGTTTTTGTTGGGGGTGTTGTTTTGGGGTGAGGATGCTAAGGCTAAAAATAAATTGTTTATTTTTGTCTTGGAAAATTCACCTCAAAAGAATGACTTGAGCATCACCATTAAAATTATATTATAGGGGAGTCACTCATCACTTGGTGAACTCTGAACTTTCAGGTTGTTTTGCTCACGAACCCCTCAAAGAAACAGGCAAATGCACACAGATCCTCCAAAGGCTGAAAGTAAATTCTGGTTAGTTCTCTGATTGTCAGTGTGATGACTCCATCTCAGGGTGTCCTGCTCCAGCAAATATGTGGTAGCCTGGGTCACAGCCACTGTCCTACCAAATAATGCTCCTGGGCACGGTGGCTGGTGATGACCTGGTGAGGGATGGGTGGTGGTGGTGGGGGGGCACCAGGGCCTCTCTTTTCCTTCCACGGAGGTGGGAATAAGCCTTGTTTCCTTTATGGAAACCCAGAATTCCAAAGGCGGAGGAGGTGATGGCTGCTCCGTGGCTGTTAACAGGGTTTCTGGAGTCTTGCCTCTCCTGAAGCTCCCTGTATCCTCTGTGAGTCTTCCCTGGACTAGAAGACCCTGCAAATGGTACAGATCTCCCCTCTCAGGAGACGGAGTAAATGACTTAATGCGCCTATTACATCTTAATTTTTAAAAATGATTTTATATCCTGGGGTAACAGTGGAGAAGGTGTAATTTTATTATTATTAATTATTATTATATTATTACAGTTTTCCAGTCTGGCTCTTTGATGTTTACAAGTTAAGACAACATGTGATTTCCAAGCCAGATTTCCTAACCTTAAACTACCTCTCCGTTTGGCTCCCATCCATGCTATTCTGTTTTAGGTCTTGTTTATGTTTGGCCTCCGTAGTGAGTTGGCTGTGCTGTTTATTTTGTCACATGGCTCTAAGGCATCGGGAGAAAACAGCATTTTGGATGGTGTCTCCATTGAAGCACAGCTACAAAGCTTGGGTGTCAATGCCTGCCAGCACCTGCCGGGTGGCCGAGCCCTGGGTTGCCTGTTGACTCCTATTGACTTCTGCCTCGTCCCCACCACCAGCTTCTAAGGGTGTGAGCTTCATACAGTCTGGATTCTTTGCTCTAACTAGAAAGATCCTGCTCGACAATGATGCTCGGCTTCAGTCATCACAAAATGAGCTCTCTGTGTGTGTGGTATACCTTGAGATCAGACAGAAAAACTGTGCTGGGGACAGATTGTCCAAGTTCTTGAATGCCAGGCCAAGGGGTTCACATCTTAGAATGTGAGGTGGTGGTACCTGAAGTGTGTTCCCTAGAAAGCAGTATCAGCTTACATGGCAACTTGTTACAAATGCAAATTCCCAGGCCCCATCCTAGACCTACTGTCTCAGAAACTGTTGCATTAGCTCTCCAATGCCTGTTTCCACAGGCCCTCAAGGTGACAGGTGTGTGCTCAGGGTCAGGAACATGGGCATAACGAGTGGGGAGCTCACTGAAGAGTGCTAGGTAGTGGAATACACGACCATTTATATTTGTATTGAAAGGGCTCACCCAGAACCGGAGAGGAAATGGAGCCAGTGGAGAAGAGCCAACCAACTTTATTGCAACATTCTGAGCAAGGACAGGATGACGGTCTGAGCCAGGAAGCAGCAGCAGGGCTAGAGTACACGGGACCCATCTGAAAGGCGTCCTTCCAGGAGATGGGATTTACAACGCTTGACCCCTGGTTAATTATTGAACTTGAGGACAAGAAGTCTGGGGTGATGACTCCCAGCTTTTGTCTTAGCAAGATATTGATGCTATTGAACAAGATAGGAAACAAGGGAAAAAACACCCCCTTTTTCCTAGAACCAAACAAGGAGCCAGAGGATAACGATTCGACATTGAGTTGAATTTGTGTGGCTCTGGCCACTTGGCCAGCATGCCGGAGAAAGGATTCTGTTGAAAGGCAGACAATAAAGTATCGACCACAATGTCGTGAGCACGATGGGGCATATTGAAACCACATGCCTGGCGAAGCTGAGTGCATGTTGTGATGGTTCTGTCATCACTTCTGTTGCGCACCTGTACTTTCGGTGGGGAAAGGGCTGGTTGTGCAGCCTTGGGCTGAGACTGAACATAGACAGGAGTGTCCTGTTAGCACACCAGCACTGGGTACTGGTTTTTGTGCAATTTTGAATCCTTATTGTGCCAGATCTTTGACATAAGCAACTTTGCTATCACTAAGGATATGATTTGGGTCATGATCTGCATAAATGTGTGCGTGTTACCTGCCGTTGGGTTAGCTCTGATTCCTGGTGACCCTATGAATGGGTAATGTCTGTGATGTCCTGTCCAGCCATGTCTATAGAAGACTGGTTATTCTGTGTGGTCATAGACTTCAAAGGGCCAGAGCACTTAAGAGTCATAGTATTTTATAGCAGAAAGAGACCTCAATGGTAAGAGATCTGCTTACTTTATAAATTAAAAGAATTAAGGCTCAGGGAAAGAAATGATTGGCCCAAAGCCAGGGATTCATTCAGGGCAGAGTATGAGATGCCTTTCTACATGATCGCTTCCTGGCCATCCCTCATCTCAGCTCACATCTCACTCAGTCATAGCAATAAAGATGAACATTTGTTGGGCGATTTTTTTATACCAGCAGAAACAGCTATGCACTTCCCATCAATCCTCTCATTCAATCCCCATGTCAACGTCATGCTTCGGGGACTGATATCATTCCCATTTGAACAGATGGGAAAACAGAGGCTTAGAAAGACTGAGTTCTTGCCCAAGTGAAACCCAGCAGCCAGGAAGTGGCATGTCTGGATTTCAAAGCCAGGTTCTTGCCTCTAGAACCCGGGGTTTCAATGACGCTATGTCCTCCCTCTTCATGGTGAAGCTTTCCTGAGTCCTAAGAAAAGCTGGCCTCTTCCTATGTGTTCCAGCTGCCTCTATGCCTCCCTTATCTCTCTTTGTTGGTATTATCTGTTGTCTAGTCTGCACTCCCATGAAATCTGGCGCTCCCCTGTCATCACAATTGTCATGCTTTCTCACAGGTTGTCTCCCGGTAAGCTTCACTCTGACCATCTTGATCACAGCTATACACATGCCTGACATCTAGTAAGTGCTCAATAAATACTCTTTGAAGGAACCAGAGGGATGTATAGAGGGATATGGGCTGTTCAAGGACAGAGACAATATATCAGTCATCTCTATTCCTCCTCCAAAGCCTACCATGCTCTTGTCACATAGTCAGGACACCATGAATGGTTTTTGAAAGCATGAATCAAAAGTAGGACTTTTCTTGGAACAAAGAGTGAGGGAGGGTCACAAGTGACTTCAGGAGGAGTCTGCACCTTCAGGAATAGAGGAGGCCGTTGACACAGAAAGGAGAGTGTGTAGAATCCCAAGGACTAACTCTGGTAGCCTTACACAAGCCCCCCATGTGGAACCTGAGCCTGCGAGGTGCTCTCCTCAGTCACACACCCAGAAGACCCTGCAACTTGCCTTTCTTTGAAGAATCTCTCCGGTGCCTGCAAGGGGGGCCCCACTGTGAATGTCAAATGAATGCATGTAAAAGACACTGATAATCTTAGTTAATGTTTACTAAGCACTTGCTACAAACTAGTCACTATAAGTACTTCACATGAGTTAGGTGTACAGGTACTTTTATCCTTGATGTTCTGTGGAGGAACTAAAGTCCCAGGGGATGGAAATGCCTGCCTGTGGTGACACAGCTAACAAGTAGCAACCAGGATTTGAACCCAGCAGTCCACATCAACCCGCTGTGGGTGAAACGCTGCATCAGCTCAAGTATGGGCCACGCAGGCGCAGCCTCAGGGAGCCCATATTTCTCTAACTATATATTAGGGACAAGGCTGATGCTTAATGAGAAGTGTATCATTTATCAGCCAATTATAACAGAAGGAGCATCAAGCCAGTGTTACTGGTAGAGGCCTGGCAGAAGCACAGAAATCCATGGATGGGGGTGGGGGCATGGGATGGGTGGAAAGGGATGACAGTCAACTCCGCCCCCCCCCCCACTCCCACCCTTATAGGTGACCTCTGTCTCTTCCTCATATGATGTCCCTAAAAGATGGCCCAGAAAGTCCTGCCTCTCTGCAATGTTCTAGATTAGACAGTGGCCCTTCAGAGACCATAGGGCATCTTTCCCTGGGAGATGGGAGGCTGGGAGGACTGAATCCAGAGCCGAGGGTCACAGAGCTGGAAGCGGGCCCAGGGAAGTCTGTTCTTCTGTCCCCTCACCTCTCAGCTGGGAACTGAGGCTCAGACCCGTGGGCAGCTATTTCTGGAGCCACAACAAGAAGCCAGGCAGGGCCTGGGCCTTGTCCATCAGCCGAGGGCCTCACCTACTCAATGGGCTGCCTTGCTGTGTGGTCCCAAGGAAACCCTTTGAAGGCCTGGCCTTTTGTCTGTGAAGAGGATGCTGCCTGGCTCCTGCGGGCCCTGAATGAGAGTCAGGGATTGAAAAGAGTGCGTCGGCTACTCGCTCGGATGGGAAGGAGGTTACAATGTGGTTCCCTGCTGGGTCTGAGCCGCCAGGAGAGCCTGGCTCTCTGGCGACCACAGCCTGCCCCGCTGCAGGTCTGAGCATGTCTCTGCCTGTGTGCGGTCTCCATGGGTGCTCAATGGGCCTGGCCAGGGCATTGGGTCTTTACAAATGGGCTTCAAACAGAGCAGGAGGGCTGGACAACCTTGTCAGTGTCTCTCTCTGCTGACTGCAGGATGGACTCACCCTTCCCTCCTCTTCACTCATCCTGCGACCCCACCTTCCATGGCCGGGGTCCTTGGTGATGAGCCACATCCTAGGAGCAAGGTCTTCCTTCTGCAGTGCCCTCTGGGTGGCAGTTCCCACCTGAGTCTGCAATACCTGCCAGGAGGATGCTCCTTGAGGGGCGTCAGGAAGAGGAGGGAGATTTCTAATGAGGACACTTCCTCGTTGCCAGGCATAGTGCTGGGCACCTGGCATTAGGACTTTTAATTGTCAAAAGTGATTCTGAGCCGGGGAGATTTTTATGCCATTTGTCTGATGAAGATATATCAGGGCTCAGAGTCGTGAAGTGAACTGTCCATGTGGCACAGCTGGGAAGAAGTGGAGACCAGTGGTCTTTATTTGTTCCACTCTTAGGACATGAGATGCTCCCAGGGCCACTGGGACTGGACCCTCTGTGGCCTCCTCTCTACTCCGGGAGGTTCCACGACCGTTCCCCCAGGAAGAGACTGTGGGTCCTGCCCCTTGTTGGCACTTTAATTCCTAAATCCGGTGTCTCTGTGACCAGGCAATTGCTGCGTTTTCTTCAGCTTTGCCCCAAAACAGGAGCCCTTTGCGGAGCACACAGAGTTGATGGGATGATTCTACCTCCTAGTCCATACAACTGTGGGCCAATCTTGGTCTGTCTTTGGGCCTCAGCTTCCCCATAAGTGACATGGGGTTATTCTAGAATGAGATTTCAGGGTTTTTCCATCTCTGACTTCATTGCATTTCATCTGTAGATACCCTCCCAGCTCTGAAATCCTCTCTGAGCTGCTTCACCCCCTCTGCCTGTCTTAAAGTCTAGCGCCACCTTCTGGTGATTGGTTTCCTCCCTTTTTTGTTTCCCGGGGCTTGTGTGGGATTCTGTCCCTTCTCCAGAAATCACTAGACTGAGGTCCCCTGGGTGTGGGCATCTCTCTGCCACACTGGCCGGCAGGGTCGGGGGGTTGGGTATGGACTCAGGTTCCTCCGCTTGGGATGGTGCTGGTGCCTCTCCCGGAGCTGAGATCACACTGTCCCCTGGGGAGTTGGCCACCGCAGCTCAGAGAGCAGAGGGCCTTGGGGGTGGCAGCTGAACGTACATAATTCATGAGGGATTTGTTCCATCAGGAGGCAAGGGCGTGAATAGATGAGTCCGCAGCACATTTCGTTTTATTTTTCTTCTTTTTGTTTTTATTTTTGAGGCTATGAAGTGGATTTGAGAAAAATAAATGGTTGGTCAAGTTTCAGAGGCTCTTCGAGGTTTTGGGTTTTTTTCCTTGGCTTTATTTTGGTTTAAAAAAGGTTTGTTTTGGTTTTTAAAACAGTAAGAAAGAGGACATGAGGAGGGGTGTATGTTTAGAGCCTTTTCTCTCGGAGGGAAGGCCAAAGGTCTCTCTGAGTATGTGGCCTGTCTTCCCAAGGCCTGTTTTCCCAGCAGATCTCAGCAGCCACTGCCACGCGCTCACACCACCTGCCCGGCCTCTTCCCCTGCACCTGCTGGCTCACCGCCTCTGAGGACAGGGTCTGGCAGAGACAGCCGCTGCCCCCAAACCGGACAGGTGATGCGTGGCTGCAAATTCCTGGAAATGCACTTAGTATTTAGTTGGGGATTTTTACCGAATAAACTCTGGACGGGCAGCTAGGAGACCCGCTTCCAGAATCATTAAGAACTAACTGCTCCAGGCTTCCTTAACTACTTCACTGCAGACCACAGTTTCTTCTGTAAGAAGATGTTCACGATTTCTAATCTCCATTCTACCCAATTGTTCCAGAACAGCGACTTTCAACTCATGGCACACATAAACTAGTCACTAACCTTCTGCAGCACATCAAAAAAGATATTTCTGCCGATTTGACAACAACAACAAAAAATTGGTATACTTTTGATTGATTCACACCGGGCAGCCATTGTTGGCTGTTGTCATTTTTTTATTTGACACTCTAAGGCAGTGGTTCTCAACCTTCCAAATGCCGCGACCCTTTAATACAGTTCCTCATGTTGTGGTGACCCTCAACCATAAAATTTTCGTTGCTACTTCATAACTGTAATTTTGCTACTGTTATGAATCATAATGTAAATATCTGATATGCAGGATGTATTTAGGCGACTCCTATGAAAGGGTCGTTCTACCCCCAAAGGGGTCGCGTCCCATAGGTTGAGAACCACTGCTCTAAGGGAACAGAGGTCAGTGCCCTGACTAAATAGTCAGTATTGTGTGTTTTCAAAATGCCTGTGGCACGCCAGTGTGCCCCTTGCGGAGCACCGGTTGAAAGTTGCTGTTCTAGAATATTAGGTGCTAAGTCAGCGGTTCTCAACCTGTGAGTCGCGACCCCTTTGGCAGGTGAACGACCCTTTCACAGAGGTCGCCTAAGACCATCCTGCATATCAGATATTTACATTACGATTCATAACAGTAGCAACATGACAGTTATGAAGTAGCAACGAAAATAATGTTATGGTTGGGTCACAACATGAGGAACTGTATTTAAAGGGCCAGGAGGTTGAGAACCACTGCCCTAAGTGATAGGGCTTTCGTTCTGACTCTGCCATTTCCCTGGGAAGCCAAGCAACCGCTCTGGCTCCTAAAGTGTTTATCGGTGTGAGGAGTGTCCCCCCAGACCTCTCGGGGAATTGGGGTAGGCAGGGGACAAGGATTGCAGGAGCTAGGTCACTCCGTCCGCATAGCCTCCACCTGCTCCCAGGACTGTAGGCCCTGCGCTGCGGGGTGCAGTGTGCCTGCTGAGGATGAAATGGGTCAGCGCACACAGAGGTACCAGGGCCTGGATCCCGCTGGGGAAGTGCAGGAAGGCAGACTGACCTTCGGAGAGTCACTGAAGGCTGTAATTAAAATAAAGGACTTAATCAACAATTTAAAGAAAAATAGGAATGAAATTCCAAATTGTACATTTGCTTGCTTATCTCCATCCAGGCTGGTGGGCCATATTTGCTTTGTGCCACAGGGCACACACGTGTACCTGCACAGGCACACGTGTGTGTATATGCACTGGGTGGGAACAGCGGCCTTGAACCAGGCCGGGAGGTTGATGCCCGGCTGCCAGGTCTTGGCCCAGTGGGAACTGGCAAGCACCTGCTGGTAACTCACCTGGGGTTCTGTGGCTACAGACTCTGTGTTCATTGAAAATATCATTACCGCCTCTTGTCAGGAGCCAGAAGCCCACAGTGGAGTCCGTTGATGCCTGACTTAGCTTGTCCAGTAGTGAAAATAACACAATAAAATTCAGTTAACAGAGATGCCGTGGGTTTAATTAGTTCCTTAACAATTAAGGAAGAATTATGAGATCTGGAGCATTCCATCTTCAAAAGTAATTTGGGTGGATTGATGTCACTGTCTGACATCGCCAGAGTCGATTTGGGAAATTGCTCACATTATCTTGCTTCCAGGCAGGTACGTGCACTTTCCGATGGCTGTGAAGGAGGCGCCTCCAGGTAGCTTCCCAATGGGAACCTTCGGAGCCGAGGCCAAGGGCAGGGGTAGGCTTGCCTGCAGGGCTCTGGGGCCTCTGCCCCACCCCCTTTACATTCTGCAGACATTGAGCAAATAGAGGTGTTAGACAACATATTCTTCTTCTAACTTCCTGTTTCTTATGTGCCTTTCCTGAACCTGCATCCGATTCTATGAAAGAGAATATGGCTGTGAGGCTCTTTGTGTTCAGTGGGTTGACGTGGCCATGTTTACAGCCCATGGGAGGCGGCCGAGAGCTGGGAGGCGCGGGGAAGTGGGAGCTGCTCCATCAGGAGGCCCTTTGCTAGCTTGGCCTCCTAGGCTTCCGGTTATCTCAGTCAAGACGGACCCTCATCCAAAAGCATCCTTTTGTCAAGAGGCCATCTATAGACCCAGGTGTGTCCTTCCTAACCTTGGGCTGTGGTCCTCAGAGCAGCAGTATCCTCTGGGAGCTTCCTAGGCATGCGGAGTCCCAGGCCCTGTCCCACTGGATCAGAGTGTGCGGTTGAGCAGGATCCCAGGCGGTCTGTGGGCTGAGGAGCATTTGGGGAGCACTGCTTTACAACGTTGTGACTATCTTTTTGGTCCAAGAGTGTCCGGTCTGACTGTGGAGGCCAGACTCCTGTTGGGAAACTGAGGTTCTTGCTCCTGCAGGTGAGGGTCGGGCAGCCCCAGCCTTGGCTCTCCCCAGTCCTGAGAAGCCCTCCCACCCTACCCCTGCCCTCTCTGGGGGCAGCATTCTCCTCAAACCTTCCTTGGTGGTCCGATTTCAGCATGGTGCCCGCCCACGGAAGGCTCCACGCCACACTGACAGATGGCTCCAAGTAGGACAGACAGAAGAAATGTATGTTTCTCAAATGTGGGCTAAAAAGACTGCGTTCCCCCAGCCTCGGCTGCTGAGCAGCTGTCACTCAGGAGCATATGGCCCAGCGGTGACAGGGCAGGGACCCAGCTAATCCCACTCTTACAGAGATTAGCTCTGACGAGTCATAAGTGAAAAAAGTCACGCCTGTCACCAAGGTGCTGCCTGGGAGGAGCCGGGAGGGCCTGCCCTGCAGTGTATTCCTTGAAACACCTCCCTGACCACCCGGGCTCCGATCCGCCCACCAGCCTCTGAGTGACATGCTACTGCTAGAAGTGATGCTGACAATGACAGCGGTGACGAGACTTCTACCATTTAGTAACCGCTTGCTGCGTGTTGTAAATAACACAGCAGGTTATATATTTATTTCTGCTACTTGGTTTAGTCTGCTCAGCAGCCTTTGCAGGGCCTCCTCATGGTCTTCATGTTGCAGATGAGGAAAACAGGTCTCTGAGTGCGATGGGTTGTCCTTAGGTGGCGGAAGTGACGGTCCCTCCGTCTCTGGGCAGGTGAGCTCACACTCCTTCCTTCCTGTGCCCAGTTCATGGCAGGGAGATGCTGGCAAATACAGCGGGAGGAGGGGTGATCCTTGCAAAGCCCACGCGGAGCAGGTGACGCCCATATACCAGGGCTCGCACTGCTCAGCGGCCAGGAAGGACGACAGTAAATGGGCAGGAAGGCCCAGCACCAGGCAAGGCTCACTTTGGTTTCTAGACCCAGCATATCCACAGCCAAACCATGGTTCCTGGTGCCTTCATTTCTGCACAGAACCCCACACCTCCGTGTGCCCTCTGAGGTTAGGGACCGAACGGGCTGATATTTTATTGAGCGTCTGTGGAAAGCCAGGCCTCCTTTGGACACCTGTCCCGAAGCTGGGCCCGAGTGTGTGGCCAGGTTCCCTCTGCAGGTAGAGGCTCTGAAGCCGCGGGGACCCAGGAGAGTTGAGCGTGTAGGTTCTGACCAAGCCGCCATGACCCAGACTTTGCCACAAGCCCAAGATGACTCCAGGCGGCCTGCATTCCAGAAACGGATCCCTGTCCTCAGGTGAGACTGTTATTGTTACTGGCCACGTGCACTCTCACTCTGTCCAGGAACAGAGCTATGGGCTTGGAACATGGTCCCCATTAGCAACTGGAGTGGAGCTTCTGGTCCGATCGGAGCGAGGGAGAGAGCGCTGAATATGATGTTAGAACTTGAAGCATCTTCACCGTATGACGTGCTTGGAAAAAGATCATTCCTCAGCCAAATCTGGGAGAGTTCCCTGAAAGCACTCGTAGAGCTCTTATTCCCACTAAAAGCAAGCGCCTCAGTTAATGAACTCGCATAGAGCTCATCCATGTGTCAGGAATGCAGACACGACTGAGACACGGGCCTCGCCCTCAAGGAGCTCAGAGTTGCGGAGGGGCAAACGGGCAAGGGATCCCCCTTTCCAAAGTCACGATTCTATCATTCATGGTTGAAATTATGACACAAAAATCCAAGGATTCATGATACGTTCTTTCTTGTATTGGGCATGTGATAGGCAGAACAATGGCCCCCTAAAGATGCCCACAGATGAATACCTGTGACTATGTTACCTTACACGGCACCAGAGACTTTGCAGATATGACTAAGAGAAGGAGCTTGAGATGGAGGGATTCTTTTGGATGAGCTGAGAGGGCCCAATGTAATACAAGGATTCCTATACACGCATGGGAGAGCTAAGAGGACCCAAGTCAGAGAAGGAGATGAGAGGATGGGACAGAGATCAGAGTGATGCTGGGACATGAACCAAGTAACATAGGAAGCTTCTAGAAGCTGTAAATGCAAGAAAATGGCATTTCTCCTAGAGCCTCCAGAAGAAACTCAACCCTGACAAAACCTTGGCTTTAGCTCAATGAGACACATTTTGAGCTTCTGACCCAAAACGCTAATAAATTTGTGTCATTTTAAGCCACCAAGTTTGTATTATTTGTTATTGTAGCAAAAGGAACCTAAAAAAGGGCAGAGCCTAAGTCATGCATGTGATTATGTTGAGAGGGTAGTGAGGGACCCAGTCACCTGTCACACATCTGCCCACCCCCAAGTGGTACAATCACTACTTGTCATCATCTATGTGGCAACAGCTACAGAGTCATGTTCTACTGCACTTATGGGGGGAAATGATATATTATTATGATATTTACAAATTTGGGAGGTTGTGATGGGCTCAGATGCTGGTCCGTGGCAATGTTTGGACTCTGTTGTTCAGGTGAGCACAGGGCCAACATGGAGCCTAGAGAAGGGATGTCTCACCAGGATGGTGAGTCAGAAAGGACCTCCCGAAGGAGAAGATGCTGGTGCTGTTTTGAGGTATGGCTAGGACCTGGCCCAATGACTGATGACAAGGACCAAGGAATCACAGGACAAAGCACTCAGTGATGAACATGGTTCTGTATTAAGAGCATATGAATTATGAGGCTGAGACTGTAGAGAGAAACACAGTTGTCTGATCATGGAGGGTAGTTGAGGCCATGGTGCAGGAACTGAATTTTACTATTTTGGCAATAATGACAAGCCATCAAAAAATTTTAAACAAGGGTTAAAATGATGAGTCTGTGCTTTAGAAAAACCATATTGACCTATCAAATTTAAATTGGAGGGGGCAGAACTGAGGTCTAACGAGGAGAATTCTAGATGAGATGATGAGGGTTTTCCTGGATAAACGTATTGCTAAGATGCTCTCTTCTCCCCCCGAGACTAGCAGACCTCACAAATCTCTTCCCTTGGATGCCTTCTCTTACCTTTTTGGTTACACAAGTGGGCTTCTCCCTCAGACCCTTTATCTCTCCAGAATAACAAGGCCCATATATTTTTCTAGTTTATTAGTAAATCCTTGGATTGGACTCTGGTATAGCACTGTGAATAGTTAAAGAATCCAGGCTTGAGTAACTTCTGTTCTGGATGCTTAAAAGATGCTGGAGATACTGTTCTCAAGCCCCTCTTGGAATGTGTCCAAAGTTTCCAACAGCTGGAGATCTGAGTAAACACTGGGAAATAGTCAACACTATTCTGTTTTTTCCCCAAGTTCAAAATCAAGGAGTCTGGAAGCTACAGATGGAGGAGACTAGTGTTCATTTACTGCAGAATTCTAGAACAGGTTACAAAGCAGATGGTTAGTATTTTGAAGAGAATTCAGTGATGACAATGATCAATCCATTAATTCATCAAAAATAAGATCTGTTCTTCCATTCCCCAAACTATAAAGAGACTAGACCTGGGGCAAAACATCCAAAGAACCTATCTCCTATTGCAACAGCAAAGGACAAATAAAGAATGCCCTTTGTGAGCCTGTGTGTGTTGGGCATGGAGGAGAATTCTGAGGTCAGGAATGGTCCTCAGATGCCACAACCAGCAATAGGATTCTTAAGGGGGAACTCTTTGCTTGTCTCACTTGGATGCCTGAAAGATCCTGGATAACTTTGCTTTGGAAGTGAGCCCAGGGAGACAGAGAGAAGGGAAGGCAGCAAAGATTTTAAAGAGGGCCGAAAGGCCAGAAAGGGTAAACGGATAGAAAGCATTTTATTTTGCGATCATACTATCACACCATATTAGAGCTGAACCCTCTAGACAGTCCATTCACTTGTGGATTTAATGACATGTTTCCGAGAGACTATTGTGTACCAAACGCTGCGTTGAGCATAGAGGATACGAAACAGCCTTCTCTAACAGGTGTTTCCCTGGCAACTGGACTCAAGGTAGAACAAGAAACAATGATAAACAGTAATTTTGTACCCAGCCCCTGTTCATACCAGTTAGATCGATGTTTCTGGTAGGCTCAATGCTGTAACTTGCCGAGGGATTTCTCAACAGCTCTTTGATGGTACCTTGCTTTGAAAGGCATGTATTCCACTGTTGCTGCATTAAGATGTATTTTTTTAAAATATCACAGCATTTGTTCTTTTTCAGACAAGTAAACAAAATCATCAAGAAAATATCAAAAGTTCTACCAAATTCAGAGTTAAGAAAGCTGGTATCTGACCCTCAACATGAGCACATTCACACATGATATTCTGCCCCTGAAGCGAGAGGTTCAAGATTTCAAAATCTTGCCCAGATATAACTTACTCGAGGGAGCTATTTGAAATAACGAAAATGATCTTACTTGTATTATTGGTGTTTTGAAGAAACATTTTAATCAGATCACTTATTTCTCAGCTTGAATGAGTGCCTCTTCCGAACACAACCAAATTCTCACTGAATATGAAAAAGCAGAATGACTACAGTTGTCACTATTGCCTCAGACCCTGAACCAAGATCAGGAGGCATACTATAGACCTCCAGCTGCAGGTAAACAATGGCTGGGTTGACTCTGAGGCCTAACCTTTTATTTTTATGTGATTATGTCCTTTCTCCTGACACCCATGGCCAGTCCTTGCCTGCTGGAGACCTACATAACAGCCCACAAAGCCATCATTGCTCAGAGAAAAAAAATCGTTTGCCGGTGGTATGGTTTTCAGCAACAAATACAGTAAAAAGATACTGAGCACTTTCACTTTGTCATTGTTCTATATGCATACCAACAGCTCATTCATTACCTTCCTCTCAGTGGTGATGATAATTGTTCTCTTGCTGTTGTTTGCTACTGATATTATCTATCGTCCATCAGTGTTAAGTCCTTAAGAAAGTGTGCTACTTTCTCTTTCTCTCTCTCAATCTGCGCACCATATTTGTCATTAACTTTGTGGGTGGTTTTACAAGCTCTGTGGTAACAGTGTAATTGTGTCTGCTTTTGTGCTATGAAAATTCAACTTGGAATAATGCGCCTTGGGTTTTCTCCCCACCCCCTGCATTTAGCACGATACTATTCTTAATTTCCTATAAGGACATTCTATACAATTCGTTCTGCAATATTCAGATCGGCTTAGTGGAGATATCAACAAACTTTGATCAAAAATGACTTTATGAGACTGTACGATTAATTTTTCTTATTATAGTGTGTTGGGAACTAAGGATGATTGGATGCCCTACCCCAAAACTCTGATTTCTGAATAGATCATTTTACTTCTGAGCCACATTTTTCTTTTATTGACTGCTTGAGCAAAATCATCAGTGAGAGCATGCTGCTCCATCATACATGAAATACTATTCTATATTTGATATATAGCCATATTCACTCATTCATTTATGACCTTGCTCTGAGTTGTAATATTTACTATTATCATTACAACTTTTTCACTTCTCTGAACTCCTTTTGAGCCATTGATTCATACTTTTGGGATTTGAAGAAGAATACAGCAAAACAATAATACATATATACATTTCCCAAAATATACAATAACATGCAATGAGGTAAAGAAATGATAGCTAAGATATCTTATTAAGAGAATATCTTAGGGGAACTGATAACATAATCCATATAGTATTTGTAAACCCTTTAAGCATATAATGGTTATCTAAAATCATATACTTTTTATGATGTGAAAATTCACAATCCTTCATTTCAAATTTATGAAATGTATGTGAACATGGTTGCTTCAACAGGTTTTTGGTCAAAACCATCACACCACCTATAGACCATATGCAAGGCTACTGGGAAACACCAGGGACCCACAGACCCCTCTTGGAGAAATCCCTCCCAAATGGCATCCTCCTTGGACTCACCCCGACTGGCAGCATTTGTCTTTCGCATCCATCTGTGGCCTTTTCACAACTAGGCTGTTGGGATGATTGTCCCCAGATTCTTTGCATATGTCTGGGTGTTCTGTGCATGCTCTTATTCATGAGGCACGGTTTCTCCTTCCCACTTCTGGAGGAACCAGTTGTGAGGCCAAGTGCAGCATGGCCTCTGCCTTCACATTCACAGGGAATCTCTGGTGTCCCCATTGCAAAGACCACTGGTCTTCACCACAGCCCCCTCTCAAAGGCTGCTTTGAGCCTAGGAGTCTGGGCCAGAAACAATTTCCAATGGCAGCCCTTTGTGATGCACCTCATGGTCCCTGTAACCTTGAATATTCTCTCCATCTGAGCTGTGTGCTACCTGGTGAGCTCCCCAGGTAAGGCTCAGTCTCAATCCCCATATACTGCTGGGGATTAGAGGGTGATCCTTGATCCTTATGGTCATAGCTGAGGGGTCAACCACCAGAAGGTTCATCATTGCCTATCTAGGAGGTTCTTTGGTAACTCCTGCATGTAGACTCCTCTGAATCTATTTCATCAGCTCTCCAGACAGCCCGGGGCAGGACTGATTTTGCAATGAGGACATAACTTAGTCCTGGACTCTGGGATTCTACTGTATCTAGTGGGCCTCACAGAATCCAGCCCAATAGTGTTCAAGGCCCTCCACAACGCTGGCATCATCTCGTGTCATTGTGCCTCTGGACTTCCTGTCACTGAGTCTGTTTCCTGCACATCCAGCCCCTGGCTATTCCTCATATGTGATGTCCTATCAAGTCTCAAGATGTTTGCCTCCAAGTTCATCTGGCTCCTCCTTCTGGAACAAATGTGCCTCTGTGTCTATCTCAGCTCAAATACGGTCTTCTGTGTAAGCTCTCCATAGATTCCTACCAGCGCAGGATTTGAAGTCAGACAGACCCAAGTTCAAGTTCCAGACCTGCCTCTTACTCACCAGGTGACTTTGCATTTTCCACTAAACCCGTCTGTAGTTTAACCTTTCCATCTGAAAAACAGGGGCAAAGATTCCCTATGTTGGAAGGATATTTTCCAAAACCAAGGCAGCGATGGCTTTAAAGTGCCCAGCACAGATATTACGCCACTTCCCTGCTCCATCTAATTTCTGGTTCCTTCAGCATGTGGGTTTCACTTCTGTTTGGTCCCTACTTAATTTTCTTTATAATTAGCTATACACACATCTCTCTTCTGCATTAAGCTGTGGAATCAATTTCTAAGGCCAGGAATCATTTTCCGCATTTCCTGGTTCTCCTTGGTGCCCAGTTTAGAGCAGGTGCTCAGTAAATAATTGTTTATTGGAGCTGGAACTTCTGTGAAGTTATATTTTTGCATATGTTATGTATGTGTGTAATTTATGCATTCACCTTGGAAGGCAAGGAGAATGAATACAGAATAGGGAGTTGCTATTTCAGTGAAAGGCATGATATAGCCAGAATAGCAGGCTCTAACTTTTTAAGTATGCGTGGCACTGTGCAGAAAACAGGGAGGACGTAAGCTTTCTTCCCCACAAGAGCAGAAGGAAAAACGAGGTGATAAGGTGGACGGGCATGCTGGAGGAGAAAGAGCATGCTCTTGAGAAAGCCCTCACCCCAAACCTTCTCTGCAAAATGTCTGTGTTCCTCTGGGCAAGGAAAGGGCAAGGATGCCACGTGAAAACACCTTTCTTTCAAGCTTCTCTGGGATATTATTGATGAAAGGACCACAGACAAATAACACACACACACACACACACACACACACACACACACACACACACACACACGTTTTCCCTTGCAGGATTAGCGACGTTTTGACCCAATGCCTGATTTCCTCAACCATGTTCCTATGCGATGATCCTTTGCCACACACAAGACTGTCATTGTATATTCATTCATTAGAGATAATGATTTTGAGTCTCTGTCCCCACTGACCTGTGGACAGATGGCGAGCATGAATGCCACATTTATCTGGACACCGGATCAGCTCCAGCAGCCCTCTGTCGGGTCTGATCACCCCGTGGCCACTGCGTCGCAGACCTCCTCCTTCTCCTCTCCTCCTGGGGGGCTGCCAACTGGGTGCACTGAACGTGAACTTCTGCAGAAATGGGCCTTTTGGTCATGACCGATTTTGCTTTCTTTTCATAACCATCCGATAAATGTCAGGGCTGCTTAGAGCTAATCATTTAAGATTGCAATAAAAACAATTTGAAGTTCTAGATTGTTAGAAGCATTGCTCGGTTCTGAATAATAATTGCTGCTCTTTCTTCCTGTACCCCCTCCCTGTCTGTCTCTTTAACACATAAGTGTTCAAGCAAAGCATAGACATTGAACGCAAGTGTTGCATTTGTAAATCATACCTGCTGAACGTTTGAATGCATTTAAAGATCTGATTGCAATTCTTAGCGGAAATACCTTATGGTGGACCCATTTAGTGAAAAACGGGCAAACCACTAATTTGATCAGATAAGACAGATTGTTCTCTGTGGTCATTACTTTCTTTTAACAAAAATTGTTTCTCTTAGCAAAAACATTTACAATTGGGTAGTTTTAATGAACCATTTCCTCTATTGCTTTTAAAAAGATATTTCGCTATGCTCAACTTTTAGAATTGGATTTTTATAAATGAATAAAGTAGATCAATTTGACTTAATCACCAATTGCAAAGGCTCTTTCAAGGACAGTTACACTCAGGGCTTCTGACAATTGCTATTATTTCATTCAACAAACAATTTCTACTTATAAAATTCTAGCGCAAGACTTGACCTCTATATGTCAAGGCAGTTTTCCCTCTTCCAAGAAAGATTGACTATCTCTTAGATTTCACCAGTGAGGAAAAAAGGGTAATCTGAGTTCAGTGATCCCCAGGAGAGTTCATTTCCTCCCATTAATATGCTATCAGTAATGATCTCCTCTACAATATTAGTATTTTAAAACTAGGTCCTGAATATGTTGGAAAACTTTGTCGGATGATATCCCCTCCTTCTGCTATTCCGCCTCCTCCTCCTTCCTATCACCACTCTGACTCAAAATGTTTTCCCCAAGCTCAATTCTGCATAGACAATGTCCTTTAAAGCACAACGAAGCTATGGATCCTTCCAGTCAAATGGCACGCCTTTTGAGACCTCTCACCATTGCATTTTTCTAAGTTCCTGGGTAAATTCCTTCATCTCTATCTACCCCGATTCTTTTTTTTTTAATTTTGTTTTATTGCTTAAAGTATTACAAAGAGTATTACATATGTCTCCCTTCCCCCCTTCCCTTTATGTTCCCCTGGCCTTCCCTACCCCTCAGTGTCTTGTGTCCATCATCTGAGAGATGCAAATCAAAATGACAATGAGGTATCATCTCACACCTGTCAGAATGGCTATCATCAACAAATCAACAAACTACAAGTGCTGGAGAGGATGCAGAGAAAAGGGAACACTCGTGCACTGCTGGTGGGAATGCAGACTGGTGCAGCCACTATGGAAGACAGTATGGAGTTTCCTCAAAAAGTTAAAAATGGAACTCCTATTTGACCCAGTGATCCCACTTCTAGGAATATATCCCAAGAAACCAGAAACACCAATCAGAAAGGATATATGCACCCCTATGTTCATAGCAGCACAATTTACCATAGCTAAGATTTGGAAACAGCCTAAGTGCCCATCAGCAGATGAGTGGGTTAGAAAACTGTAGTACATCTACACAATGGAATACTATGCTACCCTGATTCTTTCCATGCTTTAAGGCTCATCTCAGGTACCACTTGCTCTGTTCTCCACACCACCCTCCCGTAATCTTCTCTTGACACTGGACCCTCCCCTCCTCATTGGTCCTGCAACTGTCCCTCTTTCATTCTTGCAAACTTTTTCTCCAGCTAGCTAACTCACTCTGTATCCTTCCGTCATCAGGCTGCTCCTCCCCACAGGACCACATGGGATCAAGTTCATAGACTGACTTGGCTATGTCTTCTGGACTCATTTCTTTTTCTTATTAACATACCTTATTGTTTTAGAACAGTTTTAGATTTACAGAAAAATTGAAGAGATAGTGCAAGAGTTCCCATATACCCTGCAGCCAGATTCCTCCACTGTTAACATTTTATATTAACAGGGCACATGTTACAATTAATAAACCAATATTGATATATTATTATTAACTAGAGTCCATAGTTTATTATGATTCCGATTGATTTTATCTGGTGACTTTTTCTCTCCCAGGATGCCATCCGCGATACCACATTGCAGTTAGTTCTTGGGTCTCCTTAGGTTCCTCCTGGCTATGAAAGTTCCTCACTCTCCTTGTTCATGGTGACCTTGACAGTTTTGCAAACATCAGTCAGATATTTTGCAGAGGTCTCTCTATTGGGATTTGTCTGATGTTTCATCTCATGATTGAACTGGGGTTGTGAGTTATCGGGAGGAAGGTCACAGAGGGAAAGTGCCATCTCATCACATCATCTCAAGGTTACATACTATCAATAAGACTTATCACCATCGATGTTGACCTTGGTCACCTGGCTGAGGTCGTGTTTGTCAGGCTTCCCAACTAGAAAGTTTCTCTTTCTGCCACCCTCACCCTTTCCACATTGTATACATTGGAAAGAAGTCAGTATATGCAGCCCACACCCAGGAGTGGGAGGTTATGCTTCAGCATCTCAAGGTATTGTCTGCATCAATGAACTGTGTCAATGATTTGTATCCATGAAGTCTTCTGTGAAGGAGATTTGTCTCTGCTCCCCCTGGCTTGACATGCTCCAGGGTCATTCTCAGCACCACATCCCTCCCTGATTCAATCAAGATGTTGGGTTCTGAGTCAACAGCTCATCCTCCTTCAGCATCTCCACCCCCAATGTGCTTCGCTACCCACCTCTATAACACCCCCCAGGAAGAGTTAGCATAGCTTACAAAGCAGAGCCACTGCCTCCGCATGCAGACAGGACCTTTCATTATCCTACATGTCTACTGTCTCATTCCCCTCTTTGCTCTATCTTTGATCCAAACCAAACGAAGTATCATCCCACCCAGAGCTCCACACTATTTCAAGTCTCTATGTCTTTCCACATACTCTTCTTTCTGACTGCCCCTCCCCTCCTTGCCCACCTTCTAAGCCCTGAAAACAGCTCAACCTTCTCATCCTCCAGGAAATTTCTCTGAACCAGTCAGAGTTAAGCCCTCCTTCGCACCACAAATCATTTTGGTAGATTCCTCTAGCAAGTGGTATTTTCATTATTTGTTCATGTGTCTACCTCCCTGTAAGTTTCTGACTTACCTATCTCTTTACTATCAATATCTAACACAGTATCTGAATAATGTGACTTTTCACACTTATACCAACAACCCTCCCATTCACCTGGTGACCTTATAGAGGGCAGGCACCCCAGCCTCCATTCTTGCAAAGTGGCTGAAGGTTCACCTTCCCATGGCAGGTCACGAACACCTCTTATGTATGGGTTGACTAATAGTCAGGGCATGGTGCTGGGGTGGGCTCCTCCTTGAAGGCAGGGATGTTGCACGTGCCCAAAGAGCTGCTGATTATAAACAAGCCATTGAAATAAGTGGCTGCTGCATCTGACAGTTGGTTTTGGTTGCAGAAAAACGCTGACCATCTTTTAATACCGAGACAGGAAAGCGGCTCTGCAATCAAACATAATTGGAAGATTACAGGAGCTCAAAATTACCCTATAGCAGAAATCTCTTTTATGCTCGGCGGAGAAACCTGGGCATTGATTCCCCCCCCCCCCCCATCTTTATGTGAAGAGCCTCTTAAAGATAATCAGATTTCATTGAGAAGATACAATGGCCGATTTTCCTGTTAAACAAATACCTCCGTGGATATTCACAAAGATGTCCTGCAATGGTGTCAGAAATAACATAGAAACCCCTCATCAGGGTAATTGAGATTTGTATAAATCTGAGTGTGCAAGACTCTTAGGCTGAACTCCATTTAGTCCTTAACTTGCCCACCACCCTGCTGTTCAGGGACATGGCCTCCAGGTGTGCAGTGATGACTGTGCAAAGTATGCCATAAAATAGGCCATTAGTCGTTCTAAAGGTGTGGAGAACTGAGAACTACATGTTCCTACATTTATCCAAGCAATGATATATTTTTTTAGACATTTTTAAAATTGATTTTTAGAGAGAGAAAGGAAGGGAGAGGGAAAGAGAAACATTAATACAAGAGCAAAATATTGAGTGGCTGCCTCCTGCATGTCCTTTGCTGCATGTCCCCTACCAGGGATCAAGCCCACAACCTGGGCATGTGCCCTGACCTGGAATCAAATTGGCAACCCCTTAGTGCACAGGACAATGCCCAACCAGCTGAGCCATAACACCCAGGGCATATGTTTTCTTAAAAGCATTATATCCTTAGCACTCTCATACACTACTTGTGGGGCTACACATTGCTACAGCGTTTGTAGAAAGCGATTGGACAATACATTTCAAATGACTTGGAAACACTCATACCCAGTAATTTTATTTCTGGGTTCATATTGTTTATTTTTTTCAAAACTCTTCATTATGAAAAATTTCTAACCAATATAAGAATATAAGAGAATAATGAACTCCCACGTACCCAACCTCCAGCTTCTCAATTCATGGCCAAGCTTGTTTTAACTACCCCAATGTGGTGGAAGGAACTGGTAGAGAAGGAGCAGGAAATAAGGCAGGACCTTGATTTTCTCCACCAGCAGAAGTGATCCTAAGCCTCGAGGTGGCATTTCAGGAAGCTGTCAGCCATCCCAGGCAGTCTCAGACAGAGAGGCTAAAAAGAAAGCTAGTGTGCAGAAGAGATAGCCCTCTGGTATGTGGCATGGGAGGAAACGAAAGGCAAAAATATGGGATTAGAAAGGGGAGACCAGGGCAATGGGGGGATAAGGACACATATGTAATACCTTAATCAATAAAAAAGGGGGAGACCAAACAGAGGAGAGAGGTGGGGTTCAGGGGAGTGGAGGAGGACAGGAGCAGAGGGAGCTGCCTGGGGTGACATGGGAGAGGCTTGGCATGGCACAGCCGGCTGCTGGGCTCTTGTTCTACTCTAGGCTCTACACCTTTCTGCACCTCAGTTTTCCTGTCTGTAAGTGGGGCTGAATGAACCCTGTTCTTCTCATCACTTCACCATGAGGATCTAAGAAGATAATGAAAGTGAAAAGACCTTTTGGATGACAAGCACTGAGACCAGGAAAGGGGTTCATTTTGAAGGAGGTTCCAACAACAGTAGTTTGGACAATGAGACTCTACCGTTTCCAGAATGCTAGTTCTTACCATAGCCCTCTGGTTGTGTACAGCAGCCATGGACACAGTTCCTAATCCGTGCCAGGCTCTGTGTCCAGCTTCAGAGGAACCAAGAAGGACGAGACTAGATCCTGACTTATGACCAAAAGTGATGGTGGGTGGGCGAGGCCAGCTCAGCGTACACATGAGTGCCTTCCAGACTTCTGGTATTTATTGAGGTCTTCCGATGCCAGCAATTACACTGTTGTTGGTTCAGAAGACATAGAAGTGAATAGCAGAGTTACCTGTGTACCCCAGGCTATGGGAGGATGTAACCGGAAGTAACCCGAGCCGTGGAATATTGGCAGTTTGCGCATCGCCTGGAAGTTTATAAAAATGCAAAATCTTGGGGCCCTGCCTAGACTCGTGCTGTCAGCATCTGCATTCTAACAAACCTCCAGGTGATTCATATGCCCCCTGAAATCGCAGAGGCAGTCACATTACTGACATTCTGGACTCAGTAATTCTTCATTTGGGGGAAATGCCCTGTGCATTGTGGGATGTTGGGCGGCATCCAAGGTTTCTACCCACTAGATGTCAGTAGCATCCCCACTTCAGTTGTAAAAACCAAAAATGTCCCCTGGGAAGCAAAGTCACCCCACCATTGAGACCACTGGACTTGAGCAGGGCTTCTCAAAACATGGTCCAGGAGTCATAGCCTCCACCTGGAAACTTGCTAGGAATACAGATTCTCAGACCTGCCCATGACCCACTGAATCAGAAACTGGGGAGGTGGGGCCAAGCAGCCTGTGGTTCCACAAATCCTCCAGGTGATTGTGATGAACACTGAAAGGTGTTAGAACAGTGGTTGTCATCCCTGAAGGCATGGAGTTTTGAAAACTGTGTAATATCTGGGTCCCACTCCAAACCAGCTACATCAGATCTCTAGGAGAAAGTGACCCAGATGACTCAGATGCACAGCCCCAACTGAAAGCAATCGCGGCAAATGCAGGGAAAGGGCTCACCCTCGCTCACGGGGCAGCCAATAAACAGAGACCAGAAGTCACATCTCCTGACTCTCTGGTCCAGGGGTCTTTCCTCAGTAGGAGGATGACAAGGTGACAGACAGCTTCTTGAACGGGCTCCTGAGGAATTCCATACCCAAAGGGCATGTTTAGACACATCTTTGATCCATGTCTTGGTCCATGCAAAATGCTCTGAGATCTCCTGTGACAGAGTCCCCAGGGGCTTCGCAGACAGGTTAGGAAGAATTTACTGTGTTCATGGTTTTTTGGACACAGCTAAGAGTCCTCCAGTCCTTCCTCTCTCTGTCTGCTGTCTCCACCCCTAACACTCCGAGGTCAGAA
Source organism: Myotis myotis (assembly GCF_014108235.1). Lineage (NCBI taxonomy): Eukaryota > Metazoa > Chordata > Mammalia > Chiroptera > Vespertilionidae > Myotis > Myotis myotis. The sequence goes on along the minus strand of NW_023416318.1, from coordinate 50,515,916 downwards.
CATTTGCTGACCTCTTTTCACAGGGCTCCATAGGTGATGTTGCCCTATCGGGAAACACCAGGAACGTCAACACTCATATAAAAATGTTTGTCGCAGGTGATAACCCACAGAGTCACTCAAGCACCACAGGACAAAAATAGGCAGAAGGAGCTTTTGAAATTCTTTAGGGGAAGATAGGCAGTAAGTGGACTTCACACTCTTTCCTCAGCATCCTCCCACACTGTTTAAAACCAGCCCAGAGTCCGGCTCCTGGTGAAGCCAGACATTATCCATGGAGAGCTCTCACGTCCTGTCATGACCCCAGTCCAAATAGCTCATGGCCTTTCTCGTCCATCATCCTAGTAATCATCACAATCACTCTGGAGAGGGGTTTAGCTGCACTTCACAGCCCTGGAAGCTGTGGCTCAGATACCTCTTACTTCTCCTAGTCAACCGGTCAACTTACTGAGTGCCGAGCTGAGGGTTCGTGCTGGCATCGGGGATGGTTTTGGCCAAAGTTCATAGAACCTATATAGTCAGATGCAAAGGTCAATAGATAAACACTGTAGCCTGGGTTTGTGCCAGTTATTTACTTTGGTCTCTCAGCCAAACCTATTCCCTAATCTGCTCTGTGATGCTGGGGTTGGGAGTCTGCAAACCACATGTCCCAGACTCCCTTGCCAGCTGGCTCCCTCTTAGCTTCTGGCAACAGGAGGGATCAAGGAAAGTCTTCATTTTTTTCCACAGCTCTCACGGCAGCAGAGGAGAGCTCCAGTCCCTCTCAGCTGGTGACACGACAGACCCCAGCCATGTCCTTACACCTGCCATCCAGGCACTGAGGTCCCAGTGCCACCTGTGAAAGTGTGCCCTTCCCCCACCCCTGCAGAGGTCTAAGCTCCAACTGTGTGGGCCCTCTTGGAGGTCCCACCCCACACATGTGCCAGCTGCTTGGAGGTCAGAGTACTACCCCACAGGTCCCTTCTCTGAACTTCTAGATTCTGGTAACTTCATCTCTTCCCTTTTATTCTCCAAACTTAGGGCTAGTACTTGCTTCCTGAAGTCACGAACCTCTGGGCTAACTTAGCATTGATTCTTAAAAAGCTTTTGTCTTCAACACCTATGCGGCAAATCTGTATTCGATCCCCTCTGTTTGGAATAACATTATGGTTACTAGGTCTGGACTGGACCCATGTGAGCTACACTTGAGGAAGTCCTAAAAAAAAGGGGGGGGGGCAGCGGGGGGGGGGTATGGGGGTGGGGATAAAGCTGAGAAGTGGAGGATGAATACAAGGTAGCCAGGGTAGAGAGGAAGGAAGAGTGTGGCAGGAAGAAGGAAAAGCTTGTGCAAAGGCCCAGAATGTGAGAGAAGTTGAGAGAAGATGGACATAGCTGCAGTGAGAGTGGAGGGGAACAGGGCTAGAGGGACATGCTGAGGCCCTCCTGGGGGGCCCTGCAGCTGCTTGGAGCCCAGCCCCCAACTGTCCTCCAGGTACGTAACACGGTGCCCTGGCTCGTGAGTAGGTCATGTGAGAGATGTTGAGTCTTCTCTCAGGGGTCATGGAGAATCAGGCAAGGTTTTTAAACGGGAGAGATACATGATGTCCTTTGTATTTGAGAAAGGCTATTTTATTGTGGCGTAGAGACTATATTGGAGAGGAGCTAGGAAGCCAGTTAGAAGGTGCGTGTAGCAGTTTCTCCAGGAAGAGAGAGGGAGGACTGGGGTTTCAATGTGGCGTTCCCTCACTTAGTGATGTGGGGTTAGTCCTTTCCTCTTCCCCATCAACCATCTATAAAATAAGGAGGTTAGTCCAGAGCACGGATCCTTCTGCTGGGGTGTGAGCCCATCAGGGGTCCATGGACAGGCATCGGAGAGCTGCAGGGCCCTAGAGAATGTTCACCATGGTTGGATGTACATCCATGTGGGCCTTTCTCCCACAGGGAAACGGTCCCTAGCTCTCGCCGCATCCTCTGAGCCAGAATTATCCCAGAGTTTAAAATCACTGCTTTAGACCGTGTTGGATGCATCTATAGCTCCTGCTGTCAGTGATTCAAAGTCCTGTGCCTTCCCGGGGGGGGGGTGGGGGGGTGGTGGTGGTGGTGATACATTCTCCTAGTTCTCCCGTTGGCTGAGAAAAGTGAAGGAGGGTGAGGGGGTGCGGTGCTGACACCATCCCCGAGGCTGATCGCTGTCCCCCTGGAGCTGCTAGGTGGTGAGTCACGGCCTGTCACTGTGTGTTTTCTGAGCAGGAGGCTGGAGGGCACCATTTCTCTGCAACGGTCACAACAACTCAAAGAGGTGACAGATGAGAGGGCCAAGGTTGACCCTGCTTCGTCAACTGTCCAGAGGCCCCCTGAGGCCACCACACCTCTCTGCTCTCCTGCACCAGAATGAGGGGCCACTGGTGGGGCGGGGGTACCCTGCCACCCCCACTCCTGCCTGCTCCTCACCTCCAGCCTGTGCTTTCTCTAACAAGCTCTTCTCTCTCCCCTCTCTTCCAACAGAACTGTGTTTCCCCCAGAACAACACAATCTAAAATCAGACTCAACCTCAGTCTTATGAATTGAGGTCACTGGGTCCCATCTCCAAAGGGAAATGTAGCTTCTCTCTGCAGCGAGATGGGAAATTTGGTTCCTTTCCATGAAAGTAGGTCAGGCACCAGAACGCCTTAGCGGCTGGGGTCTTTTCATGGTGCCCCCAATGTCGCGGCAGGTGGGGCGGCCGCTCGCTGTGTCTGCGCCCACCCCGCCTGGCCCGTCCAGCCTGGGGCTGCGTCCCTCAACCTGGGTGCATGGCACGGCGGACAGATGCCTTTCCTATGACTCCCACATGCCCCATCTTGCTGGGATTTTTCAAATTTCTCTGCAGAAGCTCTTTACGGTCCGTGACCCTGGCCACTGCAGAGCCGAAAAGACAACAGATTTATGATGGGCCTGGAGAGCAACAATCCAAGGATGCGTTTTCCGTGCTCTCAGTCGGTAATTTATTTTTAAATGATCTTTCTGGTATTTATGGGTCTCGGGGACTCTGATGGCCGGGTGAACTGCGTCTTATCAGACTGGCCAAACTAACCAGGTTAAAAGGGAGCCCTCACATTTTATCAAAAGGAGGATTCAGAGGGCGTCTTAGCAGTGCAGCCGGACTGGGACGTTCCTTTTGTCCTTGAACTGTGATGCGGCTCAGAGCAAAGCATTTGGGCCTCGGAGCTCAACACCCCGGGGTCAAGACCTTCCCCAGCTCCTCAGCGAGGGCACAGCTGAGGCAGGACCCTCGTGGCTTCCTGTCTGGGAAAGTGGGGCTCAGGACACCCACAGCAGGTGCTTATGGGGATGATTAGGGGAGACCGAATGAAACATCTGACACATCTCCATGGCATCAATGCCACCTATTGATTCTTGTCGCCTTCCTTACCTGTGGGAGTACACGACTCAGAACCCAGGATGTAAAGATGATCATCTTTATATGGGGTTGTAACACTCCACGCATAGCTTTAAACCATAAAGCTGCCTGGAACCCCAAACCCTGGTGTTCAGATCACATCCGAGGGTCAGGAGGCGAGGCTGGCAGTTTACGTCTCTCACCGAAATGAAGATCCGCTTCTACTCCAGCGTAATTACAGTTTAGCGAGGCCTTGTCTTCGGCTGATGATTTTCACAGTACACAACTGTCTATTGTTCTCCTGGAGCTCGTTACCATGGCGACCTAATTAAAGCAGCATCCCATGCTGCCAGCCCATAGGTAGAGGCTGAGTGCACAGCTCCTTGTGGACAGGGGCGTGTGGCCCACCCCTCCTGAGGCCCTTCTCCAAATTCTAAAATGAGGGCTGGTTGTTCGGGATATGATCCAGAAAGATGTCTCTGTTTTTTGAAACGAGCTACTAGTTGAACGCCATACCCTCTGTGTTTTCAGAAGGGAAGATGAGGAGCTAGGTGCTGCAGCCTTGCTTTGTGACCTTGGGGAAGGTTGCTTAGTATGCTCCGCTCTCAGGTTTGTCATGTGTAACCAGGATGGCAACAGCTGCTTAGCAGAGCAAGGTCTGTGAAAGTGCTATGAACAAAAATGCAAGGGATGATCATTGTCTCCACCCTTTCTCTTGATCTCTTTCCCAGTGGCAGGACTGCAGGGGGGTTAGGGAGAGAACAAGGACCTCACATCTAGCAGACTCATGTCCAAAGCAGGACCCGAGGCAGTCGGGGAGTGGCCACTCTGGATTGTCACTTAGTCTGTAAGATGGGGACAATAGTAGCCAGCTCACATGGTTATGACAATACAATGAGATATGCAAAGTGCCTGACACCTGCCTGGCCTACAGTGGGCGCTCAACAAATGCCAGGCCATTGGGAGGACAGTCAGGGCTCCCCAATGGCCATGGAGAGGTGTGCAGGCATGCCATGTAGTGTGGCATTGGCTCTGGAGTTATTATGCAGGGTTCCAATCCTAGGCAGGTCACTTAATTTTTTTGTATCTCTAGACTTGTCTGTAAAGTGGGAATACAAGTGATGGAGCTGGGTCTATATGAAGGATAACGGTGCACACCTAGCAGACACTGACACTGAGTCAGGTTGATTATCAGTGTCCTGATCTGACAGTGTTTGTCAGAGGCAATAAGCCTCTTCACCCTTTGAACACAGTGCTTAGCCCTTATATCATGAGCACATTCCCAGTTAATGAGCATTTTCTAGGTGCCAACATTCACACGTGTCTTCTTTATTAATCCCGACGTCCATCCTACGATGTGAGTACCACTGATGCTTCCGTTTCCAGAAGGATGGACACAGAAGGAGAGAGGCAAGGTGATTGCTCAGGAGACACTGCTCCCAGGGAATGAAACTGGGATCTGAGCAGAGGCGGCCACCCCAACCTTCTGGTTTTCCTTAACCACTATTGTCTGTGGCCACTCACTGGATTGTCATTGAAAACCCATGAGGAAGGCACTCATATTCATTCCCAGCTAAGTGGATGAGTGAACAAATCTAGAGAAAGGCAAGGTTCTGCACAGGGCCCAACAACTAGTCAATAGTAGGGCCTGGACTTGAATGTTGCCCATTCCCCCAAATTCAAAGGCACATGCTCTCCTATCTCATTGTCCTTCACCAGCCCTGTTGAATATTGCTCATAGTGGCAAGCTATCCAATTAGCCACCTGCCAATGTCTTGCCCCTTGCCTCTGGTGTTGCCTCCCCTAGCATTCCCCCAGTGCTATATGAGTCTATGAGTCGGGCCGTGTAGCATGGCCATGTGCTACTGATTATTTACAGAGCTCATCAAAGGCCCGACCTCTCTCCTTGTAGCCAGAACAGCTCAACACCTCGTCCACCCACCACAGCCCTCATTTCCTTTTTATGAAGATTAGGGAGCAACAACATTGCAAAGGCTACCAATTAAATGAACCTTGTTGTGCCCGTAACTACAGTGCACCTTTGGAGAATTGGGCATTGTAGTCAGTAACTGATGGGCCAACACATGTTCTTTATGATCCTGCAATTCTTTTCCCAAGACGTTGACTGCTCTCCCTCAATTTCTGATGCTCTGTGCTCTTCCAGTCAGTCCAAGGGACAGGGCTAGGGCTCCACTTGACATATTTCCATCTGGTCTCCACTAAGCACGTGAGTCCACCTACAGGCTCCTAATACCCTATAGTCCAGGACAAGTGCACAGTCCTAAAGTGGCAACTTTAATGAGGAAGTCTAGGTTCTGCACATCTAATTGCTCACCTAAGCTTGATTGTTCATCTTCCCCTGAGTATCTTACAAAGTATCTTCCCTTTCTCTCCGTCCTATCTCCACTGCCCTTAGTTAAGACTCATCATCTTTCCTCTTTCTTCACCAGTCTTATCAATAATCTTTCCTCCACCAACTCTAACTTCAATCCATCCTAGAAAGGTCACCAACAGGATCTTCCTAGGATCTATGGCCCTTTGTTACCATACTAGAGGCCTGATGCACAAAATTTGTGCAAGAGTAGGCCTTCTTTCTCCCCTAGCTGCCAGTACTGGTTTCCCTCTGGCACCCAGGACCCGGACTTCCCTTGCAGCCCCGGCTTCGTCCGGAAGGATGTCTGGAAGGATGCTCAGTCTAATTAGCTTATTATGATTTTATTATTATAGATTTAAAATTCTGCAATGACTCCTATTGATTATAGCATAGAGCTAAATCTCCCTAGGCTGCCATACTAAATCTCGATGATGGGTCTCTCTTTTCCCACGTCTGCCACTCCCTAAGTTAAACTCTTTGTTCCAGTAACACGGAATAGTATGAAGTTCTCTGTGCCCAAGGAACCCTTTCTCACCTCTATACCTTTGTTCATGCCTATGATGCCCTTCCAAGTTTCTCATACCAACACTTCCATTTACTTTCTAACACACAGGCATCACCTCCACTGAAAGATGGCCCATGGCCACCCAAGTCCACAGCCGTCTCCCCGGCCCATGAGTCTATACATGAGTGAGCCTCCTACACAGCACACATTGATACCCTAAGGATCTGATTTCTCCCTTTTCTCCTCTGGCAGGCTGAGGCACTTCTGCGCTATACCTGATTCATTTTTGTTGTTCTAACGTCTCATTCAGTTACTGGCTCAGAGTAGACACCCAATAAAAGCCTGTTGATCGGAGCTAAGACTGAGTTGGCCCAGGGAAAAGGGAGCAGCTGGCAGTGTGGAGAAAAGATTCTTATCGTTTTGGGCTCAACTTTATGTTTCATTGATCTTGAATAAAAAAAACAATGAAGGCGCTCACATGCCCCTGCACCCCGGAGGCTGGTGTTTGACAAAACAGCAGCGTGTGTGTGACTTTTATCAACTGAACCTCATCCGACAAGAATGGGCCGAGTCTTGCCGGATTTGGACCACATGCCTGAACGCATGTGTCAGGGCAGGAAGCATAGTCTTCACCGGAGGAATCCTGAAAGGAAGAGACAGCATCCCCCCAGGGGGCAGATTTGGAGCTCAACTCAAAACAATCAACACATAATGAGCATCTACTGGGAGCCAGGCACGAGGGGCGGGGGGGGGGGGGGGGGGGTTAGGTCCTGGGGAGACAGTGTGAATCACCCTAGTCTCCGCCCACAGTAGTTTCCAGAGTAGGTGTGGGATTGGAAGATGGCACCGATAATTATAATACCTGGTGTTGGTGCTACGATCAAGGGGAATTCCAAGAGGCTGCAGGAAGCCTCGGAGTCAGAGTGTGTGGTCTAGAGGAGGGGATTCTGCCTCCTCAAAGTGCTCTCAGAAACAAGTTGTGCGCTATACGGCACGCTGCTCTGGGAGGACATAGACAGCCAGCTGCCTGGTACCCACAGAGAAGGGTCACTCACATTGCATCTCCCAGTGGCTTTTGAGATTCCCTGAGAGCCCAGTCTCCAGGCCACTCTCCGTAGCACAGTCATTGGGATGCCAGTCTGGGAACCACCCTTCAACATACACCCTACAGATCATTGCTCTTCAAGCAAATGGAAGCATTTTGCATAAGGATCTTGTGAAATGGAATGGTGATGGGTGGCTATCCCAGGGTTACAGTGTTCATTTTGTCAAATATGAGCTGTCAGACTTTAATTAAGTCTCCTTCGCCTCTCTGAGCCTCAGCTTCCCTATATGCACAGCATAGTCTAACTTATATAGCCTTTGGGGAGATTTTTTTAAAAAAATTTTATTGATTGATTTCAGAGAGGAAGGGAGAGGAATAGAGAGATAGAAACTTCAATGATGAGAATCATTGATTGGCTGCCTCCTGCACACCCCCACCCCCCACTGGGGATCAAGCTCACAACCCGAGCATGTACCCTGATTGGGACTTGAATAGTGAACTCCTAGTTCATAGGTTGATTGATGCCCAACCACTGAGCCACGCTGGATGCTGAGCAGAAAAGCCCTCCCAGCATCAAGTCCCAGCTTGGGATGGGAGGGGAGCCTGAGATGAGATTTATGGTGGGGAGTGATCAGACCTGGATTTCTGTGCTGGGCGGGCAGGCCTGCAACTCCTTGGGAGCCACTAGGGCTTAGACATCCCTGCAGACGCAAAGCCTCGGAATTACCCTGCAATGCACACAGGTCACGAGGCAATAAAACGCCTTTTAAAATGTCATCTGCTGAACTGCAGATTCCAACTAATAAATCCCCATGACCTGGAGGTACCTGGGGGTCAAACATTTGCAATATGGCCCCTGGAGCCGCCCCGCTCCCTGGAAGATGAGCCGCTTTATGAGATTGCTGTTTGATGGTTACCATAGAGGCCAGCACATCCACGCGGAGTGGGGTGGGGGAGGGGAGTGGAGGCCTAGCAGCATCTTGTCATTAGCCCAATGTCCCAGTAAATCATTTGTTAGCACCCACAGCTTGCAAAAAATTGGGAGGTGCAGCTCTGTGACCTGCAGAACAACGTGATCGCCATCTGGGCCAGGGGCCAGGGAGACAGGGCCGGCTCAGTCCTCAGAGGGCAGAGGAAAGGAGAAAAGAGGCAATGACAGGCAAGAGGAGACCAAGACGGGGACACCTCTGACATTCCTGGAGTGGAGCTAGGTCAGCTCACCTGTCTCATCTCGCCTCACCTGCCCAGAGCTCTTGGAGCAGGCCCAGGGCCCCCGTGGCCAGGTGATGAGGGTGAGGCTCCAGGGGGCCGGGGCGGGGGGTGGGGGGGGTGGTCACTGTGCTTTCCTGGAGAAGAGGCAGAGCTGGATTCCGTCTAGGTCTTTCCAGCTCCTTCCTGAGCTCTCCGACTCCCTTCAGACAGTACCTGCCAGGGCCCCGGCTGTTTCCCTCATGCTCAGAGCAGTCCCGTCACACAGAGAAGAGGACCACCATGCCTCCCAGTGTTCAGGTGAACACGTGGTGATGGGAGTCACATCACCTAAGGCTTCATGGAGAGACAATGACTTGAACCCACTTTGGAAAGGCAGCTGGGCGGTGGGCACATAAGGGGAAAGGGCAGGGAGTGTCACAGCAGGAAGAGCAGGGAGCACAGGCCTGAGTTGCAGGCAGCTGAGGTGCTGGGTCCAGAAGAACGGGTTTCCCCACAGGCCCGCAGGCCTGTGGTCTTACACACAGAATTTCAGGATCTCCTCAAATCACGTCTCTGAGGCACTCTCATGCATCCCAGAAAGACACGTGTCCCCTTCCCTACCTGACACTGAGGGATTGGCCACTAACGGGCCGCAGTCTCTCTAGACACTCCCTCCATTGGGCCCCTGGCCAGGTCTCATTGCCCCACACGGGTCATTGCATTCTGTCTGCAAAGTCTCTTAAGACACCTTCTTCCTCTCATCCTTTCTGCCTCCCACAGCCCGGCGAATTCTGCCGTACCTTCAGGGTCTAGTCCAAACCCCAACGCCAAAGCCCATCTGGATTGCCAAGTTTCCAAGTGCTCCCCACAATCAAAACAGGCCTCCTCTTTTTCTATTGTGTATTGAAACACAAAATGTTAATATATACCGATTTATAGACAACATATGGAATCTATACAGAAAGTTGCTTCTCTTAGACTTTGCACCATCCTTGTCCACTGGCCGTGCAATCTCTAGTGTATTCATGCTGCGAAGGACCCCAGGTCTGTCTAGATCAGTGCACGTGGCTGTGAGGACGAGGAAAAAGAGAAAGGAAAGCTACCGCGTCCCATCTCGATGTTTGGTGTGATATCACTGCAGTGCTTTATGTTGACCATAGAAAGTAATGGAATCACTCCTCCACTGATGTTCAATGATCCCAATCCAATAGAACCCCAGAGACGAAAGCCCTAGCTTATCTGCGTTTTGCCTCTGTGTGACATTAGAACACTGCTGGTGTGTGTATGTTGGACGCAGAAAAACATTCACTGCATGCACTCCTCTGTGCTTGACTTTTGTTCTGATCGTGGCTGCTTCAGTGAGACCTACAGCTCTTTGCAGGCTGGGGTGTCAGCCGGGGCAGGGCCTGTCTCTGCCGCGGACCCCAGAGTTCCGAAGCCGCACAGGCTCCCTGCGCTCAGAATGGAGCTCTCTTTCCTTGCTGCTAGCCAAGGAGACTGGCAGACATGATCACAGTGGTCCTTTCTAGGGGAAGTGACGAAGGTGTAGGCATGCATTGCAATTTGTATGTAAGTGTCTATGGCTTACAGCTGGCTTTGCCACAGGGAGAGATATTGATGGGGCCTTAAAAATAATGACCCAGCTCATTAACGGTGAGTTATAACGGCGCTCCTGGAGGAGTCCTGAGGACCTCACTTATGTCAGCCAGAGCATAAATAAGAGATGGGAGTGGTGGGGTAGCCTGGTACCAGGCTCTCAGCTTCTGCTGCAGGAGGCAGAAGCGCAAGGCGGGTCATACTCCCTCAATCTCCTATCTGCGACCTTGAGCTGTGAGGTCACTGGGCACAGGACCGGAAGTGTGGGCCCAGCCAGAGCACCACTCAGCTCAGCAGTGAAATACATGGGGTGAAAAGAGTCCGCGATGTGGAAGCCGAGAGACCTGCCTCCCAGACGAAGGGTTTGACTCTGGGCAGGTTGCTTAACCTTTGGTCCGCTCAGTGTGCTCCCCCGGGGAGTACAGACCTGCACCCTCTCTTTGATGGAGGCCAAGAGGCGGCTGGCTCAGTGGCTGAGCATCACTCCCACCTCGTGCAGCCACTGTCTGCACAGGGAACCTCTGGCGCTAACGGACGGGACGGGCACTCAGACGGCCCCGGCTCACTGAAAAAAATCCTGTTGCAACACCAATGGGCCTGGCTCCCCCTGCGCCCAAGCCCTGAACACCCAGCAAAGTGGGTGGGGGGGCTGCCTGCCCGAGAGCTCTGTCTCCGGAAGGGTCCCCGAAAGACAGGCCCCAGAAGGGGAGGCTTTGGTGGGCCTGATTGCACGGCAAACACCACACATATTGAAGCACTCTGGCAGTTTCCCGGTGCCCCCAGTCAGAGCCTGACCCTGGTGACCCCAAACATCTTATTAAAGCCCCTGAGCCCTGCATCTCCGTGAGGGAGAGAAGGAAGCAACTCCTGGACCCATTCTCTCCCCTAATTCATTCAAGTAAGCCTGGCTGAGTGGGGCCTGGGCCTTTGATGTTAAAGGCCCCTAATTGGAAGGAAGTGAAGTGTTAGCCTGTCAGCCTTTTAGTCTCTCATCAAATACTTTAAGAGGTACCCGCGCTGCGCGGTTCTCACACGGCCGGGAGTGGACTGCTTTTTGTTAAAATGTTTAACTTTGCATCTGTCTAACAGAAAGCTCCATGCAGATGTCCTGGCTCCCGGTGGCTCTCCTGCTCCCTCTCTCCCTCCACGGGACCTCCTGCCTCCGGCTTGGGGGCGCACCCACCACCCGCCCCAGCCCACGGGAGAGGAAGGTGGCGGCAGGAGCTAATTGCTGACCCCAGACGCAGGCCTGCAGCTCCTGGTCGGGGCCTCCCTGGTTGGGGGGCCTCCCTCCACGGAGCCCCTTTGATCTCTCTGTTTGGAATTGTGTCACTCCCCAGGAATGCTGCGCCCCACCTCCTCTCAGTCCCAGAACCTTCCAGCCAGAAGAGACTCCAGTAACCCTTTAGTCTCACCTTTAGTGCTACAGCCCGGTGCAAGCAGGCTGGCTCGGAAAGGGAAAGTGACCGGGAGCTTGTGGGAGAGCAGGGTTCCTAAACTGGGCCTCTGGCCCCCAGGACAGTCGGATTCTGCGAGACCTCAGGGCTCCCCATTAGGTCGAGCCCAATGACTGATTCCGTTGCATTTGAGAAAATGAATTTATATGCAACAGAATGACTATGCTGAGAGTAGTAGACCACCCCCTTGGTGAAGCCACCTCAGGTAGAAGGGAGAGAAGAGGCTCTCGTTTCTCACTGGGAGCCGGAATGTGCTCAGGGAGACCCCAGTCCACCTGGGCACCCCAGAGAGGAGCAGAAGGAGGGAAGGAAGGAGAGACAGAGGAAGGAGAGAGAGCGTAGACGGAGAAGGAGTGCTTGGGGTAGGGGATGTCCTAGGACAGAGAGTGCAGAGAAGGATCCTGGCGTGCTTGGATCTGGACATTGAAGTGGTTCCACTCTCCAGGATGCGTAGGACCACGCAAGACTTTGCCCACCCCTCGGATCAGCATCCCAGTCCCCAGGGTCCTGTCCTGAGGGAGGGGCCGCCAGGCCCAATGGGGACCGAATGTTCTAGGACTGCAGTGAATTTCTACTGATCTCGTTTGGTTGCTGCAGAGGGCAGCACAGTTCCTGCCTCATGGGGCTTTTGTGAACCCCTTCAAGGGCCATTATGATGTAGGAGAGAGCACCGACTATGCAATAAACACCACACAGATGCCATCGCCCATCCTTAACCTGAGTCTCTGCAGTTACCCAGCACACGAGGGGCTCAGGTAAGACCTCCACTCAAAAACCACAAAATAAAAACCACAAAAATGTGAAACAATATAACTTGATGTAATATATTCCTGTTCCTCTGGTCCCCCCAGCAGGGTGACCTGTCCATCTGCATGTGTCAATACAGCTTGATTACTGTGCTTTCAGGGGCTTCGTTCATTTATTCAAGACGTACTCATTGCACTCTTGGTGCAGGCCAGGGTGGCTTGTCTCGTATGCCATTTTCTCTCCAGCGGGCCTTTGTGTCATTAATGTCTCCATAGCAGAGAGGGAGAAGCGCTGATGTTCTCTATTTAAAGAGTGGGAGATAGAAATGGGAAAGCAGGGTCATTAGCTTCTCGGTGGGCCTTCTGACAGATGCCGGTCACGCCTGCCTGCCTCCACCAGACCCAAGGCAGGCTCCATGGCAGATGCCATTTCTGCCCCGGTCCCCCCCGGGCTTCGCTCACCAGCCCGGGAACACGTGTAGCAAGCCCCGTGTCTGACCCATCCCGGGCTTGGGCAGGTAACAGACTGACGCGGAAACGGACGGTGAGGTCAATGTCAGCTCACACCAGGGAAGCTTTTGAACCGGCTCCCTTCACTGGAAAACCTGGGGATTAAGAGCAGGCCTGAAGCCTGCTACATTTGTTTTGAGATTCGGACAGACCGAGGGTTTGAGAAGAAGTCAGAGAAGGCCATGTGTCCGTGGAGAGAGACCTGGGGAGGCAGCATGGGCCTGACCAGGGAGCAGGCCCCCAAACAGTCCCGGATGTCTTTCAATCTGACCTGCATTCCCCTTCGGTACCCATGGCAACTCCAGGAGGCAGTTGCAGGAGCAGAGCTTGGTGGGGAAGCTCGCCTGGGTGCAGGTGTGCTTGGAGAAGGCGCCTCTCGGAGGCCAGAGCGTGGCTGGGGGCTCAGAGGCCCCGGCTAGTGTCCTGACTTCCCAAACATGGGTTTCTAAGTTCCTTAAACCCTTGGCGCATTTAGGAAATGAAGCTGTTAGAGCAGATCGGCTCTAGGATCTGTTCCAGAGTGCACGCTGCCTGATCTTACAAGAACCCCAGAGCACATGGAATCATTTAATTATCATTACTGAATATAATAATCCTCAGGTTGCCAAGAATTTGAATGAAAAACGAGGGAAGAAAATGGCCCCATTGTCTCAGTCTGTTTTTATAAAGTTCCATGTCATTTCAGATGATTTGATTTCATCTGACTCTTCCATGTCCGTAAGCGGCCGTTGTCAGCTCCTTACGATGCTCCTGGGAACTTGACGTAATCGCTTTCCCCAGGTGAGCAACTCCAGGCTGGGAGGGAAGTGCTCAGCCCCCAGTCTCACAGCCAGACATTGTGAGGGCTGGAGCCCAGAGCCCTGACCACTGAACCACACTGCCAGATCGCTGCCCTGCATCTTGACCACAGCCCTATGGGTGTTTTAGTGTGGGAGCCGGGGAGAGCCGCCTCTTCACCCATCAGGGCTGAATTTTCCACTTTTCATCTGTCCTTTTGATGTTATAAACAAAGCTAGGAGTTACTCTCTTCTTGAAGGTGGCACAGAGCGATTGTGGTTGGGGGGGGGGAGGCGGTCAGATCCTGTTCTCAGAGTTCTGATTCCATGGAAATACTTTAATCTCATTGAGTCAATTCATTATGAGCTTCTGAGACTTTAATCAAGTAAAAAAAAATTTTTTTTTTGTGCTAAGGCAAAACCAAACAAACTATTTTAAAATGAAAAAGAGCCATTCCTAATCAAGTTGACTCCCACTTCCAGCACGTTAGCTGGGAATCTTCGTCGGCCCTTCTCTAATTGTCTAATTAAAGCGATATTAAATTGACACCAGGCAAGTGGGAGCCGAATTGTGTGCTAACAGTTTGGGCAAGCTGAGAAGAAATGTAATTTCTGCGAGTGAGCCAGATGGGAGGAGAGAGCAGGAAGGGATGTGTGCATGCTAATGTGCAGTTTGACGGACTCTCTTTATAAAAATAAACACTTTTGCAGACGTCTAAGGAAAGCAAATGTCACCCATTTCATACCACATAATGCCTACTGGTACGTAGTGAAAACCTTCATTTTCAACTGCATTTCACAATAGGAGTCACATCTAATTAACTCAGAGGAGTTTGCCCCTTTATACTATCACCGCAATATTGGCTGTTAGATGCGAAGAGACTTGAGCTGAACTAAGAGATGCACCCAGCATTGTGTTGGGAGGAAATGGTCCAAGTTCCTTGTTCTGGAACTGGCCAGAGGCCCAGGGGATTGAGCACTGTGCCAGCTTATCATGCTGGCAGAGGCCCCATGCCTACTGGAGACCTCATTCAGAAGGGAACACTGTTCTGCTCGCCTCCTCCACTGGGCCTTGAATGCTCAGTGCCACGCAGAGGGAAGATTTGCTGCACCCCAGCCCTGGACACCCAATAGAGTCTTTAGTGGAATCAAGAGTAATAATAGCTCAGGAGCTGTGGGTACCATAGCACTGTACGCACATCCCTACCTAAGGTAGGCACAGAAATGTGCCACCCAGGTCCCCCTTCAAGAAAAGACATGGTGCTCCAGGCTTGGGGAGGGGGGCAACAGACAACCCCTTAGGGCAGTGGTTCTCAACCTTCTGGCCCTTTAAATACAGTTCCTCATGTTGTGACCCAACCATAAAATTATTTTCGTTGCTACTTCATAACTGTAATGTTGCTACTGTTATGAATCGTAATATAAATATCTGATATGCAGGATGGTCTTAGGCAACCCCTGTGAAAGGGTCATTTGACCGCCAAAGGGGTCTCGACCCACAGGTTGAGAACCGCTGCCTAAGGGTCTGCCACAGCTGCAGGGAAGGGCCTGGTGCAAGGCCACACCTTCTGGGGGGCAGCCTGCTATCATGTGCCACTCGAGTAAAGAGAGTCATGGAGTCCCGGCCATGTCACCCCAATGTGGGATGCTATGAGAGACAACACTGTCATCAGCGATGCCCTACTGGGTGGGAGAGGCCTTGCCCAGTCTCCATCACAATTCAGCTTCTTCCTCTGCCCAATCTTGCCGCCTTCTCCTTCCTGCACTGGCATCGATCCCTAACCAATATCCTGCTGTCCACTCTCCCTCTCAGCCTCTGCTTCTGGAGGATCCTGATTGTGGCACTTGTTGTGCCCCTGCCTGTGATCTGATTAGCAATAAGATCCTGTAAAATAAAGGAGCCCTGGATTGGCCTTCAGGGAGACTGGTGAGAGCTGAGAATATTTCGTTCCATTTAGACTCGAGGACCTGGAGCAGGCACGTTAGTGGATGGCCCTTATAATCCCTAGACCAATAAGGACCATGGCTTTGTGTGACCACGCCTCTGTGTAGACCAAACGGATGTAGCAGGGAGCAAGGATGGGGCTGTCAGCAGGAGCCCTAGCACTCAGGAGTTAAACAGGTTTCTCTGAGCAGAAGCTTCTGAGGACAAAATCAGGTTAATGTCAATAGCCAGGCAATTATTTCTGAGCATATTGAATTAAGCCCCTGGTTCGTGGTTGAAAAGTACCCTGGGTGTTTACATTTTCAAAAACAAACAAAGCCTGTTTCCCTGAGAGGGCAGCAGAGCCCTCCGATGGAACTGAACCTGCTGACCCCAGAGCAAACTGTTTTAATAGACGTGGCCATAGACGGTGGCGCCATATTGCACGAATACCAAGAGGCATGCAGGTGAGTTAGGGTGGTGCTGACCTAGAGAGAGAACCTCCACGACCACAAAATGCCCAACACAGAGGTAAGGGGATAGCAGCCCCCCAGCTGACCCCGCATAAGCCCACAAGCATCCTGGGGACCCCTTTTGGAGGAACCCCAGTTAGGATACAAGATCCAACCACCCATCACACCTGGACGTTTCACCAGAACAAGCTCAGGCCTTCTCTAGAACAGTGAGAAGGAAATGTTATGACTCAATATTTACATGAAGCTAATTGTTATTTTGGCTTTCGTGGTGGCTTAGGGACATAGCTGATCATGGGGGCTGGAGTGTCTCCACTCCCACTGCTGTGGCAGAGCGTCAGACCCAGGGGTGGAGGAAGCATAACTCAAGACCTGGCAAAACAGGCATTATTAGAAAACATACTGACATCTAGTGATTAGAGGAGAGTGGACCCTAAATTGAAACCAGGAGACAAAAACCACTGTGGACTTTTTCTGCAAACCACAGGGTAGTATGCAATTTCAACCGAACTGAAATGAGCAAGACTTAAACATGGAGGAAGATGAAAGATAATTCATTTAGGGAAGTTCCAGTGGCCCTGATTTGATACTTGATGGTCCATTAGAATTCTTGGAAAGTATAAAAGGAGAAATACATTGTTGCCAATTTCCAAAGGGTCATCAGGCAACACATTCTGGCCTGCCTTCTTGGTGGCCATTCTGGGCATGGATCTCAGTTTCCTCAAGGACGCGCCTTAGAGTCACAGAACCCTACAAGGAGGGGAGATGTCAAAATGCTCCCATGCCACAGATGAGGAAACCATGGCATCTAAAGGGGGTGGGGCTTGCCCAAGTCCCCACAACACTCTGGTACCAAGTGGGGACCAGGCTTTCTATCTTCTAAGCCGTATTTCGAGTGATGTTTGCTTTAAGTTTTTAATAGACATCATTTTCTGGGTGAAAACATTTCTTTCTCTTCTTAACATACCGAGTCTTATCATGAATGGGTGTTGAATTTTGCCAAATGTTTTCCTCACTTGATCCCATAGGGTTTTCCTCTTTTAATCAGTTAATGTGATGAATTATACTTATGGATTTTCTAAGATCAAACCACCCTTGCATGCCCAGGGAAAACTCAACTTAGTTACGCTCTATTATATTTTTAATACACTGTTGAATTATATTTGCTAATATTTTGTTTAGTAGTTTTGATTGCATGCTCATGAATGAAATGGCTCTGTAATTCTCCTACCTTGCAGAATGTTGATGTTGGTATTAGGATTATGCTGGCTTCATAGAATTAATTGGGTTATTTGGGGGCATAGTTTCTTTTTTTCAAAGAAAAAATAAGAGTTATTCCTTAGTGGATTAGTAGAAGTTGCCTGCAGAATCACTTGGGTGTTTTCTTGGTGGGAAGATTTTAATTGCTGCATCAATTTATTTAATAGTTTTAAGGCTACTAAACTTATTATTTTTCTTTATTTAGTTCTGGTAATTTATATTTTTCTAAATATTTATGTATTTCCCCTAAGTTTTCAAAGTTACAGGCAAATAGTTGTTACAGTATTTTGTCATTCTTTCTACTCTCTTTCTGTGTTTCTGGACTAAATCATGTTCCACTTTTCATTTTTTTAAATTTAATTTGCGTCTTCTTTTGATCAGTCTTGTCAGAGGTTTGCTTATTTTGTTTTGCTCCCCCCAACTTTTGGTTTTATTGATCTTTTTCCATTTTATCTTTGTATTTTCATTTTCTTGATTTCTGCCCCTAATTTTATTACCTTCTTTTGCTTTTTATGGTTTTATGCTATTTTTCTTATTTCTCTGGATAGACACTTAGCCTCTTCATTTTGAAGCTTGCTTCCTTTCTGACTTTACTTATGGCTTGTATTAGAAAATACAACTTACTCAGACTTCGATTAGCTTTGTTTTCTTTATCACTAAGTTCTAAGTATGATTTTTCTTTTTCTTTTTTTTTTTGATTTTTTTTTTGATTTTTCTTTAACAGATACACTTTTAACATCCACATCAACCTCCACGGTAAGACGAAAAACTTATCAGCCTCTCACATTTTTTGAGCTCCCCCATCCATACCTATCATTATTGATATTGTCTAAAATTTTAAGCTATGGATAAAGTAGGGATTATTATATATATGCTTTTTTATTTGGTCTTAACTTTTTTTTTTTTTTTGAGATAACTACCAATTTTACCAAAGTATTTGACCCCTTTCAATGTGTGCCTTTGTGAAGAAAACCTTCTGAGGCATTGTATGCCAGAGAATATTTTTATCATGCCTTCATCTATGAATGACAGTTTGGCTCAAAATTAAATTTTGGATTTTAAGTTCTTTTCCTTCAATACTCTAAAAATACGACTTCATTATCTTCTTTCAGTGCTGCTGCACTAAAACCGTGTCATCTGATTCTCATTCCTTCATATGTGGTCTGCACTTTTTCTTTAGGAGTTTTAGAGTTTTCTCCTTGAATCTCATCACAATATATCCAGATAGCATCTCCACCCTTCATGTCTTCTCTTTCAATCTGATTTTTTAAATCTTTTTTGTAATCCTGGGAAATTTACCTCCATTATTTATTTAACTATTCTTTGGGATGGTTTTAGTCTCTGAGGTTTCTAGGTGGGATCAGGAAAATGAAGAACTCACTGGCAATAATCCCGAGTGTTACCTGTGCTAATAATTTAAGGTGCAGATAATTGAGACTTCTTCTTCCCCCACTTTGAAAATGAATTGGATATGAGTTCCTTTACCACTAAAAGATCTATGCACTGAAGTATACACTTTCAGCTTTCCTGTCTAAGCCCTCATGGCCAACTCTTACTTTTAAAGTTCTGCCTCTCCCTGGGTGATCTGTGTGTTAAAAGTATGTATAAAGAAGGCACTGATAAACTTAATGTGAGAGACTGATTTCCAATGAATAATGAGCATTATTTATTTAATTTTTTTGCTTGCTCAGAGACTCTCTTGCTTCTTGGTATAAAATAATTTAATTTGTGCATTTCAATAAAGAAAGGTAAATTTTAAACTCCCCTTCAATTTGTATATAGATATCATCATCAGTGTGGATCTTTGAGAAGTCATGGAATATTGATGCCAACAATGTTTTATACATCATACTAGTGTTTGCCATTCCAAAAAATACAGTAAACTGATACAATATATAAACATTTTAGTGCATATTGTTAAAATTTTACAGGTCTATCCTGTGCTGGCAAAGTTTTAAAAATGTATTTTCCCTATTTACTTATTTTATTCCTGAAATAAAAAATTCAATATTGAGCACATTGAGTTTTCCATCAGGAATTAGTTTTTCTAATACAAAACTTTTATTTTCAAAGTAAAATAAAATTTCAGAGTTATGAGGAGTATTATTAACTAGATGCCTGGTGCATGAATTTGTGCATGAGTAGGGTCTCCCCCTCACCCCCCGCCCCCCATTAGCCCCATGGTCGGCCAGAGGGGAAGGACTGCAGGAAGGGGCCAGCCACGGGGAGAGCCATGGCTGGTGAGGGTGGGAAAGAAACTGTGGGAGGTTCGTGGGCTGGGGCCGCGGAAGGTTGGCTGTGGGAGTGCACTGACCACCAGGGGGAAGCTCCTGCATTGAGCATCTGCCCCCTGGTGGTCAGTGCGCATCATAGTAATTGGTCAACTGGTCGTTCCGGTTGTTCAGTCGTAATAGTCGCTTAGGCATATATATATTTGCAGATAACTCTGAGAAATACTGCTTATTACTGTTTAGTAAGGGTTTCGTATTATCTAGGTTAAAACTCTTCCTCTGGTCATTCCTCAGTGTAAGAAAACTTGCTCAGTCTCAGTCCTGTATGAAATTCCCCATTGAATTGTGGGTCTTAGTCAATAGAAAAACCCACTCTTCATGCAATAGAACCTGTTAAACACAACTGCAAAGACAGTTTCTCCTGGTTTAGCTAACAATCTAATTTGTGCATTTTGATAAATAAAATAAGAAACTTCCAATTTATAAACAGAGATCATCACAAGTGTGGATCTCTGGGGAGGAATGGATATTTATTGATAAATTATTGATAGGAAGAAAAGTTATTTCTTCAAACATTCCAAAGAAAGACATCGGTGAAAGAAGGAAAGATATTAGGGACACTTAACCGACAAAGCACAGGACAATTTTGCAAGTGTTTAAAATTTCCATTCAACATGGTTTGGGGTATCCAGCTTGGGGGCAATGATCTGTAGAGAAAAGGAGCAAGGCCCAGCCTGCGTAATCTGTTTTGATGTTGCCTCAGGACATGCTCATAAGTCACAGAGGAGAGGAGACTTGGAGTCTTAGATTAGATGTAGGAAGGCCTGGGCCACAACAGGGTATGCTGGATGGTCTGAAAGTCTTTGGCATTTTCACCTTCATATATCTATAATAATAAAAGTGTAATATGCAAATTGACCGAACAGCCAAACAGCAGAATGACCGTCTGGATGACCACGCTATGATACGCACTGGCACCAGGCCAGCCAAGGTTGGTGTGATGTGATTGGTCTGGGGTCCCTGCCATCGCAACATGATCGCCTTACAGAGGGAGGCCCAGGCCACTGGCCAGTGGGGTGATCAATCGGGGGGCTCTGTGATTGCCCCAAAGAGAGTGGCCCAGGCAACCCTCTGTGGGGCAATTGATCGGGGGTCTCCAAGGAACCGGGGAACGGGGGGGGGGGTGTGGTGGCAGACATGGGCAGTGCCAGGCCAAGGCAGGTGCAGGCAGGGGGTGGGACCACGAAGCTGGCAACTGGGGGAAGGAAAGCCTACTTTTGCATGAATTTCATGCATCAGGCCTCTAGTACATATATATATATATATACTTCATAGATGTCTATATTTCATAGACTGTCCTTAGTGCTTCTCAAGAGAAACGCTGTTGGCATTTTGTGAATGCAATTCTCCCATGTGTTGGACTGCTCTGTGCAGTGCATGATATTTACCATCTCCGTTACCTGCCTACAAAATGCTACCACCCCCACCAGTTATTATAATGGCTGAAAATAACTCAGTAGTCCTCAAAAGCCCCCAGAGGGCAGCACTTCCTCTGGCTGATCACCATCGGCACCTGATGATCTCTACAGTCTACTTCATCTCTGAGAAGTGTTCTTTTCCTGCCTGTGTTATGCATTTTCACTGTCCGGGAGAATACGCTGGGGGAAAAGAATCCATTATGCTTTGGAAGGTTTGTGAAGTGCCGTTCATTTTTCATGCCTTGGCCCCACCATCACTGCCAACTGGAAGATTTCTTTGATCTCACCAAACACAGGTAACTCCTCTGGTCTACCCTAGACCCAGCGTATTCCTTTATATAGCAGCTGCCATATTGCTGCCATTACCTGAATCTGTCCTCCCGCTCCACCTCAGGCTGGAGCTCTTTGAGAACACAGACTGTGCCTTATTTATTCTCTGCCTCCAGTAAACAGCGTAATTCTGGCATATCACAGGCTCTTTATGTTGCAAAATGAATAAATGGATGAGAGGCTAGCTAAGTTGAATCTATTGCATTTTGCACATGAACATTTTCTCTGCAAAGGGATTTTCATTACATATTCAGCTTAATGAGCAGAAATGGAGAGCTCATGGTTTAAGTCAGGCTGATGATAACAATAAAACAACACAAATAATAATAAGGAACATTAAGTAATCATCATAGTATCAGAATAAATATTATTGCCTAACATCTTACTCTGTGCCAAGCACTGTTTAAGCGCTTTGTTTACCTTCTTTCATTTAATCCTCACAGCAGGGCTGGGATGAAGGTAAGGCAAGTCAAGCACCTGGGATACTGAATTTAAGGAGGCTTCACTCCTACCATTGACCAGGCATTTGCATGACTCCAAGAGTGAGTCCTTGCCTCACCCTAGTCCCAGCCCTGCCCCACAGTAACTATCTTAAATACTTTCATTCTCATTTTACACGTGAAAAAATTAAGCTCAGAGAGCTAAAATAACTTGACCATTCAAATGGGTGGTGATGGAGCCGGAATCAAAGCTAAGCCTATCCAATGCTAGGGAAGCAACTGCTTTTACCAGGTGCCAGGCTGGGAACTGGCTGGTACTGGTTCTCACTGGGTGAGAAAACATGTATAAACATTTTAGCAATTCAGCATTGCCACTAAAACCAAGTCCATGGTCAACTCATTGCCTTGAACGGGATACACCTACAAAACTATCAGCATACCAGGAATTGGGAAAAACAAACAAATAAATTGTGTTTGTTTTTGTTTTGTTTTTTGACCCAGATAGTTTGAGAAGCATTGTATTAGGCAATGGGGATATATGGTTTTTTTAAAAATATTTTATTTCTTTGTAGTTACAAGATGAGATGCAAAATAGGATATTGAGGATGGTTATGCATGGAGTTGAAATTCCTTCATTTCCATGGTGATAGTATTTCATGATGTGAATATCTTCCTTTTCTTCTTGATGCGTATTTGGGTTGGATGCTTTTTCTTTATGTAGATGATCAAATGCCTTTTATCTCTCATTCTATTAATATGGTGTAGCACATTTATTGGTTTGTGTATGTTGAAATACCTTGGCAACCAGGGATAAATCCCACTTGATCACAGTATATGAGCTTTTTAATCAATGTGCTATTGAGTATTGTTTGCTAGTATTTCCTTGAGAATTTTTGAATCTATATTTAGTAGGGATCTTGGCCTATAGTTTTCTTTTCTTGTAGTATCCTGATCTGGCTTTGGTATCAAAGTAATGCTGGCCTTGTAAAATAACTTTGGGAGTTTTCCCTCCTCTTCAATATGTTGGAAGAGTCTGAGAAGGGCTGGCATTAATTATCTTTGAAATGTTTTGGAGAATTAACCCATGAAACCATCCGGTCCTGGACTTTTCTTTGTTCGGAGGTTTTTAATTACTGATTCAGTCTTCTTAGTCTTTATTGGTTTGTTCAGATTTTGTTTATTCATGATTCAGTCTTGGTCGGTTGTAGGTTTTTAAGAATTTATTCATTTCCAGTTTTTCTCTTGTAATTAATTTCCAGTTTCATACTGTTGTGGTCAGAAAAGATGCTTGATATAATTTTAACCTTCCTAAACTTTTATGACTTGTTTTATGGCTGAACATATGATCTATCCTGTAGAATGTCCCCATGTGCTTGAGAAAAATGTGTTCTGCTGCTGTAGGATGGAATGCTCTGTATCTCTTTGTTAGGCTCATATGGTCTACTGTGTAGTTTAAGTCCAATGTTTATTATTGATTTTCTGACTGGAGGATCTATCCATTGTTGAAAGTGGGGTATTGAAGTCCCCCGCTCTATTGTATTGCTGCGCATTCCTCCCTTCAGATCTGTTAATATTTGCTTCATACATTTATGTGCTCCAAGGTTGGGTGGAAATTCTTAAAATTGTATGCCTTCTTCTTTTTTTCTTTTCTTTTCTTTTTTTTTGTTTTTTTGTTAATCCTCACCTGAGGATATTTTTCCATTGATTTTTTAGGGAGAGTGGAAGAGAAAGGGAAAGACAGAGAGAAACACTGATGTGAGAGAAATACATTGATTGGTTGCCTCCTGCATGAGCCCTGACCAGGGCCTGGGCTGGGGAGGAGCCTGCATGTGCCCTTGACCAGAATCAAACCCAGGACCCTTTCGGCCGATGCTCTATCCGCTGAGCCAAGCCAGTTAGGTGGTATGCCTTCTCTTGATTCTGCAAAGCCTACCTGGCTGCTGACAGCCTGCTGTTTGCTTTCTGCAGGTTGGTACTGAACACTCAAATTTGTTCACTTTCCCCCAGTCCCGCAGAGTGGGGCCAGCTTTCTGTACATGCTTGCTAGCCACCTGCAAAGGCTAACTCTTGTGCACACAGAGAGCTGGCCATGTGGTGAAGGCCCAAGTGTTGGAGGTACCTGTGGGTCAATTGGGGGAGCCACAGGAGAGAGGGGCCCAGCAGCTCATGGGTGGGCTTCCTGACGGAGTCCATGAAGCAGTTAGGTCCTCATCTCTTACACACCCTCTGAGAGCCCTCACTGCTGTTCCCCCAGCTGCCCCCTGCCCCCCTTCCCTCAAGTCATGCAGCACACTTCTGTATTCTGGGTGGGGCAAGGGAGAGGTAGTCTCTTTGGTGACATCCTGCACAGCTGAGGAAGGTGGGCAATCACTCACACACCTCCACTTTACCCTATGGGAGAAATATCACGGCAGAGGTCTCTCGGCATGAGCTGTGCCAGCTTAGGGATGGGCGGCATGGGTGAGTGAAACTGTTCCTCTGACCATCCTCAGGGTCTCCGATCACAGATATTTTTGCTCCGACAGTGTGTGAAGCTTCTGTGCTGAACCCCTGCTGCTTGTCTACATTGGTGTTCTTTGGGGGAGAAGATGATAAAAACTTTCTTTCTGCTGTATTGCTGATATAACCCCTAAAAACGTTTTACAAGATTTCCATGAACAAAATTTTTAAATTTTAGGGTAGTCAAATTGATCCATCTTATCATAGAGTTAACATTGCATTGTCTTGTTTAAGAAATTATTATCTATGTTAAGGCAAATATATTTCCTTTTATATTTTCTTCCAAAAATTTTACAATTTGTTGTTGTTGTTGTTGTTGGCATTGGCTCCAAAGGGAGTTGGTATTAGTGTATGGTGTGAGGTAGCAATCCCATTTAATTCTTTCATGTGAAAATCTATTTCAGACCCATTTTCTCTCCTTTCCAGTCTGGTCTTCCACACCTGTTTTGCTGTATGTGAAAATTCCCTGGATACGTGGGTCTGTTTGTGTGCTCTCCAGTGAGCTCCCCTGTGGGTCTTATTTTCTAAATAATCTTAGAATCAGGATGATGAAATGCTAGTAGCTGGTGCAAAAGGGGCATTTACAGCGACTAAGATTTGATCGAGCATTGTAGTGGGCAATTTACATGCATTTTGTCGTTTAATCCTGGCAGTGCTCCCTGAATTATACATCCTTATCCATACATCACATCTGAGGACACGAAATCTCAGGGAGATGGTGTGATCTACTTAATCTCAATCAGTTTGGAAGTGGTGGAGGCTAGGACACGAATCCAAATTTTGTGGGTTTTTAAAATTATACTCCCCCACAAAATCATCCGAATTGAATTAATTCGCTACTTCGAGAATTGGAGCAGGAGTAAGATCGATGTAAGAATCATTCGATCATCTAATTTAGCCTTTTCATGTAGTTGGAAAGCAGACTTTGGAACACAGAGTGAAGACGAAATGTGTAAGCATCTGGAGGCCCGTCCTTGGCATTCAGAAATGGGCTGGAGGCCACAGGCTCACTCTGCCGCCTACCAGCTGGTGGGGTTGGGTAGCCACATGCCACCGGGTCTTATCCTCATCGGCCAGAGAAATAAGTAAGGTGCAGCCCACGGCATTGTGCGGCAGTGAAAAAGATTGCAGTTCAGTTCTGGAACCATTTACTTGTTGTGCATCCTTGCAAATGTACTTTCCCTCTCTAAGCCTTAAATCCCACATCTGTGAAAAGGGAAAGAAACCCTACCTTGGATGGCTGTTATCAGAACTGGAACTACCTATTAAATGCCTAGCACAGTGGCCGGCAATCATAGGTTACAGCTCTTTCCTCCCTCTTGCCTCCTCCTGGGCCACTTCTCACTTCCACTAATTTCCCAGAGATACTTTCTCCTGTAGGAATATTTGCTTTGCCAGTAACATCCTCAGCTCTCTTAGGGACCCACACTACCAAGCTCAGGCCTCCCACTATGAACACACACACACACACACACACACACACACACACACACACACACACACCAGGCATTTATGGTCTTCTCGGGATATCCTCAAATGAGGAGCCATCCCTTGCAAAACAGGGAGGAGATGGCAGCTCCTTAGCATGAGCCTTGGCCCAATCACATTTGCTTTCAAACCTTCCATCTTTACTATTTCAGAGGAAGATTGAGGTATAAGATACCAGAGGGAAATAGGGTATCGGGGGTCCATTAATCCAGCCCACTTCCTATGTGGCGAGGGGAAATCCAGAGAAAGCAAGGGAGGCGCCCAGGGCCACACGGTAACCTGTGATAGACTTCTTGCCTGCCCTCTGCTACTGCTACCACAAGCATCGCTCAACATTCTACTAAAAATTTGACAATTGCCTTCTGATAGGAATCAGGGACCTACAATCATGTGGGGACATAGGACCTCATACAACATAACTATGAAGAAACATGGGAGCATGACTTACCGACTGAGCAAAACAACTCCCTATTTCTTAGAAAGAATTTCTATATTGTGCATCTTAGAATGTGCCATTTGGTGGATGGAGAAGGCACTATATGTCAATAACGTTCAAATAACAAGAACCTGTATACCAACAGGGCTGATGCCAGCCCTAAGCTGAGTGGTCATGTTTAAGAGAAAGGCTTAGGATACATGTTCACAGCACAAACCTTCCTGAAGCCCTTCATGGCAGCCACACACATGTTTGAGTGAGCTACTGTTTACTAGCAACTTGTGGGGAAGCCTCACTAGCATGGCCGCAAAGTAAACAGGAGAAAAGCTTAATAAAGTTTTTATCATATAAAGAATTGGTAACCCGTCAGGAAAATCAGCAAAGAGTGTGTCCTCAAAAATTAATGGAAAAAATAAGACAATGGCCAATAAACATATAAAAGTGTATTTAAATGTTTCCAATCAATATGTGAAAATATAGGAAAATAATCACTTGGAAAAATTGAAGCAACATCAATATGCTTCACACAATAAATAAAAATGGAAATATTACTTAAATTGGCAAGAGTGTAATGAGATGGCTATTTACACATATTCACTATAATTAAGAATTAAAATTGGTAAAACTTTCAGGAAAGCAATTTGGAACTAAGTTTCAAATGATCAATTAGTTCAAATTTGTTGAGCCAGAACCATAATTTCATTTCATTTGTATATCTTAGGAAAATAAATAGTTATGGACCAGAAAGCTCATTCTAATATTTTTTTCTTTTTCTTTTTACAAATATTTTTTAAATATAGCAAAATTCAAAGAATATGAGATGCAATAATGTGCTCATCACAAAAACATTAAAGAAATCTTGAAAAATAAAAAGAAGTGGTTTGATGAGGTGGTTTGGATTCTGTGTGCTTTTTAAAAATATATACATTTTATTGATTTTAGAGAGGAAAGGAGAAGGATAGAGACATAGAAGCATCAATGATGAGAGAGAATCATTGATTGGCTGCCTCCTGCACGCCCCCTACTGGGGATCGAGCCCGCAACCCAGGCATGTGCCCTTGGCTGGAATGGAACCTGGGACCCTTCAGTCCGCAGGCAGATGCTCTATCCATTGAGCCAAACCAGCTAGGGCTGTGTGCTTTTTTAATTTTAAAATTTCTATTTTTGCTATTCTAACCTTTTGTGTAATAAAATAAGATCTAGTATGAGTTCATTAATTCTTTTTATTCCTTCACACTTGGGACTGTGGTCAAGAGTCCTCGGGAGATCTAGGTTGAAACACTGGCCCTTTTCAGGCCCAGTGTGGCCTTAGCAAGCTTTACCTCTCCAATTCTCACATCCATAGCTGCAAAGTACCAGTAATTATACTGGAGTTGAAGGATTGCTATGAGGTTCGGTCAAGGTCACCTATGTAAAGCCCCTTGTGCCTAGCAGTGACTACATGAGAAGTTCTTTCCTCCCACCCTCCAGTGTAAATCCAGGTGGGGTAGGGAATGAGTTTACTTTGGGTTCTCTCCTGGGGATGGGGGGTTGGGGGGGGGGGTCTTTGTGACAGCTGAAGGGCTTCCAGCTTGCATTCCAGAGCGGCTCTATCTAGATGAACAGACACTCTTCTTGTTAACATCGCCTCCATTGAGGATGCACGCCTTGAGAACTCAAGAGCTTGGGCTATGTGTTGCTCTGTTCCAAGGGAATTTCCTCGGGACTAGGCAGGGTGCCTTTTTCATTTCTCAGACACCTCTGCCACTGCCTTTCATCTCAGGCCCCAGGAGAAGAGAGTTTGATTGGACCTGTCAGCATCTCTAAGAAGGCCACTTAAGAGTCATTTGAAGAATTCCCACACCCAAGAGCATCTCAGTGCAGCTGGGAAGACCCAAGCAACCTTGAATTGCAGGTCCATGTCTGGCCCAAGACTGCTGGCTTTCTTTCTGTTTTTTAAAATATATTTTTTATTGATTTCAGAGAGGAAGGGAAAGAGAGAGAGATAGAAACATCAATGATGAGAGAGAATCATTGATTGGCTGGCTGCCTCCTGCACACTTCACACTGGGGATCGAGCCTGCAATCTGGGCATGTGCCTGACTGGGAATCAAACCATGACCTCCTGGTTCATAGGTCAACGCTCAACCACTGAGCCACACCAGCCAGGCAAGACTGCTGGCTTTCTCATGAAAAGAGCCTGGTCTGTGTGGAATTATCCAGGGTTCTCCATGGATGAGTTAGTGGTTTTGCAGCTCATCACAGTAATAGCAAAATTCCACACAGACTAATCAGACAGGGAGCTCTTTTCTGCATGCAAATTTATTGTCTTTGGTTATAATATTGATAACTATATAAGGTCTAGAAAATAATATCAAATAACACACTCTTATTCTGCTCTAGGCATCCTGCTAGAAGCATCACTAACCTTGTATCTAACCTTCTACAAGATGCGTATCATCTCCTTACAAAATAAGAATTACCATTCTTCATCCATTTAGAGATGAGGAACTGAGGCTCCCAGAGGCTGAATGGCTGGCATTCCAGAGGCCGCTGGGTGGAGGAGGCGTGGCTAAAATGTGCTTTTCAAATTCTGTGCTTTTAAGACATGACTCTAACTGCCTCTCAGTAAACACGAAGATAGTTTGAATGGGGAGAAACACAGGCAGTCACTAATCGTAAGAGCCAAGAAATGGGGGGAAAAAAGCCAATTTCCTCAGGCTGATGTTGAGTTAAAAGGTTCTCGCTGGTATGAGCCACAGTTAAACCGGCACCAATTAGAGTCAAGTGTAATGAAAAATAAATACAGCTGAGCTGTTAGACTAGCTGCTACGGTCCAGCATCTGTCAGCACTTCTATTATACATTGAGTTTTTCAAGGAATTATAAGGGCTGTAAAAATGTGTGCTATGGTGGAACTTGGCAGGGAAAAAAAAGTTTCCATTTGAAAAGCTTTTCAAACATATTTTCTAAAGTTTCCAAAAATTAGGTTTGACACTTTAGTCATGAAGTTAGCAACCATTTAAATAGCCTGACACCTTTTAATCAACCGCTGGAGTGAGAACGGAGGCAGGGGCAGGACACACACCTCTGCGGGGCTTCTGCCTCCCAGCTTGGCCCCCGATGGTGCTGTTGGTCTCTACAGCAGCCGGAAGAGCAGCAACGCGGCGCCATGGCCCAGGGGACGGAGGAGGAAAGAGGCTGCTGGGGCCCAGCAGAGACCCTGTTGCTGATGCTGGGGAGACATTGCATGTGATGCACCAGGATGGTCCTCAGAAACCCAGTCCAGACCAGAGCTCAGCTCCACTGAAATGATCTCCAGGCGGAGGCTGACTACCATCGTGGAGAGGTCGTGAGGAAGAGGTTGGAGCGGAGGAGGTGGGGGCCCCAGGAGGCTTGAGAGAAAAGGAGGGGCTACATAATCTGGTTGTAGTGAAAGGAGAGTCAGAAGGCCTCGTTTTGGTTTTAAGCGATTAGAAGAACTCTAGACTTTTAGAGAGGAAGCCACTGTAAGGTGGTCTAAATGTTTGTGTTTCCCCTGAAATTCGTAATTTCAAATCCTAACTCCCAAAGGTGATGGGATTAGCAGGCAGGGCCTTTGCAAGGTAATTATTTCCTGAGGGTGGAGCACTTGTGAATGGGATTAATACTCTTATGAGAAACCCCACAGAGCTCCACCACCCCTTCCACCCTGAGGGGAGGCAACCAGAAGTCTATGACCCAGAAGAGGACCTTCAGCCCATCGTGTGGGCAACTTGACCTTAGATTTCCAGCCTCCAAAACTGTGAGAATTAAATTCCTGTTGTTTGTAAGTCACCTGGCCTGTTGTATGTTGTTATAGCAGCACAAATGGACTAAGACACACGTGTGGCCTTCAGCTCTGCCACCATCCTATTTTTGACAATGTGCACGCGGCCTAATCATCGCCTTCATTAATATGATTCTGAATGGAAGCTGTGGCATCTACACAGGCCACAGATTTGTGGGATAAGGAGATAATGCATGTAGAAGTACTCTGTAAACTTCAAAGAGCTATGCAAATAACATGAATGATAATCATAACAAATCATCTGCTGATTCTTTCCTACCGATCCTTTCCTAAAAGCCAGGCACTATGAAGGGGAAAAACATCCGTAAGACATGTTGTCCACACACAGAACCCTACAGAGCAGTTGGACCAAAGGGCATATTGACAAATGCCTGCACCTAAAGCAGAGGGGTGACAGTTAGGAATCAGTGGGCTGAAAACAAGCAGCTTGCCCTAGAATTTCCCCAGGAATGTTGTGAGAAAAGAGCTAAATTCCATCCAGGTGCCTCGCTTCCCCAGAATTCCATCATTGCCCATCAATATGGCCATGCAGGGCTGACGTCGTACAAAGTAGAAACCAGGAGTCTGGAGCTACTGCACCTTCCTGTGTCCCATTTTCCAGTGGGGTCTTCAGAACCATCTAGCAATTACTTCATTTGGGGGATTGCTTCCTTTCCCCCCACCCCAAAGAGTACTTGCACATCTACCTCTCTCGTCAAGCTCCTTATCTTACTCCAGCCCTTCACTCTAAAAAAATAATTCTTGCTCCCAGCAAATTTTGAAGCAAGATCAGCCAATCACGAGTCATGGAAATAACCACTGAAAGTGCAGTGGCCGCATGTCCTGAGGACCCAGCACAAGGGAGGCAGTTAGAATACAGTGTCGCAGTCATAACTGAAGGAGAACAGAGGGGCCGGTTGCAGTGCTGATGCCAGAGACCCTGGCACCTCTGCCTGCTGGCTGCTCAGGGGAGCTCCTGAAGCTGTCATACATCGGCTTAGCTACTCCATCAGTCATGTCATCAAACCGCTCCCCAGCCTCACTGTCAACTGTGCACAATCCCCATGGTTATTTCTAGGGGACGTGATCGGCTGATCTTGCTTCAGAACTTGCCGTGACAGACACAGTAACTAAATGTGAAAACCAATAAGCCGGTGGCTCACGAATGCACAGAAGGAAAAGGAGAGGTTTGTTATCTGCCTTCTTGACATGTTTTCCCTCCGTGAAATGTTTGGTCGGGTGTCCTTAAGAAGTGCTACCTGGACTCACATACAAGCTACCATCCGATGTGTAGAGTAGACTTTGGGGGGAATTGATTTTTTTTTTCATGTATTCATTCTGAATGGTTGAAATGTGTACTTATACAGTCTTTTAGGCCTATTTGAATGATGCTTATGATATTGTAATTTTGTGCCAATCCTAGATTTGTTTCTTTCTTTAGGGTTGCCCTGGCTGTGTAATAAATGCTGTATCTAGCTTACCTAGCAAAAGCTTGAGACTACGCTAGCATGAACTTCTAAACAGACTTAGTTTTTTTTGCACATAACCTTGTACAATCTTGTGACAGAGGCCAGCCACATAAAATATATATTTGGACTCTTGAATTATAGAATTTTTCTTTTTCTGAATATCCTTGACATTACAGCCGACAAACGACAAACGAACACTGGTGTTGCAGATCTGTTTTCAGAAATCTTTAAAGCTAAAATCACACGCAAGAATTGACTTTGCAGCTACTAATTTTGATACCTTTTGGATCTGTTTAAAAGCAGCAAACCAGTGAGTGCCGCCCTTTGGACATTTAGTTTTATCTTTGCTGAAACACCACCTGGTGTACTCATTTAGCCCATCTCATATGTGACGCACTATAGAGTTGGTATAATTTTATGATATTTATTTCCCTTTGTTTTTATTTTCAGCATCTGCATAAATTGCTGCATGGTGCTTTAAAACATTCCTGCTCTATTTCTATTCAAGTTCTTCATTAAGAAAATTGCCACCATTAACCACAATCTCCTTCACCTTCCCATCTTCCCGCCACAGATTTATCTATACCCCTTCTCGGTATCCTTTTTTCTAGTCCCTAAATATGGGGCCCCTTGTTCTCCTGTGTAAGGACATCTCCCCCTAACCTTTGACTTAGTTTTCCCACTATATGGGGTTCAGTAACTTCCCATCCTGCCCACTTGTGTCTTCAGGGCTCACTGTATGGCTCTCTTCTCAGATTATCAACGTGCTCAAGCCTCTTCCACACTAAAGCATCACCTTCTTTGATTTATATTCCATTTCAGTCCCCATGTCATCGCTCTTCCTTCCCTCGCATCCAAGCTTCTCGAAAGACTATTCTGTTCTCTCTCCTTTCCTACCTTCCATTCACTGCTCAACCCCTTTCAATTCAGCCTCTAGTCACTTTCCTTTAACAAAATTCATTGTACTAAGGTTCCCAGTCATGCACTTTTGGCCAAATTCCATGGGCATGATCCAGACCTTCTTCATTTACAAAACAGAGAGGTTAATATTCATTTCATAAGGTTGTTTTAAGAATTCATGTGTAAGTATATAATAAATGGTTTCCCCTTTCTTCCTCTTTCTCTTCCTCCCCCTTGTTATTGGTATTGTCACATATCATTATGTCAGGGCCTTCCAGTTGTATTTGACACCATCAACCATTTCATTTTGGGGGAAACTCTTAAATTTGATGACATCATATTGTCTTAGTGCCCCTTGTCCTTGACTATTCTTCCTTCCTCACCCCCGACAGGCTTATCTGTCTTTTTCTTCCCTCAACCAATCGATGTTCCCCAGGAATCTATCTTTGGTCCTTTTCTCATCTTACTCTTCATGCTTTTCCTGGGCAAACTCCTACATCCTCATGCTGTCCATTGCCATTGACATGCTGATGAACCCCATATATTTATTTTTTTTAAATATGTTTTTATTGATTTTAGAGAGAGAGGGAGAGAGAGATAGAAACATCATCTATCAGCTACCTCCTGGATGCCCCCTTCTGGAGATGGAGCCCACAACCCAGACACGTGCCCTGACCAGGAATCCAACAGGTGACCTCTTGGTGCATGGATCAACGCTCAGCGGCTGAGCAACACTGGCCGGCAACCTGATCTTTTTCATCCAACCCAGGCCTGCACCCTGAGCTTATGCTGCAGAGCCTGGCACATCCGAGAGGCTGAAAACCTGGCTGGCCTCATTAAAGTCTCAGCCAGCTCCCTCCATCTGTAGTAAAGCCTGGGGCATAGCCGCCTTGACTTGGGCAGGGCAGTGTGTGTGTGTGTGTGTGTGTGTGTGTGTGTGTCAGGGAAAGCTCTAGGCTCTGCTGCCTTCTGTTGGCAAAGTGGGGCCTTGGGCACAGCTGCCAGATGGCAGGTGGCCACCTGGAGAGAAAGGAAAGAATGAAGAAGAGGGAGCGGAGGAGCCGGGGCTGGCACCAGAGGCGATTAAGACTTTCTCAGTGGCGTGGAGGCCTTGGTCCCTATCTGCCAGAAATCATCACAGGGCCGCCCTGGGAGTTAAACGACTGACAGATGAACATGGACGTTTGTTTCCAAGTTCAATTCACAAGGAAAATATCTTACATGTTTAGCTTTCAAATTCCCATAAATGTGGGCAGAATGTTGGCACATGAAAATGCCACATCCCTAAATAAGACAGAGGACAAACATGGAAGGGCTTGGATTCTGCATTTAGACAGCTCTAGGTTCAGGTTTTGGCTCCTCTTGCTGACTGTCTGACTTTGGTGAAGTGATTTAACTTTTCTGAGCCTCCGCCATGTGTAAACATGTGACAACAGTTGCCGCAGAGCATTCGCCACTCCGTTCCACATGCAGTAGGAGTTTCGGAAGTCCCTGGCACCGCCTGAGGTGCTAACGTGCCCAACTGACCCAGACGTGCCCTTGCCCTCGAGGGCCTCAGCGAACAGGAGAGGGGACTGGCACACCTGGCAGAGAGGTGCCAGCTTGGATGGATGTGGAAAAACTAGAAGTCAAGCGTCTGTCCAGGCTGCTGGCTTGGGAACCAGAAGATGTTGGGAAGATCGTGGGAACCAGGCTTGGAGCAGAGACGATGTAAATCCAGCTCTGGCCACATAGCGTGGAGGTCCACGGGGAGGTGCTGGGTAGGACCCCAGGGGAGAGCACCGGGAGCAGCATTGGCGTTAGAGAGACATATTTGGAGTCTTCAGGACAGACACGTTCAGTGAGGCCCCAGAATGGATGATAATGCGCAGAAACAGCATATTCAAGAAGGTAACATGACTCCCCCAAAACACCACCATCCAAACAGGGGCCAGCTTTGGCCCTGTGACGCTTCTTGGGACACATCTTGGGGTGGAGTGCTGTGCAAGCCACAATCTTCCCAGGTCCTCTGGCTGCACCGTGCGGCCTGGTCACCTCACCTGCTGCCCAGGGGCAGCGCGGGAAGGTGGCCGTCCCCCACGCTAAAGCCCCCGCAGAGTCCTGGCCACCCGGTGAGAAGCTCCAGTCCCCATTAGGGCAGAGTGGTGCCATCGCTTGCGAAAAGCTCCCTTTTGGCATTCAAAGGCAGGTCTTGTTCAGACGTTGATTGAACGTGACCACCGAAAAAAGTGCCAGGACGTTTTTTCCGGAGCCACTGGCGCATTTGAAGGCCTTCAAAAGCAGTTTCAATGCTCGGCCCCACCCTAGAGCCACACCCAGGGGTGGCGCTCCGAGGGCAGGCCCGCCCTGAGCCTGATAAATGGGGTGAACGCTGACAGCAGCCTCCGTCGCTCCCAAATGGAGCTCAGTTTAAAGTTCAAGTAATAACTGGATGGTGACTGTTTGTCTCTGACCAACACTCAGCACAAAAAGAGGTTGCACTTTTTTCCCTAAAAGGCAGTCAGTGTGGACAAATATTAGCTCTTGGAAATAAAGGGGGAAGTTATTCATTCACTCAGCAGCATTTCCAAGCCATCAATCTTCTGGGGATTTCTATTGCTTTACACATCAAGGTTGTTTATTTGGAGCAATTTCTGAGAGAATAAAAGTACCTTTGGCCTTTATCTGCTGTCATCAAAGCATCCATTAGGGGGCTGGAGCCATGGGAGGCTCAAGGGATTATTCAGAGAGGTTTTCTCAACCGCACAGGAATGCCTCTCTCTCTCCTGCCCGGTGTGACAGGAGTTTAAGCTGTAATCTGGAAGGCTGGGTTTATCGTCAGGTGGAGACCATTTGAACAGGGGTTTGTTCAAGGCAAACCTACAGATAAAAGCATGGGAAGTGGCCTGGAGCCAAGGCCTGCTGCCCGGAGAAACCGGGGTTTCTGACAGCGGTGGGCCTTGGTGTGCCTGCGGAGTCCCGGGGTGTCATCTGCCAGCCGGGGCGCCCCGGAGAAGCAGGGAAGGGCTGACTATTTCCCACCCGCCCCATGGTGAATGTCGGCTCCCCTCTGGAAGCCAGAAGTGGGATGAGAAAGAATTGGAAGTATGTGACCCTGTGGGTGAACACACACACACACACACACACACACACACACACACACACACCCTCAGCACGTGTGCTCTGTCTGGAACACCTCTCTCCCTCCCTCCCTCTGCTCTTCCCTAAACTGTGCTCTCCTCCATCTTCCAGTGCAGACTCAGGGCTCAGACCTCAGAGACCAGCCCCACCAATGTCAAGTGTGGACGGCACGGAATGGCAACGAGACCCCCTTTCTGTGGGTGTCCTGGGCTAGTCCTGGCCCTGCTCCCCCAGAGGCCTGGGAAACCAGGGCCGGGAACCCTCTGCTGGCTGGACAGTGAAGAGTGACGGGCCTGCTTGCCCAGCCTGGGCGTGGGGACGTGCTCCCCGTGGCCTCCTCCCAAGCTTCGCTCTCAGTGTTCTGCTGTGTCAACTGAGTGCTTGGGGCTCCCAGAAAAGCCAGGTCAGCAGAAATCTGCACAGGATTGTACGCGTGTGCGCACACCACACACACACCACCCCATAGAGACACATACATACACATCATAGAGACAGACAAGCACACACACTATGGAGAGGAATGCATGCACCTTATACACACAACACACAAATACCATGCATACCACACACACCACACTACACACCATACCATACACAACATAGAGATACATAGACAACACAGCAACCTCTGCATATACCTCAGGGACATCTACACACCTATATTTATATCTATGTATCCACACACCACAGACATTTACACAGACACTTACACCACAGGGACAAGCTACACACTCACACATCTTAGAGAATATCACACATTCACATACCATACAGAGATATATACACACACACACATCACACATGAACCACTAAGATATCTACACACATATCTCAGAGACACCTACATACACCAAACACAACACAAGGATGTGCACACACACACACACACACACACACACACTTGTTACAAAGAGAGAAAACATAACAAATTTGTGCACATAAGTGTGAATAGTCACACACAGAGCTTTTGTATGCCCTGGGCTCCCATGAATGGACACATCATGCGTGCACACTTGCACATACCCAGATAGTGTGGCTCCAGAGAGCCCCCAAGCCAGCTTGTGTTAGAAGCATTTCTGGAATGGCCCAGACCAGGAAAAGAGAAGGGGCAGATCTGTACACGGCAGCTCAGCAGGGGAAGGCGGCCGGCGTTGGGGTAGGACCTCTCTAGGGCTTGGAGATAGTTAGGACACCAGAGCAGCAGGCCCCAGGTCAGAAGGGGGATACCCCTCCCATTATGGGCACCTGGCAATGACGCTGAGACCAGACAGGAAGCAGGGCCAAAAGCCCAGCAGGTGGGCCTCAGCTCAGGCCCTGGGGCTGACTTTCTTCGTGGCCTCAAGCAAGAATCTTCCTGCTATGAGCCTCAGAGTCCAACTGGTCGGTTCGATGGAGCTAATGTGAAATTGCTTTCTACCTTCCACCTGGAGAGCTGTGGCTACTCTGTTTCTGGACCTTCGGACCCAGTCGTTGTCAGGTGCAGAGATCGGTAGAGTGGCCCTATGAACTTGCTTGGCTCATTCCATTTTCCCTTGGCCAACAGGCCTAGCTCCTGGGGACTGGATGCTTCTTCTTATCATCATTTCCTTCATTTGAAGGAAACAGAGATGGAGGTGGGGGCTTGGTAGTGGTGCTGCCCGCCTGTGAAGGCCAAGCTCTGAGGGTGCTGGCAGCTGGTGAGGCCCCTGCACCCAATGTTTCACACGGTGCATGCTCAGTGTATGTGCGCAGTAAAGGCTTGCTGAATCGGTGAACTGTGTGGCAACTTCTGGTCTAGTCATTGGCTGGAAATTCTGTACACAAAGGAAGTGTCCCAAGAAAGTTAAAGTTGGTGCTGCGTGTCATGGGAGAGACATGGAAAGAAAAGGTTATGGAGCTCCACGGAAGGGAGGCCACCCCTATAGAAAGTCTCCTGGAAGAAGCTGCACTGGGGATGGGTCATGCAGGGTGGATGGGCATCTTGCTTTCAACCTTCCACCTGGGGAGCTGTGGCTACTCCGTTTCTGGACCTTCGGACCCAGTCATTGTCAGGTGCAGAGATCGGTAGAGTGGCCCTATGAACTTGCTTGGCTCATTCCATTTTCCCTTGGCCAACAGGCCTAGATCCTGGGGACTGGATGCTTCTTCTTATCATCATTTTATCCCCATTTTGCCATCATTTAGAGTGGGCAGGTGCCTCTTGGAAGCCCACACTCTGTTGTGCACACAGCACCGAGACAGCCCACATAACACTGTATTGTGCTCATTCATTGGCTTATGTGCCTGTTTTCCTCTCTAGCCTATGAGCTCCTTGTGGCCAGTGATCGGTCATCTTCATTTCTCTTGGCGCCTGGCCTGCAGGACACAATAGGTCTCCAGGAGGACTTGCTAAGGGTTGAAGGAGGGAGTGAGGCATGTGGGCCAACTGGAAGCTGGTGGAGCTGGGCTCCTTGGATGGATGGCTCCATTTCCACGTGCCCTGTTCTCACTATCACTGGCTCCTGCACATGGGGGTGGGGGCGGGGTTGAGAGCTGAATTGCAGCTGGTCGAGGAAGTCGAGTTTGGGGAAGCAACTTCCTATCCAGATGCGCACACGACTGACCACAACGAGGGGCTGTGCTCTTCTTTTGCTGAGAGTTGAAAGCAGATATTTCAAAACAAAGCTCGGTCTCACAACAGCATCTCACTTGGAGAAATGCGTCCTAGTAGATTTTAATTTAAAGAGCAGTTTCCTAAACAAGATGTATTAGTACCACAAGAAGATTTAATTATTACTCTTACGTTCTTCCCACCTCCTCCTTACGCTTTTCTGAAAATAGGAGGATTATTCACTGAACGACTGAACTCAGCAGTTCCTTGAGCTCGGTGTGTGCATTTGTCTCGAGCTCTTACCAAAGCAAGTCTGATGCAGCCAGGGAACATGCCAGACACTCGGCCCCAGTCACTGCTGTTCTGTTGGCTGACAGACGACCTCAGGCACATAGAACAGGTAGTGTCAGGGGAGCAGAGGCTGGTATTTCTCCCAGTTTGTGACTGGGTAGGTGGTGGGAAGTGTCCGGTGGACCTCAGCTAGGAACTTGACTGCCTGTCAGACTAGTTATGTTCTTCTCTGAACCTCGCTGAACCTATCTTATTATCTGTGATATGGGACATCTAGCATCTAAATGGGCATGGTGGTGGCGAGCTTTGAAGATATGATATCTGTAATGTCCTTAGCATAGTACTCGGCATATCACAGATGTTGAATAGTAGCTTCTATTATTATTTTATTTGGGTGAACAGTAA
Source organism: Myotis myotis (assembly GCF_014108235.1). Taxonomy (NCBI): domain Eukaryota; kingdom Metazoa; phylum Chordata; class Mammalia; order Chiroptera; family Vespertilionidae; genus Myotis; species Myotis myotis. The sequence continues at coordinate 50,477,262 of NW_023416318.1, read as the reverse complement.
GTCTTTGAAATTCATATGGCATTTGGTTTCTGGGACTTATGAAAAAAATAAAAAAGATCATTTGAAGAAGCTGGGAGCTATTTTGTGGCCATAAAGTCACCACAGACTTTTATTATTTCTTTAAAAGATTAAATTCACATTACAGTGGTCTGTTACATGATTTTTAATAAATACACCGACTTGATCAATTTCAACGTTTAAGCCAGGTGTAACTTTCAGATTCTATTTCGACATAATAGGTGTGTGTTTATGCACAAAGGTATGGGCGTTTATATGTAACAGGATATACTACACATATATCTATAAATATATGTAACACTTATACTAGCATCTATAGATTGGACTTAGATAATGGTTGTATCCATTTACTTCGTATGCCCACTATCTGAATGATACCAATCAGATTGAATACAATATAAAATATGATCTAAAAACATTAATAAATATGCACATACTAGATAGATATATGTGATTGTGAAAAATATTAGTATGTGTTTATTCCAGGTATGGAATGATTTCAGGTGCCCAGTCTTAGGAGAAGCCACTGTGGGGAACATAACTTAAATACTGGTCCTGATTTCAGCTGCTGGGGGCAGCACACCTGAGTGTTACGCAAGGGCAAATTCCAGGGGCCCAGAGCCTAGGTCGTACCATGCGCATTTGATCCCAAGCGGGGCTGTGGTTTGTCAGAACACGATTAGGTCCTGTAACCCTGAGGGTGAGAATCACTTGACCCCGATGGATAGCTCTGTGGAGAAACTGGCGATCTACTCAGTGTGGCTGCGAAGTTGCTTCCCTTATCGACTGCACATCTCTCTCCCTGTAATTCCTGGCCATTTCCTTTTCTTCTCTTGTCCTGGAGACTGCAAGAGCAGGTCATGACCTTTCTTTCGGAGGCTCAGCCCCGCAGAAACCATAAAGATAACCACCAGCTCTTCAAAGCGCGTCAGATCCCTGATAATTCCACAGGGGATTTTCCCAGCACTTACGGGGAAGAGGGTCTGGGGAAGCAGCCATTGCAAGGACTGGCCGAGGGTGAGACCACTGCTTGAGGGATGAAAAGGCACTTCAGAGTGACACCTCTGTGGGGGGCACCCCAGGGAGCAGCTCCGGAGGGGAGATTTCCGGGGCAGGAGGCTGGGAGCTGCTTTCTGGGAAGTGTATCGTGGAGGAAAGCCTGTTTCTGGGGCTGATGGGCCTTTGCCAAGGTTCACTTTGGTGAGGGAATGATTGGAGAGCAGTGGGGGTTGAGTCTAATCTGAGAACTCAGTTGAAAGAAATTGCAGCCAATCAGCATTTAAGATAAGATACTGCTACACGTTATGCATGTATTATGTATATATTTGTATGCATACATATCTCCTGTATATCAATAACAGTTTCTATCTTGAGCAACTACTATGTTCTAAGCACTTTAATATTTTTTTTATCTAAATTGAATCCTTGCAAAACCCATTATATCAATCTCAAGCCCATTTTCCGGATGTGGGAATTGAGGATTTGAGAGTTTAACTTGCCAGTCACAAAGCTGGGTTTCAGTCCTGGGCCTTCTAATCCCAACATCCAGGGTTTCTACCATTGTCAGGGGTAAATATGAGTTCAGCTGTGGAGCGATTGAGTTTAAAACGATGAACCACTTCCTCATCCCTGCTAATGCTGTTCTGAATGCTTTGCTTTTAAATGACACTATTTCAAATCATGAAAATGCATGTGCTTTGTGTGGAAATAGGAAGAATATGAGAAGGTTGTTGCTGTTCTCTAAAAGCCACTTAGTTCTGATTGCTAATAATAAGAGCTTTTTATATACCGGTGCTTTTTACAAACGTAATAATATAATGATGCATTCCACAAGTGCTTGTTGCGTCTCTGCTACGTGCGGTCACCGGGAACTCAGCGTGAAGTAATTTACAAATGTCCTTGTCTTCCTGTAACTGACACTGAAACGGTAAGTGATGAATTACCAGTGACCTTGTTTTTCCGAGGCTGTTTTGCTTGTAGGTGGAGAGAAGTCAGCCTGACTTCACTTGGACAGGGACACCTACTGCCTCACTCTCCAGGGAGAAGCGGGTGCCTGGCCTCAGGGACACGGACTCAGGGCACTGCAGAGCCAGACTGTCTTTTCTTCCTGCTCCTCTCGGCCTCCCCTGATGAAAGGGCTCTGTCTGCTTAGTCTGACCTTTGCCATTTTCCCTAAATCATGCCTACTGCTCTTCCCAGGCCTCGAATTGTTCAATGTCATTTTCAAAGTGGAAATGAGTCTCTCTCTCTCTCTCTCATTTTAAAACCTGAGAAAAGGCACAGACTGGCCCAGTGTGCCTTCACGTGTTTATCCCTCCATCTGCTGAAGGTGGGGAGTGGGGCTGAATCTCTAAGAAGATGCCACTCTCCTATGAACATGTGGACACTCAGCACTCCCAGGGGAGGACAGCACTGGGCAGACAATGGTGTCCACCACAAATGGTCATTTCTTTAATACTGTATCACATACAGTGGGCTCTTATGGATGGTACCCTACTCCAACTAACCCCATCAGCCTTGCAGGACAGAAATGACTGTCCTCCTTGGACAGATGAGGAAACTGATGTCAAAGAAGTAAAGCCGGGCCAGAGGTCACATGGTTAAGTCACTGAGTCAGAATTCAAATGCAGCTTTTCTAGATTCAAATTTCAAATCACGAAAGAGACTGAGAGTGCTTCTGGGTTTCCAGAGACAAGCTCAGTCGTGCTTTGTATAATTGTAGGGCAATGTGCTTTCTTGTTAGGATGCCTTGAACACTGTAATCACTATAGCTTTGGTAATAGCTCTCAATTAAAAATTTGTTGGGTCAATAAGAAATATAGCTTCCTGGCCAAGTTGGGTAGCTGATATTTTGTAATTGCACGGTAATTTTAGGTGGTTTGTGGCAAGAAGCATTAACTGCATTTTTCTAAACCTTCCACTTTATCACTGTGGGGAATCAACAGCACCCACCATGGGTTCATGTCAAAGATTTTATTTGTTTTCTCCCTGAGTCTTTGCAAACAGGGATAGAATCAGAATTCCAGTAATAGTTCTTTCCTCATCCATCTATTCATCCATCCACACATCCATCCAAATGCCCCATCTGACATATCCATCCATTACACCATCTATTCATTCAAAAACTTGTTTGGCGCATGTTTAAATCCAGGCACTGAGCTAACTATTGAATGGAATACAGATAATAGAACACAAACCCTTTCTTCAGAGTGCTCTTTGTCAAAGTTGGGTGGCATCACCTGTTAACCACAATTCTAATGCCAAAGGCAACTCTACCAAGGCTACGTACAGTTCTGAGAGTGAGAGAATAAATACCAATGCATAGTAGGTAGCAGGGTGTTTCCAGGCCAAGGAGATCTAGTCATTGATGATAATTTCATACGGCATTTATGCATTATGGGAAAAGGTATCTGTAGAAGGGTCATGGATGCAGCAACCCTGGGTTAGAAGAGACGAGTGTCAGAATCCATTTAATACTGTCCAAGTGACATGAGCCCCCAACCTTTGATTCTCTATGGAGACCGTCCTTCTGAGGAAGGGCCCCTGGAGTTCAGGTGCGATATCCTCCCCCAGCCATTCCATGACTCTTCTGAGTATAAGCTAATCAAACATGTGTGGACATCATTTTAATTCTAAGGTACCAGGATTCCAGGGTGAACCAGAGTGTGGGGTATGGCAAATAGAGTTTCAAGTACTTTGTCACTTGCATGTGGATATTCCCAATTATCAATGAATGGGTTAATATTTAAATTTATTCATCAGTTTTTTGTACTTTTAGTTAATTTGACTCCTTTACTGAAACTCCTCTAAGACGAAGTACCTAACATATCAGGGTTAAAACTCTGGAATAAAAACATGCATATGAGATATTGTCCTTAAGAAGTCCAGCACAGAGCCAAGTATTCTATCTAGAAAACATTTCCACCCCCATTTCATGCTCATCTTCATCTCCTTACCCATCAAAGCATGGCTGATACCAGGGTGAATGGAATACCTAGGCAAGTGGAGAAGGAGGCATAGCTCCTGATCAGATTGAAATGGGCTATATATGGGAAGTAAAATTTGAGCTGAGCCTTGAATGTGAGTGTAAATTATAATTTATTTTTACTGTTTTCAGAGAGAGAAGGGGAGAGGGAGAGAGGGATAGAAACATCAATGATGAGAGAGAATCATTGATCGGCTGCCTCCTGCATGTCTCCTACAGGGTATGGAGCCTGCAACCCAGGCATGTTTCCTGACTGAGAATAGAACCATGACCTCCTGGTTCATGGGTTGATGCTCAACCACTGAACCACACAAGCTGGGCTTTTTGACTGGCAAGGAATGTAGGTAACTGCACTGCAGGTTCAAAAGAAACTCATGAACCGCTTCCTGGAGGTCAAAGGCAAGGTGTAGTGAGAGAAATGTGCCTGGGCTGCTGGTGGAAGTTTGGAGAGTGAGTGGATGGGGATGGGAATGTGGACTGACTCAATATGGTGAAATTCGCAATGCCTCGTTAAGAAATTTGGCTTTTCTCCTAGGGAAATAGAGGTGTTAAGAAGAAAGCCTGCTGTGAGCAGATGTATGTTTTTGCATGATCACCCAGAGGCCGCCTGAAGGACAACTGGATCCTGGAGGCCAAGAGCACAGTCAGGGGACTGTTACTGTGTCCAGGCTAATCAGTTTCTACTCTTCAGGGCAGAATTCAAATGTCCAAGGACTCTTTCGTGCTTCTTATACATGAGGTCCGATTTGCTTCTGAATCATTATGAGCTCTTCACACTCATACACTACTTAGTGTGTTTTATTTATTTAACCAATGAAACTGGAAACACAAGGAAGCTGTTTCACGTGTATGTGTGAGCTTAGAGAAATTAAACTCGGCTCACAAATATTTACTGAGCACCGATGCCCCGCACAGCATATTGCCGGACTCCTGTGGGTGATGTAGAAAAGGCATAGGATGTGGGTTTCCTCCCTTCCCCTTTAGTTTACATCTCACTTTATGGGTGGGAGGAAGCCATGAAGGTCACAGGGCTCTTGTCTCCTCAGTCAGCTCTGCACGGATTGATAGGTGCTTGGCCTGCCCAGAAGGAGGCAGCCTGCAGCTGGTCTGAGGTGGAAAAGGGGGCTCCTAGGAGCAGGATCCTGGGGATGAGATTCTTTGGTAGCCCTGGAATCCATTCCTGAGCAAGACCTTTAGTGCAGCGGTTCTCAACCTGTGGGTCGCGACCCCTATGGCGGTCAAACGACCCTTTCACAGGGGTCACCTAAGACCATCCTGCAGATCAGATATTTACATTACAATTCATAACAGTAGCAACATTACAGTTATGAAGTAGCAACAAAAATAATTTTATGGTTGGGTCACAGCATGAGGAACTGTATTTAAAGAGCCAGAAGGTTGAGAACCACTGCTTTAGTGGAAACAGCATCTGGGTTTTGACATTCCAGAACTGTTGGGCCACAGACACAGGTCTATTTATGACTGATTGGTTCACCATCACACAGAAACAATTTTGTCACCTGTGCCAGATTGTCTTCCTCTCCTGGAGATAGAAGGAGTCACCTGGGGGGCAGAGCTGACTGCCCAGGCATGGCCAGAGCAGGGTGGGACCTGCCACTGATTTGTTGAGGAGCAACAATTGATGCCCTGGGTCCCAGGGGTTTGGCAATGCTTCTGGGCTTTACCCCTTTCCCACAACCTGAGCAGACAGCAGTTCTAGGTGGCTTACATGGGGCCTGATGCTTTGGAGATGCATTCAGACTGTGGCAAGCTTTGCATTCCATGTACTATGAGATGTGCCGAGCAGTGGAACCATAGGCTGGGGTATGGGAGTCTTGTTGAACTGGTGACTCAACCACATCTCACTTCGGGAAATCGTGAGAACAATGCCAAATGTTTGAGCAGCATCTCACTGTATAAGACACTTTTCATTGATTGTCACAGTTTTCTCAATGAGATAACCAAGACTCAGGATACTGCACTGACTCCAAAGACAGCTGGATCGTGGCGCTGCTGGGGCCTCAACCCAAGTCTTCTGTCTGCAGTTCCCATGTCCTTTCTCCAAAAATGCAAGAGTCTCTTAAGCTTATAGATCTAGAAAAACAAGCCTTAGGTTTAGGATTTGTAAACTAAAGACAACACCATGGTAAATGCTTCTATTACTTTGCTGGGGCTGCCACAACAAAGCACACACACTGGGGCTTAAACACAGAAATGGACTTCCTCATGGTTCTGGAGGCTAGAAGTCCAAGATCAGGTGTCAGCAGGGTCGAGGTCTCCCAAGACCTCCCTCCTTGGCTCATAAATGGCCATTTCCCCTGTGTGTTCACATGGTCTTCCTTCTATGTGTGTGTCCTAATCTCCTCTTCTTATTAGGACACGGTTATATTTTATAGGCCCCTCCCTAAAACACTCGTTTTAACTTAATTACCTCTTAAAAACTCTATTCCCAAACACAACTACATCTGAGGTACTGGGGGTTAGGGCTTCAAGATATGAATATGATGAGTGCATGCACACAATCAACCATTACAATGCTTAAAACATGTTTATGGCATTATAAACATCTACTCAACATGGTTTAAGGGAGTTTTGCGAGGCTCAGTGGAGACAACCCATTCATTTTTTTCCATCCCAGAATGCTTGCTGAATCCTGCGACTGTAGATGTTTGAGTACCTTGGATACAGTACAGCATCGAGCAACATGACAGGGTAGTTGTTATTATTTCCCTCACACAGAGGAGGAAGGTTCAGAACGAACATAAAGTTATTTTTCTAGTTGCACACACAGAGGATGGTAGCACAGGGATTCGAACTGGTGCCAGCCTCATTCTCAGAAAAAAAAGCAAGTGACAAATAGATGGGATTTAACAGGCAGTGTATTCTGTTCCTTTCCCACTTGCCCAGCTTTCGCTTGCACTGGAATTATTAAACTACAAGGGGCGGTGTGGGGGGAGGGCGGAATGCAGATACTATTGCTTTTAGAAAATGAGGCTCCATTGGGCAACCCTTTCTTACCATCTCAGCCGGGGGAGGGAGCCCCTAGCCAGAGGGAATCAAATACTTTTCAAATGTCTCATTAAAATAAAAAGGTGATTCTTGCATTGGTACCACGATAAAGACTACAAAGCAGCAACATGAAAACTCCCCAGTTTCCCCTTCTGAATAGGCCTCCGCTCCAGCCGCAGAATGAATGAGGGGCCACCCCATTGTCTGGGAGCCTCAGAGAGTGCAACCCAGGCTTTGATCTGACGGTGTCTAGGAAACTGATAAAAACTCGTTCTGTTTCTAAGCTTTCCAGGCCTGAAACTCTCTTTTCCCTTCGGCGCGCTATAAATGACCCTCTGAAGTGGCTGCGCATTCTTTCACAGCCTTGTGCCCCATCTATTCATAACCACGGTTATCAATTATTATACCAGCTGGAATGTCTGAGGGCCAGGAGGCTGTCAGGAGCTCTAATTGTGGTTCAGGGATAAAAGCAAAAACACACAAATTTTAACCAATCATAATTAACTTATTCTCCAAGTGCAAGAAAAAAAAAAGACCCCCCTCCCCTAAACAAAACAACACAAAACCAAGGCTTATGAATCTGTCTCAGCTAATCACTCCTTGAAAGCAGGGTGGAGGGGGCGAGGGGCGCTTTTATTGCGATGGTCCCTCCCGATTGGCCTGTGGCGCCAGGTTCCCCAGGAAGGAGCGGGGCCAACTGGCAACCAGAGAAGTTCTCAAATCATTGGGGCTTTTTTTTTTTTTTTTTTAAATCTTAAAAACCCTTATTTTTCAAAGTAGTGTGATGTTTTCCAAGCTTCTGACAGAGCTTTGAATAAAGAGGCATCGCTTTCTCATTGAACCTAAACAACCGACGGAGTGGTCCAAAATATTTCATTAAAAAGAAGTTCGGTGGCCGCTCTCACATTAATAAAGGAGGCACGTGTGACCTGGAAGGGGGCCTGAGGGATCCCCTGCCCAGGCACGAGGTCAGGCAGCAGGATGAGCTGGGGAAAGCCTTCACACAAGGCCTGGCACTTAGTAGGTGGTCAAGAGGCCAGCCCCATCCCTACCCTGCTCTCTTCTCAGACTGGCCAGTGGCCAAATGTCTTGGAGGCATCTGGCTGGTGGCAACAACGGCTGAATGGAAGGCCCATGATGTCATGGAAAAAGCACGGCTTTGGAGTGTGACAGGTCTCGGGTTTTAAGCCGCTCTGAGTCTCAGAGTCCTTTCTTGGACAATGGTGATAGCATGCCCGGTTTGTAGTTGGGGTGGGCCGGGCATTAGGGAAATGGCCCTTAGCCAAGGGCCCGGCACAGGGTAGGTACTGATAAGTGTTTGCTGTGGCTCCTGATGGTTCTCTTGGCATGTGGTGTCCATGCCTGTCATTTCTGGCAAGGGGGTGCGGAGGTCTCCTCCTTCCTCCATCTCGTTAGTTAACCTTTGCATGGAGCCTTTTGCAATCCTTGCTGGGCCCGCAGCTCTGGGGAAGGGCTGGGCCTTCTTGGAGCGCACATGCTGGGGAAGCACATCAAAAGGAGACTCACATCAAGAGCGAAGGGGAATGACACGAGGCATGGGATGCTTTCCAGGATGAAGGAAATAAGACATTGATGAAACGATTAAACAACATCCTTGTTTCCATACAGAGTACCAGCCTCCAGAAAATTATATTTGTATTTTAGCATCGCAAAGGCAGCCGACAAGATGGCATCCGTGTGTGTTTATGTTGTGCTGTGAGATCAAGAGTCCGATTTTATTTGTGACATTTCTTGAGGTAGCCGCAGCCCAGGAGCTTGACACGTTGATTTGTGAAAGATGTGAGCACATTCTCTCAGTAGTTCTTGCTTACAGAAGCAGACATAACCGTGTCCTGAAATGTTTTGCTGAGGATCATTTTCTTAAACACTTTACATCCATGGGAGGGGACGGTATTTGAAGGCCTGCCCTTAGCTGAGTCTTAGTTGAAGAATGGATCGGTCAGGATAGTTGTTATTAGCTGTCCCCAGGGGCAAACTCTGAAGCTGTAGTGGCTTCCCACAGTAAGGTGACACTCAGGTGACATCGATGGGGTGCACATCTCTCTTGCATCTTGTGGCTGTGCTATGGGGACTGGGACTTTCAAGGCTTTTACCGCCTGGCCAGAGAGGGACGGAAGAATTCAAAACAGCTTCAGCCTAGAAGTGATCCAAACTACCACGCTGCTCATGCTGGCCTGAGTTGTTACTGTGGCCCATACTAGCTGCAAGGGAATCTGGAAAGTGTAGGGAAGCATGTGAAATATTTGCTGAGCAGAAACTGTCTCTGCTCTAGGGAACATTGGAGATGGCACTTTGCTCTGTGCCAGGACATGGAGAGTGCTCTCAAGAGCGAAGGAGAATGACATGAGGCTGTTGGGATATACGTTCCTGAGCAGAGTAGCCCAGGGCATGAGGATGGCCCCCTTAGGAAGAGGATGCAGTCTCCAAAGGCCATGGGGACCTTAGCCTGGGACACTGCCAACAAGCTGGTATTTGGGGCTGGATGACGCATCGGGTGGAACTTGCTATCCTTGCCACACCACAAGAGCCCCACTACCACCAGCAACAGTGACAAATGGCCACCCATGTAGAAGGCTGGGCAGGCAGGTAGGTGGTGGCCTTAGGTCAATGCAGGTGCCATGGTGACCAATTTCACCCTCGTGGACATGGACATTAGCTACTGGAGCAGCAGGGTATTTCCAGATTCTGCTTGAGGGAGGTTTGGAGGGAAAAAGCCAAAAAGCCATCAAGACTAAGGGAAGCTAAGCCTTGGGGCGGGGGGTAGATATTTTTTATTGGTCACTAAAAAGGCCTGACATAGGCTAGGACTGACAAAATAGATAATTTGCTCCTCTGCAGTGATACCTAAACCGGAAATAATTCTACCACTTTATTTTAATAAAGTAATGTTGGTCGGTTTCTTTTTTTCAAAGCCAGAAGGAGAGAGGAAGAATGAGATCCTACCATGAACACAGCGATGACAGTCTGGTAGCGAAGCGACTAATGAGAATTGTGATTGTTGCTCACATAGTGGTTTTCATCTTCACCCATGAGTTAATTTGTTCCTCACCAAGAATCTGTTTTCTGTGCAAGGATTATATTTCCACCATTATATTCTTGTGGGAGTGGAGCTCTTTCAGGAAAGCCTAAGTGATTAGCTTCCAGATGAGCAGCTAATATGTCTCAGGGCTGGAATTCAAATCCAAACCTGGTACTTGCTCTGGTAGACAGGCTGCCTCTCAGCGAGACGTAAGCAAGGCCTGTGTGACCTGCTGTGGCAGAGGCTGCCCCTTCCCTTCTTCCTCCTCCACCTCCTCTATCACTTCACCATCACTATCGGCAGCATCACCACCACCACCATTACCATCTTCTTCATCTTAAAGTCAATTTCACTGCTCAGCCATAACAGCATCTCACCTCTCAATTTTGTCTCTGGTGGTGCTGGGTTTGCACAGATTCATTCATAAACTGTCATCCACTTCCTAACCAATCATTGTATTTGACACTGAGAAGTCGTTATGCAGTATTAAAAAGGATCTGCAGCATTTCTTCTTGCTTAAGATCTTCTCTCTTGGGGCCCTCTCAAGGGGCATCAGAGAGGACCTAATTTATGAGCACCCAAGGAAAAATGAGTCAGGAGGGTCATATTCATTTGGTAATTGCTCTATCATAAGCAGTCCCTGTGCACCTACCCTATCATATGCTGGCCTGGGGATAGATGGTGGTGTAGGAGAGGTGAGTAACTTTCCTTCCCTGCTGTCAGGGTCTACAGTCTACTGCATGCTACACTCCACGGGATCTCTGTAGAAGTAGGTTCTTGGTTTTTATTTCAACTCCAAAGTTTATGAGGCCTGCTATCAAAGCGACTCCATCTTTCAACTTATTGCCGATTTGAATTTAGAGAGAAGATTGAGTCTACTGTACCATGAGTATACCCTAGACCTGGGATCAGAAAACTATGGCCCATGCCAAACCACCTGCATTTGGAAATAAAACTGTACTGGAACCTAGCCATGCCCATTCATTTGCATATTTCCTATGGCCACTTTAGTACTATATCAGCAGAATCAAGTAGTAGTAACAGAAAACATGTAACTCACAAAGCCTAAAATAGTTACTATCTGGCCCCGTGGAGAAAAAAATATTCCTGATCCCTATATTCTGTCTTAGAGCCTTTTATTATAAACTACTGTGACCCTATCTAAAGCTACACCCTTCACTGGGCACCATCCACCCTTGTCTATTCAAAGATATCAGCCCAGTAGTGTCTCTTCATCAGTATTGATCTCTATTGGGCCTTTCCATCAGAATGAAACATGCTGCCCTTCCTCCTATCTTAGAAAACAAAAGCAAACCAAATCTTCTCCTGACCCCTCTTATCCCACCAGTTACTGCCCATTTTTCAGTATTTCTTTGCATTGCATCTTTTCAAAAGAATTGCCAACTTTTTCTTAAACTTGCTCTAACTCTGAAACTGCTCTTGTTCGTGTCACTGATGATCTCCAATTTGCCAAATTGAGTGATCAGTTTTTGGCACTTGTCTTGCCTGGTCTCTGGCAGCAGACACATGGGACCACCTCTTCCTCACTCATTTTCTTTACTTGCCTTACAGAGCATGGCACTCACACCTCATCTACTTCACCTGCTGCTCCTTCTCAGCTCCTCTAATTCTTCTGTTTCTCCCATGGTCTTACCAGGGGAGAGTTCAGAGTTCAGTTCTTAATCTTCTTCTATCCTCTCTTCACTCACTCCATCAACACTCTTAATCAATCTCATGGCTTTAAATGCAACATATATGCCAAAGTCTCTAGATTTTTATCTCCACCCTGATCTTACCTCTGTCAACTAGACTTGTATATCACTGTCGACTCAATAGATATTCATGGCTTTCCATTAGACACCCCAAAATCAACATAATCAAAATGGAAATCTTAGTAACACCTGCCCTACCCTCACAGAAATTGAGGCAATACCATCCTCTCATTTGCTTAAGCCCCAAATCTTAGCATCATCCATGGCCCTTCTGCATCCAATCTGTTAGGAAATCATGCCAGTTCTACCCTCTTGCCCCTCCACTGCTATAGGCTGGACTCTAGGTGTCACACATCACCTGGATGACTACAGTAGTTTCCTAAGTCATTTATTTGCTTCAACCTTGGCCACTCCCTCCTCTCCATGTCCTCAGTCTATTCTTTACAGATTCAGTCACTCCTTTAAAACAGATCAGATTATATTCTTCCTTTCCTTAGTCCCCTCCAACAGCTCCCCATTTCACTCAGAGTAAAAGCCAAAGTCCTTAAAATGTTCAATGGGAAGCTATGTGACCAGTCCCTACACATCCTGGACTTGCCTCCCTGATCCCATCTCCGACCCTCTGCAGCCCTCAAATTCTGTTCCAACTGCCCCAGCCTTCTTCAATACCCTGAACACAATGGGTATCCTGATACCACAGGGCTTTTGCACTGGTTGTCTCCTCTGCCTGGAACTCTCTTCCCCTAGATCTGCTTCTTTGTTCAAATAGCGCCTGCTCAATGAGGCCTAGTCCAGATACCTTACCTAAAATTCCAAACTTCCCCTCCAGCATTCTTTTTCCTCCACCTTTTCCCTCCATAACACTCACCCTTTTCTATACACTATATTCTTCACTTGCTATTTCTGTGGTTGAGTGCCCATCCCCCTCCACTAGAATGGAAGCTCTGCTAGGACAGGGATCTTGTCCCCTCTGCTCACTGCAATCCCCTGGACCATAAACAAAGCCTGGATCCAAGCAGGCACTCAGCAAATATTTGTCCAAGTACTGAATCATTAACTATGAAGTAGCAATCAATTTAGATGATTAATAGTGTTCTCAACTAAAACAAAACAAAAACACTGGCAGCAAGAGATAGACTTGGGGCCGTCAGGAAGAAGGCTGCCCCAGAGCAAGCAGGATGTTTCGGCTTCCGTGCTGCTGACCAGCAGTCAGATGTTCCCAGGGCATGTGGCTGAGTGGGGCTCCCTGCATGAGAGGCCTGCATGTCCCAGATAAGAGGGGATCATGTGCAGTGGCCCCGGCTATGATGAGTGCAGGGACTATTTTTACATAACAGAGGGGAAGATAATCCTACAGACGTGATGTAAAGGTCTGAAACATGTTGCCCCATCTCAGGGAGGCTGGCAAGTTATGCTGTTTATCCCAAGGGATGCCTCATTCCCAGACAGTGTTTAAAAGACTTAGGAAGGAATTTTTTAGGTTGTTTCTCACCAGGCCAAATGTTCTTGCACTCTCATGGTATTCCATGACCCATCAGTGGATTTGGGAGCTCTTCTAGGGTAGGAAAAGCATGGATTTGGAGTCAGGAGAAATGGTTTTGAGTTACCTCTCCATCACTGCAAAGTTTTCCACCTTGGGCAAATTTCCTAATCTCTCAGTACCTGGATGTGATGTCTTGTTCTGTACCATGGGAATAAAGAAAGGTGTCTTCTCTCTTAAGACTGAGCTTAGCATTAAATGAAACAACACATATGCATGCTTTTATCAACTTAAAAACCAATAAAAGGTCATTTTGATCATTATTCATAAAAGCAAAGAATGAGTGAATAATTCATTCAAATTTATGAAGTGTCATTTCACTAGTACACTCTAAAGCAACCCAAAACTATCTACTGGCCACTTTTATGTTAAACCCAACATGTGTTCAGCATTGGGAGGGTTAGAAGGTCTGGAGCAAGGTCATTGCCCTTGAGGAGTGACCAGCTTGCTGCGCAGATGCAGGCACAGAGCAAGGCAGACAGCAGGTACGGAGATTCCCAAGGGCATTGGGGGTGTGCCCTGATCTTCTTCAGTTCAGCTGGTACGTACTGACATTGCTGTGTCCCAGTCCTCAGATAGATTACTTCACGAGCTACAAGAACTGAGGAAGTATTTCTAGGTGTAGTTTGCCCATGAGGAACCTCGGTCTCCCATAGGTAACGTGAATTTTCCAAGATTATACCATTAGCAAGTGGCAGACCCAAGCTCCGACTTTTTCCAGTTTCAAGCCCTATGGTTCCTCCATGGTCCATCTGTGCCACACATGGTACACATTCTGCTTTACCCACAGGAAGATGCTATTTTAAAAGAGGATATGCCGGTATTGGGAAACCTCACATAGACACACACCTGTTTCCATGAAGGTAACGTCTGTTGTTATGGACTAAATATCTGTGCTCCCCCTTCCCCCTGCCAAACTCCCAAATTCATATGTTGAAATCCTAATTCCCAACATGTTGCCTTTGGGAAGTAATTAGGTCATGAAGGTGGGGTTCTCATGAATGGGATTTATGTCCTTAAAAGAGGGGCCCCAGAGAGCTCTCTGCTCTCTGTCACATGAGGCTACAAAACACAAAAAGTTCATCTGCAACCCAGAGGAGGGCTGTGACCAAACCCCACTGTGCTGGCACCCTGATCTCAGACTTCCAGCCTCTAGAACTGTTGTTTATAATCCACCCAGTCTGGGGGCTTTGACGGACAGACTAAGATATCTGCCAGGAGCAGGAGGGATCAGGGAGGGCTCTCAGTGTCATTAGGTGCCATTGCAGGTCAGTCACCTCACTCGCTTCACAAAGAGCAGCAACCTCGTGTTCCAAGTCAAGTAAGAGTATTTGGCAGGAAACAGGTTGGCTGACGTCTGATTACCCACATGCACTCACAGTGACACACGTGCATGGGTGTGAAATGGCTCACGTCTAATATTCCTTGTGAAGTGTGAACACGTTGGAGAAGGAGATGAGCAGCAAGCAGTCTAGAACAGTGGTCAGCAAACTCATTAGTCAACAGAGCCAAATATCAACAGTACAATGATTGAAATCTCTTTTGAGAGCCAAATTTTTTAAACTTAAACTATATAGGTAGGTACATTGTTATTAACTTAATTAGGGTGCTCCTAAGGCTTAGGAAGAGCCACACTCAAGGGGCCAAAGAGCCACATGTGGCTTGCGAGCTGCGGTTTGCCGACCACGGGTCTAGACCAAGCTCTGCCAGCAACAGGTTGTGATTCCCACACCCTGTGACTCTTCTCACCTGTAAATTGAACTAATTTGTTTGTGGACTCCCTGAGGACAGCTGTGTCTCCCTCTCACACCCTCTCCCTCTATCCTTTTCCTCCTCTCCCTGCCTGCTCTTCCTCTTTCTGTCATCTTCATACAATGATGGGCTTCACACCTACATGGTGCAAGCCTATCAACCAGACAGACATGGTCTCTTTTCTTAGAGCTTGTAGCCAAAACAGAAAACAAAGGCCAGACAGGCACAGAAGGTGTGATGCGTGCTCTGATCTGGAGAAATACACACACTTCCTGTGACTTCCCAGAGTAGGGGATGGTTTTATTCGTCTTTGTATTCCCAGTGCTTAACAAGGGGCCTAACACATAATAGATGCTTAGGAAATGTTTTGACGGACAGCACAAACCAAAGAACAAAGGAATGAGGATGTTGAATTCAAAGAACTCTGAGGTCTGCTAGCTCTTTGATCAAATTTATATGATGATTGTGCTGCAGGTTAGTACCTTTTATAATCTTCAAGGGTCTGCTTCTCTCTTCCTTGGATTTATTCATTCAACAGATATTTGTAAATATTTGTGCCCAGGCACTGTCCTAGGATTCGGTAAATAACATTAAACAGCAGAATCTAAGACCCTGCATTCATGGAGTTCACATTTCAGAATCAGATTGGGAAGCAGACCATGAGCAAGCAAGCACACCCTGTCATACAAATCCAGGCCCTGACAAGTTCAAGTAAGATGTCAGAGGGTGATGGGATCTGTCTTCAGGAAGGTTGTCAAGGACCTGTCTTTGAGGAGGGGACCTTTGAGTGGAGACCTGAATAAAGCGGTGCTTTATTACAAATAATCTCTTTGCACCACAAGTTATTGTGAGTCCAATGCTGGCCCTTCCATTTCGTGCCTAAACCTGCCCCTGAGGCTAATAAGGTCTTTGCAGCAGCCCCGCCCTGTGGACCTGTCATCTTCATTAGACGAGTGACGGGAATCTTCTCACCTCACAAAGTGTTGCATTGCCAGACATTTAAAACTAGTGGGCTTGCTTTTTATTGAGCTCAAATGTGTCCTCCTTTAACATCCACCCATTAGAATGTGTTTTTCTTTCCATGAGCAGAGATTGTTAGGTGTTCATCAAAATCATCATTCTCTCCTTCCAGTACCGTACCTGCACTCCATTTCCCAGCCCCTTCGCGGCCAGGTGTGGACACACACTCCTGAGTGATACCTGAGGAAATATGGCAGGAACATGTGCCAGCTTGGTCCATGCAATGCGCTGGCACAAGCGCCCTCATATCCACCCCCCATGCCAGTTGAACACAGAGGACAATGAGGGCCTGGGGACAACAGAGACAATTTGGAAGAAGTTCTGGGACCCAGAGTGACCACATAAAACAGAGAAACCCATGGACTTATTCACTTTCCCAGGACTGTCTACTTGAGCTAGAAACAGCCTTTGACTTTGTTGAGGCAATACTTGTTCAAGTTTAATTCTACAGCTAACTTGAGTTTGGGTTTAATTCTGCAGCAGCAAGTCTAGTGAGAAGGACTAATGCACCCCGGAGCAGAACAATGCATCTCACAGGGATGCGCATAACTTTCCATGCCCCTATATCATACTGCAAACACTGTATTTGCAAACCTGTCCCAATACTTACAATTGATTTATGTAAAACCCATGGGCTCCCAAAGGACAAAATGAGGGAAAATACAACTACATATAAAATCTTTTCTAAAACTATGTTTACAACTTAGAGTATGTGAGTCGGCACATAGTAGGTGGTATAGCAGCAGATGGACAACCAACGTCTGTCCAGTGAGTGAATGGCTGTGCTCTGATGGGCTTTATCCTTCAAGTGGCTGAACAGTAGTGCCCTTTGTCAGGTCTCTTCCTTGTGAATATTTATGGGTCAATGTCTGTGGATGGCAACACAACTCAGAGAGACCTTGAACATTATCCAATGCCAAGGGAACTATCTTATTTCTGGCAAAACAAAGACAGAATAGTAGCTAAAAAATGGTTTCCTCCACCTGTTTTTATTTCCATGGAGATTTTAATTATAACATTTGAATAATGCATCCTGTAAAAAAGACTTTGTGGAGAAAACTGCCATGACTCAGCTGGACCTTGAGTCCTAGCACAACCCATCTGTTCTGCCTATAATGTTGGGTGTTGCCTTCCTTCGAAAGGTCCCAGTTGTGGGGACCCGAGATCTGATGTGGAGAGCACACATTTGTTTTCAACATTTCTCAAGCCCTTTGCCAGGCACAGGGATGTGCTCTTCACACACACACACACACACACACACACACACACACACACACACACGCCTACATGGCAAATAAACTGCAGACTTTAGTCTCTGAGCTGCTCATCTGGGAAGGGGAGGGCATCGTGCCCTTGGGGGGTTCAGGCAGAGCTGCACTGTCACAAGTCCGTGTGCTTTTAAATGTATTCTCCCCTGACCTGTTTGGCTCAGTGGGTAGAGCGTCAGCCTGCGGACTAAAGGGTCCCGGGTTCGATTCTGGTCAAGGGCATGTACCTTGGTTGTGAAAACATCTCCAGTAGGGAGTGTGCAGGAAGCAGCTGAATCGATGTTTCTCTCTCACCGATGTTTCTCACTCTCTATCCCTCTCCCTTCCTCTCTGTAAAAAATCAATAAAATATACTTAAAAAATGTATTCTCTCTCTCTCTTTTTAAGTAACTTTTATTCTGGACATGGACTAAATTTTAGTTATAGTTGAGGCTATAATGTGGTATCTGCAAAGGTAACAAGTCTTAACTCATTTATTGCTTATATTCAACCCCTCTCCCCACAGATCTAAGGTAGATTACAAAGAGGCAAATAATGGAACAAGATAAAAGATAAAGCCCCATTGATTGTTAAGACAATAAGCCTTGCACAATGAGATGAGTAATGATAATATCCAGGTGTATATCCTAATATTTGTCACTTGTGTGGTAAGACAGTGATTAAGGAAATGAAGACGATTTCCTTAACATGGCAAAGAATATGTTCAAGTCAGCAGCAACTGCGAACATTTAAATGGTGAAATGCTCCGGGCATTCTTTCTAAAATCAGGAAAGAATGGCTACGCCCTCTATCACAATGATGACCTACCATCTGTTGGCAGAAGTTTGCATTATGTTTAATCAGCATGACTTATGAAATAGCAGGCATTGTGTTAAGTGTTGGGGACCAAAACTGAATATGGGGCCTGGCCTCACAGAGCTTGCAGCCTGTAAGGGAGGTAGATATTCATTACGTAACCACACACAACATGGACAGTTTCATTAGTGGCAAATGCTACAAAGGAGAGCTCCAGGTTGCCGGGAGCGTATGTAATTGGGGCATTTGACACAGAGGAAAGGCTTCCCAGAGAGATGAGCACAGAGCACAGGAGGAAAGGGGCCAGGAGTTTACTAAGTGAAGAGGGGGTTGTGGAACAGTGAGGAGAATGGACATGTTGGAGGGGGAGGTGGGAGGCCAGTGGGGCTGGAGTGTGGAGAGGTGGGGGTTGGTATGAACTGAGGCTGGTGAGATCAGTAAGGACCTACAGTGATTGCAGAGTGCAGTAGGGAGAGGTGTGTTTATTAGGAGAAAAACAGAAAGATGCTGGCTGTGTTTATGCATTGAGCTGGCACCATCATTTCATGTTGAGAAGAAGGTCCAGGCAGCAGTAGTGAGAGCAGGCTAGGAGGCTGCCAGTGGGAAGGTGAGTGATGTGTGAGGAAGCTATGGTGTCAGTGAGATGAGAGTTAATGTGACCTTGAACAAGAGTAGTAGTGGTGATGGGCAGAGAGAGAAGTGGGCAGGTCCAACTAGCACAATAACCTGTGAAGCAGAATTAAGGAGAGAATATTGGGAGGGAGACGCACAATGCCCTCATTGACTGGCAATACAATTATTTACCCAAACCAACTAAGATAATCAATGAGTGTTTCTTTTAAATTATTAAGAGACAAATTATCTAATATTATATGAAAATCCTATATTTCAGCAATAAACAGGTGCTATAAGAAATTAATTTATTTATAAACAAAAATTATAAAATACACAATAGTACCCTTAATAAGGAATGTGTGAAAAACAAAAAGAAAAAACCTGAGCGACCCAAGTGGGTCAGAAAAAGAAAAGATATCTCTTAACAGGAAGACTAGCTATCATGAAGCTATCAATTCTTTCAAAACTGATTTATAGGTTGAATAGAGTACCAATGCCAAATACTCCATAAGGATTTAAAATATATTGATAACATAATTTAATTCACGTGGAAATAAGTAACTTAAATTTTTGATGTTTGCTTTAAATTGTTGCTTTTAAGAACAAGGATGTGGAGGAACTACCTCATCCTTAAGATATCAAGTCTTTTGAAGCTATAATCATTTAAGAAATTATGGAACATGGTTCAAGACTCAACATTTTAGTGGAAAGGAGAAAATATGGCTTTGAAACAGATGGGGCAGGGATGGGGTAGGTATCAAATGGGGTTGGGTTTAACATTATGGTTTTAGAAAAAACTTCCATGGGAGTCTTGTTCTGAGCCATGATGGTTGACCAAAATTATCACAGTGGGGGAAAAATTCATGAATTTTCTAAGTTTTGAATTTTGTACTAGAGACTCAAACTCATCAAACTCTTCCATGTACTGCTATTAATAATAAAGTCTAAATCTTACTTCAACACTTTTCTTTGCAAATAAAAGGTAAGAAACACCATACTGCAAGGGTTTTGTAATATTCCTCCTCAGCGGTAGCTATTGCCCAACTTGGTTATAAAGTGTGATGAGTCTATAAAGTGAATACATACTTTATCTCCACAGGGTCCCCCAATTTTTTGTCCAATATGCTCTTAATAGTTTTACTTCTATATTTTTAAGTGTTCCCTTGAACAACTGATTCAGAAGTATGAGGATGTACACACATATTTGGGCATCTTCAGTGCATTTAAATGTTGCTCAATGGGAAGGAACACTAGTACATTTTCTCGCTCCACTCTCCGCCCGCCATGACTAATTCACTCCTGTAAAATATTCAGAGTAACACAGCTAAAGAAAGTCGCCTAAAGTTTATGCATATTTCCGAATGTTTCCAATTTAACTTCAGTTTCCTACGAGACCTACCATTTCTAATGTGTTTAACTAAGTGATTAAATGCCAAACGTCACCTTGGCCTTGTGAAGGGGAAATGCAGATCACTACAACCATTTTATTCACAAGACTTTTATGAGAATGTGTGGTCAGGCCCTCTGAGAAGTGTGGTATACAGGGAGACATGGAGCAGGCCTGTGTCTGTCTCCTAGGACCTCACAGTCTATGAAAAAACAAAACACATACACACACACACACACACACACACACAGAGTCAAGGGCTGTGTGAGCCCTCACACTCATACACAGGTCCCCTTGACCAATGTGACCAATGTTCCTTTTTGCCCTTGGGGTTGCTTGTCCCGAATGAAGCTATAGTTTATTCTGAAAGAAATGACACAACCTGGTGGGAATCAAACCTAAACTCTAGTCTTGGTCTCCGGCATGCCACAACCCATAGAAACAATTCTTCCCGGTCTATAACTGGGTAACCATTAAGTTGTTTGGGGGAGGGGGGTATTGGCGACATTGGTCACAAGTCCGAATTTAATAGTAATGCTAATTTCTAATTCAATTTAAATGAAAATTAATCTTTCCAAGAGCTCTCACTCTTGAAACTGTAAGGGTAGGGAGAATGCACCACTTATGGTTAGTAGTGATGAGTTTCATTTATCTAAGGCCTTCTCTCCACTGCTCTTGCTCAAGAAAACTCCTGTTTGGGAGAATGAAGAGTACAGACCAGCACTCAAGCATGAGAAAACAATGACATATTTCTGTTCTGGCCCAATTTTTGCATTATCTGGTCATAACAGTAACACCTCCACTTGGAGCTATAAAGAATCAGGAAACGATACATGTCAGCCTGTCACGCCTTCTATTAAAGTCTCAGTCACTCCACTGTAATGTGTCTTCTTAGTAAAGACCTAGATAGTTCATCCATCCTAGTAATTCCTTTGAATGGGCTCTCTCTTTCAATTGATTTGGCTTCCACCAGAATAAGGGTTACAAGAGATGGCGCAAGGTGGAAGCTATCCCGTATGACCGCACCTAGAAGTCACAGGCAACCATTCCTACTACATTCTGTCACTCAGTTCAGCCATACTCAAGGGCAGGGGAACCATGTCCACCTCTTGATGGGAGAAGTATCAAAGAATTGGTGGGCGTAGTATAAAACCACCGCCACAGAGGAAATGCAACCTGTATCCTGACATCTGAGATGAGTTCACCAGAGAGAAATCGTGTTGTCATTTGAGAGCATTAGCACACAAAAGTGACACTTCACAATGATAATAGACTCAGATGACTTAGGGGATGGGCGTGGATTGATTGGGATTTAAACCAAGGCTCATGAATAAAAGCCTTAATTAGGTTGGTTTCTCGGCTATGGGGAAGTGAGGAGAGAGAGCACCTCCTATGTAGGGTGGTGGGAAGGGGGAAAACTCCCTGCTTAACACTTAACCCCAGTAATACACAATAAATACTATGATAATCAAAATAACACTCAGCCCTTATTTCTGCTGGCGCTGTGGCCACAGAGCCCCTAGGTCTGTTTCAAGGGGAAACGGTTTTGCCCATGGTCAGAATGACAAGCCTTTTTACTAGTGGTCTCATAACAGTTTCCATGGTTCTAGAGAAAGGCCAGCATTCTTGGGCTTTAAAGACAAGCACAGAGTGGTACCTCGCCCTCCCCCACCCCCACCCCCACCCCCACCGCAGCCCCACGAGGGCTTTCAGTCCAAGGCTTCATCCCCTGGAACCTTGAGAGAGCTGGCAAATACTCTAAACAGATAAAAGATAATTGAACAAGGAGTGAGTAGTAAAGGGTGACAAAGTGCTATTTCCATAATAAGCTTATCTGAGTAAACTTTCTCAGAGCCCCGAGTTCCCGAGCAGGGTGTGGATTTGGCAATAGTAAAGAAACAGGCCACGCCAGGAATGTCTGGGGAGCTAATGAATGGCCCTGAAGTGGCTGACGTTCCTATCTCTGCTTTGGATCCCTGCCACCTTGACGCTAATGTCAGCCGGTGTTTAATTGGCAAACAGGGCTTCAAAGGGTTGCTGGGCCCTGCTCCCAGGGCCCGGGGCCTGTTAATGTTTAATTGTCATGTACAAGGGCCCACTCGCTCTTGGTGGATTTGGGCGTTTTATGACACTTTGAAAAAAGCAATATTATGAGTCTCCTTGCTCCACGGACATTTTTACAGACATGCCTGGAGTCACATGTCACTTAACCTACACTGTGAGTAAGGAGCAAAGGCACCAAGTACTTGGGCAGGGGTGGAACGAGGCACCTTCAAGTGGAAGTTCTCTGTTTTACTGACTTTGCCCCAAATTCAACAAGGATCAGGGAACATCTGGAGCAGCAACAGCAAAACAAAACTTAGGAGCTTGGATTTGGGGAGACAAGGAAAAGTCACGGGCGTGTAATAGACGTGCAATGGCTTCACGGCAAAATGCTACAATTCCGCCATTGTGTGGCGATGGCGCCTGCTCTCCTTGAAGCTGCTTGCTGCTTGGTTACTCATGGCACTGCTGGACACGCAAAGGTTGTGTGTGTGTGTGTGTGTGTGTGTGTGTGTGTGTGTGTGTGTGTGATCCCTCTTTTGAAAAAGTCTATGTGCTTTATATTGTTCATGTAATTTAAAAAGTCAAAAGAGACCGTCTTAACAAAACTATGTAACCTTCATCTACGTGGGGAAGAAGAAGGAATAATAGAAGACAAATACTTTACCCCAGAAACTACATTGTGGTGAGAGAGTAGCTTCCAACTTCCTGACATTTGAAAAGCACTACTTTGAATTGCATATGCATGCTTTTTTTTGAATATTCAACTCTGTTCCATTTAATTGAACTCATCTTCATTGAGTGCTTACTAAGTGTTCATATCAAATAATCTCTTTGCTTTTGAATCAGTGGCTTTTATAGAGACGGTGTCTTAGGTTTTATTCTGGAAATGGATCAGTTTGTGTTTTAATTATCCTTTTGATGAGCATGAATATCTCTCCAAGGAAGGAATGTAAAGAAAAATATCTAATTACACCACTTATATCAGAATGGCAAAGTGCATATTTATCTTGTTTGTTAATTATGTATGTCACAGCTGAAGACCAAACACCGGCTAATGTCGACATTAGCCAGAAGGGTCCTGGTAAACATCAAGAATGAGGTGAGTCCTAAATAAAAAACAACCAGCAAGTGGAAAGCATGTATAGCTTTTATATGTTTAGATGAAATCAAAATCTCTTTGTTCTCGCCTTTGGCCCATTCAGCATTCTAAACATGGTCAGATTGTCACCTCCCGGACTCTGAGAAGCAATCTGTACAGCAGGGTCACCACTATGAACATGTTTCAGGGTCACCCAGCATGTGGCCAGATTTTTAAGGCAATGAGGCAGACACTTAAAGTCTTCCAAAGGACTTAATCTCTTTTCTCTAGTTCTCTCCTTTGCCAAAAGGTAAGCAGATGGCCCCTTCCAATGAGAGGCAGCACCTTGAAGTTCAATCACACCTAGTGTTCTCAGCCCCAGAGTTTCCGCCTCCTATGAATGTAAATCCAGGAATAAACTATTGTGCACAATGCATGCTCTTCTCAAAATCCATGCACACAGTTAATTAGTTTAGAGCCCTAAAATATTATGTGATTCCTTTCTTAATAGCAACGAGAAGTGGTAAAGACGAGAGGCCTTTATTCACACTTTATCAGCTATTTTAAATTGAGGGGTGTATTGTCCCTCTGGGTAGAGTTACAGGCACACCCATTATGCACCTCACTCCTATTATCATTAACGGCGGTGAGTGCGTGCACACACAAGCACAGCACTCTGGGGTTTACACAAGAGGCCACTCTCTTCCTCCTATTATTAAAATTCCTGCTCCACGTTTCTTAAATATCTGCAAAGTGAAACACAACCTTGTTCAGGATATCAAGACTATCTGGGTATATGTTTCTGAAAGGAAATTGGATTGTTCCATTGCAAAGGTTTGCAAATTTACTTTATGATAGCAAATGATTATGACCGCTGCTCACCCCCTAGGAATCTCTCCAGAGGGGGGAGCTTAGGGCTAGGCATGGGGAGTCATTCATTCCAGGTTTCCCATACCAGCACAGTGTTAAGTCTCTGTTAGCAAGGAATTAGAATCTTTAGCCTGCTGACTTTTCTCGCAATGTTAGCAGAGCCCAGATTAATGTGTGCGATAGAGAAATGGGCAAAGAAACCCTTTTTCCATTTATGGGGAAGAGGCTATTATCTATCCATTTGTCCATCCATCCATCTATCCATCCATTCTTTTGCTCAATATACGTATGTATTGAATACCTGTGTGCCAGGCAGTGTGCTAGACTATGAGGACATAATATGGAAGCGGATAGATTAGGTCTTTGCTCCTAGGAAACTCACAAGTTAGTGGAAAGATAGAAATTAAACAACTAGTTGCAGTCAGCTCTGTTCTTGCTATGCCAAAGAAGCATGGGAGCCATGGAGAACCTGAGTGGAGGGGAGAGGCAGGAGAGGTGTCTGGAGGAATAAATGCGTGATCTTCCCTCGGAAGGAAAGGCAAAAGTCATCATGGGAGATAGCTGTGAAAGCGCTGGCCAGGTTGAAGGGACAACATGTGCAAAGGCTCTGAGGCAAGCAGGATTCAAATTCTGGCCCTGCAACTCAATAAATAGCAGTAACAATGAGCGGTCCTTCCTTCTGAAACACTGTACAGAATGTGCACTTACTCTCTTTCCTCTGCTCAAAAGGACATGGAATGAGCGTTCCCATTTGTGATGGAACTGAAACTGGACTCCAGCCAAGTAAACTCTTAGGGTTTGAATTATAACTAGCAGAATCCCCAACAACTTATCCTACCTACCCCATCCTCAAACAAAGGGAAATCATCTTTGTAATTCTTCCACACGGGTCAACTTCTCGGGGGGTGGGCCTTGTGCTCCTCCAATGATCTGTGATGAAAGACCAGATTTTGGGCAATTCCATTGTGAGCTGATACTTTTATAAAACAAAAATGAGTTACTAGAAAAATGATCATGCACTTTGATATCATGATCATATCAACTATAATACAATCTTCTAGATGCTTACTTTCAATTTCTGTATTTATCTTATTGTAGATAGGTAACAATTTGCAGAATAGACCTCTCCTGAAAGACCAGGACTTTCCCTAAATTTTAAATATTGCCTCACTGACCTCCAGCCAGCCTACCATTCAGAACTGTATCAACAATTCTTACAATTATTTACCTTTCTGACTGGGCCACCTCTTGGGCAAACGGTTTCCCTGTATTAGTCTCCCACAGGAAGAAGCAGGGTTTCCTTTTATAAACTTGACTTTCTAAACCCTAAGAGGAACATCCCTTAAGTCATGGTATTTCCATGGCTGGCAGGATAATCCCAGGTGGCACCTGTTTCATGCCTCTTTTTCTAAAAACTTCAGTGTTAATGCAAGAAGTAGGATTCTAAAACCAGCAGGTGTGGCAGGCTGGAACTTCTGGCCTGGGGCGTCTCAGCCTTCACCTAAGGGCTGAAGGACCAAGAAGGTCAGAAGAGGAGGCATGTGTAGTCTTGTGCTCTGGATGGGCTTTGACTCTAAGAAGAGGGGTAGGGGGTGGGTCCTGTGGCCCTGCTGGTGGATGGGGAGAAAGGCAAGTGAAGGAAAGAGATTGACCATGAGACAGAAGTGGGGAGAGGCCTGCAGGGCAGAGCTCACTTTGGGCAGAGGGGCTGTGGCTTCTTCAGGATGAGTAGCTGGAATCCAGCCACTGGGAAGTCAGGGCCACAGATAGAAAGTGGTCCTTGAGCACTCTGAGCAGAAGGAACCCAAGAGATGAAAACTCAACTCCAGGCCTCTCCTCCTTCTTAGCAGTTTAGAGAAACTTGATGCTTAGCTGTCATCTCTTCTAACTTCTTATTCTACACTCTTCCCCTAGATTATCTTGCTAACTCACAGGACTTCAGTTACTTTATCAAAACCCAACTGAGGAGCCGAGTACAGGTGGGACGGTGATGAAGGAGGCTCTCTGTTCAGCAGTTACCATCTTCTAAGTGGCTGCATCTACTATTGAAAGCTCTGCCTCGATCTTTCAGACTCAGCTAGCTCATTTGTAAAATGGAGGTAATAATAATATCCTTCTTTCGGGACTGTTATAAGGGACAGATTAAAATAATGTGCAGGAATTAACTTTGTAAACGATAGACTCCAGCGTACTAGTCAGCTAGGGCTGCCATGACAACAGACCACGAGCTGGGGGGCTTAACTAACAGAATTTATTTTCTCGTAGTTCTGAGGAGGGAGTGCAAGAACAGGTGCCAGCAGGATTGGTTTCTGGTGAGACCTCTTTCCAGGGCTTGCAGAGAGCTGCCTGCTTGCAATATGTTCCCACGTGGCCTTTCCTCTGTGTGTGCACATCCCTGGTGGCTCCCCCTCTTCTGTCAAGGGCACCTGTGCTATTGGATTAGGAATCTCATTTAACCTTGATTATTTCCTAAAAGCGCTATCTCCAAATAGTCTCATAAGACGTTAGGGCCCTAGCTGGTTTGGCTCAGCGGATAGAGCGTCGGCCTGCGGACTCAAGGGTCCCAGGTTTGATTCTGGTCAAGGGCATGTGCCTGGGTTGTGGGCACATCCCCAGTAGGGGGCATGCAAGAGGCAGCTGAATTGATGTTTCTCTCTCATCGATGTTTCTAACTCGCTATCCCTCTCCCTCTCCCTTCCTCTCTGTAAAAAAATCAATAAAATATATTTTTTTAAAAAGACGTTAGGGCTTCAACATATGAATTGTTGAATTAGGGGGCACAATTCAGTTTAGGATACCCAGCATTTATGCTAAACAGTACTATTATAATGCTCCGTGCTCACCTCAAAAACAAACATGCATCAGCCATGAAATTTTTCAAAAGTGAAGTCTTAGGAAATGATTCATCAGTAGGAGCATTTCCAAAATAAAGTTAGAATGTGTCCTTTTACCTTCTCTTTATCCACCCACATTCCAGCTACACTTCTCTGCTCCCAAAGCAGTATCAGATTGTCCCGTGGAGGAATTACCCAATGGTGAACCACGTCTCCAGGGAAACAGCTGGCCCTGGTCGGAGCACCGAGCTTTCCTGGATCCCTGGACCTCTTGGAGTTTTTCTCCCATCAACTTCTCATTTGGAGTTCTGCCTTTGGAATGGAGCAGTTTATGCATTCAGGTCAGCATAACTGACCGGCTTAGAACAGCCCTGTCTACCTGAAAGCTTGCCCAGTATTGAAAGACCGAAATGTAAAGTCACAGTTTTTTAAAAATAGATGTTTTATTGATTTCAAATAAGAAGGGAGAGGGAGAGAAAGATAGAAACATCAATGATGAGAGAGAATCATTGATTGGCTGCTTCCTGCACCCCCCCACCCCCCACTGGGGATTGAGCCTGCAACCTGGGCATGTGCCCTTGACCCGTATTGAACCTCGGGACCCTTCAGTCCACAGGCAGACGCTTTATCTACTGAGCCAAACCCGCTAGGGCTAAAGTCACACTTTATTCAAGAGAAATGCCATTTGAGTAATTTCTTTTAGGAGCTCTTTCATGGGGCATTCACAGAGCCATGGGCTACAGAAGAGAGACCAACATGGCAGACCTCTGAGGATGGGAGAAACCTTGTAGAGGACATGAGTCTACAGATCATCATTCTTGTTCAGGATATAAGAAATGAGTCCGAGGCTCCCAGGCAGCACACAGCAGCAGAAATGGAACCAAAGAGCCTATTTTGAAGGATAGCTATCGATTGAACTAAGCTTTTTGTTATTTCAATGCTTCTTTTTGTCTTAAACTATTTCTGATGAAAAATGAAGTTTATAGACCTAAAATAAAACAAATGATGTGTCATGTTTTCTTGGGGTTGCTTGGTCTATGTCACGGGCAAGGTGGATTTAAGGATGGATGGATAGAGGTCAAGTGTCTCAACCTAGAATGGGGATTCGGTGGGGACGGGAGCTGGAAACAGCTGAGTAGGGAGCCAACCCTCCCTGTGCTGGGGGTGGAGGGATGCTGCTCTTGTTTAAATTTGCTTCCTTTTGTTCTTCTCAACTATTGTTACCATTTTTCCTATTTGTTCCTGTAGGTATAGTTGTTCATTTACTTAAAGTCAATAACAGAACAGACAGCTATGGGCACTGCAAGTGCGGAGATCAGTGGGAGATTTTAAGGAACTTGAAATCTGCATCCATCAGCCATGGGTGCCAGCTTTGGTTTATTCAGCTTCTTTATTATTATGATTATTGTTTTAGCTTCTTAAATATGTCATTGAGCACACAGTTCTATGCTCTACCAACCACAGCCTTGGTCCAACTTGAAGCTCTGGTTGGGTTAAAATGGTTGCCAGTAGTAAATGAGCTACTCATGTACTTGTCCACACTCATGGGAAGGAGAGAAAGCCTCTCCTCACATCATAAAACATGCATAAGCCTGGCCCACTGACTATTGTCAGTGCAATGCCATCTTGTGATGGGTTTAAGACTGGGCTCCAGTCCTGGCCGGTGTGGCTCAAGTGGTTGAGTGTCGTCCAGTGCACCAAAAGGTTGCCCAGGTTGGGGGTTCAACCCATCCTTTGGTCTGGGTGCATGCAGGAGGCAACTGATTGATGTTTCTCTCTCTCTCCCTCTTCCTTCCTCTCTCTCTAAAAATCAATAAAAACATTTTTTTTAAAAAAGACTGGGCTCTTGCCCCAAGCTCTTAAAAGGGCCGGAGGTACCAGGATTGACTTAAACTAACCAGAATTCTCAGAGGAGCATGGAGCCACATTGCTGGTCCCTGGTGGGAAGCGGGAATTGTGCTCTGGAGGTAACCAAGACACAGACCAGACTAGGACTAATTCTTCCTGTCACTTTAATTAATTTGACTTGAAACTGGCATGTACATAAGTTTGACAAAAATCAAATAGGGCTAACATATTTATGATGATAAAACAACTGACAGTCTTCCTTCCCCTAACCACCGTCTCAAGCCTCAAAGGTAACGATTACAAGTATTTTAGCTGTTGCACTTTGGACACAGATCTAGTCTTGTCTAAAATAACACACTATACCAATTTTTCCCATTGAACACCTTTAAAGGTTATCTGTTACATTTCTCCACTAGCAAGTGAGGATTTATCACCTTCTCCACCCTCTTCCCTCCCTCCAGTCCAGGGTCAGGGGTCTGTACACTACTAACTGTTGGCCAAATGCAGCCAGCAGCCTGTTTTGCCATGGCCTCTGCGGTGAGAATGGTTTTTACATTTTTAAAGAGTTCTATACATAAATATGCTAAAGAGTCTGTATGTGGCCCACAAAACCTAAAATATTATCTTGTCCTTTACAGAAAAAGTTTGTCAACTTTTTGCTCTACCCTTCTGACACAGTAGTGTAAAATTTTAGCAAAGCCAGCAATACTCTTTTACTCTTTTACAATACTCTTTTACTCATTTACTCTTTTACATGATTTAGTAAATATTGTTTATTACTTGTACAATTTTTAAAAATCTGGTGTTAATACCTGCACTGCTTCCTCACCAGTGCAGTGTTTCATTTCTCCTCAATCTTTGCCAGCCTCTGTGCATCAAGTGTCTGTTACCATTATTTCTAAAATCCCAAGAATATCATGTGTTTCAGGCTGGATGTTTGTGTTCCCTCAAAATCCATATGTTGAGGCCCTTTTCTCCACTGTGATGGGATCTGGGTGAGAGGCCTTCAGAAGGTAATTAGGTCATGAGTGTGGAACCCTCATGAATAGGATTAATGACATTGAAAGAACAGAAAGAGGGAGGGAATCTCCCTCTACTGTGCAACTTTTTAATTCTACTTTATCCACAAACAATTTGTTGTAATCCATTGTCTGTTTAATACTTCCTCTCTCGTTCTCTTTGGCATTGTGGGTTTATACTTTTTTTAAAAATTAATTATCATTTTTGTTGGACAAGAGTAAATCAGAACATATGGTCAATATGTCATGCTTTATTACAGGTCCAAGTTAAGCTAAGATAGCTAGAATATTGAGTATAAGGAAAGAGGCGGGAAGTGTATGCTCTGAGTGATGCAAGGAATTCCTTCTGGTGACAATCATGGAAGATTTCATGGGAAAGGGATAATTGAGCTCAGCTTGAAGGACTGCTAGTAATCGGACAGGTGGGTATGCAGTATGTGAAAGCCATTCTGGCAGTGGGGAGAGAAAGAACAAAAGCCCTTTGGGTGGGAATGTATGGGGGACTCAGAGAACAGCATACTTGAATCATTACCTGGTTTGCCTAGGGCCTTCATTGCTCATTCCAGGAAGGGGCAGGGCAGACAGAGAAGATGGGACTTTAAAAAAACCTTTTGAATGACAGGAAGGAAAGAGGTGGCTTATTTTTCAAGGAAGACTAATCCGTAGGTCTAAGAAGTGAGTTGGTAGGGAATAGTTCATAGTAATTGTGTTCAGAAATGGTGGCGTCTGCAATATTGTGATTTACAAGAAATATATATTTTGTCATTCAGATGATCAAAATATCAGCCACAAGTGATGGGTCCAGAAATGGAACCCTGGCTTATTTGAGATTATAGTCTCAACCACTAAAATATATTGTGTTCCATTTTTAGGAGAGCTGTGGTGTGTGAGATGCCCCGAACACGCACCTACACTCAAGTGTAAACCCATCTCAGTCTCTGCCCTGGGTCAACCCTATAGGGGAGTGTCTGGTGTAAACCAGGGAAACTCCAGTCCCTAGATCTGAGAAAAACGTCACCAAATGACCAAGGATTTCACTCAAAGCCCTTTCCCCATGCACAGAACATAAAAGAACATCAGAGAAATGAGGACTTTCTCCCTATCGCCTGAAGCTCAGAGTTGGTTAAAGAAATTGATGGATCAGGGGCCCCTGGCCCCTGAGGTTTATTAGTTCAGTCAGTGAGCCTATCCACACTGTAGGCACCTCCAACGGAGGCCACAGCCATGATGCTGAGACCCCACTGATGGCTCTGTTTCCGAATGCCCTCCTCCCCCAGGACAGACAGACAGACCCTGTGGCTTCAGAAAGAGTTATGAGCGTCAGCATCCTGTAGTGAAAGGAACAGGCATCTTCCCCCAGTTAACTGTCCTTGACACACTGAATGCATGATTCATGATTCATGATTCATGAGAACTATTTCTTTTTCAGAGGAACCCTTTGGCTCTGCTTTGGTCCCAGGAATAAATTGGCCACAATTAACTCCCTTGAAGAAGTGGTTTCCCCACCACATAACTCTTCCTTCCGAGGACAATGGCTTTGCTCAGTGTGGTAAAGGGGAAGTTTAACCAAAGGAACAACTAAGCCCACACTGATAAAACAGCATTGTTATCAAGGCCCTGCCAGGCATGAGGGCTGAAGCACCCTTGCTTTGTGCGGGCTTTAAAGAACAACCTTTGAATATGGTTCCCAACTGCCCCTCTGCATGGACGTGCCATGTTATGTTAGATAGTCATTTAAATTATTTAGACATCAGTAGTAGCACTATGTAGATACATTTAATTGAATTTTCAGAGTTTTCTCCTTTTTATTTTTACAGAATTTTGGAACATCTTAGAAACCACATCTAGAACATTACAGCTAAGGATAGAGTTATCCTCTGCAATGCTGGATGCTCTCTGCATCCTCCCAGCAAAGCTTCTCCACATTGTCTACAGCTTAGGGTCTGAGTGAGAGGCCTGGGTAAGAGGTAAGGTCCAAACCTCATGCTCCTCCTTCCTCTTTTCCTTCACTCAGAGAATCTATGCATTGCCCATCCTCTTCTTGGTGTCATCCTTGAGTTCTCTTGCTCCCTTGTCACATCTCCACACATCTCCAGGTCACCAAATTATCCTCTGAAGTCTACCTACTAAATATTCTGTCTGTCGCCTCCCCTCTGCCTCTACCTTCATTCCATCATCATTTATTGCCTAGATTACCATGGCAGCTTCCTAACCTTTCTCTTCCTGTTTTCAGACTCACCTCTTTTATTCAATCTCCATTTTATAGCATAAACATTCTAAAGCACAAATGTTATCCAATCGGTCCTGGTGGACACCATCTTTCATTGGTGTCTCATTCCCTAACTTGGTAAACCATGCCCTCCACAGTCTGGTCTCAAGCCCTGAGCTATCATTGCTCTCTAACATGCTACCTGCATTCCAGCTGTGTACCATGCCATTGACTTGTTTGCAGACTTTTCTTCAAAATGTTCCATGCTCTTTTTCCTTTCATTTTTTAATGCCTAATCATTCCTTTCCTACAAAGCCTTGTTTCTAGGCTTATAACTCAGTTCCTAAATCATATGAAGAACTCATCACACCCTTTCCTAATTCTCTTATAAACCTGTTGTCACTATGTCTTTATATATCTATCTACCCTATTAGACTAAGAGCTAATTGAGGGTCAGGGTTCATAGCCTATCACTGAATCTCCACCCTAGCATCTCCACAGAGTTCTGAGTTCCACAGTAGTTCAGCCATGTTCCTTCCCCCCACTCAGGTCATGACTGTCTCAGTTATTTATGAACCATGGCATTTCCCTCACTGGAAAGTTGAAGGGCACTCAGACAGGTAATGGCCATTATTCAAACATGACTGGCTTACTGCCAACATAATTCCATTAAAGGTTAAAACATGCACATTGTTTTAGAATCTGGAAACAAGCCTTCCTAGATGAAGCATCTAATTCTGGTCAGAGTAGCTCTCCAGGGAGCCACTTCCACTCATTCACAATCGGGCTGCAAGATACAAACCTGCTTTCCCTCTTTAACCACAACCCTCTCCCAGTGGTCCAGAGAGCCCCAGATATATGTGGGAATGGCAAACACTGTTAGAATCAACTGGTAAATATGGGAAAGGGAGATGGAATCAGCATATTGAGATGCATTTCAGAAATTAACATATGCTGTGGATCTAAGAACAAAGTACTTGGAGTGAAACCCACACTGGGTGGAGGCAGTTAGGGATGGGTTGTCTATGACTAAGGTGCATCCTTTGGCCATCATCGACATAAGGTGATTAAGGTTGTTCTCCCGCCACAGCTGTCCTTTTCTCTCTACTCCTCTTTAGATTCTCTTGTGTATTCTTTGTTCCATCCTCTTCGTCAGTCTCTCAGCCCTCAGAGGCATGCCAGCTCCTTGTCCAGAAACTGAGTGAATGAGGAGTGATTACCACTACCTCTAGGGCCAGGGGTCCTCAAACTTTTTAAACAGGGGGCCAGTTCACTGTCCCTCAGACCGTTGGAGGGCTGGACTATAGTTTTAAAAAAACTATGAACAAATTCCTATGCACACTGCACATATCTTATTTTGAAGTAAAAAAACAAAACGGGAACAAATACAATATTTGTATTTGCATGTGGCCCGCGGGCCGTAGTTTGAGGACCCCTGCTATAGGCAATGTAGCTAGAGGTGGAAGAAGCGGAGGGCAGGAAGGGGAGCCCTCTTGGCCAAGACTCATTTGTAAGGCTTTTAGAAACTTGACTCACAAAGACAAGTGATTGACTGATACCCTGAAAAAATCAGCCCTTGCTGCTACAGGAAGACAGATCTCCTTCTGGCTGGAAGAACCTCAGATAATTCCTTCCCTCTGATCAGGTCTTAATGACCTCATCCATGGAATGGAGAGATGCTGTTTGTCTTCTGAAGGCTGCTTACAGTTGGTAAATATGTTGGCTGATTCCTGGTATCTGTTTGGTTGGACTGAAAGCAAGAAAAGGATCTGGTTTGGTTAAGGACTTTTGCATTTAGGTGTGTAAATTGTGCTCTGCTCAACTTTAGAAAATGCCATTTGCTTCAACTCTCTAAGGTGATAATCACATGAACTCTGGTGTGATTAGAGCCCCAAGGGCTGAGCAGTGCCCAAGTTCCATGATGGAGAGCAGTAGCCCTGCCCAGGGAGAGGCTCAGTGTGCCAGAGCAATCTTGAACCTCCTATAACATAACTCTGAGGGTTCAGTCAGCTGAGCTTGATTTCTGGTTGGAAAGGTGATTATATATATCCTATCTAATAAAAGAGGAACATGGTAATTGGCGTACGACCGCTACCCTTCCCATTGGCTAATCAGCGAGATATGCAAATTAACTGCCAGCCAAGATGGCAGCCGGCAGCCAAGCAGCTTGAAACTAACATGAGGCTTGCTTGCTTCAGTGACGGAGGACTCCAACGTTCCCCGCCTGCCTTGCCGGCCTCTGAGCCTGCAGTTTAAGAAACATTGTAACGAATATAGAAGCTAAACAAAACCCCAGAAACCTGCTTTCAGCAAGCCCGGGATCTCAGAGCTGGAGTTGATACAGAGTTTCAATTATAGAACCGAAACAAACCAGATACCTGCTTTCAGGAGCGGAGGCCTAAGAGCTGGAGCCTCAGAGCTAAAGCTGGCCCAGAATAAAAAAAAAAAGAAAAAAAGGAGTGGTTGGGAGCTTCCGTCACCTGCCAGCCTGAAAACAGCCCTCAGCCCCTCACCCAGACTGGCCAGGCACCCCAGTGGGGACCCCCACCTGGAAGGGTGTGTGATCAGCTGCAAATAGTCATCATCCCCTCACCTAGGCTGGCCAGGCACCCCAGTGGGGACCCCCACCCTGAAGGGTGTGTGACCAGCTGCAAACAGCCATCATCCCCTCATCCAGGCTGGCCAGACACCCCAGTGGGGACCCCCACCCCGAAGGGTGTGTGACCAGCTGCAAACAGCCCTCAGCCCCTCACCCAGGCTGGCCAGGCATCCCAGTGGGGACCCCCACCCTGATCCAGGACACCCTTCAGGGCAAACCAGCCGGCCCCCACAGGTGCACCAGGCCCCTATCCTATATAGTAAAAGGGTAATATGCCTCCCAGCACCTGGATCAGTGGAGCCGCGAGGCCTCCCAGCACCGGGATCAGCGTGACAGGGGGCAGCGCCCAAACCCCCTGATCGCCCTGCGGCTGTGTGTGTGACAGGGGGTGGGGCCACAACCTCCCTATTGGCTCTGCTCTGTTCGTGACAGGGGAAGGCACCCCAATCTCCTGATCAGCCCTGCTCTGTGCCTGATACGGGGGGAGCTCCCCAACCCCCTGATCGCCCTGCGGCTCTGTGTGTGACAGGGTGTGGCGCCCCAACCCCCTGATCGGCCCTGCTCTGTGTGTGACAGGGTGCGGCGCCCCAACCCCCCCCCCCCCACGGGCCCTGCTCTGTGTGTGACAGGGTAGAGCCATAACCTCCCCATCAGCCCTGCCTTGATTGTGACAGTGGCGGCGCCCCAACCCCCTGATCGGCCCTGCTCTGTGGGTGATAGAGGGTGGTCCCCAACCCCCTGATCCGCCCTGCTCTGTGTGTGACAAGGGGCGGTGCCCCAACTCCCCTATGGGCCCTACTCTGTGAGTGACAGGGGGGAGCTCCTCAACCCCCTGATGGGCCCTGCTCTGTGCATGACAGGGGGGAGCTCCCCAACCCCCTGATCGACCCTGCTCTGTGCGTGACTGGGGGGAGCTCCCCAACCCCCTGATCGGCCCTGCTCTGTGCACGACAGGGGGCAGCACCCCAACCCCCTGATTGGCCCTGCTCTGTGCGTGACAGGGGGTGGCACCCCAACTCCCCAATCGGCCCTGCTCTGAGCCTGACCAGGGGCTGCACCTAGGGATTAGGCCTGCCCTCTGCCACCTGGGAGCAGGCCTAAGCCAGCAGGTCGTTATCTCCCAAGGGGTCCCAGACTATGAGAGGGCACAGGCTGGGCTGAAGGACCCCCTCCCTCCTGAGTGCACAAATTTTTGTGCACCGGGCCTCTAGTATATATTTATTCTGAGGACCTTCTCTTTTAAATCAGGACTCATGTTTGACAAAAGATATTTTTCTGGGAGACCCCAAGAGCTGATCTTATTGGTGTGTGTAACAACATACAAACAATCGGGACAATTTAAAGAGAGTTGTTCCATTGGGATTTTCTTTTTTTTGGGGGGGGGTTAGCTTGAGGAGTAGGAACCCTAATTATTTAGTATTTTGGGAGCATCCAAGCTCATTGATAACAAGGCTACACCACCTCATGAAGTGTGCAGGTACAGGAATACCATGCACCAGACCTGCACCCTCTCCCAAGCTGGGCAGTTACTGGTTTTGCCTCTGGTTCTAAAGAGCTTCAGAAAGCTGAGGAGGGGAAGCCAGGTTGCTTTGGACACGTATCTCTTAGCCTAAATGTGTCCATAATGGAGTGTCTTCTCCTGGCCTGGCTTTCACTCGGGTCCCTGCCCAGGTCCTTCTGCTCTGCCCATCTGAACCTCTGCCTTTTCTCAGTTTGAACAACCTCTGTGTGATCCTAGCTTCTCTCATGGCTCCAATTACAAGACCGTCCTACACTAATGATTTCCACAGCTGGCCTATCTCTCTCTCCAGCCCAGATGTCCCCTCTGAGCTCCAGATCCGCACTTCTCATCATCCCATGGCAGCTCTGCTCGGATGGGCCATACATCCTCAAGCCTCGCTCCCCAAACTCACTCTGTTGGCAGACATGGCTTTCTTGTCCTCCGCCCATTTCTGAACAACTGGTTCTAAACTTGGAGGTAGGCTAATAAAAGAGACATTGTTCCTGTTGACTCTTAAAACCCCAGTCCTCTCCATTTTACCAATGGGGAAAAGGAGACCTGGGGCTGATATGCACTGAGCCCAGAGGGTAAGCGTCTCCAGGAGTTCATTCAGGGTAAGTAGCAGAGTTGTTACCTAACCCTACATTTTTATGAAGCCCAAACCTATGATCTTTTAGTGCAGCATTTTTGAAAAATGTAGACTGAAGTTGGAATAATTCATTTAACCATATTAGCATTTAACACAAGGCCATTTTTCAGGAGCGTTGAAATGACCGGATGAAAGACAGGTTTAAGCATCAGTTGAAATCATCATTACCATGCCCCTCTGGGTCTTGAATAATAAGTTACTGCCTCCAACCACCAACCCAGCCAAGCAGCCTCCAGGATTTTGCGTTTCAGGTGTGTCAAGAAAGGTCTCACCAATAACAGATGCAAATCAAAACAACAATGAGGTACCATCTCACACCTGTCAGACTGGCTATCATCAACAAATCAACAAACGACAAGTGCTGGAGAGGATGTGGAGAAAAAGGAACACTTGTGCACTGCTGGTGGGAATGCAGACTGGTGCAGCCACTATGGAAGACAGTATGGAGTTTCCTTAAAAAACTGAAAATGGAACTCCCATTTGACCCTGTGATCCCACTTCTAGGAATATATCCCAAGAAACCAGAAACACCAATCAGAAAGGATATATGCACCCCTATGTTCATAGCAGCACAATTCACCATAGCTAAGATCTGGAAACAGCCTAAGTGCCCATCAGTAGATGAATGGATTAGAAAACTGTGGTACATCTACACGATGGAATACTATGCTGCTCTAAAAAGGAAGGAACTCTTACCATTTGCAACGTCATGGATGGAACTGGAGAGCATTATGCTAAGTGAAATAAGCCAGTCAATGAAGGAAAAATACCACATGATCTCACTCATTCATGGATAATAGAGACCATTATAAACTTTTGAACAATAATAGATACAGAGGCAGAGCTGCCTCAAACAGATTGTCAAACTGCAGCAGGAAGGCCGGGGAGGGTTGCGGGGCAGGAGGTAGGGGGGTAAGAGATCAACTAAAGGACTTGTATGCATGCATAGAAGCATAACCAGTGGACATAAGACATTGGGGGATAGGGGAGGCTAGGGGACTGTCTAGGGCGGGGGGATAAAATGGACACATATGTAATACCCTTTGTAATACTTTAAGCAATAAAAAAACAAAACAAAAACAAAAACAAAAAAAAAAAAAAAAAAAAAAAAAAAAAGAAAGGTCTCACCAATAACAAATGTTTCCTCCCGCTGATACTTAAACTTTATGCCAAATCTTCACATAGAAATGTCAAGGAAGGGTGTTGTCGGAGGTAAATGGCATTTCTTTATGATGAACCAAAGGTTTGCCAGAGGATATTTTAAAAAGACTCAAGACATATCTCTTTTGTACTTCAAAAGCCTTTTGGTCGCGGGTCCAACAGGCCAAGTGGTTATTATGGTCCCACGTGGGAAAAGGCGGGTGAGGCCGGAATGTGCCCAGTAAACATGAAACCCCATCCGCACAGCCCCACTTGCCCTGCTGCTCTGGCAAGGCTAATTGGAGGAGAGCAACCTTCTTTTTTTGAGAAAGGAAAGAAACTTCTGGATTTGAAGCAGATGTCTGGACCTTGCCGAATCTACAATGCAGGCTTTTAAAGAAAATATTGCAATAATTATGAGTCCGGTTTGAAGTCGATGTGTTGCTGTAAAAATTAAGGATGTTTATAACTGTGGGAAGGTTCTCTTTAAAAAACCCAATTCTGATTCCAATTTGCTCGCAAATTGCATCCTGGCCCCATGGAAGGAGGGAGTGATCAGGGGACTGTTTAATAGATCAGGATCCTCAGCGCCCCACAAAGAGGCGGATATTCATTGCTGTTTCTGAAACGTTAAGTGTGAATTCTCCTGTGGCATCTAGCGCTCATTTGTGGAGGTTTTATAACCCCAAAATATAGTTTGAGATTGGGAACCAAACAGAATGTTTTCTCAGTGGTATGAAAAAATAAAATTAAAATTAAAAAATAAATCCAAAACAGAAAGAGAAGACTTGGCTTCCCTTGTGTGGTCCCTGGAGAGGGAAATCTAGTGTTTGCTAAAATTACCCCAGTCCCTCAGATATTGGTTAGTCATGAAACACTGTATTCTACTGAGGGTTAGGTTATCCAAGGACAAGAAATTAGACAATCTATGGATTGAGTTTCCATGCAGCTGTGGATAGTTATTAACTATAGGAAAAAAATAGTTTGACGTGCACGTACCAGAAAGGGAACAAGACACGTATGTGTATCAATCAGTCTGGAGTAAGACTAAGCACGAACTGCAATGTGAAGAGGAATTGGAATTAGATAGACCTGAGTGCAAACCCAGCTTTGATTACTTAAGTCTTGTGGCCATAAAATTTTTGAACCTTGATTACTCTCCTATATTAGGGATAATAACATCTACTGTTCCTTGATGCTTTGAGAATTGATTTTGATAGCATATGTCAAACATGGGAAGGGCACGGGCACTCTGTAGAAACATAAAAAATGACCTCTCTCTCTCTCTCTCTCTCTCTCTCTCTCTCTCTCTCTCTCTCTCTCCACTGCTTTATTTGTCAGGCTCTGGTCTATAGTCATATAACAGTAGGTCAATGTCATTGTTGGGGCAATAAGTTTACTGCAGTACAAGAGGGGAAGGCAAGCCAACTGCCAACTCTGTTATAGTCAGCTAACCATTCCCCAATATTCATTCTTCTTTTTAATAACAGAACACCCAAGGTCCACTTGGGCATAGGACTGTTCAACTAGAGGGTACATTTCCCCACTTCTCTTACAGTGAAGTATGCCATATGACTAGCTTCTGTCCAAAAAGTCATACATGGGAGTGATGATGTGTGATATGTGCAATTTCTATGTGTCGTTTGCCTTTTTATTCTCTGATGGGCAAGACATGCAGACATAGTAGTGAGTCCATTTTACCCTATAGATAAAGGCAGCACTTCCATGGATGGAGGGACACAAGGAACAAGGAGCCTGAGTCTTTGAGTAACTTTGTGGAGCAGAGCTTCCTGTGCCTCTGAGATTACCTACCACTTCAGACCGGTCCATGAGGGAAAACATGAAAACTAATTTGCTTCAGTAATTTTTATCTTGCTCATGTATGTATATAAAAGCCTAAGTGACCATTACAACAGAATGACCGGAATGACCGGTCACTATGATGTGCACTGACCACCAGGGGGTTGATGCTCAACACAGAAACTGCCCCCAGCCTGTAGGCTCCACTCGCCAATGGAACCTGCCTGCCAACCTCCCAGTCCCTCCCCCTGGCCAGCAGGTCCTGATCACCCGATCAGGGCTGGGCCCCGCCTGGGCCCCGGGCTGGTGGGTGATGGCGGATGCAGGTGGCGAGGGGAGGTGGGGTAGCAGGGAACCTGACCGGCCCTGATCGCAGGCCAGGCCTAGGGACCCCACCCATGCATGACTTTCATGCACCGGGCCCCTAGTTGTTAAAGAACATGCACCTATATCCTGACCACTACAGAAATGTATCATTTTTGCATTCTAAAACACAGATTAGAAGAGCAGCTCGATAATTTTGTTTTTGATTTTGGGGTGGTTTTTTTTTTAAAGCCAATTTAATATGTAAAACAGTATCTCACTTTTTTTTACTTGAGTTTCTTTGTTTACCACTTTCAATGTAAAAGTATAAAGGTGCTATTTCTTTTGGTTGCAGACGGTTTGAAAGCATTTCATTAAATTAAATAATTATGTTTCACTGTTAAAAAAATAAAACCATTTAGGTCATGTCAGTGGTTCAGAGACTTCGCTAGCTCCCCATTGTTCTCCAGTGAATTGCTTTTAGGGCACTGCAGGTGTGACTGGGGACTGCATTAAGAATGGCCAATGCTGAAACAGAGGGGACAGTGGTCTGGCTGCAGTGGTGGAGAAGGGTTTGAAGAAAGGGAGATCAGTTTGGAGAAGTGGATTGAGACCACTCACGAGGAGCTTTATTTGATTCTGGAGCCAACTACAGATGGTTAGGCTTAGGAAGAAATTCTTGGGATGTTCATCTAGCCTGGCTGGATGCTAGACGATACAGTTTGATTTATCTATCATTAGAGATTCATTTTTTAGAGGTCCCTTTTGAATATGCAAACAAACATTGAATAGGCACTGAGCATATATTCTCCAAGACCCTCCTCAAATGCCACCTGATTCTTAAGACTCCCCTCATTGCTCTGACGTATCTTAATCGGTCGAATTATGAGTTCTTCTATGCTCCAAAACATTGAATTACTTATTCATTTATGCAGAGTTCGTTAAGTTAACGTCTTATTGAGCACTTACTATGTGCCTGGTCTGTGGTAGCTACTGAGAATACAGATACACATAAAAATTGACCCTTATTGTGAAAGAGTTTGCAGTCTAGAATCTGTCATTGTCAGTGACTAGGCCTCCCCCCTAGAGGGTTCTTTGAAAAGTACTGGAAATAGAGAGACAGCCTTTGTCTTCATGAAGCCAATGATCCCCAATCACTACTAAGTAAGGTCCTCCTTTAGTTTAGTCTTACAATTATAGATTGTTGTGTTGTTCATTCGGAACAATCACTAGACAGTTCTTTGAGAGTGGAAACTGTTGAATTTATCTCTAGTCCTCACCCTCCTCACAGCAAATATTTCTTACCCTGTGTATAGTATATACTCTACAAATATTTGTTAAAATTAAAGCTATGCAGTTAAAAACATCCCTTCAAAATCAGGCATATCTATTCTTCAAAACCAAAGGTACGTGTGGGGACATTTTTAATGAATCAATCATCATTAGTCACCATCAAATGAGTTATTACCAAGGGAACCATTTTAAAACATGAAACAATGGTGTCTGCTTCGGTGCTCTTCCTCACCTCTCCTCTGCTAATCCTCAGAGATGGGGTAATTCCTGCTCAGTGTTTTCCAGATACACTTTCCTTTGTAACTGGTAAAACTCAAGTGGTTTTTATATTTCATTTACGAGGTAGTAACTGTGTAAGCGGTTTTTACACTTCATTTATAAGGCAGCCACTGAGCTACATGTGTACAAGTTACTTTAAAATAATTTTTTCAAAACAATTTCAATGTTCAGTACCAAAATCCATATTTGCATAGCAGAGAGCCAAATCACCTCTCAAGGTACTTCTTTCATCTGAGCTAATTTTGTTTAGAGGAGGATAAAACTAGTTTGGGAGACAAGTCCTTAAAATGCATTCCCACATCCTAAAATATACCAACCAAAAGAATATATTAATTATTTCAACAGAGAGAATAAAGTCTAATATATAGTGGCACATACAGGCCAGAGCAACACAGTCAATATATACCATTTTGATCCAAACTCCCAGCCAATAAAGAGAAAATTGAAAAACAAATATTAAAGATGGAGTGTAAGGGAACCCTTAAAATATTCTCCAGTGCCCACCCCCAAATGTCCCAGATAAAGTATCAAATAGAAACACGTGCCCACTACCAACCTCAGTTAAGCACGATGCCTCCAGCAATTACCCAAAATATGGAAACCAATGACCTAACATAGCTTTTTATTGGTGATTTAAAAAGAAAATTCAGGGTTTATTTCAGTTGGAAGGGGGATAAAAGTCAAAATAACTGTCTCATTAAAGAAGTACTCAATGGTCTTCTTTAACTCAGGGCCTTAAGGCCTTTTGCTTAGGCGATTAAAAGGACCTTTTAACTGGCCTCCCTGCCTCTCGCTCTCCTACATAATCCCTCCTGAATATTGAGACCAGAATGAGCTGTCTACATTGCAAATGTGACATTCTTACTCCTCTACTTAAGATTTTTTTTAAACTCCTCATCACTTTCCATTTTTATAAAATGGCATAGACATGTGATTTCCAAGTACAGGCCCAGGGACCAGTGCTGGTCCATTTGTTAAGTTTTCACTGGTCCATGGCTAACTGAGACCGAAGAAGGGCTTACTAGGTGGATTGATTTTCTTTTCAACAGCTTTCTTTGGGAACACTTCTCTCAGGACACACTCTCGAGAAGGGGCTAATTGTTTTTAGTGCTACTTTGCCTCTTTTAGTTAATGGGCTTTGAGGAATCTGACAAAGCATAATGGAACCTATGACCTCAGAAAACTGCGCTTGAACCCATAGGCTCCCCATTTGACTATTTTCTGGGTCTTGGACCCCTGGTTAGTGGCCCCTCCCATAGACTGACCCTGAGAGAATTCACACTGAAGGGTTTGAGAATGAGAACTGGAAGGCCAGGGCAGACTTCCTGGCAGTCACTTGGGAAGTCGAAAAGGGATTATTGCTGCCTTCTCATAAGATTCCCCGCCCCACCCTTAGATATTGCTACTCACTTCCCAGTGAAGTGCACATAGAATGAAAGAAGGTCTGAGTCAGGGATTAACAAAGGACTGAGGTCCCTGAAGTCAATGGGATTCTGCCTCCTGTAGGTTTGGTGCTGCAATGACCTCAGCCCCTTGCAAGGTCTTCCCCTGAAGCCATCTGACTCCCAGGCTTCTGGGAATTCACATGAGTTTCCTAGTTCACTTTTTCTTACCTTGTTTCCCCACTTAGGTCACACAGGGACGAGAGGGGCTTGAGTCGGAGAAATGCCTACCCCCCAGGTGTGATAAGGCTCTAGGCCAGCGGTTCTCAACCTGTGGGTCGTGACCCCTTTGGTGGTTGAACGATCCTTTCACAGGGGTCGCCTAAGACCATCCTGCATATCAGATATTTACATTACGATTCATAACAGTGGCAACATTACAGTTATGAAGTAGCAATAAAAATAATTTTATGGTTGGGTCACAACATGAGGAACTGTATTTAAAGGGCCAGAAGGTTGAGAACCACTGCTCTAGACAGTCTGGCTATTTAAAAACAGTCACTTTCCCTACCTCCTGCCAGAGCCAAATGGGATCTTTCTTGGCTCTTCATTGTGAGAACCTGGTGGGGATCCCTGTGGTGAACACCAATACTATCCCACAATGCAACTCTGCCTGACAGTTGCCAACAGAAATAGCTTCCCATCTGAGAGGCTGAACTTCAAGGCTCCTTGATCCCCAACAGGGATAAGTCTTTTCTGGAGTTTAAGGAGAAAGTGTCAGGGCAGAGAAATGAAATCTGACAAGTAGATGGGGCCCAGCTAGGGGAAGGACTGTGGGCTTTCTTTGATGCCTATTCTACGGGCAGTGGGGAACCCCCTAGGAAAGGGGTGAAAGAGAGTTTCAGATTTGCATTTCCAGAAGGTCACTCCAGGCAGGGGGGTTTGAGGAG
Source organism: Myotis myotis (assembly GCF_014108235.1). Classification (NCBI taxonomy): domain Eukaryota; kingdom Metazoa; phylum Chordata; class Mammalia; order Chiroptera; family Vespertilionidae; genus Myotis; species Myotis myotis. Next base: position 50,433,321 of record NW_023416318.1, on the reverse strand, counting down.
AATGAGTTGGAAGCCTGATGCAGTCATTGAGGGCAGAGGTAGAGAGGGGCAGACAGAGTGGAAATGGGGAGAGTTGAAGCATCCAAGGAAAGTGAAGGAGCAGCCTCTTTGATGATTGACGGTGGGAGGTGGCAGAAAAGGCACGGAGTCAGGACAAGCCCAGCCTGTGGCAGCTCCAGAGCCCCCAGAACTCCTCCCAGAAGTGCTCTGTGGAGCCTCCACCCCAGCACAGCTGGTCCTCATCTTTATCCAAGGAGGTGAAGAAGGATGTCATGGAGGTGCCTTCACACTCCCTTTATCCACCATCAAGCACAAGCATCAACGTGTTGGCAGGTAATTACTGAGTACAGTCTAGTCAGATTCTAATCACACTTATTTGAAATTCTTAACATGGGAACAGTCCTGTTACACGAGGAAAGACTGGCAAAATATAAAAGAACCTGGCTTATATGACTAATCTGAATGTGCCAATTAAGCTAACTAGCAGAGGCTTATGCAATTGTTTTGCATCTGGGAAGTCTGCAGACAGAAATGGACTCAGCAGAACAGAAAGAGTTCATACAGCACAGGCTGGGCTAACGTTAGGCCAACTGGGCATTCAAGGCGAGTGTCCTGGCATCACAGTTCTCAGAACAGCACAACCTGCCAACCACAGTCTGGACCAGCTCCCTGCCTTCAGAAGGGGCCACCACCATTTAACTGATGCAACCACTAAATCACTTGGTTCTCCTAGAACCAAGCATTTCAATTATTACACAGCCCTCAGGAAAGTCCCTTCTTAAAGATAAAGAAGAAGGATATAATCTCATTTTAAGACAAACCTTTATTCTATTCATTTGACCTCTCTGCATTGATATTGAAAGATGAATTGTAAAATGACTATGGTGATTGGATAAAGGTTGGGAAGTTGGAAGATAGATAAGAAGGTGAAGAGGCTAAGAAGTCCTTTCTCTTTGGGCTCCTCTTACCAAGCGTGGTACCTGAGGCATAACAGGCAGCAGATAGAGTTTTTACATGAACTATTTGTTACGTCAGACCTGCACTTCAATAGGCTTTGGCCACCATTTGCCTAGTCTCAATCGTAATCAGCTGTCTATGAAAATATAGTCACACTTTCAACAGTTCTGGGTCAAGGTTGGTGTAAGAAAAAGCAGTGGCGGATGTTTGATTTTAGCCCTGAGGCTGGGCCCAAGTAAAGAGAAAATTATGAGGTAGGGGAGCATGCAATTTACTTTAGAAAATCTCTAGCCAGATTGGCAAACATGTTTTAAGTTATTGATGTTTAAAGGGATGAGCATCATGCATCTGGAAATGTCTTTAAAGTAGAAGTGCTCATTCCCTGATCCTGCCAGGTAAATAGGCACCAAGTTATTAGGAAAATGTCCTGTGGACAATGGAGTCTTGCCACGGGTCTACATCCATGGCAGGTGCTATGTCCCTGACCTTTTGCCTAGTGGTTGCAATGACACTCGCGTTAAATGGGGTTCAAAGCCACAGAAGAATGTTCCATAGAACTAGAGAAGCTCTCTCTCCATCCACCCCAAATACCACACCTGCTCTGGAATACTCAGCCCAGTCCAGGGAACTTCAGGAGCCACCAGTGTATCCCCCTTGGCTATTGACAAACTCTCCAAGCTGCTCCACCCAGAATTTGGGGCCTCCAGGCCAGATCTCCTCTCTGCCTTGGCTCACCCTTTCCCCTGACTCTACATAATACTTCTTTTCTTTCTCTCTGCATTTGAATCCTTGCATTGCTTCACTGTTGAAGCCATTTCTGGAGGAGGTCTCTGTGGACATCCTCCCCAACACAGTGAGGCAGCTTCCTTTATGCCATATTTGTCTACACGTTTACAATGGTGCCTGTCCTTCTGTCTCCCCAGACAGAGAGCTGTGCGGGATCAAAGGAGAGAGACTTGATTCCTGGGGGGGAAACTGGGAAGGTGCACTTTGTGAGATGGTTGAGTTGCCCGTGTGGACTAAGAAACGGGATGGGCTGAGAGTATTCCGAGTCAGGGAAATACTGTGAAGACAGGTCTGGGTGTGGATTGTAGACGGGGAAGCACGTTTTAAGTCAAGTAGACAGCATATGCAAGGGGCGCAGAGGGGTGGAACCTTGTAATTGCTATAAGATGGCAAACCAAGCTAACACCCAAACCCTCCCAAGTCAGAAATAGCTGAAAAGCTACGTGGTAGTCTATCCGTGAATGTTTCTGGTTGGCCCACGTTTGTTTTCCTACAACCTTGTACCTGCGGTGCTCAGATACACAGGACGGGTCCCTCCTGGATGTTCCGGAGACCAGTGTGCCTTCCACAGAATTGTTCACGTCCAGGCTTCCTGTATTGCAATCGGTGACTGCCACTCCTCTGACCCCCAGCACCCCCTTCCACCCCGACCTCTGCATTCTCCATTGGCTGATTTATCAGAGTGATTTATAGAACAAGGCAGATTTATCCCTACATTCATAACCCATCAGCTCAAGTCAGTGACAGGGGAAGGGAGGTGGGCGCACTTCTGTCAGCTGGGACAGTCACAGGATGGATCCGAGGGAGTGCGCTCCCATCCAGCCTCATTTTTGCTCCCCCAACCTCCCTCTGGGTCTTTGATCCCTAAAGCAAGCATCACTTAAGGGGGAGTTCCATGGAATACATTCTATCAGGAAGATTTTACTTACGAGTACAGAAGCCCGAGGAAGACTCCGAACCAGCTGCTGGAGAACCTGGCGTCCATCGACATGGAGAAGTGATGTTTCAGGGGGGCGTGCCGCTGGCCGTGAACCTGCACAGAAGAGGAGATTTGTCTGGGTGCCTCTGTAGGGGGGGAGCTGGGACCCGTGGGGTGGGAGTTACATTGAGACAGATTCTGATCCAATTTAAAGAAGACATTTCTGGGGGAATAGCCATTCAAATGTGCAGGGGCTGCCGTATGAGAAAGTGTGCTCCCAGCCACTGAGTGAACACGAGGCCAGGCTGGCCCACCGCCTTCAGCATTTATTCAGTCAAGAATGAATTACTAATTCTGTAACACTTAACTGAGCAACTATTCTGGCCTCACAGTGTTCTTGGCAATGGCAGCACAGAGACATATAAACCACATTCCTGGCCTTTGAGGCATGTGTGGCCCAGCAAAGAGGTGGTGACCGTGGCAGGCATGTTGTGTAGGGACTGAGTGTTGGTGGGGAGAGCATGTTATTCACAGCGACCATTACTGGCGCTTCCTGCATTGATTATCCTGCCAGAGTCTATATTTCTACTCTTTTTTTTTTTTCTATTCAAAGTCCATTTCATCCGTGCCTCCTTCAGGCCTTCAGAAGCCCAGATAGAGACAGACAGGAAGTGCAGGGCCCTGGGCAGAGGCGTGCCAGATGGTCCGTGTTCCGTGTTCCTTGTTCCTTGTCAGAGCTCTCGTCTTCAGTAGATCTGAGTGGAAGGCAGGAGTCAGGCAGTGCTACGAAAGGGCAGAAGGCCTTCTTAGTGCAAATGACCATGTGAGCAGAGAGAGGTCCAAGGAGAAAGGAGAACAGCCTGCCTCAGGGGAGGGCTTGCGTGGAAGGTAAAGGTCTTGGGGGCGCGGGCCACACAGGCAGGATGTGCATCGCTAGCATCCGTATCCCTAGGCCAGCTGGGGTGCAGGAAACAATGCATTTCACTTCGCCACTGTAGATAAATTTTCCCCCTAGGATTGTTTGCTTGTAAATATACCTCACCGGTATTGTGAGAATAGCAAACACCATGCAGATCACAGTCATTACCCAACAGGCTAACCAATAATTACACCTGATAACAATGCCTTAAAATGCAGTGGTGAGACAGCAATGGACAGAATGATTTGGGGACACTATTAACGAGTGATCTAGAAACAGAATTGCTCACCAAAATGAACAGACATGTGCGTACACAGTTCACCTGATGAAGTCAGCGTGCCGGGGGCTGTTGTGCAAACCTGCCTTCCCACTTGTCACCCGTTTGCAGGTGCAGGCATGGTCTTCACGGTGCAATGCCCAACACAGGGGATTATTGCCAAGGGAAATGCTCTTGGCACCAAAGCAGCCTGCCCAGTTGGTGCATTTGGCCTGATCTGGGCTCAGTTGAAATGAAAGCTGGTGCTACATGTCAGCTGCACAGACACAGAGCCAGCACCCCTCCTGTCATCTGTGGAAGCCACCTTTCCCCTCCAAGACATCAAAGGGGAGAAGCAGCCTATTCCTCACTTTAGAGGCAGAAGCAGCAGCTGAAAGTAGGAGTATTAACAAATCTCCAGGGAAATACCAGTTCATGGCTAGCGAGAGCCCCAAAGACCACCCAAATCCAATGAACAAGAAGCAGACTTATCAACACAGAGGATGCCTGGTGCTTCTCTTCTCTGCCTGTATTACCTTCCTCACCCCCTTTTCACCTGTCTAGCTTCTACTCTAAGTCTATGCAGTGAACCCTTTTTCTAAGAAACCATCTATGACCCTTGCACACCCCATCCTTTTGCAAAGTCAGGGTCCCATACTGCTCTGTGACTATCACGGCTGCATTTTGGCTTATAAAGAAATAGCTTATTTTTGTGGTTGCTTTTCAATTTCCAGTGAGGTTTCACTCCATGTTGTTTTGTTTTTCAAATTAAGATTATGTCGGATGTGAGGGCGATCTGGCTGCGACATCTGTCACCCCATTGATCGCCAGGGTTGATTAGGCTGATCTGGCTGGCTAGGCGGGTGTCCCCCTCCTCCCTCACCGATCCATGTGCGTCCCTCCCGAAGCTGCGCGCTCAGTCGAAGAGGACGACCTTCCCCCCCCCGAGGAGAGGACCGGTCTTTGGTCAAGGGTATACGAGTAGTTGCGCTCCCCTGCTAGAACCTCCAAACAAGCTCTCAAATTAAGATTATGTCTGAGTCATCTCTTTCATTCCTAACATCTAGTAGTGTATCCAGCACATAGATGTTAAAGAAATGTTTGCGGGGTCCATGAATGAATGAAAGAATGAAAATGGTTAGAGCAATTCTCCGGGGCTCTCTGCTTGTGCTGTTTCAGAGGGCCGATGCACACGCATGTCCAGAACACCTCGCCAGCACAGATTTTCCTCCCCTTGTGGCGATTTCATTGCTTTTCACAGCGAGCTCCATTCTACCGCACTGAGCAGACGGAAGAATTGGAGATGCCTTGCACCAGGACCCCCAGGAACCAGGGGCTGGCAGGAGCCTCTGCGGCTGGTCCAGCTAATGCTGGTGGACAACTCTGCCTGCAGTGACAACGAGGCCACCCAGGCGGCCGTCTGATGTGGCCAGGGCAGGCCTGAGCCTGGGTGGTCAGCCTCTCCGGCTGGCCAAGGTGTGGGTGTGCAGAATCCGCTTCTCGCCCACACAGCCCAGGATGCCGGGTCTGGCCCGGAGGCCATCTCAGGAGAAGGCAAGCCCACTCTTCCTGGGAGACTGGGCTGGTCAGGCCTTTCTAGCTTTTCCAAGACCTCAGAGGCGCAGCCAGAAGTTGACTCCAGCACTGAAGTGGAAAAAAGTGGCCTCAGAGAACTGACAGGCCCCTAGGCAGGTCATTTCCTACATCATCATCCCTTGTGGGTGAGGAAACTGACCTTAGAGAGGGGATCTCGTCTGGTCACTCACTCAGCAAGTGAGCTTCATGGTGTCTTACTTTGCATGGCAAGAGAAAGGAGGATGCGCACCTAGGCCCGTGTGGCCATCACACCCGTCCTGGGAGGTCACACTGTCACATGCTCCCAGCTGTCTCCTCCCTCACTCCACCTCCTCCCACTACTGCCCACCATGCTGCCTTGTTGTCTGTGTACCTACCTTACATACAGGTAGGTTCACATTACACGGGTCATATATTGAGAGGCTAGCTTGTGACGAAGTTAAGAGACAGATGGTGAAGTCAGATGCCCTGGGCTGGGGTGCTTCTCAGCTCTACCACTCACGAACTCTGTGGCCTTAGACAACTTACTTAGCCCCTTTTGTGCCTCAATTTCCTAAATTTTTAAAAAATATTTTTATTTATTTCAGAGAGAGGAAATGAGAGGGAGAGAGAGAAACATCAATGATGAGAGAGAATCATTGGTTGGCTGCTTCCTACACGCCCCCTACTGGGGAATCAAGCCAGAAACCTGGGCATGTACCCTGACTGGGAATCAAATTGTGACCTCCTGGTTCATGGACCAATACTCAACCACTGAGCCACACTGGCCAGGCTCCTAAACTTTTTAATTGGGTAATAATTATACCCATCTCATAGGGTTGCTATGTTAGCCATGGCCACCTGTAGTTGAAAACCTACTGTGTGTGAGGACCTTTGCGTACATACCAAGCTAATCTTAAATATCACACTGCAAAGCACACCGTATTATGATGCGTGACTTACACGGATGAGGTTTCAGGCTGGTGAAACCTCAAATCTGAAGCTTGTCCCCAGTTTCCTTGGGAAGTTCTAATTAACATCGATTGTCCAGGAGTGATTATGAATATTCCTCTTTCACTTTCACAAATGCCCTGGTTTGGACAATAAACTATATGGTTGGCCAACTTGCTCCACAAAGCTTCTCTGAGAAGTAGACGCTGCCTTTCTCCAAAAGGCATATTTGCCTGGAGGATTTGGCTGGAGAGCCATAGGTGGTCAGGCAAATTGCCTTGGTTTGGTAAATAGATTGAGCATTTTGATTTACTGATGGAATTTGGGGCCAGTTAGGAAGAAAAACAGGAAGAAAACACAGTCTCCTCTTCTTTATTTTTGCAAGTTTTACCAAAAATGCATCTATAATCCCCTGGCCTTTTTGCAAATTACTGTGGGACTTAGAGAGCTGTTTTATGATGGTTTGGGGGTTGTCCACCCTTAACCAAGATATTTTCTGTCTGTGACATTTCATAGGTGAGGCCACACAGCCTGGGTAGTATGTAGGGTGGTAAGTTCAGATGATTTTTCTATGGACCTCTACTTATTTTTATGTTTGGAGCTCCAATCCCTTAATAACAAGAAAATATTGGCACTGAATAGAGAAGCATAAAGCAACAACAACAATAATAACAGAAGAATCACAGTGAAACAAAACAAAACAAACAACAACAACAAACAAGTATAAACAAAGTCTGCCCTGTTTTGAAGTCAATGTGGAAAACCATTCTTGGAAGAAAAAGCACGTCCATATCGAAAAGGCTCAAGGAAAACAGCTGGGATTGCATGAACGTTGACGACTTTGATGTCATCACCTTGTTTGTCACCTAGATTTGCACTTACTTCTCTCAGAACCCAAAGGTAAGCAAGTCCTTGCTGACACCTCCCCCACACTCATACACAGCAGATTCCCAACCATCTCCAATTCTTTTATACATAAAAGAATTTAAATAGATAGATAGATAGATAGATAGATAGATAGACACATAGATACATAGACAGATAGATTTCAGAGAGAAAGGAAGAGGGAGACAGAGATAGAAACATCAATGATGAGAGACAATCATTGATTGGCTGCCTCCTGTATGCCCCTCACTGGGGATTGAGCCTGCAACCCGGACATGTGCCCTGAACAGGAATAGAATCTTGACCTCCTTGTTCATAGGTTGACGCGTAACCACTGAGCCAGGCCTGCCAGGCTCCAATTCTTGATCTACGACCTTGGACAAGTCATTCTCCATCTGTCTGCCTCCGGAGCTACTCTGTAAATGGGAGGATTGAACAAGCTGATTTCCAAGACCTTTCATGCTCTAAGTCACCACAACTCTAATATTTATATTAACTTCTACCTTTTATTTGGCCAAGTCACTACTTAACGTCATTGAAATGGGAAATCTGTCAAAATAAACAAGTTAATAACTGACTAGGTTATTCTGCTCATTGGGGCCAGCCTTGAAGTTATTGATCTTCCATTCTCATATTCTTTGCGCTCTTGAGGGATTGTGTTACTTTCATCATAGTATCTCAAATGCCTGGCTTCAAAACGTATTCAATGATTACTTGTTGAACAGATGAAAGAACGAATAAAATTCTATCACCACATGAAAATCTGAAATCTTGCTTTAAGTCGTAACATCTCTTAATGATATGTATGAAACAACAGCCATCGTCTCAAATCCTTTGGTAGAATTAGGTGGGGGGAAAACAGGATAGGAATATTATCATCTGTGTATTAATTACTATGTTTTATTTTAATGTGTTATTTTCAGGAGCAAAAATCTGATTTATTTATGCATTATATACTCATTATGGTTCAGGTAGGAAATCAAACCTGTTGGCTCCTTTGGCCTAATCAAGGCTCAGTTGAAATGCAAGCCTGATGCTAAGGAGAACTATATGCAATAATCCTACTCCCTTGCTGTCTAAGGGCACTATTGTCTGAAAAACACTGAGGATGAAAGTCCTTAGTTGGCACTAAAGGATTTTACTCATTTTACTAAAAATAAGGTGCTGGGGGAAAATAATTGAAATGATGCTATAAATAGATCTTAAAATACAATAAATAAAACTTCTAGGAAAAAATCTTCACTTTCTAAACTACTTGTGTCCAAGTTAACCCTTTGATCGCTGAGGTGTCCTCCTCCCATTGTTCAGGAAAAAGTCTACGGTAGGTTTTCACACTGGTGACCTCTTTTTATACTGTTTGAACCAACTGTAACTGTAACCAGCTCAAAGTGCACGTTTAGTCTCTCTTTAAAAATTGTGCCTGTCTTAGCAAACATGCATGGGTGACCTCCTGGCTTTTTCACAAATGATTGTGGAGCCTGCAAACCTGCTTTGGTGGCTATCAGGCCGCCTGCCCTTACACTGGGATGTTCTCACTGTGCAGCGCCTCATAGGTCAGACCACGTGACCTGGACAGAGAGAAGGAGTGGTCAGAAATGATGTTTATCATCTTCTCTTGCTTGAGAGAACTGAGAAAACCTCAAAGAATAAAAGGAAAGTCATGAGTTTAAACATTTTGATGTGCAATTATAAGCCAATATCAGTGCTAATCCATTTGATGGCAAGAGATTGAGAGTGTCTGACCGCATGTGACTGAGTAGAATTAAGGAGACTGGTCCCTCCTCCCATCTCTATCTCCTCGCCTCCCCCTGAAAACCCCCAATATCTTCAGGGGGGCTAAGTAAACGCCATGAGCCTATGGGTGAGGCAAGTCCCAGGAGCACCTCCTACACCAGTTGCAGCAGGAGGTGAGTGGGGATGTGCAAGTTGAGATCTGTGGATAATTAAACCGGAGAAAAGATCCAAATGGGTTGTCAAAACAAGGAGGGCCTGGGGCTCATGTGAGGAATCAGATAACAGAATCAAAGTGTGGGAGAGACTGCGAGACTGAGCGAGGGCAGCAGGAGGAAGGAACTTGTGGAGGAGGTTCTCTGGGTGACTGTCAGAGGCAGGGCACCATGGAGCCTGGCTGGGCTCTTCCATGGCCCCTGTGATGGAGTATGTGTGGGCTGGAGCCATTGGAAGGCTTGAGGATGAAGCCAACCCATGATCTTTTCCCCTTAGTTCTTTTCAATTGCTTACTTTTACTTCCTTACCCTGCCCCCTGCCCCCTGCCCCACCCCGTGAATCTTCCCTTCCCACACCCTTTCCTTTCCCCACTGGAACTCTGATCTAACTTAGGTTTCCTAGTATAACAGACCTGATGATCTTATTGTGCCTAGGGGCCAGTGTCAGTGCATCCCGTGCCTGAGGGAAGGAGGGTGTAGGTGGGGAGAGATGGAGAATATCATTGTAGCTAAGGCTCATTTCTAACAGAGCTCTTCTCCCTGGATCCCCAAGGTCCACGTTGAACACCCCCAAGTCCCTGAGTTGCTAAACATCCTGCTGGTGATGTTCTTCCAAAGGCCGAGTGTGATGTGGCAGACCACACACAGGGCTTCCAGCCCAGGTCTTCTGGCTTTAAGTGCAAAGTTCTGTCCCCAACACTACTTGAAATCTTGACTGGGCACGTGTGCTGACATGCCCAGGCACCCAGGAGTGACAGAAGATGGAGAGTCCCTTTCTTTAAGCAAAATATTACATATTAAGTGAGATGGCACCAACACCCAATGCAATGAGAGAACAACACAGATGCCACACAAACCTTACAAGGTCACCTGAATGTGATCTGGCCTATAGGTGCTGGGAAAATCCAGAGGGTCAGGGCGGGAGGGTGCGGGAGATGCTCATCTTTGGAGCCAAGATACAGAATCCAGGAGAAAGTTCCACATGCAAATGATAATGATAAAATAATCATCACACAGATAATAATATAACTATTTTGAGAGTCTAGTACAGCAGTTTTCAACCCTTTGGCGGTCGAACGACCCTTTCACAGGGGTCGCCTAAGACCATCCTGCATATCAGATATTTACATTACGATTCATAACAGTAGCAACATTACAGTTATGAAGTAGCAACGAAAATAATTTTATGGTTGGGTCACAACATGAGGAACTGTATTTAAAGGGCCAGAAGGTTGAGAACCACTGGTCCAGTATATGTTAGGAATTGTACTAGGTGCTTTACTTTGGATTGTTTTAATCCTCACACAAATCCACAAGGTAGAAGTTTTTAGTCATATTGTACAGATGACATTGAAGCTCAGATTATGATTCTGACCAGTGTCACATAGGCGGTACTAGGTAGAGCATCGGATTTGTCCCAAATCTGCCTGTTACTAATACTCCTGATGCTTTTTCCTTTGTATTACAGTGTCTCAAACCCGCAATGAAATCTTAGTCCAAACTCCTCCATTGAATAAAGTGAAAGGGGGTCAGTCTTTCAACTGGGCCAGCCCTCTGAATTTCAAGTTATTTGCTTTGCTTCCTCAGTTCATTTATTTAAAAAAAAACATGGCCACAAAGCAGCCCACAAATAGAATTCTTAACCAGAAAGTAAATTGAAGACAGGAGTCTCTGGAATGTCTTTGTGTGTCTTATTTCCAACTCCTTTACTGGGCTCAAAATAACCTATTAAACCATGTGGTCAGAATAAATTGACAGAAATATTTATTCTTTTAATTTCCATTCTAAATCTTTCATCATTCTTATTGACTTGTTTACTTAAGAATCTACGTTTAATTACTAAGTGACATAGTCATTATTAATTCCATTTGTTTTTGTAAAAGAAAGCACTTCTTCAACAGGAACCTAAGCTTCCCATGCGGCAGTTGGCTGCCTCCATTTCAGCTGCGGAAGATTTTGCTTTTCCAGGGAGAGCGTCTGCGCAGAGCAGCAGGAGCACCTTTGCTCTGAGTCAGCCTTGGGGCTTCCACAGCTGACCTTGTTCAGTTTGCTCTGACCAGCAAGGGTTTTGTGATGCTGCTTTTGAAGATGTCATCGAAGTATGAAAGTCACAGGGACAATGTGTGCAGTATGTGCATCTAAGAGGAATGGGGAGAATGGTGTGTGATCTGAGTTTGTGTGTGTGTGTGTGTGTGTGTGTGTGTGTGTGTGTGTGTGTGAGTGTGAGAGAGAGAGAGAGAGAGAGAGAGAGAGAGAGAGAGAGAGAGAGAGAGAGATTTCATGGCTTGCTTTCTTTGGAGGTGATGCTTGTCTGGACCCAGATTTTATCTTCATATATAGCACTCACTCATCTGCTTCTTCCGCACATCCTTTAGATCGGGGTACTGTTTGCGTCTTCCAACTCTGCTTACTGCATATTCCCAGACACATAGTCCATAGCAGGAGACGGCCTCCCGGAGTCAGTAAAGTTAGATGTCTTTCTCACACGGCTCCAGACTCATCAGCTGAAAATGTCTATTTCCTCTTAGACTGAACAGAAGGCTGCAGGACATAGCCAATATTTCTCTAAATTTTTATATCATCATCTCTAAGACTATAGATTTGAGGGTACATGATCATCTTTCTTTTTTAAGTTTTTTAATTTTTTGTTAATCCTCACCCGAGGATGTTTTGCCATTGATTTTTAGAGAGAGTGGAAGGGAGGGGGAGAGACAGAGAGAGAGAGAAATATCGACGTGAGAGAGGCCCATTAATTGGTTGCCTCCAGCACACACCTTGGCCAGGGCTGGGGATTGAGCCTGCAACCCAGCTATGTGCCCTTGATCAGAATCGAACCCAGGACTCTTGAGTCTGTGGGCCGATGCTCTATCCACTGAGCCAAACCAGCTAGGACTCATCTTTCCAAAGTAAGTGTGACTTAGTTTTTGTCACAAAAGTTTTTCCAATGTAAAACCAGAGATCTCTAACTTCCCAGCCTGACCTAAAAGAGTCTTATCATTATTCTTTACTCGCTCCAACAGCTGAGCCAACTTCTCATTTTAGAGTCTGTTATTTTAAGAACTCCCACTTCTTGCTGCCTGATTCTATACCAGTTAGGATTCTTTAGGAGCATGATTCTCCTCCCTTCGTCTCCCAGTAAATACAACACCTTCTGTTTATTTTAAATAGTTTGTAACGTCTCCTTTATTATTCTGTGATTGAATCCACAGAGAGTTTAAGGCACCTATCCTATAATGAAGAAAATATATCCTGCCCTACCAGCATAGTTGAGAAATAAAAAGAAAATACTTTACAATGTAAAGATAAGGACTTGTCAGAATTTGGACCATCGGATCAATTGCCGTGAAGGTGACAGCTACAAATGCAGACTAATAAAGGAGTATTGTGTTGACAACTCATGCCCCGTAGTGCCACTGTCATCGGTAACATGATTTTCTGAAAAGGTGAACAAATCTTGAAAGAGTTTTAAACTCTTCCCTCAATTTAAACAATAGGAAAATCAGTGTGTATTAAAACCAGACAAAAATTAAAAATACTTTGTGTAAAATGGAGTTAGGCTCTAGGTTCAAACAATATTAAATAAGTTGTCATCTACTTGGAATCCCAATGGATCATTGAAAAATTGTGCAGGATGAAGGAAGATTCTTGGTCATGCAAGCTCATCTCACAAACTCTAGATTCCTCAGTTTCCTTAAGTTAAGTGCCAGGCTCCACTGCCAATGACTTGGACAACAAAAACATCCTTACAACTTTCCAAAGGGCACCCATGGAGAAACAGCTGGAGGTCAACTCAAAGGGACTTAAGTTTGAAGGGGGGGTTGTTTAAAGAAAACGTAGCTGATCATAATAAACAGGCAGAATTGGAGGGAATTCAGTTCTCTCTGCAAGAGTTTCAACCTCCAGCTAGCAGCAAGATGGTTGCTGTAGTTCTGGGATGCTTAGCAGCACAGAACCTCACCCAGAGGGAGAGAAATACCTTATGTTCTGGTGGCTCTTTATAATGAAGAAGCTACTATCCCAGAAGCACTGGGACATATCTCTTAGGCCCCATTGGACCAAGCTGTAGCCTTACAACTCCTAAACCAATCAGTAGAGTTCCTCTAACCTATCTGGAATTGGGAGTGGGGTTAGCTCTTTTTGAAGTAGAGAAGTGAAGGGAGAATGTGTAGATATGTGAATAAAAATTAGGGAAGAAGGAAGAAATGAAATCTGGGTAAGAAATCAAAAATGTCTCCTGCATATTTGCAGGGTTGAGAATTTATTTTATTCAGGGAGATTCCAGGTTTGTTTATGCCTTGAATGACCACCTGGGCCAGAGGTTATGCATAGGTGGTATGTGATGGACTCCAAAGGCATAGTTGGAGTAGCTGAGAATAGGATTTGGGAGCCCCAAAAAGGAGGGGGCAGGCACCACAAGTCCGGACGAGCTGCCTTGTTAAAGGATCAAAGCGCTGAGAGCTCCCTCTGCCAACGCTCTTGCAGCCTGTGACAGGAACCCAGTGAACGATGGATGTGAGTGGAAACTGAAAGAGACCCCTTGGTGATTTCCTGGGGAAACTCACCTGTTTGGCAATGAATCTGCTCTGCAGGTTTTCTATCCTGCATCCACTTGTCCTAGTCAACCCCACACTCCCAGGGAAACATGATGGTTGTGAAATTAGAAAGCAACTTTTGGCATATGCAGGCAACTCAAGTTCAAAATGAGAGGTTATGCAGTACTGCTTGGCACCCATATCACCCTTTTGGATGCCTTCCTCCCCTTTGCCCTGCTCTCAGGCATTTCTCTAGTCCTGACATTCTACCTACATACTGTCTCACTACCCAGCTCATCACTACTTTTACTGCCGTAGTATCTCTTGCTCTCCCCTGCATCCCCACCTCTCGACACCTGCCTTCAGCCCTTCCCTCCACTTCCTCCTGCTTGTCACAATCAGCTAGGTTTTCCTGAAACAAAACTCTTCCTCCCTCTGCTCAAACACTTCAGCACGTGTGTCCACTGCCTACCGAATTACATACAAATTCTCATCCTGGATGTCCACATTCTGGGACAAACCCAAAGAACTCTAAGTGCTGGTTAGCGTTTTGGCAAACACGTATTGCTCTGCACCAAGCATTGGACAAGGTATAAGAACTGCTGAACAGAATTTTTCATCACTCCCTTTCTTATATTTTTCAAGCCAAGTATTTTCCGTCCATCAAAATGTGTGAACTACGGACTCTTCGTGACGAACTTGGGTTGTGTTTCTCTCATCACATGTCCTAGTATTAAGGTCATTGCAGTCCGTTGATATTCCAGCACTCTGTACAGTACTGTGAGCCAGTCATCATTTAATTTTCTCATCTCCCTCGGACGATCCTATTGCCTTTGCGGTCAGAGGTGTATCTTCAGTGAGTATCTCCTGCAGTTCTGGAACTACTACAATGTGTACCAATTGGGTCTCTGCCTCATTAAAAGCAGAAGAAACTGACAATCCTCACAGTGATTGGGTAATTTTCAGTAAGTCACTTTTCAACATTGATGCAGATTCTCCAATGCTTAACTTTCTCTGAGCGGGGAAGGGCTTTCATCCTATTTTTTCCTTTTTTCCTCTTGCAGATTTGGAACCCATAATGTGACCAGTCTTAACAACTGTTAATATTTTGCCATGTCTCCTTCAAGTCTTTGATCCTGATTAAAGTTTATACTTCAGAAATTGCATAAAGAATAAACATTTTGTTACTTTTCTTTCTTTTTTCTTTTTAATCCTCACCCATTGATTTTTAGAGAGAGTAAAAGAGTGAGGGAAAGACAAAGAGAGATATCAATGTGAGAGAGACCATCAATTGGTTGCCTCCTGCATATGCCCTGACCAGGGCCTGGGCTGAGAAGAAGCCTACTGCCCAACCAAAATAGAACTCGGGACACTTCAGTCCATAGGCCGAAGCTCTATCCACTGAGTCAAACTGGCCAGGGCTTTCCCTTGTTTTCTTTACTTGACATTTTATCCTCTTCTTCTGTCAGGAATATTTCCCAGGAGGATTTGACTCACTGTCCTCTTTGCTACCATAAACAACAGTGTAATGCACATTTTTGTGTACAAACCTTTCTTACCTTTGCGGGTGTTTCCTAAAGATATCATTCCAGAATTGTGATTGCTGGGGCAAAAAGGTATAAGCACTTTATGATTCTAAATTCCTGCCTTGGCTTTGCTTTTAAATATATATATTTAAAGGGAATGCATGAGTGAAGGCGACTGCTTAGCAGAGATCTGAGGGGGAGTCTCCAAATCCTGCCACCCAGGGCTAATTTATTTCATGCCTATGGTAATGTTTGCCTTTGCCTTCTTCTCAGTTTCAAGAAAAAAACACAAGTTGTTGAAATGGGATTCAGAGCCAGCCTCTCCCTCTCACTTATAAAGTATGCTTTCTTGATGTGACAGGCTGAGAACTTTAAATCTCTTTCTGGGAAAACATGCAGTGAAATTGGAGATGGTGGGACCCCAGACTCAGAGTCATCTCTGAATGGATGTGTTTTTCCAGTGCACTGGGGGGACTGAAACTCGTAACAAAATAAAATCAAGACCAATCCCACACAGTTCCGTTTCTTAGCAATAAGGACCTCCTTTCTCTACTCCTGGGGTAGATATGTGCAGATGCAAAACACAGACAGACTCTCCTTGCCCTGAGTTATAAAACCGTGATTTCTGTTGAAGGTCATTTTCCTTAGGGGGGAAGAAAAGACTGGTACTTGGCAGGGAGGCCACTGAGGTTGGTGCATCTCTGCCAAGAACCTTCGATATGGGCGGCTGGGAGAGCTTCCACCTCACCCCAAAGCAGGTCATGGTCCTGGTTACTGAGGGAGGGAGAAGGAGCAAGGTCAGAGTTGGAATAAAATGAAAGAGAGAAGGTTATTCTCTGAATCTTCTGAATTCTAAAGCTAGAACCCTCCTAAATGATTTTTTAGAAATTAATAAAAAGCAATTGGACCCTTGATGTGGGTATCTTAGTCTACACCAGAGGTTCTCAACCTGTGGGTCGTGACCCCTTTGGGGATTGAATGACCCTTTCACAGGGGTCGCCTAAGACCATCGGAAAACACATATATAATTACATATTGTTTTTGTGATTAATCACTATGCTTTAATTATGTTCAATTTGTAACAATGAAAATACATCCTGCATATCAGATATTTACATTACGATTCATAACAGTAGCAACATTACAGTTATGAAGTAGCAACGAAAATAATTTTATGGTTGGGTGTCACCACAACATGAGGAACTGTATTTAAAGGGTCATGCGGCATTAGGAAGGTTGAGAACCACTGTTCTACACAATCCCCCACACAGAACCTCTCCATTCTAAAAATGGGCTGTTTGATGGGGAGAATGAGTGCCGTCCAAGATTTGTGGAAGGAGCCGGGCAGCTTGGTAACCTCTCTCAAGCTAAGCATCTTCAACTAACTAAGGGGCAAGAGTAGGAAAGAAGCCCCCTTCCCCACCCACCACTGGGCAGGGCGCTTGATGGGAAGGGAGGGTCTGGTAGCAGTGACAATCCTTTTATCCTGTCAGAAGTCTCGAGAAAGGCCATGCAGGAGTCCCTGGTTCTGATCTAGCGTTAGACTTTGATATGCTTTTATCTCCCACACATCTCTTGTCAATGGCCCCACAAACACCACAAATTCAACATGTCCAAAGCTGAACTTTGCTCTGAGGATGGCTTCTCCTCTTGTCCTTTGCCTCAGTTATTGGCTTTATGAAGCACCTCTTTACCCAACCCAGAAGCCGCTGCCTACCTCCTCCCTTATGCCATGCAGCTTGTCAGTTCTCTCTGCCCAATATCCTGTCTCCTCCTCCACTCCCAGTCACCCAAATCTAGTCTGGGTGACTTCTTGCTCTTGCTAAAATCCTCTAGTTGGTTTCCCTTTCCCAGTCTCTTTCTCGCCGTCCTTGCCCTATTCTTGATCCTGCCCTCACTCCCCCACACCAGGGTCAGAATGCTCTCCCTGGACAATCTTATCAGGTTACTCCTCTGCTTAAACCATTTTAAAGGTTTCCCGATGTTTCCAGGATGACGGTCAAGCCTCTTGGCACAGCCCTCCCTTGGCTCCTCAGGTCTTCCACATCGCACCCCACTTTCTATACTTTGCACATAATATATTCTCTAAATATATCAGACTATTTGAAATCTCCATCCTTTAAAACAGGTACTGCTTCTCCCTGGAATGCCCTTCTTTCATACACGTTTACTCAAATCCACTGCCAGACTCATCCAAAATGTCAATGACGTGCTCTTTCTGATCGCAAAGCAGCCTAGGTATCAACTCGTGTTGTAATGATTGGTCTCTATGTCTAACATGTGAACTCCTTGAGGATAGAAAGCATCTCATCCCCGTCTGCATCTCCCAAGAGCCTTAAATGGTCCTAGGCATGTAATATGTACTTAGTATGTGGAATGAAAGAATAAATAACATAAACAGTGGAGAAGATTTCAGTACTCTGGGCTGGCTCTCTGTCTAAACTACAGTAGTTGAGCCTTAATTTATCTGCAGAAGAATAGAATGTCTTCCTGTTTTATAGGTGTTCAAGGCTGAGAATAGTGTGTGTAGGTATGTTTATAAGTATGTGTGTAGGCATAGTTTGTGTGTGTGTGTACACATAAACATGTGTGAACATGTCTTAGTCTGGTTGACTATGGGCATTGTCACCTGGGGGATATTCTGATGCGAGGGTATTTAGGAAATAGAAATCAATGTTCCATGCGAAGTGCACTCCCTGTGGAACTGTGACATTTTCTAGGAAATGCAATCACAGTTACATACAGTAGATTCAGAATGAAGAATCTTGGTTTTTAACTTGAGTCCATAGATGAAAGTGGTACCAATTCGCAACTTCTTTAGAAGGGGTCTTGCCTATTATATAAATTGATATTTAGGCTCCCAAGGTGACTTCCTAAAACTGTATATTTAACAATTCAATTAGTCACTCCCAAGTACAGCATTCTAATTGATTATTTTTCAGTATCTGTTGGTAATCAAGATAATGGATGTTTTTGTGGAGTAAATTGGCTTCCTTACTTCATGTCTGTTTCTTGATGCCATTGCCCAGCAAATAAATGGTGAAGGGTGTTGCTATAAATAGCCTGATGTCTGGCAGAGGAAAAAATAGCTGCGTTTTCTGACAGTGCAGATTTCACACAGTTTTAATTACCACAAACGTTCACTTCTATCTCCGAGAGCTGGGCAGGAAACTGGGAATAACCGAACATTTGTAGCTGTGGCTGAAACGACAAGCCTGGGATGTGGCCCCACACCCACGTGGCCAGGGTCCCTGCAACATCCTCTGGGAACTCAGTGTCCACAAGGTGAATGTGGACCCGCTGGGAATCAAGCAGATATGACCGGGAATAGATTCTTGCTATTTCTGTTATCACAACTTTACAAAAAAGGAGAGACACCTATCTCCCTAAAATAAACATCTTAAATCTCAAAACAACACCCAAAACAAAAGCCCAGAGTTTTGAAGTGCTACTATTCAGATGGACACCTACACACATGGACAGTTCACAATTTAGTCAGTGTTAGAGGAATAACAGGGCTAGGGCTACCCGAAGATATTCTCTGGATGCTAGACTGTGTTTCCCTGTACTGAGCACTCAGAGCTTTCTCTCAGGTGGCCAGGATCTTCTTTCCATTTCCTCCACAATCACCTGTCCTCCCACTCTGGCCCACTACCTGACTCGCCTCTTCTTTTCCCTGAACTCTGGACATTCCCTGGCTCTCCTAAAATCCCATTTCAACATGAGAATGGTGTGAAAATGGATTTGTTCCAACACTAGGGATCCTATTCAGGGATTTTGGTTGATCTTGAATTTGGGTGAGAAATCTCTGGCTCAGACCCAGAAATCTCTACAATACTTTGTAGTAATGGAAAAAGCATGCACTGGCACGGGCGTTTGTAGTTTGTGCCAACGTTTCTTCTGCTTATTCCCGTGTGAGGGTAAATCCCATTGGGTTTAGGCTCAATAAAATTGGAAACAATAGTATCTTCTAATTACTCAGAGGAGTTTTAAGGCTTTAGGTGGTGGAGAAGGCACAGTCTTCACTTCCCATAGTGATAAAGATGTAATTTTGTACAAAGGGTAGGAGGTATGTCTCCAAGGCTTAGAATAGGGCCAGTTTGGTTTGGCAAGGATCAAAGGATCCAGACAGTGCTACCACTCCATAGAATGAGGGGAAGTGGCCCTTCTCACCTATCACAGGATAAGCATATAATGAATATTAATTGATTGAGCAAATGAATGTCCAAAGCTAAATGAATGACTCAAAAGGGTGCAGTGCAGATTGAAAACCAACATTACTGCCCAGCCAGCATGACTCAGTGGTTGAGCGTCGACCTATGAACCAGGAGGTCATGGTTCAATTCCTGGTCAGGGCACATGCCTGGGTTGCAGACTTGATCCCCAGTAGGGGGTGTGCAGGAGGCAGCTGATCACTTATCCTCTTTCATCATTGATGTTTCTATCTCTCTCTCCCTCTCCCTCCCTCTCCCTCCCTCTCTGAAATCAATAAAAATATATTTTTTAAAAATCAACATTACTTAAAATTTAATTGGAAGTGTGCTTAATAAAATCATACAGTGTCCTGGCAGCCAAAGGCCACACCATGATAGCATGTTTCAGTATCAAAGAGATATCCATGCTAAGGAAAGGGCTCAATAGTCCTGCTCGGCTCTGTGTTTATCAAGAAGCTTACATGTCATGGTTAACATGTTGTAGCAGACATGTTCGAAGCGGTCCCAGAGGGAAACCCTAAGGCTATGTTGGTGGAAGTTACAGTCAAACAGACATCAGTTTGGTATAAAGAACTGTATATAGAACTCAATAGTCAAAGGGGTGGACTGTGTTCTTTATCAAGTTGCCTTAGTCCTAAATTTCCTTTTTCCCTTGCCCTTCAAAAATAGTGCTGGGCCCTTTAAATATTTTCCCTCTGCCAACTAATAATGGAAATGGATGTGAAGCTTTGTCCTCAAGAACGGTGGAGAGACAGTGAAGAAGAACAGCTTTGCTTCCTGGTTTCAGTGAGTTTGCTAGGCAGGCTTGTTCCATGCACAGTTTCCCCAGCTCTGACCTCCTGCAGCGTGGCGACTTCCGCAGCATCAGGCTTTTGCAGAATGCATGGCTTCTGCAGTGCATGGGGGCCAGCGCAGCTGGTGGCACTCAGCCTCAGGTGGCTCTATAGCAAAGTACCTCTAGTGAAGCAGCTCCCCATGAATCCTAGAGGGCGGTGTTCCAACAAGTGTCACTGGCATGGCAGCAAAGTGACTCCTCTTACATCCCAGGAGCCCTGAACGCTCCAATAATATCTGGGCTTCAGCCCTGGGCAACCCCAGTCTTAGGTGCTGTGCCTCAGTTCTATGCTTAGGGGCTGCTCCTTCTATCTGCTATTTCTATATTCTTTGGTGTTCACTTTATTTCTTACTAGCAAATCTCTCATTACGAATTCCTTATATTAGATTGTCTCTGTTCAAGTTACACTGTGGTTTTGCTTTACTGATTGGACCCTGACTCATATACCTAGCAACTGCATGGGGTCCTGAGAAATGGGTAGAATTTAGGTAAGCACAGAGGAAGGAGAATGAGTACTCAAGGCAGAATGAAGGCATTAAGCTCACATTTTCAAGGTTTATATTATTTTGTAAGAATGGGAAATTAGCAATAAATACACTTAATCTGATTATAAATTCCTTGAGGCAAAGACTGTCTGATTCTTCCACAAGACCTATAATCTTGTAGTGCTTGATGAGAAAACAAACTCTCTTAACATTGACTCCTCAATCCCAATCATAACAGCCCGGGTAAGAGAGACCAGTCCTCACTGCATTATCTTGCAAGTAATAGTAATATTGATAATAAAATGTACTATTAGAAAAATACTTTGAATAAAACGATATACCAAGCTTTGTATGAATGAGAAAAGACTTAAAACCTCTACAAGATAAATATTATTGTATCTGAAGCTCAGAGAGGTTATGTAACTTGCTGACATTCACATAACTATTAAGCGGCCACGCCAGGACTTAAAGTAATGGGGCCCCAGGACCCTTCTCTTGCTCACAGCACGCTGCTCCTTCCAAATATGCTGCGAGTTGTGATTACACACCATAACAATCAAGATCTCCTCCAGTACTCTATGGCTGTGGTCGGCAAATTGCGACTCTCGAGCCACATGTGGCTCTTTGGCCCTTTGAGTGTGGCTCCTCCACAAAATACCCCGTGCGGGCACGCGTACAGTGAGATTGAAACTTCATGGCCCATGCGTAGAAGTCGGTTTTCGGCCTGGGCGAGTCTATTTTGAAGAAGTACTGTTGATATTTGGCTCTGTTGACTAATGAGTTTGCCGACCACTGCTCTAGGGGAACAAAAGATGGGGGTCTTTATTCATTAAAGAGGAAACTCTCTGTAAATTCAGAAAACTTCCGTTGAAGGTAAGAAAAAGGAGGGGCTTCAGAACTCTCCTGTTTCAAATATTGGGAATTCAAATGCTCTGTGTATTCACTGATACACTTGCTTTTGAGGAGTTGTATGTCCCCGGGTTTCTACGCTTCCTACTTCCTTTTTAATCTCCATCCTTAAGGAGTTGTGGCTTTAAGTACTTGGGTCCCATCACAGAAATTCAGAGAGCAGTAGGCGGGGCCCTTGTTTGGAACAAAGGTTCTTTCTAGATCCCTGAAATGACCTCTTCTCATTACATTCATGACCTGCTCTGATTCCCTCGCCACACAGAGAAGTAATCGGGAACCCATGTTGACTTATACCCAAGTTTTTCATTTCTACATAATGTGTTTTTATTCTGGAGAATTAGGGATCCAGGACCCATATTCTGCTACATGGATTTTAATGCTCCACAGGACCCCACATTGGCTAATAATACTTTTAAAATGTTTTGACCTATAAAATCCTGCACAGATGGTTTCTTCTGCCTGGAATGTTTCTTTGTCCCCTTTTTCTCATCCTGCAAGACTATCTACTCAAATAGGATGCCTTTGTGAGGCCTTTGCCTGCCTCTTAGAAGCCTTAGAGTTCCCCGCTGTGCTCCCAGAGCACAGGGCTACCATCTCTCTGCTAGAACGTGTTGTGTCACTCTGGGACCAAGACATGCTGGCCTTCCCTCCAGGTGAGGAGCTCTTGGAAGGCTGATGGCGATCGCAAATCCATACTTGTATCCCCACAGTCTGCTGTAATCACTAGGGTTGAGTAGCTGCTCAGTTTATGGCATAAATAAATAGATAAATAAGTGAATGGATTGGGGCCTCTCGCAATCCATGGCGGATATGTGGACTTGGGCAAATCATGTCATCTCTTTTATCCTTGGGCAAATCATCTTTGAAATGAGTCAATGACAATGGTTCCTTCCAATTCTGTCATCTTATAGATATGAAATCCACTAATGATTTTTATCTGGATCCCTGAGTTTGGCTAAGAAACTTCAACAAATCAAAAAAGGTTTTTTTAATTATTATTTCAAGCATTTTAAACAACCTCAACTCCAGACCTCTCAGGTAGAGAGGTTCTGTTTCTCTCCCCTTGAGAAGACCCATGGGCTCATACGCTAATAAAATTCCTCTGTCTATGGCAAAGAGTTCACTGTGTAGATAAAAGAAAAGTCGCATTAACTAGTTAAGTATCTTTGAGGTATTACATCATTGACCACAGTTCTGATACCAACCTATCTGAGACTGGGGGAGAAATTGACTCATTTGATACTGTTATAAGCACCTGTAACACATCTTCGCCATTCTCATTGAGAAGGTTGTAGAGACCAGCTGCCTCTCTTGCTGCCTTTGTTTAAGAGTTGGTATAGAAAGCTTTAACCTATAAAATCCAACTGAAGCCCTCTCTTTTTTTGTAAGATTCCCAAGCCTAGGAGAACAGAGAAGACACGTCTCTCCTAAGAGCTGTAGGTTTGATATTTGCATACAAAGCCAAGTTATAATTGTATAAGGCATGAAATTAGAAGGGAAGCTGCATTCCCAGGGAGATTGCTCTATGTCATCTATACTTAGAGCAGCCTACTATACTATAAGTCCAGGGACCTTGAGCACAATTAAATAACATCTCTGAAGATTTTCTATCAATGAGAGAAGATCACCATTTTGGTTCTTTCCTCATTTTGAGACCTGTAATGCATTATTTTCATCTTAACCTCATTGAACTATGAAATCATCCATTTCTGGGAAGCACAGGCTTTCTTTGTGCTTGATCAAGAAGTTAAATGTAGAGTTCATATTACAATCCCATTATCCAGGAGGGGATGATCTGCTATTGAATTAGAGCCTGTGGTAACAGTCTTTTCTCTCCTTTCCAGATGCCAAGCATAGCAGGACTCCAGATTATTGGTTGATCAATGCCAAGGGAGGCAACGCCCCCATCTGGCCAGAGAGCAGAAGCAAGATAAAAATAGTGATAAAGAAATTAGGGTATATTTATTGACTTCTCTTTAGAGATGAAGAAATAGGATCAGAGAAGTTAAGTAGCCAACCCCAAGTACAAAGCTAATAAGTCTGATTCTAAAGTCTATACTTTTCTTTGTGTGTGTGTGTGTGGGGGGGGCGGGATGGGGGTTGACCAATGAAATATAGACTACATTTAAAAATAGAAAGTCCTAGATATTTTTCTGTTCAAGTCCACTCATTTCAAAGAAGAAAATGGAGGTGAAAGATGAATTGCTCAGTCATAAGCCAAAGTGGCAGTAGAGGCAGATTTAGGGCGTGTCTCTCTGGCCTCAGCACCTTGGTCTGTGTAGAACACCCTCAGGAAAACCTGGCACATATCTAGGGGAAGAGTACATGGCAAAGCTGTAGTTGATATCTAGCTTTGGCATTCATCAACTCTTTGACTGATTTATCAATATTTCATCAATGAGGGACATCAGGCTCAGGACAGACAATGACCACAATGTATTCATTTTATGACAAGTAAGCTGAGATGATGTACGTTATCCTGGGTTCGATATATGTTATCATGGTTCAATAAATGTTATGTCCCCTCTTCTTGGAATAGGGCCATTTAATTTTCAACATTATAATCATTTAAAAAACCAGTTCATGCACATGAAAAAAAATGTAAAGGTGCAGAAACTTAATGGAAGGAAATGGTCATTCTCTCCCTAAGTCCATTCCCAAGTGTTAATTATTTTTAACCTTTTATTTCTGTCATTCTTAGTTAGTGACATAATTCTAAATATTATAATCATAGTTTTATTTATTGATTTATGTATTTATCCACTTGGTTGTTTTAAATGATAAACTTCTATTTCTTATTCCACCAACTGTTAGCAGAGTCTCTTTACTCATGTGATAGCAAGAAAATTGTCACCCTCTGTCCCCCATCCATTTAATACTTTCCAAGGTCCAACATGGCAGCTCTACAGTGACTTTTACATTGTCCAGGTTTGCAGAATAAATGCATTCTGTTACTATGATTAAGTCGTTAGTTTTTATCTATTGAGTGATTCTATACATGAAAACCAATAAATACTTGATCATATTAATATTATTCACTGTTAGACCAAGGGGTATATCTAGACCAATAAAAAAAATAGAAAATGGAATGCTTTATCCCTAATATGGTATATCAAAAGAGATCCAAGCAATATATTCAGAGTAGTTCTGTCTTCTTTTACCTCATTAAATACCCCAAATCATCTCATATTTTAGCTTGCTTTATGTTTGATTCTTAAATTTGTAGTATGATTTTGTATTTCTCATGGTGTTCCCAATAGCATGTTTCTTGGTTATCAAAAATCCATTTGCTTTCATTATAATATCTGTAACAATATGCATATCTTAATCAATCATATTAGTTGTTTAATGATCTCATTTGAGCCAATTGCTTTTCCAACCAGCTGCTTTTCAGTCTGATGGAGATTTTATTTGTTTGTTTATTTATTTATTTACTCCCGGACTAGTTTCACTGTTTCTTGAATCTCATATCTTTTTTTCTTTAGTGTATATGTGCTTATTATTTTGCTGCAATACCTCAAACATTTTATCTTCAGAAATAGTGAATGAAAAGTAACTTTCTGAGTTCTTGCATAAAGAACAATGTCTTTATGCCCTAATATTTAAGGGCTTCTCCATTTGCCCCTCATGTTGCTGATGAGAAGTATGTTGATAATCTGATTATTATTATCTATTTTTTTGTTTATATTTTTTTAGTGTTTTGTTTGCTTTTCTCTCTCTTCTCTCTCTCTCTCTCTCTCTCTCTCTCTCTCTCTCTCTCTCTCTCTTTCTCAGTATATAGGCTTGTCTTTTATTCTCAATAGGCGGAACTTTCTTAAGGATGTGTGCATTGAAATGTGGATTATGTCTCATTCATTCTGCTTCTTGATCTATCGTGGTCCTTGAATGGTAAAGCTTGGTAGTCTTCCACTCTGGAAAATTTTATTCTATTATTTATTAGATAACTTTTTTTATTTCCTCTGTTCTTTTTTACCCTGCTACACCTATCTGTTGGATTTTGAATATCCTTAATGGGTCTTCCATGTTTGTTTTTTACATTTCTCTTTCATGTACCTGCTTTAATTTTTGTTCTCCTTTCTGGGAGATAGCCCTGACTTTAGCTTTCATACTTTATATTGATTGGGGGGGGCGGGCGGCAATTATGGTTGTTTATAAAGTTCACATAAGTGTTTCTTATTCTCCATGTGTTTTTCCTTTAGTGATTCCCATGTTACAACAATTTTAACATTATCTAAAATCTCCCTGAGAACAATCATGGGACTTTTGCATTCTCTTTGTCCTGGATTAACTCTGCTTCTTCTTTTTGTTTTGAAATTAAATTTATTGGGGTGACATTGTCAACATGATCATATAGGTTTCAGGCCTCTGCTTCCTCTTTTGGAGCTGACTTATTCCCATTTCTTGTCGTGCTTCCCTCACCCCTCCTGAAATGTAGGGCAAATCTCAGGCATCCATTCATACTTATGAATGAAGAATTACTTGACTAGTACAGATAGCTGTCGTGAGTTTCCTCCAATCTTTGCTGCCTTGTTGGCCGAGCAAGCCTTTCTCCTGAATGGAAGGACTGATGGTGAACTATGTGTGAGTGCATGAGTTTGTGTTGATTGGCAAGGTTCAGATTGGAATTTGTAAGCAGACGGCCTTGCTTGCACCTTTCCACCTGCCCTCATCAGTTTGCCAAATCAGAAGGGTTTCACTCTGAGGCCAGCTCTAACACTTGGCACCTAGGACTTCCGTCAGCAAATGTCAGCTTCTTAGAATGGAGTGTTCTCTGCCTAGAGGCAAGTAACTGCAGGTTGCTGTGTATAGGGAGAGAGGATTGAGTAGTTCAGCTATACCATGAAGAGTCTTTTATTAAATAGCATAGAAATGACTCATTAATTATTGGCTTTCCTTACCTACAGACTTCAAATCTGGAACCTGTGTAGGACTTTGTTAATACACAGCTTCCCCCTGCTGCAAACTTTTCCTCCTCAGTTCCAATCATCCACTTTCTCCACTCTAGGTTCCCATGCATTTGATTTAATGTACTTGTCATCTTTTAGAGATTGGTTAAACTTCCTGGCATGCTGGTGTCCCTATATCTCTTCTCTACTTTTCCATGATTTTATGCACTGCTGTTTATTTCTTTTGTCATTTCAGTGGAAATTGGAAAGAAAGAGTTGCTAAATATATATGTTCAGGTCTTCATCATGAAACACAAACCCCAACCAGTTGAACATACTAGAAACTTTTGCAAGGATTATATGAAGTCTTTGGCATTTTCTCTAGTTTATCACAAGGAAAGAAAATTTTAAATATAGCTTCTATTATTTAACCTCAAATTAATACTATACTTGGGTAAGACCTAAAATGTAATTCTGAAACCATTTCTGAGTATAAACTACTAAGACCAATTTAAACCTCTGATTTTAAAAAATAGAGGATGAGGTATAGAAGACAAAGAACCCAGCACAGGTAAATAGTTCTCATTCTCTCTCTCTCTCTCTCTCTCTCTCTCTCTCTCTCTCTCTCTCTCTCCCTTCTCTCTATCTCTTTCTCTCTCTTTCTCTCTCTCTCTTCTCCCAGTGGCTGACAGCACCCTCTAAACCATGGCACATAAGTCCAAACCCATTTCTTTTGCTACACAGATTTGTAGTCAGACATGGCTATCCTTATCTTACTGGCAAAGGCCCATGGCAATTAAAATGACATCGGAAATCTTCTGATCTGCCATTGTATAATGGAAAATTCAGATTAAGGAAAGATTATGCTAATGAGGAAGAAGATCTTAAAGTGGGAAGAGCTGTTTGAAGACAGCTTGTTCCGTTCTCCGACTGACATATACTTTCTGTCTGTAATATCCCGCCTAATGGTCTTTTTTTGATCATCTCTAGTAACGAGAAACTTGCAGCCTCCAGAGGCAGCATTTTTTATCTGTACACGGTGCTGTTAAAAGGCCTTTAAATGTAACCCTGATCTGGCTCTATGTACCTCCCAGTGTGTTCACCAGCTGTGCTCTCTGCAACGGATAGCACAAATAGGAACAAGCGTCATATGGAAGAGGAGTTTGATATTTCGTATGTTTAACAAGACAGGTAAGAAAGAGATCTATTTAATGTCAGAGGCAGTTGTCACTTCCCTGTCTAAAGATGCTGGCATTCCTCAAGCGGCCTTTACAAAGAGCAAGCCTGTTAAGCAAAAGCTTTAAAAATAATTCCATTACCCACTTTACAAAGACAGAGTGACAGCCGATCATTAGAAGAAGAAAGTCTTCACGGATGATGCACAACTTGCAAAGACTGTGATTTCACCCATTATCAAAGAAAATAGACAATCACTTCCCACCAGGATTAGCGGCCTTTGCTGGTGGCTCATATCATTCCTATGGCTTCGGTGTAGAAATGAGATTCATTGCACGTCTCCCTCACACTGTTAAAGAAAGTCTATGAACACAGAGAATTTGGTTGTCGGCAAATACCTGAAACTTCCACCACCTCGGATTGTCTGTAAAGAGAGGAGTAGAAGGTGCAGGAGCATGGGTAGCCCACACTGTGAGTTCTGAAGCAAATGCGCCTGGAAAGCTGCGGGTCTGAATGCTTCCCTCCCCAGGGGTCCACCTGGAATGCCTAAGCAAGGTCCACAGACCACAGAGCTGGGAGGTCCTTAGTCATCACCTCCAATCCCCTCATCAGATAGATAGGAAGACAGCTGGGAGGGGAGGGGGGAGAAGGGGAGTGAGAAGTCAGTAGCAGAGAAAATACTGGAATCTGAGACTGTTTTCCTGGTTGAGAATTTTTCTCTCTATCCTTTACTCTTCTGTTATGGCCTATGGTTCTTTGTGACCTGGCCCCAGCCCCCATCTGAGCCCCTCTTCTGGAGCTGTCCCTCTTGCTCCTCCTGCTCCGGCCACGTGGCATCTTGCTATTCTTAAAACACTTGGAGCAGACTCCCTTCTTGGGGTCTTGGCACTTTCTATCAGTCCACCAGGCATACTCTTGCCCCTCATAGCTGCATGGACCTCTTCCTTCATTTAGGTCTCTGTCCCTATGTCACCTCTTCAAGGAGGCCTTCCCTGATCATTGTGTCTAAAATAGGATTCCCTGTCACTCTTGGGTTCCTTATTCTGATTTAGTTTTCTTCACAGCATTTACCGGTATCCTGACATATTCACTATCAAGATATTGCTAGGTATCAATAGGCTTGGTAGGTATGTAGATATATCTTTTTCCAATAAATGTAAGTTCTAAGAGGATGGGGATTTTGTGGTTATACACTACTATGTCCCCAGCATCTAGTGGGTGCAAGTTAATATTTCTGAAGACCTCGTTAAATAACCCCTTTGGAAGTGTTCGATGCTATTTACAAGGTGAATCAATTGATAGTTCGGGTGGCACAAGACACCCCTCCAACTGCTGAGAGCTTAATTCAGAATCTCATCCTACCAAAGGCAATATGAGACTGTTTTCAATTCCTAGTTCAACTCAAATATTCACGGAGTCCAATACACTTAACAAATGTTTATTAACTTAACTAGCAGATACAGTAACTTATTTTAAAGGCACACTTTTGTAGTAGAAGAAGCACAGAGGTCTGGATGATGGGAGACCCAGAATGTGAATCCCTGCTCTACCATCAGCTGGGTCAGTGTAGGCAAGTCTCCTATACCATCTCTATCTTCAATTAATCACCAAGTAATCAATAATGAAGGGAAAACAGATCAGTTCTAAGAGAACTTCCAACTCTGACATCCTAGAATGTCATAAAATATTATATTAAGTTACTTTCTTCTTGTAACTGGTTAGTATTAATTGATTTTAGAAGTGCCACTGCACTTGCAGGCCTTTAGAATATTTGTCCTTTACCACAGCAATGGCCAAGGGCTTTTCAAGCAACCAACATGCCAAGCCACAATTAGACTCCATTTATCTGCAGGTCCATTTCCCAGCAATCTGACTCACTCAGGACCTTTTGATCCTGAACTCATCAAAAGAGTCCCCTGGGTCCCCACAAGAGCTGCCAGAGAGCCCCAGCATTAGAGGCTACATGCATTGCTTCTTATACCCTCTTTCCAAGCCTTGTAGAGTGGAGATTCTTGTTTTCCATCCATTACTCAAGTGTGCTGTTTCCTCTACTGGAAATCTTCTTTCCTTCCTATTCTTGCTGGTAAACCCTCTATATTCTTCAAACTCATCTCAGATGTTCACTACCCTGAGCAGCTATTTCAGACTCCAACTGCCCGATGAGTTTGTTGTCCCATCTTCTATGTTGTCACCCTAAGTTGCGCATGCCTTCATGACAGCCTTTGCTATTCTGCACCATGGCTATGCTTGTGGAGGGTTTAAGCTTGTCAAGATCAGTGCCATGCTTTATTTACCCTATTCCTAGGATGGAGCCTGGCATCGAGTCGGTATGCAGGAAGTGTTTTCTGGAGACCTCTAACAATCTGGCTTCCTGAACCTCAGCAAAAGAAATATGGTACTCTGAAAGGGAATGGTTGGAGAAGGCATTCCGGAGATGCAGATGCCAGGCCCCTAAGCAAAATCACAGGTGACATTACATGACCCTGAAGTAGGAGTCAGAAAGACCTAAAACCACATACAGAGCTGTGATACTGCTCAGGATGCTAATGGGTCTTCAGAGTGACATCTCTGAGTGATTGTGAAACTACACAGCTCTGTATGGCAGATGGGAATTCAGAATTTCTGGAAATGTCAAATACATTTCAGAAAGATGTCTATTAAAAAGAGCTTACTATTCCTGTTTGGTGCTTGACAGTCGCAACTTCAGTTATCTGGAAAAGGCCAAGATGCAGAGGAATGAGACATTTTCTCAAATCGTACTCTGATAAGATTGATTAAATGTCATCATGTGGCCAGTACTGTACATTTGGACAATGAAGAACCAAAGAATGGACTCATGGAAACAAAGAGACAAAACTGTCACAGCTACAATGGTCCACATGCAAGTTAGCACCCAATTGACTGGCCCACATCGTGAGGATTATAGGCCCTTAGTGGAGGGAGGAGAAGTCAGGAGTCAGGCCAGGCTGCTAGAGATGGAGAAGGGAGGCTTCCTACAGGAGATGGGACTTGGACCAACCCGTATAGACTGGGGAGGATTGAGATTAGTAATGAGAAAGAGAAAGCTCTCCAGCTGGGTTGGAATGAGCAAGAGAAAGTAAGACCAGTAGAGTTTGTTAGTGTATACTTGTAATACAAAAGATGGTGTGTATATAACTAGTAGTAGAAAGAACTTGGACAGATAGGAGAAAAAGTAGAGAAGGAAAACATTTACAAAATATAAGTATATTGCTTATTTCATCTACAAAGCTATATGCATTTTGCATATTTGATCTGGTATTTATTGAAGACATTTGGAAATCACATAGATGCTGTGTAAGACCCAGACCTGACCCTGAGCTCTGCTTTAGGAAGACTAATCCTGATGTGTGTATAAGATAGAACAGGAATAGCCTTAAAAGGCAGTGGCAGTGGCTGTAGTAATCTAGGTGAGAAATTGTACGGGACTATAAAAACGGATTGTTGCATTAGGGGTGGTGAAGAAGCAAAAACCACAAGGGATGTTTGGGAAGAATATATGATAGGGGTTTGGTGACAAGTTTTTGTTACTTAGTCACTTCATTCACTCAGTTGCTGTTACAGAACTCTTTGAGCCAGACTCTGTAGCATCCGTAAAAGGATATAAGCATTGTGATATGTTGCATTTGTTTTGTCTTCCCAGGAGACAGACATAGTAAGAAGTCTGTATACATCGTGGCATTTAATGTTCAGAAGGTCCCCATAAATAGGTATTGTCGTTCCCACTCCACTGTTACAGAACCTGGAGCTCCGAGACAGGATAAACAACTTGCTTGGGTCACACAGCTAGGCGAGCTGGGGTGAAGGTGTGTGGATTCCAAGCCCGACTCTTTCTGCTGGAGCAGAGATGACAAGGTTGTGGCTCATGTCACTGAAGGGGACAGATATGATGGGAAGTTGTAACAGAGGCACACCCAGAGCCTCTGAAAATGGAAGAAAAAGTCAAAGGAGAAAGAAAATTTCCCCAAGGAGTTTAAGCTGTTGACTCTGAAGACGTTTGCTTGCCACCAACTCCGCCAGAAGATGAAGAGGTCATTTGGCAAGTGCTCTGGGCTGGACCTCCAAACGTTGGGAGGGGGAAATCCTGTTTCACCATGACCTTGGGCAATTGACTTCCTCTCAGTGGGTCTGAATTTTCTCATCTACCAGGAGTATTGGACTAAATGTTTCCCAAAATCCATTCCTTCTCTATGCTGGTGGAAGCACATGGGGAAACTGACTTTGAGAACAATGACAAGTGAATAGGGTTGGCCTATTTTATCTTCTCTCCCCCCACCATGAGATGCTTCTTTCAAGTCTTCCATTTCATCCCTAAAATGTGAGCCACTGACTCAAAAGATTGGGGTCTCAGAAGGATGACTATGAGGAATCTGGTTGGGAACCTAGACTGGTCCTTTATCTCTGTGGCCCATGACATCTCCCACATTTCCCTGGAGTTTGGGGTACCGAACACCCACTCACTTTATCTGACTAGAGAGAGGCACAGCTGTAGACGACAGGATGCCCATGGATAAAGAACACAGCCTGAACTCTGCTCTCAGCATCGAGAATGGGGGATGGGTGAGTGAGGAGGTGAGGATGGGGTAGAAATGGATGAGGAGAGAGCACACACTTCTCCCAGCTGACACACTGTGCCTTTCAGCCAGGACTCCATGTGGGTGAACAAGAAAGCTGAATACCCAGCCATCGCCAGGGGCTGAGCTATTATACACGTCTAGGCAAAAGCAAAATTGGGGCAGAGAACGGACTTCTGTTCAGGCAGGACTTTCAAAGGGTTTGGTGCCCACACTGATAGCTTCTGTTGGCACGAACGAAGCCTGTTCAGTTGAAACTGAACCTGTTCATAAACTCTGCTTCCTCCTACCCACTTTCTCCATCTCTTTCCTTATACTTTGCTGAACAATACCAAGAAATAGTATACTTTTTGCTCAAATTCTGGTGAAAATTCATTAGACCTTGACAGTGTGTACTTAAACCAGATTATAAGCTGATTGTTAAATTTTTAGAGATATTTGAGCTGGTTGTTAAACCCAGCCATTATTAAAAATTAATTTATATATCTTAATTAAATGAATTACAGTAAACAATAGTAATATTCAAAATCATTACTTCCTAATTATTCTACTACATTTTATCATTGTCTATGCTCTTGAGATTTCTTACATTGATCATATCTGTGTAGTGAAAATACTACATAATGCTGTGCACATAATTTTTTCAATGCCACGTTCAGTGACATTTTCTTGATAGCTCTAAATTGGACATGATTGGAAATATGTACACCATAGAAATCTGCAAACATCCCAAATCAAGGCTTGATTTATTGATTTGTGGATCATCTAGACATAAGAGAGTGATGAATAAAATGTTAGTAATGTAAATTGAACTTAAAAGTGTGCCACAGCTATAGCCATTATGTTGTGAATAGCACAAAAATAGGAATATATTATTTTAGTATTCAAAAATAATCATCTGAGTCAGCAAAATGTTGCTCGTGTCATTGACAAACAAGTGAAATTCCAACACATGCTTTCATTATTTCACATTCATCTTACTCATCAACTAAGATGAAAATATCAACTAACATTCATGCCTAAACCACAGGCATTATTCATCAATAGCTATCCTAGGTTGGCAACAGATGTAAGAGTCTTTAAAAAAAATCAATGAAAACATTCTGTGAAAATCAGTTGGCTATGTGGAATTTACAATAAAGAATATTTTATTTATTATCATTTGTAAATTGTGTATGATAATTTTATATTAATAAATTTTATAATCAACTTATGTATAGATATATATGTATACTTATTATTATTATTATTATTATTATTATTATTATTATTATTTTCTCCCTGGATTGCTAGTTGGTAAATATTTACCTGCCTGCCACTAGCTCTTGAGGTCATCATTTGACTGCTAGGAAAATGAACACCATATTTATACACCATGCCACCATTTTTTTACTTTGAACCCAAACAGCATTCAGCCCAGAGTAAAAACACTAGTTAAGTGACTTGGAGCTTATATCAAGATTCTATAATGTTATTAGATTATATTAAAGTACTCTATCATGTTTATCTCCAGTGCTTCTATTAACTGCCTAAGACAGTCATTCACTCCTTATTTCCAAATAAAAATTTTGACCACAGTCT
This sequence comes from Myotis myotis, assembly GCF_014108235.1. Taxonomy (NCBI): domain Eukaryota; kingdom Metazoa; phylum Chordata; class Mammalia; order Chiroptera; family Vespertilionidae; genus Myotis; species Myotis myotis. Next base: position 50,399,412 of record NW_023416318.1, on the reverse strand, counting down.
TTGACACTGAGGACGCCTAGCAGGGTGGAAACCAGGCACGCAGTGGGAGCGAGAGGCTGGTGCTCAGAGAGGAGGAGCTTTCTCCTCTGAAAGGCTGGGATGTCCTGGGAGTGAATTCCATGCCAGAACAAGCGGTGGACATTTCTAAAGGCTAGACTCCTGGCAGCCCACTTATATCCACCCATTTTGCCTCTGTGGGCATGCACGAAGCACTCTATAAATGCAGAGTCCACAGGAGTCAGTACAAGCCTGATCAGACAACAGCAGCTACTGTGTATGAAGAACATGCTCTGTGTCTCACTCAGTGCTTCATATTCACTGACTTTCACCTTTAAATGGACTGTAGGGATGGGGTGGAGGGGCAACGGGCCACCAGGTGGTCTCGTGGCCCTTCTATAGCGCTTGTGTGGATGGGGAAATTGAACTGTTAGAAGAGGCGTCCTCCAGATCCCTCGACAATATTCAGGTCCACATTTGCTGATTCCCGAGCTCTCTGCCGCGTGTTGCCTGGATAGTAAACGTGGTAGGACGTGTGCGTTACTGCAAAGCTGCTCCAGCAGCACAGGCTCTTCCAACCTCCACTTCTACAAATGGGAGGCTGGAGTCTTGGGGGGGAGAATTAACCAGTTAGAAAGTGGGCTGGGGGTGGGGTGCAAATCCAGTCTGACTCCAGGCTGTTCTTTCCTCCCAGCATCCCATAATGCTTTACCTGAAGTAAGTGCTGTAAAGAGCTGAGAATAGCAACCCCAGAAAGTCAATGTAAAATAACGGGAATCGTGAGAGGGGCTTTGACACCAAGCTCACTGGCCCTCAGTGAGCAGTAACAATGCTCCCAGCTGCCATGGGGCTCAGGCATGTCTGGGAGCTAGGTCCTCCCTGGAGTGCCTCCTGTCACCATCCTGCCCCTGTCTAGCCCACCATGGGCTCCTCCTGCAGGACCCTGTCTCATTCAGCTCGGGCTCCTCAGCCCAGCACTGCCTGGGTGTGTGCAGGAGGCAGGGAAGGTTGGCTGAGTGTGGAAGGAACGAGGCAGGCAAGCAGGCCTGTGCGCCCCCATCTTACAGGTGGGGAGAGCGAAGCTCACAGCCGGGGTATCTTTCCCAGAGTCCCAGGTCATGTCCCTCCCAACCCAGAATCTGGGGGTGAATCATCAATGAAGGAGTGACAAGCTGGGCTGGCAAATGGCATGAAGGGGCTTTCTAAAACGCCACCTCCACCGAGGTTTGCCTAAAAGAGGGGCTCAGGCCCCAGCTCCTCAGAGAAGCCCTGGGGAGCCAGCCCACCTGCTTCCCTGGAGGGGCCGGTGGAGGGGCGAGGGGGTGGGGTGGGCAGGCATGGACCCGACCCCCAGGCCCCGGGGCGCGCCCACAGGCAGCAGCTCAATCAGCTCTCTCTTCTCAGCAGCCACAGCTCTGCATTGCAGGGTCCCCTCCAGTCCTGCCTTTGTCCGGCCCACCTTCTGCAGAGCCACCTCGCAAGCTGCAGGCCGGCGCTGTGCTGCCCGGTGCACCAGCACCATCTAGGGGCGGCCCGGGAGCCGGGGTGGCGTGGGAAACCGGAGAGCCTGGCACAGGCACCCATGGGTCACAGCGGGTCCCGGCGCAGGTCGCTGCCCCAGCTCTGGCCTGGCTCTCCTGACAGGGGAGGACATTTACTCCCCCCTCATGCTTGGTCATCCCCATAGCCACTGGCAGGCCGGGAGGGAAACTGAGGCTCCCAGAGGTTAACTTGTCCAAACTAGACAACACCTGGGCAGAGCAGAGGATCCAAGGCAGGCGCCTCTGAGCTCCAGGCTGCACTGCGGGGAGGGCAGGTCCTGGACCCGCGTGGCTGTGGGGAGGCTTATAGTGCTGGTTCCTTGTCTCCTGCCAGCTACTCTGGGTGATTTTGGCTCAGCCATGGTCCCTCTCTGAGACTCCCTTCAGCAACCTTAGGGAACATTCCAGGACCTTCCTTTGTCCCTGCTCACAGGATGTGCCTGTCAATCCTGGGAAAGGTTCTCAAAATTCACCCTGAGCAGGTAAGTCAGAGCCTGTGAGTCACAGTGACGACCAAGAAGAAAGGAAGGACAGCCAAAAAAAAGCCACCCCATAAACACGCCAAATTACCATTCCTCAGACACACAGCCGCAGGGCCTCCGGCCAGAGGCAAGAGGCAACCTCCTTCAGACCCCGGCTTTGAGGCCTGCCACTGTGTGATTATGTCCATTTTATAGTTGAGAAAACCGAGTTAGGAAGAGCCACAGACATGTTCTCGGAGTTGCAGTCCCTGGTGAATCAAGGCTGAGGTCACTGTCAAGGCTCAGGGCCCCCTCCCCAGCAGGCAGCACCCCACAAGCACTCTGGGGGGGCCTAGAAGCACAAGGCCCGCTCAGACCCCATCAGGAGTGGCGCCCTGAGGACACTGAATCCGGAAGAAGGACAGCAGTGGGAGGATTTGGTCTGGAAAAGAGACGATCCAAAGAAACACGAAGACTCTCTAAATAGCAGACGAGCTGACACGGATGTGTAGGCAGAGGCATGAGACAGAGAAGAGAGTGAGGAGGAGGGTGAGGGCAGACTGATGGGCTCTCAGATACAGATCTGAGCTGGCCGAAGCCCACTGCCCAGTGGCATGGACCACAGTTTCTCCCTGAGCTGCCCCGGGTCCGCCCAGCCCCCTGAGGCTGCAGCCCTGCTGCTCCGGCTCCTCTGGCACCTGTTACCTTATTCTCAAAGGTGTCCTGGCAATAGACCCCTGGCTGCCAACAGTGGGCACCACTTGGGAAACCATCTTTGCCCCCATCCCCTGTGAAGGCAGGTGTGTTTATATATATATATATTGATTTCAGAGAGGAAGGGAGAGGGAGAGAGAGAAACATCAATGATGAGAATCATTGATCGGCTGCCTCCTGAATGCCACCCTTCACTGAGGATCGAGCCTGCAACGCAGGCATATGCCCTGACCGGGAATCAAACCATGACCTCCTGGTTCATAGGTCGATGCTCAACCACTGAGCCATGCAGGTGTGTTTTGATGTACGGTAGAGCCCAGACCCCCCCTGCCTGGGAACTGCTGGCCTTCCTAACTAACCCTCATCACTTCAGGGAACCAGTCCATCTATTTCTTTCCAAGAGCCTCACGGATGCAGCCCTCAGTCATTTGTCCTTTCTTAGAACCATGGCCTGGGACTGCTGAGATCCTGGACTGTCTTTCCTTCTCTGGCCTACCAAGCCCACTCCTACCCCAGCACGATGCTGTCAACAAGAGAGTTTTCTAGAAACACGGTTGAAGTGCTAGTATCATTCTTATCGGCTCCAACCCCTTCCCGCCATCTACGATCACTCCGGGGGGGTTTCTGCCCCAGACAGTGGCTGAGGGTCTGTGCCATGCCAGACCCAGGTGGCACCCTGGCAGCTTCCGCCCATACACCTGTGTGGGCAGATTGCATTAGCCCCGCTGCACATGTACCTGGTAGGAACCATGTTGCCGCCTGGCGAATGGATACAGTCAAATATTTGTAATTTTCCCAGTTCATCTTCCAAGTCCCATTTGCCCAGCTTCGCAGGAAGTTCTTTCTCTCCCTCCCAAGGCCAACCCCACCCCCTCCCCCAGCGTCCACTGGCACGTCAAGGACCTGTAGGTCTTGATCTGTCCCTTGATCAGGCCCAAGGGACCTGTCCTGCTTTCAATCCCAGAGGAAGCGGGAGGTGGAGTCTGGGCAGCAGCACAGGGGACCTCAGTGGGAACCTGGCCTTGGACAGACTGATGGAGCCCCTTCCACTGTTCCTATGGTGCCCTTACTTGACCTGCGTCCTGCCCAGCCTCTTGCTCCCGATCACAGCTTCTGCAGTTTTTAGTCACACCCTCAGCCATCCTCTGGGCCACCAAAGCTGGGTCTGCAGGAGCTCCCGTCATCCATTCCCAGCCACGTGGGTGCAACACCTCACCGTACCCTCGCAATGCCCCTGGCACTGAGCCCGGCCCACACACACCCCTCCGCCCTCCTGACAGGGGGCTGCATTCTTCCAGCGATGGCCCAGCTACAGAGGATCTCAAAGAAGGAGCTAAATCTTAGCTGCTAAGATCTCAGCTTCTTTCTTTTCAGAAGCCCCTGTGCAGACCTGCCCACTGCTTTCCCACTAATCAGCTCCCTAACCAAGGGCATCAGAAGGCGCTGGCTGTTCAACAAGGCAGAAAAAGCCCATAATGCCCTTCTCCTCCCAGAGCCCTGGCCTGCTTACCTGAATTTTACCTAACGTAAGGCAGTTACTTGGCTGACTGAGCAGAGATTTGCTGAAGCATCTAAATAGAGACGACCTGCCTTTCCTCTTACCAACATAAACCAACAAACAAGGGCCCTGCTCCCATGGACACCCCGTCACCCCTCCACCATGGACACTCTGCCACCACAGACAGGGGCGCTGCCAGGCAGCCCCGCTGAGCGTTCTGTGCACAGGCACACAGCTAATGCGTGGGAGAGCTGGCATTCCAATCCAGGTCTGCCTATGCCCCAAACCTGGGCTGTTTCCATTATTCTTTCCAGTGGGAATATTTAGCTGTCTCAAGGATGACCCACACCTGCAACCTATTGGTTATCTGGTATTTTGACTGTCAATACTATTTAAAAGGCAGCTTCCTGTCCCTCTCCGTCCCTCCCAATGTCTGGTGAAAGTACCTTGGAGTCAACGGGTCTGTTTTTGCTCTCTGATCCCCAAGCGAAGTGTGTGGTGTCTGGTGGGCATCACATCACACTGGCTGATCCAGTGGGCAAAACGATGCCCTCGGTCAGACCCGCGCCAGCACGCCAGGGTATGCCAGTGAGCCTGCTGTGACCCTGGCCTCCCTTCTCTGCACACTGACAGGTCCAATGGGGAAACGTGTCCAATCTCTGCTTTGCAGTGTCCACATCTCCATGGGGTGAATGGGCAAAACATGCCAGGTCTTGCCAAGAAACAAAACCTTGGCAGAGACTAAGGGTCATATGCAATTAGAGCTTAAGGGTTTCCAGGAAGGCACGTGGCTCAGCCCTTCCACTATGCAGGTGACAGGTCTGGGGCCCGGGGAGGAGATGAGGTTCCATGGCCATATAGACCTGAAGGAGCGAGGATTAGAACAAAGAGATGATCTGTGTCTGAAAGCTTCGTCCAGCAAGCATTGCTTTCAGATCCTGTCTTTTCAGTGCATTATCACTGAAACATCTGTAGGGTACAAACTGCTATCCCTAACTTGTAAATGTGATCCTGGGACCCCGGTTGGTGAAATGCCGTGCTCGGGGTCCCTCAGTTGCAGTAGAGGCAGAACGATGACCCAGATCTCATAACAAAGAGGTGTTTATTCCTGCTGCTTCTCCAGGCCAGGAGGAAGGTGCTAGGCAGGTTGTCAACCTTGCAGGTGAGCTGCTTTCTGACTCTTACTGGGCAAAGAGAGTGACATTTGGGTACTACTCCACAGGCGCTGAGCCTCAGGCACTGAGGCTGCCCGGTGCTGGGGTGCAGGAGTCAGAGAAGATGACTTGAGCAGTCATGTATTGAGCCTTCCTTTGTGTTCCTTTGGGGAAGGGTCATCCTTTCTTGGTTGACGTAGAACAGATGATGTCCTGATCTTAGGTGGCAGTCCCAGAGAGTCATGGCCGAACCTGGTGTCTCTTGAGCAAGGCAGGATGTGTGAACTTCAGACATACATGTGCCCTGTCATCTTAGTCCCTCTATTGACTGTCCAGAAGTGAGTCTAATGAAGACAGAATGTCTGCTGTAAACAAATCATTATCTGTGATCAAGGGAGTGTAAACAGGGCCCGGCCTGGGAGCGGGCTGTCTCTCCCTACCACAGACACGGAACACGCCGGCTCTGGGGACCTGCCGCAGTCTGGAGTCAATAACGAAACTTCCTGGATCTTGAGGGGAAGACCCCAAACCAGACACGCCAAGGGCTCTGAGAGTGTCTTCCGCATCGGATCTTATTGCAAAGGTTGGAAAGATGGAATCCAAGCAGGAATAGGTGAGCTTTATTAAAAAAATAATTTCAATGGTCTTAAGTGCTTGAAATGCTGATCTATAAAGGGTTGAAAATATATATCGCAGAAGCATTTGCTACAAGAATACTTTTGAATGCTAGGACCTGCGTGGGATTCAATTTACTTAATCTTACTTAGATCAACATTTTTCTTTCTCTATGCCTTTAGACAAGTAATTAGAACCTCTTGATTCTTCATTTATAATGCATACTCTATATTTATAATACATACTGTATAAATTTTATTTGGTTTGTAGGGGTTACATTTATATGTCTAGCATATCAGTCCTTAACAGGTAGTAGCTCTTATAATAATTACTATAATTATCACTATTTCCATCATTCTCACCATTTAATTACCACTGTGTAAACTGAAGGGCAAGTGTATGTTCTAATTAATAAGGGAACAGTGGATATCTCTTATTGATTATAAACTAAGAGCCAGTTCTTATACTTGGTGCTAGGGTCTGTCAATTGAACCTGGGCAGGCTTTACTGCGATGGCCCCGAATCCTCTCTACCTGAGAGCCCAGGGCCTGCCCATTTCCTCCTAATGGACCACATTCCTGCCTCCTCCTGTGGTGTCTGTGCCCATGGGCCAGACTTCCTGGCCGCATCCCACCATGCCCACCTGAGCCCAAACGACCACCCCTCTTCTCTGGATGACTGTGGTAGTGTCTTAACTTCTTTCTCCCCTTCCCTTTCCTTCTTTTCTCCTGCCCACAGGCTAGTCTCACTGAAGAAGCCAGAGTGTTCTTTTAAAAATGCCATGTATAGCCCTAACCAGTTTGGCTCAGCGGGTAGAGCATCGGCCTATGGACTGAAGGGTCCCGGGTTCAATTCCAGTCAGGGGCATGTACCTTGGTTGCGGGCACATCCCCAATAAGAGGTGTGCAGGAGGCAGCTGATTGATGTTTCTCTCTCATCGGTGTTTCTAGCTCTCTATTCCTCTCCCTTCCTCTCTGTAGAAAATCAATAAAATATATTTAAAAACAAACAAACAAACAAACAAAAAAACGCCATTTATACTATGTCACTCCTGTGCTGGAAACTCTACGGTGACCCACCATGCCACTCAGGGTGGAAGCCCAAATCCTCATCATGTCCAATAAGGCCACTGGATCGTCCCCTGCTCAGGATTTGGTGCTCAGCTCTCCGATCACCTGTCCTCGTGCTCACACTCCAGCCAGCTGGCTCCTCTCACCTTCTAACACCCCTGTGGGTCAGGGGTGGGAGCCGTGAGCTGCCTCTGCCCCTCCCTCCCTGTCACTCATTTCTTGTAACCCCACCCAGGGCGCTTGTCTGCGCAGCCCATTTAACAACGTTGAATTCCCTGCCGCCTCCCACAGGAGACAGTGGGGCGGGCTGGAGGCTGGGCATGTTAAGAAACACTAGTCTGTTCATTAAGGATTTCCTAGTCTGCTTCTACCTGAAGCCAAACATCTGGATGGAATATGCAAAAGCCAGACCACATATTTGGGTGTTCTTCACATGTGAGTTTTTGCCAGCAGAATGCAGACCATCTGGTGGCTGTTGCTGCTTCACTTTTTATCCTTGCGTTAAGGTTCAGTTACTTTAAATCCAACAAACATTTGTTTACACCAACTTTTTGCTAGACCCCCCTGGTGGCACGGGATACAGAGATGAATGAATCCCCCTGGAGGAACTGCCAGGCTAGAGGGATGGGTGACAAGGTCACAATTAATTCGACCTAAGACAAAAGAGTCACATGAATGTTCCAGATCCGGATCCACGGGCCACTTCACGATGGGGTTCCTGATAGCAAATCACAGGCAAGCATTGAACTTGACTTTGGAAGTCTTAATCTGACAAGGCCAATGAGATTCATCTTAGTTTGTTCTCCCCTACAACCTACCCCAACCCCAATCACCAAGTACTCTGGATTATTCTTCTGCTACCCCTTTCCCATCCCCGGAGCTCTGCCCCCACCAGCCTGATCTCCTCCCCTGAGTTTCCCATGTCACCCCTTCTCAGCTGACAACTCAAGATGCTTTCATTTTTAAAACTTGACAAATGACTATCGCTTCCCAGGTCAAGCCTGCCCGGTCATCTGAAAATCAGATGCTGTCCATGACACAGACTCATGAAACACTTCCCATCTCATTTGCCCCTCTTCTCCTTTGGGAGTCAAGCCAGGTTCTTTACTCCTTCCAGGGTCCGGTCCACATCGTCCTGATGCCTCCCTTTCCTTTCTGACTTTTGCTCTGTATGGAAGGTATCTCCATTTGTGCACATGTTACCTGTCCTTCATACTTAGCTCAAGTGCCATCTCCTATGGGAAGCCTTCCCTGATTCTTCCAGGATAAAGATATCTTTCTGTTCTCTAAATCCCCTGAAGACTTCTGTTTGTGGAAGCATTGTGGCAAGAGTGGAAGCTTGAGCTAAAACAGGAGTGGGCTTGAAATTTGATGAAGACACTGAACAGCCAGGGTGCTCTTAGGGAGTGGACCTCTGGAAGCCTCAGGTTTCATATCCATGAAATGGGAAATAATCACACCTCCTATATTCATTGTGAGGATGCGAGAGAATATATGCAAAGCCCTTAGCACATTGCCCATAGTAGGTGATTGACAAAGGGTAGTTTTCGTTATCAATGATGGCCATTGTGATGCACTGTCTGTAAGTTATGCGGCTATTATCCAAAGCTCCTGCCTGGGAGACCCCAGTCCATCTCACAGGGGGGCTACCTCAGGGCCTGGCCCTGGTGGGGGATGGACAATGACCACACGTAATCCGGGGGGAGGGGGTGCTCTGGGGCAGCTGGGGGCACAGCACGGTCACAGGGAGCAGCAGGCCCAGGGCCCACACTATCAAAGGGCTGAGGTCCCACGAGGACCAACTTGTTTCATGAAAACAAAGGCCAGGGTTCCCTTGAAAATCCTACTTTTCCCCAGATTTCCCTCTCGGCTGCTTCTGTGGCCACACATGTTTCCGATGAACCCGCATTCAAATGAATTTCGGCCGACAAATAACTCGATGCAGCTCTTTGGTGGGAGAGAATTCCTTCGGGATGAGGTCATGGTTTGGCTACAGTAAAATTAAAAATAACCCAGAACCCCCGGCTGCCCAGCCTGGCATCCACCCAGGACAGTGCATTTGGGAACCATTAGCGGGTTTATCGGGGGAACGTATCGCAGAAAACCTGCTTCTGTTTATAGACCATTTTATTATTCTGTTTTGACATTTCCCTTTTTTCTTCAACCTTTTTCCCCCCCTTAAGCAAATATCTATTAGACTGAGTTGAAATGTGATCCAACCAAATACACTCTTTTTTAACTCCAGGCTAAAGCAGGTCTGACTAGAAGCAGAAAAGCTTAAGTGAGAAGTTATGATTTACTTTCTTTCTAAAGGGAAACAGTGTCAGAGGAGAGTTTTATGTGACAAGGGCACTTTTGGAGCACAGAGCAGGGGCTGGCAGCTGGCACAGACCTCGCCTGGGAAAGCGCTGGTATTTAGAAGGCTGGGCACAACCTTGGTCGGCATCACCCCCTGCCCCCAGACCCCCAGGCCAACCCTGAATCACGTGCAGAACCAGAGCTGATCCCAAGAAGGTCAAGTCCCCAGATTTGGATTGTAAGTTTATGGACTGTCAGATCAGGCAAGGAACTTAGAGCTCATATACTTCCCTCCACGCCCATTATCTTACTGACAGGTAAACTGAGGCCCCTAAGGATGCAGTGACTTGCCCACAGTAACTACACTGGAACATGGTGCTAGAGGGAGTGGGCCTTGGACTGGAGCTCAGAAGTCATGAGTAGGAGAACCAGCTCTGCCACATGATCCTAAGCAAGAGACTTGATTTTATTGAACCTCGAGTCCATCATCTGTAAAATGGGATAATAATCTGTGTCTTGCCTATAGCACGCAGTTACGAAAGGATCCAGTGAAGAGCAAATATTGACCAAGTCACTCTCTGTGCTATGCTCCCTGCTAAGCCTTCATACACCCATCGGCTACTCACAGCAACCCTGCCAATTAGATGCCCAAATGGTCCCATCCTGAAGATGGGGATGCTGAATGAGGCTCAAAGAGGCTCAGCAACACGACCGAAGTTGCATAGATGGAGGATGGCAGAGGCTGGAACTGAACCTAGAGTGTCCGAGGCCAGAGCCTGTGCAGGTAACTCTGATAGGACTGGGTCTCTGTGACCAATTAAAGGAGAACCCAGATGCAAAGGTGAAAGGTGAGATCTGGGCTGAGCCAGAACAGAGACCTGGGTCTCCTGCCTTCTGCTCTGTGTCCTTTTCCGGGACCCTGGGCGGCCCCAACTTCTGGAGGGGAAGGCGGCCAGGCTGCTTTCCTGCTCTTTTTGTCCAGCCTGGAGCAACAGATTAAACTATGAAATGGAAGGATGGTTTGAATTCTCTTTAAATGCATCAAAGCCCAGACCTGAAAGGAATGTGTGCTGGGAGGGTCGGGCTGGGAGAGGCGGGCCTTCCCTGAAGGTTGACACACATAACAGCATTTCACGGGCATGTCTGTGAGGCTGTGAGGTCCCCTCTGCCCTTGCATTTCCCTCCCCCCCCCACTCTCCCCCTCCTTCCCTTCCATTGCTGATTGGTCTGAGGCAGGACTACCTCTGGCTGCCTCTTCACAAGCCCTGCCTGATCCAATGGCCTGCCCTAACTTCCTCTTTAATCTCTGTGTTTGCCTCCCATTGGTCTCCATGTTCCTGCTCCACTTGTGTGTGTGTGTGTGTGTGAGTGTGTGTGAATGTGTGTGTGTATGAGTGTGTGTGAGTGAATGTGTGCATATGAGTGTGTGTATGAGTGTGTATGAGTGTGTGTGAGTGAACGTGTTTGTGTGTATGGGTGAGTGGGTGAGTGTGTGTGTGTGTGTGTGTGTGTGTGTGTGTGGCCCCTGCCCAAAATGTTCTGTCCTCCACTCTTTGCCCATCTAACAGTTCACCCTTCAGGTCCTGGTCCAAGTGTCCTTCTCAACACAACCTCCCTGACCCTCCAGCTTCATTCATCTCCCCTGAGTCTCCCTATGTCTCCCAGGGAACCGCTGCTTTTTCTTTGTGCCCTGCTTACAATTCTGTGCTCACACATGTATTCATTTTTTAAATTTCTCTTTATCTAGACTGGAGCTCAACAAACTTTCTATTAATGTAATAAGCTGTTTATCACAACCCACACAGCCTATGAGTTTAAATGATTTTTACATTGTAAATGGCTATATAAGCACCTTCCTAATGTCCTTGGTTTTGCTTCTTTGCCCTGCAACATCCAAAATATTATTTTTTATATTTACCTTTTAAGATAAAGTTTGCCAACCCCATTCTTGAGTGTAAGCTCCATGAGAGCCCAGAGCATGTCCCTTTACCTGCTCTACATACCAGTGCCTCACTCAGGGCCTGACACAGAGGTGGGCGTTCAATAAATGTCGGTCTATGGAAATTATCTCCCTTTCATCCAGGCCCTCACGGAAGGCAGTAGCTCAGTAGGAAGAATTAATATTGCATCCAGAAATCTCATTTGAACTCCAACTCTCCTGTTTATTGGCTGCGATACTCTGGTAAGTTTATACCCATTCCAGAGCTTGGAATGTAATGGAAAGTAAATACAAGTTTGACTAAAGGAATGGAGAGTGGATCCAAAACATAGATCTGGAAGTAAATGAATGTTAAGGTAAAAAACAGGACATATTTTAGCTGACTATAATGAGCATATTAAAAATCAATGTCCAAGAGTTAATTGACCAGTGTTTCTTTAGAGGTCCGAGCTCCTGTGGCTGGAGTGTGCAGACATTGGCAATGACCCTCTCCTAGGAGTGTAATCGAAGGGCATTTCTGAATGGCACGGAACCCTGGGAACACATGCCATACTGTCACGATCTGATTTATGCTGATTAAGCTGTGAGATTTATATGTGTGCTGGTCACCTGGGGTTGCCTTTCTCCACATATCACAGCAGGGAAAGGAGGACTTTCTTTGTTCATGGATCTATGTGTGAATTTCATGGAAATTATAATGCTGATATATCAGCACTTCAAGCTTTTTTCTTAAGGGAAGCACAGACTTGTAAGAAGAAAGAAGGGAAGACACAGAAATCTGGGTGGCTGCCACCAGGCTAAATTGAATTTGTCATGAATAATAAAATAAAGATAAAATATGCCTTATTATTTGCAAATTTTAACTAAATCTATTAGCAACATTTAATTATAGCTATAAAAGTTGTCATCAAAGTGGCCTGCTCTAATATGAACATCAAAAAAGTAGACAATGAAATCTTCATTAGTTAATTGAAATTTCTTCATTTAATGAAGTGTCATTCTGATAGATTATGTGAAATAAATGATATGCACTGTAGTTTACAAATGAAATGGTGACAGTAAAAATGGTTCAAAAGAATAACATTGTGCCTCTGCTTTGTTCATTCATTCATTCATTTATTCAATGCCCTCACTCTTGTATAACATAACACACAACACACATGCTGCCCAATGTCAGTGATGGCAGTATCCAAGACAAGGGATGGAACTCAGTAGACATTTCTGTGTGCACAGACAACCATCTAGCCAGCTCTCAGCCCTCACACACCCGGAGGAAGAAACACTCAGTGCCAAAAACACTTGCATTTTACTCAGGATAAAAGGTGTCATCTACAAGGTTATTGCTGTAATGGGACATTACAGACAGTATCTTACATCTGTGGGTGAATTGCTCAGGGGAGATGCCAATGACGGTGTTAGGTTGAGGCTAGGATGAAAGATTGAGGATGATTAGATGCCTGTCTCTCCCACTACTGCACGGCCCTCATCCATCCTTCATAGATTGCAAAGTGAATTTAGAAACTTCATTAACTGATAAAAGTCCCAGGATAGCGCTTGCTGCAAGTGAATGCAGTAACACTGGCTGTTGGAGGAGAGTGGGCCAAGCCCAGGAAGCCAGCAGGAGGCATTATTCTGACCTTGGGATGTAAGCTAGTGTGTCCAGATTCACTTAGTAGAAGGTTCCCTTCCCCCTCCCACACACACCTGTGCTTTTGAGTGATAGTTGTACACACCAGCTGAGCTGATATCTATCCTGGATCCTGTCTCCCGATGATTAGAGATTGAGGTCACCATCACCCAACCCTCAATTTGTACCTCCTCAGGACTTCCTGAAGCCACCTCTTCCCTTGTTCTGTGTCCTATGAGTCTCTAGATTGTGGAGGCCCAAGTCCCCAAGATCCAATTCTGGGTTTTCTTAGGGCCATCACAGCTTCCCCAAACTAGCATGCTGAGGAGAACCCCAGGAGGTGTGTGATGGGAACCATGCAGGCTAAGAGAGAAGCAATCCCTCACTTCCCATCAACACCAGGGTGATGGGGCACTAAGCCTGGTTTCCTAACAGACAGGCTCAGCTGCCTGGTTTAGAATCCCAGAACTGCCCCTCACAGCCCTAAGAACTTGGAGAATTTACTTAATATCTTTGTGCCTTGGTTTTCCCCTCTGCAAAAATGTGTTTGTTTTTAAAAATAGTACGTATCACATAGAAAAGTTAATATGCATAATCACTTACTTGGTCTAGCTCCTGGCAAGTTCCGTATAAGCATGTATACTTATTTAATCCTTACTAGCAATGGCTGGTTTCCTCTCTTCAGTCTATTTTTCCAGGTCATCCTCCCACCCAGCAGCCAGTTGAAGGTGTTTCCATGGCTTGCTATACCCCTAATATCTTTTCACCTTGTCCAACCTTTCCTCTCACTGCAATCCCATATGCTTTTCTCCCCCCTCCTCCCCCCAAAACCCATATGCTCCAGCCATGTAACTCCCTGGCTGTGTCATGCTGTCTTGCCTTTGCACATGCTGCTGCTTCTAACTGAAACAGTCACCCCTTTGACCTTGCTTCTTTGGATGTTCCACTCCAGTCTGCAATGCTCTGTGGCCATCACCTGGACGAACTCCTTGTCATCTCTCAACACGGCCAGGCTACGTTAGGTTCTCACGCCCCTTATCAAATGACACTGTGCTTGTCTCCGTCACAATCCTTGTCAAATTAAATTATATTTTATGCCTCCCACTCTCTCGTGTTTATAACCACATTCTTGATAATTAGCACATGGTCTTATTTATACTCAATATAAGTAACTCAGTAGCTGAGAAATGAAAGGAACAGTGACTGAGTTTTAGAGAAGAAATGAAGGATGTTTCCATTGAGGACATCCTCCCTTTGTTCCCGAGTCAGTGATCTTCACTTATCACCACAGGGGCTCAGAGATGTTAATTTGACAACCCTTTGAAAAATCACGCAAGGAAAACTGTAATTCCACAGGTACAGTCTAGTTATCTTGAGGTGACAAAATGTGTTAATAACAGGTAGTTTAAGTCAACATGCCAAGCATTTCTGCTTCTCAAACAACCCAACTCCTGTCTAAGGCTAGAATGGGACATTTATTAAAAACACTAGCAAAGTCTGTCAAAGTGAGACCTTTCATACCCATAATTCCTACCATCTGTAACATCTTATGTTACATAAGATCCCCAATTACCAGTAGCAGTGTTAACCCATCATCTGTCCCAAATATTTTTAGATGTTCTTTATACACTCCACTTAGCTCCCCTTTTCTGTTTTTATAAATCTATGTTCTTTACTTGCCACAATTAATTTTGTGCTGACTTTATCATATCAGGAGACTATCCAAAATACTTTGGAAATTATTTTTCAGAAGTAGTATAAGGCATAATAACATGTTATATTGGAACCAAAGAAAACAATTACAAGTCTCTTAATTAAGGAGAGCCAATCAAGTTTTCATCTCCCATCATATAATATTACAAATAGACTTCTTACAGGATTATTCTTTCTACCTAGATAAGAAGTCACTCTGTAAGTCTGTGGTATGATTTGTAATAATAGGATAGAAAGGGATATATTTTCAGAAATTCCTAATGCTAATTATTTCATAATGTATCTATTCTATTAATTCTTAACCAGTACTGGAGTACTGATTTACTTAGAGTTATATAGTCTTTAAGTTCTAGTTGGACATCCCGAAACTCCAAGTTAAATAAATATGAGCAATTATTTACCATTTGTTAAACAAGAAGGTATAGAACTGTACCTCTATTTCTTTGGGGGAAAAAGGCAATACTAACATACATCCCTAAATAGAATTGTGCGTCTTGTAAGGTATTGAACTTCTCTGTGATACAAATTTAGAAGCAAAAATGAGATAGCACATACCAAAGCGCCTTAAATAATAAAATCTGATTGTTGGCACACTTCATAAGTAGAGGCTATTTTATGTGTAACATACATTGTGGGTCCCCACACCAGAGCCCCTAGGTCTACCTGGATGTCAGTGGTGGTTGTGATGGGCAGTTACCATGTGCAGTGTAAGCGGTCCACCCAGGGGCCAACTCCCCACTTTTCTGTTTCCTGGCATGCATGCTCACACACAAACAGATAAATTGTGTATTTGTCTAATTGAGGTACAAAAAGGAAAAAGATATATTTAAAAAAGAATTCCTGCCAAGGAAATGGAGCCAAGGAAATGGATATATCCACAGGTAAAGAGACAATATTGAGAATTTAAAGACAATAATTGGTAAAGTTATTACTGATTATTTCTAAAGGTGAATAAAATGTATTATTTTCTATGAAAATGCAAACAACTGCTAAAATACAAATATATAAAGTGCAGGAATAAGGCTCATAAATATGGAAGAAATTAAGTGAACTGACTGAGAATATCTCCCTAAAAAATATAGATTGAAATGGTTTCTTAAGCAATTGTTTTGGATCTTCAAACAACATATAATTGTTTAGTTTTTTAAAAATTTAAACCCACTCTCACCACTTCTATTTACCATTGTAGTAGAGGTTTTAGTTAGTGTTAGGGGGCAAGAAAAAAGAAATAAAAGGGATTAGGGTTGATAAAGTAAAACTTTGGGTCCTTATTCATAGATAGACTAACTAAATTAGAAGATTTGCAATAATGGATGGTAAGACTCAATTGTTAATATGCTTATTCTCCCAAAACTAACGTGTAGATTAAAAGAAATTCCAATAAAATTCCACCAAGTTTTTTTGGGGTAGAAATCGACAAGCTGTTTCTAATATTCCCATGGAAATGAAAGGGCTAGAAGAGCAAAACTTATTTTAAAAAGAACAAAATTAATTATTTAATGGAACAGCAATTAACATCTCTGAGAACATATTTCCGGAAACTGGCTAAGACAAATAGTGTGGCACAGACATTGTCGGATATACGTCACAGAAGGATGGGTGTTGACTGCGCAGAGTGGATGAGAGGAGGAAGAAAGTAAAGTCTGAGTGATCTTAGGGACAGATAATGAAGCTTGGAGTAAACAAAGCGAATGAGCCAGGGAGAATTTGATAGTTTTTGAGAGCTCTTTAGAAATGATATTTGTTAGGTATCAATAATCAGTTGGAAGAAGAAGAAAGAGTAATGCCTATGAGGTGGGCTTGAATCTAAAGACACTGAAAATGGAAACTCAAGACGAAACCTGGGCATTTCCAAATTACTTTCTGCTTATCTTCTGTGATATTCAGAAGCCCCAGGACAAAGAAAAATACGTCCACAGTACCTAGCAACTTTATTTTTAGAATGAACATATTGTCTTTGCTAACCAGAATTCTAGAGACAAAGTTGAACCAACTAATAGTGCTTATAGATGCCAGGATAAATGACTGGACTGTTAGGGCAACACGCCTAGGTTGCTATCCAAGGTGCTGAATAGATTTGTCTAGTTTTTGGAGATGCCTTCTGTTGCACTTCTTCGCTAGCCTCTGATGGAGTAGCTGCCAAGTCCCAGACTGAGCAAGACTCCACCTGAATAGCACACCTGCCCTTGCTAGGACTAGCTGACTCAGACTTTTGATCAAGACATCAACCTGACTTCTCAGCTGGACTCCTAGCAGAACGGCGGCACGATGCAAGTTCTCTGTGTCCATGGAAGTTAAAAATATCCTCACAGATAGGTAAATATTTTCTCTAGGGATAAAACTGACCAACCAGGAGAGTAGAAAATTTGTTACTGTGGATGGTTGTGAGCTGTCAAAATTAATTCTCAGGGATTCATCTTAGCAAACTCAGGTTTCAGAACCCTGAAGTCTCCAGTTTGCAGGAAGCTTCTATTGGTCCCTAGCATATGTTGAGCTTGGTCCTCTAAGGGACATTTTCCTGCCCTCAGGAACTTAAAATCTAGTTGAAAAGCAAACATATAATTTAAAGTACTCTATGGTGACCTATATTTAGTATCAAATAAATTAAATGCACGAGGAACTAAGAAGAGAGAGGATTAGCATGTACTGGGTAGATGGGGAAAGCTTCATGGAGGAGGTGAGTATGACCTGGGCCTTGATGTAGTGGTAGACTTCAGATAAACAATGAGGAAGAGGGTGTGCATGAATGGCAACATGATGGAGTAGAAATTCCCATGGTACATTTTGGAGGTAAATACCTCCAGATTCAACCTACAGCTCCCTATCATTTCATCTTCCTCACACATAGAATACCACCACCTTTATACCCACCTCCACAGTGATTAGATAATTTTTTCATACAAAATATAATTCTTTCAAATATATTGACATTTAGAAGAAAATAATTTAATAGCTGCCCCAAGTACATTCAATATTTTTCTAGAAACATGCTTCTTTGAGGTATAAGGGGCCTTTTAAAACTACTGGTCCTCAAGTCACAACATGGAAGACTTGGGTGGCTTAGAAATGGTTAGTGAAATAATAAGTATAGCTCTGTCAGGGTGCAAACAAAGACTATTAAAAATGATCAGAAAGCACAAAGAGGAGGTATCTGGAAATACGCTATTTGATGGGAAAAACTGAAAGATTTCAATGAGAAAAGACTTTCTTAAGTGAATTTACAAGAACTTTCAGCCTAAATGACTCTTTCTAAACTAAATTCTAGGACATCTAAAATCTTATCACAATTTCAAAGGGTATTTTGATGGAGGTATTTTTATGATATCCAGGATACTTCCAGGATTTTTGCACTTTATGTAATAGAAAACAGGCAAGAGAAGAGCTATGGAAGTAAAAAATACAGTCCCAGAAGCTTGATTTGACCATGGAAGAAAAGCTCCCTTCTTTGGAGTTTGAGTTTTGAGCTGGAGCAGACAGAAGGGCCAAAACCTCTCATTATTTAGAAACCATGTAGATGTGATCAGGAGCATTTTCTACTAATAGAGATCAGGATTTTGACATTGGATAGATTAATGCACTTAATGAATATAGTTTACATAAATTAATCAATATTGTCATTAGTATTAGTCAGTCACTTAGTTTGTGATGATTAAATAGAGTGCATAATTTTCCTTTTTTAAAAAAATAGATTTTTATTGATTTCAGAGAGGAAGGAAGAGGGAGAGAGAGAAACATCAATGATGAGAATCATTGATTGGCTGCCTCCTGCACGCCCCCCCACTGGGGATCAAGCCTGCCACCTGGGCATGTGCCCTTGACCCGAATCGAACCTGGGACCCTTCAGTCCGCAGGCCAACGCTCTATCTACCGAGCCAAACCGGCTAGGGCTCTTTTCTTTTTTTAAAAATTTTAAAGATATTTTTATTTATTTCAGAGAAGATGGGAGAGGGAGAGATAGAAACATCATTGTTGAGAGAGAATTGTTGATCAACTGCCTCCTGCAAAACCCACACTGGAGATGGAGCCCGCATCCTGCAACCTGGGCATGTGCCCTGACTGGGAATTGAACGATGACCTCCTGGTTCATAGGTCGATGCTCAACCACTGAGCCACGCTGGCTGGACAAGAATGCATAATTTTCAAACAGCCAACACTCAGGAATTCTATCTACTCCTTGACAACCTAGAGCAGGGGTGGGCAAACTTTTTGACTCGAGGGCCACAATGGGTTCTTAAACTGGACCGGAGGGCCGGAACAAAAGCATGGATGGAGTGTTTGTGTGAACTAATATAAATTCAAAGTAAACATCATTACATAAAAGGGTACGGTCTCTTTTTTTTTTTTAGTTTTATTCATTTCAAACGGGCCGGATCTGGCCCATGGGCCGTAGTTTGCCCACGGCTGACCTAAAGCATAAAATCAGGCGTGAACACAAATTGCAAATATTCACCAGGTTTCATGAATTCAGCCAGCTGAACCCTTCATCCTATCCTTCCAAGAGAACCCTGATTAACAATAAACCTTCTGGTTGGTATGAAGGGTGTTCAATTCCTCACTAGCTGTATTCTTATTGACAATCACACATATGCTTTACTCAATTTTTCCTGTCACGGAACTCTCAACCCTCACTTAATTAGGATTTCTCCCTCCCCCTCTCCTCCCTCCCAGCTTTTGTCCACTTATAATTTGTCATATGTCAATTTATAGAAAATGTCCCATTTCTATTAATTTCTTTTTGTCTTTTGTATAAAACACCATAGAAGGGTTCTCTTGGGGATCCTGATCCATTGAGAACACACATAATTAGGTCCCAGGTGATTCGCTTGCAGGCATTGAAAGTAATACTATAGAATAGTTTCTATGTTCCACAGTGAAGAGAATTGCCTTGGTGCTAAAGTTGCCTGAAAAACTGTTCTTATAAGGAATAGATTATTTGCTGATTTTTCCGAATTCACAAAATGCTACTGTCCTTAAAATAATGATTGAAAGAGCATTTATTAGGGTTTCTTAGCCTTCTCAGACAAGTATATCTCATGCATTTCTGTACTTATTTTATGCTTTTTTCCTAATGGAGAGTCTTTGCTGAAATGAATAAGACACAGCTGATACCAAGAGCAGTACATTTTTGGGTATTTCATGTTGTACTTGAAGAAACTGAGGCATAGAGAAGTCAAAGGCAGATGACGTGATTTCCTGGTGCTCAGAACAGATCTTTGGCAAATATCTATGCATGCCACATATCTATGATCATGTGCTTATCACCCACTCCACCTTGAACATCATATATAAAATAGAGGTGTATTTTTAAATATATGTACCAAATTTTAATTTTCACTTCACACCCAAAACTTCTGTACAAAAAGAGGCAAAGCAGGCAAAAAATCACAATGATAGCAAAGAAGATATGAAAACTTTAAAACAGCTTTGTGTATGCACCAGCTTTCATAGATGTAGTGGGGAAATTGAGCTTCAGAGGGTTTGTTTCTTTAAGATAAAATTTCGACATTTATTATGAGTATCTAGAAAACTCACAGCTGTCTAGGATACACAATTGAAGGAGAAGTCTCTGAATTCTACTGGACACTTGGATTCCCAAATTGAGAGGGTTTTATTTTTCTTTTGAGGAAGCATGAAATTATTTTTACTTCAATGCAATGATGAAAAACTTCAGTTTGCCACTAATATCTTGGTATAATGGTAATGACTAGGAGTGAACTTTGAGGAAGCATGATATTAATTGGTAGTTAAAAGATAGTATCCAAGACTTTCTTTCTGGTTGTTAATTAATATGCCAGTCTGAATGGATCGCCACAATTCAAACATTTATTGCCACTTGTTTTGAGCTTTTTTTAAAACCACTAATTCCTTGTGGTCCATGAAAAGTTTCTGAGAACAGTTATAATGCCAAAATAGCAGTAGTTCTGAGAAATGTAATTTTCCTTTTGTTGCTTGCTCCCCAAATAAATATGGGAGTACAGAAAACACTGTTTATTTGTAAACTATGAGACAACAGATATGAAATATAGTTAACATTGACATGAAGACTGTTGTTAGCACTTTCCCTAAACCCCCCATAGGTCTTGGACGCATGTGCATGCAGCATAGAAACCATGATTGTTCAAGGACTCCTGATGCCTGGAGGACAGACTGTTAAAAGAATTTGTCTCCCACAGTAGCTCTGGAGTGGGCCTAAGGTCCACCACCTGCCCGTGATCACAGACATTCAGTTAACCTGGCCTCCTGACACTCAGAGGCAACCTATCAGACCCTGGGCTTTGGAGAACCCACATCCTGGCGAATGAATTTTGGCTTTGAGAAAAGACCACCTGGCTAAACTGGGGCAGGCCAGCAGCCCCTCCCATGTATTTGGTCCCTTTTGATATAAAGTCTAATTAAAAAATGATACCCGTGCTCAACTATTCGCTCTGCAAGTCCATTCCTCTTTCCAAGACTGAATCTCCTTTCCAGATAAAAGAGGAAAACAGACCCAGTGATGATGAACATTCAATGCCTCTATGTGTCCAGTCTTAACAGTTGTTGCCCAAGGATACCATGTGGCTGCCAAACAGAAGAACTTTTCTTAAGCTGAATATTGAATGAATGTGTTCACCCATCGTTACCCCATTTTCTGGCTTCCCCTGGGACATTAGAACCCCGAGGCTTGAAAAGTTCCCCAAGGCCAACTAGTGTGATTCTATTCTGGTGGGAGAAGAGCCCCCCAGGCCGCTGTACTGGTTTAGCTTGAAAAGCTTTAAGGAAAAGGGTCTTTCCTCTCTCTGTTGACTGACATTTAGATACAGACCATGGAACCTGTCCTGCCATGGCTGGATTTCTTTGATAAAAATAAAACAAAACACATGTATACCTCCCCTTTTCTTGGAGGACTCAAGGGAATGCCAGCTGGCCAAAAAATCTGGAAAGCAGTGGTGTGACAGCTCCTTTCTTGGGACATTGTGAATGGTGTCAAGCTCTAAGGTACCCAGACCCAACTTCTGGAATGATCATCCACTTGGTAACTTCCTTTCATTCTCTAGGCCAGACTGAGGATTTATTTTAAAGTATCCAGTCTCATCCCATAGTAGTATATATAGGCCACACGGTGAAAAGGAAAGAGCATGGAGTCGGGAGTGAGGCATCCTGGGTTCTAGTCCTTCATTGGGGCAGTAGGGTCCTGATTGACTTCACCCTCTGTTCTTTTTTTTCCAATCGAGATTAGATTTCCTGGATTTCGTTCCAAGCTATGATCTTCAGACAGAATGACTCTAGGCCAGTGGTTCCCAACGTGGGGCACATGCCCCATGGAGGGGCAATTTGATTTTTAAGGGGGGCAATTCGAGAATGAGATATTAGTGAATTTTTTGCATTTCTTATGGTTCTAGGGGCCTCATATATAGTATATAAATATATATTATGACATATTTATGCATTTCAGTTCTCTATTATATGTTTTGAAACTTTATTTGCCTTTTTTCATGTCACTTCATATTACTTTTTAAACAATTTCTTAGTGATTTCTTCCTCAGTACTTCAACTGCCCTTTCGTTCTTTTATTTTTCTCTTTCATGGATGCCATGTTCTTTGGAAGCTTGTTTAGACCAAGTTAATGTGAAGAGGAGTTCACTTTTTGAATAATAAGAATTACATGTCACATAGGAGCATCAAGATGTTAGAGAAGCTTGGGTAGGGCGTGGCCCAAAAAAGGTGGGGAACCACTGCTCTAGGCCTTGTCATACCGTCAGTCATCAGGATAAGGTGGGGTGATGCTTAGTGGACTCCACTTACTAAGAAAGAATGTGGGAGTCAGTCATTTTAATGACAGGGAGCCTTCGACTCAAAGGTAGTCTTAGGCAGAGAGGGCTCCTGGAGATTGTTGGTTTTCCATGTCCATTTCAGAGAGGAGCAGGGTGAGACACAGCTGAAGTGAGTTTCCCCAGATCACACTGTGAATGAACAGGGCTAGAGCTAACTGCAGGAACTCTGACCAGGCTTTACTCAAGGCAACAAGCTGGCAATGGGGTCAGGGAGAAGCTGTGTTTTAAAGACAAGGTAACCAGAAAACATAGATTTTTTTCCCCCTCCAAATTCCCCCCGTTTTCTGATAACTAATGAGTACCCCAGAACTCTATTGTCACAGGAATGGTCCACAGAGAACGAAGCTCCTATGTGGAGGGGCTGAGTGCCCCGCACTATGCAAATAACTGCAATGTCAGCAAACTTACCCACAATTTCAAAGCCAGAGCTCTGCGTCCTGGTCCCTGTGACAGAGGGTTGAAGATCTGTCCTGTCGTCTGGGTGTCCTTCCTCCTAACATGTCCCCGACTTCCAAGACAACCACTTTCGACAGCCCACCTACAACAGCACACCTATCTATTCTGGCTTCTCTCCCGCGAACTGATTCAAACACAGGTGATTTTCCTCTTGCAAACTGAAAGGGGACTTCAGAGGGGCATACATCCAGCAGAAAGGGAAAATGCTGATGATAAAACACGTGCACACAGAAAGGCTGCACGTGTGGTCTGCAGTCTCGGGAAAGAGAGGGGGCGCGCCGAATCCCAAACACCTGGGCTGGAACCGTCACATGCATTTTTCTTTTTTCTGGATTCCTCTCTCTCTCTCTCTCTCTCTGCCAGGATACCAGTCATGTTTCTTGTAGCTGAGCCGATACAGGAAATCAAATACTTTGTGTTTCTATCACTATACTTCCCAGAGAGATTACACATCTAGAATTTAAACACTACCACAAACGATCAGCAATTTCTGATTGTTACAGGCGTAGTTAAAGGACTCCAGTGGCAAAGTTCAACATCTCCAACTTTTGCCTTTGGAGGAGGGGGTTTTGTTTTAGACATTAAAGGTAAGGCTCTCAAGTCAACTTATGCTCTGCTGGGTTGAGTCAGTCAGGATACAAATTAAGGTCCATATATTGCAGTGACAAGAAGGAAACGGTTATGTAAATACACAAGTATTAACATCAATCTGTATTAAATTATGTAAACATATACATCTTCTGAGGTCAGTACATAGATCCTCTTCTTGGAGCAGAGCTTTACTGAAGCATTGCTCGAATCTGTTTGGAAGTCGACTCATCGTTCAAGTGCTTTGTAGTGAACCTGGATGGAGAGAGAATGATGGCGTTCACTGTGCAAATAGTGCTCTGTGAAAGCTCCAATAGTGACTTACCAGCCCATCTTTGCCTTGGGAGACATAAATGATATTTATAAATCAAGCTTAGGCTTGGTTCTTTAGACAGAGAGCCACATTCCAATGCCCAGAGTATTCTCATATGGATTGAATATTTGATTCTTCCTTCCAGAGGAATTGTGTATTACGATTATTAAACGAATAGATCAAATACTCAAATAATTACGGAGGAGATATTAAGCTGTCTCATTTACAGGGAAGTAGACCTCTCATGACTGAGTGCAGGATCTCGGCCATCTAGGCCACCCCTGCTAAGTCACGAATTTGAAAATATGGATTTGCATAGCAACATAGCAGCTCTAAAACATTTCTAGTCTTCTACTTTCCAGGCAACACTTATCCTCATTGACACCACCAGGGGGCACAAATGGAAGTGAACAACAACAACGACAAAAAATGATGCCATCTGCATCCTCCTACTAACCTGCTGCAGAAATAATTTATGAGAAGGAAAGGAAGGAGAAGTAACATGTAATAAAATCTTGACCATGTCCTAGGCTCTCCATGTAAGTTCTCATTTCACTGACACTAACTCTTTGCAAGAGAGTTTCTTACCTCCATTTGACAGATGTCAAAACTGAGATGTAGAGAGGCTACATGACCCATTCCAGATCACAAAGATGACCATGAAGGATTTGTGAACAATTTGGATACAGGTCTGGCTGCCTCAGAAGCCTGTGCTGTCTCACTTTACCACAGTGCCCAGGGGACACACACATGCCAGCACTTACAGGAGACCCACAGCCTACCACAGTGCCCTACTCTGGAAGTCTTGCTTGATCCAAAAACTTCAGTAACTAAAGTCTCTTTGCTAAGATGAAATGCCAGCCTTCTGTGAAATGGGCACCACTGGAGAAAACCTTGGTTGACCCTCAGAATCCTGAAGGCTCTTACAGTAATTCTAAAACCGTTCTGAACAATGATGGAGGAGCTCCACAAAACAGGATCAATCTCAGTGTCTAGTCTATTCATTTCATAGGCATCTCCTTCCTTCATTGACTGAATGAAGATAATGGATGGGCCTTACTTCTCTGCGTTGTGATGATGAAATGAGACAACGTGACTGGGAGCAGAGTACAAAACATTAAGTGTTGTACGCAGGCAGAATATTACTGATCTATCCCTGAGGCCTGGGAGGCTGCTTTGTCTAACGAGCCCCTACTAATCACAACCATTAAGCAGTGTGGCTGGGAGTTAGGGCCACAACCTGTGGGGTCACCCAGACCTGGGTTGAGGTCCTAGCTTGGCCATCTGCTATGCAACTTTTGGCAAGTTATTTGACTTCCCTAAATCTCAGTTTCTTCCATCTGTAAAAAGGAGATGATAAAAATGGCGCTGACCTTATTAACAGGTTGTTGGGAAGAGCAAATGTATTACAATATGCAAAGGACTACGCCTGATGCCTTAGCCCTCAGTCCCTAACAGCATCTACGTTCGCAAAGGATCTGAAGGGTTGGCCGCCCCTGGCAAAGCTACCCCGGGCCTGAGGCTCACCTGAGGGCATTCAGCAGCCCCTCCACACTGTCCGGGGCCTGTTCCTTCAAAACCTTTATGCAGCCTTTCATCTGGGAGGAGAAAACACAGCATTTGTTAATATCCTAGTAATTTTGTCCATAACTTCTGTCCATTATAGTATTTGTCCATAGTAATATCACATTATTTCTGCTCACAGAAATGACCAACAGACCTTCTTCTTCCCCCGCCCCCAGGCCAGTGACTTGCTCCTCTGGGCTTCCAGAAGGTTCCACATCAGGTTATACTGTCCTGTAGTTGAGCATTTTACATATCTGGCGTGTGGGGACACAGACTTGAGCCTCTGATCTTCTTGTCTTTTACTGAGAGCTAAGGGCAGAGCTTTTCCTCCAGGAGGTCCTCAGTGGAGGCTGAATGGATTATAAACCTGACCACTTTATCCCATCCCTCTGCCCTGAATGCTTTTCCTCCTTCAGCTGTTTGTTAAGACTCAACTGAAGATCACTAACACCAGGAAGCCTCTTCTGACTGCATTACCTTCACCAGGTGGAAGTCACCGCCACCTTCTTGCATTCGGAATAGTGCACTGGCAGTTAGAGAACCTCAGAGGTGTTAGTGCCCACACTGCCTGACTCCCTCACTAGACAGGAGAGGACTGGGAAAGACCAGTGGTTGGGAATGTGATCTGCATGGACGCAGAATGACTGGGTTTCATCCATGCTTATTTGTTAAATTAATATCTTCACGAACCCAGGCAAGTTTCTTGGCTTTTGTGCCTTTGGAATATAATTTATTCAAAATTTGGGGAGATCATGAAAATCAAATTTAGATCATAGTATATCATGCATATCCTGGAAAATTTTTTTGACAAAGGAAGAATCTTGCTGCAAAGAATATGGTCACTCATTTTAAACTCACATGTTCATGCACTGTATCAGATTTGGGTACGTTCAAGGCCTCTTTTATAATGGCCACTTATCAACATTTTCTGGGGGTATACCTCTGGTATGCTGCAAGTTTTTCTTTTTTTAAAAAAAAAATTGGATTGATTTTAGAGAGAGAGAGGAAGAAAGAGAGAGAGAGAAACATCGATTTGTTGTTCCACTTATTTGTGCACTCATTGATTGATTTTTTTAAAGGTGCTGGGGATTGAACCTGCAACCTTGTTGTATTGAGACAATGCTCTAACTGACTGAGCTACCCAGCCAGTGTGAAAGTTTGTCTTAAAAGCCTGATAAACCCTGATAGTAGGATGGAGGTAGCCAAAGCACAGGGTTGAGAATCATTTGGGGGTCATGTATAGGCTTATTGAGAAAGAATGTCATGGTCAATCAGAGATGCCAATCATGGGTACAGGATGGGGCCAAACTGCGCGATGTAGAGATTTGTTCCCTCTCCCAACAGAGCTTGTAGTCCAGTGGGAGGAGAGAGACAAATAGCTCATTATCCTATGTGTTCTTGTAAAAGATGCTAAAGGAGCAATGGGACCATAGATTAGAACAGGGTTGTAAGAGCAGTGGGTAACCGTTAGGAATGTCTAGTTCTATTTCAGGCTGATTAAAGTCATGGGTGTTGCTGGGGTCCAACCCCAGCGGGTCCAGGGGTCCCCAAAGGTGTGGACGGAGTCGGCAAAGAAGGAATGACACGGAGACAGCGTTCAGTTGATCAGCAGCCTAGCCAGGATCTCCAGCCAGGATCTCCAGCCAAGTTCTGGTCTGGATCTCCAGAGAGGTTCTGCTTCGGATCTCCAGCCAGGTTCTGTGTCCATGTTCTCTTGCTAGGTTCTCCAGGTTCTCCAGCCAGGTTCTGTAGCCATGTTCCCTCGCTAGGTTCTCCAGCCAGGTTCTGTCCAGGTTCTCCAGCCAGGTTCAGTTACCAGGTTCTAGTCAGGTTCTCTTGCCAATTTCTGTAGTCAGGTTCAGTCCAGGATCTTTTGCCATGTTCTCTCCAGCGAAGTTCTTCTGTCTCTAGTTCTGTGTAGGTTCTGTCTTCTTAGTTCTGTGTTCTAAGCTCTGTATTCTAAGTTCTGTGTTCTAAGTTCTGTCTCTTGCTGTCTTATTACATCTGTATTTATACCAGTTGATTCAATCCTATCAAACTCTATTACAAAGGTTAGGGCGTTTCTTATCTCCATTCCAGGGAGTAAAGATTATGTAGCTTAAGCATGATTGTTCATAGTTAAAGTGATTAATTACCCACCTGGCACTTAGTTAAGAGGTTTTATTCCCTCCCTAACTTCAGGGGAAAATCCCTACCTGGGGAAACAACCTTTCTCAGAGACCTTGGTTAAAACACATAGTGCCAAGAAGGTGAGCAAACATATTAAGAACAGTATGCTATATATGCCAGGTCCCTTGAAACAGCAAGCATGGACCGGCTCCCGGCAGGGTGTGAATAACAAGATGCAGTCAGGAATATAGTCAGGGCTAGATTCAATGTGGGGTTCATTGTATGTTAGGAAGTTAGGGGAATTTTCCTGTAGAAAACACCCTTGGTGAGTGTTAAATAATCTAGCAATGTGACTAATACAGAAATGGAGCAGAGGAAGCAAGACTGGAGATAGGAGGAGCACTTACCACTAAATATTTTCTTGGTAAACAAATAATTACAGAAAAGTAAGTAAGACTCCCTGAAGAGTCATGTCTAGCTGTGTTAGGAAGCTGGAACCTCAAAATGAGTAATCCAGGTTGCATTTTTCATTGATAGATTTTCTCACATTCTGCACACTCATGGCCCCTCTGAGCAGGTAGACTTTCTGTGTGTCCAGGACTAAAGCATCAAAGACACTGTTCTGTGCAGATGAAGGAGCATAGAGGGTGCCAGACTGTTAGTACAAAGAGGTCCTATTCTGTACTTAAAAGGCTTTAAGTCAACAAATGGAATACACTACAGGGGGGTGCTTGAAGCAAGTGCTGGGCTGAGAGGACGCATGTTTTTATCCCACTATCAACAGGAAATCACTTGCACACCAACATCAACTGTTTTCCCCTTATATTCATTCATTCATTCATTCATTCATTCAGCAAAAGCTCTGTGGAGCATCTATTGAGTCCCATGCCCTATGTGCCATGGGCACTCCTAAGCAGTAAATCAGACATTAGGTGTATAGAGAA
The DNA here is from genome assembly GCF_014108235.1 of Myotis myotis. Taxonomy (NCBI): domain Eukaryota; kingdom Metazoa; phylum Chordata; class Mammalia; order Chiroptera; family Vespertilionidae; genus Myotis; species Myotis myotis. The sequence goes on along the minus strand of NW_023416318.1, from coordinate 50,370,998 downwards.
TGGTCTCTGCTCTAGTCAAAGAACTGTGTCTGTGAGGGAGTCAGAAAACCCAAAATGGTAAATGCTCTCGGGGTTGGAAAAGAAGGAAGGCCCTGATCCTCGCAGGGGCAGGATGAGGAATATTTGAGGAGGGTCTTAAAGGAATCCACCCACAAGAGAAGAGGAAGGGTGCTCAGGGCAGGGAAAAGAGCTCAGGCACCTGCCAATGACAAAAGGCATGGGAATCTGGTGGAGGCACTGGAAAGTGGGGTGGAGAGGAAGTTGGAATGTTGTTTGTGATTTGAGGAGGGTGTCTTATGATTCAGTATCTCCTAATGCTTTTCATATAACGTACTAAAAATATATTTTGCCCTAGCTGGTTTGGCTCAGTAGGTAGAGTGTTGGCCTGCGTACTGGACTGAAGGATCCCAGGTTCCATTCCGGTCAAGGGCACATGCCCAGGTTGCAGGCTCGATCCCCAGTAGGGGACATGCAGGAGGCAGCCAATCAATGATTTTCTCTCATCATTGCTATTTCTCTCTCTCCCTCTTCCTTCCTCTCTGAAATCAATAAAAATATATTTTAAAAATAAAATAAAAATATATTTGTATAACACGGATAAACTGAGGGGCACTTGCAGCTAAGTGACTGTTCATCTGCTCAGCTCCTCTACTGGCTGAGCGGATCAGCTCCTCCACGTTCCCGATATGCTTTTGAGGTTGGATGCTCTGTTGTAAGCACATAAAAAGGATTGGACTTCTTCCTATGAGGAGAGGGACCAGGATGGGGCTTGTGTCTTGGAGAGGTCATTCCTAGTGGGTGGTGGAGGAGGGAGAAGCAAGGTCTCCTTGGCAGCATTTATGTACTCTTATTGGAAAGCACATTTTATAATATTCTTACATCGATCTTGGACGTCTTGCAGAAAGCTCCCACGGGGTGGACGTGGTCGTAGAGGATGATGACCCCCACCATCACCCTCATGCAGAACATCAGCGTTTCTTCGCTCGTAAACCTGCTCCTGTACTCCCTGGGAGAGAGGGGAAACGGCAGGGGGGTTACTTCCTGGCCCGAGCATGCTCGCGTCTGGCTCCACACTGGCTGCCGGAGACTCCTCCAATCCTCTCTTGAGAACAATCCCAGACCTGCCCTAACCAGGTTAATATGCTCTTCTAGAAACCCATGATGATAATTCTCCTCGAATCTATCCCACCAGCAATTCAGTGCAAAAATAAGGTAAATTAGAGGGCAGTCAATTCTCTTCTCTTCTGCCCTTCAGTGAGCCAGCTCAGCGCGTACATCACTCCCCACCCATCAATCCTGAATATTTTATAGCAGTTCCCTCTGGCTGTCCAAGATTATAGAGAATAATGGCTTCATTATAGAGAAAAAGAATCAAGCTCATTTCCACAGAGCAGCTATCGTGTCTCCAGTCAGGGTAACTTCCTTTGTTAAGATACAGGCTGCAGACTGAATTAAATTGTGGAAGATACCTTAAAGAAACGATGTGCCAGTCACCAGGCTGTGAGTATTCATGAAGTCTGAATTTTGTGCACTTACCCTGATAGGGTCTCTGATGATTCAGATAATTGTGGCCAATACCAGAGGCTTTCTTAATATCTATTTCCTTATGAATTGGCCCTTCAATGAAGATGCTTACTGTTTTTGTCTTGGAATAACTATTAACTTTGGTATAAGCAAAATATTTGAAATTAATACCATCTTCCACGTGAACAGAACATCAAATTTTATAAGGCATTTTTGATCCCTTTGGGCATCCCAAACACTCTGCAACTTAGATGGGGTTCTGAGAATGGTATCACATGAGGAAACCAGGGCCCAGGCAATTCAGACCACTTGTCTCTGGGCCCAGAGGGGGCTACAGATATAAGTGGAACCCTGACTTTTGAGTGTGAATTTCCACATTCCCATGCTGCCTCATCCTCAACAAAGTCAACCATTTTTTAAAAATCTAGCAACCAGCTTAAATACAAAGAGACTGAAGAGACTGCTGGGAGAGAGAGAGAGAGAGAGAGAGAGAGAGAGAGAGAGAGAGAGAGAGAGAGAGAGAGAGAGATATCTTCATTATCACTCCTGTAACAGTCTTATCACTTCTCCTGGTTCTAAATCTTCTCTCAAATCTTTTCTCCAACATATTACTAATAATATCCAGTTATTTCACCCAATCCTCCACTTGATTCTTACACAATTTCTACAGCATCTTTGTTTTTTTATTAATCCTCACCTGAGGATATTCTTCCATTGATCTTTTAGAGAGAGTGCAAGAGAGAGGGAAAGACAGAAAGATCGATGTGAGAGAAACACATCAATTGGTTGCCTCCTGCATGTGCCCCAACCAGGGCCAGGGCTGGGGAGGAGCCTGCAACCAAGGTGCATGCCCTTGACAGGAATCGAATCTGAGACCCTTCGGTCTGCAGGCCAATGCTCTATCCACTGAGCCAAACCGGCTAGGGCTCTACAGCATCTTTGACTCGAGTGTTGGCTCTGCCATCTAACAAGTTTTGCAATCCTTGGGGAGTTAGCTCATCTTCTCCAGCTCTGACATGGGATAAAGACAACTATCACCAAGAGGTCTTTATGAGATTAATTCAGGTAACGGATGTGTAACTGCTAATGTGCTGACCCAGTGGTTAGGAGTCATCGTCATCATTACACCAACAGGCTCTGCCTGGTGAGCTCTCGGCCACCAGTACAGCTCGGACGTCACTTACGGTGTTTCCAGCATGACTTTACAGACGCTCGTCATGGTACTGAGGCAGTCTGTGGTGTTCTCTATCGGCAGGGTTTTGTTCTAAGTGGGAGACACAAATGGATGTTAGCTCTGCCAGGAGCCTTTACCCGCAATTAAGGAAAAAGCACCTCGTTGCTCAAGTCCACTTACTTCGGAGACAAAGTGCATGGTGGCATTGCTAAGGGTTTTCAGCATGGGCGTGGCTTCCGCATAGAAGAGGGACATTCGGTTGGCCATCTCGTTATTGACTTCGTTCTCAATGTCTAGCTGATAAAAACAAGAAGAGAAGATGCGATTGATAAAGAGATGGTGAAATTCCCCAATGTTCCCTGGAAATTGAAATGTAGACAAGACTATCTTCTCCCTGAGACCTGCCCGATGCAGACACCAAAAGCGATGTGGAGTGCGGGTGTCTAGACCCAAGAGACCCAGGCACTCACGTGCATGTTGTTGATGCGGTTGCGGCTTATTGTCCTCCTGTAGTAGCTGAAGTCATTCTGAATAGCCGGGTTCCTCATCTGAAATTCAGAAGGGAGGGGAGAAGGGCATCTGTCAGCATCAGGTGGGGAATTCACATGGGGAGCCCAGCACTAGATCTGCAAACACACCAAGACTTCTCTTTGCTACACGAGTCCATGCAACTTCTGGTTAAAAATAAGCTCTCGGAGCTTCATTATTTAAAAATATGCCCTGTTTTCACGGGGAAGTATATTTGTTCTCAATGAGCAGATACTCGAAATGTCTCTTATTGCATGAACAGAATTTGAATTTTCACATGAAAACCACCATCTTAAGTCACTTTACCACAATGAGTGCAAATTCTCACCACATTCTATGTCTCCCTAGGGAAGGAGCTACGGCATCTCACTCATGTCTCTCTACTCCCCACCCCACAGCACTGCAGAGGATCTGTACACAGTAGGAACTCAGTACAAGCTTAGTAAATCATCAAACATATGCGGCCTAACCTTCAGCTCATCGAATCGAAGGGTAAAATGCAGTATTTCCGCAAATTCCTTTGCCAGTGCCTGCTCTCGCTCCAGGTGCTGGGTTGGCGTGTAGGGTGGACAGGTCAGAGATTCTAATAAACTCTGAAGAGCTTTTTCTGAAAGTCAAAGGGATAAATACATATTTGAGATGGCCTACAGAGATCCTTCAAAGGCACCATCTGCAGCCCCCACTGACATTCTCAGAGATAACCTGCCGGGATGAGTCTTTCTTCTCCCTGTGCTTCCATGTCACTGTGGGCAATATGATGTGTGTGGACCAGGAAGAGAAGGAGCCTTCACGCTGAGCAGGCTGCCTCCACTGCAGAAGTCCCCTCCCAACCCCGCGCCATGGCCCCACGGTTATGTAAATGTCTCTCCAAGCTCAGCTGCACCTTCCCCTGTTCAGTAGTGCCAACTGCCAACAGTGTTGGGAAACCATAAACACATGTTTTTGGATCATGTGCATGAGACAGCCATTCATGATCCAGGATGAGGCAGGGTGGCCCAGAACACATGGGTCAGATAACCTGCTTTGCAGGGAGAGATCTCGGGTTCCATGCCCGCTCTTCTCGGCATCTACAGTCTCACCTATTCCCAGCAATATTTCTTCTACTAACCCATTGCCATATCTACCTCCATTATTGCCCGTCACATTACACCCACTTGTCTGTTTTTAAACGTTCCCTCCAGTTTTCAAGTCAATGTACTTCTAATAGCACTGAGTCATTTAATCAACCTTTTACATTAGGGGTTGGGAAACTATGGTCCCCAGGTCAAAACTGGCCCTTTTATTTAAAAGTCTTATAAAAAATTTAAATAAAGTTTTATTTAAAAACAGGCACACTCATTCCTCTCTATATTGGCTATAGGGAGTTTTATGTGACAATGGCAGAGTTGATTAGTTGCAAGACCGGATGGCCCACACGCCTAAAATACATATTATCTGGCTCTTTACAGAAATGTTGCCAGGACCTGCTCTACAGTCCTTTAATGTCCTTCAGCATCTTTACAAGGGTGTTTCCAGCCCTTTCCACCCCTGGGACTGCACTGTCTTCTGAGGCAGCTAGTTCTACCTTTTCCTTCTGTTGAACTGAAACATGTTCCATAGGTTTCAGTTCATGGGTCGAGATATAGACTTTGAGGAAACAGTGAAACTGATCCTGCATCAACCTGGGAGTCTTCAAAAGCTCTTTCTTCCTGAAAAACTGGTTCGGTTCATTCAACTACTCCTTCTGGGTCTTAGCTTCAAGTTCTCTCAACATCATCACTATTATTCTCCTCAATTAACTGTTTTCTTTTTAAAATGTAGCATTTATTTGTGGCAAAAATAGAGTAGAACATGGCTATGCCCCTTCTTCATTTTAGACCAGTGGTTCTCAACCTTCTGGCCCTTTAAATACAATTCCTCATGTTGTGACCCAACCATAAAATTATTTTCGTTGCTACTTCATAACTGTAATGTTGCTACTGTTATGAATTGTAATGTAAATATCTGATATGCAGGATGGTCTTAGGCGACCCCTGTGAAAGGGTCGTTCAACCGCCAAAGGGGTCACGACCCACAGGTCGAGAACCGCTGTAGACATATTGGCTAAGGAAACCTCAGCTTTCCTGTTGAGGGGAGTGGTGACATCAGATCGATGTTCACATTGAGCCTGTTGTCAAGCAGGCCTGACTTTGCTCTTGCTCCTGCAAAGCCATCTTATACCTGACAGGGTTCTATTTGTCTTGTTGCTGTTGTTTTTCTAAAAATTTTCTATATTAAATTTTTCTGTGTTAAATTTATCACGACTCCTGCCAACCAAGTTCTTCTTGGGTTAGCAGGTAAACTGAATCTCCCAACTTCTCTGTCACCCAGAAATGTGATCAGAACACAGTGAAACTGTTTAGAGTCGCGCTTAGCTGAGAATAAGACCAAAGGGACCACCAATAGAGACACTCTAAACGTGCCAAGATATTCAGGAAAAGAAACATTGTGGTGAATTGAAAGAAATGAAAAGGACAGGTGTTGTTGTCCAAGAATGGCCTCTGAGAAGACACAGCGAGTGGATGTGGGCCATTTCCTCAAGCACTGAGTTCTTCCTGTGACTTTCACCAACACCCTAATACAATTTCACACGTGGGACGTGAAACTAGAAACACGAACTCACCTAGCCTTATGGAAAACTCATAAAATCTCTTTAGCCTCACGACCAGAGGACACACTGCATTCCACGCTTTTTCTTGAAGCTGGATGTCATTGGGATTTTGAATGGCCTATAAAAAAATCACAGGATTGTTTAGAAAGAAAATAAGCCCCACATCAAAATGACTTCAAATTCAGAGAGAATCTACATTTTCAAAAACCCAATTTCCGATGCACTTTACTAATGTGCACTTGTTAAATGGACGTCAGTTGATCAGACTGTCCTCCAGGATGCTCCGTTAGAATGGAGGTTTTAGCACTGTTCATAATGCAAATGACTCTGCAATTAGATCCTGGGTCAATGTACTAGTTTCTCTTATCTTACATGTAAAAAATTCACATCTAACAGAAAGCAATGCAACCCTCCTCCATCACCATTTATTCTTCTAAGTAGAGCTGGTGCTCATTGTGAAATGAAAATTCTGTAGATCTTTTCTGTTCTCTGTAATACGTGTTGCATTCCTGCCAGTCTGTGATGTTACCTAAATTACCTACATTCATGGTGACCTCCTAAGTAGAAAAACAACTTTTTAACAGGCTGTTACTTTCTTAGAAATGCTGTTTTGTCTGGGCTTCAGCAGCTGGAGGATTGTGACGTCAGTGGTATTTATTTTCCAGAAGGATTTTGGCAGCGGCAGTAGGGGAGTGTATGTCTGTGTGTACATGTGTGTGTGCACATGAATGTGTGTATGTGGTGGTACTGCCACAAAACTAATTCTTTCAAATAAGAAGGGTGAGAAGTTCCTCGCCTTTCAGGCATTTGGAAGTCTCAAAAGCCACACTGACAATTTCCTTTTTTGCTTTGGTGGCTGTCTTGTTTTTCATGTATTTATTTATTTTTAAATCTCCTAAGTCAGTTCCAAATGACAGCCCTGCAGGCTACGTGCAGTGAGATAGTTCATGACTGCTGTTTGTGGTGCCGGTGGAACCCGCCCAAATTATTATAAAATGTTGGAAAGTTCATAGAAACCCAGGTCTCATGACTCATATTTCAACTGCTGTTCACAGGCTTTCTATGTATGTTGCCTTCAAATGAAGTAACAGGCTGACAAATCATTGTGTGCATGTGAGTCTTGCAATATCACATGTGTGTCTGGGAAGAGAATGGCTAATATTTGACATGGCCTTCAGCAGTGTGTGCTCAGATTAATGTCCTCCAATACAAGGGGTTATTCATACGCTTTTTTTGAAAGGACACATTACCGTCCTTGTTCTTCCTACTACACTAGGAAATACTAGGCCTATTACTTAATCCTGCTGTGTGTGTGTGTGTGTGTGTGTGTGTGTGTGTGTGTGTGTGTGTGTGTTTCCCTTCTCCCGCAAGGGTGCTGTCAGCTGGGTATTGTCACTGGCATACGTCTCGGATCTCCGGGCCCGCGCCCTTGTACGCCTGCAGGTCAGCGAGGATGCTCTCGGAATCCTGGAGGACGGCGCTGATCTGGTTCCATATCTCCCGTTCGCCTTCCGTGGGCTGGGCATCTGCGCAGAAGGGACACAAACAGACACGGAGTGCTTGCGTTTACAACCGGGGAAGAGGTCAGCACGCAGTTTGACTTGTCAGACAATCTTATTTTATTCCTGCAGGTTTGGTATTTACTCTTTAGTATAATAAGCTACAGGGAAGGGACCGTTAACTCGTGGCCACTACTCGGTGCAAAATACTCATCCATCTTTCTGTACACAGGAGACCAAGTATGTGGGAGTCATTATGGGTCCTCCTTTACTTGTGGAACACACTTTCTGCACACCTACTATGTGTCAATAGGTGCACCAGGTGCTGGAAGGTATAAACATCGTCTTTTTGAAACCACGTTTAATAGGAGAAGCTACTGAATATTTTCCATTCTGATTAAAAATCGGTGAATCTGAGTATAGATTGGAAAAACCATTCCCTTCATGTTTCCACATAAAAATAAGCTTAAAAGATTAGATAATTCTCCTTCAGAGCCAAGAGAGAGGTATCTTTCCAGAGCACACAAACAAGTGGCACATTCGACCTTACATGAGGGAAGAACATATTCCAACAGCCCCGGAAGCAACCCCTTCGCTCCTCAGTGAATGCTCACTTGATTGCATCCCTGCAGCCAATGTAGGCTCTTGTCCCAGGAGTAGTTATGCGGGCTGGTGGGTGAGCACTGAGTGGGTAAAGGCTGGGCTCTACTCATCTCACAATACCTATGAAATGGAGTATTTGCCTGGGCTGCAAGAACATTCATCTCCATCCAAAGCAAAGGCACTGCTAAGGAAGGAAACAGATAGATGTCATTTCCCAAAGCTCTGACTCCAAAAATCAAGTCCCAAGGCACTACATTCTTTCAGAAGACCCTGCCGATGAAAGGGTGGGACCGAGTTATGTCTGGCCTCACACTCCCGTGAACTGTAATAATTCAGTGTTCCTCGGGGTATAAAACAGAAGCCACAAGACAGGTGACATCTAAGTGAGGCCCTCACCACGCTGATCGGGCCTTCGGAGAGGCTGAGTATGGGAGCAGGGGTTAGGCCAGATGTGCTGGACCTGCACTCACCCAAGGCAAGACCCTTAAGCAGTGATGCCCATGGGGATTTTTAGACCTCTTTCTTACTAGGCCCTGCTCAGACCCAAAAAATTGGTAGCGTTACTTGGGAAATGAAGGGTGTAATTCTCTTTAGAAAAACAAAACCAAAGCCCTATAGATTTTCCAGAAAGGTGGCAGATTATACCTCTAGGAATGAGATGGATTTCAGCCAGGGAATGAGGAAGGACTCACGTACATGCACAGGAAGGTTCAGAGAAGAGATAGTGTGGGCGGGGAGGAGTGAAACCCACCTCATGCAAAGGATGAGGCCAGGGCAGAAAAGGGAGGTGAGGGAGTGTACCCATGGGGAGCTTGGAACAGGCGGGCAGCTGGGGAGGAAAGAGGCTGCTGGGTTGGAGTACAGGATCCGGGCTGGGAAACAGAAGGGGAAAGAAACGTGTTGCTCCGTTACCTTTTGCGACCTTTTCGCTTTCCCACAAGCACTTGGTAAGTTTTCTCAGGTACCATGTTATCCACAATATTAACAACTTTATAGTTTGTCTTTTCCTGCTTTTCCAAACTTCTCTCAAAGCCACAGGGGTGTCTTAAAACAGAAACCTAAACACCCATAAGCTAGCAAGCCCCACAATGAAGAAAGCACGTCAGTAGAACACGATTCCAGGGTAAGAAGGAAGTCAGGGAAGTGAACATGGGACAAAAATGCAAAGTGAAGATCCTAGAAGACAAATAAAAATCAAACACGCCAACCCTTTCCCCTTCAGATGAATATCTTGAAAAAAATCATAAGCTAAACAAAGACCATTTTCTCAAAGAGAAGTATCTTTGAAGAGGAGGAAAAGAAAAATCAAGCCTGTGACCAGGATTCCGAGGGGTAAGTGTGTCTGCATGTAATTATAAAGTAGGTGCCGAGAAGGCACTTGGAAACCAGAGTCGCAGCCTCCTAATCTTGGCTGTCACAGGGCTCTGTCCCTGCAAGCCGCCACTGGATAAGCTTTCAACAAAACAGGAGGAAAGCTCAGTGGGCTGGAAGAGGGGTGCTGGGCAAACAAAACCCCCAAACCCATCCCTTTGACAATGACTGAAACACAAAAGGAAAAAGATTTCGAAGTCAGTTTTTAAAAATAGAGGTCTTACGTACTCCCAAAATAAGACGGTTTCTGATCGAGTGGCCTAAAGGAGTGACCCTTTCTGATACAAATCAACCCCGACAGTTATGTGACCACGCAGAGTGGGACAAGCAGAATGGGGTGGTCACCGCTCTCCCAGCGGCAGAGCAGGGGAGGGCTGTGTCGAGAACCTTCCACTACAAGGTCACTCACCCCTGGAAACTGGAGTGACCTGGGAAACGGGACCCCTGTCCCAGCCTCCGTCTCTGAGAGAATGTTTCTCTTGGCAGGTATCCTAGTGTCTTGTTTGAAATGTTTCATGTGGCCCTGGTTAGCAGGGGTGGGATAGGAGACATCCAATCCGCCATTCCTTCTTTCATCCCCAGTTAGTAATGAGTTGGCTCATTTTCTTCCATCATTTGTTGGTGTTATTATTGCATGCCCTAATTTTTCCTCCTTCCCTTGTGATGGAACTGAGTCACCTCTTCTTCCAGTTACTAATTAGGTCCTTGATGCCAGCAGCATGGTCCCTGTCCTCTGGGTGTATAAGAGTCTCAGGAGCCAAAACCGGTTTGGCTCAGTGGATAGAGCGTCGGCCTGCGGACTGAGAGGTCCCAGGTTCGATTCCGGTCAAGGGCGTGTACCTGGGTTGCGGGCATATCCCCAGTGGGAGATGTGCAGGAGGCAGCTGATCGATGATTCTCTCTCATCGATGTTTCTGACTCTCTGTCTCCCTCCCTTCCTCTCTGTAAAAAATCAATAAAATATATTTAAAAAAAAAAAAAGAGTCTCAGGAGACCCAGATCCCAAGGGACGTTGGACTTCAAGGTGAAGACTGCTCACTAGGGGAAGCTCCAATCTGCCTGTCTGTTCCTCCTTCCAAATGGGAAAAGGACTGTGCAACCCTAAGTGACATTTGGCAGTGGCCCATGCCCCTGTGGAGATCCATAACTCATCCTATCTTTATCATCCAGCTAAATGATTGGTCGGGACTCATTAACAAGAATCTGATCCATTAGATTGTAGGACTCTGGCCTTGTTTCATTTAATATCATACCTCCAGGGCCTGGCACATAGTAGATGCTGCAGAAGAATTTGCTGAACAGTTGACTGAATGATCCTATATAATAAAAGGGTAATATGCAAATTGACCAAACAGTGGAACGACCAGTCGCTATGATGCACACTGACCACCAAGGGGCAGACGATCAATGTGGGAGCTGTCCCCTAGTGGTTAGTACACTCCCACAGGGGGAGCGCTGCTCAACCAGAAGCTGGGCTCATGGCTGGCGAGCACAGCGGCGGTGGTGGGAGTCTCTCCCGCCTCCATGGTAGCGCTAAGGATGCCCAACTGCTGGCTTAGGCCCACTCCCTGCTAAGCCAGCAGTCGGACATCCCCGAGGTCTCCCAGACTGCGAGAGGGCGCAGGCTGGGCTGAGAGACCCCCATGAGTGCACGAATTTTGTGCACCGGGCCTCTAGTTTAAATATATTTCTCACACTATATTTCATGATGCTTTTCCTGCATGTCTTTGAATTCTGCAATCTTTGGAGATGAAGTTGATTATTCTTGTCCTCAGTGCCCCCATATGCCCTACTGACTGGGGATTCTCAATAAACATGCCAAGAATCAATGAATAAATGAAGGAATTGACCAGGTGGCAGAGAATGTAAGTATTGGGAAGCAGTGAAAAAAAAAATCCTATTACTTCTAGATGGTCCCTTTTGTCTCTTCTTTTAAAATGGCTGTTATATATCTCACTATTACCATTAAGATATATGTATTTTCTTACAATCAAATTAGCTGTTCACACTTGCATTAAGATGTGTGTTTTTAAATAATCCATCACTTATTTATGGCCTCAATGTCTCCTCAGTGTAGTTAACACACTAATTGGATATTTGTTGAGTGAAAAACTGCACTTACGTTTACTCTCCCAATCTTAAGACTTGTATCATTTTGCTTTCTGGAACATTCCCTGAGAGGCTTTGGGGTTGATACCTCTGGCATGCTCCACACTGGTAACCTTGTTTTTAAAAATATATGTGTCTGCAGATGTCAAGGAGAGAGACCTCTTGAAAAAGACCTTGACAAATTAGTGATTGAAAGGTTATTATATTTAACCTATCAGCCACCTCCCAAGGTGTGTGCTGAGTCAACACCAACTCTCAATTACAGGCTTTGTTTGTCTATTTTAACACAAAGATTGGCCTTTAGTCAATGGTACACACACGCACACAATGCCCGCCAATTATATTACTGATGGAAATGGATCTTTTTTTTTTTTTTCCTGCTACAGCCAGTGAATTCCTTCCTGATGTTTCTTCTAAGAATCACATTCTACACTTCTAATCATCACCAATGATTTCATCTAAATCGAAGAGAATGGTTCCATGAAGCTGGGCTGCTCCTGTCGACCAATGATGCTGTTACACATCGCTGTGATTTACACAGGCAATTTCAGAAACCAATACCTCGGGGCACCCTGGAACCAGCCCTTTCCCGGCCATTCCCCAGGCGATGATTTAAACCCCTGTCCTGTACTTGCCATTGTGGAAAGTGTGAAAATGTATCATGTGCTCTGTGACCTTGAATATAAACATTCATCGTCAGGAACTCACTGAATGCCGAGTGCCTTGCATCTTTAATGGGGAAAACTCCCTCATCAGTTGAGAGAGGTAAGCAGGTATTCATTTTGTTTGCAGGGCATCTATTTATCCTTCTTTGGCGCCATGTGCTAGTGAGGGTGGATGGTAACTGTCAGCATTGTGGTGTCACCGGGTCAGGCGGAGGACTAGGACATTTACTGAAAGCGGGATGCTTGGCATTCCTCTGTGGGGATGGAGAGGAAGGTGGCTGGGTGCTTTGTTTGTCAGGAATGAACATCTTAGGTGAACAAGCCCCAGGGAGGGATGGCAGGGCTCAACCCAGAGCAGGCTGTCACTTCAAAGGGTTCTTATCTTTGTAAATCAGTCAAGGATCCCTCTGCCTTCACAAGCACCAGGGGCACACACACATACCTTCTCCTGACAGCCGATGTGGGACTGTATAGCAAAGCTGACAGACAATCAAACAAGTCAACCGAAGGTAACACGAGGGGAAGACACAAGTGACTTGGAGATGTCTTTGGCTTTGAAGGAATCCCTGGCATTTCATCAACAGGATCTATCACTATCTCTTCATGCCACCAGCTGTTTTAGAAACACCACGAAAGGTACAAAAAAAGGATTTGCCAAAAATGTAAATGAAATCTATAGCTTTTCTTCCCAACCCACATCCTCACTCCTCCACCCCTCTCCCTTTCGGGGTAAACTCAGAAACATGAATAACTACCTATTATTAACATTCAGGGATGTAAAATGGCAATGATTTATAGCACCATACTGTAACTGCTTGTGGAAACAACATAAAATTGCACAGGTCCGCTGGAAAATATAAGTGTGACTGGGGTGACCCGTTTATTTGTGTAGGAACATTAGTCATCCCACACCAGAGCCCAGAGCCCTTTCCTGTGGAACAACCAAGGAGGGATGGGGAAGAGCAGTGAGACTCGAGGTGCCTGAAGGCTTGTTTATTTCACTCACATGCAACAGGATCCCCGTGATGTCATGAGGGAAATCGGAAACACCAACAATGGAGTTTTTGGAGACCCAGGTCCTATTGCCAGATTTGCCAGTCACTATTAGACCCAAGGACAAAATGATGAATTTCTCTAGGCCTCAGATTAATTCTTGGTAGAGAAAGAAGCCAGCAAGAGCCCCCTTAAAAGGCCCCCACCACCGTCTCCTGCCTGTATGGTCCTGTAGGAGTCATAATGAAGATATGGATATAGATGAAAGGCACTTAAAAAGTGAAAGTACTAGAAATTTAAGACATCACTGTGAATGAATCCCTCTGTTGGCATTCGTAATTCGCTTCCCAAGTCTGTTTTGTTTTATTGGGGTTTCATTGTTTGCCTGTTTTCGCATTGCAAAGTGACCAAAATACATCTGATGTTCCTCCTTTCCCTCCAAGATTATCTGGTGTCCTCTGAACAACCTTAGCAGATGTGAGGGCACCAAAGAGGGACAGATAAAAGAAGAGATCAGTCGTGGCAAGAAGCGATCTGTGTCAACCAAAATACCCCAGATGGTCAGCTAATCTGACACCCTCTTTGCTTTAAAGAGTGAGAGACTGGAGTCCTAATAGGTCAAAATATTCAGTCTTCCTGGTAGTAAATGGTTTGGAGGCTTTAGATTTTCTTTCTTAACAACCTCACCCCCATGTTTATGCTCAGCATTCCTATTATTCTCATCAGGTTTGGTTTGTCTTATAAGAAAATCATTTATCAGCCACTATCTTCAGCACAGCCTAGAACCTTTGTTTCTTCTGGCTCTCTGTTCTAGTACAGATTTCTCTATTACCTGTACTATTGTCTCTCCAATGTCCTTGCATCTTATCTCCCCAATAAAATTATACATTCTTTGAAGAAGAGGTCATAATTTTCTAATGTCCCTATATTTATGTCTGCTATGTCACCCCTCTGTGCCTCCCTGACCAGCTCCCATCCCTGATATTTCCACTTGATGCTATAATGCTGTAGATGCTCGGAATATAGTGACTGAATTAGCATCAATAAGAAAATCCGAATTCCTAAGCCTCGGCTTCATGCCCAGCCTTGTGCTGGACACTAGATAAGACACATAATGATAGAAGCCTAAGATGCCATCCAAATCCTCTCCACAGGAAAGCTGTTTAGGCTGCAAGGAAGTAATACCAAAGAGACCTGGTTACGTAAGAAGGAATGGAGAACACCAGAACAAGTAAACATAAAATATCTATTAAAACCACACACACACACACACACACTTAAAAGGTTACTGGGAGTTTAAAATTTAAAAATTGCAATGAGAAATTTATATCCTATGTAGAAGTAAAACATATCACACTCACAGAAAGGGGGGCAGGAAGTATACTGTGATAAGGTTCATAAATTCTTCATGAAGTAAAGAATATACTTTGAAGATAGATTTCCATAAGTTAAAGATATATATTATAATATCTAAAATAAGCACTAAGAGGCATAAATAAATCGACAGAAAAGACAGATGAGACTACCAAAAATTATTTCATGTAATCAAAAGGCAGAAAAACATTAAGAAACAAAAAGCAAATGTAACAAATGGAGTCAACACTAAGATAGATTCAAATAGCATTAATTAAATGTACATATGATAATTAAGTGCAAATGGATTAAGCACTCCAATTACAAAGTAGATAGTATCAGCTTGGATGAAAAGCAAGGGTGGACTATATGTTGTCTGCAAGAATACAATATATAGCTTAATGCATAGATAGGATGGGGACACACATACCACGCAAACACAAAACATAAAAAAGCTGTTATGGTCAAAATAGAAACTGCTCCAGGGTATAGTCAACAAAAGGTATATAAGATCCCAAAAACTATAAATGAACTTATAAGAATATCTAAATAAATGGAAAGATATGCCATATTCATAAATAGGAAGAATCAGTATTGTTTAGATGCCAATTCTCAGCAAACCAAGCTATAGATTGAATATAATTATAATCAATATCTGAGCAAGATTTTTTTTGTAGAAATTGAAGCTAATTCTGAAATTGATTTGGACAAGTACAGTTAACTAATTTCTGATATGGGATTTAAAGCAATCTGTCTGAGCTAGAACGATCTTGGTAGTATAAGGAAAATAATCTAATTAAAAATGGGTAAAAGACTTGAGTAGACAACATTCCTAAAAATGATAATCAAATAATCAATAAGCACATGAAAAGTGTTCAGCATTATCAGTGACCATGTAAATGCAAATTAAAACCACAATGAGATACCATCCCATAACCACTAGAATAACTAAAAAGGTGAAGACTGACAATACTAAATGTTGTGAAAGATTTAGAACACCTAAGCTCCCTATCTTGTTAGTAGGAATGGAAAATAGTACATCACGTTTCGAAAACTATTCGACAGTTTCTTGCAAAGTTGCATATAACTGACCAGCAACCCCCTATTGGGTATTTTCCAAAAGAAATAATGCCCACCAAGATCCTACAAGAATGTTCATAGCAGGTTTAAATAAGGGGGATGAACTACTGATACCTGTGATAACAATGTAGATATTAACCTACTTGAACTTCTGCCTGTCTTGGAGACCTTCCACTTCAAGGTAGACAGACACTGTGTAAAGGACTGAGGAAGAGCATCACTCTCGAGTTGTAGCTCTGACTTGCAGCCAGCTCTAACTCCTGCTGGACAAGGGAAAATAGGGAGACGGAAGCTACGAGGGGCCCTCTGCGATCAATTCTGGAGACTGCAGCTCTGGATCTGGGAGCTCAAGAGGTTACTTTGTTAGCTCTCTGGTCCCACACACTAGGCTGGGCTAGTGCCTCACTTGGGTCCATTTGTTAAATGTGGTTCCCAAACTGGCTGACCTTCAAGCACACCTGGGGAATGTGGGCAAAAGCAGAGTCTTAAGACTAGACCATTGAATCAGACTTTTGGGGTGAGGAACAGACAACTATAGAAAAATAAGGTTTGTTAGATGTTTTCAGTGGTCATTTCAGTCTGGCAATCACTGGAACTATTTCACAGGAAGGTTAATGCCCATTGCCCACTTTGGGTGCCATAATGGGTGAATTCAATTAAAGTTATCAGTAGACCTTCATGCACACATCTTTCTATACACTGCCCCCCCCCAAAAAAAACATTACTCTTGAAAGATTAGGTTGCATTTTATTCCCATTCTGTCTCCCAGCCTTCAAAGAGGAAATGTAGACATGACAAGGAAGTAGAGAGAGAAAAAGAAAAAAAAGTAGTGGGATGAAAAAAAGCAACAATGAAAGGGATATTAAGTGGTTGAGCAGAAATGTGAGCATAAAGAGTAGAACTCACTACAAAGGTCAAACAAGAATTTGAGTCAGGTCTACACAACTGGCAACCTAAGGACAGATGTGTCTAATTTTGTGTTATATTTTGACCCAGCTTAATTATATCTATTTGACCCGGTTCAATTATATTCCATCACTGACTTCAAAAAGAATATTCAACACGCAAAGCTGAGGTGCCAAATTCATTTAAGCTGTTGCTACATGCTGTTCAGCCTTCCTTCCTCCCTCCGCTGGTTACTACTTAACTCTTTGCAACCCAGCCTCTGTACGCAAAGCAATAAATCTTAAATCTGTTCTCCCAGTGACTACCACGAGGCGGGCAGCTCATGAACTCACTCATCATCCCCTTTTCAAGCCTGTCCTTCATGACCACACTGCAGCATTTGAACCCATTTACACTCCCTTCTTCTTGAACATCTGTGCCCTCCTGGATCTAGCCTGTTCTGTCCCATTCCTTCCCATGGCCAGCATTTGTCACTAAGTCTCACTCGGTGATCAATGCTCCATGCTCAACATGAGCTAAGTTCTGGGTCACAGAACTGAGTGGGACCCAGATTCTGCCATCAAGAATATCAGTGCAGTATGACATCTTTCTTCCTCTACAATGTGGCCTGTTACCTGGATCCTCTAATTAATCATGTCCCCCCTTTAGGCATAAACTTACCTTAATTTCCCTTCTGCTCAGATCTTGTCTATTCTCTAGTTTTTCCCTACTGGTATCAGCTATTTTCTCTGGAGATGCACCCCTTACTAAACCCAGACAAACACAGCCAAAACCCAACCAAACCAAACCAAATCTACCCAAACACAGCCAAACCCAACCATACACAGCCCAAACCAGCCAAACCAAACCATATCCAGCCAAACACAGCCAAACCCAACCAAACCCACCCAAACCTAGCCAAACCCAACCAAACAAGAACAGCAGCAGTAAAAGGAGTTAAATTGGAGGTGAGATGTCTTTCACTGAATATAATCGAAATATTATTTCAGAACACATGAGCTTTGGGATCAATTTTCCTGATTTTTAAGTATTTACTTTAGACCCAGAAGAGGTTCTGAAAAGATATTCCTAGAGAGCTTCCACCTTTTGGTGTACTGTACCTTGAAAGCATCTTCTAGCATTTACCTAGAAAATGTCTGTTAGGAAGTTTACTCCCCATGTAAGGAAGTTTCTTCTTATTTTTAATATAGATAAAATACTTGAAAAATTAAAGTTTAAAGTCTGTAATACCTAGTAGATAGTGAATACTGGCAAAAAAAAATGACATTTAAAAGTGAATGTGCCCGCTATTACAGAATTTTAATTCAAAATGAAGGAGGGACACAGGAGGAAAGGTGGAAACATGAGCTTAGTCAATTAAACATGAATGTGTCACTCACTTGTAAATATTTTCAATCAAGAAAATAAACAAGATAACAAAGAATCTCTGTGTTTATTTAGTCATGATTCATAAACCATTTTATTTTGGAAAAATATTTAAAGTTTTTGATAAAAGAAACATAACCTTTCAGATAAAAGTCATGCGTGTCAAAATCCTGAAATAGTGTTACATTACAAAAAAATGAATAAAGAAGAGGTAGAGATGACTAAAAATAGATCACCTGTAAGCCTTATTCCTGGTATTGATCACTCTTTTCCTTTCACCACCAATGATAATTTGCTTTACATTAATCGGTGGAAATTGCTATGAACACTATTTTTATTTAGAATGTGATAAAAATTCATGAAAATTATTAGGAAAAATGCATGATGATGATTTATGCTAAGCTCACAAAAGCTGATCACTTCTAAAATAAAAGAAAACTGTACATATTTTTAAAAGATGTTCCACTGTTGTTTTTTTTAAACAGGGAAAGAAAGGAGACATTTTTTGTTATAAGCTTCCCTATCAGCAAGCTATAAAATGAGAAGTTTTTATCATCATCTTTAAGTTTTTAAAACTTACTTTCAAAATCCAGAAAAAAATGTGGATAGTTTTCAATTTCCCTGGTAAGGACTTTGAGCAGATTTCCCATGCCAGCAAACCTAGGAAAAGCAACACAAAACCAAATATCATTAGCAGTATGAAAATAAACTTCGAAAGCACTGACCATATTTGACAACTTGCATAAATACCCCTGGACCCCATAACTATGTCTTAACACTCTATAAAAAGCATCTTCATACTGCGAGATGGGTAATATCTTAACCACTATTTCCATGAAAAGAGTCAGGTATTCTAGTTATAGGCAGCAGACTTTAGATATAGTCTACAAAGTATTTCCCTTCCCCTCTCACTAATTCCCTGACCCCTCACAGTTAATATTTCATCTTTGCTTTGTTTCTGTGCCATTGATGCAGGAACATACCATGTCAATGGATAAGCACAAGAGAGGGTGTTATTAAAATGTCTGTCCAGAAAGGTAAGTTTCTTAAAGTGCCCGAGGAAGAGTTCAGAAAATGTAGATGTACAACCCCTGCGACCCCTTTTAGCCTCTACTGGAGGCCACGTTTCCCACAGATACAAGTCCCAGTCAAGTCAGAGCCTCTCAAAATTTGACATGTCAGTGGTAATGAGATTGGATTCTTCATGAAATGTAAAAATGAGAAAGTATAATATCCAAACTTATTCTCAGTGACATTGCATTGGCAAAAATGAATCAGACCTACACAGAGAAATACAAACTTGTTACATAGCTGCAATGTCACCCTAAAAAAAAAGAAAAGAAAAGGCCAGATGTAGTTATTATTTAAGTCAACAGCAAAACCTCTACTGCTCTAGACAGTAACCATCCTGGGGAGGCCCTCCCTGCCCCCCTCATTCACTCAGCACTTGGTGAGGGAGGCACCATCCGATGTGGGTGCTGAGCGCTTTGCCAGGCATTTCCCTGGCTCGTGCCTCAGACGCCTCGGCTGGGGAGAGATCAACTCGAAAAACCACTGGGCTCTAGAAGAGAACTAGCTACAGGGCTGCAATTTTCCAGGCGTGTGGCTTCCGAGGGTATTACGGTATTTATGCCGATACAGGAACTTCTTTAAATGCCACTGTAAGAAAGATGTGGCGAGAAGAACACACTAAAAGGACGCCTCTGTGCATGAAACGGGAAAGCAAGCCGCGCAGTGGGCGCAGCAGGTGTAGCATCTACACTCCGCAGCCTCCCCAGAGAACACTGGCAGCCACCACCCGAGGCATCAGTCGCTGACGAAGCGAGCAAAGAGTCCATGTGGGGAGGCCTGCTTCCAATCCGAGCTGGCTCCCGCCGGCTGGTATCCAGGGCAAGCTACTTCCCTCTCCAAGCCTCAGGTTTCTCCTCTGGAAAATAAATAGTTAAACGTACGTATTTCATCAGCTCGTGAGGATCAACGAGACAAAACAGAAAGTGCTTAGCATAGCCCTTAGGGGGACTGCTCAGGACATGTTATGTACTGTTATATGATGATGATCAGTCCCACCGCCACCCTCATCCTCATGATCACAACGGCCTTCAAAGAATTATTGAGGATTCTCCTAAGAAAGATACATTAGGTTGTATGTGGCGCTAGGGAAGGGGGAATGATGAGGGAGATCTTCATTCAAGATCATGAAAAAATTTCTAACCATTATGGTTGTCTGAATAGAGAATTATTTGCCTTGTGAAACACTGAGCTTCTCATCACTGGTGATGTTTAAGTAGAAATATGCTATATCAACCCTTCAAAGTACTGTAGAAATGAGCATATGTTGGGCAGACAGCTGGACTGGATAATTCTTGGAACTCTCCCACCTTAAAGTATATAAACGTGTTGAGCATGAACACACACACACACACACACACACACACACACACACACACGAGAGGCAAATGACGTGCTTCTTCCTTCCAAAAGAATCTTCCCTATTCTTTCTGTTATTCTTTCCTTTATGTACACCTCCCTTTAAGATGCTTTTGAGCAAAGGCTTGTATGGGGTAGGTTCTAGCAAATTAAAATTCGGAACTGATATAATTCATCCCTGCCACTGGGCAACTTTCACAAACCCTCTGGGTCTATAGGAAAGAATCTGTTTCCAACTTAATGACCAGTTCTAATCCAGGCTTTTCTTAAAGGAAGATGATCCTGCTGCGTCGTAGCAGCCGCCTTTCAGATGAAATGCCGTAATGGAAGTTAAATATTCTTAATTTCCCTCGTTTTGTGCTATTAATGTGTCACAAGAGACCTGAGTGGATTTAGCTTTCTCCTAAAATTCTGTCTTGTGCATGATTTTACTGTCAGGGGACCTAGGTGGGAAATATGTCAAGCCTTTAAAATTGGGAACAGACTGAAAGGAACGGATGTGGAAATACACCCAGATACGAGCTGGCTGTGGACTTGTATCTGTTCAGAGGTTATCTGAGCTGGTTGCCTGATATGGTCCAATATTTTGGAACATCTAGCTTACATCAAGCAAGGCCAGTTAAGGAACTCTCACTATTCTGGATGTCTGACACCAATGACTGTGGGATGTTGCATAGTATTAGGCGTCCGGTCCAGATGTATGGAACCTAGAAGACATTCATTTCAGCACAAGCTCCTTGAATAAGTACAAAATCATTTCAACTCCTTCATGGCAAAAGTTTTTTTAAATATATTTTTATTGATCTCAGAGAGGAAGGGAGAGGGAGAGAGAGATAGAAACATCAATGATGAGAGAGAAACCTTCATTGGCTGCACCCTGCACAGCCCCCACTGGGGGCTGAGCCCACAACCCGAGCATGTGCCCTGACCGTGAATTAAACCATGACCTCCTGGTTCATAGGTTGACACTCAACCACTGGGCCATACCTGCTGGGCAATGGCAAAAGATTTGATGCATCCTGCTTCCTCCAAGGTCCACAAGAATCCATGCAAGTATGTTCTGGTTGAAGGAGTGCAAAGCAAGTTAATATCACTTGGATGGTCCCTGAGTAGAGACAATGGTTGTTTGGAATTGGACCCAGGGCGCCACATGGAAAGGTCCCTCACCCATGGGACTTCCACTAAGCCCCAGACGCATCCTCATGCCAGAGGCTGCCTACTCTTTTCTAAGCTCCACGGTGCAGGCACAACACATTGCCATCCACCATGTTCCTAGTGAGATAGCTCAGCTAATTCACATGAAGATCATTTTTTAATATTTTATCTTGTTCAGTAAAAGAATTTAAGAGATGGTACATACCATTAGAGAATACAAATACATACATAATGGAAGTGGAGGGAAGAGAAAAGTAAGAGTAGACTAGGAAGATAAAGGTAGAAAGGCAAGGAGCATGACTTCTAGGCCATAAGACCTTCACATTCACTGGAGATGGCTTATCAATTCGGGCCTGAGCTTCTGAGAATCAAAGTAAAGGAGAAAAATGGGTCTCTTTCAAGATATGGTTTTCCAAAAATAAAACAAATGGAAAGTACAGCTGTAGGGAGCGACTATAGGATTAAGCCTTGGACTGACCTGGTGGCAAAGCCACAAACAAGTCCCAGCTTAGAGGGCATAGCCCTCTTAGCATAATTAAGCTTGACCTTATAAAGCTCCCTAGATCCTTCCTAGGTAGCTAATGGGCTGTGGGAGGTGCAGCAAGTGCTGCCAAAACAAGTGAAACTCACAAGAACATTGTAACTATGGTGACCACTACCTTGTTTACCTCTGGCTATAAAATAAAGCCTCAATTTGCCTTCTGGATCTCTCTGTGGCCTCAGCCAGGCACAGGAGATCCACCTAGACCAGCCGTGGGCAAACTACGGCCCGCGGGCCGGATCCGGCCCGTTTGAAATGAATAAAACATAAAAAAAAAGACTGTACCCTTTTATGTAATGATGTTTACTTTGAATTTATATTAGTTCACACAAACACTCCATCCATGCTTTTGTTCCGGCCCTCTGGTCCAGTTTAAGAACCCATTGTGGCCCTCGAGTCAAAAAGTTTGCCCACCCCTGACCTAGACCCAGCTTATTCTCTTTGTCTATCTTTTCTTTAATCCTTCACTGCCCCCACTCAGGCTCACTGAACCTTTGGCTGTGCTGGCCTCGCATATACAGCTTTCTATAATTAAAGGAAAAAGTGATCATGGCTATGAGATAGTTGAGAAAAAGAAATCTCCGGGTAAGAGAGTACTTCACACAGAGGAGGTCAAACAATAATGTGTAAACGCGCTTATTACTTAAAACTAGGGTTTTTGTAGAAATTGTAAAGTTTAGGTTTACTTTAAACCACACACACACACATGCCTCCCTTAGGCTCCCTAGAGGTCCTGGGACGTGATGTAGTTACTGTGCAGCACGTTGAGTGTTGTGACATCTGAATTCATTTCTGTGAGGAAGGTCTGGTTGGGGCACAGCAAGGAAGGGTCCAAGGTCTTGGCTACCAGATGACGACGCAGGAAAGGGTTTACCAATTGGACACGTTACTCATGAAGGTAGTGCAAATACTACCCGTCAGGCAGCTGTACGTATCTCCGAGTTTATTGGAAGACAAAGGTTCAGATGGTTAAGCATATTTCTGAAGATGACAAGAGAATGAAAGGTAGAGTCACATTTGACCTTGAGAGTCTAGAAACCCAAGGTCTAGGTTCTTTTCCTCACAGGAGGAGACCTGGGGCTCCAGACCCCTAGAAGGTCCCTGTTTGGGGACTTTGAGCATCCGTGGTCTGTGGAAAGTGCACACAGGATATCCGATGATTGTATGTAGATGCTCATCTTTCTGGGGAGAAGTCTGCAGTTTCTGTTAGAATCCAACGTGGCCTGCTCCACACACAGCGGCCTGAACAGGGAGGACATGCTTCTTTAGGAATTCAGAGAAAAAGAAAACCACGTGGATGGGCTCTTTCAGGAAGGTTGGCTTATAGAAGAAGTCAACTGTCACCCAGACATGAAGGATGCTGGGAGTCTGGCAAGCCCTCCAACTAGGGGGGAATGAAAGATACAAGTTGGGAGACTCAACAAGTCTTCCAAAAACAAAAGGCTTCTCCCTCAAGGTTCATTTACTTCAAGATCATTATGAAATGAGTCCTTTCACATTGTTTTCCAAGTAGTCTAGAAAGAAGGCATTTCTCCAGCCCCTGGAGGAGGGCTAAGAGCCCGTAGAGACGGCCCACACGTACCTGCCAAGGGCGGCACTCCTGCCTGGGGAGACAATTTGGGGTGTACACACGGCGTTTTCTATGACTACTTCCTTGGCTCTGATCTCAAAACCATTCCCAAGGGAATTGGCTCCAAGGCTGCTCAGTGGAAAACAATTACTCTCTTGAAGCAACAGTTCTCTGCGAACACTTCCAGTTCCAAAAAAAAAGGAAATAATTGGAGTGTGTGCGCATACACACACACACACATGCGCACGCACACACACACACACTGTTGTGGTTTTTTTTTTCTGTTTTGAACTCTGTTTTTGTTTGGGAGAAAGAAATTAAGTAATAGCACTAGTTGTTTTCCCAGAACATAAAGCCAAATAAAACCGCCAGGGCTTGTGTTGAAAAGAGATGACCATAGTTTTTGAGGAAACTTGTTTGTTTTCTATAAACAGGACGTAATAAAGGACGCAGGTCCAGGGTGTGGGCGCTGCGCGTGCTGGCCTCTGCCTGCTTACACCAGAATTTCGGCGCCCCGTTTTCCTGAATAGAACAAGCACTAAAGACTTTTTCTGCAGCTCTGACTATTTGAACGGGGAATTCTTAAGCCAATACCCCTTCTGTCAATACAGAACAGAAGGTGAGAGAAATAATTAGCAAAATAAAATAGCAGCCCTACAGGGTTTCATTTTTCTAATACTTTTCTTAGGCTAAGATAATGCATAGGCAATGCACGGCTTTTGTTAGCACTTTGAGTGAGCCAATGCCTCCTAGAACCTACAATTTTTAGCATCCCTAGTGCAAAGACTTTAAAAAACCAAAGACTTAGATTCTCTGTCCCATAACTCAATATTTGGGGGACTAAGAAGACCTGGTTGATCCAAATATTTTCCGGCAACATAGTCACCATATAAACCACAGACCAGTCATGACTACTACAATGACATTATTTATAGAACATCACATCTTTGCCAAAGATCTGTCTGGCCACACTTGTCCTCAACTTGAGTATGTGTCAAAGACAGATTATTGAACCCATTTCAGAGATCAGAACTGGTGAGTCAGGTATAGCAAAGTGTCTTTCCCAGAGTCTTCAGATGGACTCTGAACTTCCTGATTTGTAGTCCCACTGCGTCACCAGAATTCACGCCACTGAGGGACCTGCTCCGTCTCAGGCCAGTGCCTCTAGCGTGCCTGCTGCTGCTACCTGCCTGTCTTCGTAGCAGCGTAAGCCTGACCCCCTAACTGCAGCGGTGCCCTGCAAGGTAAGCAACCCCCCTGCTTGCCTCCCATGATGCATCAGCGTCCAGGGCACCACCTGACATGCCAGTAGTCACATGACTTGGAGACATTCCTGGTAACCGATGAACCCCTTGTACAGCATCTCCACTACTTAATTGTTTTGAATTATAAGCAAAACCAGTTAGTCAGGAGCCTATACTATACCAGATACAAAACAGTGTGCTTTAAAAAAAGTACTTCTCAACTAAAGTCAAGGTACGTTTCTTTTTTAAAACAATATATTTTTATTGATACCAGAGAGGAAGGGAGAGGGAGAGAGAGATAGAAACATCAATGATGAGAATCATGGATCAGCTGCCTCCTGCATGCCCCACACTGGGGATTGAGCCCACAGCCTGGGCTTGTGCTCTTACCGGGAATCTAACCGGGACCTCCTGGTTCACAGGTTGATGCTCAGCCACTAAGCCACACTGGCTGGCTGTAAAGGTACATTTCTTAAAAGATATTAAGCACCTGCTTTTCTGGGGGAAATGCACCCAGATAATGAAGTAGCTCAGCCTATATGTTCCAGGAGCCTGGTCTGCTCTACCAGGTGGGCGATGTTAGATAGCTGGGCCGGTGGCCGTCCCTTCCCATCTGCCACTTCACTTCTGCAGTGAAGTCATAAGGTTTTCTGTTCTGTTGCCCAATGTGTTGCCAAGAATCCAACAGATGATTTCATTCCAAGATGAAGGAGCAAAACTCAAGTAGAGTGAGTCTATTAGGCACTTTCATCTGACAATAAAAATGAGT